>NW_028301599.1:3711054-4948072 GCF_987345545.1 Pholcus phalangioides | reverse complement strand
GAGCTGCCGGTCATTAATCCTCCACGCAGCCATTTTTTTTAATAAAAAAACAAATTTGTTTGTCCGAGGTATCTCAACGAAGATCCTTCCTTAACCATCCCCAAGAGTAAGTTTCTTGTTTGTATTTAATAATTCCTCGCGTTTATAGTCATTGAAACTCTCCATTCATTCATACTGATGCCCAAGAAATTTTATCGCTATTTTTTTTGAGGTAATCCTCGGCGTGTAAAGCGTATATATAATATTAATTTCTTAATCTTCACATTGAAATAACTGGAAACCGCTTTCGGAGTTTAAACTCTAACACCCAGCACGTGACAGTCTTTTTTTATTAAATTTTGAGTATTACATATTGAAAAATTTGATCTAATGGAGATGATAAAATATCCCGAGTCCTAGGGATAACCATATCCGGTGATTGTTTGATGGGTGGGCCATTTTAGTTTACCTAATGATAGTAGCCTCAGGGGAGTGAATGCATTCAAAGTTTTTATGAGATATTTGTAATATCGTCGATAAATAACTTCACGTTTAATTTCGTGTGTATAAATTACCTTAATCTATTTTTTTTAATGTAATCGGTGACTAATTACAATTGATGCACTTCACCGATTCAAGGGTGACTTTGAAAGTATGATTCTCTTCATTTGGAATTGATTTGCATGTTTTATATTGAAGCATGGTCAAATACAGTCGAAGCCTGGTAGCTCGACAACCTGAGGTATAGAGAAATATACAGTTCTAGGGGCAGAAAGTTGAACAATTCTATTGCTATCTATGGATTTGTAAAGTTCTCTTTTGACCTGTAATTTGTCATTGAAAGTTTCCGAATTGAAATGATTGCTGAAAGACTTGTTATTTGTGAGTGAGGAATGTAATCGTCCAAAATAATAAACTTTTCGTTTGAGAAACATTGATAGACTAGCTGTCTTGACGTCACTACAAAATGGGAGAATTGCCCCTACCTCCCAGCCTTTGTGGAGACAACTCATCTAATGATGTGCGTATATGAATTGATAATATCGTGCCCCTCTCCCCAGACTGTTCAAGTTGCAAACTTTGTTCTGGTATATAAGCTTGGCATACATTTTGAAAATATAACAAATATTGCGATGCGATTTCGCTTTTATTTTTTATGATGCCTTGTGCCATGCCCAAAACCTGTAGCAGGGAACCTTCCAAAGGGATTGTGAAAACAAAAAAAATAGTGAATCCGTTCGGGGTTTCCCCCAGGCTGTGAAGAAAGTAGAATACGAAAAAAGTAGTAGCCACTTTCGCAAAAATGCCTATAGGTATGTCGTAGCAAGATTTCACTGTATCTGAAATTTTTAAAATACTCTCAGAAAAATTTGCGATTTTTACTGTACTTTTTGCTCATTAAGTCACAGAGAGAATTAGATTTAATTGTATTTTGTATTGTGGCTTTACTCCACACAATTTTGTATTGATTGCATTATTGTACTATTTAAAAAGCCTATAATAAGTTATTGTAATGTACAGAAATGATATTTGTGTGAATTACAAATATTGGTAGTATGTTGCTATTACAATCTTCTCAAAGACATAGAAATCAAAAGAACTTTATATATACGTTTATCTCTCAGTGGATCTTCTTGAAAACTTTCTGAGGGAAAGAAATTCTGAAAGGACATTTGGCGTCAAAACTGAAACCTGTTCCATTAGAGCTTGCCACGTCTGCGTATTCTCAGAAACAAGCAATAAACAAATCACTAAAGTCTTCACTCTAAATTGCCATCAGCCAGCTCACTGGCTATTTTTGCATACATCAGCAATCACCCTAAAATTTATGGCTTTTGCTGTGGCGATAGGAAGAAATTTTGCAGCGCAACGCATTTTCACTCTATGTAAAAATTGTGCACATTTGATGGAAGTTTTTTTCAAAAGATTGACAGTTTGAGTCGAAGTGAAAATGCCTAATAATTGAGGTTTTGCTTCAAATGAATGAATTATTGTAACATAGAATGTATTGCGTTTTGTTAATAAAAATCTGGTGTATATATATATGGTGGTTTTTTAAATAATTTGAATGTATTGTTTTTTCAAAGACCTTTCAGTAATCTGGTCTACCCATGGTCTGATATGTGCCGGACAACCAAATTTCCACTGTTTCATTTTTGGGGGAGGGGGGATTTGCCAAACAGAATTACCAATATGTCTTTTGACGTCTGAAATTGGCAAAATGACTTGTATAAATTTCTACCATGTCTTGTTTCAGACTTAGTGGCAATTTTTTTTCGTTGGTGTGATTTTATTTGAGAGTGGTAATGACAGGTAATTTAACCTACCAGCCCCAAAGCTGAATGTGCCAAAATCTGTGACGTACATAGCAGAACAAAGACTGCTATTGCAGAACAATTTGGAAGAATTTTAAGAAAAAGTGCAAAAAACCACTATTAATTGAATAGGGATTTTTACCGCAGAACATTTCCAGTTAGCTGAGGGCTCGTCGCAGAACAGTGCTAAATATTCTGTTTTGGGGCCTACCAGTTGATAAGATTGGTGACTTTGTGCAAGCCAATGCCAATAACACAATCACATAATTTTTGCAAAAGGGAAAAATCCTTACAATTTTACTTTTATTTATGAAAAGTCCGTATATTCTTCAAATATCCCTTTCATGTATACTTTTGTAAGAAATTTGGATTCATGCAAGAACCTTCCAAATTCTCCAAAGTTGGCAGCTATGATATAGGGATTCAATGATTTTGGTGTTTGTGAATATATTTATTTTTGGTCACACTTACTGAATAGTTGACCTAGAAAGAAAAATCACAAGACTTCTGCATTTGTTTTGAGGCTTTTCTCCACGCAATTTTGCAAAGATTGCATTATTGTACTATTCAGAAAGCCTAAATAAAATTATTGTATTGTACAGAATGGATATTTGTATGAATTATGAATATCGAATGTATGGTCATTATACAATTGTCTCACAGCTGTCACTGTTTGCTGTTCTTGTATTAGGACTGCGTAAAAATTTTAAAATTTGAGTCAGATTGGAAACAAAGGTTTGCCGGGATGTTTGACAGCGAGTCTTCTATGAATTTCTGACGTTCATCTTCAGAGGTGAAAGTGCTATGAGTTGCTTAAGAGGTGTCCTGTTATCATTAAATGTCAGAAATAAATTGAAAATCGTGACCAAGTCCTTGTTTTTTTTACATGCTGGCTGTGAAAGCCTACGTCAGGTTGTCTACCAAGATGGAAAATGGTTACCATGTCACGCACAAAAAAATATTTTGGACTTTTTTTCTGTGGATAGCAGTTTAATTTTCACTGGCTTCTAATTGTTATTTAGATGTGTGCAGTAACAGTAATTTCTACAGAAATATGCTTTGTTCCTGAAAATTTTAACAAGTGTTTCATTAACCTGACATTTACATAAGAAATGTCCTGACACCAGCCCACTTTCCAGTTTTTATGAATGTTATAGTTTCGATAATACAGTCGACGCTCAATATAACAACCTCCTTCATCCTCTCGAAAACTGTCGTTATATTAGGAGGGTCGCTATATCAAAAGTAAAACGTGTGATAGTTTTTCCTGTGAAAATATTTAGTACTTATCCTGTTGGTCGCATTGTAATGGAACGATTGCTATAATGTGGGGTTATAATGAGCGACGACTGTATATTGTTGCAATAAATTACTGCAATATATTGCTAATACTGTATATTGCAGTACCCAATTGTCCTGGGAAAATGTTGTAAAAAATTTTTTTTTTGACAAAAAGTGTTCCAGACTCTGCCACGAAGTTGGGCTGGAAGAGATCTCGGCAACAGGATAAGCCCAGTGGCAAAGTTCTGGCATTCATTCATTGTATATTGTAGAAATCAAATCATAATTATTTTAAGAAACTTTTTTATCTGACAGTTGTACTGGGTTATTTTTAAATATGATAAATCAGTTTATATTAACAGCTCCAGGAGAATTTCGAGAATGAAATTAAATATTTTCTACAATGATTACTTGTTTGAAAAATCACTTTGAACAATTATGGGAACATATTTTTTTTTGTTTCTAATGTGCTTAAATTTCAATGTTTTTGCAGTATGGACAGGAATAGAGGTGCCCCACGTGGAGGACCTCGAGGTCGTGGTGGCCCTGGAAGAGGTGGACCATTTGGCGGTGGCAGAGGTGGTGGTGGCGGTGGTCCACCAAGAGATGGAATGAGAGGTGGAAGTGGTGGGGGAAACTTCGGCAGCAGGTAATATCGAAGTTTTGTTTTCGAAAATTCAATTGTGGTTTTAATGATTACACAGAGAAAAAAAACCCTTGTGAAATCTGTTCTGTGGTGAACCATTCACAATAGAGGATCCTCTTGCCAAAATCATAAATGCCAGTTTTCTGCAAAATTTTAGATTTCTGAAATTCGGTTTCAAAATTAAACTCTCTTAATTTAATTTGGCATATTTGTACATTCCATTGTACCTAACTGAAAATGAACGCTTGTTGTTATGGACTTGTACCCAGATATTTAGATTATATTTGAGATAGCAGATGAGATTCAGGTTAGGCCACATTTATTAAAAACCATTTATATAAATATCTGCATTTTTTATTTTTGGGAGTCTGAGAATATATATATTTTCTTGTGATTTGTCAAGTCCTGGACTATTTTAAAATTATTGTGATAAAGGTTTTATTATAGCTAACTTAAATGAACTTTATATATAGCATACAACGTGTATATGTTGACTGGATATCGGGGTATGAAAAAATCGGATTATTTTAATTAACTGACTGCTCATTAATTAAAACAAATATAAAAATATGCATTCATAATGGTTAACAATGTCACCTGTTTTTTTACTAATTGCTCAGATTTAATCAAGTGTTGACGAATAAGCTACAAAGGAACTGCAAGCAAATACGAACACTAAAAATTATAAAACATTATAAAATCAGTTCCACGTCAACATGGAAGGTTGTTGAGCACAAATTAACTTCAGGGATTAACATTTTTCTTGTAGAGAAGTGCTTTTATTCATGAGAGCCCCCTCCCTATTGAAGTTAATGCGTGGTGGCAACTGAGTATCACACATATGGTGCAGGTATCTCAGTTCACTTAATGTACAACTGAAGAGCAACCATTCAGCATCAACTGAATAAAACAAATTCTATTGACAAGATCATTTCTTGCATAATTTGTGGATGTGTTTCCGACTTGCATGATGTTGCTTAATAGTTTAATTTTTTTTTCTTTCACAGATTCAATGAGTTTTGGTAAAAAAACGAGCAAACTCAAAATTGTAATATGAAATGTAAAGTCGAAAGCTTCACTGTATACAGGGCTCGTACAGTCCTTGAAAGTACTTGAGGAAAAAAGTTCATTTTCAATTCTTTAAAAGTTCTTGAAAAATCATTGTAGTCTTTGAAGAAAATAATCATTTTGAACTGCTTATAAGTTCTGCCTGAAAAAAAATTTCTGTGAATTTCTTCCCTCGATTTTTGTCCCCCTCTTCAACTGAATCCGCCCGTAAACCATGTTCCGCTTACACAAAAACTGTGAGTTACAAGACAATGTTCAGAACAAGACATATGGCCATGCATACCTGAGATTTTTCTGTGCTTAAAAAGATGTCGCCTGAAATCTAGCAGCAAAACACTGCACTTGAGAAATTGCTTCAAAATATTTTAAACTATCAGAGTAATGAAAGTCAGTTGCATACAGTTGAATACCGTTATAGCGAAAATCCAATTTTAACGAACACTTTTGAAAGTGTTCACAGAAATCAACATTACATATATACAAATACAAATATAAAAACGCCACAACAGGCAAAACCCCCCAATGAGGTGGCTGAGATATGTAATGTAATGTAATGTATGATGTAATAAACTTTTTAAAAAAAGTACAGCAGATGGTTTATATCAATGCACATATATAAGCAGTTGAAGAAATTTTGGAAGGTCAAGAATCATCTTGAATCAGAGAATGTCAAATCATTCCATAGTTTTTCCTTCAGTGTTTATGCTATGCTTTATTCAAATTGTATATTTTATAAAGAAAAAAAAACATAATTTTTGTCTAAAATAATTCTGTAGATGTAGAAAATTATTTTACAATCATATTAAATATTTATTCTTTGTGTAACATAGTCACTTTAAACATTACATGCAATTAACGTGGGCGTTTTCAATGGGAATTTTTATATTCAAAAGCAATATTTGAGGTTTTGACGTGGCAGTTTAATCATTTTTTAGTCAAAGTGTGATGTGTCAAAAACCTACCAACCCTGCCTTAAATTAAAAGCAAACATTACAATAGTTTGTTATTTTTACATTAGATATAAGGACTATTTCCAAGGATTATAAAAAGAGGTGGCAAAATGTGGGAAATTTAGCCATATTCCCCAAAGCAGAATGTTCTGCAATGAGCACTCTGCTAACTGGAATTTTTCTGCGGTAAAAATCCCCATAAGTGTTTTTTTTTTTCTTAAAATTATTCTAGCATTGATTGTTCTGCGACTTACCTTTTGTAGAAGAATCAAGTAGATTCTTTTCCTGTAGTCTGGAGGCTAATACCTCAGCTGCTTTTTTGGAGAAGGCCAATCCACTCACTAGGTCATTTAATTCTGCTTGACTAAAGTGCCGAGACACTGATGAATTCTCGCTATCAGTAGATGTGGAGTCTTGAGATGTTGAAGTCATTCACTGGAAGCTGGATATCATGAACATCACACATTTGCTGATCTTGTTCAGTGTCTTCAGCTTCAGATAAGCCAAAACCATTCATTAAACACTGGAATAGGGGGGGGGAGGTGCATATACACTGTGCTAAAGCTATTACAACAATCATTCACTGGAAGCTGGATATCACGAACATCACACATTTGCTGATCTTGCCCAGTGTCTTCATCTTCAGATAAGCCAAAACCATTCATTAAACACTGGAATAAGGGGGGTGCATATACACGGTGTTAAAGCTATTACAACAAGGCACTTCGGTTACGTCGTCACTCCGCTTAAGCCATCATAGTTTTTCGATAACGTGAGGTGATTATTGAGGTTTTACTGTATTTCAATTTTATGAAAATGCTTAAATGTTTTGAGATAAAAATTGCATTGTATTTTTAATTTTTTTGTTTTCCAGAGGAGGAATGAGAGGCAGAGGTGGAGGACCGCATCGTGGTGGAAGTGATGGGCGCCCACCATCCCCATATGGTGGCGATTCCCCTGGCAGCTACAGCCCTGGTCCTCGCGGTGGGGGTCGTGGTGGAAGACCTGGAGGTAGAGGTGGCTTTTCGGATAGAGGAGGCTCTCGTGGCAGAGGAATGGCTCATGGCGGTGGTAGGGGAGGACATTCTCCCGTTCGTCATGGTGGAAGAGACATGGGAATGGATAGAGGAGGGTCTCGTGGAGGAGGAGGAATGGGCCGTGGTGGTGGAGGTAACTTTTCATTAGATACTTACATATAAATGCATATGTTTTAATCAACATCTAAAGTTTGGTCACTCTGACCAAAGTGGCTGACATACACTAGGCATTTTACAAGACCAGGTGTTAGCCCAGGGCTTGACAAATTAAAAATTAGGCACCAACCAAATTTCTTGAGAGCCAAGCACAATCTTTTTCTGGACTTGATGGCCATCTCATGTTAATGGATACACTCATAAATCGAGAAAATTTTGTTTTATGCATAGACTGATTTATCAATCACATAGATTATATAGATACCGTTTGTAATGTTTTTAAAGATACCCTAGTTACAGAACTAAATATAAGTAATAATGGTTAGCTTTTAATATACTATCGTACACACACGTATGATTAATGTTATATTAATGTTACATTTATTATGCTGTGAAAAAACTTAATTATGTCTTAATTTTTATACATAATTTCTTTATTAAGTTTTTGCTTCACATATATTTATATTTGCATGTACAGTATATGGAGTCAAGAAAATATTTGAATTAAGCAATCATAGGATACATTGTGTTGCTTCAGTATTTTAAAAATAGTGCTTAAAGTACTGCCCAGTAATATGGATTTCTTTTTCAATATTGAAAAAACATATGGAGTGTATTTTTATGCAGATGGACTGTCATTGAAAGTTATATTGTATTACTTATGGCTTTGCTCCACGCAATTTTGTAATAATTACATTATTGCACTATTAAAAAAGCCTATATAAAATTTTCAGCTAATGTGTGTTTGCAAACATATGTAAATATCAGTTTTATGCTGGAATACAATTGTTATTACAAAACTTATTCATACATGTTAAATTCAGATTTTATTTTTCGCGAGGGCATGGAAAATTTGAAAAAAAAAATTCTTAAAAACCAACCAAATATTTTAGGAGTCAAGTCAATATTTAGTAGTCATTTTTTCCCCAGAACCATTATTTATGGGAATAGAAAATTTTAGGCCCAAATACCAATATTTTAGTTGCCATGGTCACCTGGCATTTGTCATGCGCTGTTTTTTACCCACTTTTTTTTAATATCAAGTTATATTTAAATAATATTTATTGCGGGATTTTTCAGTTGGCAAGCTGAATAAATGACTTCTAATTTTAAATATTTCAGAGCCATCTGGGTCATTTTCTTTCACAGTGCATCGTATTTATAGCAGAGCCTAATACGTTTTTGAGAAAAAAGTAATTAGGCAACATCTGCATTTTCTAGGAGCCAAACATGTTTTTTTTTTTGTTGGTAAAATGGTCATAAAAGGGTTTTCTAGGGCCTATTGACCTTTCCCTATTTTGATGGGAATTTTTATATCAATTCTAAAATTGTTTAATGAATTCAGTAATAGGTGTTTTAGTTTTTGCTTTTGCTTCTTTGGCAGGCATGATGAAAGACTCCTATGATCATCAACCTGACCACCAACGAATGGGTGCACGTGGAGCACCTCCTTCAAAACGAGGAAGATGGGAAAGCTCTTATCCTCCTGTCGATGATTACAGAGAAAGGTAATTTTTTAAAAAATAAGTGTATTAGGAGAAAGAAATGTGTGCTGAAAAATTTTAGTGTAGATTTGTTGATGATGAATTTCGTATTGTGCTAATGACATTATTGTAAGCTGTATTTGAATTTTTTTCCCAATTCTTTTCAAAATGCTGTTTGTTACAATGATGTCATTGTAACAAACAGCGGTAACAAAGCGGACATTGTATTTCAGTGGTTGTTACATTGGAAAAATATGGTATAGTTAAGTGTATAAATATTTGGAACTTGTTGAGTGTGGTTGTAATGGAAGGGCCGTCGTGTAAAGTGTCTTGTCATGATGTTATTGTCAAAATAGTTCTTCAGAAGCTGCTTCGCTGGTGTTGCAATGTGCATCTTGATAAACGTTGTGCTATCCACCAGGGCTGGGCAAAGCGAAAAACAAATTAGGTGCCAGCCGAATTTGTTAAGAGCGAAGCATGTTTTTCCCCAAGAAAAACAGCCTGAGTAATTTGTTTTACTTTTCCAGGACTTTGACCCAAATTCTCATGTTGGAAGAGACATTATTGCGAAATCAAAGAAAAATTGTCTCGTACTTAACTTCCTTTTAGCAACGATGTATATAAAATTTCTGGTGTCAAAACAGATTTTCTAGTCATTCTGGCATCTGGGATTTGTCCCGCCCTGCTATTCAACACCTGAGTGGTGCAGTGGTAAGATGCTAATCTTCCACTGCGAAGGTTGCTGTCAAAGTCCACGGGTTCGAATCCAACTAAAAAGAGCATCAGAAGCAAGTTCTTTACTATCCTGGCCTGGGGTGACCAACGATAGGTGGCGCCTTCGTTTCCACCTAACTCCATGGTTGAAAATTTCCGTATTGTGATATATGACTGGAGTTCGTGTGCTAAAGTAGCCCTGCACACTGATGCCGTTGAAGTGCTGAAATGATATAATTGCGCAAAATAAATTATACTGCTGGCCAAGTAGAGCATCATCAACTTGTACATTTTAAAGTGGTTTTCTTTCTTTCACCAAAGAAAATTCCATTGCTTCATGCAATGGACCCATCAAAATTTTCAAGTCATTCTGACCAGCAGTTCTGAGTTCTCATTACTGTTTTGGAATCTGAACTTTTTAATTATAATCACCCTGTATATAGCTGATTATTTTTCATAAATCACTTACTACTGCACATCCTAACCAAATAGTGGCAGTCCATATTCCAAAGAATTTCTAACTGAAAATTATTTGGAAAGGGATCACTGGCCACTTCATGAACTGAACAATTTTAGGCTTTTACTACTGTACAGTAGAACCTTGATTAACTGGGGGTAATGTTGAAAATATGTAAAAATAATTCAAAATTAAGCCTTTTGGCAATATACCGTACGAAAAGTGTTGCTTCGTATGGAATGAAAATGTCTGAAGTAATATAACTACTAGTACACTGGTCTTTGTCATTAAGGATCAGCCAGCCTCTTTTTGGATTATAAAACCACCTGTGCCCTTAGGCTGGGATTACACTGTAAAAGTTTTATAAAAGTTCATTTATAAAACAAAAAATACAACCAATAAGGTGATTAACTGCATTTGCTAGAATGTTACCAATGCTCTTATTGGTTGCATTTCTCAACTTTTATAGTGTAATCCTGGCCTTAGCATGACAGTGACGTCACTGCTGTTGCTGCTTCCTTGTGAAGACGGAAAAAAGCCTGTGAGGTAATACACTACCACCACATGTGATGCAATCCTCATTCATGAATTTGCTTAAGATACAGTATCAGAATGTAGCACAAAGTTAGAAAATGTAGTAAGAATGAGAAATTTTAATACTGTTATCTAATTTTCAACAACGATGATACTTAATATGAAAGAAAATTTGTATATTCTATATGTATTTGAGATTTTTATATTCTGACAGAAAAGAATGAAGTTTATAATTTTTAAAATAATAATTTTGTTTACAGTCGGGAGTATGGTGGTGGATATGGAAGCAGCATGGGAGGTCCTGCTCCTGATTATCCACCATCTGAAGGATATCAGCAGCCATCTGGTGGTGCTGGTGGATATCAGTCATCACGCTACTTGCCAGAGGAAGAATATGGGCAAGGTGATAGTGGTCTTGGTTATGGAGGTGGTCCAGGAGGTGGATCATCTTACCAATCTTCTTATCAAACTAGCTATCCGCCTGCTGATGATTTCAGGAATGGTAGTGGCATGAATGAGCCTCGGGGAGACTACAGAGGTCAGGGTAACTACTCATCGGAATATTCTACAGCTCCTTCCGGTGGTGGTAGTACTGGATATGGATCTGGATCTTTCGTTGATGAAAGGGGTGGAGCCAGTTATGGACGAGGTGCTGCAGGAGGAGCAGCTGGTGGCCCACCAGATTCTTACAGTAAGCATTTGCTATTGCTTATCAACTATTTTATTTTTATTGTATTGCTATTTTCTATTGCAAGTAGGTCCTAATTAAAAAAAACTAAATGTGTACGTATTTGAATGTGTCAAGAATTCAAGTCCCGCATAAGAGGTCTGAAAGTTAAAAATTTGAAGTTTATGACCTCTTAAAATTATTTTTCTTTCTTCTGTTATTTGAACAGATGCTACAGGTTATGATAGTTATGATTCGTACCCGACTGCCCAAGGTGGTGGATATGGGGGAGTTAAAGATTTTGGACCTCCCGGTAAGTTCAAATTATTTGTTTAATATTAACTAAGGAGGGTGATTTATTGTTGCATGTGTATATTGTAATGCAATTAGTTAAAATGAAGGCTAGGTAATATTAGGCCAGGTTCACACTGGAACGATACAACTACCGATATTATTCACGATGTGTATAACAACAGACACTGGTTAAAACAAGAAATAGCTATTGATTTCATAATTTTAATCAGTCTGCTCAGATGCCTTATGCATCAATGATCGCATGGTTTGTTGTTTTGGTCTCGTGTGAACCCAGCCTTATTGTGACCATAAATAAACAGTGCACTGTTTGAAGATATTCGGTTGTCATAGTTGAGTTTTTTTTCTTGACGCTTTGTTAAATCAAGCCTCTTCAAGAGTATGTCAACAGCTGATTACATTTCTTTTTGAAGATGCTCACGACTCATTAAAATGAAAAGTTAAAACATGCTGTATCTGTTAGACAATGTGCTGTTCTTTGAATGATGGCTATGAAAGTTTTGTTCCATCACTAATGCCAAGTTAGAAATTTTAAATTGTGAATTAAATTGCAGAACTAAGAGAATAGTGAAACGTATTAGCAGTTTTATTTTTACTTGAAACTAATAGAAAACTGCAGAATTTTTCAATATACAGTCGGACCCTGATTTAATGAACTTCAACGTTTTATTCCAAAGATTCACCAATTATTATTTTTTTTTAATTCAGGCAAAAATAAAGATGAAAACCCTTATTTAACGAATGGAAAACCCCTGAAATAATGAATATTTTCAAGCTATTTGAATTTTTTTTTTTATTTCTCGTCCTCCAAAACCACAATCTGAAGATTTGATTTCCCAGGAACTGACCTTCAGCCATTCTTTAGAAACTGACAAAAAAGGGGGGGAACAGAAATCTCTTCCTTTTTGAGTAAAGAAAATCATTTAGAATGCTTCATTGGGAAATTGTGGTTTACACCAATACCATAAAATATGGTGCTGTCCGCATTTTTAGATTTCGGTTTAAAAAAATAAAGCTTCAAGTTTGTGCAGTGTCTTGATGGAGTAAAATATGACGCGTCTTGCCACATAGGACAAAGATGATTCAGCTGCCATGGGCAAACATTATTTTGCCCACAACTTTAAAATTCCATCATTTTTTAATGGTGTTTGTTCTCACCTAAAATTGCAGCCCCCCCCCCCCCCAAATTTTACCCCCTCTAGTTCTGATACTGGATGGATCTGAAGAAAAGTTTTTCCATAATTGAAAAATGACAATTTCGGCTGAATTTGATAAATGTTGGGCGTATCAAACAAACTTCTATCAAAGCGCCCTCACTTTATTTTCTAATCGTTAGAAATAAGTTGTGACAGTAAACCCCAAAGTGAGTAGCTTTTAAAATTTATTCCTGATCAGTTTGACTCCAGTATAACAATTTACTCAATTTAACAAATAAAATTGTTGATTTCTTTTGATTCATTAAATCGAGGTTCGGCTGTACATTTCAAGTGTAGAAGTGATACTTAATAAATGATAAAGTGCCAGGTTTTTTAAGGTGTGGAATCTATGGAATTTAGCAATACCTCATGTTTATTTGATGTGTAATGATTGTCGTAGAAAAACTGAATTTTGTCAATGGCTTCATAGTATCGCACATGTAATGCAGCTGGGCCACACCTCTAATTTGAATATCTATATTATTAGCCTCCACACAGCTGTTTTTAAAGAAAATCTCAAGTATTACTATACTGCATTATATCTGCCATTTAATGTTTCTTGAATTTTTATGTAAATTCAACTATATCGAGACTAATTATGCAGGTATTCAGAGCGTCTGATTTTACAAGTTGCGGTCCCATTGCTTCACATGCACAGTATTTTTTCTGGACTTCTAATAGCACAATTTCTCCTTTCTCCATCAAATATATTTATTATTACATAACATCTGATTATTTGTGTTGTGCTTGCCATTCTTTATAGAAATCAGTATTTTATCCAAAAATCTTAAACTTACCATGTGCGGTATTGGAATGTTTTGTAAGACCTAGCTAAGAAAAGAGATAGCGGCCAATTGAAATGGCAAGCAACACTTTAAAGAGTTCTGTAAGGCAACTACAAGCACAATTTTACATACAGTGCTATAACTCAGTTACTAACAGTAAACTAACAGTTTTTTGGTGGAATTTTATTTCATTAATGAAGGAATTGACATGCTTGAAATTTTTGGATATATAAAAAATTTGTTATGAATCTATTGTTTTGAAAAATTGTTTGATACATTCAGATGAGTAAAAATATCACTGCAATGAAAATTAGAAAACAATTTTTGTATTTTCAATATAATATATACAGCATGGGTGGACAAATAAATTTCAGTTGTTAGATCGCCATAGCAGTTAAAAAAATTAGCATTGGCACATAAAGTTTTCTGAGTCATTAAATGAGTCCGAGACCAAATATTTTTTCAAATTAAAATCAATGTTTTTACCAACACAAAGTGGTGGTAACTCTAAAAAAAGTAAAAAAAAAATGCAATTAAATTTTTTTCAAGATATGCTATAAATTACCTCTAGATAACAAATGTAGGACTGCTAACACAGAGGATCTGTTTATAAGTAGTCAAATGCATTAAAGCCTTATCTCATGAATTAAAACATGTTAACTAGAAATATCCATTTACAAGGAACAGCTATTATGGGAGTTTCGTTTGCATAAAGCATGTAATGCATATGAACTGTTGATTGCAACTCTTTCTTCAAACAATCTGAATGATTAATTTCAACGTATTGATGTTGAAATATAGTATTTTTTGGATACAGGAGTATTTCATCAGAAAGTAAAATAATGAACACAACCATAGATACAATGATTTATGAAGATGCATGACATCAATTATTTTCTTGCATTCATGTGTACTCATGATAATCCACCATCTACCCAGTTGTTTAACTTATACGTCAAATTTAAACGATTTTTTTCCTTATGAATATTAACTATTACTACACCATTACAGGTATAAATTATTACTGGAATTCTGTGCTTGTTTTTTGAGCAATCACTGGGAAAGCTTTGATTTTAATACAAATATATAGAACTGCATTGCTCATAGCAGAAAGAGTGAATGTTTTTTCGGTTCAAAATATTAAGATTTTTCCCACTTTATTGAAATCAGTACTGACATCTTCATAACAGAAAGTGATATGTAAAGCAATACATGCTAAAAAGCATATTCTTCAAAATAATGTATATTTTACAGAGCTGCTGCTTCATTGCTCAGCTATATGTCACTAGGGCTAAAATCAAACTGGTTATCAGAATTAGAGGAAACGATTGTGGGAAGGGCTTCATCAATTCAAGACAGTTTGTTTATTTTCGATCAGACTTCCTATCATAATTTAAACCCTATTCAATATTTATAAGTGTTTTTCTTTAATTTATATTCCTTAGCCTCAAAGCCCAATGTTTTTCATTTTTCTGCAACAAGCCCTCAGCTAACTGGAAATTTTCTGCAGTAAAAATTTCCATAATAGTGATTTCTACGCTTTTAAAATTTTCAAGATTATTCTGTGGCATACTTTACTGTTTTCACATATTCTGCTTTGGGTTTTCCAAAGTCAAACTTTTTGAATGATAGAAAGTTTCCAGCAATCAATGCATTTGATACATGACTTTTTTTTATCCGAAAATGATTTGAAATTTCAAATTCTTTTTTTTTTAGTGTTGCAAAATCATCAAAAACAAAAAATACAATTATTGAATATGGTCTATGATTTTCCATTTGCTATTTCTTTCACACTGACATCAGATGAAAATTCTTTCATTGAAATTATTTTTTTTAATGGAGATTTTAAAAAATGGAATAGGAGTATTCTATTAAAAGCTGACCATTACAAGTGGAACGATTTGCTTTTTTCAGCTCTATTGGCGAGAGCAGGGTTTGTAATAAGACCATGACATAAAATGAAATGAACAAAAATTTCCGCAAATTTTGAATCAAGAATGTGAAAAAATAGAAATATAATTTCAAAAAATTGGTTGAGGCAAATCTTGAAGCACAATAGTCATTTGATAAATGTTCTGTTTTCGTAAGAAATTAATCCTTGAAGCAATGTGTCTTAGTTGTCAAAGTTGTGCATTTCATAAAGCTGTTGATCCTGCAACTAATCAATTAGATAAGATAATCATTTCTATAATCCTTTTATACACACACATTTTATGCATTGAGCAAATAGAAATGAGATGCCTTTGCAAAATTGAACTTGCAGAATTGAATGAATGCAATTTTCAATCAACATTGATGTGTAGTGTTTAACTCAGTCACAACCTGATATATACTGTATATTTATGTTATGTCTAAAGTCTGACAATCATGAATTAGTCGTCAAACATATGCAAATTTCCAGTGATGTCAAGCTTTGTCAGATCAGTTTGCAAATTGATTGATAGTCAATGGCCTGCCCACAAATTGTCCAAGAAAAATTTGCCTAAGCTCAAAGTATTCATAAAAAATGCAATGCTCATTAAAAAAATTAATGTTTTTGTAATGGTGAATACGATGTTATACACTATTCATTAAATTTATTGTCATGTAATTGCATGTTTTTAAGTATTCGGAAAGTAAATCATATAGTGAAAGATAAGTTTTAATCATTCGAAATTATTTTTGATTTATTTATTATTTGTAATTGTAATAAATTTTAAGAGCAGCAGTTATTCTGTCATAATATTCATAGAATATTTAGTTTTCTTTTATACAATATTCTATTCAACATTCAGATATTTCAGTATTTCTTGTTTTGGATGATATGGCATCCAGTAATTTGTTCGTAATTGTCAACATTTGTTCTTGCGTGTATATACAGAGTGTATAGCTAACAACATGCACTGCATTTTCCTGGTGAACCATTGATTCTAAAAACACACCTCCAATTAGGAAAAAATAACATGTCATACTCATGTCATTCATGTTGCAAGGGGTTGTGTAGTTATTAAAATAAAAAAAAATAACTTTTTTATGGGATACTGTGTTGAAAAACCCAATTAGAAAGTTGTTGCGCTGTCTGTCCTGATACCTCTCTTGAGAAAAGTTGAGGGGGGTGGTGGCAAAAACTAGTGGAGAGAAAATTTTTACCATTATTTATGCTGTTCCATAAACTTTTCCGGTTTTCAAATTCAAATGTCTTAGTATTGGAGAAACCGAGGGGAAATTTATTTTTTATGCTAATGTAAAGAGGTGGGAGGGGGGTCACTTAATTCGTCGAATTTAGGATTTTTTTTCAATTATTTGAAAAGTAATAAACCAAAACTGAATATATGTAGTAGCCCAATAATGTGATTGCCCTTGTTTGAATATGTTCACTCATAAAGTTAAAAGGGAGCTTAGAGCTAGCTTAATGCTTAGGGTCAAGTATTCAAGAGTAGCAGTGAGATTAGTACAGACCTGCCAACTCTCCGGATTTAAATGGGAGACTCCAGATTTTTCATCCTCCCTCCTGCTCTCCGGATTTTGGCAAAAAATGAGATTTTACGCAAGCTTTCGCATTTTCGTGACGACAATTACTCCCGTCGTCGTTCGGAAAAATCATTGAGCAACTGGAAAAAACTCTTGGTGAACGCATTTAAGCAACTGGCAAAGGCATGCCTTTGTTTATGTGGCGTTTATCGTCAATCATTTATCAGGGGTAAGCCTTTGGTATCTTAAATTCCTGTATAATCTTTATTGTATTCCATTAACAGCAGTGCGGTAAACACAAGTTTTTTCGCCAGCAGCTTTGTATTTCGAAGTTTTTTGATTTTCTCTTGTCTTCAGAAAGAAAATATAAAACTTTAAGTAATATAAAGCTTGTAAGAGTTCTTATACCCAAGATTATCAATCACTGATAGTATCCACGAAAGGAAACTTATGTTTTATGAACAGTATGTAGATGTGATTTCTCTATTCTGCATGGAAAGACTGACATGGAATTATATTCTGCTCAGGGGCAATGCAGAACCTTTCTTGGGGGGGAGGAATGGAACTTTTTCTTAATTGATTGAAAAATGTCTTTCAAAAAAAAAAATTGTGAATTTTTTTGATAGTCTGTGCCGGGGGGGGGGGGGGGTGTTACCTCCTCGGGAAAGTCTCCAAAAGTTGATGCGTCTATTAGTATTCAGTGCTTTCAACTAGACATCAATGAACTAATCGTTAGTCGCAAAACTCATGCACACTGTGCTAGCACTGGAATAGTAGTTTTAAAGGTTACCATTTTATATGGAAGTGGGCTTTTTACTGGAAAACCTGCTTTTCATCTTGCTCAGTCCCCAACATGAGAGCAGTTCTAAAATGATGAAAAGAGAAAACCCCATCATACTTGAACCGAAATTCAGTGCACCCTCATTCTCTTAGCAATGAGTAGATTCAACATGGAATTGGTTTTCCAACTACCTTGATCTGAATAAAATCTTATATCAAACCTGCCAACTTTCCAGATTTAGCCTGAGAATGTTGGATTTCATAACATTTATAGTACTTCCGGATTTTGAATTCATGTTGCCAGGTGTCGATTATATATTGTCATCAACATGAAAATATTAAAAGCTCTGAAAAAAGGGAAGAAAAGAAAGCAGTGGCAAAATTCCTAATTTTTAACTGTTATTTTTTAACTTTTTAATTTGACTTAATTTTAATTAAACTTAAAAATAAAATAAGGTTAATTTTTAACTAAAAAAAAACCGATGGTAAGGAATTGAGCGCATCTCGGTTAACATGAAAACATGCTTTCATGAAAAAAAAAGAAGTGTAAAACAATGAAAATGTCCAGTAAATATCAAATTTAAGGAAGCACCATTAAAGAAAAATAATTCTTATACCGAATAGTCGGACAGCAAAAAATATGGGAATGTCTCGTAGAAATGGGCAAATATGGTCACCTTATGTATTACTTATGTTGGTTCTTATTATGGCCAAAAACAATTGGCATGCAAAAGTATCTTTACTGGATTTTTAAGTAAATTGCAGAATTTTTTGTGAGGACATTACATAATTTTTACCTTCTGAAGGTTGGCAGGTTTGTGATTATCATTTTTCGCACATTATAGCTGTGGTGTCTTAAGTTATCTAACATGATTTGGGCAGACATGTTAGATGGCTGTACCCTTCTTCTGGGTGATTTAAAAATGTTCGCAACCACTTGGGAGAAGGAGGGATAAAGAGGTCTTGGGGCTTCTTGTGTATAAAATTTTTGCTCTTGCTTCCTTTTTTTGTGAACAACAGTGACTGTACGAGGCACTGTACCAGCCCCCTGTCAAAGTTTTCAATCTAGAATAGGGGATGAGCTTTCTAGGCTACGAAATCACTTATTAATGATCTGTACTTTAGTGGGTGGGTGAATATTTCACCCACCTGAGCAAGCAGAGACCTGCAAATAAAAAATTACTATGAACCTTGGTTTCATAGGCCCGTTAATTTCGCTTGCAATTTGGAAATTAGTATATATAAATATAAAATGTGCACCTTGTATGCTCATAATGCTATTTGGGGGGGGGGCACATACATACAGCACATTCCAGCATTCATCAATCCATTAGAAATTCATGAGGTGCATGTGCGGTTTAGTAGTATAGTATTTGATGCATTTGTGCATCACTTATTTTTCTTTATTCGGTGCTACATTACTGTTTTTCATGTCTGTAGCTGCTGAACGTGAAGAATGCAAGGAGGACAAAATTAAAGAGGATGTTTCAACATTGCGCGAGAAGTTCAATGCTAATTTGATTGAACTTGTGAGCAAGAAAAATCAAAATAGTGATCTATTTTCCAAGGAAAAGTATGATCAACTGATTAAAGAAGTGAAGGAAGCGAAGCAAAAAAAGCAAGGTAAAAACAGTATTGATTATCGACGACTCAAGAGATTTGACGTTATGGTGGAAAGTGATCGTGAAAAGCTTATTGCTCCGGGTAAAGGAAATGATAATGTACTTTATTATCTGTATACGGATGAACTCTTTGATGTACTGCATGATACCCACCTCAGTATAGGACATGGTGGGCGCACAAGAATGGAAAAGGCATTGAGTTTGAAATACAAAAATATTACAAAAGAGACTATAATGATATACATTAATTTATGTGAGCAATGTAAAGGTAAGAAAACTACACCATCCAAAAGATTATCTGCCAAACTTGAGATATTTAAAGAGCTTAATTCAAGATGTCAAGTGGATTTAATCGACATGCAGAGTAATGCAGATGGAGAGCACAAGTACATAATGAAATATCAAGATCATCGAACGAAGTTCATTTTTTTACGTCCACTGAAGAGTAAACATGCAGAAGAAGTTGCACATGTGTTACTGGACATTTTCACCATAATAGGAGCTCCTAGTATTCTTCAGTCAGACAATGGTAGAGATTTTGCCCAAGCCATAGTCGATGCACTTGAAAAAATATGGCCAGAGTTAAAAATTGTTCATGGCAAGTCAAGCGGTAGTCTAAGACAGGAATCTGTGGGGAGAGCAAATCCACAGCAAGACATTAAGAATATGTTGATTACTTGGATGCAGATTAATAACACAAGCAAGTGGGCAGAAAGACTACGATTCATCCAGTTCATGCAAAATTGTTCATTTCACCAAAGTATTCAACAGTCACCTTATGAAGCTATGTTCAAATGCAATATTAAATTAGGTCTTGGCACATCTGAGTATCCTTTTGAAGTCATTCAGCAACTAACA
Organism: Pholcus phalangioides; assembly: GCF_987345545.1. Classification (NCBI taxonomy): domain Eukaryota; kingdom Metazoa; phylum Arthropoda; class Arachnida; order Araneae; family Pholcidae; genus Pholcus; species Pholcus phalangioides. Next base: position 4,927,781 of record NW_028301599.1, on the reverse strand, counting down.
TCTGAGGAAGACCTTGAAAAGGTCGAAAATGAAATGGAAATTGCATTACGTTCTGTATCTTGTGACTTTAGAGAGGATGAAATAGAACAGGAAAAAGGTGTTTTTGTTGAAAACGATCAAATAAATGATCTTAGTGGGAGCGAGGAAAACCTCCAAGCAAGGATCAGTGATACATGTTGCATCGTTTGTGAAAAAGAAGCTTTGAATGCTTACACTTGTGTGCTGTGCAAGCAAACCGTTCATGATGTATGTGGAGTATCAACTGAAGAATGTGAAGGAAAAGGCAGCAAAGTAACTTGTAAGCTTTGCTGTAAGAAAAAGGATATTTAGCACATGACTGCCTAAATATGCAAGCCAAGAAAATTCTGATAAAAGTTTCCCACTGTAAAAGTTGGAGAAAACTCTCCTGTTCTGGCACCAGACGTTGACAGGAAACGCTCTGGTCTATGAAGAGAGATTGGTGAATTGCACCGTGGCTCGAATTTTGGGTGGGAAATAACTAACATGAACAGAGCATGGAGTTTTGAAACAGAATTTGATAGAATATTGCTATTAGCAATATCACCAACAATTTTTTGTTTCTGTACTATTGAATATTCAGCAATGAATTAATACATTTTGTAATTCAACTGTGTCACAACAGTTTAGTCCACAGAAACAAGTAGAACTGAAGAGGCTTTCAGTTTAGGCCTAGTTTAGATAACATCTTAAAGTTACTTTTGACTAATCAAAAGATTACCTTATTAATGTTGAACGAACTTTATTTTTGTTTTACAACTGGAAAGTTTTTGTTGCTTCTGCTTTAATTTTTATATTCTTAAGACAAAAAAACCATTTCTCAACACTAATCAGCTTTACTCTTTGATTTTTGAGTTTTTTGCACATTGACTGAAGAGCATTTTTCAATCAATAGGTGAAGGGATTCTTATTGGAGCAGTAATAAATTTAGCTACCAAAAATATGATCAACTCTCGTAGGCCGTCATACACTGGAAGTGACAGCATGCAACATGAGTGACAATATAATGGCTAGGGGCCTTGCGACTGTGCTCTATGCAGACAAGCGTGTTTGTTAATATTGAGGAAATATTGAAAAATTATTAGAGGGATCTGCTCAGACTGCATGTACGCCTGTATTTATCAAAGCCATACTTAATGCAACATGTGACACAAACTCTGAGAAGTCATTCATGTTGTGAATAACTAATATTTAATGGATTACTACTTACTGTCACGACCCATGAATGACAATTATCAAATTATTTCAGCTTTGATGTTTTTGTATTTCGATAGTTTCCAACCAAAGGAGGAAAAAAAATGAAACGAGTGGCGTGAAAAAGGTAAACCTCACTGTGCCTGGGCAGATAAGGCAAGGCGCTAAAATCCCTATATAGCTTTATTCATCACTTGTCTGCTGCTTTTGCTCGCTCAAGACAATTTGCAGTAGATGCTGTGCTGTTATTTTTTGCACAGTGGGATAAGTCATGAATACAGACGATTGTATGTGTTATCGCTTCCAGTAGACATTCTGCCTTAACCTCAGGATCCAACTCAGCAAAATTTCTAGTTTTGGCCAAATTATCTTTCATATTTGTGAAATGATCATTGATTATAATAGCTGATCAAAGCCCGGAGTGCATGAGATTTTCAGATTTAGGCCATTTCAAAAATTTGCCAGATTTCAGACTTTTACCATAACATATATACATAATTTAATGGATATAAATAGCATGATCTATCAAGGTTCCTTCTCAGAAAAGTTGAATCAATTGTATAGCTGCCAAGTCTCCCGAATTTTATCTTCATCGCTCGATCTCCCGAAAAGTTCTTAAATCTCCCGAATTTTTACGAAAATCACAAAAATCCCTAATTGTCCCTAAAAATTCCCTACTTCATTAAAAAAATCCCCTCTTATGAAAACAATCCCTAAGGAATTTCTTGTGGGGCATGAAGCCTCTTTTTTTTTCCCTTTCGAAATGACATCACACGTCGTAAATGGGGAAATTCCCTTTTTAAGGAAGTTTTACAAACCCTCTGATGGTAACAAGAAAGTTGTTCGTCTTATCGTGCAGGGAAATGGCTTAGCAGCCAATAGTCCTGGATAATAATTGACGATTATGGTGATGCACATGTGGTCAAAATTTCTTTTGTTGAAGTTACGTACGTGCGATATAACAAAGCATGCATAATGATAAGCAAAAACATATTTAATCAATTTTAAAGATACTTATTCCGATGAATTTCCTTTCATCAAATGTTCCAGAAGAGGGCTGACTTTTCCTTTTTGTACAAGTTGTGTTACGGACATAAACATCGGTCATGGAAAGACTGCCATCATCAGTCGGGAAGTGAAAAAAAAACATCAAGCAAGTGTCACAAAAAGTCAGTGTTCTTCAAAAATTGACGGTGTTTTCCTTCATCTTCCGATGATTTTGGGGTCGTTCGCGGAGAATGTTTGTTCACAGCATTTCTGATTGAACACAATATTTATTTTTACATCATTGAAGTTTTGGCCTCCAATTTCACTTGTTTTCTGCATAGGAATTTTATTCCCAAGGGTTTAACTTCCATGTGTGTAAAATCCCTATTTTAATTTGACTTCAGTTTTTGAGTAGGGATTTTATTCCCTATGCTTCAACTTTTATGTTTGGAAAATCCCTATTTTATTTGGAAAAATCCCTATTGTATTTATTAGGGAGTGGTTTTAGTATAAAATACGGGTGTGCGCGAAAATCTCCCGAATTTTCATTTTCAAAAGTTGGCAGCTATGCAATTGATATGTTATTATTAGGTCTTGGATTTTTTGTGACCTAAAGATGAAACACTATTGCAGATCGGTAAGAAAACCTGAATTTAAAATTTTACCCAATCAGCAATGACATTTTATTTTTAGGTCATAAAAATCTGAGCTCTAGTTATTATACTCGTATTTTGCAAAGGTATGATGAGACATTATTTTATTCATACTTTATATTCGTTTCTATTTAGTTGGAAACCAATATTGTGCAATGGTTTGCAGAATTTTCATAGATTTTTTTTTTAAACTATAAGGATATATACTGAGAGGATGAAATTACAAGTTTTTGAAATACAATTTCATGATTTTTTTCCCTTCGAAGATTATTATGTGATCTCAAATATTTGATAAAAATGGTTCATTGTAGGTATTATTTAAATGAGTTGATTGCTACCAATTCAACAAGCAGACATTGAATGTAGAAAGTATTATCCTGGATGTTTGGGAGAAAATTCAAATTGATCTTTGCAAACATTTTCAATTAATTAACCAGATGAGAGAAAGAGTTGAAAGTTTCCTTTAATTTCAGTATTGTTCAACAATATAAAATGCATCATAGCCTTGCCAAACATTGTTTTACAAGTTTTCTCTAGTATAATATAATTTGGTTATGAATCTGAATGGTTTCTGCAGCAAAATGTAATAAGAAAGATATGTAATGAATAATTGTAACCTGTTTCAGGTTTGTAAACCTGAACATTGGTCTTATTGTTTTATTCCGAGACAATTATAATTTCAGGAAAACTTGATTTTTCTAATTTTTATGGAATAAGTAATGCATATAATTCTCTTAAACTCTTTGATCGGGTTATTTTGCTCTCTCGGTATATATCCAAGAAGAAAAACTGGGTTGAGTACAATCTTTAATTGAGTGAGAAATTTACAGATGGTAGAAACCCTGTGTATATTTTTTACAAATGAAAATGCATGTCCTGAAGCAGTGATTGGCGAATGTGAATGTTCTGACAAGAAAATGAACAGAAAAATTTCTTATGGATAACTTATACAATTTTTTTTGTTTTCGTCACTGACCTTACAGGTGGAGCAAGAGGGAGTAACAACCCAGATCAGTATGGTTACGAGAGCTATGGCTCGAACCCCTCTCGTGATAGTTGTGGTGGTTCAGGCTCCAATTACGGTGGACCTCCCTCAAGAGGAGGAGGCCGTCGTTACTAGATTGTCAAATCATCACACCTCATGAAAACATTGTCCATGTTCGAGGGATAAAAAAAAATCCCAAATAACCCATATTTCGTTTGAAATGTGACAAGAACATTCAAGATATCATTTTTTTTTATGAACAATACGTTCAGTAATTTTTTTTGTGACATTGCTTACAATTGAGTAGACTTTGTAGTTTTTTATTTTTAAACATAAAATGTGTTGCTAGGTGTCGATGTCTGTGTGACTTGTAATGATGAAGATGATTCCCAATAAATGATGTGAGAACAAACTTCGAACATTTGCACTGTGTTATTCCAATTGCCCCATATGAAGTTGAAAAATTTCAACCTAAAAATGCAGATAAATTAAGATAATTTCAATTACAACATACCCTATTATGTATCTACTTTTTGATGTTTGAAAAAAAAATTCTGAAACCGAAACACTTTGTTATCGAGATATATAAAGATAGGTGAAGCAAATATCTGCGTAAAACAGCTTAGAAAGCACACCTCAAATGATGTAGGTTTCTCTTACAAACTTGTTTTTTATCATAATGATTTGCTAATAATTTAGCTATGCTGTCTTTCTCAGCTCTGGAATATTCAGATGTTTTTAATTTGAATTTTTTTTTAATGTGGATATACTCTTGCTTCTGAAGATAACACAAGATTAAAAAGAACGACTAATTTCAACGTCATATTTTTCACATCCTATCTAGATTGTGGATATTTTAAATGCAAATATTTATAGATTTATGAAAGCTATTTATTTTGAGGAAAACTAAAAATTCATCTGTTTGAGCACTTAACATGCCATGTTTTGGTTATGGGGGGAATGCTGATCCAAAAAAAAAAAAATTGATATATATGTATATAAAAGCTTGTTGTAATAGTGTACATAGACCTATGTATTGATGAGGGTAGTCTGGGAACTTCAAAATGTTTTTTGTACCATTCCACACTTAAAACTGATAATTGATTTTAAATATTTGTCAGTGTAAAATTATGTCTGTAGGAATTTTTCTGATCTGTTCTGTTTAACATATTGAACAAATGCTTAAATTTATATTAACTCTTCTGTGGAATCTTATCAATATCTTCAGCATATTACAAATAGACTATGACAAAATTTTTTAAAAATTCATTGTTTACTGTAGTTATAGAGGATCTCTCCTCAGAAGGTGAACGTCATTGTTAGATTTGATTAAATCTATAAATCTCAAATAACCATATTTTGTTTGAAATGTGACAAGAACATTCAAGAAGTGCAAATTATTTTGTGAACAATTACCTTTTTTTATATCATATGGGGGAAGAAAACAACTTACACATCCAGTTATTAAAAAAAAGTTTGATTGTGAACTTTGTACAACTTTTATGGTATTTTTGGAACCAATTTAACTATTGAGTGATAACTTTATACGTGTGTAGTCTACATACTCACCAACAATTATGAAATGTCCGTAGTTTCTATAGATTTTTTCTTCCATAAAATACGGAATTACAGTGAATCATGAAAAACTACGCATCTTTTTTAAATATATTTTTTTTAAGTATTTGGTTTTGATTGGAGATTTCTGAGCTCTATTACCCTATCGAATACAAAATGATGTCACACAAATACATTTTCAAAAAATATCTAGCTGAATTTGAAATAAAGTGAAACAACCTTGTTGATAGTCTTTGTAAAGGTTTGTTTTGTTAGGCTGTCCGCACATCCCCAATTGAATTCCCAGGTGGGTTCTTATAACGTAATGTTTTAATTGCTGAATTAAAAAAACTGAGCAGAAGTTCAATAATTTGTCAAGTTTCTTCATACATTATTCATGGATAAATTTCTAGAAAGAAAGTGGAAGAGGGATGTCGATGATGACAAAGCAGTGATAGCACCCTGTTCCAATAAATTTAATTGATTTTGTGATGAATATTCATGGCAAACAGGCCCAAACCTAAAAGGCTACTTTTTAAATGTTCATGAGGGCTGGATATAAATGCCTGATATGGTCAAGAAAATAATTTTAATTTTTAAAATGGTCATCAGGGCAAAAAAATTGGAAGGTAGCAATTCATTCATAATCTCTGGATATAGAAATTTATTTTAAGCAGTTTTACTGTTAGGACTTTGTATATTATAAAACTGCCGCAATCAAAATATCTTGTAAAGGCCTTGGCCTACACTTGAGTAGTTTATTTATATAATATTGAAGCTAACTACAACTTGAAATATGATTTTTTTTTTTGAAAAAATTACTGGAAGTATACAACTTTTAATTCTGATTGTTAAAAAAATGGTGAAAAGATGTAATAATGGAAAACTATTTTTTACCGGTTTGCATAGAGGAGAGGGTCCTTTTTCAACATTAAAAACCCCCTTCCCATGTATTGAACTTCGGAGAATGGAGTAAAAAAGTTAGAATCAAATGGGATCAATTTGTAGAGTTCTTGCAGCTTTTTATAAATATGTACTTGGAGGAACTGTGATGCAGCAAGAATTGAAGTTTGCTTCATACAAGATGGGTCGTTCAAAAACAAATGAAAAAATGAGTATCAACCAAAGTTAACGGTGAGTGGATATCAATATTCTATTTCTAAAATAATATAAGTTGATGTTATTGTTATCCAGTTTTTAAGTCCTAGAAGGAAATCATGCAAAAATTTTCATATTCAAATCTATTAAAAAAAATAAATATTAATGATTTCATTTGCAAGAATTTCAGAAAGGGAAAAAATATTGTGCTTTTTGAAATGTCAAAAGAATTTTACTAATCTTTGATAAACTGTTGAGCTGAAAAAGCATTCTTATGCCAAAGGCAGGGTTGGTAAAAAACCCGGTTTTTTTGAAAAAAAGCAAAAAACCGGGTTTTTTTGGTTTAAACCAGGTTTTTTTGGTTTAAACCGGTTTTTTGTTTTAAATAGTATTAACATTAAAAACAATAAAATTTCTGAAAAATCATTCAAACTTCCAATAATTAACTAAAATAAAATGTTTATTAATGAAATTAACACTATTCCCATGCTAATTAATCAATAAATATTTATTACATTTTAACAAAAACCAACTTTTGCAATTTAATTATTTTTTGCTTAACTGAATGGATTACTGTGTGTTTGAAAATTCTTTCAATGTTATTATTAATCATATAGTATATAAAGGTTTTTCTCCAACTACTTTACTTTCAGCATACTTAATTAGGAAGCTATTTTGCAAAAAGCAATAAAAATTAGGTGAATATAATGTATTTAATGAAGCATAAATAATGCAGATTAATTAGCAATGGTTTACGATATACGGGGTGGTTATAACTAAGGTTCTGATTTCAAAACACTAAAAAAAGAACGATTGTCAGAATGACTTGAAAATTAACACGAATGTTCCTGAAAAAATGGAATTTTATTTGGTAAAGGGGAAAAAGATAATTAAAAATGTAAAATTAACGACATCATCCACCACTTGGGAAATTTGCTTGCAGAATGGAAACGATAGCCAGTCATGGCAAAATGATAACTTAATTATAGCATTTCACGATTTCATAATTTATGGAAACACCACAAAAAACAAAGTAATTGAACAAATAACTACAACTTACTTAAGAAATGTTAAATATGTTGTCCACCGCATGTTCTTACTATGAGGTTGAAAGCACAAAAATTCTTGTTCAACAGCAAAATCGGAGTATGCCACGGTCATAATGTGGATGTTCTTGCAATTCAGCTTTATTAAACCACTTAATCTGACCACTGTTTATAACATTTTGAGGTCCCCCACAGCCAGGAGTTGCAAGGGTTGAGGTGCATCCTGTCAAAATGGGTCTTCTGCAGCTGCTTTGCTGGTATTGCAATGTGCATCTTGATAGAAGTTCTATCACACACTGATGCTGTGGAAGTGCCGAAATGATGTGGTTGCACAAAATAGATTATACTGTGGGCCAAGTACAGCATCGTCTACTTGCACATTTTGCACTTTTTTTTTTGCGAAAGAAACTTCCATTGCTTCAGGAGTATCCATGCAAATTTTCAAGTCATTCTGATCAGTACTTATTGTATAGTTTTGGAATCAAAACTTAAATTATAATCACCCAGTATATAGCTGATTATTTTTCAAAAATCTGTTACTACTATACAGTAGAACCTTGATTAACTGGGCTTAACAGAGTGAGTGAGTGAGTGAGTGAGTGAGTGAGTGAGTGAGTGAGTGTGTGCGTGCGTGTGCGCGCGCGTGTGTGTGTGTGTGTGAGAAAGTATAAAAAAAACAACTATTGAATATTAAGACTGGGAGATATACAGTAGGTACTTCTTATGGGAAAGAAAATGAAAATGTATGTGAGGTAATGTAACCACTAGTACACTAGTCTTTGTCCTTTAAGGACAGCTGGTGTCTTTATTGGATTATAGGACCACCTGCCCCTAGCATGATGGTGTCACTACTGTAGCTGCTTCTTTGTGAAGGGGGAAAAAAACCATGTGAGATAATACACCACTACATTTAGATGTGTGATGCAATCCTTATTCATGAATTTGCTAAAGATAGAGCATCAGAATGTAGCCAAAGGGTAGAAAATGTTGTAAGAATGAGAAATTTTGGCTTTTGTATATAACTTTAAATAACTAAGATACTTCATATGAAAAATATATATATTCTGGCCACTTTTATGAGACTTTTTGAAAAAAACCACTTATAAAATCTTATGTCATTTAAAGATATACCATCAGAATGTACCCAAGGATATAAAATGTGGTAAAAATGAAACATTTTGGCTAATAATGAACCAATATGATATTTTTCAAGGAAAAAAATTATATTTAGGTAACTTTTATTTGATTTTTTGAAAAAAACCGAAGTGGTTTTTTTAAAAAAACCACTTGGTTAAAACCAAGGTTTAAACCATGGTTTAAACCAACGTGGTTTAAACCAAACAACCCTGGCCAAAGGTCACCTAAAGGGATGTTAACATTTTATTTTTTATTTTGGTTGAATTGAGAAAAAAGGTAATGTAACAGGGTTCCCAGCCACACCTTGAAAGTCGAGGGAAGGGAAAAAATAGTCAGGGAAATATTTGATGGAAATTCATGGAAAAAACAAACTTGAAAAATTTCGAAGATGAAGATTTGAGATATTTCTTAAGAAAAAGTGTTATTGTGTGTATGTCAATGGATAGCTTGTTTGCAAAATCGATATAACTACAGTTCTTTTACTTATGCAGTGAAAACTGTCTAAGACTATCACTATATGAGATGGAAAACACTCTTGAACAGAATCAAAATATCATCCCATGGATGATTATTGCTTTGATGCATACCTTTATAAAATGGAATGAAAACCTGAAAAGGGCATTATTATTTTGGTCTCAGTGTTCTGCTTCATACAGGTTCCACTGTTGTAAGAAATACTCCTGGGGGTTAACCCATGAATAAGTATAAATATTCTGTATTTCTTTTTTATGAACAAGCTGATATTTCTTTAAGAAATGAGCAGATAATTAACGCAAAATGAGTTTTTTTTTTCAACTGTAACTCCTGAATTCTAACAATTTCTAAAAATGCTTGAGAATTAAAAAGCACTTGCTTGTCATTGACATAAAATAAAACTTGATTCACAATAAAAATATCAGCATTTGCGTTACACTGCAGGAAAATTTCTAGCAGAAATAAAGCAAGTGAAAAAGATGTCTTATGATTTCACTTGATAGGTTGGTAGGTGTTATATTTGCTATTAAAAAAATTGAAGTGAAATCCTTTTAATTCAATGTTTGCTGGCTCTGGGGATTTTTTAGCACTAGTACCTTCATCATCCATGTAACCCAAAAAATGGCATTGAGAGATATTCAAGTAGTTTGTTTTTTCAAATAAAATGAACGATTGTTGTAAAACAACTGTTGATCTAATGTAGAAAGCAGATTTCCTGTCTCAAAGTGAATTTGAAAATATTTAAAAAGTGAGATTAGATAAAATGGATCTCCAAGTTTTTTACATATCTGATAGAAATTTTTACCAATTTACATAAAACACATTGATAATTTCCATACTTCTTGCTCTTGGAGGAGGGGGTAAAATTAATCTTGGATTAGCGCTTGGTCAAAACCAATATCACGTCTTTTGGTGTGGGAAATTATCAAGCAGATTTTGCTGGGAACCCTGTGTAATTTTTGTTCGTTAATTCAGCTGGAATTTTTCTCCCGATGTTTTATTCATAGTGACCCTGGACATGTTAAATGGAGACAACAATGAAGTCAGTGTGATTTTTATTTTTTATTTGCTAGTTGAGGATAATGAATCAGTAGCTTTCACATTGTCTTTGCTGCTGCTTCACTGATGATGTTCCCTGTAACTGTGTCTAAAATATCAGGAGGAGGATTTGCTTTACCAACGCTTTGTTCAGTTTGTCTCCATATTAGGTTTTTATTACTAACATATAAAATGAAGATAATGACAAATGTTAAGAGTTCTGAATCCCTATTTTAACTCCCATTTTTCTGTTCTGAAGTTGCCATACCCCAATCATATAAACAGTTTATTTTGGAGAAAACTAGTTATTCGATAGTGAAATTGACTGTTACACTACACGTCTGCGTTATGTTTAGTACAATGATTTCTGTAATATCCCTATATATGTATTTATTACATTTAAATTTTTCCTGGTGAATTCCCTACTTTATCATTCATTGATAAAGAAACTGGTTTTTATATACTGTGCAAGCAATGTGAAGAACAGAAATTACTAAAAAGAATTAGCTAATTTTTTCTCCCAAATCTTTCATTTGCATCTTTAATTTCTAAATTTGAACCCCTCTATAAAATTTGGAGAAGTAAAACTGAATTTTGATGTGGGAGTGTATTCTCTCAAATGGCTAAAGATCAATAGAATTGATTTTTGTGCCTCTTATGAAAGATTGGCCATGTTAACTAGAAGACTAGGCAGAAATCCTTCCTGTTGTCAAAATGAAATAAAAACGTTCATCAGTTTAGAACATCTAGGAAGATGATATATATATATATGTACATACATACACAAATAGAAACAAAGATTTCTTGTTGGATGTAGGGGGAAAAAAAAGGGTGGAATGGAGGAATGAATCTTAAAACACCAATTCTTATTAAAGCAGATATTGAATTAAAAAATGAGCTCAAACATTGATTTTTAATTAACACATAAATGTTTAAATAACATCAAATTATTTTTTTGCCAACTTTCATGTCATTTATCCATTCTCCCATGGTTGGACAGAATGGGGTTCATGTAAAAATTTATATTTCAAACAAATGGTGAAACATCCTTCACAGGGTATATGTTTCTTTAGTTTTTGTTTATATTTTTTAGCCAAGTTTCCCTCATGCAAATGACCCGATTGTTTCTCGTCATGTCCGTAACTATGAGGTTCTTTCTGGGAGTTGTGTGACCATCTAAGATCAATGGAACAAAGATTCCTATTTGGTAATATAAAACTACAAATTTTGAACCATTTCAAATGAAAAACATAAGATGCCTATCAAATTTGAAGAAAAACAATCCCTTGTACAAAAGGGGTTGTATTACTTTCTGCCCCGCTCCATTTTGATTTTTGGGCGTTTGAAAACTGTTTATTAACCTTGCGCATTGTTTCAAATTGATACGATCGAATGGACTACATTTTACGTTTACATATTGCTTGGTTAATATTGAATAAAATCTTCAAAATCAGGGCAATGATAACTGCAAAATATTGGTTGTAAAAACTGTGACATTGATCATCGCATGGCATACAACTGCATAAGAAAAATAAATTCAAATGACTGCCATGATTAAAGACTTGTTTGAACTTGATCAAAAATGTTTACAGTTTCAACACATGACAATCAATGACCCTGCACTTTCCCCTAAATGTGTTTGGGAAAGGCTAAACCTTGCTCCAAAGCCATTAGCAAATCTGCAGTATGTGCTATTTGCCACAATCTCATTCCAAATACTCTGGAGATAACTTCAAAACAGACGAACAGAAATATTGCTATTGAATACAATCGAAATTCAATCATGTAAACGTGAATGAAAACAAATTTTCTGAGCTCTGTGTAGCATATGTTTTTATAGCCTTCAAAGACAAATTTTGAATTTGCTTGTTAAATCCACAGACAAATATTCTTCATAGACTGTGAATATACACGGTTTCGCAACACTTGATTCTGAGCATAGAACTTTTAATGTGATGCATCGTCTTCACATTGTTGTCTGCATTACATGCATAATAACTTGAGTCTGAAGTGACCAAAATGCTCTTCCTGCAAACCATACAAGATAGCCGTTTTTATTTACCTGATATCCGTGCTCGGGTTACTGAGAACGCTCAAGTTTTATTTTTAATTGGCTTACACATGCAGCAAGTGAGAATCACATCAAATAGGAGTATCAGTTTTTCCTTCTGTGTTAATGACCATATTCAGAGAAGCTTTTGTAAGGTTATATTTTGAGTGGATGGTTTGGGTATTAAGCACAGTCAACTTCAAAGGAAAATTCATCGAAAGAAGACATAAATGAATTTTAATCAAATGGTTTATTATATTTGCTGATTGCATGATAAGTTTTTTTTTTTTTTTTTTTTTTTTTTTTGCAGAGATATAATGAGAAATTCAGATTTTTGTTTTCTCATTCTTTAAATTGTTTATTACAGGCCATAGTTTATTGAACAATTTCATCATCACATATATGCTAGGCCATCAAAATTTGTAAGTATGAACAGATTTTATTTTTTAAGGAAGTTTTTTCTTTTCTAGATCAAAAGCGTTTTTGCGGGGGCCCAAGCTGACAAAAAATATTAAGGGAAAAAATTATTTCAGGGGAAAAATTAGAACTTAAAAAGAAAATTCCTTTTTTACATGCTATATTAATCATGCTAAGCATAATAATAATAATTATGCTTTTCAATCCCAATTTTTGTCAATTTAAATGCTTTTGGAAGGGTGTAACAGTGCAACTTCGGTTAATGTGCTTGATTCATTCCACCAATGTGCTCGTTATACAAATCAAATTTCCTCATCGGGAATAATGGTAACTTGGATAATTTGTTCCACAATTATTCATTCACATGAAAATTACTAATAAAAACATCATTTATTCAATAATGCAGTACAATAATATAGTAAATAATACAACTAAATATTTAAAAAATAACACCATAAATAAATAAATATACAATACAATGATATTTACAAGTTAACTTAATCTAAACTGGATCATCATAAAAGCACTCTTACGGCATGTTTTACATACAAATGCATGAAATTAATGATTTCAGTTCGTGAATGTAATTTGTACAAGGCGTTTAATAGGAGCGTTAATCAAATGCTCACGAGCACAGAATCGAACATGAACATTGAGCACTATGGGTCTTTCGGGGGAGCACCATAGTGCTCATGAGCAACGGGTTGAAGATGCTTGCTCTAAACTACCAGAGAGGGGACTTACGCACTGCACTTACTGTCTGTAAACATTTTTTTGTGCGACTTTGAAATGGAACCCTAGTATTTTTCCTGAAATAGGAAATCACACTATCGTTTTTGGATCGTTTTCTCAGGCAGATTTATTGTTCGCACTGCTACAGCTTTATTTGGAAGTAGTTTTCTTCTACAAAGTTATTTGCATAGATATTCCCATGTTCTACACATCTCTTAATCTAATTTGAAATGAGGGACTTCTCATCCCTCTCTTCAGACGAAATCATAAATAAGCTTTATGTGCATAAGCTCTTACTTTTGCGCCATCAGTTCGTCTGTTGATATGACCACGTTCCTCCACTAGTTCTTGAATGTTGGGCTTGTGCACCCCCCCCCCCCCCCAAGTAGTTTCAAAACCTTAACCATCACTTTCATAGAGTTTTTCATTTTTCGAGTTAGTCACGTTGACGGAAGACTGTAGGAAAGAACATTACGCAGAATTTCACAGGGCTTGTGTGGGCCAATGCAAAAAATAATCAGCTCAGTTGTGATAACATAAAAATAAATGAAGCGCAAATAATTTTGTGCTCGTAATAAAAATCATTGCTTGTTAATCAAATCAAAATTTATTTGAAATTTTTGTTTGTTAACCAAACTGCTCGTTAACAGAAGTTCCACTGTAACTCAATTTCTTGGGAAGGAAATTTTTGTTTCCCCCCCTAATAAAAAAAAATCTTTATTTCTGCATTTAAGTTCAAATTTTTTTGTTATTAAGGATGTGAGGAAAAACTTGCTTGCTAATTTCAATACATTGTACTAAAACAAAATAAATTTCCTTATATCAATAGGGTTGCTATTTGCAGAATTCTGGCTCTACTATCAGTTTGGCATTATATTGAATCACAGTGTTAAGAGTGGTGTATTCCTTATACAGTCAAACCTCGTTAGTGTCTCACTCGAGTGACATGTCACTGTGTCAGTTTTTTTTAAAATCCAGTTGTCCTTATGGACATTGTCACTGCTTACATTGTCCATTGTCTTCCGGGTCATCACTTTATGGACAACGTCACTGTAGATGGTGTATTTTGTAGTTTTTATATATATATAATATACTCTAAATTAACAATCAATCAATAATTTAAGATAATTTAATTTTTGGAAAACTATTTACACTGGTTAACAAATACTTAGTTCCACATCATGAAAAGACAAAAATATATCCACTTGCTCATGTAAACTCAAAACAGTAAAAAGGAATGAGGTAACACTGGGGAAACAGTTCAACTTGTCCCCATTTTTCCCCTCTGTCTCTACATGTCAGCATGTAAGAGGGCGAGAGATGCCACATCCTGTATAGAGTTCTAATGTCACTTAACTCCCGATAATAAATTATTTTACTCAAGGAGTCATTTTGTGAAAGTTCTTTCAAAAATTACCATTCTAATCAGAAACTTTGAACTTGCCGTGTATATTGTACACTATTACCATATCTAAGATCTACCTAGCAATTCAAGCAGAAACCACTGAAGCTTCCATTTCTTCCCCCCCCCCCCTTCTCTGCAGGCTTGTTGATAGATTCTTTTAACATTAGGGTACTTCATTTGGGAACGGTTTAGCAGGATTTTTTGTTGAGTTTGGTGATATTTTTGGCAAGTTTCAGTTCTTGGGCAACTTTTGCTATAAAAGTGTCAGTGGCAGAAATTCTTTGGTTCTTTTTTTTTTACAGAAAAAAAAAGTTAAGTTCAAGCTGCTCAATAGTTTTTTAGCTTTTTGACGTTTTAAATAAGTCTGCAGAGATGCCACTGGACTTTAATTTACCTGGTCCAGGTTATTTGAAAAATCTGGGTCCTTTTTGAGTGAAAGTGGGTCCCTCTGAAACAAAAATTGATCTTGAAAAAAATTATGCCCCCCAATAATTCACTGGTATCTCTATGAATTCTTTTCCAACGTGGCCCAGATCTTTGATCACGTGCTTATATTTCTTTGTTGAGACTGAGCGGTGGGTCATGTTCTGGGTAAGAGAAGGTATCTGTGAATCAAGTAATTCATTTCTAAAAACATGTTCTATCCAAAGGTTCATTTACTTTTATTGTCAACTAGTAGGAAAAACTTGCAAAGAAGCTCATTAGCACTGAGAATTTAACCTATGGAATTCCGCACATGTAATAAATCGAAAACAAATATACAGTTGATCCCGCCTATAACGTTTCTCCCATTTAGTATGTTTTCCCACTTAGTACAATTTATTTTTGTGGTCCTAACAATAAGTAATTCTCATTGAGATTTCCTGTTTAAAGTGTTTTCCTATTTACAATGTTTTTTATGACTGTTTTTGAAAAACGTAAGCAGGATCCACTTTAATTAACAGTTGAAGGCACACATTTATATATTTACTAATAATCAATGGATAAATTTCTTTCTGATTGATTTTACATTTTGTTTAAAATATCTTGGCATTTTCAATATCTTCTGATCAAATTTGAAGCAAATCGATATTCTCTCTATCCTCTCTCAGATACGTCTTCTGATTCCCTATTTATACTTTGGTTTTCCTGGTAAAATGATTTTATTTTCCTTCCCTGATGTTCCACCATTCTGATCTGTCGCCATTTAACTGCCATATATTTTCACACCTGAATATGGGAGCTACATCCGATTTGTGTTGGAGAAACTTAACAGTGTGCTTATGTGTGTGTGCCCAGCATTTAGCATGTTTTGTGTTCAGTAGGTGGTGCCATCTATCTAGCGCTGCAACTAGATACTCTCTCAAACGGAGCAAGTACACATTTGGCACACCCGTGCCATGTAGAAAAGAAGCAATTATAAAGGGTGAATTTGGTGCCCTCCCCTCTAGTCCAGAGCCCATGACACTAGGCCCGCCTGTCCCGCCCCCTCCCATTTGCGGCCCTGCATCTATCCTCCAAACTGGTAATGCGTGCAATGATGCAATGAAGTTCAATGTATGCATATTTGTGTTGTAGGTCTGTGTGATCGCCGTGGCAACCAGAAGTTTTTTTCAAAGGAATAGCCAACTCAAAATTTGACATCTTTTGAAAATTACATTTTTAGCGATTACCATTGCGCAATCGCAAGTTCCAAACACAGATTTTCACCCACCAAAAGCAAAATTTGGGGGACGTTATAAGGGGCCTCTTCCTTCCCCGTCCTCCGCAGATCAAAAATTAAAAATATTAGTATATAAAATAAATTTTATTTTATTCCATCTGTGAAGAATTAGATCTTTGTGCTCCTCCAAAAGCCAATTCTGCTTACACCCATGATTTTAGTGATGCAAAACAGTGACTACCGTATAGCAGCTAGATGACAAAACTGTGGATATTCAAGGTCTATTTTTTACAGATTGTTTTTTTCCATGATAGGGAAGGTTTACAATTTGAACGGGCGTTCCAATCCTTTACAATTTCAAAAAAAAATTGAATTTACGCCGTATAGACGCAGTCTTTCAATGCCAGCCAATAGCTGCAAAAGTACCTGAATTTCTTGTATATAACCGGTAGGGAGAAAATCTGCAGGGGGTGATAAAAAAAATCCGAAAATTGAAACTTCTGTACACGGCCCCTCATTCGGGGGAAGCAACCAGATATCCATCTTATTTTTCAACAACCCGTCTTTTAAGGTCGCACGATCATGATACACAGTAAAAAGAAGAAAAAAAAGAAAGGGAAAAGGTTGGGGAGGTTTTTCTCTCTACTTTTTACTTCTTAGAGCTAGGAAAAAGCTGAACACAATTTTACGCTTTCTTTTCCGAAATTCCGGGTATTTGCCGCATTATAATGCATCAATGGCATCTCTGGTCTGTTGGACAATAGTCAAGATCTGCAACCCTTTGTTCACCCTACTGTCAGAATGTTTTCCAAATTTAAAAAAAGTTTGTTCCCTTTAAAGGAATATGAAAAGGACAGACTTTCCAGTTTCTACCCTTAAAGAAAAGAATCACTTTTTCAACTAACAATTCCACACAAACAGAACTTGTCAGTTTAATTTTTTTTTTTTTTTTTTGAAATAAAGAATATTTTATTTTTATTTATGATCTAAAAGAATTGAATTGCCATACAAGACAACAACACATCCATAAACATAATTAAAAATTTTTGGACTTGAAATTGAAAAATACAATATTTTGTGTCATTTAAATGCATAATTAAATAGCAAATAAACATTAATTTATTAGGAGAAACTAGAATGGTTTTTTTTTCTGCATGAATGTATCAATAAAGAGGCAGAGCAAGCCATACCCCCGTGCAGATTCCTATTTTAGTCACTCTGCTTATGAGATATTTTTAATCTCCCTCCCAAGAATGACTAATTTGATTTTTTTTATTAATAAGCACTTACTTTTCAGCAAAAAAATATATAAATTAATGTCAGTGTATTTTATGGTGGTAAAAAGTTGATTTAGAAGAGATCAAATAACTTTGGTGGCATTTTATAATATTGCCTCGCGATATAATCACTCTACCACAATTTTTTTTTATCCACCAACTTTTATTCATTATATCAAAGTCCTACTGTTTGAAAAATGTATCGGTTGCTTGTATTTTATTCATTATTATGCTTTCATTGCTTGGAAAATTGATGAATGTTTTTCTTTTGCAGGAATTCTTTAAATGGTCTGCTTATGGGTCAAGAAGGATTAAAACTACGTGATTTTGACAGGTCTAGACTGTTATTGAAAAATGAGCCATTGAGTGTTGAAAACACAGGTATTACTTTTTGAAATAAATGTTTATAGTTTATACAAAAATTGCCACGTTTTCAAGACACATAAATTCAATTGGTCGAATGGTCGACGCGTTTCGGCTCTTCAATGGAGAGCCGACATCAGGACCTCGTGGTCAGAATTCACACGAATCAGTCACGGAGGGGTGATGTTTATGTCTGGTCGTCCGAAGAGTTCGCTTTTGTATTTGCTGCGTCTGAGTGGTCTTTGGATGCGAATTGGGGAGCCATCTGTTGCAAAGTGTTGAAAGTTTTGTCACGACTGAGGTTAATAAAGCCTGTCCAAGCTGACGAAATAGGTGGCGTGTTTCTTTCATCATTAACAAGGAAATTCTGGCATGTTCTGATGAAGTGTACCTCGAGAAAATTCAATTCAGAATTGTGTGTTGCTTTTTTAAAAACAAACGCTTTATCAAAATCAAAATAATGTAAACATTGCCAACAGTGTTGGGCAATAGCCGAACTATCCGTTTGTCCCTTCTCAACATGCTTTGAACACCGAATTAGATCAAAAAGTATCTATTCGGTGTACCTATTCTCGAACACCGGTTGAGATAGGAACTTTTAGATGATCTGAAAGATCCTATCTCACCCTCCAAAGAATCTGGTATCTACTTCATTCCATGCAAAAATTGCGAAAATGGATACATTGGCAAAACTAGGAGAAATCTAAATATTCGAGTTCTCGAACACTGAAAGCATGTTGAGAAGGGACAGACGGATAGTTCGGCTATTGCCCAACACTGTTGGCAACGTTGACATTATTTTGATTTTGATAAAGCGCTTGTTTTTAAAAAAGCAACACACAATTCTGAATTGAATTTTCTTGAGGTACACTTCATCAGAACATGCCAGAATTTCCTTGTTAATGATGGAAGAAACACGTCACCTATTTCGTCAGCTTGGACAGTCTTTATTAACCTCAATCGTGACAAAACTTTCAACACTTTGCAACAGATGGCTCCCCAATTCGCATCCAAAGACCACTCGGACGCAGCAAATACAAAGGCGAACTTTTCGGACGACCAGACATAAACATCACCCCTCCGTGACTGATTCGTGTGAATTCTGACCACGAGGTCCTGATGACGGCTCTCCATTGAAAAGCCGAAACGTGTCCACCATTCGACCAATTGAATTTATTTGTCTTGAAAACGTGGCAATTTTTGTATAAATTAAAACCAGGCAAAGTTTCTAATTTTTGTGATAAAATTTTTATAGGTTTTAAAATATCTTTCTAGAATCATTCAATAAATACCCAAATAATTGTGATATTTAGTCAAAACATATCTGAAAAAAATGGCTTTTTGATCTAATTATAACTAATTAGAAGTGAGATAAATGCACAAATACGTGCATACGACTTAACAAGATACTGATGTAGGATATTTTCATTTGTATATGTGTGTATGCTTTATTTTTAAATGACAATGAAAATGCTTATATCTTAAAACTGATTTTTGAGTTATGTTCTGACCAAATATGCAGAATTTTTATAGCATACTAGTTATAATATCGGCGCTGCCTGGGTTTTCTTCAATCACTGGGAGGATTAAAAATGTGACAAACCATTATGAAGGAATGAACTATTCATAGGCGGAGATTTTAGCTTAATTTCTCGACCTCCCGAAAGGTTCTTAAATCTCCCGAATTTTTACAAAAATTCCAAAAATCTCTGTCCCTAAAAAATCCCTGCTTCTGAAAACAATCCCTAAGGAATTTCTTGTGAGTCAAAGTCTCAGTCTTTTGCCTCTGTTTTTTCTCCCTTTCGAAATGACATCACACGTTGTAAATGGGGAAATAGTGGGAAATTCCTTCTTTATATATAAGGAAGTTTTACAAAAGAAAAGTTTGTCTTATCGTGCAGGAAAATAGCTCAGCAGCCAATAGTCCTGGATAATTGAATGATGATGAACATGTGATCAAAATTTCCTCTTTTGTTGAAGTTACATACGTGCGATGACAAAACATGAATACTAAATAATCCAAAAAAATATTTAATCAATTTTAGATACTTATTCCTCAATGAATTTCCTTTCATCTAATGTTCCAGGAAAGGGCTGATTTATTCTTTTTGTACATGTTGTGTTAAGGATATAAACATCGGTCATGGTGGAAAGACCGACATCATCACCCATGTGAAATCAAAAAAACATCAAGCAAGTGTCACAAAAACTCTGTGTTTTTTAAAAATTGATGCTTTTTTCCCTTCATCTTCCGATGATTTTGGGGTCGTTCGAGCAGAACGTTTGTTCACGTCGTTTCTGATTGAACACCATATTTTTTTTTCAGATCACCATTGAAGTTTTGGCCTCCAATTTCACTTGTTTTTTGTGTAGGGATTATATTCCCAACGGTTCATCTTCCATGCAGGGCCGCAACTAGATGCTTTGTCACTCGGGGCAAGTGTGCATTTTGTCACCCCCTTGTAATGTTGAAGGAGAGGTTTGAGAATAAAATTTGCGTCCCCCCCCCCCCCGGTCCAGTGCCCGAGGCATGAGACCTGTCTGCTGCCCCCCCCCCAGTTGCGGTCTTGCCTCCATGTGTGGAAAATCCCTATTTTATTTGGAAAAATTCCTTTTGTATTTATTAAGGAGTAGTTTTAATATAGATTACATACGGGTCCGCGCAAAAATCTCCCTAATTTTCATTTTCAAAAGTTGGCAGCTATGTTGCATTCTTGTAGTTGTCATTCTGTTTAGGGCCATAGTATTGTGTTTTAGCTACAATGATTTTAAAACAATTTAAACATTACTTTGGCTCTAAATTACAAGAATACAGTAATATCTCAAAATTTACGAAAATAAATGTACGATAATATGGTTCTGTGGTAAGATATGTATAGATTATGAACCTATAAATACTGTTAATTATAATATAAACACAAGTTTATAATTTCTTGTAACTTCAAATTCAATATTATATTTTAAAATAGTGAATGCTTGATACATGAAACTGTTAGATAATCATACTTAGGAGACAATAGAAACATATCATTTTAGATGAAATGCATTGAACCTATGCCAAATGTATTGGAATCAGATTAATATTTTTAAATAGGATTTTCACTGTATTTTATCTGATAAACCATCTTGATATTTTTATAATTCAAAATTTTGAAAATTCTTTTTTTTGTGGGTATTTGCGTAGTAACTTGTGAACTACTGTGGAATGCCCATAGTTTCTACGCATTTCTGCCATAGAAAACAAATTACTGTGAATCTAAAAAAAACTACAGAAGTAGTTTTTTTCATTTGTAACATTTATCTTTTTGATTGGAGATTTATCTGTATTCTGTTATCCTATTGAGTAAAACATGATGTTGTGCAAAGACTTTTTTTTTTTTTGAAGCCGAGCACAACTCAGGTCTATCTCCATGGGCAATTTACTACCTAGTGAGTTGTGCCGGAAGTGTAAGTATGTGTACTTAACAGTCTGAGTGCGAATTTAGTGTTGTGTATGATTTTTTAGTGCTGCCATCTATATCTCAGAAGGGAAGTGAGTGATGTGTAATGACTGAATATTTGTACTGTTTGTAGGAATGTTGCTCTCTGTGGCGAGACTTTTAATGGGGAGATCGGCTCGCATTTGCGCCTTTAAGTTGGGAACCACAGAAAACCAATTTCAGCCGACCACCACTGTGGTGACGGTGGGGCTCGAACCCGGGTCCCCGCGATGCGAGTCTGTCATTATGACCACTCGACCACCACAGCGGCATCACGCAAAGACTGCATTTCCAATGAATAAATATCAAGTTGAATTTAAAATGAAGTGAAGCAGCCTGTTGATAATTGTTGTAAAGGTTGCTTTGTTTGGCTGTCTGCACATCCACAAGCTGAATCCCTTCAGATGGGCCTTCATACCAAAAATGTTTTAATTTTTGAATTTATAAACACAGACCTACCAACTCTCTGGATTTGTTGAAATTTCTCCAGATTTTGGCAGAAAATTAAGTTTAACGAGAGCTTTCACGTCGTGACGTCAATGACTGTCGTCGTCGTTAGGGGAAAACACCCATAGAGGACAGCCGTGGTAATTTCCATCGAGTAGCCATAAAAAAGTCTTGGTGACGGCATTTAAGCAATCATTTATCAGGGGCATGGCTTTGGTTGCTGAAATTCCTGTATAATCGTTATTGTATTCCATTTACAGCTGTGCGGTAAACAATTTTTTTCTTCAACAGCTTTATATTTTGAAGTTTTTTAAATTATTTCCTCCGATTAAATATGTCTTCAAAAAGAAAATATAAAGCTTTTAAGAGTTTTTATACCCAAGATGATCAATCACTGATAGTATCCACGAAAGGAAACTTATGTTTTATGAACAGTATGTAGATGTGATTTCTCTATTCTGCATGGAAAGACTGACATGGAATTATATTCTGCTCAAGGGCAATGTAGAACTTTTCGGGGGGGGGGGGGGTGGAACTTTTCACTAATTGATTTTAAAAAAAAATTTCGCCCTCCTTGGGAGAATCTCCAGGTTTCTGGATTCCAAAAGTGTGTGTGTGTTGGCACATCTGTAAACAAAAAAAATCAAGTTTAATAATAAGCAAAAGAGGGGGGGGGGGGTAAATGTCTAAGACAAAGCAGTGATAGCATCCTGTTTTTAAAAAAAATCGAAGAGTTTTCATGGATTTTATGAGGAATATTAAAGACAAACAGGCCTAAACTTGAACAAAAGGCTACTTTAAATTGTCGTCAGAGCTGGGTAAATACCTGATATGGTCATGTTGAAGAAAATTGATATGTATTTTTAAAATAGCTAAGAGGGAAATGAATTGGGGATCCCCACCAATAGGTGAACATTGCCATTACGGAGAGGCTCGACCCCAAGGTTGTCATGCATGATTTAATTTGTTGATAGAAATAAGTACCAGAAATTGACATTATATATTGCTACGTATTACAGGCTATACATTTACTGTAATGCAATTAATGCATAATGAATTGTATTCAGACAAAAATTGTGTAGGTATGATCTGGGCTGTAACTAGGGGCAAACACAATTTTTCCATCCCTACTGTAATATTCGATAATTTTACAATATTTTTGTCACCCTAGAAAGTTGCCTCTATCTAATTCTGGCTTGGTATATGATATCCTATTGTATATTTTTATGCTGCAATAATGTAGTCTTCAGAATCATATCAAAAATTAAATATTTTGTACAACTACAATGTACAATGCAGATTTTGTTTTTTTTATATATATATATGTAGGTGAAGATGAGAAACCTATTTCTGCCTCTCAGCCTGTGCAAGCCAGTACCAGCTCCCAAATTAATCGTTCTGCAGCTGAAGTAGAAACTTCTGAAGAAGAAGCAAAACCCAGCACTAGTGGGGCAGTCATTTCTCAGGGACCACCTAGTAGCCAGTTAGTACTTTTCAATCCTAGGCTTCAAAACAGTCTACAGCCTGGTAGCCTAGGATCTCCACAAAATCTGCCAGAAATTAATCCTGGACTGTTTAGGATTGATCCATTGTCATTGCCACAGCCGGGATGTTATCAGTCTCAATTTCAAGTAAAGACCAATGATCAGCGAAATTATCAAACAGACACAAAACCCAGAACGGTGGCTGTAATTATTTTTTACTTATTATTTTGTCTGATTTGTAAAATTCAGATTTAAGAATTCAAGAGAAACTTTTTAAGGTATCTGACTACGTTGAAAATGTCATTTTGGAAGAAAATATGGATTTTTATTTTTTATAAAAGCCGTATTTGTTGTGATTCCAAAACGGGCCTTGTTTTGTTTATATGATGCTTAGAATCAAAGTTACGTTCACTTTAGTGTTGCATATTTACATACAAGTAATACACGAATAAAGACTTTAAACGTGTTTTACGAAGAATGTTATTTTTGACATTTTACTTGACTTTGTGACATAATTTGTAAAAGTTTATGCATTGCATCCTTACGAAATTATGTGATATTTTGCTGTATATTGTCGAGGGTATGAACCAAAATCTAAGGTCTATCACATATATTTTTTGAATTACAGTGTTTTATAGACAAAATGTAGGATGAAATTTCAAAAAATTCACGTACTTTAACATATTTTGGTGTAACTTATGAACATATCATGCAATCCTTTAAATTTTGGTTCACAACGTGCAACATTACTAGCTAAATGCACTGTGAAAATCACAAAGCATTTCATTAATAAAATTTTTTGCAATCGAATATTACATGAATTTTGCCTAAAATTTGACATTAAAACGACTTTTTCATAGAAAATATAATAGACCAAAATTTTGTTTTCACCATTTCGAGACACTTTGTATCAAAAAATGTATTTGAAGCTCACTCGAGAACCATTTTAAAGAAAAGTGACAAGAAAGGTAGTCGGATACCTTAAAAGTAGTTGGCCCTGCTGTACAAAGAGCAATGTGGTTGAATTTTCCATAACAAACACTCCCTGTTTTAGCAGAAAATATTTTTTATCTCAAAGGTGTTCATTATCAAGAGGTTTCACTGTAATTGCCTCAATTTATAATCAGGCCAAGATATTGCAAAAACATGTTATGTTACAATTTATTCTAGTTTTTATTTGTTAATTTAGTTCCAATATATTTTTTTAATTTATTGTTTTCAGGCTGTGACCTAACAATTCCATATTTGGTTTCTATTGTGTAAACATCTAAGTTTACTTTCAATCATGTGTTATGCTGTAAATTCATATTTTGAAAACTGTTTGTTTATTAATTAATTAGTTATTAATTTAATAAGACAACCATAAATATATTTTGTGAACATCCTATAATATTTTATGTATATGTACAGGGTTCCCAGCGACTTGGAAATTCGGAGAATCGGAAAATGGTCAGGGAAAATATGAAATATTTGTCAAGTCTGGAGGGGAAAAAATCAGAATAAATCTACATTCAAGTGATTTACCTTCACTTTTTTCATGGAAGATTATTTTTCAGATTCCCAGGGAGAGAAAAAAATAGAATAAAGAAAATCCTTATCAGCATTTTCCTCCAGATCCCCTACTGAGCAAAATGTCTTATCAGTTGAAGGGTGGGATTTTGCATATATATACTGGAAAACAATGTTGGTCAAGGAACTATCTGCCCTCTGAGTAAATAGCTGAAGGGGGTCTAAAGTGGAGAGACCCTCCTTTCCATTGTTGAAAACAAAGCCAAAACTAGCTCCTAACTTCTTTTTTATCTCTTCTGGAAAAAACATTTTACCCTCTTGCTTTTTTTGTCCTGCCTGTGGGTAGAGAACCTTTATATGTTGAAGAATGATTAGAATTCAATTATCTCTGAGATCTCCAAGGAAACTGGTGTTGTGTGCAAGATAATATACACAATTGGATTTTGTAAAGGGTGGGTGGTGGCAAAATATTAGCATTCTGTCTGTAATGTGAATTTCAATGGTATATTACAGGGAAATGATATACAATTCCCCCCCCCCCCCATATGCTGGTTTTTCCTTCATTGGATTTTTTTCAGCAATCGTCATTCACATGTTTTGTTTACAAAATTTGAGTTGTGCGTGTTTAGGATGGCTCATTTGTCTAGTGCTACTGATAATGCTCCGAAAAGACAAAATATAACTTTACAACAAAAATTGTCTATGCTTGGCGAAAGTAAATCATTGCTGTGGTGGCTCACCATTATGGAATCAACGAATCTACAGTGAGATATATCAAGAAAAAGGAATCTAAAATTCTATCAGCCGTGGCTGTACCTGTGGCACCGAAAACTTGGCATCGCCTACAGAATCCATGTGTTTCTCATACCAGAAATGCAGCCTTTTTTTTGTCTGCAAGACTGCTACAAAGAAGGTGGTTCAATTGATTGTAATATTATAATGGGAAAAGACGAAAAGATTAATTTACTTTTCTATAAAGGGAAGGGCTAGTGAAATATCTTTCATCAGAATTTTATGCAGGTAAAAGTTGATTTCATAGGTTTAAGAAACTATTTGGATTATGCAATGTTAAAATCACTGGCGAACAAGCCACTGCTGACCAGGAGGTAGCTAGAAGATTTCCAAAGACACTGCAGAAAATTATTGAAGAGAAGTAATATTCACCTCAGCAGGTGTTTAACGCTGATGAAACTGCACTATTTTGGAAGAAAATGGTGGAGAGAACATTTATCACCCAAGAAGAAAAGCGAGCCCCTGGTTTTAAGGCAAGTTAAAGTTAATTTACTATGTTTGTGCAAATGCATATGGGTACATGGTAAGGCCCACCATCATTTTCAAATCTACGAATTCGTGAGCATTGAAGGGAAAGGATAAGTCAAAGCTCTTGCACAGTATTTTGGATGAACAATAGAAAAGCTTGGACTATGAAAACACTTTTCCTGGATTGGTTTAAACAATGTTTAGTTCCAAAGGTCAGGAAGTCCCTTGAGAGTGAAGACATGCCATAGACTAGACCATTCAAATATTGAACAAACAATAAATGAAATAAATATACTGAATAAAATTCTTAGACACACCCAGATGTCAATGAGTTCAAAGCTGATGGTGTGGAAATCCGCTATGTCTCCTAACACAAAATCTATCATTCAGCCCCCTTGATTAGGTGGTAATGCGAGTATTCAAGGCTCGCTATACATGTCACTCAATGAAGATGATTGCAATAGAAGAAGATGCAAATGCAGAAAATATCTTGAAGGTATGGAAGAATTACACAATTGCTAATTCCATTACTGTCACCACTAGAACCATGGCAGCTCTTAAGAGAAAAACTCGGGTTGGATTGACCTTTTGCCATAATGTGCACCACAGGACACAACCATTTTTACAGAGCCAACTGAAGAGATTATAAAAGGCATTGTCATGTTAGCAAAACCGGTGGCTGGAGAAGGGTTCAATGATATGGATATAGAAGAGAAGTCGAACAGCTAATTGATAGCAATTCAGAGGCATTGACCGAGGAGGAATTAATGCAGCCCATTGCTCATGAAACAAGCGGTACCAAATGATCAAAATAATAATTTCACTATGAGTAACATAGGGGGAGGGCTTTGCAAGTTCAAATCAGCAATAGATTTTCATGATATAGATCCCTCTATGGTATGCTCTTCACGTGTAGAACAATTGGTAGAGGAAGTCTTAACATACTTGATGATATGGAGAAGAAACTGCAAACAGAAATCACAATGTTCTTTCAGAAAACATCAATAAATCGCTGCACCCTCTTTTCCTTATACATTTCCTTATACTTTTGTGTCACCCTGCTCTTCTCATGATGTTCAATAAATGAGATAAGCAAAAAACTATGGTTTCGGTTATTTGCAGATTTCCTGTATTTTCCCCCACCCCACGAATACGGGGGGGGGGGGCAATGACTATAATTTAGAGTGATATATGATGGTTTAGAATTATATATGTGCTTGACAGTGTATGCGTTTTTGGTCAGGGAAATTATCAAGTAGATTTTGCTGGGAACCCTGATATAGTTTTTAATTTTTATGATTACGTTTGCAATTTGGTTGCTGTATTTTTGAAATATGTACCTCCACTTTTCTTTCAGAAAGTTCTTAGATCATTACTTGTAAAATGAAGTATTTGGGTAAAAGAAAGCACATGAAAAAAAGGAAGCGTGGAATTATGTTTTCAGCAATTACGCTTTCAGTGCAAGACTCTTAGCAACAAATTGACAAGTTTGGATATTCTAGAAAGTTGTCTTTTCCATATGCATGTAAGAAAACAGAAAAATAAGCTGACCACATCACATAGTGTAGTGATAGTGAGGGGCAAACTATGGCTCGCTTGCGAGATGCAGCCCGCTGAGATTTTTTTCGACCTGCCACAGATTTCAAAATAAAAGTATAGAAGTTTTCAATGTTATCCCCTTTTTTGCACATGGAAAATGGAGTTGAGAATTTTAATAAAAATTCATTGCCAAAAATATTGAACATATATACAATACATATGCATTAAGTTATGCACTTTTCATCTTTCGGCTGGTTTTTATATTTTTTATAGCGCTTCCTGGTGTTTTATGAAACTTTTTTTGGTCAGTAACCATAAACAAATTAAACTACTTTCTATTCAAACCTATGAGCTCAGCTAACAAATGTGATTCTGGAAGAATTAATTATCTCTGCTAGCAAAGGTCTCAATATCTCAAAAATAATTTTTTGTACGATAATTTATGAAATGATAAAAATTGCAAGGCTCTGGATGTAATTTTTAACTATATTCATGTAATGCTTGAGGTAAACACTCATTTCAAATTTCTAGAAAAGAAATCGGCGATATCAGAATGATCCAGAGTTCCGAGAGAAGATGAAAACTATGAGCAGAGAACGTTACTGGAATGATTCAGTTTATAGAGAACAGACCAAAGAAAGGTCGAGAAAACGGGCAAAAGAAAAGTACCTTCTGGAAAAACGGAGAAGCACAGAAACAGTGAGTCAAGGAACCAGTATTGGTGAGGATATGAATGTAGTGGTGGATTTGAAGCGTACTTGTCCAGAGCAGAATGAAAACTCTGGAGAAGGACCCCCTAGTCAACAAAGCAATATGTGTAAGTTCTTTCTGACACAATCAATTATATTTCTGTGATTGTTTGATTTTGATTGGGTTTTCCTACTGCATTCACACTGACAAAAAAAATTTCAAATCCATTCACTTACTTAAATTTCATTGCAACTTGTGTTTTTCTGCTGTTGCTCTCTCAGGCACCTCTTCAGATCTCTTAGAGCAGTGGTTCTTGATCTTTTTGACTCGTAGAGCCCTATTTGGTAAAAGATTTATGACGGAGTCCCCCGTAGGCCTATTCTTAATTTACTCATCAGTTACTAATTTATTTTTTTTAAAAAATATAATTTTTTTCAAACCTGCTTTTTTATTTTCCTCCAGTGACCGCTGAGTCCCGTTTGAGTACACACTGAGCACCAGTCGCGAACCACTGCCTTAGAGTATTATCCAGTATTACCTGGCTTTATCTCCACATTAAAATCTAAAAACTTATCTGAACAAGGTTACTAACACGCATAAAGTAAAGGCATTTACTCTAAGTATTAAATAATTAAATTTTTCACGTAATGCTCAGCCTTAAAACAACCCATGGTACACTGTAAGTTACAAATTTTGTAGTTTTTACTGATGCAATTGCCCTTCTATAGGAGATTAACTGTACCATACCTGCAGTTTAGTGTCATGTAGCAAAATGAAAAATCACTAGAAATTTGAAGCTGACTGACCGTAAAAGATAAGAATGACTTTTTCATTATGGAAACAACCAAGACAATCAAAATTATGTAATAATGTTATGAAATCAAAATTTCGAAAAACCATCTGTCGTTATCAATCATTATCAACCAAAATCTAATTTTAAAAAAAACTTTAAAAAAATTAGTTTTACAAGTGTGTTCAATAATGGATGAACATGATTAATTTAGAGATGTTTGGTGCCTTTCATTTGAAATTAATAAATGCATGATTGAGTGTGTCTTTACTTGCAATTAATAGAAGCTAGGCACAGAATTTTTTTAAAATTAAAAATGTAACTTTTGATTGAATATTTGATTTGAGAGCTATAAATCAGGAGAAAAAGCTCATTTGACACAAAAGCTCTGGCTCTTTGAGGAAGTCTAAGGCGCCTGGGATTATCGTATGTGCAGTGTCTTCTAAGCTGAACTCAAATTCTGTGTACTTGTAGAATGCTCTGTGCTATGGTGAATGGTAAATTTTTCAATTTGGTTCTGATCATATTATATGGGGAAAGATTATTAGAGATACAAATAACATTGAGGAACGCATTTAATTTCTGACTCAAGGCACCTCAGTTTATGCTTCATTATGTCTATTTGCGTTATTAACTATGCATTTTATATATATACTAGCTAAAATACCCGGCGTTGCCCGGGTTTTTTTCAATGAGGCTTTTTTGGATCACGTGATATCTCCCTCTCTTTTTCTTGAGGGACATACAAACCGTGTCCAAGTTAACCAATATGGCGACTTCCTGCGCGATTCATGAAATAAACAAATCTAGATTTAAAGAAACGTAGAAATGAATTTTTTACCCTTTTTTAAGGGGAGCTAGGTATTTCGATCCCCCCCCCCCTCCTGAACTTCAAGTTATCCATCTCTGCCCGTTTCTGCTTCAAAAATGCTTAATTAAACTGTGGAATTTCTTTAATGTACTTCTTACAGGCCCATAACTAATTTTAAAATATCTCAAACTATATGGATTTATGCAGTTAAATATTAAAAGACAATATGGAGACATTAATTTTCATACTTGAGAAGATATAAATGAAATCAATGATATTGCTCGAATATCCAACTCAAAAGTATAGGTTTGGCTAATTACTTCATATTTAATCTCCTGGGCTTCGTATATCTCTAAGCGAACTCAATATTTCAAAAATCGAGTATTTAATACAATTTTTAAAATTATTGATGTAGTGGAAAACCCCACCAAATTTCCGCATTTCTACATTAAAATCGGCAATTTTAACACTAATTTCTATGAGGATCACCCTTTTCCTGACTCAAAGCGATGCTGGTGATGATTATGACGTCTATTCAAAAAGCCTCATTATTGAGAGTATTGAAAATGTAGCAAACCATTATAAAGGCATAAACTACCATACGTAACTGGCAGCATTAAAGAAGTAGCAAACCATTGTAAAGGCATATACACGTCTGAAACGCATTGCTAGGGAACCACGGTAACCAAAGTAAACGTTCGGAAAGTGATTGTTGAGGCCCAAAAACCATTGTTGCCCGACAGTTTTTTGCCCATTTGGGGCATTTGCCCTGCTCTGACAAAATTTTAAAGTAGCCTATCGTTCAAGTCGGGTCCCATTTGGTATATATGCAAAATTTGGCGACGATCGATCTAAAATTGTAGATTTGTATAGAGAACATACACACACACAGACACACAGAAAATCAATTTTATATATATAGATTTATATATATATAAATATTTTTTCATATATATATTTTTTCGCTTGTGGTCAAGAGCATGTTTTCAAAGAGAAATGTAAGAGGCCTATTTCCAAGAAATTACTGTAGCATGATGGAATAACTATTATATATTTGATTTTGATGTGATCATTCTGGAACTCCTTATTTCCTCAGATGATATCAAGCACAACTATTTGAATGCAGATGTTAGCGGTGGTGAACGTGGCAATCCTCCTCAGTTTTTGAGCTCTCTCATTTTCGCTAGGAAACCTGGTATTTGAGGTAAGATATCTATATCAGAAATTAGAAGTGTTTTGAGCAATGAGAGATCATTAGATCGAACGAAATCAAGTCGAACGAAATGTAGTGTAACAAGATGAAATTCTCAAATAGATGAGCATAGCGAGACATTATAATAATGTCTCGCTGTATTTTTGGTTTAACATGTTCAGCTCCCAGTTTTTTGGAATTTTCAATTTGATGCTCCGGTTCAAATCCTGGTAAATGATGTGAAGGTATAGATGCTTGAAATGTAAGTCTATTTTACAGTAGGCCCTCTACTCTACTGCAATATGTACGTATTTTAAGGAATTTCTTTTAAAACTATGCCTCCTCCCACCATGTCTAATTAGCCTCCTTGCATTGAATTACCTTAGTGCTGCAAGAAGTTCAGAAAAATGAATGTCAACAAATAAAATTGAAGATAATTTTTTTTTTGTTTTTCCTTGATTTACCTTACTTTTCTCATTCTTAAAAGTAAGGATAGGACAATACACGGACATACAATTCAAGTTAATATTGAAAATAGAATTCTAATTTTAAAATATAATTTCTTCCTAACATGTATTTCTACTTACGCTTGCGATTTTTTTTCTTAAAGACAGGCTTAATTCATTACAGATTAGGACTGACAAGACCCATGATATTTTTGTCAGGGAGACTGATAGAGGTGCAAGCCCTTGGAGACCCGATACGAGAATTTTTTTCACACTTTAAATTTACTACAGAGGGGTCTGGGGATCCACTGAAGCCCCCAGCCTAGTGATCAAGACCCTTCAGTCCCGGGCAAGTTCTCTTCAATTTAAAATTACTCACATAATGAAACAAAATGTGTTCTTGGCAAAAACAGTAAGGTCGAGACTTTATAGAGAAATAATTCCAGAACCACAGATTATATTTAAAACCTCTTAACTTTTGAGACTTTCCTGTAATCACTAAATTTTCAGTTTATGGGGGAAAAAAAGAGTTCCAATTAATATAATTTTTTAAAATTAGTTTAATGTAGACAGACTTAGATTTATGCGGGCATTTGGCCGAGTACCTAACCATTATTTGGCAAAAGGGCTAAATATCAAGTAGCAGTTAAACATTTGTTTCATCTCTACTTGAAAAGTATCCAAATTTGATACTGAGTGTGAATGGGAAGTTTTTTCACTTCTAAAAAGCAAACGTTTTAGCCCCAAATTTTATTTTTTGTTGTCTAAATTTATGTATAAATAAGTCTTACCCATCTCTGAGATTGCCTTGAGATTTCGAACAAAATAAACTCATTTTAAGGGGGAATAAAATTTATATATTAACATTTACCCAAGGCTGTGTTGAGGGGACTTGGGAGTCCAGTTCCCACCGAAATGTGAGAAAATGACTGACAATGGGGGGGAAAGATGACCAAATCTATTGTACTATTACTTTGGTTCTTCCCAAAATGCAAGTTGTCCCCGTCCGAACGAAATTACTGGCTAAGGGCTTGCATTTACCCCTTGACCCGTGGGGGGAGGGGGTAAATTCTAAATATTGAAGTATTTATAGCAATGGCCTAAATTATGGGGCAAAGAGTAAACAAAGTGTACACTATTGCTTCACAACCAAAAGAAGGTAAACATGTGATAAGGCTTCAATGGTGCCTCACATCGACTGGCACCCGACTTTGGATCTATTCTTGTAACTTGATTCTCCCTGTTTATTGTAAATAAATATCTATTATGTTTTTAGTGTGTGCATTTATGATTGCTTCTGTTTACATTTATGTATCCCAATTATCCCTAAAGGATAGGGGGGGGGGAAGAAACCGAATAAAAGCCAAATGAATTAAGTAGTGAGGTTGATTGATGCTTGTTTCTGCAAACCTGTACAGACATGGAAAATAGCTCGTAAAACTGAAAGTTCATGTATGAAAAAAATGTTTAAAGAAATCGCATATTGTTTGGGACCAGAAGATTAGATCATAAAAACGTGCAGTTTGTAATATGTTTGTAAATGTTTATTCAGGAATCAAACCAAAATTTAATTTTCAGTTCAACACTTTGTGTACATGTAAGTTCTGTTCTGACTTCCATTTCAGGAGATCTTTAAAAGCTTAGGAATCTCATGGTACTGCCAGATTTGACGAGACATTAACAACGCACATTAATATTTTATACAATGGATGGAATAAGGCTGCACAAAAAGCATTGAATGCTTTTCGAGCATGCTTTGATACAGGACGTGGTATTGAGGCATAGACAATCACTGGCTGATGGACCCGCTTTAAGCTCATTTGGTAAATATTTTTTTTATAATAGGCAGTGCTGTTTTGAATGTCAGTACAGTAGACTCTTGCTAATCTGGCACATATCAGATCAGGGTGTGCAGGATTACAGAAATCGCCAAATTACTGGAAGTCGATTGCAAAAGCCTATTATAAATAGTTTTTGCAAAGACATGCACTATATTTTCCTTTTCTATGCTCCAAGAAAATTTGCTTAAAAAACGCTGGATTAGCAAGAGTCCACTGTTATGTGTACATACCTGTCCCTTTCTCAATATTTTTCAGCCCATGACCCACTTTGAATAATATTTTCTTCTCGTGGTCCCCCCCACATCTTATCTGGGGCTCCTTTACCCTCATCCAAGAGTGAGACCACTTTCTACTGATCGAGTTGGATTTAATCAAAACCAAAGTTATGATAATCTGCAGAACCCTGGGCTAGGCACAGATCCAGAAAGTGGGTGATCATCCTCCTCCTCCTCCTAGCTGAATTATATGGGGAAAAATAGGTCAGTGTGAAATATGGGATGATCCAATGAACCTACACCATAAATCAAGCTCGCGATTATGCCTCTCCACATCCTGCTTCAGGACCTCTGGGATCTTTCGTGGTCTTTTTCTACAGTTGATTTATAGTGTTAAAAGACAAAAATGATAAGAATAGTCCCCATAGCCTCTGGACTAGAGCCCTGTCAGCCCTACGCATTACCCTGTGTCCATGCCTACCCTGGGCTATTTGTGGGTCCATGCATGGCTGTTTCAAGATCATGGGTCCTCAGGCAATGTGATGTTTCGGAAGCTCCATGCTTAGCTGGAGGTAACAGCTTACATATTTACATACCTCCATTTTTTGAAAAATCTATAGTACCAGGTCTTATTGTGTAAATATGAGGACCCAGGTCATTTCTACATGGGCCCATGAGTTAAGATGACCATGGACAGCTCTTGGATTTTGAATATTCTCATTTATCCTCACATATTTCATTTTATTTTTTCACCACTGTCCCCCCCCCTCTCCTTTACCACTTGTTGTGGCTCCCCTTTCATCTAATTTTCACTCATGGTCCCTTTACAATATCCCCAGGACCACAAGGGGTCCATTTGGCTCCAGGTGGAGAATCACTGCTATAGTGAAATCAACTTGACACTGACTTTAGTTGCAGAAGTCCCAAATACAGCTGAACCTCATCAATGTGAAACAGGAGATGCCAAGGCAACTTAATTTCATGTTAACTGATAAAAATTTAAAACAAATTTTTGGTTTCATAGGTTTTCAACCTATCTTTCGTGTAAATGAGACCCAGCTCTAAAATCATTCTATATGTTGGGAATATATTTAGTTAAATCCGTTAAATGTATTTATGTTTTGTCATTATTGTGATTTATTTATATCGAAAATGAAAATTGACCAACCATTATATAAAATTTACTTTGTGGAAAATATATGATCCATGGAACAAATTTTTTAGATTTTTTTTTTCACAACCTTTTTCATTCACTAAGGTTATGTCCCAGAGAGTCACAATGGATAACACAAACCTTATTCTGTAAAACCTAAGTTGGACACTTATGATTCCATTAAAACCTGTAAGAGGTGTATAAGATTTATATATAGAAAAACAGCATTTTGGACATTCTGTGTTGATGGTTTATAATCAGTTCTGGTTCAAACTTTCCAATTCAGGAAGGTCTCCAACTTAACAGGTTTTATCATATTTTAGGTATGCATATCATGTTTAACCCCATGCCTGTTTTGCATGGACTCTGTTTTCGAGGCTTTACTAATTTGCCTGTAAATCTATTTTAGTATCAAATTAGTCATACCTGACTAGTTGTCCACTAAATCTGTTTCTCAAACTTTGTTCCATCGCCCCGTTCATCAGAATTTTTTTTTCTCTCATCACCACCAAACTAAAGTGAACCTGTAGGATCCTGTGTTAAATCTGTAGCTTTCATCCCCCTTCCCCCTGGACCATTCCATTGCCTACCATGGGGCGATATTGCCCACTTTAGAAAACACCACTAAATCATAGTATTTTGCACTAAAGTTTTTTTTATATGCAACAACTATAAATAACCTCCCTGTTAGGCAGGAAGAAAAGACAACCTTCGGGAAGAACATCATTTTATTTGTGGTAAAAAAAGTTGTTGTGGATACTTAAAGATATCAAAAATGTGAATTTTTTTTTTTTGAATAACATTTTCCTACTTACAAATGTAAAATGAATAAAATTAAGTAAAAAATGTTGCATTTTTTTGGATTTAATTCTGGAGAAAAATGAAACTATTAAGGGGTTAATTGGCGTGACAGTACCCAATTGTCTGGGAAAATATGTTGTAAAAGTTTTTTTTTTTTTTTTTGACACAAAATAAAGTGTTCCAGACTCTGCCACGAAGCTGGGCTGGAAGAGATCTTGGCAACGAGATAAGTCCAGTGGCAAAGTTCTGGCGTTCATTCATTCAGGGCTTAATTGGACAATAAAAAATGTTTTGGATACCTTAGAAATAGAAAAACTATATAGATTGGAGAGTTTGTTTTCTGAAATTTTATCTCGTAAAATTTTTTCGTAAGCTAAAATCATTCAGAAATGCCTGTCATCGACTGGGATTTTTACGAATCACTCCACATGTCAAACTCTAACCGACTTGCCAACAATCCAACTTGTTTGACACACCATCTCAAAAATCTGGCGGTTTCTAGAATAATTTCTTCACTTTATGCAATAATTTTTTTCTCTATCACTTCCGTATTCTCTTACCCGATTGACTCTGCCGTTTTATTTTTTTTTCCTCGTGTTGCCAGTCATTTTGACTTTGAGTCTTGATAAGCGAGCAACCTCCCTTATATGAAGTTATATATTTTTTGTCTTTTTCTATACTACAGAAAAAAACTTCACATAATTTCAAAACACGTGTCGTTTTCATTGCATTTTGGGTATACTTTTGATAATGTTTTTATCTGTCTATTACCCTTTGTCATTTCCCGTCTTTGAATCATCAGTTTGCTGAATCGAGTTTCAAGCCAGTTTTGCACACACTCAAAGAAAGAGTTGATTGCTAAGTGTTGGCAACAGATTTTTAATAGGGATAAAAATTATAATGCTAAAGGTGTGCGCGATAAATTGCACAAGCAAAACCTGTGAATACTGAGGATCAAATGTATGTGTATAATGAAAATGCTCTTTTGTGAATATTGCTCCTATCAATAAAAACTTCATTTTTGTCTCTTCAGCTGGCCATGGGAGCTTGAAGATGGGATTTGCTGTGAGGCGAAATGTACTACTTGAATGGACTTTAACCAAATGTACTTAGAATATTCCAAAGCCCTTAAAATAGTTCCTGAACACTGAATTGTTATGTACAACATATTTGGATATTTTTGTTTTTAAATCTAGAAGTTATGCAGCATTTTACAACTGCAGATAAACAAAATATTTACAATATACACTTTGACACATGTACTGTGTTTATATATTTATTAAAATTGTTTTATATATTCAAGGTTGAATTATTTCTAGTATGTGATTTCACAACCATCCATAATTTTCACAACCATTTTGTTCAAGACAGAGCTTGACAAGTACCTGGTTGTCATGGCAACTGAAAAATGAATGGACTCTTAAAATTTTCTTTTTATTATCTTAAAATATGACTTCGTTTTGCTTGATTGGTCTGCAACAAATATTCTTTGTAGAAAAATCTTGGGAGGAAAAGAAATTAGAAAATTGGGGAAATCTTGAAATATTTGGCAAGTCAAAAGAATATGAAAATATTTGGCGAAAAAAATTCTTTGAAGAGAAAAAACTGAATCAAAAACCATTTGGAAGGGTTTAAGATTTTGAAATATATTGCTTTATATGTCAGAATTATGTCACCAAATCTCAATAATAGTCAAACAACCAATTATTTTACTGTTTTTTGAAGGGAACTTTTCTTTTATGTATGCTAGTCTCCCAGAAAAATTTTTGTTTCCTAAATTTTTTTGTCCATCTGTCAAAACCTAGCTCAAGACTGGGCTTAACAAATCTCAGGCGACTGAAAGATTGGTTTTGGCGCCTAAAATTTCCTATGCGTGGGTACTGAATCCAGTTCTAATATATTGGCTGGCTCCTAGATTTTATTCCCATTTGTCAAGCCCTTGCCCGGGTTCATTTATGATGAAAACGTATCACAAATTAATATATGGCTAAAATCCTGTTTAATGATACCCCACCTTTAACTATAACTACCTATCTAATAAATCTGGTCTTATTGCACATTCCATAGTGTTAATATATATTCCATCTATAACAATGAATTTTTTATAATATGTTTTTGTGGCCCATTGAATATTTTAAAGGGTGCATAGATAAGGGTGCATTTTTACCGTTGATCCTAGAGGCATACTTCCAATTAGAAAACATATGTGAGTACTGCACGTTATTCTGATATGTCATTCTTACAATGAAATGTTTCTCCAACTGGGATATTCAGTCAGATATTCAAATTCAAAAAAAGGAAATTTGGGAAAATATATAAAAAATGTGTGTATAATACGGGTAAACAGTTTTACCCACATTTAATGCTGTTTTTCCCAACTTTCCTTAGTTTTTTTAATTTGAATATCTGAGTGAATATTCAACGCAAGGAAAAGGTTCAAAGGTATCATCCTAAAAAAAAAAAAAAAAGTTTAGAAAAAAATTACCACTAATTCTACTCATTAAAATATGCCAGAATATTATGTAATTGTAGTTTATATTATGAAAAATTGTGATTAATATTTTGAATGGCACAATGGAGGTCAAGAATTAATTTTAAAATCCTGGAACTCAGTCTTAGAGTGACATCATTCAAACAACACATGGTTAAGTGTAGTAGACAGCGAAAGAAAAAAATAGAATGAGTTTTTCTAAAAAGGGAACAAAAAGCTGTTCATGAGAAAAGAGGGAAGTGCAAGAGGTGAGTATATATAGCCAGTTATTTTTAAATAGTTTTTTGGGACTTTTATAATTGTATTCTGTTGCTAAGTTTTTTTGTTTTTGTATTTCTGGGTGAAATGAATGTACTTTAATTTTTTTCATAATTTTTTGATGGCACCTTTGGACCCTTATTAGAAATGTGGAGTTTTTTGTTGGCATCAGGAGAGACTAGGCAACAACTTTCTAATTGGGTTTTGAGCACAGGATGTCCTGTATAAAAAGTTAGCATTTATATTTTAATAACTATAAAACCCTTTGCAACATGAATGACATATTTTGGGTACATGTTTTTAGATATTTATTCTAATTGGGAGTATATGCCTGCGTAGGATCAATGGTTCACCAGTAACTTGGAGTATAATAGATGCTAAATATATTCAAATTACTTACTTGCAGAAGACGGAAATATAAAACATTTGTACATTTCTAAACAAAAGCAAAGCAAAAGAATATAGTATACTTCACTAAATTAAGAAGAAAGAAACGCAGCAACAGTTATACAATGCTACATCAGGGTTCCCAGCGACCTAAAAAGTCAGGGAATTAGAAAACGGTCAGGGAAAATGTTAAATATTTGTCAAAAGTCAGTGAAAATTCGAAATACTTGGGAAAAGTCAGGGAAAATCTGAAGGAGAATAAAATCAGAGGATAAATCTACATTCAAGTGGTTTACCTTCACGTTTTTCCATGAAAGATTATTTTTCAGATCCTCAGAGGGAGGAAAAAAAATCCTTATCAGCATTTTCCTCCAGATCCCCTACTGAGAGAAATGTGTTATCAGTTGAAGGGTGGGATTTTACATACTGGAAAACAATGTTGGTCAAGGAACTATCTGCCCACTGAGTAAATAGCTGAAGGGATCTAAAGAGGAGAGACTCTCCTTTCCATTGTTGAAAACAAAGCCAATACCAGCTCTAACTTCTTTTCTATCTCTTCTGAAAAAACATTTTATCCTTTTGCTTTTTTTTTTCCTACCTGTGGGTAGAGAACCTTTAACCTTTTTATGTTGAAGAATGATTTGAATTCAATTATCTCTGTGTGAGATTTCCAAGGAAACTGGTATTGTGTGCAAGATCATATACACAATTTGATTTGGTGGCAAAATATTAACATTCTGTCTGTAATGTGCTTTTCAATGGTATATTATCACAAAATGTTATACATTCGGCCCTCCCTGTATTTGTGGTTTTTTTTTTTCTTCGTTGGAATTTTTTTTTCAGCAATGCTCAGCAATCGTCATTCACATGTTTTGTTTACAAGATTTGAGTTGTGCGTGTTTAGGATGGCTCATTTGTCTAGTGCGCTACTGATAATACTCTGAAAGGAGAGAAAAAGTGAAAACTTTACAAGAAAAATTTAATATATTGGCTATGCTTGGCGAAAGTAAGTCAGTTGCTGCCATGGCTCGCCATTACAGAATCAACGAATCTACTGTGAGATATATCAAGGAAAGGGAATCTGAAATTCGGTCAGCCGTGGGTGTAACTGCACCTGTGGCAGTGAAAACTTTGCATCGCCTATGCAATCCATGTGTTTCTCATACCAAAAATGCAGGGGTTTTTTGCTAAAAAGTTTAGTAGCAGACCTTCTTCGTAGCAGTCTTCTGCTACAAAGAAGGTAGTCCAATTGATCATAATATTATAATGGGAAATAGCGAAAGGATTAATTTACTCTTCTATATAGGGAAGGGGTAGTGAAACGTCTCTTTCATCAGAATTTTATGCAAGTAAAAGTTTATTTCATTGGTTTAAGAAACGATTTGGATTACACAATGTAAAAATCACTGGCGATCAAGCCACTGCTGACCAGGAGGCAGCTAGAAAATTTCCAAAGACTTTGTAGAAAATTATTGAAGAGAATTGATATTCACCTCAGCAGATGTTTAACGCTGATGAAACCACTATTTTGGAAGAAAAAGACGCAGAAAACATTTATCACCCATGAAGAAAAGCAAGCCTCTGGTTTTAAGACAGACTTGCGGTAGTTAAGGTAGACTTACTATGTTGTTTGTGCAAATGCGTATGGATACATGGTAAAGCCCACCATCATTTTTAAATCTATGAATCCGTGAGCATTGAAGGGAAAGGGTGAGTCAAATCTCCCGCACAGTATTTTTGATGAACATTAGAAAAGCTTGGACTATGAAAACATTTTTCCTGGATTGGTTTAAACAATGTTTCATTCTAGAAGTCCGGAAGTACCTTGAGAGTGAAGACATGCCATTCAAAGTTCTTTTGATACTGAATAAAACTCTTGGACACCCAGATGTCAATTAGTTCAAAGTTGATGGTGTGGAAGTCTGTTATATGTCTTTTAATACAACATCTATCATTTAGCCCCCTTGATCAGGGGTAATGCGAGCATTCAAGGCTCACTATACATGTCACTCAATGAAGATGATTGTGCATGCAAATGCAGAAAATATCTGGAAGGTATGGAAGAATTCCACTATCACTAATGCCATTACTGTCACCACTAGAACCATGGCAGCTCTTAAGAGAGAAACAATCAACTCGGTTGGATTGATCTTTGGCTACATGTGCACTCCAGGACACAACCATTTTTACAGAGCCAACTGAAGAGATTATAAAAGACATGGTCATGTTAGCGAAACAGGTGGGTGGAGAAGGGTTCAATGATATGGATATAGAAGAGAAGTCGAATAGCTAATTAATAGCAATTCAGAGGCATTGACCGAGAAAGAATCAATGCAGTTGATTGCTCATGAAACAAGCGGTACCAGACGAATCAAAATAAAGAAGTAAAATACAAGTTCACCATGAGTAACATAGGGGAGGGCTTTGTAAGTTGAATAGATTATTTTCATGATATAGATCCCTCTATGGTACATTCTTCACATGTAGAAAAATTGGTAGAGGAAGTCTTGTCAACACACTCCAACATACTTGATGATATGATGAAAAAACAACAAACAGAAATCGCAATGTTCTTTCAAAAAACATCACCAACAATCAATCGCTGCACCCTCTTTTACATTCCCTTATATTTTTGCGTCATCCTGCTCTTATGATGTTCAAGAAACGAGATAAACAAATAAAACTATGTTTTCGGTTATTCCGCAGATTTCCCCCGCCCCCGGAATGTAACCCCCATGAATACAGGGGGGGAGGGGGGCGATGATAATTTAGAGTGATATTGGATGGTTTAGAATTATTATACAAATACAAATACAACGCCACAACAGGCAAATTGCCCAACGAGGTGGCTGATCCCCGAGCCCCTACCTACTACACCACACATGCAACCCCCCCCCCCACGGAACCCCCCAACGAATCGGTACGTGCGGGAATGTGCGTGTACGTGTAGTGCAACCTGACGTAAAGTTTGTTTCTGTGTAATGCTTGTTATGCGTAGTGCTGTCATCTGCCCCCAGTTTTACTAACTATGAGTGAAGTGTTATGATTGAATGATTTACCGTTGTAGGACTGTTGCTCTCTGTGGCGAGACTTTTTAACGGGGAGATCGGCTCGCATTTGCGCCTTGAAGTTGGGAACCACAGAAAACCAACTTCAGCCGACCACCACTGTGGGGTTCGAACCCGGATCCTCGCATCACGAGTCCGGCACTATAACCACTCGACCACCACAGCGGCCACGCTGTGCACGTTACAGTGTTTGGTCAGGGAAACGATCAAGCAGATTTTGCTGGGAACCCTGTACATACAAAAATTGAGTTTGACTATTACAAAATACTTACTTTATTTAAAATACTTATGTGCAATGGACTGAATTTCATTCAGATTCATTATTTCAGCGGTTCTCAACCGGTGCTCCGTGTGCACTTCCCAGGGGCTCCGCGGCGACTCAAGGAAAATAAAATAAATCAGTAAATTTGATTGATAAACAAAAAAAAGGTCTGCAGAGGGTACGCCATAAAAATTGTATACAAAAAAAAAGGGCTCCTCGAGACAAACAGGGATCCGCCGTAGAAGTTATATACTGAAAAGGGCTCCACGAGTCAAAAAGGTTGAGAACCGCTGCATTATGTGGTCAGAATCCACCGTTCAGAATTCCAGCAGTTGAGGTCTGGCCATCTTCGGGAAATTTTTGGGTCTCTTGAGTCGCAAGATTTGACCCTCAGGATATGCAGAGATGTTCCCCAAATGCTCAAATTCTGAATTTTCAGCAAAGAGTCTGTTGGCTATCTTCTAGGTAAAACCATGTACTGTTGGTATTTTGGTGTCTTTTTTTTATATGCTGCCCGTTGCAAACAAACCAATTTGCATTCAGCGAAAGTTTTGTTTTGGTACCTTTCGAGACGTACCAAGTTACGATCTTGAGTTTAACCAAACCGGCGCTGCGTTCTGAAACCATTTTTTTTATTAATTCTGAAACGGCTTGTGATTAATTAATTAATTCCGATTAGTTTTAATCTGGAATGATTTGAAATGAATCTGTAATCATTTATTGCGGCAATTTGGAAATTAGTTTTCCTTTTCAATACATCTTGAAACAATTTCTTTTTATAATTATGGAAA
The DNA here is from genome assembly GCF_987345545.1 of Pholcus phalangioides. NCBI lineage: Eukaryota > Metazoa > Arthropoda > Arachnida > Araneae > Pholcidae > Pholcus > Pholcus phalangioides. Next base: position 4,884,797 of record NW_028301599.1, on the reverse strand, counting down.
TAATTTATAGCAAAAATTGCGAAATTATCTTTTGCATTGATTTGTAATATATTAGTTATTTTTTTCTTTACTTCCGAAATTATTTGTCCCAAAAATTATTTCTTTCAGTAACTTTTTTTTTTATAAAATAATTCTGAAAATTTTTCCTTTATTAATTTCAAAATTATTTCTTTCAATTCCAGAATTAACCATTTTTCCAATGTTTTCAACTAATGGTCGGCGGGACAACCGACAAAAATCTCCTAGAGCCAAATATGACCCGCGGGTCATGCGTTGAAGACCCCGGTTTTAAGGCAATGATTTCCAAGCGGTGCGCCGCGATACATTCACTTGCCGCATATTTTGAACTCTGGTGGTTTAACGAGCAACCGTCCCCCTCCCATGGGTGGAGATACGGGGGGGGGGCCATTGCCTCCCCAGCATCAAAGGTGGAGTCGACCGATCTAATGTATATGTGAACTGACATCATCATCATGCCCCCCCCCCCTTCCAGAAAGACTAGTGGCTCTCTTGTCCTTGTCACAGGAAACCAACTTCAGCCGACCACCACTGCGATGAGGTTCGAACTCGGATCCTCGCGATGCGAGTCCGTCACTATGACCACCACAGCGGCTGTCAGCAGGGTCGCAAGTAGACACTTTGTCACCCGGGGCAAACCTGCATTTTGGTGCCCCCTTGCCATATAGAAGAAACAGTGAAGTCAGCGAATTCGGCGTCCCTCGTGGTAAAGCGCCCTGGGCACCATACCTACCTGTCCCCCTCCCAGTGGTGTCCCTGTCTGACAGTCCCACCCCTGTGAGGACAATGCCACCAGCTTTCAATCCAGTTGCGGCCCTTCTCATTCGGAGGTAAATCTCCCATGGCGGTAGACTGGTGTTGCCTTCGGTTTGAAAAAAAAAAAGGCTGAGAATAAATGAAAATACGGGAATGTCCCTATACAGTCCACCCGGGGTATATGGTCACATCTAGATCCCAGGCAAGAAACGGCACTCATATGGTCACCGCCCGCCGTGACGGCAATTAATGCCGAAAAGGGAAGGATTTCAAAACAAAAATCGCCAAAGGAAGCCAAGCTGCACCGGTCAAGACGTACGTAAGTATCCGTTTTAATTTAAATTAATGGCGACCGATTTCTACGGAAGCGTCCTCCGCTCGATACCCCACCTTGGTGCCGAAATAAATTTGCCATTTTGTCCATTAAAAATCCGCAATATCCTCTTTTAATCCTCATCCTAACTACAGAAAAAGTTTTTTTTTTCCTCTGGAAAAGGGGAAGAAAGATTTTCGCGGCTCCATCTCGGAACAGATAAAGAAATTAATTTGTCGCGAAAATTTCATAAACATTGGATTCTCGTTATTTAATTTTTCTTAGAGGTCATTGTTAATTGGATAATACCGTCGTCATCCCTCGTACGTGGTGTTGGTCATGCTAATGTGTGAGTATCGAGTTATTTTCGCCATTGACCCCTCGTTTGTTGTGGGAGTTTTATTTCGTGCTGTATTGTGTGTAAATAGTGTTTTGTTTATATGTTATCCAATTCGCTCTTTAAGCATTTTCTTTGCGCCCCCGAAAATGGGTTAAGAGGCTACTCAACGCGATTTCGGGCCGGAGAAATGCTTCAAATGCTAACAAAGACGAGAATTTGAAACAGTTGTGGATTTTATGTTTGTTTACATATGGTAAATGGTGTTTTAAAAGAGATTTTGTTAATGATAAACTAGCTGTTACCCGCGGCTTCGCTCGCATGAATTTGGTAATCCGAAAATTCCCTGAGACTCCCCTTTAGGGAGTGAATTTTGAGAAATCCCTTCTCAGGGAGTCTTTGCATCATAAAATGAAGATACTGACCAAATTTATAGTTTCAGTGGTTTTCACTTGGCATGATTTCTCTATATAGGGTTTCAACCCTCTTATGACCCCCCCCCCCCAAGGGTCAAATTTCCAAAAACCTTTATGCGATGAAATAAAAACTAATCGAATTTCATAAATATAGCTTCACTAGTTTCGATTACGACTGATTTCTCTATGTAACCATTGAACCCTCTTATGACCTTCTCCCCCAAGGGGTCAAATTTTGTAAAACCCCTTATGAGTCTGTCTTTACAGCATAAAACAAAACTGCTGACCGAATTTCATATATATTGCTCCAGTGGTTTCGGCTCTGCATGATTTCTCTGTATAACGTTTGAATTTTGTAAAAAAAAAAAAAACGAACCCTAAAATATTGCCCTAGTGGTTTCTTTATGATTTCTCTGTATAACCTTTACACCTGAATTTCGAAAAAAACTCTTTCGTAATAGGTCTTTACTTCATAAAATAAAACTCAGAGGGTGATGTAACTCTCCGCTATCCATACAAAGGTTTTAACAGCTGGTTGATGCGAAGATATATTTTGGAAAAAAAATTCAACCGTCCCTGCTGGGAATTGAACCTACCCATGTCCTTTCACTTTCTGGGGCTAGGGCGTTCACCCAGAAAGTGAAAAGATGTTGGTTCGATTCCCTGCAGGAGCAGTTGAATTTTCTCTCTTCCCGAAATACATCTTTGCATCAATCAGCTGTTAAAAACCTTTGTAAAATAAAACTACTGAACGAATTTAATATTCATAACTCAGTGGTTTTGCCTTGACGATAATGAATCAGTGAATTTGGACATGTCATTATTTATATATATATGATCACCTACCATATATGTATGGTAGGTGAAATTCAGCCTATTACTGAGGTAAAATGATTTGTTACGGAAAATTATTAGCACTTGCATATTCAAAGGGGATGTGTTTTCACGAGGTCAGGTGCAAACCAAATAATTTGTTAGCTTATTTCAGGTTTACATAAGGTTATAGAAATTTGTTACTACGGTAAAATTTTGATTAACCTGCGTCATCTGGACTAGGGCTCAGACATATAACAGAAATCTCATTATATATATGCACAGTTACATGATTTCATTGTGGGCTTGGGACGAAAATGAGAATATTATCATCCTTTAAACGTGAATGATACATACATATTGGATTTAATTTTACAAAACGATCAATATAAACTTCAGTATAAGAGTAGTAATGTACAGAAATGTATTGTAATACTATTAACTTGAATTATAGTACTTTAAAATATATAATCTGCCATCTTCTATGTTCTTGAGGCTTGCGCGTTCTGAGCAGCAATGTTCCGTATCTTACGCAGAAATACGATCTGTGTTACATTTGCCTCTATTATTTCATAATGTTTCTGCTTCTGAGTGGCTAGTTTTAGGTTTTTGATGAAGAAAAGTTCTTCATCACTAATCTGAGTGGCTAGTTTTAGGTTTTTGATGAAGAAAAGTTCTTCATCAAAAACCTAAAACTAGCCACTCAGAAGCAGAAACATTATGAAATAATAGAGGCAAATGTAACACAGATCGTATTTCTGCGTAAGATGCGGAACATTGCTGCTCAGAACGCGCAAGCCTCAAGAACATAGAAGATGGCAGATTATATATTTTAAAGTACTATAATTCAAGTTAATAGTATTACTTGTTTGTACTCATTTTTCAAGATTTTTTAGGGCAATAGCATCCAGGCCTTGGAAGAACTTGTTTCTTCATCATCATCAATTAGTTCTTCAATGGTAGTCGTACTAGAAACAATTTCATCATTGTTCGAAATTTCAAAGCCTCCATCCATTTTGTCACATTTCAACCAACACGCAACATTCATTCGAACACACAACAACATGCTACTCTGTTGCGGCTGAGCCCAGTATGTAACAATAGCGACGGGTTAGTGATGGGTTTGTGGCAGATTTAGTTAAACTCCTCTGCCACAGACGATTGGTCACTCGGCCATCATACAGTACATTTACTTACAGCTTTATACGGAAGGGTGTAAAAGTAATCCTTGGACAATTTTAAAGACGTCTGTTTGTTGAGACTCGCATATTTTTTTTAGATGATGACGGATAACAGAAACTGATGGTTATACGAGTGACGGTTAAACAAAGTTTTACTAAATTGTCTATACCAGGGCTGGATGAATCCCCCCCAAAAATTAAAAAATAACTAGGTGTCGGAACAATTTTGTAAGTGCCAAAACTTTTTTGCTTGGAAGGAAAAAAAAGGTCTAAAATATTTCTTTTAATTTTTTCAGGGCATAGTATTCCTCTTTCATGTTGGCAGATATGCTGCTATAAATTCAAAGTATTATGTGCTGCTCTCGGCCTGCAATTTAGGAATCACACAATGAAATCTTAGATGCCAGTACCAATTGTTTAGTTGCCATGGCGACCTGGGATTTGTCCAGCCTGGTTGTATAAATTTTCAAGCCTGTTAGTTGCTTTGAACTCCTCTATTTGAGTTTTTTATACAGTCAAAGATAGTGCCGCTGTGGTGGTCAAGTGATCATAGTGACTCGTTTTGTGGGGCTCAAACACTGTCGCCACAGTGGTGGTCGGCTGAAGTTGGTTTACGATGGTTTTGACTTCGAGGCAGGAATGTGAGCCAATCTACCTGTTAAAAAGTTTTGGCACAGAGTAACAGGCCTACAATGGCAGCACTACACGTAATGGGCATTACACAGTAACAAACTTCACATTAGGTTCACATCACGCACATTCCAACATGTACGAATTTGTTGGAAATTCTGCAGAAGAATGTGAACGAGGTGCACATATGACTTAGTAGTAATAGTTAAAAGGTAGTTATAATGACCCCATATCATTACTCTGAAAATGGCATGTATCCTTTAAGGTAGGTGTGTATTATGTTAGGAAATATCTGTTATGGTATAGGTTCCACTGGATTATTCATTTTTCTATAATGTCAGCATTTGTAATAAAAATTCATTAAAGAAAATGCATAGAATGGTATGAATGCACAAGCCACTGTGTGGTTATGTGGTCATAGTGACAGAATCGAATTGCAAGTACCCGGGCTCATATTCCACTGGTGGCATATTTGGTATTCGGCTCTGAAGTTAGTTTTCTCAACTTTGAGGTGAGAATGTGAGTTGATCTCCCCATTAAAAAGTCTTGGCACAGAGTGCTACAAGTTTATAACGTTACGAATATTCAATTGCTACGCTTCACTCATAGCTTGAAAAATAGATGGAAGCACTAAAAACTTCATGCACAACACTAGATATGCATTTAGATTGTTAAGTATGCATATACATTTCTGGCACAGCTTATTCAGTGGTGAATTGCCTCATGGTGATAGGCCAGAGTTGTGGTCAATTTGAAAAAAAAAATTTCTGAATGCAATGGTACGAAAGTATCTAAAAAATTATTTTACATTTTTTATGCTTGCGCCAAATTTTCTATAACATCAAACCACATTGGCAGATTCAGTCGATTTGGTATTCAGTATTTGGGAGATTCAGTCCATTTCTTTGCAAAAAAATAACAAAAATCTGAGTTTGGACATTATATTGGATGGAATGGTCTTTGTTACGGGAAGTCTTCGACGGGAAGAGGAAGCTTGGTGTGTTTTCAGTTAGAGGGTGGCTCCTGTGGACTCAGGAGGTAGTTTCAAAGGCTCGCTGTAAGCGAGGAGGACGTGTTAATAGTATAATGTTTATTGTTGAAAATTATGATTAAACCAAGAAATATATATAAAAGTGGCAGTGCTTATGATTTTGGCAATCAGTCATTGAAAATGAACCCGACAAATTGTCTTGGGGCGCCCTGTCAGCCACATCCGTTGTGGGGGCCCATAACGCTAGTGTTCCTAACTGATTCATGAATCATAACTCATTTATTAGAAACTTTTTAATTTTTGATGAAATCTAAAAGAATTTACACATGATTTCGAGCTGTCAAAACTTCTTTCGACATTCAAACATAAATGGTTTTTCTAAAAACATAATTTTTTTATTTTTAGGGCATTTTTAGTCATTTTTCAAGATTTTTTAGGGCAATAGCATCCAGGCCTTGGTTATCAGAAACACTGAGTCCCAATGTGATCACATTAAGTGGTGTGCACTGTACTAAGTGTGCATTACTTTGGTGGTTTTTTTTTTCAATTAGGACATATTTGGCGCAATCCTGAAATTAATTTTTTTTCATTTCATTATAGGAAAGCACAGATTCTCATCTCAGTCCAGGCAAGAAAGCGACTATTGACTAATCAAGCTTTGAACAACTTCAGCCAGAGGTTTCTGACAAACAAGATAAGCCATTGTAGTGAGGGAATCGCTTATCAAGATCTACGTGTCAGCCTAGTTTGTGCTTTTCTGATCTTACGGACAGTCCTCAGGCTCGTGGATTAGAGTTTGTTACAAAACCTGCCAGAAATTGATCCTGGACCTTTCAGGATTGATTTTTTGTCATTGCTAAAACCTGGACGTCATCGGTCCAAATTCAAGATGAAGACAAATGATCAACAAAGTCAGACTGATGCAAAAGCGAAAACTGTTGCTGTAACTATCAGTTTTTTTTCCCGTACATTTAGTTTACTGTTGTTAAAACATATTTATTGATTGTTTCACACACAAATACATTAAAATAAATAAATATATATTACAGTAAAGTGCCCTATCTTGGGATGATTTAGGGCTTTTTCCTTCAATATGTTGGTAGCTGTGATGGTTGTTGCAGATTACGTTTAAAGCAGGTCATCTCGTTTATTTCTTGCTTTGTTAACATTTCAGTTTCAGTAGTGTGGTACATGTTTCGCTGAAGAAAAAGTTTTTCATGTGTTTTCCTAAAAATTGGTAAGTTTTTTTAATGAACTACTAAGGCACGAACTTCAACCTTTAGGAAAGTATGGGCCACTTTATTGGTTTGAAAACGTGCCACTGGCCACTTAATTACCCAATAGGAATGCCAATTTTATTAATCAAATACATAATTTAACATGCGTCAAAAAATGAGTATTCAGACTTAGTAAAGGATGTGTACATAAAAATTTAAGGTAGATATTTTCAACTTGTGGGAAAAAAAATTCAATTTCCCATTTTGCCCAAAAAATAACCCGGGGCTTTTACCCGAAAAACCCGTGTTTTTTACAACCTCGGTTACAGTATGTAGAGATGAAAACTTTGAAGACATTTCAGAATGGAATCCTAGGGATTGTTTGATGTTTGCTATCTTCACAGATAAGGTCATAATTTTGTACCTGAAAGTGTAATGCCAAGTTCAATTTGTTTCTCAAATGATGCTAGGAGAGAAAAAAAAAAAGTGAAGTAATGAAGTATCAATTTTTAATGATTGGAGGGGGGGGGGGGACCCCATTGCCTGACATTTTTTAATGCAGTTTTTCCAGCAATGGCAAAAACTCACCAACAAAGATTTATTAATTCTTATAGTAAAGTTTGTGTTAAAACTGTATTATTTGCATTTAGAAAAATAATCAAATGCACTACAATGTCTCACATGCATAAATGGGAGGGGAAATAAATTTTTGCCACTTGGCAAAAACCTATTTTTGCTGTGATAGTTTTACCACCTGTGGCAAAAATTCACCAACCCTGTTCTCTTCTCTCACTGCAGCATCGTGGCTTTCTATAAGTCTCACTAGCTCCTGATACTTGAAAGTTATAAGGCTGAACAACAGTCTGTCCAGCCGAAATTTGGGTGTTTTCCGGACCCTTTGCAAAATTCTGGATCTGAAAAATGAACCCTTCACAAAATTCTGGATCTGTAAAACGGACCCTTCACAAAATTCTGGATCTGTAAAACAGACCCTTCACAAAATAAAAATTAATAAAATCAAAATTTGGCCATTCATTTCTTTTATGATTATTTTGCTTTCAACAAAATTAATGACCCTTTTCACAAAAATAAGGAAAATTTTCACAAAAACAGGACCTTACAAATAGAGTCTGGATACTCATATATTTCACTAAGCTTTTAGGAAATTTATTAAAAATTTAATTTTTAATAAATTTCCTAAAAGCTTAGTGAAATATAAGATAACCATTGAGAGATGATAAAATTAATTTTGCAATTTCCCTCCAATCTTAAGTTTTTTCCCTGAATTATTTTTCTAGAAAAGAAATTGGCGATATCAAAATGATCCGGAGTTCAGAGAGAAAATGAAAACTATGAGCCGAGAACGTTACTGGAATGATTCAGTCTACAGAGAACAGACCAAAGAAAGAGCTAGGAAACGAGCGAAAGAAAAATACCACCTGGAAAAACGGAAAAGCACGGATACCGTGAGCCAAGGGACTAGTAGCAACGAGGAGATGACTTCAGTAATGAATTTGAAGCGAATTTGTCCGGGGCAGAATGAAAATTCTGGAGAAGGACCGTCTAGTCAGCAAGGTAGTATGTGTAAGTTGTTTTTCCATTACACACTTGTTTTCCAGACTTTCACAATTCCGTCTAGATGCAGTTATTCCGTTACAGGTTTGATGAAATGGAATGGCTTTATTTGTGTTTATTGATATTATTTCTTTTGATTGTGGTATAGCACATTTATTATTGATACGATATCTATGAGAGGAAGGAGATTTTTATTTTAGCTGAAATTCCTCTGTTGGGAAAATGATCCCTGAAGCATTTGTCTCATTGAAAGAAGGAGCAAGGAAAAAGTAAACATTGAAAGGTTTTAGGTTCATTATCAATTCTTCATTGTGATCAGGATTCCCATTAACCTTTTATTCATTATAGTTGATTCATTAATCAGATTTAAAAAAATTAGTTGCTGAATTGAAAGACTATCCAAATTGGCATGCTGTTTAGTGTCATATTTTTGAAAATGCATTCGTTATTTAGCAAATTTAGTTAAATATTTGGTTGTGATTTAGTGCAATGTGTGTAGATCGGTAGTAAGAACCTTTTGCTTATGCTGGTTTTTCTTTATTCAGGTTCAACTGCAAATTATGTACCAAATGAAAAGGGGGGAATAAACGAGCCCAAGTGGAACATAAAACATCATAGCAACTCTGTCCTATCTCTATCCATTTTTGAGTTATGGTCAGGGTTGGTCTGATTTTGCCCAACCCGAAAAACCCAGGTGAAGAAACCCTTGGAAAAACCCATAAAAAACCCCCCACAAAAACTACACCTTAAAATTGCACTTACTCGCAAACAGTATATTTTTTCTAATGATGTTATTGCATTGTCATACTCTATCTCAAAAGGAATACATAGATGAATCTGTATTCAATGCTATTTAGATTATAAAAGGGGTCAGACAAAACCCTTGAAAAAACCCATTAAAAATTACACCTTAAAACTTCACTTACTTGCAAACAGTATGCTTTCTAATGTTATTGTATTGCCCCACAAGGCTCCAGCCTGGATGACGAAAGATCTCTGCCAAGAGGTCCTGGCTCCAGGAGGGGGGGGGGAGGGATCCCCATGACTATCTTAAGAAGAAAAGCACATAAATAAATCTATGCATTCGATGTTATTTAACTTATATTTCTTCCTATTATATTTTAAATTTCTTTTTTTACAAGTAAAGAAAATAAACATTTTCATGAATATTTTCTAACTCACAATTACCAATCCTTTTCAATAACTTCTTTTGATTTGAGTAATCTTTCACTAATTTCTTTGTTTTTTCACATCCAAGTTTGTTTCTCAGTTTTGACCATACTAGTCCGAAAGTAGAAAAAATACGTTCAGTTGATGCAGATGTGGATGTAATTGAATGCAGGTCTTCCAAAAAATTTATAAAAGTCTTCATTTAAAATCTTTTTTTTTTTCTGCCTTGCAATGCATGATTTTCCACCACTTCTTTACTTCAACTGACTCTATCACGTTTGGTGAAAACATTGTTCCTGGATAGAAATCTGCGTCTTCTATTTGAAACATCTGTAGTGCAATAACACTTTGTATTCAGTTTTTCGATCCATTGTTCAGTAGACTCTTCTTGTTCCTTAGTTAATCTTTTTCCTCTCAAAGCAAGATCAGTCATATTTGCAAGGAAATGAAATGGAGTTAGTGCTTTGGCAACTTTCAAAGTGATGTGCAACACACTCCTTATACGGAGATAATTCTTTACTTTCCAATACATCTAGCCATATTTCTACTGTCTGTCCAAGAGCACAGCTATATCTTTGTAAATTATTTCTATCTATACTCTGTTTGCTCTAACTTGGGTCCTGATGTAAATAAACCGCTGTAACGGTTTTGGATATCACTCCGCATCCTTTATCTCTATTGGTTGTAATTTTACCCGCCCCTTCATTACGTATTCTGAACACGTGCATGCCTCAAACGTGAGATTGTATATTCGTTATGAAGAATTTTCCTGGAATTTTTTTTTCACTGTTCTTCAAATTTTGTTGCAATAAAAACTGTTGATAACACTAATTAAAATAGAAAGAGGTATATATCTCCCAAAAAAAAAAAAATTGATAAGGTATTCTGTCGTTATCATGGCACACTCCTCAAGAGTTGGGATGACAGGGCTCCAGCCCGGACATTGCCTCCCACAATTCTTGTCATATTTTTTATTTTTTATGCTAAAAGTTTACTATATAGAAGGGCTGTTGAAAGGTTGGTCTGAGGGCCCGCCAAAGATCACAGCCTGGGGGGGGGGGTCTTGCGGCAGGATGTGGGGCCATGGTCGTTACAAAAGCTTATGCGAGTTGTTTATTATTTTACGGCAGATAGTGAGAAAAAATTCTCTTTTTTTTTTACTTTTTTTTCTTCCGAATTTTACAATTTTATTTCTAAGCTAATTTACGCCGTGTAATTTTCGTGGGCCGGATATGCTACCAATTATAACGTGAAACAAATCATGAACAACTTACCGTTGTGTTGCCGCTTTTTATTTTTCTTGCGGGTCTGTATAATTAAATATTTCATAATAATCCATGGGCTGTAGCAGTTCCAATTTGACAAGAGAGTCATCGACATTATTTCGTTTCTTTACTTCAACCTGTTGTTGATATTCTGTTTTTTGTCAATACAATTCTGGTTTTTTATTCATGCGTAGGTTGCGAGCCGTGACCCCAACATCCAGCAGCAGGAGCCCCTGGACTGGGATCTTTAATGGGGGCCCCCAGGCCAGGCTTTCTCACAGGATTATATAGTGTCTGTCATAATGAGGCTAACCGAATCAAATTCCGCTTCAGAATTCCGCCTTGTTTCATTAGGCAATTGTGGTTTTTGTCCATCTTTTTTCCATAAGCCACCCAAGTGGTCTATGGCATTTTCTAAAATATTTTTGTATTTCTATTACATATTTTACATTTTTTTTTGGGGGGGGGGTGATATCTTTAACAGGAAGATTCATAAAATTGGTTGAACAGCCAAAAGCAAGGACATGGAGATGGTTTTGGACAAATATGTCATAAAAGTTTTTCATTTTGTTCTCGTTATCACAAAAACACTTTTATTATACTTTTGCTTGATAATATCCATAGCCCTTTCAGGTATTTCCGCACAGAATTCTGTTGTTTTCTTGTGTGAGCCACATTCTACAGCATCTATTAAGTGGGTGCTCTTGCCAGTGTGGATACTCACTGCGATGATGGAGTCAGCATTTGCATTTGACCAACTATCCAACATCAGAGTGATAGTTGAATTTTTCAGTTCCTCTGCCGTTAGCATATCGACAGTTTTATCTGTCTCATCTAATAACGATCTAGCTAATTTCTTCCTTTTAAATAACCCGGATGTGCAAAGCATTAACCATTTCTCTAAATGCATCACTATCGGCTATGTTAAAAGGTATATTGTTAGCGTAAAAGAATTCGGATACTTTTAGATCAAGAACTAACCTCTGGCGGTCACTTGTTTTAATAATAAATTGTCCTATTGACCTTTGGTGTTTGGGTTTTGATGTTCCAGCATCCACAATAGTATTTGCACTTCCGCATGTAGAAACATCTTCATGGGGTTGCTTTTTTGTTTTCAGTAAAGTAAATGTCTCTTCACTGCATGAAGATTCATTATCATCAGTGCTTGATGAACACGAAAACAAGGAATGAGCTTCAGATTTCTTGCATTTATTCACATGAACGCAGATTCTTTCCACTTTTACACTAACTATCGTATTGCAAAAACTTACAAGTCACTTGTTATCAGTTTTATTCACCATAATCCATTGAATGGACTGTTTTATTCCAGAACCTTCAGTCCTTGGCATCACACATTAAATTTTACCACTAAAGTTCACACTTCTCTCAAAGTAAAATTTTAAAACTTGGACAGTTTATACATGCAACTTGTCTAGCTAAGCAGCAGAAAGAAATGGTGAAATGCTGTATCCAGGAGGGAAAACATCCATTAGGTATTGGTGAAACTGCTCAAAGTAGTTTGAATGGTAAAAGGGAGATAATGCTGAAGAAAAGTGGAAAGAATTTTCATTGGGGCAATTTGTGTATATATATGTCATTTTAAATATCATTATCCAATACGAGATCAGATGGCTTGCAGCTGGTGCTTTTCAACTTAACAGGTGCAATGAATTCTTTCTAGAACGTTTCCCTTTCCCTCCTGTTAAAAGAAAGTGTTGCAAACAAATGTAAAAAAAAATAATAAAATGATCTAAATACAACTTGTTTAGTATTCAGGTAAAGCAAAGGTGTGTGTATATATATATCTAGAAAAAAATTAACTCTTGATCTGCACTATTTGTTCAGAGAATAAGATTGATTTGTTTCAGAATCAGATTTTTAACCCTTCTTCCTGCTTTCTTGATTTTATCAGAAAATTAAATTTTCCGCGAGCTTTTCTGTTGTTGTGACATCAATGACTACCGTCATCGTTAGGGAAAACATCCACAGAGGGCAGCCATAAAAAAAATATTGGTGATCGCATTTAAGCAACTGGCATAGACATGACTTTGTTTACTTAGTGTTTATCGGCAATCATTTACCAGGGGGATAACCTTGTGGTTGCCAAAATTACTGTATAATCATTATTTTTATTCCATCAACAGCCATGCCGTAAACGCAATAAGTTTTTTCTTCAGCAGCTTTTTATTTTGAGGTTTTTTAATTGTTTCCTCTGATTAAATATGTCATCAGAAAGAAAATATGAAACTGCTTTTAAGAGTTCATATACCCAAGATTATCAATCACTGATAGCATCCATGAAAGGAAAGACTCTGTTCATAAAACATGTATGTAGGTGTGATTTCTCTATTTTGCATGGAAAGACTGACATTAAATTATGTTCTGCTCAGGGACAATGCAGAACCCGCCAGGAGGGAAGGGGGTTGGAACTTTTTCTTAATCGATAAAAAAAAAATTTTGTTAATTTTTTTTTGATTGGGTCTGTGAGTGCAGGTGGGGGAACCCCTCTCTCGAGAGAATTTCTGGATTGCAAGAGTTGACACATCTGTTATTAATATACTTATATACATAATAATTGTCATAAATTACCATTCTATTATATTTATTTACAGCATATGTAACTTTCTTTATGCTTCAATATCAAAAACTCTGGAAAAAACCCAGTGGGTTTGGTTTTTTCTTAAAACAGTGTTTTTTTGCCAACCCTGGTTATGGCGGATAATCAATTATGGAAGAAAAATGCATTGAGTCTGAAAAAACATGAATTGTGAAGTTTCTGAAAGACCTACACGCCAACTAAGCACATATGTCAAAAAATTCTGTAAGGTGTCACCATATCCATCAGAATATCAGGATTTGATGGTGAGCTACAAACTCTGAAAGATTGACAAAGTTCAAAATCAAATTGTTGCCAAAATTTTTAATCGCCAATTTCACAACCCTTTCTAATTACAATTGGGCAAATTTACCAAAACTTATCTATCGCACCAGCTTTGGAAAGTGCCTAAAATGAACCATATCAGTGTTGTAGTTCAGGAGAAATTTAGCCTTTTGTTTGCAATACATCACTGAAATCAGTCTTTATTGAAGTTGACATTTTGGCAATGTGGGATTAGATTTTGAACTTTGCCAATCTTTCAGCTTTTGTAACTTGCCATTGAAGTCAGATATTGTGATGGAAATGGTGAAACCTTATAAGATTTTTCTGTTCTTTACAAATATATGCTTAGTTTACGTGTAGGTCTTTCAGAAACTACAAATTTGTGTTTTTGACATTTTTTTCTTATGTAATCGCTTATCCACCATAACTCAAAAATGATTAGAGACATAACAGGGTTGCTATGGTGTTTTATATTCCACTTGAGCTCATCTATAACCCATTTTCATTTGGAAAATTATTCACAGTTCATCCTGCATGCCATGAATTAGTATAACAGATATAGTGTTTCTTATACATATTTTTACACTACGGAGAAAAGTGACTTGATATATTTTGCTGTGATTCATTTTGATATCTTTCTTTGCATTTGGAAAATTTCCCGTTTATCCAAAATTAGAAGAGACTGAAATCAAGGAAGAGATTTCTCATAGACCTAAGTACTTGAAATGTAATGACTACAGACTACATGACAAAACCACTGCCGAAAACTAGGGTATTAGAAAACCTGTACTGACAGTAAGTACAGGTTTCAATAATGCGATTAAAAAAAATACGACAAGTTACTCTATTTTAATTTATCGATCTAATTCCATAAAACAGTGTTTCTCAACCTTTCTGAACCTAAGGACCAGTAAAATGTCTGAAACAATTCAATGGACCACCTGCGTCCCATATTATGGGACATTTCTGTATTTTTAGTGGTTCTTTGTCCCTTTTCATACATTTGTCCCGTTTTTTTTAATGTTTATTTAAATTTATAATGCTCACTAAAATCTTTAATGAACAGCGTTTTATAGCTTATGAAAATGTTGGGTATAAATACAAATATTCATCTCACATTGTCAAGTTGAAGTGCTTTTCCTCAATTTTTCAGCAATTTTAATTTGGATTTTGCTGACAAAGTTTTTATAGACAATTGGCGATGCCATCCTTTATTTTACAGTAATCGGATCATTTGAATGTTTTTCTCGTCAAATTTTTGTTAGCTGTGATTTGTAGCAACCTTTTATTTCCCCACCCTTCAGCCCTTTTTGCAGTAATTAGCAAATTTGCCTTAAATGGCATTTTTGGGCTGCAAATTAGTGATGTCCGTATTTGGAATCACAATTTCCTACACTTTCTTTGAGGAATATAAGGGACCTATTTTATTTGTGAATCCATATGGATATTACTATGATATCAATTGCAACAATTGAATAATTTTCCATCCAGTTAGAATTGAATTATCAAATCTGTCTGCCATCTATGCCATCCTCGCGGATCACCTCTGTTCCGCAGACCGTAGGTTGAGAAACGCGGCTATAAAAGTATAGCTAAACTATTATTTGAAGATGTTTCAGCTGTAATATAATTACCAAGTTTTTTAGCCCCCATAATTCTTCAGTAGGTCTGGCTATAGCTTATCTACCCTTGATGCAACTTCTCTGGTTGAATCGTGATGGAAAATTGAAGAAATGTATTCGCGGCTCAGTTTTTTTCTCTCTTAAAACTCTGAGTTTGGTACGTTAGAGCAGTGGTTCTCAACCTTTTCAAGCCTGCAGTCCAGTTTCATTCATTTTTGCAATTTGAAGCTGAGGTCAAACACACGACAAACAGAAAATAAATTAGGAAAAATGAAACGCCTAATCAGTCATAGCCCAGTATGAATGATATCAGGGCCTAGTTGAGAAACAATGTGTGTTAACACAATGAGTATAAGATATTGGAAAAATTCTTATAGATCAGCGGTTTTCAACCGGTGCTCCGCGGCGACTCAAGGAAAATAAAATAAATAAGTAAATTTGATAGATAAATGAAAAAAAGAGGTCTACAGGGTTCCGCCATAAAAATTTTATACAAAAAGAGCTCGAGTCTAACAGGGCTCAGATATAATATATAATGATGAACTGTAAAGGGCTCTGCGAGGCAAAAAAGGTTGAGAACTGCTGTTATAGATTATAACTTTCATGCATGCCAATGCTTTCGATTTACCAGAACCTTCTGGGTGGAGATCAAATTCTTCCCATTTTCTAAGGGAAGGGGTCTGCCGTGATTTCACCGTATTTAAATAAAAAAATATATAGAGTGAAATGTATTATGGTTATGAAAAGAAATGATTTAATTGTGAATGTGAAGAAACCATAGCTTTATGGGATAATTTCCATCAGAAATCCATGTATCTTTATATCAATTTTTTTTGTCTCGATTCTAAATCCTTTTTTGTGCGTTTCTTTTCTTAGATGTTACCAAGCCCGAGGATTTCAATACAGACAATAGCAGTGATGAACACGGCAATCCCTCTCAGTTTTCAAACTCTCTCATTTTTGCTAGGAAGAGTGGGATTTGAGGTGAGATAATACGTAATATAGTATGGATATGAAATTCTTAAAAAAGAAATCCAAGCTGGGTTGGTGAATGGCCAGACTTTGAGAGAGTATCAATATTTCTGTATTTTTATGTGTGTTTGTTTGAGAATTTTTTTTCTTATTTTTAAAATACAGTATTACCCACAGTGATCGGTGAAGTTGGTTTTCTGTGGTTCCCAACTTCAAGGCGCAAATGCGAGCCGATCTCCCCGTTAAAAAGTCTCGACACAGAGAGCAACAGTCCTACAAACAGTACAAATATTCAGTCATTAAACTTCACTCACTTCCCTTCTGAGATATAGATGGCAGCACTGAAAAATCATACACAACACTAGATACGCACTCAGACTGTTAGGTACACATACTTACACTTCCGGCACAACTCACTAGGTAGTAAATTGCCCATGGCGATAGACCTGAGTTGTACTCAGCTTGAAATGAAAAAAAAGTATTACCCAGAGCTGCTATGGTGGTCGAGTGGTCATAGTGACGGACCCGGGTTTGAACCCCACCGACGTTATAGTGGTGGTCGGGTGAAGTTGGTTTTCTGTGGTTCCCAACTTCAAGGCACAAATGTGAGCCGACCTGCCCGTTAAAAAGTCTCGCCACAGAGAGCAACAGACCTACAAACAGCACAAATGTAATTCAATCATAACTCATCACTCACTTCCCTTCTGAAATATAGATGGCAGGACTGAAAAATCAAACACAACACTACATATGCAGTCAGACTGTTAGGTACACACACACAGTTACACCTCCGACACAACTCACTAGGTAGTAAATCGCCCATAAATGGTGATAGACCTGAGTTGTGCTGTTTGAAAAAAAAATACAGTATTACCCAGACTAACGTCACCGCACATTTATACTGGCTCATTTAAAAAATGACTTTTCTTTAATTAGATACATTTCGAGAAAAGTTTGAGGCTTTTAATGCTGTGATCTCAAAGAGAAATGTTCCCCCTCGAAAGAATTGAATCAAATATGAACAGATAAGAATAAAGAAAATCTGAAAATCCTCCTCTTCCTAGGGAGGAGCATTAACATAGAAAAAGTTTACCTGGGCTTACGTCAATAATTTGCTTCAAGACTGATAACATAAGCCAGGGTCTTGCTGTAATCCTAATCATGAATGAAGTTTTGAATATTCTGTGTTTTTTTGTGATGATTTTATTTGCTGCAGTTTAATATGATTTGAGTTTTAAAGTTCAAATCATAAATCAGTCCACTATGTGAACTCAATCGCGATAACAATCATGCTTTTGCTATGTTCATAGAGAATGTGTATGCTGGAGTAGAGATTCTCAAACATTTTATGTTTACATTAACCTTGGAAACAAGATTGGAATTATAAATACTTGACTGGAACCATTCTCGATTTTGAGGTACAGCGTCATAATACACTGGTTGAGAATCACAGCCGTATTGCAATAGATTCTTAATAATCTGAGGTGAATTGGACAGAGATCACCTTGCATAATTGAAAAGTCATTATCCAAAAAATAGAGATGTAAAATTCTTGGTGATAATCTCTCTCCAGAAGAATATTCTCCTGAATATTTCTTTATTGAGATTATTCTCTTGAATATTTGTAATACAGTGGGGAAACTCGATATGACAATACTCTGCGGATAAAATTCTACGTGTTTAAATGAGTTTCGAAGAATAATTAATAGTATATTGATTATTACATTAGTGGGAAAAAAACTATTTTTAATTTTTTTGCAATAGCTGTGCAAAAAAAATCACAGTTGAACATTGCCATTTTCAGAGGACACAGAATTATTCTTCAATGGATATTCAAACTAATTACATTCACAATAACATAGGTTGTTGAAGTATTTTTTCTGAAATTTACGAAGATCTAGCAAAATCTTTCATTAGCTTCACTCCTGAAAAATGAAGATAAAGTTATGCTTGAAGCTGTATGAACAAGAAAAGGTATGATATAAATTTCAGCAAAGATAAGTGCAGATCAGAATTCATTCATTATTTGGCAACTATAGAAGGTACACCATTAGAGAGAATTCTTTTCAGAACTGCCTGAATATCTAGGAAATTGGACTTTTTGGAAATTTTTTGTGGGGGAAAGACAAAATTCATCAAACAGCCACCGTCACTTCGTCCTGTCAACATCTTAAATTAGTTAGATGACTTCTTTTTCTACTTTGACCATGTGTCCCATTTTGGGCTCAATAGCAATTTTTTTTTTTTTGGCATGATTTGATTTGTGAACAGTAATGCTAACATGCCAAGTCTCCAGATTTAGATGGGAGACTCCAGATTTTCTACCCTTCCTTCTGCAGAATTTCTACAAATTTCTCCCAAAAACTGAATTTTCTTTCAATATTAGTGGGGAACTTATAACAATTAACTGCATGTATGTCATTTTCAGCGTATGCTTTGCGGGGTGAAGAGTGTACTAGAGTTGCCAGATAATCGTGGAGAGCAAAAATTATGCAGCTCCTCATGGATGGGCGGTTTTTCTACTACAAAACGAGTTCCTCCGTGAAAAACGGCGCTCGACTGACAACTGGTTGTGTGTTCTGTTATCTTTGCTGTCCTGTGATAATCATGCTCATCTGGCATCAGCCTAAAAACTGATTTTTCTTTCTTTTATATGTGATGTGTCAGGAAACCAGTTCGCCAGATCATGCGAATTTCTCCCTTGTGAGACTGTAGATTCAGTGTATACATAGATTTCACTTGCCCCCATTTCATTAATTCCGCCACAATTGACCGCATGGTCCTGTCACACTTCCAAATAGATTTTTGTTTTGTTTGGTGTGGCACCACATAGCCAGTCTAGATTCTGTGTTACGTTTGCGACTGCAATTAACGTAGGTTGCGGTACATGTGGGTGATCTATGGGAGCTCTGTGCAGTCACTATTGTGTATCAATCAACGTTGTGGAAAAAGCTTGAGCCATACAAGGTTTTATTGAAAATAAAACTGGGGACATGGAGGTAGTAGGAAATGTTGCATATTATTATATTCTACTCAGGGAAGTACGCAGGACCTAGCTATGGCAGACGGGGGAGGGGGGGGGACAAAAGAGTTTGCACATCTGATAATGATAGGTGATTTAACCTACTTGTTGACACTGATTTCTTGAAAAAAATATGAATTGTACCAATATTTCGATACCTTATCTCTTGGCTTTCACTTGCTGAAACGTCATGCTAAATTTGCATTGTGAAAGTTTCTTTTACAATTAGTTAGTGATCATACTTGTTTTTTATTTCAGTTGAAAAAACAAAAAATTATTTACCTAAACTACTTTGCCATTTGTTTACATTCATACCTCATGCTATTAGCATGTTGTGCTTAGATTTGATACTGTCATAGAAAACGATGTCCTGATACGACTCAGGAAAAATGTCAAAAATTTAGTCAAGTGTGCACTAATTTATAGTTCTGGAAATGGGACTAGAATCACTAAGTGAATTCAATGTGAATCTTTTTTTCCAAAGCGTAAAGAACATTTATAAATAGTGACTTTTATTTTTTCTTTAGTTTCATTTTTGAATTGATTTTCTAAAATAAAGCCAAAATTGAATATTGACCAAAAAGGGCGTTAAATGATATGCAAAATAATTCATAGAAATCAATTAATAGGTAATTAATGTAATTACAGAAAAAACTGAATTATTAAACAGATAAACACATTATCTAAGGGGGTTGCAGGAAGTTGTATTGCATATGGGGTGCAGGAAGGGAAAAAGGTTAAGAACCACACATATTGGTTTTTGTATATTCTGCTTTTGGAGGTAGAAAATATTGGTACTTTCATATGGTGGAAAAGAGCATGCAACAGAATTTATTTAAAAAAAAGTTTTCCATATCTGAAATTGCGACGGCAACAAGAAGTTTTAGTGCCTTTTACATAACGCAAGAAGGAATTCGTTGCTAATAGAAAGGAAAGGGAAAATTAACATTTGTAACCTCATGATAATTAAACTTTTATAGAAAAAAAATATATAATGCAAAATTCTCTTAGCTAAGGTTACCAGATTCGAAAACTGAGAAAGAGGATGCCTGCGTACACACCCTTAATAACCACGCCACTATACTTGCCAACAAAACCGGCCACACAACAATAACTTTTCCCAACTAATACAAAACTGCTAAAAAAAAAAATGCTGAGAATTTTAACAGCTATGTTATGAATGAATGAATGCCACAACTTTGCCACTGGACTTATCCCGTTGCCGAGATCTCCTCCAGGCCAGCTTCGTAGGAGAGTCCGGAACATGGCTATGTCATTGCGTGTCGAATAAAAACATAACACTCATATCAACGAAGAGATATGTTGCAGAGTGGAAAAAAAGAGGAAAATAATTCTGAAAACAAGAAAATGACAAAAGGGCAGATTTTCCGAAAAGTAGAAGGGTGCTTGAAACAATATTAAAAAGATGTCTGGTAAAGCTAAACATGGCTGAATTTGAACAACTTGCAAATAAATATGATAGACTTTGAGTGTCTAGGTCCAGAGGCATACACGGGGGACTGCTTAGAGGTTCCTGCCCCCCCCCCCCAAGCAGACCAAAAAATTTGGTGAAAAAAAATTTAATATCAGAAGAAAATAATATACTTTTATATGTTATATTAACCAATTTCTGTTAATTTAATGGATTTTTGAAGTGTGGTAACTAAACATTTCTTCGGAAGAAACTTTTTGTACCTTTCCTAAGCCTTTTGTAACCCCCCCCCCCCAAAGGTCGATCCTGCGTTTCCACCTGTATATGCCCATTGAATAAAATAACATCTTTTTAGAATGAAGGTGATCATGAAAACAGCTTCCTTTGTCAGTCATTTTTTTTAGTATTTTCTTCTTGAAACTTATTTCTAAAAATGCAGTTCATTTTAAAATGATTTTTATAATCTGTGAGGGTTTAAATTTTTTTTTACTGGAAATACTTTGATGAACCAAAAAAAAAAAAAAAACCTTGCAGAAGCAAGAATATTCTGTCCATTCAATATTGAATGATATAGTGGATCAATTCAATCAAAAATTGTCATTATAAGGTGATTATCCCAAAAGTTGTTTTGTTTCAAATGTTTCAGGTGAAAGAAAATGAATTATATATCATAATGTAAAAAAGAAAATTCTTGATTATTCTCTGAATTTTGCATCCGGGAAAATATTATTAAAATATTCATTCCTTACATCTCTACGCTGACATCACCAACAAATCACGGTTTCCGGATAATTTTCTCTGAAATTTCAACCCTTGTGCATTTCGTCTTTGCAAATTTTGTCTGATATTTAGCCTGTCTAGACTGTGAGAGTTACAAAGTGAGTGGGTGAATGAGAGAGACTATATACCGTATGAGCAATCGAGTGACTAAGTAGGTAACCGTATGAGTGGCCAAGTTAGTGACGGTATGAGTGACTTAGTGTGTGATCATCTGAATTACCAAGTGAGTGACCATATGAGTGATATTGAGTGAATGGGACATTTTGCTCAGGGCATTTCAGCTTTGAAATTTCACCAAAATTTTTTTTTCTTTTTGGAATTTCGTATAAATATGAGTAGGCTGCTCTGAAAAATGTGATTAATATATATAGATTTTTTAAATCGCGATATAATGATATTTTATCGATTATACTTGATACAACAGAAACACTGTCACTTGGTCACAAATATAGTCACTTGCAAACTCTCACTTATTCACTCATATTGTCACTCATTCATAATTACTCATATGCTCAATCACCCACTCGGCTCTCTCCGTACATCACACCGTATGGGTGTGTCACCCATACGGTGTGTCACACACTTATATGGTTACTCATATGGCCATTCACTTAGTCACTAATTTGGTCACTTGCACACTAACCTGACCATTTTTATGGTCATTCACTCAACCATATCGTCACTCACTCACCCGGCTACTCACTCAAATGGTCACTCACTGATATGGTCAGGGCAGGTGAAATGTCGGGCAAAATTTCTGGGGGTGAAATGTACCGGGGACGAAACGTGCCAGGGACAAAATTTCAGGTGAAATTTCTATTTTTGGATCCTAGAGTCACTACCTCGGAAAATTCAATTTCATCATTTGCTGTCATCTTAGGATAATTATATTTTCATCTCTTCTTGATAATACTTTCATTTGTGAAAAATTATTTCCCTCCCCCCTTTTTCATGTTTCAGGAGAGCTCTAAAAGCTTAGGAATCTCATTATACTATCAGAATTGAGGGGGAAAAATCAAGATCATGAATACCATTTCTGGAATAGATGGAATAAGGCTGCAGGATGAGCAAGGGATGCTTTTTCAGTGTGCACAAGGTATCAAACTGTTACTGGCCAATGGACCTGCAAAAACGCTCATTTGGTAAAAGAGACAAGATCTTTTTTTTTAAAAAAAAAACTGGAAGATAAACGACATATTTTTTTTGTGTGGATTGTATATGACTGTATGAAGCAGATTTCATTTACGCTCCATAATCAATATTAACTAAGTAAATTCTGATTAAGTAAAGTCTAAATTATGTCTCAACTCGATGTTGTTTTGGCATTGTTCCAATTCTATTCACATTTGTGATAAGAGTTGGATGAATGTTGAGCATAAATCGTGGAAATGTTGTGGCGCAGGCCAAGATAGATAAAATAATTGAAAATATAAATTTAAATTAATTTCTATTCATATTGAAATGGATTTTAAATTGAAAACATCCTGTTATTGGTGTGGGAAGTCACAGGTAATTGTATCGTGATGTTATTGCTGCTCTTGAATGGAATTCCCAGCAAATTCTTGAATGGAATCTATCACAGAAATGTATTCAGAATGTTCCAGAGCCCTTAAAATAGTTCCTGAACATGAAATGTTATGTACAGCATATATATTTGGATTTCTTTTTAATCTTAAAGTTATGCAGAGGTTCGAAAACACTGCTACTCTGACTATATCAACTACGTACACGTTAAACACACAGCACATTATGTATTTATTAGAAATCTTTTTTTTTGTTTCGTTGGGTATTGAAATCATTTTTTTTTTCATAACTATAATTGTTATTATCATTCACATTTGCCATTAAGATTGGATGGAACATGTTTTTTGATATTCATTTCTTGTATATATATATCAGCAAATTGACATTACAAGTTTTTTTATGTTTTGGTGAAAGATTTTGGATGTATTTCTTTGCGGATATGAACTGAAAATATTTTTTTTGTTAAGTATAATTGTGGCAAGAGGGATTTTTTTTTTTTTTTCGTTATTTCTGGGTGAAGTTAAAGTAAACCAGTGTCATATGTTTCTATGCCATATAGAAAAATGTTCATTTGTGCATTCAGTTTTTTTGTTTATGTATTTGTATTTTTTACGTAACGTTATAGAATTTGTTTTTATCAAAATGTCATGAATTTACATTTGCCAGCGCTACTAATTTGTAGTTGATCATGCCTATTTTTTTTCCCTTTTGCTCGCAATGGTTCGATTTGTGGCTTTGTATTTTACAAATTAAAAACATTTGCTTGCATTTTTGTTTAAATTTATTGGTATTTGGTTTTCATGGTTGGTCCTAAATATAAATGACATGAGATATGCAAGTTACTCAATTTGTCAATGATAAAATTTGAAGGGTTTCAACTGTAGAGCAAGTCTGTGCTCAGATGGCAAAACGTCATGTCACTTTTCCCAAAAAACTGAGTTGGCATTCCAGTTTTGTTTGCCAAAATTTTGGAAGGTGGAAAAATTTTGTTTTTCAGTTTATGAAGAAACAACGGAGGCAAATTGTAATAAGTCAAACTTTTAATGTTCTTCCCAATTGTAAGATTGATTGTACAAGTGATTTGTCCCAAATATCTCTGACAGTTACTAATTAAGGATAACAAAATTAGTTGAGAATTAGAGTAGCTCAAAGAACGCTCATACATGATAAGATGACATGGTATTCATATACATATGCCTTTTTTTGTGTTACTGTGGGCAATGCTGTTCTAAGTCCCCCTCAGCAGTATTGACGAGATATCTCGCCTCCTTTAAGAGCCGCTTATTTTAATACTTAGTGGCCCAGATATTTTGTAAAGTTGATTTCTCAACGGTACACTTTTCTTTATAGCCTAATGTTTCCCAAAGTGGTAAATATCGCCCCCTGGGGGTGGTAGAAGCTTTGGATTTACTATAGGATCCTATGGGTTGGCTTGAGTTGGGGGCGATAAAAACTTTTTTGAAGAAAGGGGCGATGGAACAAAAAGAGTTTCCGAAACTATGCTATAGCCCATATACATGCTGAACTCATGGCTCTTGGGCCAAATGTGGCCCGTGACCTCAAACCTAATTTTGTAAAAATGGAGTAAGCGGTCAATTTCCAGACCACTCTCAAATGGCTTGTAGCACATTTACAGTTCACTAAATGACTGGGGCACAGTTCTAGATAGTCAGAAACGTATTTATGGGGGGGGGGGTGACGCTAAGCGCAGGGCGGCAAGATCGAGAAATGAGGGGTGAGGAAAATTGGTAGGAAGGGGGAGTAAGGACGGTAAAATTTGTATTAGAGATGGGACGAATATGTGTAAATGTAAGCACCACCAACTAACTGTATGAAATTATATTAAATGGAATTTTTCGTGTATAAATTAACAATTTACTGATATTTTATTGTGCAGTGCATACCTATCCCTTTCTGTGTACGAGGTTATGTTAGGGTGAATTTCTGGTATAAGTAAACCATGAAATTGAAAATAGAATCACTTCAATAATGTGGAAGTGAGCATGAATTATACACAAGTCACTAACTGAAGGATGTACCTTGACAAGAAATGTATTGAGCTACTGAAAGTCAAACGGAGTGGAGAACATCTAGAGAGGAAAATAAGTCGTAAATTTTATGATGCTTTAATACTTGAGAGTAAATAATGGATTGATGATGATAATGAATACATTTTTTTCTTAATTAGATGCAAAATTGCAAGCGTTAAAAAAAAACTGATTCTGGAAGAGAGTGCAGTGATACCTCGGCTAAAGAACGCCTCAGCTTACAAATCTTTCGTCTAATGAAGATTTTTTCATGATTTTTTCTGCCTCAGTTAACGAATACGGATTCAGCTAACGAACATTTTCGATGATATCTCGCCGACCTGTACGCAATAACATAAAATAGCCGAATCGTGAGTTGAATTTTCGCACCAATCATCAGAATTTCTGTCGCTAGAGTCCGACTCGAAATCTTTTTTTTTCAGATGTACCTACACTTTTCATTCAGCCAAAATATAGCCAAAGAATTTAAAAAGGGGGGAGCCCTTGTGTTTTCAGAGCATGTCGTCTTTCAGTGCATTAAAGCATGAAACTGACATTCTAGGAGCTTATCTTTCCCATCTGCATGTATCAGACAGAAATGAGCTGACCAAATCACCAATACATGGGGACAACCATACGAACTCGATTCTGGAACGAATTATCTTTGTTAGCCGGGTGATACGGGGCCGTTCAAGTATTACGGAAACAAATTTTTAGCAATTTTCGACATCCCCCCCCCCCTCCCTCGTCAGCAAAATTTCGTCTCTGCCCCTCTGAATCTTGACGCATATTGGTGGATAACTTGCATTTGATTTTGTATTGATTTGAATTTTAAGATGAATTTCGCACCTCTAAGGCGTGTGCAAGAATTTGAATGACAGGAGTGACCCAGAGAGAGGAGTAACAGATCGGTCAGTGACCGAAAATGTGACCTAGAGCGTGTGCACGCTTGTAAATAACCAAAAGAGTGATTTACAGAGTTGGAGACCAGATTGTTCTTTAGCGTGTACAAACATTTGAATGACAAGAGTGAAGAGAGCGAAAGCGCTGGTCAGTGAGTACCAAGAAAATGTACAAGCATGTAGGTGACCAAAAGAATGACTTGCAGGTTGAAAAATTTACATAATTGATTTTTTTCATAATGTGGTAGTGAAAAGGTTAAATGTACCGACGGCGTATTTTCAGATCACTTAACTCTGTCCCTGCTGCTTCATTCTTGAAGTTTAATTTCTTTACACAAGTTCTTTCACAAAACTTTCTTTAAATTTTTTTTTTCAGCGCTTTGCCTGTGTGTGTCATGGCTATACATATATGTATATATACACATGCAGGGTGCTCTGTTAATGGACTGACAAACGCGGAGGGTTGTTAGTAGACATCAAGAGGAACAAAAATTGCAATAGAACATGGTGTCGCAAACCACGTTGCGGGAGTAAAAATCGCGAAAAACGCATGCAGTTTGCGACGTCACGCTGGAACGACAAAATATACAATATATATAATGTAACTACAAAAAACAAAAAGATTTATTTGATTAGTTATTACAAGAGTTGTTGGAAGTTGCGCCAATACGCATCTACATGCGTGATATTCACTCATCATAATGTGGGGGGGGGGGGGTACTACTGTATTTATATCCATTCTGTCGTTTAATCACGTTTTTCAAAAGGCGACAAACAGCCCCACCACACCTCGCCGAGCGCTCTCGAACAAAGTGCAAAAATGACGATAGTGAACTGGCGTTTAGTAAAATTTCCTGTTGACGAGAAATTTCTGGTACTTCGTAATCTCCGCCTACCTTCCACAGATTCCTGCCATCATATCCCTTCCACCCACATAAATACTCGACCCATAAGAAGTCTGAATGAATACCCATACTCATTTAAAACCTGCTACTTATATTAGTCTTCCGCTGCATTGTTCGTGGAAAACAAAAGTAATCATTGTTAAGAACACATCGTTGAGATTTCGTACACCTCAGGAATTCCAAAAGTTTCTGAAATCGAATTAGGAACCCCCAATCAAAAAATCTTTAGAAAAACTTTTAAATTAATACAGGGCGGAAAAAAATTGTACAAGTTCCAAAATCAAATAATAACCTACGTTTAAAACTTTACCCATCAAACAGTCGAAATACCAGAAACCGACGTTTTCGGAGAGAGAAAGAAATTCAACACTTTTGACAACAATTAAAATAAAGAACTGTGGACTCCCAAACTTTTTGAAGTGTGATTCACCTTTTTCACCAAAAAATTTATCGGCGACCCCTTTCTTTTCTTTCAAACCTAAAACGGCACAGGCTCTATCGGATTTAGACCGGCGACTCCTTGCGTAGACTGGCCATATGCCCCGGTTTTTCGGGACCTTTCGATTGTTTGAATTAAGTATAAATGTGCTGTCTCGAAAAACACTTTTCGGAACGCTTGTTTCAGTTTTTAGTTAGGCACTATTGACTTTTTACAATATTTAATTGTTTTTTAATATTATATAAATATTCATTTATTTATTTTATTTTTGATGTACTTAGTGTTCCTTATGCGAAACGGAAGTTTAGCGAGATGTATGGTATTTGGTTTTCGTATAGAGCATAGTTTCCCAAACTTTTTGTTCCCCCTTCATCAGAAATTTTCCTCTCATCGCCCCCCAACTCACGTAAACCCATAGGATCCTATGTTAAATCAGTAGGTTCTATCACCCCCTTGGACCATTCCATCCCCCACCAGGGGGCAATATTGCCCACTTTGGGAAACACTGGTATAGAGGGTGTCAAAGAAAGAAAGAATTATCCGATTTGAAAATGATTCTACACTTGAAATCGACTATTAACAAAATTGTTCACAAAACGTAGGCAAATTCCTCCCCCACCCCCATTATTCACATATATAACTTTTACCGGAAATAAATATGATAATGTATATAAATATACAACTACCGGAAATTTTGGCACTAAAAACGGTCAAAATAGGCAGGCAAAAAGGCACTAAAAATGTCTAAAATATATATTAAAAAAAAGTTTATAATTAATGGAAAAATAACTAAAAGCTGTGATATTAGGGATCCGTAAACTTTCTAAAAATTGACCGTACCCATTCAATCTGCTTTTCAATAAATTATAATAAACAGCCCTGTTTCCTACATTCAAAACATATAAAAATGAACTCCAGGAATACATTAGAAAATGGGCTTCAAGTTTTTAATTGTTCAGGCTCATGGAAGCAGAAGAAACATCGTATTAACCGATATTTCACTGTATCCGATTATTTTATAAGTTTGCACAACTTTTCCAAATAATCAATTATTTTGAAATTTATTCAGAAATTGATTTCACGGATAAAGAAACAACAAAAACGATAGAATCTGAAAGAAATAGAACCAAAATGCGCATGAAATCAGAAAGTGATTTGCAAAGTCAAAGATAGATGACGCTGAAAAACAAAACTAATTTATTCAGGCGCGTACAAAATCGAAACTTGAACTGTCTCGAGATGGAACAAAATTTATCCAGCGACCAAAATAAAAAAAAAAAATTATATTAAAGTATATTTGACTACATCTCAAATTTCCCTATAATTAAATTCACTGCAATAAATTTTATCTAATAAAGAACTTAAAATATATAAATATCTTCAGAGGAAGAGATAAACATATTCTTATGATATCCATTAATTAAAAAATTAATGTTTTAAGTCGACAGCAGATGACACTAGTATAAACCACTTTCTTCCCTCGCAGGTCAATCAAATATCTTTTTGTGATGCTCATTCAATGTCCTAACCACATTGAACATAATTTTTACATGTGATTACTGGTAAGTTACATCGAGAGGAGTTTAACATTAGGCTGGGACCCGGATTTTTTTTATGACCTAAGATGAAACGTCGTTGCTGATCGGTTAAAAAACCTGAATTTCAAGTTTTTTGACCGATCAGCAGCGACGTTCCATCTTAGGTCATAAAAAAAACTCCCAGCCATAATAATATACATAAAGGCATTTTCTTCCAATGTTTTAATTTTTTTTGCATCAAATGATCGTCTAGAAGCGGGGGGGGGGGGGAGAGCTGACAAAATTTTACTGACCGGGGTGGGGGTCAAAAATGACTAAAAATTTGCTGAAATAATACTTGAATGCCCCCCCCCCCCTATCAGACTATGATTCAATAGCCCAGATCGAACCTAACATCTAACATGTTTGAGTGCGTCAGGTCAACACCCCCTAAAGAAGAGCAACACCCCCTTCTTTAGGGGGTGTTGGTCAGGTCCTCTGCCTAGAAGACATCATGAAACTGATTTCCAAAAAGAAGAAACGAGCTATCCTAGACACTAGACAAGTTTCTTACCGAAGCTGAGAGTATATGTTGTAGTCAGGTAGCTTCTCTCTAATTGAAAGAGAGATTTTGAAGTCCAATTTTTTCTAAGATTTCCATTTCTGCTACTCTTTTACCCTTCTGAATAACAAAAAACCCCACTTGAAGAAAAAAAAGAAAAAAAAAAATTTGGGGGGGGGGGAAAGGAAAGTATTTCCCCCATCTTGTACCAATATATAAATTACAATGCCGACCAATATAAGTGCTAATGGCTGCAGCCAATACGATGCGAGCAGAGGGGAACCAGACATCACTGATAATTTTTAAGAATGGATTGTGAGGTGACAGTTTTACCGAAAAATTTATGGTCCATGATCATATTTCCCCAACTTACGTATAAACACATAGTGCAGGCTGTTATCCAATTCCGCGAGTCGGCGTCGACTCGCAATAAGGCCATCCCCTGTACAAAACGAAAATAATAATAAAAAACAAACAAAAGAACACAAAAATATTTTGGAACGAGACATGCGATCTCCATGACAGTTTGAGATTACGCATTGGTTAAAAAACTTGAAAAATTTAAGTTTTAAACCAATCAGCAACTGCGTTGACTCGCAGAATCGGGAAGTTTACAGCTATGTTCGTACCTGAGTATTTGAGAGCTGAGATTTCAAGCAGCTTTGGCTCGTATCTTTATATATATATATATATATACTCGAAATCTTCTCTCTCATTCACAAAACATCTGTGCACACGTTCACTTACTTATTTAAATCAAATACACCTCTATAGGCTTTACAGTGACGAAATAATGACATCGAAAAACTTTCTCCATGTCTTCAATTAATTAATTTTAATACGAATAATAATAGATGGCTGTCGGTGGCATTTTTTTCCGCAAAATAAAATTTAACTTTGGAACTGGATAATTTTTTTACCCAATTTTTTTACTAATATTTATTCTTCTCATGCACGACACTCTCAAACACTCATTTACTGATGGCAAGACCCGCTTACACGGGTTCTGATTTTGGTAAGTGATATAGTAATTTAGTGGTTAAGTGTAGAGAAAATATAGTCGGACACCAAGTCCTATCTATATTTTTGATTAAATAGGCATGATGCGCACGCGCTAGCTGGAGTGGTCTCGTATTATCACTGTGCATTTACTAAATTACTTAAACGTGTGAACACTTTGTTGAGCACTTAACTCTAGTCACTTAGAAATTAATTAAATACTTAATCACACTTAACGCGTGTGAATGGGCATTTACATTAAACAGGCACTTCGCTAGCCCGTTTGCAATTCAACCAACAGCACTTAAAGCTGGGCATTCGGGTAAAAATTTGATTCTGGTCTGGTCTGTACTACAGTAAAATCAATAGAAAGCTATCCATTTTTGAATGGACGCATAATCAAAATTATTTAAAGTTTGTTATAATCGGTTTGAAACATTTTGAGTTGCATTCTTCAGCAGTAGATGGCGGTCTAAACATTTACAATCTTATTTGAATTTTAAATAAAGAGGAAATTGTTTCCCCCTCCCCCCCCCCCAATGCTCTCTCTCTCTCTCTCTCTCTTATTTAACATTAATGGAAATTTCCGAGGGAGGAAAAAAAATGTTTAATGAAACTTTTTGACATGGGTGAATCATTTAAAAGCTAATCCTACAAATTTGTTCATTACAGACCATTAGGACAAAGTTTAAACTGCATCGAAATTAAATAATTTACCGCACTTTTTATTTGATTTATTGAGTAATTTACACACAGGAAATGTTTAACGGATTAAATTGAGATTTGAATATTTGTCAAGCAAATAACGCAAATGTGATTTAAAAACAATAGTTGAAATAAATAACATAGAGCAACTCATAATTTGGTGGCAGGTTTTTTTTTAACTGATTTAATGTGAATTTCATGTGCTGAAAACAAATATGACATTAGTTTTTTCCCATCAGCTCTTGTTTCTGTGATATGACTTACGTCGTTAACACATCAAATTAGGCTTACGGTATAAGAGTGTTAAATTAAAAAAAATTTCCTTAAGAAATTTTGTAAAACATTTTAATTAATGGAAAAAAACCCCACAGGAACACTTGTAAATCTACAATAGCTTAATTTAAAATTAGAAAGGAGAAAAATTGAATATAAACCCTATAGAAAATGTTATTCTGTTCTACTCCGAAAGCTTCTTTTGTTTGAAATTTTTGATTGAACTTCGTTTACAGTCTCTTTTAGCAGATTCCCTGCCCTGGTATCGGTCCTCCATTGTCCTTATGTCTAATGAAATCGTTCAACTGGTTTTTCACTAGCATTACCAAGCTACTCAAGGAAACGGCTCTGTGCAAGTAATGAACAAATGACATCCTCAATTTTTGATGTTAAGTTGTCAAGTACTTTAAAATGTTTTCAGACGATAATCCGAAACGAGGAATCCACGAAATGAGGATCATTTATGAACTTTTTGATTTGAGGACCATAAAAAATTACAGCCCCAAGTGTTTCTGTACTTATTCCCAGGCATTTTAGCGACTTAGGTTTTCTGAACATTGTTCAGCGGTTGTCAAAAAATCGAATAGAATGCTTGGTCTCATTTTCAAAAAGGTCTCTTCACATTCTCCTAAAGTCATTCTTCCGCTTTTTCGAGGCTTAGTTCGTCCTGGACTGGAGTATGCTGTAAGGTTTTGGAGACCATACCTACAGAGGGACATAGACTTGATTGAAGGGGTGCAGAGAAGAGCTACGCGTGTCCGCACACAGGGCTTGAGTTATGAAGAGAGACTTCATTTTTTGAATATGTTTACATTGGATGAACGCAGGTGTCGAGGAGATATGATCGAAGTGTTCAAAATTTTCAATGGGATGGATAGGATGGACCATGAACTTTTAGTACACCGCCAATCAACTGCTTTTACAAGGGAACACCAGTACCGATTGGTGAGGGACAATGCAAGGTTATGGTGTCGCTGGGAATTTTTCTGTAATAGGGTTGTTAATAAATGGAATAGCTTACCCCGGAGGTAGTGAATTGTAACACAATTGACACGTTTAAAAAGAAATACGATAAACATGTTGGGGTAAATCGAGAAGCTATCCATTCTTAGAATAAGACAACCATAAGTATTCTTTATGGGCATTGCATAATATTTTATCATGTGTATATATTGTTTATAATTTGTGTTAATTGCATTTTTAATTGGGTTTTTTTTGTTTTTTTTTTCAAACCGAGCACAACTCAGGTCTATTGCCATAGGCAATTTACTACCTAGTGAGTTGTGCTGGAAGTGTAAGTGCGTGTAACTAACAGTCTGAGTGCGTATCTAGTGTTGTGTATGATTTTTCAGTGCTGCCATCTATATCTCAGAAGTGAAGTGAGTGATGTGTAATCACTGAATATTTGTACTGTTTGTAGGAATGTTGCTCTCTGTGGCGAGACTTTTTAACGGGGAGATCGACTCGCATTTGCGCCTCGAAGTTTGGAACCACAGAAAACCAACTTCAGCTGACCACCACTGTTGTGACGGTGGGGCTCTAACCCGGGTCCCCGCGATGCGAGTCCGTCTTTTAATTGGGTTGCTGTATTTTTGAAATATATGACATCCATATTTTTATGGGCATCTTTTTTATCAGCCACCTCGTTGGGCACTTTGTCTGTTGTGGCGTTGCATTTGTATTTGTATTTTCTTGTCCTATGTATGCAAAGCAAGGGCTATCCTGATCAAGAGCTTTCATGAACTATTTCATTAAACCTAGCTTCATATTCAGCGGAGGCAAGATGATTCTGTCTCGTCCGACAGTCATTCAAAGTTGGGGTTCCCGGCAAACCATTGGAATACCAAGTTTTAGACTCCTTCTGTTCTCATCAGTCCACTGTCTTAGGTGTTCTGTAGAAGTTTTATACACAATTGCATGTAGTCCAAACGTCATCTTGGTCACCAAGCCTAACGCAAAAGTACTCAAGGTTAGCTCTTTTTAACAAAATCAGGAATATGAAATTTCTGTTCTATTTATAGGGTGTACTCATCACATATGTAGCAAAATAAATCAAGATGATTAACACAACTTCTCCGACTGGACGCCATTCTTTCTTTTCATGAACTTTCAAAACAAAGAACCACTTTCGGCACAACTCATTCGGTAGTTAATTGGCCGTGGCGATTGACCGGAGTTGTGCTCGATTTGAAAGAAAGCAAAGAACTTTATCAGTTGTTGTAAGATGTAAACACTCGGTTATGTGAACAAATATGGCTTCACACAGTCAAGTGATGACAGTGCAGAGAAGCGGGGGAAAAATAAAACAGGAACAATCCACATAAAAAACTCAACCACTACTCAATGAGTTGTATTGCCAAATATTGCATAATGTAGCTACGCGGAATTTCGAAAAAGTAGAGCTGGTAGGGAAAAACTGTTTTCATATTTGAAACCAGCATACCAAATATAGTCGAAATCGGTATGGTCTTCAGAGGATAAGAATATCACGCTGACCGAGTTTTCCACTTGGATTGAATACCAAATCTTCAATCTCGGTTGCTCAGCGGAACGTTTGACTTGAACAGACGTATGTTTTTTCATTCCGTTGAGCAACCGAGATTGAAGATTTGGTACTCAATCCAAGTGGGAAACTCGGTCAGAGTGATATTCTTATCCTCTAAAGACTCTACCCATAGCGTGTCGAAATGCATAAGAAATTTTTTAGTGTTTCCTGGTATTTGCCTTATTCGTTGACGATTTTTTGACCAAATATGATAGTCATAAACCCGTAATCTATTGATACCCGTTGGTTTATATTTGCTTCACATTCAACAAGTTTAATGAAAGTGCGCTGTTATCATATAATAAGTCTATTATCGTATGATTAAGATCCATCAAAACGTGTTTGTCTTACCGTCCAGTTATCAGAAAAAAAATTCTTACGGCCCTTCATCCTCAAACGAACAAATAGGATTTTACATTTTATGTGTAACCACCCCATCGCAGTAGATGATATCGTCCACCATGTGAATTAACAAGTTAGTTTATATGAACAGTTATGGAATATCCAAATAGGGACCCAAAACGCTATCTTGATAAACTCCACTGATACAAGTGTTTCCAAATAAAGGATATAAATTATACAGGTATTTCCAATAATAAATATTTTTATACTTAATGTACAGTATTTATTAATATTGTTAACAGTCTGTAATCACTATCTTCGTTCTCGAAAACTCAAAGAAAAATTAATTACCCTATTTTTTTAAAGCTTAAATCATCAAATCGGTAAATCGAATGAAATTTTAATTAGTTGAAATTAACTACCCCCTTCTTCCCACCTCCTTCGCCCACGTCTCAATCTCAATTGTATGTGCGATTCCGCTCCTAAAAGCGCCTTCGGAATCAATTTCTAGGCGGTTTCCTATCCGAATTTTCCAAAGGAACAAAAGTTTTAAGGGTATATATACAGGCAGAAAAGCGTCGGTGTGTGTGCGTGTACACTTTCCGAATGCTGCTTATAACTTTAACTTCCGCTTCGGGAACTGGATTACGTAAAAGAATACGAACGCAAAATAGTGTTTAGCGGTCGGTAGTGGCGATGGCGGATGGCAATGGACGGTAAGGTAGTACCTGGAATACACCAAGCACAAACTAAAGTAAGACACTGAGAAAAGAGGGGATACGGAAGAGGATGAAAAGTATTCTCAATCTAATTGCTTTCCCATTGACGCTGTCTTCTCAAAATTAATCTTTGGGCTCATTCCCACATTCCCCCCTTGCATTTCCTCTTTCCTACCTCCGATAAACGAATATCCCGTTTTCCTCTTGAACTCGAACCCCTGTCCCTTGAATTTGTTCGAGATCTTAACCCTCCCGAGGGCGTTTCTTCGAAAATGAGTGTGTGTGTATGTGAAGAGAGTGTGCAAGGGTAAGGCTCACGGGAGTAATTATAAGAGGATGTCTTCAAAACGCAATTTCGGGTACTAATCCCATTTTATTAATTAATCGTTTTGTGGGTGAAGAAAGAGAGGGGGGTAGGGAAAAGGTTAAGGTCTTGGTTCGAGGATATTTCCTTCAGGGTGGTAACGAAAGGAAAAAGCAGCATTTTCACTACTTCCGACACTCGATAGACAGAGAAAGTTGTAAAATTTTCCGAGATTATATACCCCTTCCTCTCTTGTACTATTCCCTTTACTTAAGGTTTATCGTTTGCGTGAACACTAAGAACTAATCGAGCTATGATTTATGTGAAAACAATCACGTGACGCTGTTTTATGTTGAACAACGTTGTAAAGAAATCATACAAGGATATTAAAGTGTCGATAAATTTTATGACTCAATATTTCCTTGTATTGAAGGACAAAATTACGCGCATTTACAGGATTTAAAAAAAAACAAAAAACATAAATCTAAATATTCACTCTCTGTGTTTGACTTGAGGACCCGGATTTGTTCATTTCTGTTCATTTTATGCTCCGAATCAGGGGTCTTCAACCCTTTTTTGAGTCACAAGCACTGCCTAAACTCATCATCAAACAAAGAATAACCCTTACTTTGACATAGTTTTGTCTGAAATCTGCATTAGCTGTTATCCTTGAATGCAATTTTTACAGCGTGTTAAATTGAAACGTTGATCAAGTGCTCGCGAGCGTGAAATCGGACACGGACATTGAGCACTCTCTGTGTTTCGAGGAGCACCGTGATAACTGCGAGCAACAGATTGAAAATTGCTGATCTAGAGTAAGGTTGCACAACCTCCAGCTAAATGGCTACCTAAATGGTTACATTATGGTTCGCGAAAGCTGTTCCGGTAGGAAATGACCAATACATACAAAGCGATAAATTCTTGTGCTGACCATATTTATTTTATAAAAATATAGGATATCGCCACAGAAGTTGCCAAGGCAAGTAAAGTTGCCGATGACAGTCGAGAAATTGTCAAAGGCAAGTAAAGTTGCAATTTAGAGCCGAAAAAATCATCAAACGCACGTAAAGTTGCCAGTTGCAGCCGAAAATATTGTCAAAGGTAAGTTGAGTTGGCAGTTACAGACGAAAAAATTGACAACGACAAGTAAAGTTTTCATTTACCGCCAAATAAATTGTCAAAGGCAAGTAAAGTTTTTCACTATCGCTAAAATTGCGGAAAAATCGCCAATCGCGTAAGATGATGGATATTGCAAGTCAAAGTTTAACTCATCAAAAGAATAAAGAAAAAAGAGAGAGCGACACACATATTTTTGACAAATATATGGTAAGGAATATAATATTTATTTGACGATAATTAAGAAAGAGCCATAACTATGATAATATAATCTATAAGTCATGAAAATAATTGTAATCCTTAATTTCAAAAATTCAGCTAAGCCTTGTTGAAATTAGGGTAAAACGGGACATTTTATAAAATTGTCGGGATCACCGAAATTGCGAAATTATCCCGTAAAATACGGGTCATGTGGCCATTCTTCGAAACTCGTCATTCCAAAGTTTCTGGCCTGCGTGCGGCAGAAAAACCACATATCTGAACCACGGACAGAAAAGGTTGTGCACCCCCCTACTCTAGCGGAATTATTTTTCGATGTATTACAATGTTTCCAAATGAAAAATCGAGCCAAATACTGATCACTCCTCATTTCCAGAGTCCTTCTTTACAAAATAAAATGTTTCCAGGTTGCGTAGAAACAAAGTTTACATTTCTAGATGCATACCAAGACAAAAAAAGGAATTTAGCGTTTCGTGATTGGTCGCAATGAACCAATACCTTACTTATGAAAAGCACTTGGGGAAATTTCATTCATTTAGCGAAGTTGACGGCGTGTTTTTCTTTTGTTTGATCTATTTAGTTACAGCCGAAATTCACACCATAAATATCGATTAGTGTGTGAGAGTCAGTGACATCACAAAAATTCAGGCACTTACCCTTTTTAATTCCAACATGGAAAACTTTTCAAGCACGAAACAAGCATAACTCTGACATCCTAAATACGTTAAGATCACCCATAATATATGATCATTTGATTATTTTTGTCGCACCACGATTATTGAAAAAATGCAAAATGCGAACTTCTCCTGCGATGATGCTGAGTATTATTGCAGAATCGGAGTACGTAATAGTGCGGAGATCCAGATGAAATTAGATATTTTGCACACTGGTATAATGTAACAAGTTGTAACAAAATGTGCCATAAAGTATAAATAATAAACGTGTCAACTTCTTGTGCATTTATGCATGTATATTTGTATCTGTATTTTCTGTATGTTATTATTTTGATCATATAAATAAAGCCTCGATCCAACCAGTACTGCAGAAATCACTATTTAGTCGATTACTATTTAGTTCGGTTTTCAAAGTCGAAGGCGTTGTGCTTATTGTTGGCTGATTCCTTATATTAACTGTTTAGATTTGCATGAACATTTCCACAACTGAAGCAGAGCCATCTTTTTGAATAATCACAAATTAAACTTTTTTCATTTTCATTTTATACAAATACAAATACAACGCCACAATAGGTAAAATGCCCAACGAGGTGGCTGAGAAAAAGATGCCCATAAAAATATGGTTGTCATACATTTCAAAAATACAGCATCCCAATTAAAAATACAATTAACAAAAATTATAAACAATACATACACATGATAAAATATTATACAATGCCCATAAAGAATATTTATGGTTGTCTTATTCTAAGTATGGATAGCTTCTCGATTTACCCCAACATGTCTATCGTATTTCTCTTTGAACGTGTCAATTGTGTTACAATTTACTACCTCCAGGGGTAAGCTATTCCATTTGTTAACAACCCTACTAGAGAAAAATTCCCTGCGACACCATAACCTTGCATTGTCCCTCACCAATCGGTACTGGTGTCCCCTTGTAAAAGCAGTCGATTGGCGGTGTACTAAAAGTTCATGGTCCATCCTATCCATCCCATTGAAAATTTTGAACACTTCGATCATATCTCCTCGACACCTGCGTTCATCCAATGTGAACATATTCAAAAAATGAAGTCTCTCTTCATAACTCAAGCCCTGTGTGCGGACACGCGTAGCTCTTCTCTGCACCCCCTTCAACCAAGTCTATGTCCCTTACAGCATACTCCAGTCCAGGACGAACTAAGCCTCGAAAAAGCGGAAGAATGACTTTAGGAGAACGCGAAGAGACTTTTTGAAAATGAGACCAAGCATTCTATTCGATTTTTTGACCACCGCTGAACAATGTTCAGAAAACCTAAGCCGCTCGTCAATGAGAATTCCCAAATCGGTGACCCTAGTTGTATCCGGGATAGTGACACCATTCAACTCGTAAGAGAACCGTGGGTTGTTCGAACCAAAATGAGCGACCATGCACTTATCAACGCTAAAAGTCATGCTCCATTAATTTGCCCATCCTGTTTAGACTGGTCTGGAGCGACTCCCTATCGCTTTGATTCCCGATTACCCCTATTAACTTCACATCATCTGCGAATTTGCTAGTAATCCTATCGATACCCTGATCGAGTTTATCGATAAAAAGTGAAAAAAGTATGGGGCCAAGGAC
This sequence comes from Pholcus phalangioides, assembly GCF_987345545.1. Classification (NCBI taxonomy): domain Eukaryota; kingdom Metazoa; phylum Arthropoda; class Arachnida; order Araneae; family Pholcidae; genus Pholcus; species Pholcus phalangioides. The sequence continues at coordinate 4,846,034 of NW_028301599.1, read as the reverse complement.
ACTTCCTTGAGGAACTCCACTTGGGACGTCTGTCCAACCAGAGAATTCCCCGTTCACCATAACTCGTTGCGACCTATCTCTTAACCACGATTCTATCCAATTCAGCAAGTTGCCCCCAATTCCAATCTCGTGTAAACGCTTCAACAGTTTACCATGTTGGACCCGATCGCATGCCTTCTGGAAATCAAGGTAAACAACATCTACATTTTTGCTCTACATTTACCCAAAGCCTTAGTCACGTGATCATAGAAGAAAAGGAGGTTAGTTACACATGACTTCCCCTTCCTGAACCCATGCTGATTATCCGACAATACATTATTCTCGTCCATCCACTTCACAAACTGCCTTTTGATCATAATTTCCAAAATTTTCGAGAGGGAGCTCGTCAAACTCACTGGATGATAATTGGACGCAGCTTCTCTACTACCTTTCTTAAATATCGGAACAACATTAGCAAGTTTCCAATCCCTTGGGACGATACCCTCAGCAACACTACTCCTGTATATCTGTGCGACTGGACCCAACAATTCATTAGCACATTCCCTGAGGACTCTGAGATAGATATCATCTAGTCCTGGTGCTTTGCTTGCACATACATTACTTAGAAGATTTAGGACCTCCACGTCTTCTACTTGAATATCGTTGAGGGTTTTATTACCCCATGCAACACCCGTATGTCGAATATCATTATCTCCATTAAAAACCGACGCGAAAAAGTCATTGAAAGCATTACACATGCCAACATTGCTCTCTAACCTAGAGCCTCCTATCGAGAGTAGGTACATCCTCCCCGTGGGCACGCGTTGCGTATTGGTAAGGCTACATTTGTTGGACATGCTTAAAAACGGACAACGTCCAAGACACAACTTGCGTCATAAATTCAATTTCACTCTTGTTATTCAACCATTACAGGTTTCTCACATTGTGCAGAGTTGATAGAAAATTACTGAATAGGTGAAGTGCTTTTCAATACCACGTATCAAGAAACAATGGGATTTTATCTGTGTTTCAAAGCAGTTTCTTTTATCCAAATGCTTTCTTCCAATAATTAACAGTTGGTTTTTGAATTCTTGTCACAAGAGTGTCTGTTATTTTTTCCAGTACCACTTTGCAGCTCGTACAAGATAGTTGGAAAAGTGAAAACGTAATACGTCCAGCACACTAAGAGGTGCTTCCAAGTCACTAAGTCACAGATCACCAAACAGGTTGGCAATGGATTTGATCGCAAACACGGGAACTCAGAAAAAGAAGAGGAAGGACAAACTGGCAACGGAGGGTGTAATGTCAGAGTCGTTGATCATCAACAAGGGAGGTGGCAGGTACGGGAGAATTTCTCCTGTCCGGTTGGCCGCTCTACGAGGAGAGCCCAAGAAAGTTTCATACCTGTACCAGAACACGGCGCAGAAGAAACAAGTCGCCGATAAGAAGAAGAGTTCCAATGACAAACTGAAGAAAGTGACGAGCAAGGAAAAGGTTGGACCGGATGAAACATTGGGTAAGGTGATCCCGGAGCGCCCGGCGAGTTCGAAAACCAAGGCAAGCCCGAAGTGTCAGGCAAGTTCAAAAACCAAGGCAAGTTCGAAAACCAAGGCAAGCCCGAAGAAAGCCGCGACGAAGCCCAAATCGAATTCGAGGACCAAACCGGTTCCAAAGACCACCAAAAGTTCGGGAAAGTCCAACAGCAAGAAAAGTGGTTCCTCAAAGGTGTAGAAACGGAAATGAAAGGACTTTGTCGACATTCATCGTTGCTTCTGCTGTGTTTATGGATTCGGTACGAGACAAAATCATCTTTGACCGCTCGGGATTTTCATCTGAATCAATGTCGAGAAATATTTTGAGTTTTCGTAATAAATAAAATTTGTTGCCTCTTGATAAATATGTATTGCAATGTCTGTTATGAACGAATCCGTAGATTGTCAGTATAATAATTTATACTTATCAGTACAATAAATATCAATCAGCTTAGATAATTTTCATTGTAATGGGGTAAAGTAGAAGATATGCAGGAAACTGGTTGTTGTGTAGAAAGGATGATTTTTGAAAAGAAAAATTCACATTTGCTTCTATTGGAACTCGAACCGGACTGCGAGAGGGCGATGGTTCGAGTACCAGCAGAATCGCCTGAGTAGTGGAATGCCCGTCTTCTGCAGTGAAGGTTACCATCAAGGTCCACGGGCTTGAGTCCGGGGGGGGGGGAGGGACATGGAAAAAAGTTCTTTACGCACCAAACCTGGGGCGACTACGTTTCCCACCCTACTCAACTGGTTGGAAATTTCTGTATGGCGATATGACCGGAGTTAGTGTTCGGTAAAGTAGTAGAAGCAAATGGGATTCCCCCAAAATCCTCTTTGCATAACCAGTTTTCTGCATAGTTTTATTAAAATTTTGCGGTCCAGAGTTTTTTCGTCACCTCGTTCGTACTTTATAGTGCCTCCACAATGACGAAGGCCCCCCCTGTGTGGATGTTTGTCCTTCTGCGTCTTTTTGTAAGAGGTCTACCAAAAATCCGAATTCACAGGGGCCTTCCTTAATCGTAAGGGGGTGCTATTAGCAATGAAGTAGTGTTGTTTTTTGATGTGGTCTTATATCGAGCCCACTTCGACATAGGATTGCAAAGGGTTAACAATTGGAGAGGATATATTTTTCTGCAATAGATGTAAAGTTACTTTTTAGTGAGCACAAGTATCCGTTGGCGGTGACGGAGCTGGGGGTATACAATTATTTGTATCAGGGATCCAAGCAACCTCAAAGCAGAAATGGAAATTTACTGCAGAAAACTGAAAACAAGCAGAACACGTATGCAATTTTAAGGGCTCTCTAGAACATGAACATTTGCATAGGGCGCTTCTAAATTCATGGGACAAACTTTAAGAGACTAGACAAGCATTTTTGGTCACAGAATGTGTGGTCGGCAAAGTTGAATAGCAAAGGCGATAGTCAATTTTTAATGAGTGTGCATAACAGTACTGCACCAAAAGAAAATATTTTTTTCTGACGTTATTTGATGCGATATGCGCTTTCAATCATTCGAGGGTGCAAGGGTGGGGTGGGGTGGGGTGGGGGGGGGGTTGCAATGGGGTACGCTTCCTCATGGTGCAACCTGGGTAACGCAGAATCTACCAGAAGTCATTGTACCGCTTGTCACAGCAAGGATCCAGAGAGGAGCGATCACTTCTCCCAATTGCTGAATAATATGGAAAAAATTTGCGGTGTAGCATATTTTACGGAGCAATCAAACGAACCTATATAATAAATCGTATACCAACGTATTTCTCTGAATCCATGCCTATCTTGTCATTGTTTGGCATAGACCTTGGCAGTGACCTTGATGGTCCACGCATCGAATAAAAATCAAATTTTGGTTAAAAAAAAAAAAAAAGTTTGATTTCTCTATATTGGCCCATATGCACCTTCGGATTGGATTGAAGTTTGGTTTTTATTCATATGAGGACCATCAAGGTCATCCTGCGTCATTAAACAATGATAAGCGGTATAATGTCTTGTGATAAATTTTGCTTTACCCAGGTCACACTATGTGAGCGGGCCTACAACATTACACCCCCCCCCCCTGCATCCTCGAGTGGTTGATAGCACATATCGCGGCAAATACGTCGGAAAATATTGTAGTATTTTCTTTTGGTGAAATACTGTTGTGATTCGACTACTATGAACAAAAATACTTGTTTAGTTGTCTTATATTATCTCTTAGAATTTTTCCCGTGAATTTAGAATCACCCGGCATTCCCGAGAGCATAGAGATCACTTCACACGAATACAGTGATGTTTCGAGGGTCAGGGCTGCAAGTAAGGCGATCAAACAAGTCTGAGTACCAGACTTGAAATGCAATATAAGAATTATCTCGGGGTTGCAAGGATAAAAAAGCTTGAAAAACACTGGTGTAGTCCATAGGTTATTAACATACTCATCATTCTAGTAATTAGCTTCAAAAAAAGGAAAAAGCTTTTCATATTCCGTAATAAATTTGTTTTGCGCCATTTTTTTCTTTCAGCAATCAATCGAGCAGGAAACCGGATTTTTTTTTTCCTTACAGATTATTAGGTCTTAATCACCAAAAACACTCATTTTAACGCCCTTCACCTCAACAAAATTTAGGTTAACGACCAAAACAATTCAAACTTTTCCGTCTTTTCTGAATAAATTCCCCCCCGGAAAAAAAAAAGTTCCGTATTCAATAATATATATATACATATTTTATCTAAAATACCAAAAAAGCATCGTGGTGTATGTCACGGAATAAGGAAAAAAATCGATATTTTTTTTGAGATAAAAGCAAAAAGGAAAAAAAAAATGACAAGATACTCTCGTATAAGCCATGAAATATACTCGCGTATATACATACATATACGCGTATAATACGCACAGCTATTCCATCAAGGAATAAGTCAGCTTAGCTACAGTTATATGAACATGATGGACGATCGTCTCTACGTTGAACCCCCTCCCGTGAGCTGAATCCTCAGCTCAATCGATTCCGCAAAAAAAAGAAAAAGTTCCTCACAAACGTAAGAAAAAAAAGATTTATCTAAAAATAAAACAACTTGATTTACCCTTTTTGGCATTTGTATGAAATAAACGAAATCTGCTGTATGAACATGTTCATCGTAATTCTATTAGCTTACAATGGTGTGAGTAGTTATCAATTTATTTTCTGTCAACATAAAATCAAAAGATATTGCATACATAATATTGTATTCGCGTATGAACCGGCATTATCAGTAAATAGTATTGTATAGAAATTGTATGGAATAGAATAGGTGATCAATTTAGCACATTGCTCCTAATAACAGACCTATGAATTCAAAAAATACATTCATTTCTATACCACGTATTCACTGCTAATTTTTAGTGTTAGATGCCATAACCTAATATTGAATATGCTGCATTAATCACCAAACATTTTCACTTCTACGCTATACTTAATTGAAAATGTTGATTAAAAAATCCCTTTTCCCATCAAAATGATAATTAATTGAAATATGGTGATACACAAAGGTTTTACGGAGCGCAGACATAGTACTGTGCCAATTATTGAACTTGAAAATGAAAGGAATCAACTAAGATAACCAACTTTTAACATGAAAATATTAATATGGGTGCAGTAGCCCAGGTCGATAAGATGCTCGCCCAAATTACCAAAGGATGTTTATAGAGGTGTCGCGAGTTCGATACCCAGTTCGCCCCTTGTCAGAAATTTTCCTGACGCAGGGGGTACAACAGAAACGGTGACATAACCACAGAGAAAGGTTGCTGCGCAGGGAGTCCCACATCGAGGGGCTAGCGTACCAACCTCTCTGTGAGTATAAAACAGCTGCCGTTCGGAATCGGAAATAAATTGTAGTTTCCGGTCTAATTACCCTCGTGTGCAAAAAAAATGAACGTTGTGCGACAAAAATAATCAAGTGATTAAACATGAAAATACGATTCATTGGTTTATGAGTCTTTATTTGATACGTTGGTTTGCACGTATGCCAAGTATGCAAATAACGATGTACAGTATATGATACTATTTAACCGTGCAGCATTTCGTAAACATTCCTCTGGGGAATTTCTAACACAATTGGGGAAATTTTAATTCAACTGAATTGAATTAGGGAATTTCTAACTAATCGGTACACGTCGGAGCGCATTTGTATGTGTGTATATGTGGTTTGCCTCTAACGCTGTACAAATATTCAACCATTAATTAACTCACTTCACTCATAATTTAAAATATAGATGGTGATGCTAAAATTTCCAGCACAGACTAGGTACGTACTCGGACCGTTACACATGCACATTTCCGGCACTATCCATTCGTAGTAAATTGCTTATGGTGATAGACCGTAGTTGTGCTCGGTTTGAAAGAAAAATACCGAAGAGGCATTAACACCAATGGGGTATCATTTGATTTGCTTGCCCAGACCGGAAGAGGTATTAAGACCAGTGAGGTATCATTGAATTTGTTTTGATGATGAGATCTACCTGTAGCCACCAAAAACCCTAATAGATACTGAGCTTGGGTTATGAGCAATTAAAAGCGTTTCACTGCGCAACACTAGACTTAGTTCGTCCTGGATTGGATTATGCCGTGAGGTTTTGGAGACCATACCTATAGAGGGACATAGACTTGGTTGAGGGGAGCGCAGAGACGAGCTACGTGTGATCTTGTTGGTACACAAGTCTTGAGCTATGACGAAAGACAGTTTCTTGAACATGTTTACATTGGAAGAACGTAGTTGTCCAGGGGATATCAATCAACTGCTTCGAGTAATCAGTATCGTTTAGTGAGGGACAATACCAGGTTGTGGTATCGCAGGGAGTTTTTCTCCAATAGGTTCTTAATAAATTAAATAGCTTACCTACGGGGGTTATGAATTGTAATATATATAATTGAACACGTTTAAAAAATATGAAAATTAAATTTTTATGCGTTAAAAAATTACGATAAACATATTAGTTAACATAAGATAATACAGCCATAATCTTTTTTATGGCCAATGAATTATATAGTATTAATTAAATTAGCTTTTCTCTCTTTCGTGATACATGCTTTTATATTAGGTTGTTGCATTTTGGTTACATTTGATATCCATATTTTTTATGGAAATCTTTTTTCAATCCTTTCGTGAGGCAATTTGCCTGTTGTGGAATTTATATTTGTATTTGCAACTTTTTGGATTATTATCCAGTATTGTCAGGTGATTTGAAAGACGTATCCACGCCAAAAAAATTAACAACAATAATTCATTCAAATGCATTGATAAGACAGACCAGTTAGATCGTTCTATCGCATCCCGAAAATTAGATGTATCTCATATGTATACTCTTGATACTTGTCAGCGATTCATACCTTAAAGCTGATCTCCAAAAGCTATGAATCCCGTTCGATTCAGGATTATAAACCCCCCATAATCCGCCAAAATCATAACTGCTGTAGCAGACAGCTTTAATAAGATCATTATACCTTACCTTGGAAATGCATTAAACATGAACTAGGTAATGACCAATTTGATACTGTGAAAATGCACGCGTCCATCTGAACCAATGTTAAACTCATATCAAATACTGAATCTCAAAACTGAAAAGATATAGTTCATGGGATATTGATATCATATGAGAAGGTATCCCTACAGAGAGGAATTTTCAATATTCTGAGTGGAATCAATATTTCGATAATTGAAATTTCCATCGATGACGTTTATATGAAAGGATTCCCAAAGTCGAAGTGGATAATCACTATCGATTAAGACAATCTTCAATCCTCCGAGAGGCCTTCGAGTATTCATGGGAGCATGTGTGTACGTATCGTAAAAAGGGGAAGGAGGCTCGAGATCTCCTACAGCTACTACTACTACTACTACTCCTTGTATGTTTAGGAGCCCTTTAAGTGAAGACTTGGTTGTTCCGAGTAGAAATAATGCGACGCATGCGTCGTTCGTTGCTGTCTGTCGAGCTCTGCCAGAGCGAAATCCCCGAGCGTATATTTGTAGATGTGGGGGGAGGGGGGGCTGTGCGTGTGCGCGACCAGTGTTGGACCCGGTAGGAGAGCGAGAGAAGAATGGGCGGCAAAAGGGGGCCCCTGTGGTCAGATATAAAGGCGTGAAAGGTGCGCCGACTGGAAAGTGGAGATAAGCGGCGTATTGTCGGCTGGGGATGAAATATGTGATCATTAGTAGCCCCCTGTAGAATTCTGTCAAAGCTCCGAGCCAAACAGATAAGATGCAGTGGATGAGAGAAGAGAGCCAAAGAGGGCGGATGGCTGAATCACGGATTACATACCTCTTAAACTGCTGCCTCCATGGACAGCATCCTCTTCCTCCATCCAACATTACGTAAGCTTTTCCTACATATAAAATTCACAGGCGCTGCCCCCCCCCCGTCTTATTTACTTTTCCATTGCAACGAAGTTAAAGGATTTCGCCACTAACCGTGACCGAGGTCTATTGACAGAACGTTTATGCAGTATGCATTTTACAACCGTTACATTTTTATATATGTGTTGAAAACATATTAAAAAAAAATATGCTTTTTACACAATAGAAAAACTTTCGAATCAATTTTTATACTGAACTAACTATAATGCATGGCGCTGCCCGGGTTTTCTCGATGTACTGGGAGCCTAGGAGAAGTGACAAACCATTGTGAAGGGATAAACATGTCCGAAACGCATTGTTTTTCAACCATGTTAACCAAAGTAAACATCCCAAGGGTCACCGTTGAAGCCCGAAAACCATTGTTGTTCGACAGTTTTTTTGTCCATTTTTGGCATTTTCTCAGCTCTGATGAACTTTCAGAGTAGCCTATAGTCCAAGTCGAGTTCTGTTTGGTATATATGCAAACTTTGGTGAAGATCGCTCTAAAATTGTAGATTTGTAAACACATACACATGATCAGTAAGTAGGATAAATTTTCCTACATTTATCACCTTTACCGATTATTAGGCATGATTTCCGATTGAAGTAATTCATTATACATAATCATCTTCAAATACGATAAATTCATAAAATTTATCAAGCTTACCAAAATGATTGGCAATTATGTATGTATAATAACCGACGATTATTCATAATAACAGGAATTATCACATTTACCGAAACATACACAATACCAAGAACATATACAGCAAAACATCAATACAACGATAAAAAATTTTTACATGCCCTGGCCATATTGAGTAATTTGTCTAGCCCTGTGTTTCCTACATTCAAAACACAATAAATAAACTCTTGGAAAAACATTACAATGGTTCTCAAGTTTTTTTTAACGTTATTTGAATGGTTTACTACTCATTGAAAGCAGAAAAAACATCGTATTAACCGATATTTCACTCTATCCGATTATTTTATGAGTGGGCACAACTTATCAAAATAATCGATTATTGTGTAAATGATTAAAAAATTGATTTCTAGGATAGGAAAAAAACGATAGAATGTTAAAAAAGAAAAAAACATAGGACCAAAATTTTGCAAATACGTGTAAAATTAGAAAGCAATATTCAAAGGTAAAGATGGATGACGCTAAAAAACAAAACTAATTTATGACGGCGCACACAAAATCGAAACTTAAACTGACTCACGACGAACTCTTTGCCCACTGACCCAAAATAAAAATGAAAAATTATATTAACCGATATTTGACTGCATTTTAAAATTCTCTACATAATTGAGTTCAACTATAATAAATTTTATTAAAATAATAACTTAAAACATACATTTTCCCCAAAAGAATAGATAAAAATATTTCTGTAATATACATTAATTCAAAATTAATGTTTTAAATGAACAGCAGACAACGCTATAAAAAACTTTTTATTTCTGGTAGGTGAATCAACACACTTTTGATCACTCTTTCAATTTCTTAACAAACCAAATTGCGCAAAATTTTTACATATGAAAACTTGAAGATCCTCCATTTCATCACCTACAAAACAAAAAGACGGGGGTGGGGGGCAATCGACTTGTTTAAAATTCAAACCCTTCCAGAGCAGCGTTTCTCAACCTTTCTAAACCCAAGGGCCAGTAAAATATCTGAAACAATTCGAGTATACCAGGTTCAAGACAAGGGCATTTATCACTGGCAATTGCTTTGAAGCGACGTAACGTTGCCTATTCGTAACTCCATATCTAAACGAGTCAAAGTGACTGAACACCGCATGAAAATTTGCAGTATTTGGAAAAAAACAATTACCCAGAGAAGATCCGTAAATGATTTTAAAAGCCTCAAGGTATCCGGCTTTCTTGACCCTTTTCTGTAAAATGGTGCTGGAGTAAAATTTTTAATAATTTTTTTTTGATAGAAAGTGCCTTAAAATGGTGAAAAAATAATACATTTTGGACTTCCCATGTAATTTTGAATGAAAAAGTCATTTTTATGTGAAATTTCAAGCAAAATTCATGTAATATTCGAAATACGATTGCAAAAACTTTAACGAATGAAATGGTTTTTTTTACACTAGATTTAGTTACTAATAATGCAGGTTTGGCACGACAATTCAAAGGGTTGTATGGTACGCTCGTAAGTCAAACCCAAATCTGCTGACATACGTGTAAAGTTTTAAAATTTCACACACACACATTCTATACATCGTGTATGACATTATATGTGATAGACCTTAGATTTTGGTACGAAACCTTAGCAATGTATGGCAAAATATTACATTAAAAGTTTTCAATGGCACAATCAACATTAGAAATCATGCTGCAAAATCAAATCAAATGTCAAAAATAACATTATTCGTAAAACGCGGTTTAAGCGTAGTCGGATATCTTAAGGAGAAGAGTGAATTTGAAGACATGACATTGAACATTACAAATAAGTTGAATTCAGATGTGATAAATGGGGAGGGAGAAACATGTGGTCCAACATGAAGTTTTTTTTTTCAACACCATTTTTTTCCTTAACTTGTGTTGAACATTTTGAACACAGGGGCTGTTTTTTTTACCCAAAATCATTGAATCAGCATGATATTGGCATCATTTTCACTTACGAATGATTCTACTAACGAACAATGCTCAGAGTGGATCCAGTTCGTACTTCGGAGGAAAGTGGCCGTATAAAGAAAATATTATTCATAAATACGTTATACTGCACATTTTGGGATTGCGCCTGTAAAACCCTAACAATTGGTGTTCTAGCAATATTACTCTTTATGCAACAGAAACAACATTACAAAAACATTATTCAGATCAAACATGAAAACTCTTTTCACAATTCCGTAAAAATTATCTTCCCAGAAATTTGAGCCATTGAAAATAATATAATAATTCAAATTTAGTATATTTCCGATCCCATCGAAAAAAACAGCGTCACAAAAAAAGTGAAACGCTTTCTTCCTCTAACCCGCCTATTGGTTTTGGTATACCGCATTTAACATGGGTTGGAACTGGAGGCTTGATTGGTCGAGCTGACAGTGACGTCACGTGGAAGAGTTCAATATTTTGGGGGAGAATTTATGAATGTGAGTGTGAAATAAAAAGTTGTGAATGAATTGACATCACAGGTTACATAACCAATGAGAAGTTTATGAATGAATATTACACGGAGTATCTCCAAAATACGTGGAAAATCTGGGGTCAATGTGGGCACCTTTCTACTACACACATTCTTTGAATGAAATGAAAATTACAACGAAAAAAACCTAAATAAATTCTACCAATTAAGATACGTACAAGATGTCCCATAAATTCGGAAATGGTTTAAAATTCATAAAAATTGAAGGAATTAATGTACTTGAATGCGTTCACGGAAAAGTTGTTCTCACACACAGGAGGATTTTTTTGGGAATAGAAAAAAGTTAACTTTGATTTTTGTCGACAGAAGAAGTAAATCATTGAAAATATGCAAATCAGAGTCCTATAAATGCAGGGGGTGTATGATTAACAGCTCATTTCTGAATTTTCCTGTTACTGGCACTTGCATAAGTACCAGTAACAGGATTGTGGTGATTTTTTTTTTCATTGTGATTTCGTTTTACCCCAGCCACGAATCACCGGCTTCAGCTTTACGAATATTTTGCACACAGAACAGATTGAAGAAAGGTTGATTTGTTTTCGTGCAGCTCTTCCTATCAAGAATTTTGAACTAATTGTTTTTTTTTGCACGAATTTTTTTTTTTTATGAGAATAACTTTTTCGCAAAAACTGCATCCAAATATACCGATTCCTAAAATTTCTATGAATTTTTAAACTACATACTTATGAATTTATGAGACACCCTGTGCTTCAGGGAATAAAACGCATCGAATCAAATATAAATTACCAGGAAATTTCATCAATACCGTCGTCATGACTCACTTCGAGACAACTATTTTATGAATAAATACACAATGCCAAGTATTTGAACCGATAACAAAATTTACTCACTGAATATGTGAATTCCGAAGGAAAGAAAAAAAAAACCACCTCCATCGGACATTAAACAAGAAATATGAATGCCAAGGGAGTTATTAATAATCTTTTTAATATCATTTTTCTTAGTTATCCTGTTACAAGGTAAGAAAGGGAGAAAAAGGAAAAAAAACTTTGCCAATGAATCATTCCGGGAATTCCGATATCCCAGAACGTTGCAACATGCGGAATACTCTGGATGTAAGTAACTCGAACGATTATTAATAGAGAAACACAGTTACCTACACCCAAATAGAAATGTTCTAAGCATCTTTAACTCACTCACGAAGCTTCTAGAAATATACAGACATTGTGATTATTATTTTTTCACTATTAATAATGATAAATGCAATCTTATATATCCATGTTTCTTTGGCATCTGAATCAAAAGTGTTTCTACATTTTCGTATGTATAGGAAGTTGGACGCAAGGACAACAAGAAATAATGCAATAAAAGTTGTAATTTTCAGTTCGGGAAATTTGATTGTCTTGACCTTTTTTTTTTATAAAATGTCCCGTTTATTGCCGTATTTTCGGCGAAGATCACTAGAATTTTCATTCTTCACTGAAATCAAGGATTCAGATTATTTTTGCAACTGTATTATGGAAACGGAGGACGCATACGTTTTACTCATATAAACGAAATTATAAGTAAAGTGTAACCAAGGTTATTATTTTCTGGCAAAAATGCGGTGGTTTTTGACTGTCTTTTTTTGTCTTTCTTTCGTGAGAGAGTCATTCACTTTTTTTTGCAAGAAGACACATTAATCGGCTCAATTCCATTGCTAAATGCAGAATCCTGTTTCTAAATACTAATACTAAATACTGTTTCTAAAATGCCACTGTTAAATGCTGAATTCTATTTCTAAATGCTATTGCTAAATGCTGAATTCTATTTCTAAATGATGAATTGTATTTCTAAATGCTGTTGCTAAATGTCATGCTGAATTATACTGAAAAATGCTGAATTATACTGCAAAATGTTATTGCTAAATGCCATTGCCGTATGCTATTGTAAAATGCTGAATTATACTGCAAAATGTTATTGCTAAATGCCATTGCCGTATGATATTGTGAAATGCTGAATTATAATGCAAAATGTTATTGCTAAATGTCATTGCCGTATGCTATTGTAAAATGCTGAATTATACTGCAAAATGTTATTGCTAAACGCCATTGCCGTATGTTATTGTTAAATGCCATTGCTAAATGCTATTGCTAAATGATATTGCTAAATGATATTGCTAAATGATATTGTTAAATGATATTGCTAAATGATATTGCTAAATGATATTGCTAAATGATATTGTTGAATGATATATCCTATTGTTGAATGCCATTGCTAAATTATAGGGCCGTGACTAGGCAGGTGCAACTGGTGCGCCAGCACAGGGCCCCACTTGGAAGGGGTCCCCAGAATGGATCTAAATGGGCCCAAAAATGAGCCAGAAGGGGCCCTTAATTCAAATTCTTGCACAGGGCACAGGAATGGCTAGCTACGGCCCTGGTAAATTATATTAGAAATGCTAAATTCTATTGCTGTTTTTAATATTATATGCTATTTTTTTAAAATTCCTTTTCATTCCCAAGAACTTCAACTTAATGAAAAGAACGTCGAGTTTTTAAGGAAAATTTTCCGCTAAAATACGGGAAAAAGTTCTTGGGCAGAGTGAAAACTTATAATCCAATAGATAGTTCGACTTATCGCGAATTGCCTGTATATATATATAATTATGAATCCGATAATCAAAATAAATTATACTCAATAGAGTATATTAATCTCATATATTTCCCAAATATATGTGTTTTTTTTTTGGTGGAATACATTTTAATCCATTGTGACTTGCATTAGCCCTCGATTTTCCCCCACCAGTGATTTTTCAGTAGTTTTAGCGATAGTTAGCGACTTTGCTCATCTTTGTCACGTTTTTGAAAAAAATTTGGCAACTTCATTTACTTTTGACAATTATTTGGAAATATGGTGAGCCAAGTGATAATTATAGTGTTGTGCGTATTGATACATTTTTACTGGAACATCTTTCGCTTGCCAGATGTAGCCCTTGCACACGTGCCCCAAACGTGTGGGTGATTTTTCTCACTTAAGTCCTCACTTAAAGGATTGTGTAAGTTTTGAGTTAGAACTGTGGGGAATAGGAATTTTGGGGGGGGGGATTTCATCAGAGGGCAGTACTTAAAGTTGAACTTTCAGGAGAAAGTGCCTTCGGGAACTGTGATTTATTACATAAAATTAGAAATAAAATTCTGGAAAAAATTGTATGTGAAGTTGTATATACCTTGTATCTCAATACAAGCCGAAAAATTTCAATTAAGTGAATTATTTCTACAAAAAAAAAATAAATAAATAAATTGAATTGACAATAAATTCAATTGACAATTTTAAAAAAATTGAAAAAATAAAGATTTTCAGACATTTATATCAATAATGCAGTTTCTGAGAATCAAGAATGCAAAAAAAAAATTTCAAAAGTTTTTCAAAATTTCAAAACATGAATGCTCGGGATCTGAAAGGGGTAAGCAAAAATGCCCATTTTTTGCTCTTCAAGTTATAAAAGGTTAGCAAACTGCTTTTTTACCTGCACTAACACTTCTTTCAGATCATTTCATTGTAAGGGCGCGGTAGCCCGGTCGATAAGATACACGCCTAAAGTACCAAAGGATGTTAGAGGTGTCGCGAGTTCGATACCCGGTTCGTCCTTGTCAGAAAACTTTCCTGGCACAGGGGTACAACAAAAAAACGGCGACTTGACCGCAGCAAAAAATTGCTACCGCAGGGGGCCCCCATCGAGGAGTTAGCGTACCAACCTCTCGATGAGTATAAGAAACAAGCCTGCCGTTCGGAATCGGCAATAAATTGTAGGTCCCGGTCTAATTAGCCCTCGTGTGCAGAAAATGACCGTGGTGCGACAAAAATGATCAAATTTCATTGTAATGTTACCGAATGAACAGAACTCTAGTCATGGAATTGAATTTTTGGTCTCACAGTAGTTAATTCTCTGTGTGAGACATTTTTCGCATAGAATTTCGTATTATCAAAGTGATTTAGTCGACCAACTGAACAATTGAACGTCTCAATTATTATATCACTGCTAACTTTCGCGATTGAATGGACTCGTTTTTTTTTTTCGCTAATCGGAAAGTTTCTTTCAGCACAATTTTTTCAGTCATTCGGCAACGACTTTGAGCTACAAATTTGTGTCTCCTGTGGTTTTTCGGTCACTGGAAAAGACAAAAGTCGAATAAAATCATCCATAACCCATGTGTACAGTGGGGATGCCCAAAAATAGAAAAGTAAAAAAAATTTGACTTTCCTATGCTAATTCTTTGTTAGAAGTAACTCAGAGTAATTTAGACGAGGAGCATGTGCTATGATATGAGACATCATGTTTATTCTTGAGGAGAAAGATCTTTAAGAATAAACATGACTTTTCCATACCTTAAACTTTTCCTAAGGCCCTTCTACAGTAAATTTGTAGTATGAAAAACAAAAAAAAAGTTATCAGAATTATCCAGTGCCCACAGGGCTGGGAGTCATACCCATCCTGCATAATATCTAAAATATGTTTTCTTATATTTGCATATCATGAAATATTAAGTGCAATTTCACAGCACAAAATGTGTCATTCATGCAATGGTAGTAAATGAAAATGATCACGCAAACACAAAAAGTATTCACGAACCCCCCCCCAGGTGTCCGCGGACCACATGTTAAGAAACACAGATACAAAGTATGATTTTTTTTATTGTTGCAAAATCCCTACATTTATTTTATCACGTTTTGAGAAAAATTTACAAAATCCAACATCGTGCAAAAGTCATTTTTGTTTTAAAGTAAAGACGCGCAACTCGTATTTAATGTTCCGCAGTGCACGATCGTGGTCATACGTCGTATCGACAGCCACGACAATAAACTAACTCTAGGTGGTGGAAATGTCTTTTATTTGCCGAGCAAACGACGACGTCGTTCGGGTTTGCTTAAGACATTTGTGTGAACGGTCTCCTCAGTGTACACACACACACACACACCATATGTGTACATATATATATCATACATATATATATACACCCATACCCAAACGCAAAGACTTCATCGCTGCCCCTTTCTTATTCTGAATTACTGTTCTCTTGGCGTTTTCCCAGGATTGTCTTCAGTTGAAGCGGCAGATGGGCTCGAATTCCGATGTTTACATAAGCTATAACGGCTGATTCGTTATGGCGATATCTATCCACCAAGACGTAATGCGAATGCGTAGAATAATAATAATAAAAACAAAATGTCACCGAGTAAAGGTGTTTTGAACTCTTTTTCATGTGCGAGTCTGTGCCTTGAATTCTAGATAATCAGAATACCATGTATATCGAGAGAAGTTTCTCTTTCACAGTGAAAACTATATGCTTATAAAATTTATGTTTTAATGGGAGATATAATCTCACAATTATTGAGAAAAACTGAAAATTATTGAATAGAATTATTTTATACTTAAAAATTTTCAATCTAATTTTAATCAAAGATCACGTTTCAAATCCCACTCACAGGTGACGTTGTAAAACGGAACACTGGACATAACACATAAAATGCAACACAAACAGTGCACAATTAATGTTCATGATAATTTGCATTAATTAATAATAATGCACAATAAGCCTAAATTCATCACATTTCAATACGAGTGCCTATTTCAGCTCGGGCTGTATCTAAACAGGTGAAAGGGGTGCTCATGTTCAAATGTGGTAGTTTTATGTAAAGTAAATTGTGTCATAAGTATCAATTATGTAATTTATGTGCATTTATATGTGTTATGTCGAGGTTTTCGTTTTACAGCGTAACCTATGAGTGAAATTTGAACTTTTTTTTAAATTTAAAAATGAAATAAACTCTATAAATATGACACTATAAATATTTTAGCGCAAACTGCACCTTTTTATGCCAATTGGTTGATTTGTAAAAAAATTTTAAAATGTGTCCAGGGCTTTTCTACTCTACAGGGCCACTCTACTTTTTTTCTCAAGAAAACGGCCCAAAATTACCTTTCTAAATTTTTCAGGACTTGGTGACTATTGGCATGTTAGTAAACATGGTGGCATAAATTTTGTATTGTTTTGTTGTTGTTAGGCCGTTATTACACTATAAAAGTTCTGGAATAGTTCTTTTATAAAACTTGAAAAATGCAACCAATAAGCGTATCGGTTACTCTTATTGGTAGTGACGGATTAAAGTCGGTCGAGGCACCGGGCACAAAATAAAATAATGGGTCCTTATGTTAGAAAAAAAGTGGGAAGTTTGGGGTTTTCGGGGCCCTTAAGAAGTCAGGGCCACAGGCGGCCTCTAAATCCGCCTCTGCTTATTGGTTGTTTTTTTCAAGCTTTGCAAAAGATCTTTCATGATACTTTTGTAGTGTAATCCCGGCATTACACTCAAATTTAGCAGTCAAAGATGCACGTTAAAAAGTCTCGCTACAGAGAGCAACAGTCCAACAACGATATATTTATTCAATCATTTATTCATAATCAGAGAAACTGATGGCAGACGGCACCACTACACATGACAAGCGTTACACAGAAACAAACTTCACTTCAGGTAAACTACACGTACACGCATATTCCAACATGTGCCAATTGGTCAGGAGTTCCACAGAGGAGTGTGGATAAGGTGCATGTGTGGCTTAGTAGTAAAACCAACTTCAGCCAACCACCACTGCGGTGACGGTGGGGTTTGAACCCCGGATCTCGCGATGAGAGTCCGTCGGTAAAGTAGTAAACTCTGGGATGACTTTGTGCAAAGGTTTTGACTATGTGTCATTCACAGATTTTAGGACGCAATCGCTTCCTGGGAGCGTATGGATGAACCAGAATCTTCAAGATTTTGCATGCCGATTCAAGAGCTGTAGGTGACTCCTGACAACATTTATTGCATCATCTCCCGTCAGCTGTTGTCTGCAGAATTTTTTAGATTATATTGTGATTTAGACGAGAAATTTTTCAAATGCGTATATATCTCCTGGTGCAAGCAATGTGTGTTTCATGGAAACTAGGTTATTTAATATTTCTATGTAAAAGTTACTTACGATTGGAACTACATATTTGAATTGTGTAAAAATACTGCATTTTGGCAGAAATATGACGCATAAACAAAAAGATGGGGATTCAGGTGCCACCTGTTATTTCAGCATTTTTTACTCTTTTCACTAGTTTGTTATTTTTTAATTGTTCAAGCAATGGTTCCCAAGTACGTGCGAAAGCTGGAAGGTCGATCCTAGCGCAATTACTCAAATGAAACACTCGAAGAGGATCTTCGTGTGGTAGGAAACAAGCAGATGCTCACCAGTTTTGATCATATTGGGGAGGCATGTGCAACGGCCGTGAAGAAAGTTTGCAAATTTTACTTATTACCTGTCTCAGCCGATGAAATTTGGTATCCGAGGAGTCAGATCATAACGAAAATCAAGAAACCTCGACCAACTGGCGGTGACAACAAGTTTGTAGGGGATTCGAAAAAATGAATATTATATTTATAGTGTTATTTTTTAAGACGAGCCCAATATTTTCAAGTTTTGTGTTTTCTTTATTCTTGTTCATGTTTCAGCAAATTAAAATGTTCCAAAAAAAGGTAAAAATAAATGTTTTCTTTACTTAAAAATATCGATTAACTGTTTTTTCCTTTAGGTTTCAGAGACCTTCATTTTATTTAAAAATGCAAAAATTACTTTATTTTGGGCAAAAATAATTTTTTCAAAGGGTTTCTGGTAAAGTTAACACCCTTAATTCAATAAATCTGGGTGCGACAATGTGCCACGACTTGTTTCCAGGGAGTTATAGGTGAGAAAAGATGTGATGGCACATAGTCACCAACCCCCTAAGGGGCGACTATGTGCCAAGTGAAAAAAATTCTCCGTCCCTTCCTTGTCATCATAAATTTTTTTTACATCAGATATCGAAAACTGAGATGTGAGGCTAGCTTTAGTAAACGCCTCAGCGGCCTAGGCAAAGTATAAGGGAAAATATCAAGGCAAATCCTTAAAAAGTGGCACAAAGTCACCCCAGGTTACGATATCCTTGCGGACTGTGTTCGAATTGCAAAAAATTCCGTGGCACCCATGCCGGAAATTAAGGAACATCAGGACCCTAAACTGACATGAAACATTAATTGGGAGAAATAATCTTGTCATTATAAAATACAAGTACTTTTAAGTTTATCCCAAAAATATGCCACTGCACGCAGTTTGAGAGCTTCGATAAGTGTGTGTGTATCATCATAGCCATAACCTAAGGAAATACTAATAGTTCAATTTGTGAAAATTCTTTTTTCCCTTCAATGTTTCAGAAGAGCTCTAAAAGAATAGGCTAACAGAAATAAAATGAATGACGTATTTCTCAGGAATTCTGTTACTGATCGAATAAAATTAACACAAAATATGCGTGTGATTTGTGTTAATTGCATGTCAAAATGCCTTTTGAAATTTTGTTTTTGTAATTAAACTAATTTGGTTCGATATCTTTACTAGAAATATTTGAGTTACGTACACTTACGTGTAGCTCAGATCTTAAATTGAAAAAAGATTAATTATATATAAAAACCATTTAAAATGGTTCTGGATGAAGAGGATATGTTACCGAGTTGATTTTTCTTGCCATAGAAACATTTGGTATGTCAATAACGTGATAACGATTCAGAAATTTCTTGGAATTACTGACATACAAGGTGTCGCATCAAGATTGCCCGAACTCTGCAGAGCTAGATTCCTCGCTTGGAATACATAAAAAATGCCCAAAGAACTATTACCTGTACAACCCATAGTTTCCGAGAAAAATGTGTATGACGTCATATCCGGTACAAGAAAAAAAAAAAATTTACTGGAAAAAAACATGAACATCGGTATTTGCATGCCTCGTATGCGCGGTGGATATTTTGAACATCTTCCTATGTAAACATATGAAAATACCGATGTTCGTGTTTCTAATAAAGTTTTTTTTCTTGCACCGGATATGACGTCATACTTTTCTTTCGCATTTTTCTCGAAAACTATGGGTCGTACAGGTGACAGCTCTTTGGGCATTTTTTATGTATTCCAATCGAGGAATCTGGCTGTGCAGAGTTTAGACGGTCTTGATGGGACACCCTGTATATGTAACTATTTCCTGTTTCGAGGTAGGTAAGTACTGTATTAAAATCACAGATAATATCGTATAATTTCTATACTCAGTCAGAATCCGAGTAAAATTCACTTAAAAAGGAAGTTTTTAAAGCAATATATATCAAGAATAACGTAGATAATAATGCAAATACTCACAATTACGAGACAGAAATTCAAACACAAAAACACAAATGAATGAACAACCATTTACTTAACTATAATGATATATATATATTCATATATATAACAGAAACATATAAACAAAGTTCTGGAGCATTCGATTTGCCACGATTACAGCAGCGGATTTATTACTTACTTCACGTACATTTACGTCTTCTTCAACAGCACTTGTCGATCAAATGATATTAGAAAACACAGTGATTTATGGATAACTGCTATCACACGAGCGGACAGTGATTATCAGTTTCAGTGTTTTCCCACGTTCCCGGATATTTATTCAATAATGACGCTGTTTTATAATGCAATATGTGTTTTTAAGAACTTCACTTATCATAATCGTTGATAAAAGCAAGGCTATATATTAAGGGCTGTTTCATCAGTTTGGTGTTGCGCTTGCCGCTTTGGCTCAATGGGCGTTGTCTCTCGCAGACGTCATCAGCTTATAAAGCGTACTGTGTTGAAGAGGATTATTTTACATTTTAGTCGCTTATTTTACTGTTTTAAGTCAGTGATCTCTCGTTCATGTGTTTACTGGTATGCGCAGGTATTTTTATAATATATATATATTTTTGTGATTCTTGTTTAAATCAGTGATAAACAAATATGAATTCCTATGCAATTTCAACGTGCAAGAACAATTCTCGGAAGACAAAGAAACTTGGGATCAAGTCACTTATCATACTTATCCTAAAGAGACCCAGAGACTCGCAAAATATGGTATCCAAATACAAGAGGTTCGATCGAGTAAACTATATACGCTTATATTTGCTTCTCATGTTTTATGTTGCAATTGTATTGGTAATAATGAAGCCCAAGGCTGCTCCATAAGCTGCGCCTAATTCAAATCAAAATAGAAAGGTAATTAAAAATTATTACAAGATATACAGAAGACTGGATGTTGTGAAGATATTTATTATTTGAGATGTTAATTTTTTTTTTTAAAGGAAGGAAAAAACTCATCTCTGCCTCTACCGGGAGTCGAACCCGGGTCCCTCGATTGCCGGACGAGTGCTCTGACCACTAAGCTACAGAGGAGATAGAGATTTTCCTTCGCTAGAGCGTATATATGCCGAACGGAACCGTGCAATGGACGGTGAAACCAATCAGCTAATAGCTCATGCACGACGAGCCACCAGAGGGCTATATATATGACATGAATGTCACTCTCCACTTGTTAATACAAGATATACTGAAGACTGGATGTTGTGAAGATATTTATTATTTTAGATTTTAATGTTTTAATTTTTTTTATTTTAATTTTTTTTTTTTTATTAATTTGTTTTTTTTAATTTTTTTTTTAAGGAAGGAAAAAACTCATCTCTGCCTCTACTGGGAGTCAAACCCGGGTCCCTCGATTGCCGGACGAGTGCTCTGACCACTAAGCTACAGAGGAGATAGAGATTTTCCTTCGCTAGAGCGTATATATGCCGAACGTAACCGGCAATCGAGGGACCCGGGTTCGACTCCCGGTAGAGGCAGAGATGAGTTTTTCCCTTCCTTAAAAAAAAAAAAAAAAAAAAAAAATTAACATCTAAAATAATAAATATCTTCACAACATCCAGTCTTCAGTATATCTTGTATTAACAAGTGGAGAGCGACATTCATGTCATATATATAGCCCTCTGGTGGCTCGTCGTCCATGAGCTATTAGCTGATTGGTTTCACCGTCCATTGCACGGTTCCGTTCGGCATATATACGCTCTAGCGAAGGAAAATCTCTATCTCCTCTGTAGCTTAGTGATCAGAGCACCCGTCCGGCAATCGAGGGACCCGGGTTCGACTCCCGGTAGAGGCATAGATGAGTTTTTCCCTTCCTTAAAAAAAAAAATAAAAAAAAATTAACATCTCAAATAATAAATATCTTCACAACATCCAGTCTTCTGTATATCTTGTATTAACAAGTGGAGAGCGACATTCATGTCATATAAAAATTATTAGAAAATTCAGAAATTATTCGTCTTGAGTTGGCTTGCAATAAACCCATTAACTGAACTGAAACGTTGATCAGAGACGAAATATTCCCAGTGGAAGTTAACTAATAAGAGAAAACGCAAAACTTCTTATTTTAAATGTTTAAATGGATGAACGAAGTAAGCCAACAAATAAACAGATACTAATGAAAATAATCGAAAAGATAATTTTGGAAAAAAAATCACCAAAATGGGCAGTACACAGCGATTGTACAAACTACCGTAATTCACAAGGTACTACTGTTATTTAACCGTGCATGCACCTCGTACACATTCCGCTACGGAAAATTCTAACGAACTGGTACATCCCGGAATGTGCGTGTACGTTTTGTGAACCCAACGTGAAAACTGTTTCTGTGTAATGCTTATGTGCAGTGCTGCCATCAACTTTTCCAAGTGTTATGAAGATTGAAGTAGCAAAGCGGGCACACTCGGTTCTGCAGGGGAATGACGTCAGCTGGTACCGACTCCAGCTCCTCATGAGACAGCCCTTGTTATATGGCCCTAGATAAAAGTGAGAAAAAAGCAATACATATACGGACTGATACGTGTAGTATGAACGAAATATGGCGGCCAGTTTTCAGTGCATTATTCTTGATATGCATATTATGTTTCTTTCATCGTATTTCTTGGCTCACACACAGCTATAACGTGTTTTAGAAACATAATTTCGTAGGCATGTTGTGCTTATGCTGATGAGGCACCTACGTTAATTTTTGTCTCGGAAAAGAATATAAAAAAAATTGGCCATGAAATATTATCGTATAACACAGTGTATCTTAAACTTATTTTGCCTATGGACCCCCCCCCCCCCTTTAGACTACGTTTTTATCTCGTGTCCCCCCCTTCCATCTGATCAAGGGGTTCCCACTTTCTCATCCATGAGATAGGCCCTTTCTACTAGTTGAAAATTGATAATTTTAGTAAATTTATAGTGAACATAAAATAGCATCGATCTCCAAGCCAGAGTTCAGTGACTTTCTTGGAATCCATTTTTTTGTTGGGGGTTCAGCGCATGCTCAACATCATGTGCCCGGGAAAAGTTATCTTCTGAGGCTTCTTCACAAGCTGGAAGTAACAGCTTATATATACATATTTACATTCTCATTTTCGAAAATCATTGCACCACATCACGTCTGCCCCGTAGGGACATAAGGCCACGGGCCATGATTAGATGTGCCACGTGTTAAGATGACCCTCGCTCGTTCTATAAGCAGCTCTGATAGATTCTTTAAGTAGTCACACCCTTTACCATCATATTCAGCTTAAAAAATCGATTGGTTTTTTTGTGATTATAGGGAACAAAAATTTTGAAACTAGGGTCTATCTCCAGATTCCTGGGCTTGAGTTCATTGAGCTTCTCTCTTCAAGACACTATATGCAGGGCAGTTTCAACATCATGCTCCCCCCCCCCCCCCCAGCAAAACGATGTAATGGAGCCCCTGTACTATGCTTACTTATTTACTAACCGAAACGGCTACCCAGTCCATAGCACCCATGTACTATGTTGGAAGTACGGGGGAGGGGGGGGGGTCTCTACTATGCTTACGTAATTACTTTCTAAAAGCACAGTACCACAGATCTCATTATGACATTATGTAAGCCTCCCCCCCCCCCTCCCCCATGCGTATGAGGGCCTCTGTGATATGGCGGATGGACCCATGCTGTAAGATGGCCTCACTTTATAAGCCGTTCTTCTGGAAATATAGTCACACTTTTCCCCATTATATTTAGCTTGGAAGATTAATTTCTTCACATTCTCCCCCCCCCCCCCCAGAACTCTCTGTGGTCGACTCTAGCGATATGTCATGGTTCCCTTTAGATTTCATTTTTACACAGAGTCCCTTTAAAATATGACAAGACCAGAAGGGGTCTATATGGCTTCAGTTGCAAAACAGTGGTACAATATTGAAAGAAAAAATCATCAAATTGGATTTCAGCTATTAAGAATTAATTTTTAGCATGAGTGAACATTTTCTTATTTACAACATAATAAGATATCAATTACGTATGTGAAAATTAAATCTTATACTGAAAAGAGCGATGCGGCGCTTACGCTCAACAACTTTTCGATGTTTTTGTTTGCGATACGGTGCTTAAGTCAAGAAATACGATTATATGGTTTAAACGCAAGTGTAGTTTTCACAATGAGATAGCTCATAGGAATGGTTGGTGAATGCACCCAAGAGAAGTTTTGGGAAATATTGTAGAGCAAGGGTGCACAACCTTTTCAGTTCACGGCCCAGGTATGTGGTCTTCAGCCGCTCGCGGGCCAGAAACTGAAATCTATAAGTTGACCATGTGTCCCATTGTACAAGACATACCCGTAAATTTGGTCATTCCTAATCTTCTGTGTATATATATATATGTGTCTTGTTTTCCCCCGATTTTCTACAAATTTTACTTGAACTTGATATCAAGGATTGATATTATAATTATATGATTATAACTATCATAATTAATATTATAGTTATATAAATATAGTCATCTCACGTATTAGTCAAACATGTTTTTTTTTCTTGGGGAATTACAGTTTAATTCCATAGAACGGTACCTACTAAGACACGTAGTTCGCGTATAGGTATCATTAAGTATAGACTTTTCTAGGTATCGTTCTAGGGTATACCAATTGTGAGTTGCAGTAGACATTTGTTTTCTAAAGTTGGCAACTTCACTCACACCATTGACAATTTTTTTGGCTATAATTAGCAACTTTACTTACCTTTGTCAATGTTTATGGCGATAATTGGTAATGGCTAGTATGGATCCCGATTTCCCGTATTTTTATGAAAGAAATAAGGTCAATCTTTTACTCATCTGATCCTTTTTTCCCCGTAATACTTTAGTCTAATCTCATTCGGGCCGTGGACCGGAGGTTGCACACCCACTATAGTAGAGTATTATTACGTTAATTAGAGGTCTAAATAATTTTTTTTATTAATTTTCGATTCAATTTATCTCTTTCAATCATCACCGGCCGCTCGAAGAATTCATCATGTACACAAGTAGAATAATCAGATATTTCCGTGGCATAATTATGATAACCAGAGAATACAACTGTCTCTCAAGACGCAAAATATTATTCAACACAAGAAATTTTGATCGATTATTTCATAGGAGGTATATGATATATCTTACAGTATCTCAAATATCTTAAAAAAAAAACCCTCTGCATTTATATTATTTATATTGTATGTATAAAACACGAAATATTATAAGTTTCTTCAGTTTTCCATGTCCAATTATTCTATTCACGTGTTTCTCATCTGAATTTTCCTATCAGAGAACAGTCTCAGATTACGGCATCGGAAATCCACTAGTCTTTTTTTTGTATTGAGGTTTAACATCGACCACACTTACTTCATAGAAGTACAGCAGATCACTCGGTGTACGGGTGCGAGACGTTACTTGACTGGCACTGACGATTCGGTACAGTGTATCCTTGGGCACCGTTATTATAAAGTTTTTTTTTTTTTGTTTTCGTTATAAACGTTATAGGATCCGAAACACATATCGTGAGGTGCGTCACTTGTAAAAACGCTGTTTTGAATTAATTATAGTATCCTCAGTGTACACAAACGTCGTAACATTCTTCGAAAAGTCACGATATTGCAGTTATTGTTATTTTCTTGTACCCGTTCGGAAATGGGACAAGTATCTTCAAAGTTTGGTTGTAATTTGAATGTTCCTGCATTATTATAATCTTTCCCATCTTCAATCGGTTTCCTCGGAGTACTGTGGTGTCCGCGAATATCACCATGTATGTTGCTGCCACCTCCACTGTAGCCTGAGTAGAGTCAACATCAATCCTAGGACGAATGATGTCTGGATAGTTGAGAACTGGGACCTCGCAGAACTGTCTATTCACGACAAAGAAAAAAAAAATGTGTTAATTGTTAAATATGTCAACTATGGAATTCTCATATGTTTATCGTTTTTATTTTTCGGTAAATATGACAAATCGATTATTATACATAATATCCGGTTGTTATGTATATTTACCAGTCGTCTTGGTAAGTTTGATAAATTATCACTTTTACCGGCGAATATGCATAATACCCAAGCGTCGTTGGTAAATTTGATAAATACTTGAATTTTATCGCCTTTGTCGGTGATTATGCATAACATTACAGTGTAATTTGGTGAATTTGATAAAAATGAAAAAAATTCCGAAGGAGTTTAGTATGTGTGATGAGTATAGTTGGACCCCGACATAACGATAACAAATTTTACGATTGTACCTCGATATAATGATAGAATACACATATATGAATTAACATGCATGAAAATATCATATAGTACGATTTATAATGTTTCCCAACGATGCGACATTTCAGTATTATGCATAATCATCGGTAAAAGGGATATAAAATAATTTTTTTAGTTCTTACTAAATTTACCAACGACGTTTAAGCAAAATCGCCGGTTTTGTCCTTCAGAACGGGCGCTATATAGGTTGAAGCAGTGTCAGTATACTGAAACTACTCAGACCTCTGTTGCGTCCGTTCTGGTAAACGTATTCCATTGAAACTTGATGTGTACGCTATTTGGAAAATATAAAATGCAATAAAAAAAGCGTCACTTTTTCATCTGGTGGTCGAAAATTGAACTATTTTTTTTTTAAATTTCACAAATATCTTTCCCACTGTCTCATTAAGATATCCTAAAAATTTGGCTGTATTTGGATAAGCGGTTTCTGCGAAAAAATACTCGGAGTAAGGGAACTTTAATTATAATCACCCTGTGCATGCGATTGCTGATGCTTTTTGAAGTACAGTCGACGTCGCTTATTAGAATCACGGATAATGTGATCATTTCTGGTGTTGTAATCACTTTTGCAAGGAACGGAAAGAACCAATGCCATAACACTCGTTTATAGTTATCGGGATTTTGGATAATGTCAAAACACAAAACAAACAAGTGATTTGTGATCAGAGGCGCATTTATGGTTTTACCTTGGACTACACAAATTTTTCTACCACTCTCCCATTGTAGTCTAATTTTTTTTGGCTACTCTTAGCTCGAATTCGCCACCCTGTGCTCAAATTTTGCCGTCCATCTCCCATTCCACAAACTTTCTTGGCCATTAATTACTCAAATTTACCACCCTGGGCTGTAGCCCGCTGAGCCCCCCTATAAATACGCCACTGTTTGTGATATACGTTAGACAGTTTCATTACTTTTCGATCCCTCCCATGCCTACACACTCTCTATCGGTCACTCATGTTCTTGCACACTGTTTCGGTTCGCTCACTGGCATGGTTCCTTACTTTATGGGTCACTGTTTTGATCATTTGCATGTTTACACATGCTCTAGGTGATTCTTTTGATCATTCACACGCTTTTACCTTATCTAGGTCACTCTGTAGGTCTTGGTTCCTTCGTCTGTATATAACACTCTTCTGGTAATTCACAAGCTTGCTCACTCTATAAGTCACTTTTTGTTCACTAATTAACCTAGTCCATTGCTATACGGGCAGAGGCGGGTGGTTTATTGAGATTTATACAAACTTTTCCGTCCTTCTCCCACTCTTCAAACTTTCTCTGCTGCTAATTCCTCAAATTTTCCGCTCTGGGCTATAGCCCGCTAAGCCCCTGTAAATATGCTACCGTATATGATATGCATTGGATAGTTTCATTATAAGACCTCACATGACTGATTAACAGAAACGCAAAACTTTAGCTTAAAATTAAAAAAAAAATTGACAGTTGAACATTTTGCAACCAATTATGCGAGAAAGAAAAACGGTTGTTCAGCTTTATCAATCCCCGTTGGCAACGGGAACCAAACAGGATGTATGATCACCGTATTTGCAAACGGGACTTTTTCGGATATAATTATCATTCTGCCATTGTTATCAGAAAGCCCGAGTCTCGATGTGACCACATTAAGCGGCGTGGACTCTATCTTACATACTCTCAAAAGTCGTGGGCATAAATGCATTTGTGATATCTAATTAACTAAACCAAATATTATTAACCACTGAATCCTGCCCTATATTTAAAAAAGAGATAATTATTCTTCAACTAATTACTTATCATCGATATGGATACGCCATTAATTAATTAATCATTACGTTGTATGTATATTTAATGTTACCTAAAACTTCCATTGGTTTCTCGGCAGAGACCGTCTGGAAGGATGGTGCATCGGCTGACACCTCACATTTGTAGATGCCGGCCGTCAGAGGGCTGACGTCTCTGATAAAGACAGACCCATCGGCTGATTGACTGAGCTGTGGAAAAAAAAAACAGAGTCTAACTTCATAAATATCGAAAATATACAGCTGGAGCATTCAAATCTTCAACAAATCAGCTGTCATGTTTGTAGTATTTGTATATTCGATCAAGTTTTGCAAAATGATTTACTGAAAATAGTCTGAGCTCAGAGAAGTTACTCATCAATATATAGGGATTGATACGGAATATAATTCTCACATTCCCAAGGAGGGGGGCAGTTTGACTCCGCGGTGAGATTTTTTCCTCAAATCTCGGCACAGGAAATTTCATAGAAATTTGTTTTAGTAAAAAAAAAGATACCAAAGTTTTCTCTTAATACTTTTTACACAATTTTGATTATTTTATCTTCTTTTGTATTTTTTTTCCAAGTTTCCGGAAACGACGCGTCGTTTACGTACGTCGCGACGAACTGGGCATTCACGTAGATGTCGCATAAATGATATTAATGTCTCATTTTCTTTGTTTATCTGTAACATTCTGGTGAATATTAAAAACTATAATGCTTTTATCATCTAGAAATGAATAAAAAAAGATTATCCCGATTCAAGAAAAAACAAAACTTTTATACCATTTTTTCTCTGTGAACTTTGATAACTGTTTTGTATGTACTTTTTAAATAATCATAAAATGTTCAAGTATTATTTTTATATTTGTAATAAATGCAGGTTATTTTATAATAGCATTTTCTTCTGTCTTCAATAGTCTTTCAGCTGAAATCTACACATAACTGGAGACAAAATTAACCCATCTTGGGCAAGCTGTTGTTTGAAAAAGTAAAATGATATTCTATGGGCATAAGATATGATCGAAATGAAATAGATATCAGAATAGTAAATTAATTGACTCCCGACGCTATAAATTCCCCTTAAAGTTCCTCCATTTAATGATTTCTCACTTCTAGTCTGAAAAAAAATTTCAGCGTCATTCATTTACGAATACTATTACTGTTAAAAGTATAACAATTTCCTTCGAGAACCATTACATGTTGGAAGGAATTTTTTTGAGATTCACATGATCATAATAGCAATGTACTGTATTGTTCAGTTCGATTGGACCGAAGATCAGCTACTTGAAGGAAAATTAGAACAAACGAGAGGGACGACGAAACAGTGCGAAGATCTTTACGTAAGTATTTTACTCGAATTTGTGCCAGGAAGCTCATAGCGAAATACAATATTTCATCACAAGAATTATAACTAAGCATTATTCAAATAAATTACAGTTAAATATTAAGATATTGTTTTTTATAAAGGCTAGAGGGACATACATACTACGAAATACTGTACAAGTACATACATTCATATATATGATAAAAACTGCATGGCACCCCATGACAAGCCAAGCCCCAATGACACCCCCAAAAGCTGGTAGCTGACAGGGCTACAGCCCTGTGACACGGGGTGATTCTTAACTTTTACTTTTGTTTTTCCCAATATAAACTCACTATGAAGTGGCCCATTTATACCTGTCCTGGAGGGGCTGCCAAAGATCACATGACATGGGCCTTGCTACCAATACTACTACTACCGTATATGTATCTGGTACACATTCCTTTACGTAATTGCTAATTAATCGGTATATACCGGAATGTGGTTGTACGTGAAGTTTGTTTCTGTGTAATGCTTGCTATGTGTAGTGCTGCCATCTGCGATCGTGGGCCCTGCTGCGGGATGTGGAGGGCCATAAATGACAATATAAAGTGAATGGTTTTTTGAAGCCGTCGAATTCCAAGGGAAGTTAGTGCAGTTAATTGGATTTGGATAAGACAAGAAAGAGTTGTACTTTAGTAATAAATTAACGAGTTGTACCGCCCGTAACATATCTACTGAAAGAAATTTCGAATCATAATAAATATTTATTCCAAAACTCAATTCACTGTTGCAAGATCAATTATAATTCAATCATAAAGAAAAACTGGCACAAAATACTTATAATACGTTAATAATTTCTGTGTTTCAGGTTTTCATGGTACCAGATCCATCAACTATGAGAAAATTTTAAAAATTTTTTGGTGGGAAGTAAACGTGAAGAGTAATTTTTTAATTTTACAAAATAAAAAAAAAAATCCTATAATATTTTCTTAAGCCTTTTTAACCGAAGGCCAACTTTTTCATTTGTTTTCCACCAACATCATTTTTCTGGCGCCGAATTCCAAGAAAACTCGAACGGAATATTAAATTTCTCTTTAAGGAAAAAAAAAAATTCAACTTTTTCAACTTTTGTTGTTTTGAAAGGCATTTCTCGGCATTGAAAAAAAAAATTGTGCATTTTCTCTTTATTTTCTCCCTCAATCCTTCAAAAGTTTCATGATCCAATAAAAGAAATTGAAAGGTATTACGCGAGAGGAATTTGCACCAACCGCATAACAATTCGGTATTATCCTAAACGTTTTTCATGAGCGGAATGCAACGAAAAGGACGAGTGTTAGTACAGACACTCATTGATATAAATTTTTTGATTTATGTGTAGACGATACACTTCTCTTCAAGATAAATGATTGATACGGTTGACATTTAATAGTTCTTTGGTTGTTCTCATATAAGTACGTAAGTACAGGGTGTATTCAATAAAAGTTCCTTTGTTCATACAAAGCTGCATGTAGCGGTAACTATGCATCAGAAAATTACAGAACTTTCGGAACGTCTCAATGGAGTGATGGGAAAAAATTTTCAAAGCCCCTTTAAACACCGAAAAATCTCTGCATAGCTTTTGGTGCGAAATCATCATGTTCATGAAAGAGCTTCTCCAGCAAAAAAAAAAAGGTTATTTTAAACGCAATGTGGAATGAAGAAATATAATAGGAATGGTTCTCTGGTGCAATTTTTTTAAACACTTTGTCATGGAACTTGAACATTTTGGTCACGTGTTTACAAAAAAATTAGCCCTATGTGCGATTTACATATAAAACACCCTCTAGTGAGAAGTAATAGGAATCTGTTATTCATTTTGATCTATCCCATCCATAGGCGTACGCAGAAATTTCTCAAGGGGTGGGTTTCATTTTTTTTCCTTCTCGGGGGGGGGGGGGAGGGCGGGTTTCTGCAAAATAACACTATAATCTCGGCTTCAGGGGGGTTATAACCCCCCCCCCCTTCGCGTGCGCCAATGATCCCATCTTATTGATTTGGTCTATCCCATCCCTTCATTTGGACATTCCCAGTATCGTATCCTTCTGATGAATAGTTGCGGTTGTAAGCACAGCACAGAACAGGGGAACTTTAATTATTTATACCTTGTACGAAATCCATCAGGAACCATCCAGTCCAATTGATTTTAAAAACTGGTGTGCACTGCACCAGTTAGGAAAAGGTCGAAATGGGAATCATTTTATGTATACAAGGACTAATGAGTGAGACAAAGCACTTCTAGTCAATACTTCAAATGCTTTCTTTGTTTCTCCGAAAGTAGATGAGCGAAACATTAGCTTGAAGACTTTTACGTGCTTGTGCGGAGATCTTTTCCCCTCAAGAGGAAAATATTACTTTTATGCCAGGCAAGACTCACACGAAAATTAAGATTGTTTCTAGTTAAGAAACCCTGAAAATTAAAACGTTGTTGGGTATATTGGGGATTTTTTGCGCAGTCCACAGCACATCAAGGAAAAAAATTTCATAAATGTTAATGTATAAATGTTCAGTTCTCAGAGAAAAAAGCTTCTCTAGTCCCAACGAAGAATCAAACCACTGTCCTTCTGCAATTCGGGCAAGTGCACTAACACTGCTACTTCACCAAGCATCAACTCTGGCCATATCACTATTTACTGCAATTAATGAGTTGGAAGCGAAGGCGCCATCTAAAGGCGGTCGCCTCAAGCTCGTTCGGAAAATATCCTACCTATATTCTCAGTGGGTCTGAACTTGGGACGTGACGGTTACCTTCACGGTGGTAGACGTGCATCTTACAACCACGTCACTCGGGCGCTGCACTAGCACTACGTAGATACGGAATTCTCTTTCTTTAATGTGTTGTTGTGACCACACATCCACAAAAATAAAATTAAAAAAAAAAAGTGCTCTATACTCCCAATCTGAGAGCCTATTTTCGAAGTGAAAAAGTGGCTAGTATTTCTATTTAATTGTACATGCACCTCGTACACATTCCTCGGCGGAATTTCTAACGAATCGTTAGCAAAGTAAAAAAGAGGCTACAAGAGCCTCTACTAAGCGCATCAAGCTAAATGTGCGTGAGTAAAAAGAAGCCTGTGCCGCCGTATCATATTGGTTAGTACACTTGCTCAGATTGCAAGAAGATCGTGGTTAGATTCATTGCGGATATAAGCGAATCTTTTTTTTCCGAGAGTTCGTTTAAGCACGCACGCACGCACAATAGAATTTTTCAATTCTATTCGAATTATATTTTATGCATTAAAAATTATACTATACATGATTTAATTATCATGACCAATTATAATCACACATTTGCCAACTCGACGTTTTTTTTTTGGGAATTACATTTTCACTAATTTATTGCGACTTGCAGTAGTGCATCTTTTTCCAGCATTGGTGATTTTCGGGGGATTTCAGTAATAAAGTGGTAACTTTTTTCCCACTGATAAATGACAAATATTTTCTTGAGATAATTGGTGACGGCCCTTATGGATCTCGATTCCCGTATTTTCATCATAGTAATATTAGTTAGCCTAGGTATATATTTAGTGTTGTGTGTATTAATACTTTTCTACCGGAAGATCTTTCACGGGGAGGAAGGAACAACTTGGTGGCTATGCATTTGGCCCGCGGGCCGGAGGTTGCGCACCCGTAACTATAGGAACATAAATAAAATTGATTTAAAATATTTCGCATGGTAACGGCATCTAGTTTATGTTGATACGTGTTCTAGAATTGTCAAATCAACACGTTGTCATCGAAAAGAGGAGTAAAACGTGAACGTACGTCTACTTTAATACCCTGTAAGGCGAAGAACTGTCCTGGAGGCCTGTCAGTCGGGACGTAACGGAAAAACTCGATTTCATCTCTGTACCATTTTATGGAATAGAGAACATCGTTCTCCAGGTCATAACCACAAGTCAGTCTCGTTGCGGATCCTTTGGAAACGGCGTCTGGAACATCAAGGGAAACCAACTTCAAGGACAGTGAACCTAGAAAGATTTAAAAATAACATTCGTTTATGTTACGGTAAAAGTGACGAATCGGTTATTATGCATAATCGCCAATTGTGTTACAAGGAAAAGGTGGGTCCGAAGGTGACGTCTTCAAAAAGTTTTGAAAAAATTACCACTGATTCTACTCATTTAAATATGCGCAAAAATATATTTAAAAAAAAATCTGGTGGAATTATTATACTAAGTGATATGTAAATGTAATTAATATGTCACAAAAAAATGTAAATACTGCATTAACATTTTGAATGCCAATAGAAACCAAGAATGGATTTAAAAATGCCGCAATCCTAGAGTGTTAGAGTGACTTCATTGAAACAACACATGATCAAGTACAGCACGGACAAAGAATGAGAGAGAAGGAGAAAAAAAAAAGAGAAATAAAACTGGTTTCTACAGAAAAGCTGGAAGAAGAAGAAGAAAAGGAGGTGAAAAGAAGTTTTTATGGATATCGCCAAGAAGCGCAACAGGCAAGATGAAATGTTCCTAAATTTTTTCATATTTTTTTGAGGACGACACCTTGGGACCTTTACTTGTTGGTAGAGTTGATGAATTTGTCCCTTTTACCGGCGATAACGCATTATACCCAAGTGTCATTGGTAAATTTGATAAATCCTGATAAATTATCACTTTTACCGGTGATTATACATATTACCCTAGTGTAGTTGGTGAATCTGATAAACATGAAAAAAATCCCCAAATGAGTCTAGTATGTTTGATAAATTTTATCGGATCATAACATAATAGATTCCCAATTAATGAATTTTACGACTTTACGATGAAACCGTGATTTCATGATTAAAAATTCGTTAAATCGAAGAATTTGTTGAATGGAAGTTCGTTACATTGAGGTACGATTGAAATTTGTTAAATAAAGTTTATTATATCATGTATTAAGTTTTTAATATTGGGGTACGATCATAAAATTTTATGAAAAGAAGTTTGTTACATCGAGATCCAACTTTAGAATTCGTCAAATAGGAGTCGATTTAAGGCGTTATTTCGGGAATGTTAAAAAAAAGTTGTTAAATCAGAGTTCATTATATAAGGTTAAGACGTTGGCTCGCAAGCATGTTCATCTAAATAATAAAGCTCACCACGGCAATGGGACCGATTTATCGTATTGACCGATAAGAAATAACGATTATATGCATAATAACCAACAACAACTTAGTAAGATTTGTCATGTTTATCACCGACGTTTGGGTATTTTCCATAATCGAAAGTAAAAGTGATAAATTTTTAGTGAAATTTATCAAATTTACCAAAATGATCGGTTGATTATATGCTTAATAACAACATGTATCACATTTATCGTATAACACATACATATAATATACATTTTAAACAAAACAAAATTTCAACTTTTATATCAATTCTGAAGCACGAAATATACGACCCTTTGAAGGTAATAATGTCTTCCCATAGCAAATACGGATAATAAAAATTTTAATAGATCGTAAAAATATTCTAGAGAACAGTAAATACAATGATGTCAGTTTTTTTTTTCAAGTGAATTGATGTTGAGTGAGAATCTTCATTCCAGTTCAAGTGGATAATATGAGATAGAATAATGATCTCAATGTGATGTATCGAATTTATCTTCGGGGAACTTGTGAAAGATTTGTTATTAGGAAGAAGGAGATCATTAATGATGTCAGTAGGGGATAGATAAAAGGCAGTTTGAATGATTGCAGTCGCTATACAAAGCTAATCCTTCTTTATGGAGTTGGTAAATCATTTCGCCTTTGCTCATACGTGGTAAGTTCATTAAAGGAGGCTAGTTCTCTGTTTAAGCTTGAAAATCTATACCGATGATACTCGACCTCGAGAGCATATTGCCTCTTCATTTAATGTATGCGGGGCTTTTGAAAAGGCACGTTTTCCGTTCAAAGTGAATGACCAAAGCAGTGGAAGGACTTCGAATAAAGTATTGTGTATTTATCGCGATTACTTTACCGCACACCAACTCCGGTCATACATCATTGTACAGCAATTTCCAACCGGTGGAGTTGGGTGGGAAATGACGATGCCATCTGTCGGTGGTCACCTAAGGTTCGGTAGGTAAAGAAATTGTTTCTAGCGTTTTCACCCGGACTCGAACCTGTGGACCGTAACCTTCATAGTGGTACACGAGCATCTTACCACTGCGTCACTCGGATTAGATTGGGATTCAATGTTTCGAAAAGTGTGATTTCCCGCATAATTTGATAACAGTCGCTGGATAATCTATCTTCTTACTCTTCAGAAAGACAGGTAATGATTATACAATCGAAACTTGATTTTACGAACCTCCAATGTACGCGAACAAGCTATATTTTTACCGTTCTACGCCTCTTAGGATAAAACAGAAAAAAGGGGGAGAGAAAGTGTTTACCATTTTGTCATTATCAACATGAAAATCCACACATGATAGTTCGCGGAGTTGATCATGAAGTGAAGATGCGTTGACAACATAATTCACCATTGGTGCATTATGATTGGATAAATTGGTGGTTTGAGAATTGTTACATCAGTTTATTAAGAAGTAAATATTTGAATCGGGAGTTTATTGAACTAACTGCTGTTTGTCTACTTCTCTCTTCTCTATTTCAGCAAAACGGAAACGATTGTCCTCAACAGTAAATGAAATAATATAAATAAGTAAATAAAAAATGATTTTAAAAGAAATTAATGTAAACTCTTACCAAAAAAATTTTTTTGTCAAAACGTATAGGACTCCAAAAAGTACATTGAGTACTCTAACCAAAGATTAGCAAAAGTTTTTTTTCGGCGCGAGTGGACCCAACGACGCTCCCCATCTCGAAAATATTTCGGAAAAGCGGAATTTCCGGAGCTCGAAAAGGTACTTGTTACTTGGTTGAGGAAAATGAGAGGTAAAAATTCTAATCGACGGAAACTTTCTAAAACAATCAGCACGAAATCATTCACTTCAAAGTTAAACTTGAAGCATTTCAAAAAATCATATGGATGGCATCAGAAATTCAATAAAAGACACAGCTGACTTCTTGGTTACAATGCGGAAGAAGTGCAGCTGCGTATATAACAGTGAAATTCTTTTCTTCCATTCACTGGTGAATGGATCGGTTAGAAAACGCTGATAAGGTCTTTTTAAGAGCGTACAATTATATCTAATCGAGTACTTGAGTCTTAATGAGAGGTTAATCTCAAGACATCGTGACGGAAGGGGGATCGCGAGAAATAGCATTAAATGGATGGTGCGAATATCATAATTTCCAATAAATAATTTCTAGCCGCCGTGATGAGTCCCACAAGGAAAAATGATCGACAAGGATAGAAATATTTCCCGTTGAAACACCGAGCTTTTACACATCGTAGCTCCATTTTACTCACCTTTAATGATTCACATTTTGGGCGCGGTAGCCCAGGCCGATAAGATAATTGCCTAAAGTACCAAAGGATGTTTAAAGGTGTCGCGAGTTCGATATTCGGTTCGTCCTTGTTAGAAACTCCTGACACAGGGGTACAACAAAAACGGCGACATGACCACAGAAGAAGATTGCTGTCGCAGGGAGTCCCACATCGAGGGGTTAGCGCACCAACGTCTAGGTGAGTATAAAAAAAAAGGCTGCCGTTCGGAATCGGCAATAAATTGTAAGTCCCGGTCTAATTATAATTCGTGTCAGAAAATAACCGTAGTGTGACAAAAATGATCAAATGATTCACACTTTATTCAAGAACTCAAGAGATAAAATAACCCACTGAAATATAATATCAAATGTTTTGCTTGAACTTATCCTAAAGTTTTCTTTATTATTTTTATATACAATACCACGTGGCATTAGATGACGATTTTACTTCCAGTCATTCTGGAGATAAAATTTGATTTTTTTAACTGGATTAAAAATGAATAAATGAAAAAACAAACAAACAAATACTCTCCTGAGAATTAGTTAAAACTCCTTAATATCAGGGAGAAATATTAAGTAGAACGTTGCTTTTTGGAAATTAGTCGTAAGAGCTAAAAATAAACCTCAAAAGGGGCTTTAACTGCTGGCTGATGCGAAGATGAATTCAAGAAAAAAAAAATCAACTGCCTATACGGGGAGTCACATACGTCCTCTCACGGTCAGACCTTCAATATGATATTCACATAACACGATAATTCACGTGTTTACTATCCCCTCTTCAAAATATGGGGATGTATCGACAGACGAAGCACCAAAAGAACATGAAATAAGCCGAACTCTCACAACATAAGTACGTTAGGGGGCCAGCATATACTTGGAACACATATCCCGACATGCGCCGATTCGTAAGATATTCCGTAGAAGAAGGTGCATGTGCGGTTAAGTATAGGGTGTCCCATAATTTCGTAAATAGTTTAAAAATTCGTAAAAACGGAAGGAATTGGTATATTTGAATGAGGTTTGTGAAAAAGTAATTCTCACGCAGGGTATACTTTTTAGTACAGAAAAAAAATTGGTCCATATTTTTGTTAATAGAGGACGCTGCAGAAAAGTTCGGCACGTGTGATTGATTCTAAATCTTTCTTCAATCTCTTTTCGTGTCCTAAATGTTCAGCCGACGATTCGTGGCTGCGGTAAAACCCCTTCACCAATAGTGCTTGAAATGAAATGCCCGTTCGCAATGAAAATTTTATGTAAGCGTCAGTAACAGGAAAATTCCGAAATGAGCTGTTAATCACGCGCCCTGCATTTTATATGAATCTAATTTGCATATTGCCCGTGATTTGTCTTCGTGCAGCACACTCTACCCATTCCTACATATATGTATACCCATTCACATATACCCATTCCTACAATTTTTACGAATTTTTAAACTATTTTCGAATTCATGGGAAACCTTGTAGTACGTGGTTGTAGTATTGCCGGAGTGAATAAGTAACGTGATTGTAAAGATTGTCAAAGTAGTTATCCACTGTTATAATGGTAGAACAACAACGAGGGTCAAAGAGGGAACTAGTAGAAAACATCCCTAACCAAATACTGCCTACCACTCACATACGTAGGTATCCGGACAAATACTGTAAGCTGAACTCGATTGATTCTTGACATTACTCCATCGTGACAAGACGAAATAAATCAATTTCCATCACCACACATACCTTTCATGCAATATTCCGCAGAACATAAATAAAAAAAAAGCTAAAAAAAAGCAAGAAAAAGCAAGTTTCTTGCCTTTTATCCACGAAGTTTCATCTCAGAATATAAGCCAAAGGGGACTATTACAAGAGATGATAGACCGTTCCACGCAATCAAAGTGACCCCGTACAAGTAGGTACGTATATGACACACAATTCCAATTCCTTAATTTGTCACTTTACCTAATCATAGTAGAAACGCCATCTTCTAGTTCTTTTTAATTGGATAATTTAGAAGGAAGGGTACATACAAAAGAAAAAGTTTTTAGGTGGTATTAAATGAAGTACCAAGCACCTCTTATTACAACAAGAAGGGGGATCAATCCACTCTTCTAATAACAGAATTCAATAAAATTATCGTCGATCGCGTGCATGGGGGAAGCCAAAAAAAGGGGGACGTGTGACAAAGACGTATGTCGAAAGTTATATCCCAACTAACCAACCACAAATCCCCCTTTTTTTTAGTTCCACAGGGTAATAATTTCCACTCTTTTCTCAGTAACGTAAATCGAAAAATATATATCATCCTGTTCCTCTTCAACATAAAGATCTCTCATTCTCTCTCTTTTATTCATCCTCATTTTTCACAGAAAGAAACCAACGCTAATTATCCATAACCCAATATTCCATCTCATATAATTTAAATGTTGGGGGAACAGAGAGAGAACTAGAATAACTTTTTTTTTCTTCTGGTTTTAGGGAAAATTGAGTTCAGTGGGAATTAAGATGATCATACATAAAACAAAAGGTAAGATAATTAATATGGAATTTCACTCTTTTCAAAAAATAAGAACAAAAAAAAAAAAAAAAATCTTTTTTGGAGATCCGAGAATGGGCGAAAAACACAAATAATAAAAGAGGATTAAAACTAGTTCGTGTATAAGCTATGCTAAAATGACATCCGGGGCAGGTAGATAGATATTAAGAGGAAAGAATGAGAGGATAGTTAGAGGAGAAAAGAGGGTAAAAAGTGATTTTTTTTATATATTTTTGTTACGGTTTTTCTCTCCTCTCATAGCTTCTTTCCTCCTCTGTCTAAGTTTAGCTTCATTCTCATCTTTAATGTGTTTTCTTAGATTTCTTTGGAGGCGAAGAATGTTAGTTTATTGATTATGCATTTGGGGTAGACACGAACTTATCTCTTAGCTGTACAACTTTGAAGATTAATGAAGAAAATCTGGTATGAATTATTGGGAAACTGTTTGATTGGACTGTACTAAAGAGGATTTTTCCGCCCATACCTTTTTTTTTTTTTTTTTATATTATCGTGAACACATATAAATTTTCTTATTCAAAGAGGAAAATAAAAACGATAAAAAGTTGGAATTACTTTCTCCTTTTCTCTCCCACCGGGTATGGAAAGATAAAGCACTAAATTTAAAAAAAAGAAGGATATTTTTAGTCATTTTTTGAAAATTTAAAAAATCCGATTAATTTAATGAATTATTTGATACGTTTAATTTTTCGGTATATAACACGCGAGAAGGAAAAAACAAAGAAAAATTGAATTAACGCTTAAAATGCAACAATTTGTTTTTTAAAATAGTGAGATTTGAAATCAAACTTTTATTTTATATCTTTGGGTTTTTCTTTCTTGTTATTTTAGTTTGCGTTTATTTTATTATAGTTTCTGATTATTATGTAGTTTTTGGACTTGTCGCATAGTTCTTTTTATCGTATTTTCTGACACAGAGATTGTATTTCATGTCGTTGCGCAAGAATAATGCTTCTCCAGAATCTCCAGAGAGTAGCGCGCTAAACTGTTTGGGAAAGACTTTGCAGAATAGTTGTTCTGAATCGGTTCGAAGCTGCAAATCTTGGTGTAATTAGCTCCTGTGATTATTACATAAATGCGTGGTGCTACAGAAAAATGATAGAATTGCTTTACTGAAGAATGTGATGTAGAATGAACAGATTTATGCAATGTTTTTCTCGGTTTCTCTTAAATGTTTTGCGCCGTTTGTGTTAGCTTTCTTGCTTAGAAAGTTTCTAATTAATTTATAATTTTTTTCACGATATTCTTCATAAAATAATGGGAAGTTGTCGTTTTTTTTGGATATCAGTATGTTGTGAAAAAGAATTACCCCGTGTTCCTCAAAATGCCAATTTTTTTATACCGGTTACACTGAAACCGGAACTTCATTGTTTGAACCAACGGTTCGTTACACCTGATGACAAAATGACAACCAATAAATTACAAAGAAATGATATAAATATTGAAAAAGTGAGGATAAAAAAAACCACGTAAAATTACAAAGAAGTTAAAGCTGAAATAAAATTCAGTAAATAGTTTACAGATTCCTCTGTAATTGATTACTTTTGTGATATACTGTTCCGGATAATTTTTTTCCCATTTTTATTCCATCGTATTTCCGGAGCTCATTGTAAGTTTCGATATTTAAAAAAATAAAAAATATTATTATTTACTATTACAAAAAGTTTCAAAGTCGTCACAGAATTCAATGATACAGCTCAAGCTGATTAATGCACTTAATTGCTATGTTACTACTGACTGAAGGCACAAAACTATTTGACCATGCCCAATAAAATTCTTACTATGGATTAATTTTTGTGTAGGGCTTATATTAGGAGCATTCTGAAAAATCATGCCAGGGCTTATAGTTAAGACTTATTTTCGGGAAAATACGGTATATGAGATGTTATGAGCTCGCGCATTAGTGCTCTGCACTCTTTGAGGTATTTATCCATGCTCTGAAAGAAGAATAAGCCGATTTGGTGTAGGATATTCGAGAATACAAAGTGCAAAGTATGTGATGTCAACGTGAAAGGTTCACCGCAACTCGGGAATGAAAAATACTGTAATATTCTGGTACGTCTATATATCATGGCTTTGCTTTCAATAAACAAGGTGCATACTTCCTCAAAGCACAAAATACTGTTAGATATTTGTGTATGTGTGTACGCACCTGTTGAATAGAATACTTCTCATAACTTTTGCCTTAAAGTTTATACGCGGCATTCTTCTAGTATTTTCATGTTCAGCTAAACCTTTTGATGTTTGTGGGTGACTTAAGTGATTTAGTAACATAATCATAGTGGGTGACAAAATCAGGGTATAAAAAAAATCATGATTTTTTTTTTATATGAGTCGGATTTTTTTGACTAAAATTGTACCACCAACCATACTATATTGAGGTATCTATGACTAACTTCATTGCCAATGCACTTTTGATAGTCCTTAATTTGCAGGTAAAACGATATACTCATATTTCACTAGTACAGAAAACATCAAATAGATAAGAAAATAACTTTTCTACACAGAAATGTGATTTCAGTGGGAAAAAAAAATTAAACATCATAATATTCGAATATTTCCCTTCCAGTATGGTAAATCACTTTCATTCCTTGAATTTCAAGAGAAATAAAAGACAAAAGTAGTGAGAGAGAGAGAGAGAGAGAGAGCGCAGGAGAGAATAACAGCTTCCATTGCTTTAAACCCAAGGCACATCGGTATTTTTATGGCAAAAAAAAAACAACTCCAAAGTCATTTAACGCATCCTCACCCCTTCTCCGAACAAAAACAACGTTCATCCCTGCTGCATTATTTGTTCCAAGTTCCAGAAATAGAATACTTCGTTCCTTCACAGGCACACACACCTCAATACTGCGATCGCTATTCCAAAATAAATACAGAAAAATAATAATAAAAGCAGATCTCGAACCACACTACAAGAAAAACTGAACAGTTCAACAAAATCCCTGACATAAAACATTTAATATTCAGTTTTGCCTCACAGGCTACATCGTACGGCACCGAAAACCATATTAAGTCCACCACAAATGCACTTTTGACAGTCTTTAATTTGCAGGTAAAATAATAAACTGATATTTCACTGGTATC
Organism: Pholcus phalangioides; assembly: GCF_987345545.1. Lineage (NCBI taxonomy): Eukaryota > Metazoa > Arthropoda > Arachnida > Araneae > Pholcidae > Pholcus > Pholcus phalangioides. Next base: position 4,803,502 of record NW_028301599.1, on the reverse strand, counting down.
GAGAACGTCAAGGAGGAAAGAAAAATAATTTTTCAACACAAAAATATAATTTCAGTAAAAAAAAATCAAACATCTCAACAATACTCGAATATTTTTCTTCCAGTATGGTAAATCACTTTCATTCCATCTTGAATTTCAAGAAATAAAAGACAAAGGTGGAGAAAAAGGGAGAGAGAGAGAAAAAGCACTGGAGAGAGAATAGGAGACTCCATTGTTTTAAACCCAAGGCACACCGATATTTTATTGCAAAAAAAACTCCAAAGTCATTTAGCGCGTTGTGGCTCTTCCGAACCCTTCTTCCAGCAACAACAACGTTCATCCCTGTTGCATTATTTGCCCCCAGTTTCAGAAATAGAATACTTCATTCCTCTACACACACCTCCGATCGCTATTCCAAAATAAATACAGAAAAAAAATAAAAAAATAAACAGAAGCACAGATCTCAAACCACTACAAGAAAAACCGAACAATTCAACAAAATCACAGATATAAAGTACACTTTACCAAAGTCCACCCGCTAACATTGAAAAATACACCATCGCTAGTACTGTTCGACCCTTTTTTTTTTTGTTAGAGATCTCTCTGATATGTGTATACACTTTTCTTTCCTCCATACGTCCTTCTTATTTTATTTTATTTTTTCGGTTGAGATCAGGAAGTATTACCCTAGTTTTTGCCAGCCTTTACTCCTTAGCTTGAAGACCTCTAGTCTTTAGATCCCAAACATCCGGCGCTAGAGGGTTAAAAAAAAGGCTGGGAATAAACGGTTTTCCTGTTTCAAGTGACAGCGTTGGTTTCATCTCATGGAAAAAGACTCGCCAATATATATATTTTTTTTTACTCTTACCTTTCTCTCTTCTTATCCTTAAGAGAAATAGCAGAGAGGAAGTGGGAAAAAAAGGAGAGGCATTTCCGAATTTACTAGTCTGCAGTTCGAACTACGGAGGTTTGGGAAAAAAAAAAGAGGGGGTCTTCTAAAATCCACAGCACTGTGATCAAGAATCAAGGCTTGAGAGATATATCCTGTTCCATAAAACTAACTCGAACTCTGGTAAAAATTCCGGATTGGGATTTCTCTGGGAATCTTGGAAGTTTTTTTTGAGGTGCATTCTATGTATTTTTTTTTACCCTACTTTTGATGAATTCCGAAGGTTTTATATTCTTTTGTTGTTTTCTACGACAGCAGGAGCCATCTTTGTCTTTGTTTCCTCTGATGTTGCTGATTGCCGAATTTGTTTCCTCGAACGTTTCTCCCTCCTTTGGATTTTAAATGGAAGCATACAGTGTTTATTTATTTTTTTTTGTTTTTTAGTCTCTACGGTTTCATTCGTGCCTTGAAGCACGTAAATTTCTCCTGGATTCCGTATTTTTTGTGTTGTTGTTTCGAACGTTCTTTCGATGGTTATACATATTGGTCTAAAATCACCAAAGTTTCCCAATTTCTCTTCTTTTTTTTGGGGTTCTTAGGATGGTGGAAGTCTTTTTCCCTTCGAGTTCTCGATCAAAGTTTAGGAGAATTACCCATTGACGTAGTGACATATGCCAGGGAAGTTCGGCTTGGTTTATTCTGACGATATACAGTATGTTCACTTCCATAGACTGGAGTTTATTGGTGTTTTTATTTCCAAAATAATAGATTTTTCATTTTTTTAAATCAGAAACTACTTTGAATAACAAAAAAAGAAGTTTTTTCCGCAATTTTGACCGTTTCTGTCGTGGATGAGTTGTTAACGCAAAAAATGAAGCGATTCTCTCGCTAGAGGTCCTAAATTTATTGTATATAAAAAAAACCCCATGATATTGAGTAACGGCTCAAATATTCTTCTGCACTTGTATTCAGTTCCGCAAAAAAGTTCCAGCTAATAATCGATGCTAAAAATTTTCTCCTTCCAAGCACACTTGAATATGTTTTTCAATTTTTGCAATACTTTTCTTAAAATTTCAACTTTATAGGTTTGAATATTTCGTTCACTTGAGAGAGAGAGAGAGAATCAGTGTTCTTCGAACTTTTTCCCTTTCGGACATTTAAATTTAAGTGTATACAATTTTGCGTATCGGCATAAATGGAAGAAATAATTAGCGAACAAGCGAAAAAATTAAAACCTATTCAGATCCTGCTTGCACAAATGGTTGGGTTGCTTTTTCTCACAGTCGAATTTTTTCAGACAGACCTAAATTAAGCCCTGGCTTAAATGATTGTATAAGTTTTTTTCAGAATTTGGTGAGTATGAAATTTGGAGGTTTTTTTTTTCATCAGAGGACAGCACGTAAAGTTGAATTTTCAGGGAGGCTTTTAAAATAGCTTCCAGGAGAAAGTGCCTCCGGGAAAAGTGTGATTTATTGCATAAAATTTAGCAATAAATCTCCGAAAAAATTTGAATGTGAAGATGAATATACAGTGTATTATCTTGGTTGAAAAAATTGAACGAAGTGAATTATTTCTTCACGACAAAATAAAAGAAAATTGAAAATTTGAAAAATATTTAAAAAAATTAAGATTTGCTGACATTTATGTTTTAAATGCATTTTTTTTGAGTATCAGAAATCGAAAAACATTTTGAAAATTGCAAAAAAAAATGCTCAGATCTGAAACAGTTAATAGGAGAAAAAAATTTCCTAACTGTACGTGTCATTATATATTCCATTTTATACTTTACTATTAAGCAATCAATAAACTGCTCGGAGTTGGGACTTCTGCTGCCACCTGTCAAATAAAAACTAAAATATCTATTATAATTCCTGAAGTGAAATTGGTTGCTTGTTTTAAACCAGTGTGCAGCATGAAAATGTGCAATATTTGGTACGATACCATATAATTTTCATTTTTATGCTACATATTGGTGTATATTTTATGCTTCATAATTTTGGTTACAATGTTTATATGTTTGCCGCTGGTACTGACGAAAAGGGATTTTGCGAAAAACATAAAAATATGGTGACCAGTATTATGTACGGCGCATAAAATTTACAATATTATGCAGCATTAAAATGAACAATATACTGGTATAATACCACATATTGCTCATTTTCATGTTGCACACTGGTTCGAAAGCAGCAGCCAATTTAAATTGTAGAATTCATAACAAATACTTTTGTTTTTATTTAATAGGTGGCAGCAGGGAGTCCCGTTTCTTTATTTGAAGCAATATTTGTGTGAATTTCTCTTCGGTAGAAAAATATCGGAACGGGAAAGTGAATAGAATTCGAACTCATTCATCAATTTCCAATGTAACATTAAAGATTATTCATCCGATTAATAATATGTTCTCTTAGTGATTCTCTTCTTTGAGAAGTTCCTGTAATAGGTGATTTTTTTCTAAGCGAGTACTTACTCTCGTCTGAACTTTGCAATGATATATATACAGTACATTCTGAGTTTTTCTTCTTCTCCCAATGATTTTGCTTATCCTAGTTTAAAAATCGTGGATAATATACGTGCTCAAGTATTGATAAATCAGATAGGTCAGATAAGCTCCTGTATCACAATGCTCACTTTGTTACCAAATTTTTTCGGCGTGTAATCAAATTAAATATTGGCTCTATTACACCATTTTTTTCTGTTCATTTTCAAAGCGAAAACGACGTTTTCCATCATCGTTTGCTTCTTTCCAGAAATTATTTCTTGATTCAGTTAAAATTTGATTTATTATATCGGGTGATGGTTTCAAAAAAAAAAAAATATTTTTTGAGATGTTGCCAATGAAGCTCCTCACGTCTCTCTGAATCATGATGAGGATACTAAATATCGCGAGTTAAGATACGAGAAAATATTGAATATATGATGAGGTGAAATTTTCAAAAATTGAAAATGATATATGAATGAGATATTGGAATAAGGAACGGCAATAAATTTCGGCCCTAAATATCGTTGACTAAATACCTTTTTCGTCATTTTTGAATTCTTTAAAAAAGTTTGTTCTCAATTTCATCATCATTTAACAGGTTAATGACTGTGACCTCATATCTTCTGATGTCTGAGAATATTTTCTACAGCAGTTATACAATATTATTTAAAAGATATTCAAAGACATATTATGACATCTGTTTGAATTGAGGGTTGCATTGTTTTTAATTCCTTTCAAGAAGACAAATTCGAATGAATTCATCGCTGAGAAATGCCGCTAATAATACAGTAGAATATCGATAATTCGACACCTGAAAAATATCGATGAGCATGTTGACTTAAGTGTATCTAAAGTTAGAGTTGTTTCATTTTTGATGTCTCCTACCCAATTTTCAAACATCATTTATGCCATGCCCATGTTCTTATATATGGTTGAACAATTCCATTACAACGTCTTTAAATTAATATACAAAAAATTATCTGAAATTTTCAATGAAAAGTTTCTGAACAATGCAGAATTTTCGTGAAAAAAACATAAGTGCATCGAAATGTCTTATTTTGCGCATGAACAGTACAATTGCCAAAAATTAGGGAAACCCATTTTTTAACTTGGAAATTTCGATCTAAACAGACTTTTTTTCAGCTTTTATTCAACCATCTCCCGCTTAAAAATTCCAGATATTTTCCGTTCTTATCTGTGATTTTCGTAGTCTACAGAATGAGCCCCTCCCGGCTCCAAAAAATGGAAAGTGACCCTATTCCCAAGGAATGAGGAAGATTTTCGACCCACAAACTACAAAAAAGAATGAAATGAAGTGTTAAAATATACTAGAGAAATGTAGTGAGAATTTATTAACCGGCCTCTTTCTCTCTCTCTCCATGGGAAATTTAGAAAAATTAGTTGTGATAGCACATCACAAGAGAATCGTAGTCACTGGAGTTTTTGTATTTTTCGTGTATTGGCCTTATTCGTTCCTGACTTCTAAATAATCTTTGGAAAAATTGATCTACTCTTTCATAATTTTATATAAAGGGTGGACGAGAAGTTCTTTTCATATTTTGATAATCAATAATAAATTCACCACTGCACATAAAATGGTGCGGTTTATACTAAAATACTTAAGATAGCCTTGATTTTTTTTTTTTGTTAAATTTAAAAAAAAGTTCAAATTTCACTCACAGGTGGCAGTATAAAACGAAAAATTCGACAAAATAACAAACATAAATTTTTTTTATACTTCAATTCTATATAAATATATTTTAAATTCGGTTTGACAAAAAGAAAGAAAACTGAAATTTATTCAATACTTTTAATATGTAACGAATTTATACTCTACTGTAAAAAAAAGTTCAAAAAATATAATTTTTTTCTTCTCATTTAGATCCATCACATTTAAACATTTGCTGTCAGAAATGTTTTTTTTTTATAATCAAATTAATATTTTTTAATTAATCATCACACACAGGCTAATGGATAATATCAAATTAATTCATGAATAGAAAACAAAAATTTAATTATTGTTAAAAAATAATTAAAATAAATATTTAAAATTTTTTTTTACGTTTTTTCCAAAGAAATCACGAAAGAAAAAAATATTTTTCTTCATAAATAATCGCATTTCTGCGAAATAAATATTTTATTTTTTGTTTGAGTAGTTACGATAAAAGCAATCATGGCTCCTTTTACCACTAATAGGAAAAACAAAAAAGATATTATCTTATATTTTTTTTAATAAAAAAATATTTTTTTTTGATAGAAGAAAATCGTATAAACAAATAACAGCGAGGAAAAATGAAGATAAACGGGAAAAGATCCTAATCTCAAATGATGAAGTGATAAGAGACGAAAAAATAAATAAATAATAATAATACCCGTCAGAAAATATTTCCGGAAAATATCGTTTCGAGAGTTCCCTTTTCTCCACCAATTTTTTTTTCCATAGCCATTTTTTATTTTATTATAAATATTCACTAGAAAAGAAAAATAAAATAAATACGTAGGTATATAGAGACAGGAGTCATGACCGTCTTAATGGACTCGGTGATAGCTTCCGGGGGACCCTGGGCGTTTTGACACTAATACACAACAACGCTGGCAGCTATCACCGGCCCTGACAATAAATAGTTTCGACGATCGATAAAACAGAGGACAAAAAAAATAATAAAATAATTTTTTTTTATCTTGCAAAAACGTGAATAAAATACATAATTTTAGAAAAGAACAATAATAATAAAAAAAAACCAATAAACACTTAACGGCTTTAAAGAAACATTATTCAGCAATTTTCTAAGGTTATGACAGCGATATGTGGATGGAAAAAAATATCTTGCTAATTCTTTTATATTTTTGGATTTATTTCTTAATATGTATTTCATTTGAAATAGAAAATATTTTAATTTGGTAAATTTTTTTTCATTTGTAGCTCGGGGTGCACAACATCCGGCTCGCGGGCCAGATGCATCTTGCCAAGGGATTCCATCCGGCCCAGTGAAAGGTGCTCCGAAAAAAAAAAAAAATTAAATCAATATGCACATCCATGATAAATACCTGAGCTGACTATATATTCTTCATAAAAACTCGAAGAATCGGGGTCAACACAGGATATCGCCAATTATCGCTATTTATTGCATTTGTCAGATGAGAGTAAATGTGTTAATTACAGCTGAGAAAATAATCGAAGCCAAATTGAAAGTTGCCATGTATAGACAAACTCAAGTAAAGTTGCCAATTACAGCAGAAAAATAGACAGAGGCGCAAGTAAAGTTACCGATTGCAATCAATGAAAAATTGTCAAAGACAAGTAAAATTGCCACTTACAGCCAAACAAATTTTCAAAGAGAAGCAAAGTTGCCATGTATCGCTAAAATTGCTGAAAAATCGTCAATGGCAGGAAATAGATGGCTACCGCAAGTCAGTGAGAAAAATATAATTCACCGAAAAACGTATATGTATATATACATAAATACGTTTTCGGTATATAAATATATGTTTGACGTGTGAGATGAACATATTTATATATGAGTATAATTAGTTTGAATTTTTATATCGGCGTGCGATAGTAAAATTTGGAAATATAGGAGGTTTTTGTTATGTGGAGGTCCGATTTCGGAATTCGTCAGAGAGAAGTTATTTCGGGGATGTGTGAAAATATACGTTAAACATCTCAGAGCTCATTGTTTCTGACTCACAAGTACGGTCATCTAAATAATAAATATTATCACGGCAATGGGATCGATTTATCATATTTACCAATAAGAAATGGAGCTTATGCATAAATACAAATACCACAGCGGACAAAATGCCCAACGTGGCCGAGAAAAAGATGCCCATAACAAATATGGATGTCATACATTTCTAAAATACATCAACCCAATAAAAAATGCAATTACAAAAACTAGAAACAATATGCATACACGATAAAAATATAATACAATGCCCATAAAAAATATTTACGGTTGTCTCGATTCACCCGAACATGTTTATCGTATTTCTTTTAAAACGTGTCAATTGTGTTAGAATTTATAACCTCTGGGGGTAAGCTATTCCATTTATTAACAACCCTATTAGAGAAAACTTTCCTGCGACGGCACAACTTAGAAATAACTGTCCCTCACCAATCGATACCGCTCCCCCTTGTAAAATAATTTGATTGCCGCAACTCAAGTGGGGCGTCTTTGGTCCTCATTTATTATGTCACCGAATTGGCCGCCCGAGGGCTTCGCGAAGATTCCCACTCAGGCCCGCCGTGAATTGATAACTCAATATTGCCATCTCAACAAATATTTATTATTTAACAGGATATAAATAATTTCTGTAAGAAATTGTGCACATACAAACTCTACTACATTTTGTTATTTGACATTAAATTTTTTTTATGAATATACAAAAAGTTTGAAATTTAGTTTTTTTTATAACACAAAAAATTAGGCTTCTGCCACTTTCTATTCCAATATGACAGACAGATGGCAGCACCATTCTTTCACGAAACAAAGATTATACTCGACTTGCGTCAAGTCGAAAGTTGCTCGAAAGTGCGTTAGGGTTATACATACACGCACAACACGTTCCAGCATACACCAGTTCGTGAGAAATTACATAAAAGAATGGTCACGTTGTACATGTACGGTATAAAAGTGGTCTTGTTTACAATATACAAGCTACTTCACCAAACACCAACTCTGGCCACATCGCTATATTGCAATTTACTGCCATTAGTGAGATGGGTTGGAAGTGAAGGCGCTGTCTATTGTAATATACAAGCTGTCCCAAATTGTTTGCACAGCCGACATTTCTGCAACCGTTGACTTTGGAGAGAGAGAGAGAGAGAGACATACTTTCAATTGAAAAAGTTTTCAAATGACGTGAAAATGTTCAAAATATCTTAAATTTCCATTAAAAAAAAAGAGAAATTAATTTTTATGCAGATCGTTGCCAAAAATTATCCATCGTTAACAAAACTATCGTTGCCAATTAATGGAATGTAAATGCGGCTATGAGAGGCCATTAACAAAAACTTGCATATTTTTTTAATGCAGACGGAGATATTTAGCTTTGAAATTTTTAGCATTCATCGCGAATAATTGAGGGTGTAGTTAACAAATTCTGAAACGTAAAGCAAATCGAAAGTTGTAAAAATTCTGTAATTGCCAAAAAATGGAATTGTTATTTTTTGTGAATAAAAAAAAACCATGCGTCAGTTCATTCTATTTCTGTGCAGTCCCTGAAAATGGCAACTTTCCGAGCAAATAAACACTTGCCAACACGGTAATAAGTTGCTAAAATACAGTGATTTTATATACTTAATATCTCGATGGAGATTGTATTTAAAAATATGGATTTTTTCGCTAATGATTTCAAAATATGAAATTTCAGTAATTGGAATTCTTAGCAAACGAGGTAAGTATAAAAGTTAATTTCTTTCTTTGAGTATACAACCTCTCAAAAAAATTACGAAATTTTAAGAAACCTTTTGAAAAGCAAAAAAGTTTTTGCCATTTGAAAGTAATCGCAAGTATTTTCCAGTATCCAAAGGTTGTGCCCGAGTGGCGCAGTGGTAAAGATGCTCGACTTCCACTATGAAGTTTACCGTCAAGGTCCATGGGCCCGAATCCGGGCATAGAACATTAGAAGCAAGTTCTTTACCTACCGAGCCTAGGGCGACCACCCATGGATGGAGCCTTCATTTCCCACCCAACTCCACTGGTTGGAAATTGCCGTATGGCGATATATGACCGGAGTTGGTGTGCGGTGTAGTAGTAGTAGTATCCAAAGGTTGCAGAGACATCTGCTGTGAAAGCAATTTGGGATAGTCTGTATAGTGTGAATATCTTTGCAATACACAGGGTGTCTTATAGGTCCTAATTCGGCCTTTTATCTCATCCTACCGTTCCTCGTAGGTATGGTTCTAATGTAAGAAATGCTCGAAATGTGTTTAGGGATCACATTGTAGTAATTTCCAGAGTGAAAATTCAGTGTGTAATAAAATAAAAAAGAAATCTAAATTTTCATATGGTCAACCTGTCTTCTAATTTCCAATTAGAAAGTTGTTGCCCTGTCTCTCCTGAGACCAGCAAAAAATTCATGTTTCTAAGTTCAATATTTGCAGAGATATTTGAATTAAAAATCAAAGAAAAGTTGGTAAAGAACAGCATAAACTCACGAAACGCTTCTTTCTCGCATTTATGCTGTTCTTTACGAACTTTTGCATTTTCACTCTCGAAACTGGCAAAAAGAGTGATTGCTGAACACATTTTGAGCATTTTTTAAATTAGTAGACTACCTCTACGAAAAGCGGTTGATAAGATAAAGGCCGAATTGGGACTTACAAGATTCCCTGCATACTGTAAATATGCTCTATATTGCCAAACGCATCTTGATATTTTTAAGTTCGAACTTAGAGTGCAGTTGCAAAGAATAAAAACAACTTTGGAGTGGGTCCATCTTTCGCTGTAATGACAGCCATCACTCAAGCGGGCGAAGGCTTTCCATAAATATTTGGTACGTTGCCAATCGGATGGTTTTCCTTCAACAAAAAAATAACAAAAAAAAAAAAAAAAACCTCATTGTCAGTTGTGTGATTGACAGGACGGGGGATAGACCAAGCTCAAAGCTGAGATTCCAACTAAGGCAAATTCATCAACATCATTGTCATCAAACTAGCTTTACACAAGTGATGTGTGGAAAACTCACCAATAACAATTCACCACCACGCAACTCACTGACAGAAAAATTTACCTTTGGCGAAATTCACCGACAAACAATTAATCGAAAAAGTAACATAGTCAGTAAGTTAATGAGTGAGTGACTCATTAAGTGAATTAGGGAATTAGTGAGTGAATGATCACTCAGGGAGTTTGGTAGCGATTGATCAAGTGAATCAGGGAGTTAGTGAGTGATTGATCAAGTGAATCAGGGAGTTAGTGAGTGATTGATCAAGTGAATCAGGGAGTTAGTGAGTGATTGATCAAGTGAATCAGGGAGTTAGTGAGTGATTGATCAAGTGAATCAGGGAGTTAGTGAGTGATTGATCAAGTGAATCAGAGAGTTAGGGCAGTATTCACCGACATGGTTTAAACTATAGTCACAATTTTTTGATAAGAGATCGACACGGATTGGTTAAATTCAGGTTTTTAACCAATCTATGTTGATCTCTTACCCAAAAAATTTTGACTACAGTTTAAACCATGTCGGTGAATACGGTCCTTAGAGCGATTGATCAAGTGAATCAGAGTTAGTGAGTGAGCCAATAAGTGAAAAGATGAGCAAGTGAGTACGTGAGTGAGTTACTCATACTGTCACTGGCTTGCTCAATCACTCACTCCTTCGGTCACACACAGGTTCACTCCAAGTCACTCACTGAATAGCTCTATCAATTCATCCACTCACTTGATCACTCATACGATTACTCACTTGATCGCGCATGCACTTCAAACGATGTGCTAATCAATATCTCGATCCCCCAACTTCATTACTTTTGAATTTTCGTATTTCTTTCAAAACTACGATTTAAAAAATCACTGTCGATATTTTTTACGCAAATGAATAAATTTGTTTATGAAATTTTTCAAGTAATTAAATTCAGTGATTATATTTTCCGGGCATGTAAAATATTATTTCGGGCACATCCCCGACCGCGCATGTCAATTTTTGTAGATTTTCCCCTAGTCCCTGGTCTGTATTCGAAAAATATGTATCTCTTCAAGAGCAGAAATTTGATCAGTGTTCCAAGTCCTATATATACAGACTACTTTTTTTTCTGTTTATTCATCGATAACTTTACATCCTCACAAAATATCCCTTCGCGACACACACACACACACACGCCGAGATCCGAAACCTTTATTACTATTTATTATTAACCTTTATTATCCTCACATCCTATTTATTGGCGTTATTGCATCCCACACATGGGATTTTCACATGGGATTACGCTCATTGGCTAAGATCATAATTACGTCACTAAAAAGCGAGGCAAGCTGTGGTTTTAGTTTATGACTATAGCGCCATCTGGATTGACACTCAACTAAAACCTGCTTATGCCATTATAGTTATAGTGTGGAAGTTCTTGAAATATCGGTTCCGACTGTCGCATTCAAATAGAGAGAGAAATTGAAAAATTTCCCACAGCAAAACTCTTCTTTGCTATTGATAAATCAATATAAAACCGGCGATTATGCATAATCACCGGATTTATCACGTTTACCACATAATATATATATTACGAGGTAAATGTGATAAATCCCTTAGTGGTTATCATGCATAATAACAGGTTATAATTCATAACCGCTGGATTTATCGCGTTTACTACATAATATATATATATATTATGGGGGTAAATGTGATAAATGCGGTTCTTCTGCGTAAGAATAGGCTATAATGCATAAATGCTGGCCATTTTGCTAAGTTTTATAAATTTCCCAAAATTTATACCTTTATGCATGATTAGGCGATTATGCATGATATCCAAGCGTTGCTGGTAGACATGTGATAAATCATTCGAAAAATTCACTCATTTGATAAAATTCAAGTACTTAACCAGGTACGCTTGAACATTATGCACATCTCCGGTAAAAATTATGTAATTTTTGAGTACGAGTATTTATCCAACTTACCAACGATGCTTGTGTTTTGAGCTCATTGCCTCTTTATCCCGCCTTCTCTTTTACTGACGCAATAGTGATCTCAGCCAATGAGCGTAAACCCATGTTAAAATCCTTAGTATAGGATGGAATAACGCGACCGGGCGTGCACATTTTTGGAGATTTCTTTCCAACCCTGGTCTATATACGAAAAATACGTATCTTTTCAGGAGCAGAAATCTGATCAGTGTTCCGTCTTGTATAGACTAAGTTTTTTATTTTATTTTTTTATTCATCGATAACTCTTACATCCTCACGGAATATCCCTTCGACGCCGAGAGAGAGATCCGAAACCTTTATTACTTCCCTCACATCCTGTTGGTACTTTCAAACGAATTGAACCCATAGGAAAAACCACAGAAAATAGTATCCGTGTCTCGTCCCATTTTCAAACTTATTGGTTGTGATGTAGCGTAAAGGATGGGTTCTCCAGCTTCGGGCGATATCAGCAGAAAGGGATTTTTACAAATACAGGCCGATACTACACGTGTGGATCTCAGTAAAACCCCCATTAGAGGCGACGAAAATCCCTGCAAGAAATTTGCTGATGGTCCGTAACCTAAAGAAAATAAATAAATATCTAAAAAAAAATCTTTTGAAACGTTTTTCCTAAACTTCTCTCTTCGGCAAGTAGCGCAACATGCGCCGAGAGAGAGAGAGTGCTTTTCACACACACACACACACATGTAAAGTTCACCACAAGTTTCCACTTCTTTTTTTAGTGCAACCACCAACGTGTACTATTATTTGTGATGACGAGATCAAAAGAAAATATCTTCTCCAAAAGTTTCCAAAATATCAAACCATTCAAGCTTATACGAATAATTTTTCCCGTTTCAACTTCCAGAGAATATTTTAGATAGAAATGAGGTCCGTTTTCATGAACATCAATGATGTTGTTTCGCTTTGATTTTCCTTCTAGAAGATAGTTACTATGCGGCCCCGTGACGTGTAAAGAAGAGAAGCTTTCTCATGATTGGGTTCTATTGCAGTGGCGTAGGTATATATAATCTAGTGGAAATTGTTTTCGACGTTGATATCTGTCCTCGTGTGATCCTGGAGGTTGTTCGACGGATTCGTCGCCTTATTGATGACAATTTTTGGGTTTATTGAAAATTCACCGACAACAATTCATTCGAGGATGATGTCACTCTCCGCTATCCATACGAAGGTTTTTAACAGCTGGCTGATGCGAAGATATATTCAGGAAAGAGAGAAAATTCAATTACCCTTACATGGACCGGTCGGACCTAATTCCGCAAGGGACAGAGCGGGGGCCATGTTTGGTGTTATGGTCGGACCTAATTCAGGCCAAAGCTCACAATTACTGACGCTGCCATCAGATGGCAACTTACCCTAGGAAGATGTCTCTTTCTGCTATTCATACAAAGGTTTTTTAACTCTTTATGTCAATCGGTTGGTTTCCTATTAATTTATAAAATATGTTGTAGACTTTCCGTCAACCCTGTATTTGAAACGTTTTTTATTCGATTTAAACACTGTTAATTATTTATCTATTTGCCTTTTTATCAGAGGCAACTGAAAGTCTATTCTCTAAAGAATATCTTTTCGTCGAAAAATTTCGCCATCTTAGAGTAGAGATGGTGTGAGATGACTTAAATTTGCATCATCTGTCTTCAATGCACTACTGAATTTAATTGGCAGAGCGATGGTGGAGGGGGTATGAGCTGTTAAAAATTTATCTACAGAGCCCAATATACGAGTGAAGGTTCTAGTTTCGAACAAGAAAGAACTCAACATGCATACACCGCGTAAACATTTCTTCGGGGAATGCCAGAACGTTTGGTTTGAGTGTACATGTGTGGCGTCTGAATGTTGAATTGATCTTTTTGCTCTCTGCGGAGGGAATTTTTCGAGTGGAGACTGTTTTTGAAGGAATCTGAAGTCTCAAAAAATGGCAATTCAGTTGCATCAGACTCATATGTAGGGCGTTCAGAAAATTCTTAGATGTAGCTAAATTATTGGAAATATTGCCACACTTTACTGTAGTGATAAATGTAATGAAAAATTCAAGCTACCATCATTATTTCACAATATGGAAGGAAGATGGCAGCAACAGCAAAAACACGAAACATGCTCAACTCTGACAACATAAATACGTCAAGGCCATGGATGCACATACACTCAAGCAACGCGTTTCTACATGCAAGGATTGGTTAGAAATTCCGCAGAGACATGTGTGCGAGTTACATGTACTGTCAAATAGCAACAGGATCCTAGTTACATGGGTATGCAAGAAAAAAATCATATACGAACGTTTCGGCACCTGGCTGATGCTAAGATAAACCCAGGAAAGAACGTACAACTGCATGTGTGAGGAATCAAACTCACGCTCACTAACTTATGTCCCAGCGGAGAGTGACATCATCTTCGGATGAATTACCATCTGGTGGCAGTGTCAGCAATATGAGCTTTGGTTTGAGTTAGGTCTGGACGTCTTCTACGGCCCCGTACAGCGCACACGAGCTCTAAAGAAAGACGGTTCGTTTCCAGTCTGGTGGTCTAGGGCGCTAACCCAGCAAGAGAGAGAGAGAGAGAGAGAGAGAGAGAGAGAGAGAGAGAGAACTAGGCCAGCACCTCCTAAAGATAGAAGGTCTCCGGGGTTGTCATAAACGTCATTCAGACTACCAAGCAAGTTTGCCACATTTTGAAACACAGCAACCTATTTCAACTTATTTTGGCGTAGAATCTTCCTGATTGGCTCACAAATACCGCGTAGTGATTTCCCGCCTGTAAGTCCAGTGGTTAGGGAGCTAGCTTCTGACTGTGCAGGTCTGGGTTCGAATCCCGGGTCGGGCATGGATGTCTGCTAACACTAACAAATTCCCTGGACAGAACGTAACGATCTCTTGTGCTATGGCGTCAATAGCCATCGCTATCAGATGAAGCGGGAGAGGTCCAATTTCCAGCCCAATATAATATAATAATAAGAGAAAAGGGAAAAGGGGACTTAAGCCATTTAAATTGTAAAAAACATGCTCTTTCGCCTCCATCAACACTCCTTAATTTTATGGCCACTTACTTAAAGGGCCCCTTCAAAGTTTGCGTAATAGCCGCTTCGCATTCTTCTTTTCTCTCTCTCTTCCCTATATACTGTAGCCTATTGACCTTTGTAATTGCCACCTGCAGGCGATTGACTTTATTTCATCTATTGTACGCATCCCTTCTTGGGAATATGTGCCTTCTGACTTTCTTGCTTCCTCTCTACTTTTCTTTTCCTTCTTTTTTGTACAGCTTCCCCCCCCCCCCCCCACAGAAAACGTCTTCCTCCCATATGCTTCGAAAGATCGTAGGGGGTGAACCTGATGATGCCAACCACTAGTGTTGGGAAAACGTTGAGAACTAACTCAAACGGACGACGGTCTTCGAACCCGAACAAACAATTTTCATCAAAAAAATGATGGCCGCGGAAACCTTATCAACGATCTCTTAAGAATACGTGCTGATCCCGCTTATTATGTGGGGCATAGAAAAATCACCAATTCTGAGCGCGATCATTTCTTTTCCTCACAACGTTGATACTCTGACAAACCAGTCACGGCCCAGACTCTGTCCCTCCAGGGATGTAAGCCTTTTACCCTTGCGGGTTGGGTCGCGCTGGGTAACAACGTTGATACTGGCACGAGCAGGGAATTTTTTTCCCCCTGAATATTCCGAGGTAAAATTGTCTACTTACTGACGTCACAAGCAGCGTGCGTAGGTCTTCTATGTCTAGGAGGTGCTGACTAGGCTCGCTCCCCGCAAGGACAGTCGAATCTTCTTTCCTGGATTTATCCTCGCATTAGTTAGCTGTCGAAACCTTCGTAGTAATAGCGGATAGTAACATCATCTTGGGACTCCAAAAAATCATATTCATGAAATTTCATTCCTTCATTTCATAATTTCGGATGGGCCATCAAGACTTTTTATATATTCTTATTATTGTTATATTCTTCATTCAATATACATTGCTAAGTTATGTAATGATAAATACACCTGCGTGTGTGAAATTTATTATTTTTCACCCTTTCTCCCGAGCATAATCTCAAAAAAAAACCCGATAATTTCTTTTTTTTATCTTGATCCTCTACATGAGACAAGAACGGTAAGAAAAAAAACCTTGGAATGTTCTTTTATATATACATAAAAGCGAGTATTTTTGGGAACCAATAAAATTTTTCACTTACTGGGGCCATCACAGTAAATCCTGATATTTTTGTGGTGGATCCTCTTCAACCATTCTGGCCTTTTCCAGAACTTCTATCAGTCTCTCTCTCTCTGGCATGTTTGTTTTCTTTCTTCTCCCTCTCCTCTTTTTCATCGAAAAGAATTGCCATAAAAATTTCCAACAATAGTTTTTTCCTCTCCTTTTTTTTTGAGATTTTCCTTTTTTGAAAGCAGAAAGACTGGATCGATAAGAAAGCAAAAAAGAAAAAAAAAATGTCTCTTGTATTTTAGAAATTTGGACATTTTAAGAAGCTTCTCAATCTCTTTTATGACGGAATTCCTCGTCTTGATTTAGAACTGTGGTTCCCAAAACGGGGTACGGGAGAGCATTTTTTTGGGGTTCGAGATGGGGAAAAAAAATTACAGCGTGTTGACTGATTATTCGGGAAAACTAAATTGATGATAAAAATTGATGTGTCAATTCCTGAAAAAATATGAAGCAAACTAGTATTTTGAAGCCTCATCTTGTGGGTTCAACTCTCCTCTCAGAAATACGTCATACGAATTTTGCGTTGTAAAAGTTTATTTTTCGGTTAGCGATCGTACTTCTTTTCCATTTCGGTTGAGAAAAATACTATTATTTACCTAAAGTATTCCGTGGTTTGTTTACAATATCTCGTGTTATTCGCATGTTGCACTTAAATTCGATATTGTCGTGAAAACACATGACTCAGAAAAAACGTCAATAAATTTAGTCAGTGGGAAAGAAACATAAATTTATAGTTGTTGTGGCTGGAATCAATAAGCGAAGAGCTATTAAATGTGAATCTTTTTCCCAAAACTCAAAAAATGTTGAAAAATAGTAAGTTTTCTTTAGTTTCGTTTTTGAATTAATATCCAAAAAAAAAAGAAGCAAAAATGAAATAGTAGCCATAGCCGAAACGACATTAAACAAAAAGTAAAATAATTCATAGAAATTAATTAACGGATAATTTATGTATCAATTACAGAAACCACCCTGAATTTTTTGCAACGCATAAAAAAACGTGTTATCGAAGGGGTTGCGGGAAGGTAAGTCGCATTGCATTTTGGTTGCAGGAAGAAAAAGTGTTGGGAATCACTAATTTAAAATAACGCATATTATCCTAATTTCTTTTAATCTTAACTATATGAGGAAAGAAAAAAGTAATTTATTTTTCACCTTTTCTTAAATGAAGAGAATACGACAGAGTGATCTGACGCGCAAATAACATGAAAATTTAATGGAAGGAATAACATGTATTGAATGATTGTAGTCGGTACACAGAAAGTAATTCAGCATTGACTTATCTATTAATCTAATTTCGTAAATATAAACAAAGATTCCATTTTTGATAACTTTTTACTGGGACTGTTGGAAAAAAAATCAGACGGGAAAACGGCGTAAAACAGGGGTTTTGTCATGAGACTGAAGCAACACATATTTTAATTAAAAGTATAAACATTAAACATAACGCAATGAAATACTCCATTGACGTTGCGCCACATTTAAATCTTTAATGCAATTATTTAAGCTTCAGACATTTCCATCAAATAACTCTAATCAGAAATAGAAATTAACATTTAACGGACAATTCCAAACAACAGTTGGCCGTGATGAAACGTTTGATTATGAATTAAAAAAAATGAACAGGATTCCCAATAATTAAATGAAATATTATCGAAATGCCACACACACGCAAAAATAAATGACCTCAACAAAAGTTGGTCATTTCCATATTCCTTGGTGGCCGGTAGTTGACCGAACGATTCGTTGAACTACATTTTCAACATTTCAAAGGGGGTCTCCTGCTGAAGAATCGTAAGTACCCCAGGGAAATACCTAATACGTGAGCTCTACTCACGAAAAGCCGCAAAAAAAAGTGAAATTTTAACCAAGATATATTTCTACATAACAAAAAAGCTCTAATCTGATTATTTAATTGAAGCGTGGGGATGTTATTGAATTTTCAACGTTTTAGAGTTTAGGCGCCATTCAGTATGAACGAAGTGGTGGCGCACCAGGTTTTGTCATTTTCATCAAAAAGTGCTAAGCAAGAGATTATCGAGAGGCAGTGAAAGTGAAGAAAGTGTGTTTCTCTATGATCAAAATGTGAACTATTCCACCTATTCTATTCCAGAAGTCTAAATATTTTGATGGGGAAAATGACATTGACGACCGTTTTTTTACCTATGAATCGCAATCCCAAATTCGGGTCGCAAGGGCTTCCAGGGCCGTAACTGGGATATTGCCACCTCCTACAACTTAAAAATTCGATAATTTTATAACGGTGTGTTCTTTGTTCTCTTCTGAAACTGGAGGAAATATATTGGAAAAATCACATGTTTTTTTTGTCTTCAGCAGATTACACTATTACAATAACTAAACTTTCCAAACTCTTTACATTACCCAGATTATATGTGTTTACTTAAATTTCGTCTTCAATAAACACGTAAAAGATGAAAGACACATGAAAAATAACATATGAAATGTTTAGAAATTCCTCAAGTTGCACTCAATGATTCAAAAGTTCTGAAAATTCGAATAAAACCGGAATATGTCTTTCAAATATGGGACATCCACAGTTTGACTCACGTCCAAAATAAGCATTTATAATACGTTATAATTAACTCTTACGATAATCACTAATCATCTATTTATGTTTCTGAAATAATTCAGCTTTTCAAAAAAAAAATTAACATTACGGCATGCAATAGTTCGCTAGAAATTAATCAGAGGAATGTTTATGAGTGCATCCAGAAAAATTCATCGACGGAAAATTCACCGACAGCAGTTAGACTTGAGTGAATGAATGATCGAGTGAGCAAGTGAACGAGTGAGAATGGATTAGCGATTGAGTGAGCAAGTGAACGAGTGAGAATGGATTAGCGATTGAGTGAGCAAGTGAACGAGTGAGAATGGATTAGCGATTGAGTGAGCAAGTGAACGAGTGAGAATGGATTAGCGATTGAGTGAGCAAGTGAACGAGTGAGAATGGATTAGCGATTGAGTGAGCAAGTGAACGAGTGAGAATGGATTAGCGATTGAGTGAGCAAGTGAATGAGTGAGGGAATAAAATGAGCGATTGAGTGAGCAAATGAGCGAGGTCACTCACTTTGTCATTCACTCACTGGGTCACTCACTCACTTGGTCACTCACTTTGTCATTCACTCACTGGGTCACTCACTCACTTGGTCGCTCCTTCTAATATCAACTTTTTCATGCTCACTTCGATGCACACTCAATCATCTGGTCGCTCACTGGGTGGCTCACACTCTGTCACTCATTCACTAAGTCTCTCATTCTGTCACTCGCTCGCTCACTTTACTCGCTAACGTCGCTCATTTTATCACTGACTCACTCTTGGTTGCTCACACTTCCACACACACATTCAATCACCAGGTTGTTCACTTACTGACTGTTACTTAATCTGCCGCTCGCTCACTCACTAAATCACTTCGTCTACCACTGGGCTCTCTCACTATGACACTCGCTCGCCCACTCACTCACTAGGTCACTTATTCTGTCACTCGCTCATTCACTAACCCTGACTACTGGTTCACTCAGCAACTACCCGCGTGCGTATCATTCTTTGACTCATTCACTCGACCATTCTTCGCTTACTGACTCTTATCGGACTGTTGTCGGTGAATTTCCCCAGCTGTGAATTTTCCGTAAATCGTTCATGAGGTGCATGTGCGGTTTAGTAGTAGTCATTGCATTGATTCACGCCTTATATGTCTCACGCTTGTCATAAAAAATAATATAATTAGTGCTGTATTTTTTCCCTCGCACATAACATGTCTCATTTAAGAGCAAAAATTATGAAAGTATCATAACAACGACTGTTTACTAGCAAAAATTTTCTTCATTACTCAAAGAAATTTTCGTTTTAACACCTGCTTGGCTTTTGGGTACTTTTAAATCCGCTTTACTCACCAGTATGAGCGCAAATTAACACTCGCCGCAAAAGCTCGACGAAAGTATTAAGTAGTCGTTTAAAGGAAATTTTTCGCGTATAACATTAAAAGAGGTTTTTATTACGGTTTTGTAAATTGCTTTGTGTATCGTCGATTTGGCTTTAATCGACTGTAAAGGCATTAACGGGCTTCGTTGGTGTAATAAAATCTGCTTCTGAGCAAAGTTAGTCCTTCACTCGTTCGGATAAGTTGCGGCTATTATTATGCATTTCATAGCATTTTAACGAATTTAATAATATTTTCAACAATTATTTTGAACACAGAGTTTTTAGTCTCTGTAAAGTAGGATTTAATTTTTCATTTATGATCGCATGATCTCATTATATAACTCAATACAGGGCTGCCCCCTACCATACGCGGAGCCCGGTGTGAAAATAATGGCAGGGCCACTTAGCCCTGATTTTATATATTATGGGGGAGAGGGGAATCTGCATTCAAAAAAATTCATAAATTACTACAAAATACACGGGAATGCCGAAAAATATAGACACAATTAAATGTAAATTTTAAAAAAAATTATAAAATTTTTCCAACGGAAGAAAATTTTCATTTTAATTAATGGAAGGAATAATTCCAAAATCAAATAAAATTAGAACAATGTTAAAGAAATTGTTTGAGAACTAATCAAAATTCAGAATCGATGAATCGGAAATACGAAAAATAATTGACAGAGATAATTTTCCAGCACTCATCTCAAGAAATATTTACGATATTCTGAAGGAACATTTGTCATTGAGGCGGGGGGGGGGGAGAGGAAGAGTAGCTTGATGTTTTAAGGTCCCTTTTGGTCTCATTTTCAAAAGGTCTCTTCGCGTTCTCCTAAAGTCCTTCTTCCGCTTTTTCGAGGCTTAGTTCGTCCTGGACGGGAGTATGCTGTAAGGTTTTGGAGACCATACCTACAGAGGGACATAGACTTGGTTGAAGGGGTGCAGAGAAGAGCTACGCGTGTCCTTATTGGCACACAGGGCTTGAGTTATGAAGAAAGACTTCATTTTTTGAATATGTTTACATTGGATGAACGCAGGTGTCGAGGAGATATGATCGAAGTGTTCAAAATTTTCAATGGGATGGATAGGATGGACCATGAACTTTTAGTACACCGCCAATCGACTGCTTTTACAAGGGGACACCAGTATCGATTGGTGAGGGACAATGCAAGACTATGGTGTCGCAGGGAATTTTTCTCTAATAGGGTTGTTAAATGGAATAGCTTACCCTCCCGGAGGTAGTAAATTGTAACACAATTGACACGTTTAAAAAGAAATACGATAAACATGTTGGGGTAAATCGAGAAGCTCTGTCCATTCTTAGAATAAGACAACCATAAGTATTCTTTATGGGCATTGTATAATATTTTATCACTTGTATATATTGTTTATAATTTGTGTTAATTGCATTTTTAATTGGGTTGCTGTATTTTTGAAATATATGAGATCGATATTTTTATGGGCATCTTTTTCTCAGCCACCTCGTTGGGCATTTTGCCTGTTGTGGCGTTGTTTTTGTATTTGTATTTGTTTTCGCGAATTTTCGAGAACAGTAGTCTCGGAACAAAATTTGCAAAAACTTGTGCCAGCATCTTGACCGGGGATGGCTCGAACTGAATCAGACAGATATTCAAAATTTGTCATGAAGTCCTTTAGCAGTTGGAGCTGCACTCTGAGAAATTTAAACGTGGTTATTTTTAAAATCGTGGCTGAGCCGTTTCCATTAGTTGATGTGAATTTTGTTGCGATACTGCACAATGTTGTTGCTCAAAATTTTAGATATTTTGAAAATATCGGATTTCAATTTTTCTATCCTGCGTCATCATATGTTGTGAAAACTTATAACTTATTTTGAAATTCTGTCTGAATCAAAATTTACTTTTTTCCCATATACAATGCAGCAAGCGGCGTATTTCTATCTCTTCCTCTCTTATCAGTGATGCACAACCTTTGGCCTGCGGGCCAATCGCTGCCTGTCAAGGGTTCATATTTATGTCAAAAGTATGAAATATTGATGGATGATGATTTTTTTTCATGTACGAAATATTGTTGTCATAGGCAAGTAACGTTGACATTTATAGCAGGAAAAATTGTCAAGGGCAAGTAAAGTTGTCATTTAAGCCAAAAAAAAAAAAATCTGGAAGGGAAGTAAAGCTTCCAGTTACAATCAAAAAGATTGTCATATGTAAGTAGAGTTTCCATTCAGAACCGAAAAAGTTATCAAAGGCAAGTAAAATTGCTGAAAAATCGCAAATCGCGGGAAATGGTGGGTACACACTGCAAATTAAAATGTAATTCACCAAAAAAAAATTATATATGACAGGATATGTGAGACTAATATTATATGACACAATATTGAATTATGATATAACTTAATCTTAATTATCATAGTATAATTTATAAGCCATTATATATAATTTTAATTCTTGATTTCAAAAATTCAAATGAAGCCTCGTTGAAAATAAGGAGAAAACGGTACATTTTTTGAAAAAATCGAGACGGCTGAAATTATGGAAATGTCCAGTAAAATATGAGTCGTACGGCCACCACATATGTTCAAGTTTTTGGCCGAGAGAGGGAGAAATACAGCATACCTGGACCGCGGATTGCAAAGGTTGTGTACCCCTGCATCAAATGGTCACTGACTCTCTTGAAAACGTCACTTCATGATGAACCACACGAAGATGTGGCAGCTCTTATCATTTCTCGTCCAGTCCAGTCCCGTAACGTCCACGAATCTCCATCTTCTCCACGTCATTCGAGTAAACACCACCGCCACTGTCCAACCAAACAAACTCCCCGGGTACGACATCGTTAAATGACGCACACAACCATTACATACTCCTGCACCATCCCGACAAACCGTTTAATTATAGCCCACAGCTTTTGTGACGTTAATGCCAGTTCGGTGTCCACACACATACACACGCTTTCTCTCTACTCCATGCGTTCGTCTGTGCGAGACCGTTTTATTTCATTAGAATATTACGACTTGGATATAGCTTTAGCAAACACAGTGTCTCTCGTACAACCTTCCTCCAACTCCATCAATGAAGGTTCGCCTTGCCCACCATTTTCGCTAACAGAACCTTCCACTTCTACCACCACCATCACCCTTAGCTTTGTGTTAACTGCCCTTAAAGGGCTTAGCGGCAATTAACGAGGGCGAGAGAGAAGTGAAGTCTCTTGGAGGAATTTGCTTCCCGTATTAAATATGGTAGTGGGAGCTTGGAGGAAAGGCTTCACACGAAGCAACGCATGAATATGTTTGGATTAAGTTTTGCCACACCCACTTCCCCAAGACTGTCTAAATAAAGCGAATATCTAATACTCGAACTTCGATCGGTACTTCAAGAAGTCGGAAGAACCTCCGAATATTCGTTGGGCAAACTGATCTCGGATGTAAATACTTCCCATGTTTTTATTGAGTAGTAGAATAAATTATCAGGTGTTATAAGGTTAGGGATTTTTGGAATTCAACAACAGTAATTCAATGGAAAGCGGTGTTTATAACTCCCAACACCATAAGATGAATTGTTATCATTCAGAATTATATGCATCGAATTAAAGTTCTGAAATACATTGAAGAAACTTGAAGAAGTTGGTTGTTTAAAATTTTTAGATACCTTAAGATAATCGTTCACTAAGTTCAAATAAAGTAAGACAAGAAAAATTAAATTCACGAACGAATTTAAAGAATTGTATTTTTCGTTTTACGAAGAAGACATCACAACATACAGGGTGTCCCATGAATTCGTAAATGGCTTTAAAATTCATAAAAGTCGAAAAATAGGTCACTCAGTATTCGCGGGGGTGGATTTCCGGAGGGGGGGGCGGTCACTGCGAATACGGAAAATCCGCGAATAACGCAAGCTACAAAGTTGTGTTTCTGAGGCATCTATACACAGCGCTTTTTACGTGAAAGCGGTCTGGATTCAGGGCTATATAGTAGCACGCGAAGCTTCGCTAACGGCTGATAGAATTTCAAGTTCTTTTTTCCTGATAATAATTGATTGTAGATTCATTGATGTCGTAATAACGGGGAACCACAACAATGAAGATAACCGTAAGAGCCGCCACCAGGCTTGAGGAGACGAGGCGGCCGCCCAGGGTAGTATGATTACAGGGGCGGCATTTTTTATGACAGATTTATTATATGACAGTGTTTTATACAAATACAAAA
This sequence comes from Pholcus phalangioides, assembly GCF_987345545.1. Lineage (NCBI taxonomy): Eukaryota > Metazoa > Arthropoda > Arachnida > Araneae > Pholcidae > Pholcus > Pholcus phalangioides. The sequence continues at coordinate 4,779,183 of NW_028301599.1, read as the reverse complement.
ACAACGCCACAACAGGCAAAATGCCCAACGAGGTGGCTGAGAAAAAGATTCCTATAAAAATAAAATGAAGACTCTTTTTGTTGATTTTTAAAATGCATTAATACATGCTGGGGTTAAAATTACCTCCATGATGCCAGTTACGCATAGAATTTTCACAATGCCAGTTAAGGGTTAACAAAATTTTAAAAATATTCAGAGCACTTCGAAAATAGAAGAAAACAAAAACCACACATGTTTACACATCGAAATAATTTTGAAGGGAAAGCGTGAGTAGACAAATTTGCGCAGGTAAATACATTACTTTGCAGTGTTGAAAAGCTATTCAACTCTTTGCTATTCAATGCAAAAATAATCTCAACACACCTTCTTTCTCGCACTTCCAAAAAGTGCCACCTATTACACAGTACACTATCATATTACATGTGCAAAACACACACACGATGAACTGGAACCCCTCCCGCCACCTATCAAATAAAATTTGTGTAATTTTTCAATTGAAATTGATGACTCTGGTTTTTGTTTAATGCCCCGCATGTGCATGCCAGTGTTCTTATAAAAAAAATACATACTATCACTGCGGTGAATTTCACCATTGGCCCTGATAAGATTCCTTATTTTTTATCAAAAAAATTTTTTTTTGCTTTGTTTGACTTACTTGGCTTTCTTTTTGGTTGAGCTACAGTTGTTGTGATCCTTGGTTGGTGTAAATAAGAAACGTAAATACATTTATCCATATATAATCGCATTTACTCACATCAAATTACAATATATTATACAAGATAGCCCTTGAGATTCTACCACTGGCTGGGGCCTGTGTGGCTGTGTCTGTTTTATTTTGAAAAAAAAAAAAAAATCGAAATTGAAGCCCCTTGGGCATTAGGTGAACCTAAGTATTCATCCACATTATTGTTTATTGAACGTTATTGCAAAGCGCACTACTGTTACAGGAATCGGCAGAGTTATGATGAAGGGGCTTTGATGGGTTATTACTACCCATTTTTGGAACCCCGTATCACTAATTATGATTTTCGGTTTTCACTAACTTTCTTATTAGTGGTAAAGAAATCACAAATTGCGATAGAAAGCCTTCTCCGTTTTTGCTACCCAAAGTCACATGTGCTACTAAAGAACGAAAAAATAATGTATGAACAAATAATCAGTCCTGTTCTTAGATATGACGCACGTGCTTGGACTTTCGCTAGGAAAAGCAATATTTACAAGCTCCAGAAACATCAAAATTATATTCCAGGAGATTCACAGGCGCTCCTTCAGAGGGGCCGACTTACACACGCTGATCTTCAAATTTCATCCTTCTACAGATATGTACATAAAGAAACTGGTCAAAAAGCACTTTGAGAAGCAAGAGGCTTCAGAAGCGGATGTTATCAGCTCAGTATCAAACTACCCAGAAGACGAGAAACTAGCACAGCCAAGACCAAAGAATATCCTGGTTACAAATTTTCGAATGGAATTTTAATTGTTATAGAACAAGTGATAATGATTAATCGAACGGAAGAGTATAATTTTGAAGACACCCTGTATCTTTTATTAATAACATACCAACAACAGAGTATGGGCAAATATTAATGTGAATAAATTCTATCAATTTTCGCGAAATTCGCAAATAATGGCAATGTTAATATCACTATAGAGAAATTAGGGTGTATTAATGCTCTTTATATTATAGTAACCATAACAATACTAATCATTTGTAACCTTCCACTCTACTTTATCTGTGTCTAATATATTCGTCAAGTGTTCAGAAGCCACATCAAATGTTTCATGTGTATACATTTCAACTTTTTCCTGAATTGAATTTTGCTGTAAAAGTTGCTGTAAACTTGTTGTAAACTATTGGGAATTTTTGTAAATTATGACAAGGTAAATCACTTCAGTGAAATTGGATTATTTTATATTGTAGATAATAAGAATATATTTGTAGTTTCCGAGATATACATATTGAAAATATGTGTAAACTAATATGGTAAAAGATGTTATAACTTCTGCAAATTGCGACAATGTAAATGCTACTGTACTGCCGATTGTGTATGTAACGTATTTTGGTCTATTTTCCGGTAACTAATATTTAGCAGCCCGGTCATGGGCGATCATATACTGCAACTTTAGGTTGTTGTAAAAACCGGATAACCTCACTTCCAGCAAAATAAGAATTGTCCATTACAAAATATTGGGATTTTGGTGCCATCTATCGAATAAAAATTAAGCTATCTGTTATAATTTCTTAATTGAAAGTATTTGTTGATTTTAAACCGACGTGCAGCACAAAAACGATAAAAATGTGTTATAACACTGTATATTATTTATTTTTAATGCTGCATAGCGGTGTAAATGTAAATTTTATGCGTCAAAATATACCACCGTTATGCAGAATGAGAATAAAGAAATTTTCAAATCATGTAATGTAAACCGTGTTAAAGATATTGTATACATACGCGGCGACACCAAAGTTGCCACTGTTCATGGATTTAAAGATTTTTTCCTATCCTGAAGATCAAGACCGACGAACTTCCTGAGAATGGACAGGACACAGATTCCTGTGTCAAATTTTGAAGTTGTGTAAACAAGTGATAGAAACCATTTGGGAAAATTAAATTCTACTTTCATTTGTATCCATCAAAACAACTATAGATTATTTTAACCCTCATTTTTGAATTCAGTACCTGTACAAAAATTTCTTGCCTTTTTGCACCATATACCTATAGATTGAATTTGTGCTGCAAAATTTATAAATGCATATGCTTAATGGGTAGCCCACTATTGGCCGTGATAAGAATCCTTTCTGGGGGGGGGGAAAAAGAATGATATAAAGTAAGCTTTTTTTTTCCTGTTTCCTTGATGAAATAATGCTGACAGAGACATCTTGGGATGATCGGCTTTCTTGTTGACATAATGATGAACGACATAAGAGAATTAGCCTAGACTGATAATAATTAATGTAAATAGCATTTATATTTAAGTGCTTTTGGTATTCATATTTTGTAAGCTAGCATTTAATTACTCATATACATCTTTTGTTAGAAAATATAATATAGTTGAATAATGCCACTACCGTTGATTGCAGTCCCTCTTAACTTCAGCGATTGGACTCCAGTAGACAGTATAAATTGATGATTTTTTTCGGACAACACAGGAAGAGATTATCTGGATAGTGTCAAGTAGGGTTACACTCAAAAAGGAGGGCAATTATGATACACGTTAAAAAAGAACTTTATTGTTGACCAAATCAAACCTATTACTACTATGTAACCGTACATGCACCTCGTACACATTCCTCTACGGAATTTCTAACGAATTCGCACATGCCGGAATGTGTGTTCTGAGTGTATGCTTGGCTTTAAGGTATTTATGTTATCGAGTTGCGCTTGTTTCGTGTTCGTGCTGCCATCTGGCTTCCATTTTCTGAAGTAAAGATGGAAATGCTTGAATTTTCATGTTAGGTGAGTATCGTGTTGTAGGTCTGCCTGCTTTCTGCGGAGACATATTTTCAAATGGGAGACCGGCTCGCATTCGCACCTCGAAGCTGGAAAACCGCAGAAAACCAACTTCAGCCGACCACCACTGTGTCGTCAACAGGGTTCGAACCAAATCAAACCTAAAAAATATTATTGAATCGCTCGTTTCTTCGTTTTTTCATGTCCTATTATCTTAAAAATTTGAAGAATTCAAAGCATTAAAAAAATTATGACATCTACATTTTTTTTATGTCAAAAACATTTGTGAGTTACATCAACAACTTTTAGTGTAACTTGCTGTAGAATGAAGATATATTTATTATTGATGTATATAAAAATGTTTGGGAAGAAATTTCCTTTCGGGATATATTAACGTTTATATTAATATCATACTATTTGTGGTGTTTATTTAGCTGTAAAGTAGAAGGGAAAATATGATACACTTTTTAACAATTGTTTACATTGCAGGTTATGTTTGTTGATCAGCTGATTCTATTATACATACTGTTTTTATTTCTGCTTTGGTTTATTTTATTCACGTTCGGGTTTTTAAGTGTTTTAAGAGTTTTTAAGCTTACGCTTCTTGTTTCTTTGTTTCAGATTAGGCCTAGTTGAAGATTTATCCTGGCTTAATTAAATGAACTTGGTGTTACTAAAAGGTGTTGTGTACACAGCACTTTTTAGTAACTTTTAGTAACTTTTTAGCACTTTTTCGTAAGCAATTTGGACTATAAATGGTGAACGAATATGTCAAAAGCTACCACATAAGCAAAAAATTTGCTCACGTGGTTGCGCCACTTCTGCAATTCTAAATGCTAACTGTAACCAGATTTTATTAAGGCTTTTGTCAAAAATATATCTAAATAAATTGTCCAAGACATAAACATGTATATAATCACTTAATTTGTGTAAAAAAAGAATTTTTTACCATAAAAAAAAATTGTTAATTTGGCAGTGCTTCACATTTTTATGCTCTAACTCAGGAATTTAATGTCCCATTTGCATGATTTTTGGAGATAAGATACATTACAATATATGTGTGTGTCAAGAATGCCCTCTCAGCTCCTTTATACAATACAGGGCTGAATATCAGAGGTTTAACACATTTTATCCTCACCTTGTATCACAATTGCTCTTTTTGGAGGGCACACATGATACGCATGTTTTGCTTTTTTTTTGAAAAAGAGCACAAGCTTAAAAATGGTACTGTAAGCGTCCTTACTTCCCTCCTCAAAGTTCAATCTAATACAATTTTTTTCTATTTTGCACCATTTTTTCAAAGTTTGGTTTTTGTATCATATTTGCCCTATCAGACCCCCTACTGTATATAAATATGCCTAGTTTAATATCGAAAAAAAAATGTAACTGTCTCTTCCGGGTACTGAACTTAGGACCTGTTGCGATGTGTCTACTCCGAAAGTCACGCTACTGTGTGCGTTATAAGAGAGGAAAAAGTAATGTCTCTGTAGTGAAATGTTCTTTCTTCTTGTTTGTTTGGTCTGGGCATCGTCATTGTCAGGTTATTCTTCCACCATGGCCCACACCCGTTCGGAGTATCCAACTAATTATATCTCTCTATGGGGACAAAGCGAAGGCCATCGTTGGGCTGGCGTGTGTGTGTGGTGAAATGTTCAGTGTACCCCCGATCGCACAAAATCCGGAGTTCGAAATAAAAAAGTTCACTGGGCATAGTATAAAGAAACTGATATGCGGCGGGACGGGAAAAATCACCTGTCCTGAAGAAATTAGTTTACGGGAAATTTTTAGGGTATTGTATATAGAAAAATTAAGTTTCTTTATACACATAAGTTTAATATTTAATTTTTACTACAGGAGTTGGTCGATAAGACATTTGACTGATGAATGGGATTCTTAGAATTTTTATGTTCGTGGAACTTTTGAGATGAGATTAGAATTTTTAAAGTCTTCGTGGAACCATCGGGACATTTTTAGTACCATAGTGTACCAAAGTGTAAGACACACTTTTTGAGAGTCACAGCTCTTATATTCTGTTCAATGTAATTTTTATCCTCAAAATATGCTGTGAAATCTTCGAGTAAGGGGTCGTTCAAGTATTACGTAAGTAAATTTTTAGCTATTTCTGACCCCCTTGTCAGCAAAAGTCAGCAAAACTCTAACCCCCCTGTCAGCAAAATTTCGTCCTCACTGCCACCTACCTCCTAACGCATAATGGTGGGATCAGAAATGTACGCGGGAGGGGGGGCAGAGGGGGCTCGTGCGCCTCCCCTCGACGAAAAAAAAATTTAATGGAAAAAAAAATTAAAATTTCTCGAAAGGAAATACCTTTATATATTATTATAATCGATTTCTGTTAATTTCAATGCTATTTAAAGGGTAAGAACTCAAAATTATTTCTCTTTAAAAAATTCATTGCGACCCATCCTTTAAGACATATACGGTAAACCCTTGACCCGCAGACCAAATGTGGTCCTGAAGGTTATCTGATGTGGCTTGCCCCCCTGAGATCTAATTTTGCAAAAATTATCTTAGCGGCACATTTACAAATCGCTTAAATGCCCCTTGGCACAATTCCAGAGCACTTAAGCGGAACGGAAACATTTTCAGAGCACTTGAAGGATCCGTGAAACATTTAGAAATCACTAAAGTGGTTCTGTAGGGGACTTATAAATAGGGAGAATGTTAGTTTAGGTGCCCAATAACTATCAAAAGTTTTTTTTTCGTTTTTGGCGCACCGAATAGGATGCCATTAAGAATATTTCAAATCTTCATGAAGGGTGGTTGATAACGAAAGCATCATCCGAACCCCTCCCCCCCTTGTCATCGAAATTCGGCAAATCGGAACCCCCCCCCCCCCATCGATGCTGACGTAATACTTGAATGCTCCCTAACGGAGAACCTTTCAAGAATCCATGGCTACTTACATAATATTAAAAATTCAGAGACTTGTCATTTTCACTTCGAAATATGGACGACAGATGCCACAACTATTGGAACACAGAACGCGTATAACTATTACTCTGGCAACATAAATACACTAGAGCTACACCTACACTAAGAACACATGTTTCCTCATACACAAATCCATTAGAATTTCCCCAAAGCAAGGTTTACGAGGTGCACGTAAGTAAAGTAGTGGTGGTAAGAATAACTGACCTAATGCATGAAAAACGATTGCGAGACTTCATGAGTTCGAACCAGGCCATGTCGGAATTTGACTTGACACAGAGGTGCTCTGTCTTTATCCCCGTGAAACAATTTTACCGTTTTCGTTATAGGGCAATTTACTACTACTTCTCTACCGAACATGCACCTCGACAACATTTCTCTGAGGACTTCAAACGAATTAACACATGCCGGAACGTGATGTGTGTGTGCATATGCGTAGAACTAACGTATTTATATTGTCAGAGTAATACATGATAATGGACGGCCATCTGTTTTTTATATTATGAAGATTATATTTTCCGACGCCGCGCAGCCGTGTAAGAGAGGTGCACTACAAGGCATGCCGCAGGCGTGGAGAAAGTGGAAATCCCAGAACAACAAAGCAGCCGTAATTCTCTGCAATAAGAATATAGAAGCGGCCACGCTGAAGCTGGGTCAGCACACAGCAGCGATCAAAGCAAGGGTCAATGGCAAGGAGGTAGTCATTATGAGCGGCTACTCCTCACCGACAGCCGAGATCCAGGAAACCCTTGCCGAGATCAGAGAGGTAGTTCTCAGCCAGTGGGGAGAACCAACGATAATCGGTACCGATTTGAACGGCCACCACTCAGACTGGAATTACAGGGAGGATGACGAGAGAGGTAGGTCGATCCGTAATCTGACGATGGAGCTCCAACTCCAAGTGGCCAGCAGGGGCAATGTAGTACCGACCTACGAGCACAATGAGAAGAGGGGGTGGCCGGACCAGACGTTCTGGAAGGACACCGGAGAACTGGAAAGATGGCATGTCGGAGATGAAGTCACCCATGGTTCTCACAAATACATCCACTTCCAGTGGCGTACGGAAAGTCTTGTACCCCCAAAACCCAGGTATAGCTCGTCCATCAGGAGACTGGAAAAATTTGTCAAGAGGGTGGCGGCCCAGATCCCTAAGCTCCTGCGAAGGATCATGAGAGCGGACAACGGAGAAACTCTCGACGAAGCCGCTGAAAAGGTCCTAGACTGCCTCAGAGAAATGGCGGACAAGACTCTGGCAAGGAAAGAACCACCAACCAAGAAAGTGGCACCTTGGTGGACGCAGCAACTCGAAACAGAGAGGAAGCACCTGCGAGCCAGACACAGGCGATGGAAGAGGGCGAAAGAAGAAGAACTCAAGACAACCAGGTGCATCGAATTCAAGAAACACCAGGCACAGTACACAAAGATGCTCAGGAAAGCGAAGACTGAAGGATGGCGCCAGTACTGTGAAAAGGCCACGGATGCTTTCGGCAACGTCTACAGAGTGACGGCCAAGAGAAGAGAAAACACGGCCCAGATCATCATGAGAGAAGAAGACCAGACGATGGAAGAGGCCATAGCCAGGCAACTCAGAACCCTGTACCCGACTGACGAGGCGGAGCTGGGAAGAGAAGCAGACGAGGAGGAAGAAAGGGGCCAGAACCACCAAAAGCCCCCCATTGGCCCGATGGAACCGAACATCACCCAGAAGGAAGTACAGCGGTCGCTGAGCAGGACAGGTAACAAGAAGGCTCCGGGCCCGGACGGGCATACCGTGCCCATATTGAAGGCGATTAATGGCAAGCACCCGGAGCTCCTGACCGCGCTTTACAACAAGTGTCTGGAGCTGCGGAGATTTCCCAAGGTCTTCAAGAGGGGAAAGGTTATTCTGATCCTAAAGCAAGGAAAGCCAGTGGACGACATAAAGTCGTATCGTCCAATCACCCTGCTCCCACACGCCGGAAAGATTCTGGAAAGGATCCTAGTCCAGAGGGTGATGTACCATTTGGAGAGACACCAATACTTGCACCAGAATCAATATGGTTTTAGAATGGGAAGATCGGCGGACGAAGCACTCTGTGACGTTGTCGACAACATCAAGGAAGCCAGGACACAAGGAAAGCACGTGGCGCTGGTGTCCATCGACATCAAGGGCGCATTCGATGCACTTCGGTACACCAACTTGAGAAAGATCTTTGCCCAGATTCCCTCACCACAAGATCTAACACAGACTTTGATGCATCTCCTGAAAGACAGGAAAGTGGGCATGGAGCTGGGAGGTGAGCTCGTGGAACATGACCAAACGAGAGGTAGTCCGCAGGGCTCGTGCTCGGGCCCCCTTATGTGGAACGTCACGGTGGACGGCCTACTTAAACAGTCCTGGGAAGAGGGAGTACGAGTCCAGGCCTTTGCGGACGACATACTCATAGTCATGGTCACAGAGAAATGGAAAGAGATGGAAGGAAAGGCCACCAGGACTCTGGATCAGATGGCCAATTGGCTACACAACAACGATCTGGAGCCGGCAATCGAAAAAAGTTCTTACCTGTGGTACAGTTCAAGAATCAAGAGACCCAAGATAAGGATGAAGGGAACCAGGATCCCATGGAAGAAGACGATGAAATATCTTGGGGTCACTCTGGACAAAGACCTGGACTGGATATCACACGTAAAAACCCAGGGAGCCAAGGCGAACGCTAACCTTCAAACATTGGCGAGCATGGCAGGCCCAAGATGGGGACTAACGCAGAAGCTCAGAAGGATATTGTACGACCAGGTGGCTATCAAGATAATAACATACGGAGCTGCTGCGTGGTACCAGGACCCATCAGAGAAGCTCAAGAGGCAGCTGGACAGCCTGCAGGGAGGTTTCCTGCACCTGCTCACAAGAGCCTACCACAAGACGTCAAAAGCAGCCATGCAGGCCATCGCAGGAGTTCCCCCACTGAGTCTTCAGACGGAGTATGTCGCCAAAGCAGCCATGGTGACAAGACTCAAGAGGAACATTAGTCTGGGGGAGGCCCAATACCAGTGGAGTGAGCTAGAGCAGAGAAGGATAGGCTGGGATGTGCACCCCGCCACCGACATCCGGGAGAGCCAGATCATCACCCTGGAAGAAACGGGCCCTATCTCATACGAAGGAACCACCATATTCACAGACGGTTCTAAAACCCAGGATGGAACGGGTGCTGCCTTCGTGAGATACGAGGATGACGTAGTAACCCAGAAGTGGAAGCAGAGGATATTGACAGGGTGCACGATTTTCCAGGCGGAGCTCTTCGCTCTAAGAGAAGCGGTAAGCAGCTTGGAAAACACAACGACCCAGTCCAAAGTATACACAGACAGCCGATCCAGCCTGGAAGCCATAAGAGACCCCCTCACGAGACACGAGGACGCCAGGACCGTCCGCAGGGCTCTATTAAAAAATCCAAACATCCAATTGAACTGGGTTCGTGGCCATGTCGGAGAAAAAGGGAACGAGGAGGCAGACCGATTGGCCAAGGCAGCAACCTTGAGCCGTACGATCCTCCTGGAAAAGAAGATTCCAGCAGCGACTGCAAAAAGGATAATAAAGATTCACATCCTTGGAGAGTGGCAGAAATTCTGGGACCACCCCGCCACACATGGGAAGTTAATCCATAGGGTCCTGCCCAAAATACAGTGGAGAGAGAGATCTTGGAGCAGAGAGAAGACGATATTCTTCTCGGGCCACGGGCCGTTCCCCACCCACTTCCTCCGCTTCGGGATCTCAAACAATGACAAGTGCCTGTGTGGAGGAGTCGGAAGCCCATTGCATTACGTAACAGAGTGCGAAAAGACCTCAGATTTCCACCTGGTTAAGCCGCTCCCTCAGTTGGAGCATGAATGGTTCAAAAGGATGGAGAGAGATGGAAAAGCAATGGAAACCATCAAGGACCTGGTTAAATTCCTAGAGGCCAACCAGGAACATCTCCACACCAAGAGGGATGAGACCATCCAGACTCCACATGAAACGCAACAACTGAGGAGGAGCGAAAGACTGAGAGCAAGGGCAGAAGCCGAAGACAGCGTCAATAGGGTACTCTCCCAGGAAATAGAAGAATTAGAAGACGAAGAATACGACACAGAGGGAGAGCAATCGGAGAGAGAAGAAGCGGTCGAAATATGGGAAGACTCTGACTCTGACTTCAAATAGGATGATCCAGTGAAAGAGTAATCAAGAAACAAAGTCCCAATGATCAGTGTTTAAACTGTGAAGCACCCAACCAAAAGCTGAGGAGCTTTTGAATAATCGAACAACCCCCTCCCCTCATGCTGAAGGACCTGGCACCTGGTTGGACCAATGTGACACGAAGGACTCACACTAGCCAACAAGCCAACGAGGGAAGACATGGGTCCAGGACCTGGCGCTTGGCCACAGAGAGGAACAGGGGGCTCGGGCTCAATAAAGCTGGAAGGGACATCAGAACAGCTCATCGGAATAAATTGTATAATAGAAATATTTAAATCTGTATATACTTTTTTTTTTTTTTTTTTTTTTTAATAATGTGTTTTTATATTCAATGTCATGTAATTTATATTTTATATGCATAATAAAGCACCCGACATCGCCCAGCCCCTCATCCGGGCAATGGCTGAAATTGACAATGGTCGATAGAGCCTGGGCGGTGCACGGAATGAAATGAAATGAAAAATGACATGACCTTGATCTGTGGTCACCTTTTCGGGAACGCCAAACCGACATACCTAGGTAGAAAAGAATGTCTCAGCTGTAGTTTCAGCTGTTTGGTAGCCCTAACGTATTTATGTTGTCAGAGTGATACATGTTTCGTGTTCTAATGGCCATCTGTTTTTTATATTATGAAGTGGAAATGGCAAATGTTTGAATTTTCACGTTACCTAAGTATGGCACTTACTCAGTCTGTTTGCTCTGTACGGTGACTCTCTTTCAAACGGCAGACTGAGGGTAATTCCGATTGAATTGGGTCGGATTTCTTTCTCTCACGGAAAAAAACTTATGGTTTTTTTAGAACTAGTCACGAGCGAACAACACCTTTGTTTTTCAGAAGAGTTATAACTACACCCTTTTCTTTGTCACAGGATAAGTGTCTTACAGTTTCAACTGTACTTTGTCTTACAGTTAGACCAAGTATCGAACCCACTATACTTATCATGCTTTTCTATCATTCTTTTATTCATCTAGAATATTTTTGCTTCGCACTGATGTTCCTGATCCGAGTTGTTAAAAAGAAATGGTACTAAGCAAATTACTACCTAAAATAGTCCTAAAACAGAAAAGTTACATAAGCAAGAGACATGGAAGGACTGTTTATAAATTGCTTTGGCGTAGGATTTCACGGCGCGTCTAATGGAAAATTAGAACTTACCAAATGGTTTGGCAACAAACAACTTCAACTAGAAAAGAGAATTTTACAGATATAACCGACCTGGTGTCCATCATATCACTTGCAGAAGTTCTTTACAAAAATAACCGTACACGAAAGACAATATTCACCAATCGCATGATTATGCTCAGCCAATCTCGAATGAACATCCAGCCAATCACAGCAAACTACAACTAGCCGAGCTGAAAGAGTTGATGAGGAGGGCACTTCTGAAGACTTCTGCCACAGCTGGGTGTGAAACCTTCAGAAATAAATAGAACACCGTGGCCGAACAACTCGGTAAGTTCTTGTTTCCCATCGTATATAAAGAGTTTGTCTCGGTGTCCATCAAGTATAAATAAAATCCGAATGATAAAATAAATATTCTTATTCCAGAAATGAATATTTGTTTTACAACTATAAAACTATCTACGTGATTGACCATTGCAAACAACACATATTTGTTTTAATTTTGTTTCCAATGACACCCATTATTGGAATATCATATTGTGTGATCCAAGTCTGTTTTTCCTCCCAAATAAAACCTCATCGGGTTTCGGAAACAATTCGCAGTGGAAAGCTTCCAAGAAAATGCATCTGTGGTAAATAGATGTGAATTTCCTCTGTGAAGAGACGCTGTTCTTTGTTTCGAATGTTATCTACCAGAAATAGCAACATTTCTTCGAAAAGGGGGGGGGGGTAGGAGGGAAGAGAGCTCTCAAAGATATATTCCATATTTATCATCGGGCCATTTCTGACGAAGTAATAGCATAAAAGCAAAAAAATAAAATAAATCTCATATATGTGTGTGGATCGACCAAAAGAACAAGTGGCAAGAGAGGAGTCAAGAAATAGGAGACATAACAGTACACAACAGGACACGATAGGCAAGGAAAAAAAAACCCGGCAAAGATACTGTCGGTGTTGTTGAAGCTTTATTTACGACAGCTGTCAAATTAAATGTTTTGGAAGAGACGAAGACTCGAACCTTTTCCGTATCTAACCTTGTCTTGTGACTATTCGTTGTTGGTCTGAGAAAAGGCCAAAGCGTATCATCATACATTGTGGACAGCATCTCTTCCCTTTTTCTCTTGGTAGGATATATTTTCACTGACTTGCTTTAAAACTCCGTAACATTTGAGCCAGCTGAAGACAATTCATCTTATAGATGGACGATATAGAGCGGAACCGTCGATACTTCATTTAGTTTCTTACTGCTGTGGTCAAATCGATTCGTCAATCCATAAATACATTAAAAACTACGTCCTTTTAATTCTCGAAACGTTGTCTTAAATATAAGAAATGCAGGGACTAAAGCAGGGTTTCTCAAAGTGTGAGTCGTGACTCTTAGGGACGTCACCAAACATTGTCAGGGGTGTCGCGTCAAGCTGGATATATTGATTTGTGTGCCTATTTATGCTTTATGGTTCTTTTGCATGAGGAGATATCTACCAAACTATTCTGGGATGCCGCAGATGAATCATGAATTGCGCAAGTGGAGACGCGGGTGATAAAAGTGTGAGAGTCGCTCGACTCGAGGCATTCATAAGTAAGGGTTTTTACTGAAGAACCACAAATGCGTAGTAATGAAAGTGCTGCATCATCGATGGGGGATAGCTCCAAGTTTTTTCATCCAAGTTTTCCAAGGTCGCACTTGTGCACTGTCGATAGCTTGTTCGAGACGTTTTCTGCGGTATTTGTGTTTGAATGCCGGCATGAAGCCCTGGTCGGTTGAAGTTGTTTCTCTATAGTAGTTTTCCAACTTCAAGGTGGAAATAGAGCCGGTTTTTCGACCTAATAGAGAACAATCAGGCCTACAACATTTAAAATGCACGCATGATAAGTGATAAAATCAGATTAAAAAAATGGCGTGCATACTTTCCACAGGTATGATTGCAACTCCTTATCAAGATCGGCAATATGTGAGCTTTCTGCTTGTCGGACATTTGTGATGTGTTGATACTGTTCCAGGCAAACTAGCGGCCTATCAGTTAGAAATTCATTCGAATATGGACTGAGCCGCCGCGTTCGGTTGGCCAGTCAGTCAAAATAAACTGTCGAATTCGGAAGAAAAATCCCATTTTGGATCTTATGAAAGGCATTCCTCACAAATAAACTTGACGATGGTACACAGCACATACATTGCGACAGGCACCAATATGTTATAAGTTTCTCAGAAGAATATTTATGATATGCATGTGCGGTTTAGTAGTAATCGCATTTGGACACCGCAGCATAAGGTGTTGTTAGTGAGAGCTTAGGCTGGCTGAATTCAAATAAGAGTGACGCGTGTTAAACGCCGTGTACAAACTGAGTGCAATATGAATCTTCTCTCATGAATTGAAACAGGGTCAGCAATAGTTGATTCAATGACACCTGAACTGCTATTTAACGTTTTGAACAACTGCAGAAGAACTTAGGGTGATCGCATTGAACTTTATTAACGTGTAAATGAACTTGAGGAGTTGCTGTCTTTAATGCAAACTAAAATTTTATATGTAATAACGTGTGGTTCTATCACTATAAACCGTTACTTTTGAATATCTTTAGCTCGAACACCCTGTATTGATGAAATGAGGGGAGAAGGGAGCTCTAACATTTTCCCACAATGAACATTGGCATTTTACAACTGTTCAAAATGGAAATGGTTTTTTTAGACCATCACAGAATGCATGACTTTGGTCAAGACATTCTAAATTCCGACACAGCCGAAGTAAAGTGGTAGTAAATTGCCTTTGTGACGATTAGTAGAATGTGATGTGTGTGCGGTTGGTTAAGGGCCGTATTCACCAACATGGTTTAAACTGTAGTCACAATTTTTGGATAAGAGATCAACATAGATTGGTTAAAAATAACCAATATATATATATATCCGCGTGGATCCCTTATCAAAAAATTGTGACTAGTTTAAACCATGTCGGTGAATACCGCCCTAAGTAAAGTACCTATCACTCTGCAGGAGCTCTGGAAAGCTGTCTTCATTGAAGAATGAAATAAACATCAGCAGCAGTTAAAGATGCTGATATTCAAAGTACGCCTCGACGCTACCATTTTACTAGAGAGGTCATCAAAAGTCCCTTTTTTCGGGTAGAATGACTTTTTCTCAGAATAAACTATAAATTAAGATAATTCATAAAATTTCTACATACAAGGTATAAATTTTGTGTATTTCATTTATTTATCTGAACTGACTGCGGGCATCATTATGCATTTTGTGCTTTCGTAAATCATTCATCTTGTTGATAATGGTTTTGTTTTAGCCAAAAATAGCTTTCGCGTTTCAATTTTGAACATATTAACCTTGTAAGTATAGCACATATACTAATCAAGATTTCAATTTTTCAATTTCTTACTAAATAATAAAGTATTTCGAATGTGATGCGGGAAAAGAAATCGCTATAATATGATAGAGCTAATTGGTATAATTGGTAAAGGACAATTTTAGGTTGTGTGGTGTCGCAAAGAATTTTTCTCTAATAGGGGTGTTAATAAATGGAATAGCTTACCCCCGGGGGCAATAAATTCTAACACAATTAACACGTTTAAAAAGAAATACGTTAAAAATGTTGGGGTAAATCGAGAAGCTATCCATACTTAGATAAGATACAGCCATAAATATTTTATATGGGCATTGTGCAATATTTTATTATGTATATATAGATAGTTTTTAGTTTTTATTGTTGCATTTTTATTGGGTTGCTATGTTTTTGAAATATATAACATCCATATTTGTTGTGGGTATCTTTTTCTTAGCCACCTCTTGGGAATTTTGCCTGTTGTGGCTTGGTATTTATATTTGTAATTATGCAAGAAACTAAGCTCAAAGTTAAAGTAATTCAAAAAAAATAAAATAAAACAAACAAGCTTTTATCTTGCTTTTCCGAATAACATTTTTTCCCATCTTTTCAATGACGCCATTTTTTTTTAATGAAATGGCTCACCTCTTAAATATTTGATGAAAAGACCGGGGTTAGATACACTAAGAAATTTAGGTGTGGTCAACACGTTGGTTTGAATAGAGAAGATGACATGCAGCTGAATAAACTTTCGTAGCAATGACGCAATTACAGAAATTAGAACATTCAACCCTGCATTGTTATGCTCAATAAGTCTGTTTATTTGATCGAAGCTATTGAAATAGGGTGGTGCATAATTAACGAACCTCATTACAGTAATTCCATTTTCACTTTCCCCCCCTCTAATTCACCGTATTTCAAATTAATTAATTTTTTTAGAACGGTTTCATTTGATCCTCCATGAAAATCAAAGATTGATGAAGTTGAAGATATACTCTATGTTGGCTGCTGTTGCTGTATCCGTAATAATAAATTTTAGGAGAAAACTCAATACAACCTGTTAATTCTATATTTAATGAGTTTATACACACACAAGTTCTATACGAAATATAAAATATTATTATACAGGCTGTCACAAATTGTTTGCGCAGCGGATATCTCTGCAACCCGTTGACTTCAGAAACATAATTTCAATTATGAAAAAAAGTTTCCAAACGATGTGTGGTTGCTCGAAATATCTTAACTTTTCCAAGGATTTGTATACATGAAAAAATAGAAAAAAATTACTTTTTATATAGATGCAGTGTGCTAAAACTTCCAAATAGTGAAATGTAAATGCGTCTCTGCGAATTTATTTACAAAAACTGAAAAATTTTAAATGCAATATTAATGAAGTTATTTGATTTCGAAGCTTTAAGCATTTATTGATAATGATTTAGGGAGTGGTTCAAATTGAAAGTAAATTATATATTCAAAGTAGCAAAAATCCTGTGATTGTCAAAAATTGAAATTGTTATTTATAGTGAATAAAAAAATAAAATGGTTGAGTTTTATTTGTGTACATTCCCAAAAATGGCAACTTTTGAGAGAATGAAAACTTGCCCATACAGCAATAAATTGCCAAAATATAGTGATTTTACCTATTTATTATCTCGATAAATATCGCATTTAAAAATATGAAATTGCTTGAAAATGACTTTTTAGAGTGGGACTGATTTCAATAATTGGAAGGTTTAGCACAATAGGGACTGTATAAAAAATTAATTTCTCCATTTTTTATGGTACATGACCCATTAAATTTCGAAATTTTAAGTAATTGCCCATCATTTGAAAGCTTTTCGTGATTTAAAGTATGCTTATAAAGTCAATGGTCGCAGAGATAATCTGCTGTACAAACAATTTTGAACAGTCTGTATTAGCGAGAAATTTGAGGATATATATATCGCGGCTAAAATTACACCAATCTCTAAAAAACACGAATGAATTTAATAATGCCTGTAGAAAGTCATAAATATATATATACTAATTAATCATCTGGGATTATTCGTATAATTCTAACGATACCGTTTAGGTCGTTAATGTCCAGTAATATATCTTAATTGATATACTTAAGCTATTATTAATTATAACTGAGTAATCCTCTTATGTAAAGAGAAATTTCAGCGAAAAACTCATTATTTCAAATAGCTTCTCTTTTCTTATAAAAATTAGTGTTTCTATGAGCATTTATAGCGAGGGAAGGAATATATAACGACTGATTTAATTTATATAACTTGATAAAAAACATATTAGATCCGATGGAAACGAGGTATTGGAAATGCATAAAGAAAACAATTATGCACAGGTCTTTGTTGAGATTCGTATTTCTTTCATATCAATCCAATATTACACAAAATAAAAAAATATACAAATTATTATTTTATACAAATTAATGAACTGCCTGCGATGTAAATGCTATAATATATTATTTTGAAGTTGTGAAATAAATACTATTAAAACACTCTTACCATAGTGTTAATCTCGAGGATTCTAAATTCCCTTTGAAGCTCTGTAAAAGAAGCTATCGGACCTAAACTTGCTGCATGCTAGAGATATTCACGGTATTACATACTAGCATGTGATATCATACAGGGTGTCAAAATATTGACAAGCTCATTTGTCAAATGAATACGAAAAATAGAACGGGAAGGTGTATAGAAATTTACCGTTTGCTGCACTGTGCTTGGGAAAAAAGTGAATTTTTATTTAGACAAAATTTCAAGAATATTTACAAATTTTTACGACAAATAGCGCTGCAGTCTGGGAAAAATGGTGAAACACAATATTTTCAAAACATCCACCATTTGTATCAACAACATGGAGTAGTCTCAGAATGAAATTAGCAGAAAGCTAAACATATTAAATGTTACAATCAAGGTTTTTAAAATAAAGGAATTTAGTTTTCCATCATTCTGCGCCATCTATTAACGAACTTTGTAACTAATTTTGAAATTCTGTCTGAACTAAATTCGGGCCGTCTCGGCCAAAGCTGCTTAAAAGTTAACTTTGATCTCGGCCGAGAATTTGCTCGGGTTTCTCTAAATTTAGTTCTAAGACTGCACCATGTGTTGTTGCTGCGAATCGTGGATATTTTGGAAACATCGAATTTCAGTTTTTTTTACAGATTGCAGCGTTATCTGTTTCGTAAAAATTTATAATTTATAACTAAATTTTTAATGTGATTGTAAATTTTATTGTTTTTGTCACTACCGGTATGTTCTAACTCTGCATGAAAGTCGAACATTCCAGTAATTTTCGAGGCTTTGAGGCCTACAAAACAGAAAATAAAAACACTTCAAGGCACACAAAAATATTTGAAAAACCACGAGCAACTAAAAACATCAATTTGAGGCCTAAAAAATCCTAAAAACAAAAATCTCAGGAAAAAAATCTAGTCCCCACATTTGAAAAATCGGGGAGAAGATACGTCAAATCATATTTCGATCACGAAGTGCTTGGAAAAGTTCCACAACCATGAAAAAAATCAAAGTCCAAAATCTAGCCATCAGTGGGAATTTTTCCAAGTCCGCACCAAAAGTGGACTTCGCTGAATCTAATTATTTACCGAAAAACTTAGAAGAAAAAAAAAAATGAGTCGCCCCAAATTTTTGGGGACTGACATCTGAATTCTACGGAGTTCACGGGAAACAGAAAAAATCAGATGTGTCAACTCCAAAATTTTTTCCAAGTCTAGTTTGAATGGTACAAAAATTGTGATATTCACGTATTCCAAAAAGATTCCCAGATCTGCCCAGGGAATTTGTTAGTGTTAGTTCCATGCCTGAACCGGGATTCGAACCCTGACCTGCACAATCAAAGGCTAGTTCCCTAACCACAGGTCTGCCAGATGGCGGGTCCAGAGACCGAAATTTTTGATTTCTTTCAAAATAAACGGAAGATATGACATTGTATTTGAAACATCGAAAATGATTCGAGAGGATAAAACGACTTCTGGGAAATTCCAAAAATTTCAGTTTCTACTAATTTACTGGCGTTAAAAACTTATGACTGCGTCTCGACAAAACCTACCCTGATTAAACAACTTATAGGCCAGCAAATACGGTAATGATCATGGCAATACTCAGAATCCATGACAATTCTCTTTAACTACGCATATACAAACTATAGTAAAATAGAGTACCAAAGAATATTAATATAATTATAAATATGATTGTCACATATTTAAAGTAATAAATACGCATTAACAAAATCTAAAGAAAAATAGAAATTCGAAATGAATATTGAAATAATTATATGCATAATAACAATAAATATCTAGATATTTATGTAAGCCTATAACTCTTATCATTATCTTGATAACAAAACCACCTCATGGTAATATAGACAATATAGCGGAAACACATCGTTTAATACAAAATTTTTTTTAAAGAGTTATTATTATCATTTGCGACATCTTTTTGTTTGGATCTATTATTACATTCATACGTCGGTGTTTCTCCTATAAATAACGCAAACATCTGTTTTGTGAACGTAATGTTAAACGTATCGAAATTCATTTTGTCCTTTAGAGTACTCTCATGAAAAAAATAAGAAAATGTGAAAGAAAAAATATCCGCTTTTTCTTCAGGAAAACAGTGGATACATAAATTAAATTTTTGAATGAAAACTGAATAAATATGTATAGGTGGCGGACAGGAAAAATTGGATGTGGGTAAAGTTTTTATGCTCGGATGATTATCGTCGTAAAATTACGACCCCACTCGTATAACGGTGGGGGAAAAAAGAAGTATGCATTAAAGATCAATACGAGTTTTTGCTGCGCTGGAAATATTTGACATCGTTGCTCTCTTTCTTTCTCTCTCCAATTTTGTTACTTTTTTTCAAAAAAAAGCTAAAATATCTTGTAAAGAAATATTACCAAGATGTTTTACTTCTTTTTTTGTTGTATGTTCTATTTGCTTGTTTCTTATTTGAAGCAGCAGCGACCGCTGAATATTATGAACTACCAGTTCGCTCCGTTAAGATCTTTTCTAAGATCTCTTTTAGGAAAAGAAAAAAAAATTTTTTTTTCTGAAGTTTATGTTAAGGAGTTTTGTGTTTGTGAATGTTTGTGAGGGATGCTTTAAAAAATTGCATTAGTAAAAATTAGGTGCAATTTTCCAACCGAGTGGAGTGTGTCATTTGATGTGGTTACGGTGGAGGCTTAAATGTCTGTTACCTAAACTTATTCACATTCATAAATTGACGTCAGATTTTTTAGATCTTTATCCCATACAACATACCCCGATTTATATCCATTTCCAACCTTTCGGACATCTCGGTCCAAAAAAATTTCCCGTGAAGTTCGAGAGCCAACAAGTTATACTGTTACAATATCTTCACACTACTGTGTGTTATCGAATGGGCTCAACTAGAGTCCGAGTCAAACAGAGGGAGCACAATATCATTTTAGAATTTAATTTATTCTATGAATATTTTTTTTATTCAATATGAGTTTTTATTAATGCAGAAATTTTTTTTCATTAAGTGTCAATTTCGAAAATAGTTGAAATTATTTTTTCATTGAATATGCATTTTTCCATTTATAGTATGAATTTCATTTTAAATACGCATAGGTGGCGGACAGAAAAAGTGTGGGAAATGTTTTTATGTTCGGATGATTATCGTCGTAAAGTTACGACCCCAGTCGTATAACGGCGGGAAAAAGAGATATGTACAACTAAAATATCTTGTAAAGAAATATTACTAAGAGAGTTTACTTCTTTTTTGTTGTATGTTCTATTTGCTTGTTTCTTATTTGAAGCAGCAGCGAACGCTGATTATTATGAACTATCAGTTTGCTCCGTTAAGATCTTTTCTAAGATCTATTTTAAGGGGAGAAAAAAAAAGTTTTTTTTTGGAGTTTATGTTAGAGTTTTGTGTTTGTGAATGTTTGTGAGGGATGCTTTAAAAAATTGTATTAGTGGAAATATTAGGGAAAATTTACCGGAAGGGGTGTGTCATTTGACGTCGTTACGGTGGGGACGAGAGGGCTGTTAAGGGGTCTCACAACCCCTTAATTATTGATTAACCCTATGAAGGAAATTAAACTTTCGTTTACCTCAGCATTATTTTTTTGATTTTCTTCAATGTACTCTCCTCTAACGTTAGTGTCAGGGCCAGGACGTTGATGACATTTGCACTTTTTTGCATCTTTTTGCATTGTTCTGTTTTTTCCACTGTTAGGGCATTTTTTTGAGTTTGGAACATTTTTTGACTTTTATTTTTCACGATATATTTTTACACTGGAAAAAGACAATGGAAAAGATCGAAAAAAATTGTATGAATACTGATTGCATTGAAAGAGCACTTATGAAAAAATATGCTTAAATTTCTTGGAAAATAAAATAAAAGATGTTTTTCTTTGGCTTCCTAACCATAGGCATACTCAGTATTTTCTCGGGGGCAGGGGTTTCATTTTTAATTTTTTACTGCAAAAAACCTTATTTCTCCCCCTCAGTACGCCAGTCATGCTCTCCCCCAACTACAATAGAGCCCCCAGATCAGATTTTTCACGTATCTCTCAGTAGTGAATTTCTTGTGAAAGAACAAAAATGATAAGAATCGTCTAAGGTCATAATGAATGTCAATATGACCTAAGTAATGTAATTAGGTCAATGAATGAATTATAATTCATTTATTTGAAAAATTGTTGTTTTTGTTGATGGAATCTAAATGACAGAGACTTGAAAAAAAATTTACATATGATTTTGATGCTGACAAAATGTTTTCTTTCGACATTTGGCCATAACCCAGTTTTTCAAAAGAATTTTGTTCTATTATTTGGATGACATTTTTTTTTGCAATTTTTAGGACAACTTTTAAAAGCCATTTTTCAAGATTTTTTAATGGAACAAAAAAACATCCGGGTCTTGGTTATAATAATATTAATGGTACAGAATATTTTTTATTTGCTTAATGGGATCAGACGCATGCATGAATGTTATGCAACAGGTGACAGAGAAATATTAAACCATTTTTCTGAAATAAAAACACGTGAGAATGTAGTACGCAATTGACCAATAGGAAAATTCTGTTGAGTGATCACTCACGAAATGAGTGACCGAGTGAGTAAGCGAATACCTTTCTAAGTGATGGAGTGAGTGAGTAATCGCATAAGTGAGACAGTATGAGTGATCAAATCAGTGGTTGAATGACAGAGTCAGTGAGCGGATGAGTGGCCGAGTCAAAGAGTAACCGAATGATCGAGTGAGTGGTTGGCTTAAGAGTGATTGACCAGCGGCGTTGGAGCCGGGGCTGCTCAAGCACTCCCGGAAATTTGTATAGTGGGTTCGAGCACCCCCAGAAAATTGATTCAGAGGGGAAAAAAAAAACAAAATTTCATTCATGATACTAAAGATGAGCACCCACAGGTTAGAAACATTTCCAACGCAGTTGTGAGTAACCACATGAGTGAACAGGTGAATGGGTGAGTGAGCGGTTGAGTGAGTCAATGATCGTATGAGTGGTCGAGGGAGTGGGTGAGTGACTTAGGGGGGTGAGCAACCGAATGAGTGGCTTGCTTATCAGCTCACTCATTTGAGCATTCGCTCATCGTTCACTCATTGAGGGCCATATTCACCGACATGGTTTAAACTGTAGTCACAATTTTTGGATAAGAGATAAACATAGATTAGTTAAAAACCTGAATTTAACTAATCCGTGTCGATCTCTTATCGAAAAATTGTGAACCGCCCTTAATCAATCACTCACTTGTTCATCCTCTTTTTCTCTCACTCTCACTTACTCATCCGCTTACTATTTCACTTTGTTGATGTATTTTCCGCACACTATACAATACTGTCTGACGAAATTTCGCTGCTTCAGTAATCAGTCGAACAATGCAGAAATATGTGTAATCTATTACAACACAGTTTATTATCTTTTCAATCCTTTTAATATCCAAGATGGGAAATACTGGGAATATTTCTTAAAATATAAATCATTTTAAAACCCAAGTGTGGTGCTGTAATTGATTTTTTAGCACGTAAACGTCATGTTTGAACAGTGTTATATTTTTGTTTCGAGTTTCCCATCTAAGTGCAAAACCTACTTCGTTTCAATTCATTATTATCGCGCGTCCTTCGAACTGATTGTAGAAACATGAAACATTGTTGGGAAGCGATTGCTTATTAAGTAGCAACAACGTCGTGATTTTCAACATATTAACAAATCAGTTCCTGTAAGATTGATCAGACTGAGGATAGTAGATTATAGAATCTTTTCTCAAGGTTTATTCGGTGGATTAGGTGTTCTCTAGATATTCGTTCAAAGCAAGAGGAGAAATTATGGTCAAAGCGAAGCCAGCTATTAAGCGAACGGCACACAACCGAAAGAAACAGAAGCCGAACAAGAAACGCGTCAAGTTTCGCCACCCGGTCTGTACGAACCAAAAGATGCCCCTGGACAAATACCTACTGTTCGACCTGCTGGAAATCTTTTGCCGATTCGTCGTCTACAAGTGCGTGCGCGAGAATATGCAGCAGGCTCGGAAAAATAAGAATTCCAAGTATTGCAAGGGAATGGTGGCCATCGAACAGATGAGGTCTTTCATGAGGATGTGGTCGAAAAGCTTCAACGAAGCCACCTAGTTAACTCAAGTTGGAGCGGAGCTTCCTTCTGAGATGTAGTCATGGAACTTGGGAAATTACAGGAACTCGAGGAGAAATTTCGATTGAATAAACGACAGCAGTGATATCAGAAATGTCTTAATCTCATTCAGTATTTTCTCGTTTATTTTTGCACGTAGAAGTGTTCCCAAATGTTTCTCGAGAAATCATCAACATGAAGTTTGGTTATCAACGGGACGCATTTCGAGAAAAAGAAGGTTTTACTAGAATTGTTATGTAATAGTCCCACGTTTCAAAAATTTTATGATTTCACAATTTAGTGACAAATTATTGAAGCTGTGACTTAATTCATTTTTTCTTTCAACAGTTTAGCACTTCTAGATTGTATTTCTGGACTTGGGTTAAAAATGTGACTTGCAACACCGTGACTTTAACCCGTTCATTACAACATTGCACAATCTTCAAGTATGAATCAACAAGGAAAAGGTCCCAAGTTGACGTCTTCAAAAATATTTGAAAAATAACCATTGATTCCACTCATTCAAACGTGTTCAAAAATATAACAAAATCTGGTGGAATTATTATGGGTCACTCGAAAAAAGTATAAGTATTAATATTTTGAACACCAATGAATTTAAAAATCCCGCAATCCTAGAGTGATGTCATTCAAACAACACATGACCAGACCAACACTACTATAGATAGTGAAGGCCTCCACGCGAAGCTCGTGACGTCAGTGAAAAAGATCGCATCACCAACATCCACTGGATATAGCAAGCTCACGCACGCGCCATCTATACACCTTTTTCGTAGCATATAAAATGGCTATAGGTGGGATGACCTTCTTCAGTGACGTTAGGAGGTTGGCGCAGAGGCCTTCTGCTATAGATGGTGTTGCTCAGGTACAGCACCGAAAAAGAAAGAGAAAAAAAAGTAGGGAGAAAAGAAAAAGAGAGATATAGAGAGAGTGAGTGTGGTTGTAAAGAAAAAAACGTGAGAAAATCATTTTTTATAGATATTGCCAAGAAGTGCGAGAGGCGACGAGTAGCCAACCGTGGGCACTTTTAATAATTTTTTACGGGTTTAATAATTGCATTCCACCGCTAATTTTTTCCCCTATTTTCCCATAATTTTGCCCTTTACGAATTGTTTTTTATAACCGTCACGAAAAAAAAGCAAAAAAAAAAGCGTATGATTCAATTTATAATTCTTCAGTAGAATTAGGGATGAAGGTTGCTTGCATAATTTAGAAATTGTGTAATAATGAATATGACTTTATCTATAAATATTCATATGTTTTTTTTCCAATTTTAATGAAATGAAATTTAAATCAGTAGAAATAGGCTTTAGCATTGTTTTTTTCACTAAAGTGAAGTAATATTTGGCAACTTCTCCTTCAACTGGCAGAATTTTTGGCAGGAGAAACGGCGTTATACCGTTTTGTTCTAATCGCATTGTCCCATATTTTTCTAGATAAAACATGATCACCCTGAGTATATGGAAGTAACAATTTCGTACGCAGATGCTGATTACATTCGATTACATTTTCCTCTCAAAAAAGGTCTTGAAAACGTCAACATTGGTTGTAACGACAACTCAATTAAAACGACAAAGTTTCGCGGAATCTTCAATGTCGTTATAACCGAGTATTCGAAATGTAGATGATATGGATGTCTGATGGAAATTCTGGACTGCAGAAGGAGCCTGGGTTTTGAAAATTTTCTGGCTCGATGTGTACTTTCACTCCTCTTATTTTGGTGGTTTCGTGACATCCTGAATACGTATAAATGATTTGCATGTCTGTATATTTTGGTAAAGCTAGAATTCGAAACTAACCTGATACGCTTCTTCTTCAGCATGTTTTCAATCATGCGTTATAATGAGTGTATTATGCTTCGAAAAATAACTGCCCATGTGTCATTGAAATATGTCCCACAATTTGTTTATTATATGCCATAATTTATTTTTGATAGTATTTGTGGAATCACCCAAATGAAAAGACAAGATGGAATAACTGTATTTAAATTCCACTGTTGGACAACGAAAATCTTAGCATTGTTGGGGCTGCGATTGGCATGCGTAACCCCAGTTGCATTTTGTATACTAGCCAGAGCTTGTGAGATTAGAAGGGTAATCAAAATTCTTTGGTAGCGTTAGTTCGTTTTCTGTGTGGTTATCGTCACTAAATTCATTCTCAAGAAAGAAAGAGGGGGGTAAATGGTCAAGCCGGTGAAGAAGACCGCTTCTTGCGTCAGGTCGGTGAAGAAACCACCCTCAATAATCAAGCCGAAGGTCAAGAAACCAGCACCCCCGAAACACGTGAAGATGAAGACACCATTCTGCCCAGATACCAAGCCGTCGCTCTCCACCTACGGGCTGTTCGATCTCCTCGAGATCTTCGGGAGGTTCGTGACTTACCGTGTCATCCACGCGAACATCGGCAACGCCGAGCTCGGAGCTCCGAGCTTTTACCAGAAAGGACTGGACGCCGTGAACCAGCTGCAGACCTTCATGATCGAATGGGTCGGACACTTCAACAGGACCATCGCCAGAGAAAGGCTTCATTGCTATTGAGAACACAGAACATCCCTTCGCACCAACGAACGCCGAAAACGACAGCCAAGGGTTGAATTTTAAAGCTTCCAAACGGCTCTGTGTCCACAGGTCAATTGCTGGTCACATTATGCTCATTAAAGCATGTGCATAACAATATAGGGTCTCTTGTAAATATCCATGAGTGCTCGTAATTGAAACAAAACTGCAGGTATCAAAGCATCCATTGGAAAAAAGTATAACCACGTATCAATTTTAATGAAATCTGTGAAATTTTTATCGATCTCAACTTGAATTTTTGACACATTTTTGACTCTCTAATGAGCTCATGAAATTTGAATAACGATACAAAGAATAATTTTAACTAAACTTTTCAACTTGAAGTGAATGTACAGTAAGTAACTGTGGTGTGGCTGATAGTAAATACACTGGAGTATATACTGTAGGCTGTCGGAAATTGATTGCACACGAATATCTCTGCAACCGTTGACTTTGGAAACATACTTTTCTACAAAAGGTTTTCAAATAACATGCGGTTACTCAAAACGTCTCAAATTTCCCAAAGGGGTTATACACATAAAAGATATTTTTTATAGTCCTCGTGTGCTGAAGCTTTCAATTAGTGAAATACAAATTGGGCTGTGTGAAGTCATTTACAAAAAAATGCATATTTTTAAATGCAATTGTAACGCAGATATCTGACTTCGAAGTGTTCAGCATTTATCGCCAATTATTGAGGGCGTGGTTCAAAAATCGCGAAACGCAAATTAAATTTAAAGTTGTATAAATTTTGTGAAAAGTTGCATAATTGATGTTTATTGTGGATAAAAAAGTAAAACAGTTGAGTTCATTCTATTTGTGTATGGTCCCCGAAAATAAGAAATTTTGAGCCAATGGAAACTTTCCAATACAGAGATAAGTCGCCAAAATATGGAATTTACATATTTAATATCTCGTTAAATTAATATATTTGAAAATACTTTTTTTGCAAATGAGTTTTCAAAGCAGGGATAGCTACATTTCAATAGTACTTGGAAATTTTAGCATACGGGGACTCTGCATAAAAAAGAAATTTAATTTCTTTATTTTCTTATGTCTTTACACCCCCTCAAACAAATTTTGATAGATTATAGAGATTTTAAGTATTTTAAGTAATTGAATGTCATTTTTTTGAAAACTTTTTTTTAAATTAAAAGTATGTTTCTAAAGTCAACGGTTGCACAGATATCAGTTTTGTAAACTATTTGGGGCATCCTGTATTGAATAGTGAGATATACATGTTGAGAAGTAGAGAGGCATGCTTCGGATAACTAAACTGTGGCCAAATTCCTCAGAACTGATGTTTATCTGTTTCAGGAAGCGTTTCTTAAATAGTCATCAAGAGTAACGTGCCATTAAAAGGGGAAGAGAACTCATCGTCCATCTTTGGGCAAAGAACAGGTTCGTCTCTGCAAGTGATGTCTCAGAAATCGTTAAAAAAAACAAAAAAACAGAGCAGAATGAGGAAAATCGAATGGTTACGATAATAATGACGTCACACTTTTGCTTAAATATGAAGGATGAGACAGCCTCGCATTTCAAGGAGCTCTAATCAAGACCAACAAAGCATGAGATGCGTGATGGCATATTTTTACTTGTACTTATCGTCTAGGAAGTATTCAGCCAACGTATGTGGATATTGTAGCAACGGTTAAAAATGTAAAGCCGGGGTTTCCCAGGAGCATGTTTTCTACAGTGCGTGCAATCAGTTAAAAACTTCAAATTCAGGTTTTTTAACCAATCAACGTTTTCACGCTGCACCCGGCGCTGAAATTCTACTCCTAGGAAACCCAGGCCTTAGGGGAGAATAGCAATAATGATGGATTCCAGCGATCACACCGTGATAGTCCTCCGAACTTTGTGGATGTCCTCCTGGTTAAAAGAAGTCTCAAAATATGTATACCATTCAACAGATCCACAGCAATCCAGAAAACATACTAGCACATACAGGGTGTCCCGCAAAGGACTCCCTGATTATAAAATCGAATAACTCGGACACGGTGAGCGATAGAAGAATAAAACAAAAGGTATGTGTATTCTGAAAACCGTAAACCTCAAAAACCTGATACAGAAGTTTCAAAATTAGTTAAAAATGTTGTCGACAAGGAGTCCTCTGTAAGCAGTCATTGCAATCACTTCATAATAGATTCAAAAAAATGTACCCCTTCCACAGCAAAAACATGAAAGCAAACGGAGAAAAATTTTCAGTCACACTACTTACCTCAATGGAAATGAACTCCCATGCCTCACAGATTAAACCTTGAAGCTCACCCAGTGTTGCAGGATTGTTCCGCAGAACAGTGTCCTTCAATTTGTCCCACAAAAAGTAGTCACGTGGGGGGGGGGGGTAAGATTGGTTGAGCATGGAGGCCGATCCATGCCTGTTTCAGTAAATGGGGAATAGTTCAATCCACAATGACTCTATTCCCGAAGTTTTTCTCGAGAAAGGCACCGTTGTGGTACGGTGTGGTTGGGCCCCATCTTGCATGTTCGATCCTCCAACCAAGGCTATAAACTGTTCTAAAACTGTAATGTACTGTTCAGTAATGATCATTTGTGCCATCTCTGTGCTCACATTTTTGAATCTATTGTGTTGTGATTGCAACGACTGCGTGCAAAAGACAGTTTATAGCCTAATTCTTAGACTCCAAACTGCGATTACACCATCACATCACCACCAGACCAAAACATGCTCTGTCCCCAAAAGAGACTTCAAATTCGAAAAACGGAGGAAAATTGGGGAAAAAACATCATTTTTTAAAAATGCAGGCAAACTGGTTCTACACCACATCAAATTTTTATGGCTTTCAGAATACTCATACCACTTGTTTTATTCTTCTATCAATCACGGTTCCCGAGTTGTTTCATTTTAGAATCAGGGGAGTCCTTTCCGGGACACCCTGTAGGTTGATGTATCCGCTATTTTCTCTTATCTTAGTGGCAAAAAAAAATCAGTTTTTTTCAAAACATTCTGAAATTTTCTGTAGCTCATGATGCACATTAGACCTGTGCAGAGCCATCTATCGATGTAATTATATTGCACCGGTGCAGAATAATTGCAATTGGAAGTACAGTATGTCTCCAAAGTACAGTTGATGGTTATAGTTGCGCATACAATTTGGGACAGCCCGTATAACAACCCTTCTGTGAAGCAGAAAATTTTCACAGTTTCCAAAACTATTGATTCCCTCAAATTTTTGTGATCATGTCACCATTGAAGAATGCCTGGGAATGGCCCATATATGGGTCACGTCAATGGAAATGTCAGAGAGCGTCAAATATATAATAACTTTTTTTTTCACCGTTAGAAATAAGAGGAACAGCAAAAACATTCCCTTAATGTGACCAGCTCTCATCCTTGGAATTTTTTGGAAAAACCGTCATCAAAACGCAAATAAAAGAGATCCAATTATTGACGTTAAAGCAGATGTATCGCTAAAATCGATGCCGTTATAACCGAGTTTGACTGTATTTAGTTATCCGTTACCCGCTAAAGGGTGGGAAGTGAGTGTACCGCATACGCTCAAACCAATATTCTCGACTTGGTGCGACGCCAAGAGCCAGGGTATGCACCAGGTGTGGTCGCATCTGACCCCGCGTTTTTGGGGGCCTCGCACTTACGGTCATAGTAATTTCTTTCGTAAATTACGAATTTTCGTGAATTCCAGAATTCTGAATTTTCATCAAAATTCAGTATTTTTCTTTCATTTATTCTGTTTATTTTGAATTTTCATCAATTCTGGAGTCATTTCTTTCATTTACTCATAATTTTTTTTGCATCTATTCTAGAAGTATTTCTTACATTCATTCACGATTTTCATTTATTGTATACGTATTTTTTTTCATTTATTCAGGATTTTCATCCATTCTGAAATTCTGAATTTTCATCAGGTCTATTTTTTTGATCCATCGATTTTAAATTTACATTAGTTTTCAGACAGTTTCTTTCCTTAGGTCTCAATTTTGGTTGGTTGTGAAATTATTTCTTTCATAAATTTTTTTTCCGTGAAAAAAGTTTTTATTAATATTTTTTGTTAATTCAAATTCGTGTGTACAGTTTTGTTGTATGGACATTTTTCGTCATTCCTGTATATTTTGTTATGAGGTATGAATTTTTGGATGTGCCGAATACCCCTTCCCCCCCACAGAATATATAAAATCGGGACAAAGGAGCTCCAAAATTATTAGGACACCTCTGACTCCGCGTCTGGTAAATTTGACCCTGACGACGCTATTCCACGAAGTTTGACTACACCCATGGAGGCGCGATGCATACTTTGAGAACTACTGTTCTAAGGTGAAAACACCGAGATTGTCCACCATATCTTAAATTTGAACTACAATTTAGAAAAAAAAAACATAATAAGTCTTTCTTCTTTTTTTTTCGAATGTATAATTTACTCGAATTTTCATCCCACATAGAATTGTTCTAAGAAGAACATATCAATACCCCTTATCTCTGCCAACCTTCCAATGTAATAACGTAAAATCAAAAGTGATTCGCTAGATGACTACTATTCTAAAATTGAAAAGAATTTTAACAAAAGGAAGAATTAAAAACATTTTTTTCCAATAATAATAATAAAAAAAAAAACCAATAACACCTTCGACAGAATTTTTTCGTT
This sequence comes from Pholcus phalangioides, assembly GCF_987345545.1. Taxonomy (NCBI): domain Eukaryota; kingdom Metazoa; phylum Arthropoda; class Arachnida; order Araneae; family Pholcidae; genus Pholcus; species Pholcus phalangioides. The sequence continues at coordinate 4,748,300 of NW_028301599.1, read as the reverse complement.
TTTCATACTCCCTCCTTTATTAAAGGGAGTTATTTTACTTGAAGTTCATTCAAATCTTGATAAGGATTGGGAAAAATTCCTCCTATTTAGGGAAATGAGGCTCAAAATCCGATTAGTAACAAGGGAGGTATCATTGGTAGCCGGTGGTTTGAAGAGGTAAGTTGGGCAATGGACGTTATCTTGCGTTTTACCAAAAAAAGGAGAGAGTGTTTCCTCTTCTCGTTTTTGATCTTTTGAGAGTATTTCCTCTCTTTACCAACATTGTTAAATCGATTTAAATTCAAGTGCCGAAAAGAATAAAATAATATAAGAAAATACCGAGAAGCAAATAATAAAAATCAGGTGATTGTTTTCTGATTTGGGGAGAGGGAAAGTCTTGAGAGAAGGAGAACTTTCTAAAATGTCGAGAGTTTTCTCTCACCATCCATGGCCATGAATACCTGAAATTCTTGTCGTTTTGAACCATGCATGGTCTTTTTTCTTTTATCCCGGTTGGAATGTTCATTCTCGAAATGAAGGGATTTTAAAGTGATAAAAATGAGGCTAAATAATGGTACTTCACCAGATTTTTTTTTTCAAGTGCCCATTTTTCACTGATGAATTTTTATTTTCGGATATATTTTTGAAAAATTTACTTTTCTTTGTTATCCCTCCAGTTCATTTTTCATTTTTTTAATAGAAGATAATTGCACTCGAAGTATATACACTCATTGCCATAAAAATTTGCCAACCCAGAAGAAGTCGTCAAAATGAAACGAAATTTTACACATGTAAGTACTACGTTGATATATGTAAGTGATTAGAAAATCCAAGAAAAAGGATCATTTATTTCAGAAAAAAAGTACAGATGAACAGAAGTTTTAGTACTCTGTTGGACCCCCCTCTAGCGCGAATGCACGATGCGATACGAGCGGGCATTGAGGCATACAAGTTACGTATGATGTCCTGAGACATCTCGTTCCACAGTTGCTGTAAATGTGCCTCTAGTTCGACCAACCTCGTAGGGTGTCCAACTTGCCGTCCCAAATGATCCCAGATATGCTCGATTGGTGACAAATCTGGGGATAGAGCAGGCCAGGGAAGGGCGGTAATGTGGCGAAGGCAGTCTTGTGACATCCTTGCTGTGTGTGGCCTAGCATTGTCTTGTTGAAAAATGGCTCCTGGGAGCCCTGCCATGAGTGGCAACACATGTGGCTGAAGGATGTTATGGACGTACCGCTGGGCTGTCATTGTGCCATGGATCAATATTAGGGGTGACCGTGTATCGTAAGCAATGGCAGGATTGAAGCGTTCACCACGGGGCCTCCACACACGAACACGATTGTCATCACTGCTCAAGTTGAATCTCGATTCGTCGCTGAAGACGACCTGGTTCCATTCCGTTGCAGTCCAATCCCGTCGTGCTCGACACCACTCCAAACGGAGGCGTTGGTGGGTGGATGTCATTGGCAGCACACGTAATGGGCGCCGCGATACCAGATGTCCTTCAGCCAGGCGCCTTGCGATGGTTCGGGAAGACACAGGGGCCCGGCCTAGAAAATCAGAACGGCCTAGTTGACGAGCTACTCGCTGAGCTGACCACCCAGCTTCCATCATCCCGATGATTCTTCCCCTATCGAACTCTGACAACTGCTCATATGGTCTTCGACGGCGGCGTAACGGCATGTCTACCTCAGCATTTCCTTTGCAAACGATTAAATACACTCCAGCAAGTGATAATAAAATCAATACCAGCAAGCTGTGATCAATACACTCCAGTGTATATGAAGTCGTATAGGACAAATTATGATTTTAGGGGAAACACAATACGTGCACAACAGGTCATAAGTATTTGCAGCATAGAATATTATATATATACAGGGTGTCCCATCAAGACCGCCGAAACTCTGCACAGCCAGATTCCTCACTTGAAATACATAAAAAATGCCCCAGGAACTGTACCTGCACGACCTGTGGTTTTCGAGAAAAATGGGGAAGAAAAGTATGACGTCATTCCTGGTGCTATATGAAACGACGACTTGACGTCATTCTACAGCGCTTGCATGCATGCCTCGATATGCGCGGTGGACATTTTCAACATCTTCCTATGTAAACATAAGCAAATACCGATGTTCATGTTCCCAATAAAGTTTTTTTTTTCTTCCACTGGATATGATGTCATACTTTTCTTTCGCATTTTTCTCGAAAACTATGGGTCGTCGTACAGGTATAGTTCTTTGGGCATTTTTTATGTATTTCAACGAGGAATATCGCTCCGCAGAGTTTGAGCGGTCTTGAAGGGACACCCTGTATATTGGACGAAAAGTTCTACTGCACTTATTCTCAGTGATCTGTTATCCAGTATTGAAGCAGGGTTATCTAATCCACGGTCAAATGCTGTACAGAACAGTAAGCCTGACACAAGCGATTTCAAACTAATATCAAAAGTATGCAAGGTGTCCTCTAATTCCTAATTATTTATCTCAACCGTTCATCGTATTGCTGTGATTTATATTTTAAAAAATGCTCAAAATGAGTTCAGAAATCATTCTGTACCAGTTTCAAGTGAAATTGCAGTGTAACATGAAAAAAAATCTAAATTTTTGTTCGGTCTCCCTGTCCTATAACTTCCAATGAAAAAATGGTTGCACTGTCTCTCCTGAGGCCAGAGGAAAAAAAATAAGTGCAATATTCACTGAGATGTTTGAATTTAAAAATCGAAAAAGGCATCGGTCGTTAGTTTGTGCAGTTTTTTTTCCCCAGTTTCCTCCGATTTTAGAATTTAAATATCTCAGTGATTATTGCACTTAAAACATGGAATTTATGCGTTGGCGTCAGTAAGATACACACTCTTATTTTATGACACACATACTTTTACTCTGGAAACTACTTTATCGCACACCAACTCCGGTCATATATATCGCCGGCAATTTCCAACCAGTGGAGTTGGGTGGAAAATGAAGGCTCCATACATCAGCGGTCGCCCCACGATCGGTAGGTAAAGGACTTGCTTCTGATGTTGTGTGCCTGGATTGCTCTGGAAACTGGTACAGAATGATTTCTCATCACATTATGAGCATTTTATATTAGAACCATACTTCTACGATTAACAGTTGACGTTAACGGTTGATCAGATAGCCTAAAATCCGAATTAAGACTTACAGGACACCCTGTATATTTTAAAAATATTTCTGCTCTTTCGGGTGGATTCCAAATGTCTTTTGCACCAATTACTCTTTTTTTGTTTTTACTTACAATGGTAAGTTCGCCTTTAAAATGCGCTCTTTAGCTATTTATTTTCGCTTTTTTTGTACTTCAAATGTATCCTGAAATAGATTTTCGTGTCCTGTAAATATGCCATAGAAAGCCCAAAATGTTGAATATACCTGCACTTAAGGATATCCACTCTTTCTTTGAAACCAAGCTGAACTATGGTCTATCGTCGTGGGCATTTTACTATCGAGTAAGATGTGCGGGAAGTGAGCGTGCGTATCCAATAGCCTGAATTTGTATACAGGGTTGAGTATAAATTTTTAGTTCTTTCAACATGTGTACCGCTGCAGGTCTGTTGCTTTCTGTTGGGGAATCGGCTCGCATTCGAGTCCCGACGTCGGGAAGCACAGAATACCAACTTCCACGAGCGGGAATCGAACTTAGACCTTCGTAATGCGAGTCATCCATAATGCGCTCACGATCGCAGAGCGGAAAAAAGGTCTAGATTAGAGTAGAAAGCAATATTCTAACATTAACTCCTTCACATAGGCTTTTGGTAACAAATTTGGGCGATCTCTAGTGGAAGTACTAGCAATATATCTGGAAAAAGGTTTCTTTGTTCGCATCTTAGAAAAAGGAAGAAGACGCGAAAAAAGAAAGAAATAAGAAGAAATTGAGTGAAAAAAAAGAAAATAGAAGGAGGAAAGCATTTTAGTAGAAAAGTAGATAAGAGAGTACAGCTGATTTCTCTTTCACCCCTACCTTCCCCCCTTTTTCCCTCTCTCCGCGTATTATCATTTTCTCTCATATTTATAATAGAAAAATATATGATTAGTAGGAGGAAATCACTAAACAGGGGTATAGGAAGAACGAGGAGGAAAAAGAAACAACTTCTGTTCATAGGGTTTAAAACGAAGTTTCGCGATTAGGAGAAAACGGGTAAAATCAGCGAGAGCTAAAATGAATTTCTTTCATTTGCATTTGGACGAGATATCTCGTCCGTGATGGTTGAGGGTTGCTTTTTCCCGTGAATTATATGTGCATAATTGTAGTTTTTGCTGCTATAAATGGGGGTACAAGGCAATACCAATATTTCCGGCGAGGGGAAGGGTCAAGTGAAAGTATTTGGGGACCTCTGATATAGAAGAAAAGAGCAAAATTGAACAACCATTGTTGTATGTTCTGGGATACCGGCATACAAAGGAACTGTTTCTTGTCATCGATCTGCGTAGTTTTTGTTTTTTTTATATTTTTAAATTGGAGACCGCATTTCGCTTTATCTGCCACTCTAAGCTTACTTACCATTCGGAATGCAAACACAAAGAAATCAGCCACTTTCTCTCGTCCCCGCCATTTTCCCTCTCCTCCCGAAAAACTTGAGATTGCCGTGCTCCACACACATACACACACAGAGCGAGAGAGTTCTCTCATACACGAGCACCTTATTTTGCATTCCTGTTTGAAAAGTTCCATCAGATCCGCTAGCAGACGTGATGCGAGATACCACCCGCTGAATATAATTAGGGAACGGGTGGACGGGTGCCACCCCCAAACTGTTCCTTCTTCAGCTTTTCGCTCGCCCACCCTTTCACCTACCAACTCCTCAACTCCTCTATTTCCAGGGATTAACCACCAGGAGCAAAACAATTTGCAAATCCCGATTAGCTTTCCTCCATTCCAGGCCACGCCATCTCCCTACAGAGAGCTTTCTCTCTCTCTCTTACAACCTTTTACTCTTCTTGCAGCCCCAACCCCCCCTCCCTCTCTCTCCTGGAATTCATGACATACACCCTTCAGCTAAGAACTAACTCATCGCCGAAGATAAGAGAGGTCCAGGTATTTAGTCAAGATGCCTGCACCCGCGCCTAGGACAGTGTCATAAATAAAAGAATTGGCTCATTAATCAAAAGAAAGGCTTCTGCCATCAATTCTCAAGCCGTTGGCGGATTCACGGTTGCTGTATCCGTTGATTAATCTCGTCGATGGCGGGAAGGCTTGGCGTTGTTTCATCAGATTTTATCGTTTTGCCCCTTATATCCAAAAACATGAATGTGCAAATTTCAAAAACTTGGGAAATGACGTTTGTTCGAATGTTTACTCTATTCATGCTACTCTATGTATGTAATTTTCTTAAAATGTTTTCTAACATGTTCATGTTTTTCAAGAGGGGATACGTATTAGTTTCACGAAAAACTTGTATAGTAAATAAGTTATCCAACCACAGAGGATAAACCCAAAAAGTGAAGATATTTGCACATTCATGTCTCTCGCATAAGGGAACGGGACAGTATCTCGAAATTACGAGGTTGGATTTACCAGTCAACATTCCATTGTATTACAGCTTCCGTTAATTTTATCAATTTCAATAGAATTACTACAGTTTTAGTACAACAGAATTACACAATTACTACAGAAGAGTCTCAATAATTCAATTCTCGAAACTTTCCCACAAAGAACAAGTTTTGTTTCATTTTTTCTCATTTTTCTTACGAATACGAGTAATTTCATTTTTTTTGGGGGGAGGGACTTGATGCCTAGACTGAGGCATTTGGCATACCCCCCCCCCCAGACAAGAATTTTTCTTAGGCCCTTCCATAGTATATTTAAAGTCGGAAAAAAATAACATTCGTATATCAAGCGCATTCCCCAAAAGGGTGCAGTCTCCTATCAGTTTCCCTTATAAAGTGTCTACGGGTCTTGACAGTTTTTCTAATGAATTCAGATATTAAATTAAAGACAAATTAAGGACAGTAAAGAGCGAGTGCCGTCTTAACCCTTTACGGGGCACTACTCTTTAAAGTTGTAATTTAGACAAAAAAAAGTTGTGTGAAGGCTGTCTACTTAGGCCTAAAGGAGTACGCAGGTATAATTTTGTAATTACAAATAAAAAGAAGCAAAATTTCTTGTAAATACGAAGATTTTATAAATAACGCTTCACAGCTGAAGATTTTGAATTGTTTTGCTTGTTGGGTGTCTTCTATGATTGAAAATTAAAGTTCAAAGTAAATGACCTCTTTTAATCCATTTATAATTGAATTTAACGGCTTGAGAAGCTAGTCAAGTTGCGTGTTCCATGCAGTGGAACACTGAACAACAAAGGGTTAAAGCATGAACCAACCCGGGCATGCCCGGGGGGGGGGGGAGGGGGCCTCGAGTGCGGAGGGGAACCTCATGAAAATTAGATCTGGTTAAAATTTAGAATTAAACACGTCTCCCCAGATAGGGGAGCCCTCAGAAAAACCACTTTAACCAGGAGCCCCAGGATGCTCTTGCCAAGATCGCCCTGCCAAGAGTAGGTATCCCCCTCACAGCACTCGAAATGTGGTTTTCTATTATTTTTTGAATAATTGGATAATCCAAGTTTTTAGTAATTCGAGATGGTCTCGGTCTTGTACACCCCAGATTATCGAGACTACTGTAGTACTTGAATTTTAGAATTATGAATGTGAAATTTGTAAACGCTCCATACCATACAGTAGCACTCAAAAGTCTTTTTTCAAATGCAATAATACTCGTGGCGCCAGCTCATTTGCTAACATTGACGTATGTAAAGCAGAAGGAAGGTATTTATAGACACCTGTAGGTGAAATTTGTTTGGGTTAGTGAGGTTTTATTGATTAATTTTTGTTTTTGGACAGATCTATGTTACCTTTGAAGCCCCTTATACCCCCCCCCCCCCACTTAGGAAACGAAATTAAAAAAAAAAAACCTTTCTTAGTGAGTCTTTATGCCATGAAATAAAACTACTGACCAAATTTAATATTTCTAATGTCAGCAGTTTCGGCTCGGCGATGATGAATCAGTGAATCTGTCAGTCAGGACGCGTCATTTTGAACAGGGTGTCCTGTAAGTGCTAATGCGGCCTTTAACTCATCAACCGTCAGTCATAAACGTATGATTCAAATTAAAAAAAACGCCCAAAAAACATTAAAAAATTATCCTGTACTACTTTTGAGACTGAGAATACAGTGTGTCACAAAATAAAAAAATCTACATTTTTATACGGTCCCCCCCTCTCCTTTAACTTCAGTCCTTGTCCCCTAACTTCCTATTGTTAAAGAGTTGTTGCACCGTATTTCCTTCGGACAACGCTTCTTTCCTTCATTCATGCTGTTCTTTCTCAACTTTTCTATGGTTTAGAATTTGAATATCTCTAGAGCGAATATTGCACTTAGAATATTCACTGAAATTCTGAGAAACCTGGAATTTTTTTGTTGGGCTCAGGAGGGACAGGACAACAACCTTCCAATTGCAAGTTGGAGGACTGGAGTTGTTGAGGGACCGTACAAAAATTTGAATGTTTTTTATTTTGTCACGCACTGTATTTTCATTCTCGAAAATGGTATACGGTAACGTCTTTTGAGCATTTTTAAAATTGAAACTATACCTCCACGACGGACGGCTGATGAAATAAAGGCCGTATTAGCATTTACAGGACACCCTGTATATATAGATGAAAAAGTGTTTTGTTGCGTTCTTAAAGACTGTATAGTGGGTTGAGAACAACCTTAAACACTGAAAAGAAAAAAATCCATTAAACGTTAACAAATTAAAAGATTTCGGTTTCGGGCTCTCACGAATGAGCAAATTTAAACAAAGAAAAAGTCCCCCCATTTCATGAATTTTATTCGATGCATTGACTTTATATTTATGATCTAAATCCTTTTGAGAGAATTGAAATGTTTATATCCATCTGAAATTAAATTTTCTCCCAGCATAAACGGTAAAACCATCGCCGTGAAATTTTTCCTCATGCTTGAAAACACGGAAATTACGGAGATGATACCGATTGATCTTTTGACAGGAGACGAACTCTCCTCGATTTTAATATTCTCTCCATACTGAAACGCTCAAATATTTTCCACGGCGACGTTTAAAACGATGCGAATATCGTAAAATTTTCGTTCTACCGTTATCAGAGTGTCTCAAAATGGATTCAATCACGAATGAAAATACCTTACGATCAGAGAGAAAGAACCATCGGGATATCAATAAACCGGACTCGATGTGCAAGAATTATACATACCAAGGGTTTCACGAATATTCGATAGCAATAAAATAGAGACATACCAACACTTGGCTGTGATAAGCACGATTTTGTTTGAAAACATCACTTTAGCTTTTGCAATATATGTATATATAATCTATTCCAATTAATTTTTGGCTTATTTTTACTCAAACAAAATAATTCTTAAACACCAAATAAGGATAATTCACATTATTTCAGATTATTCAGAGCTTACCGCACTCGTAGGATAATGAATAATTGCGATCGTTTATACACATCTAACAAACAATATCAGATGGCATCACTGTCGTTATTTAATTTGCAGACGTAACAGTTTTAGTTGAGAAAGAATTAATAATATTTTGTTATATATATTTATCTCATTATTAATCTTACATTTAATTAATTGGCAATTAAAATTATATTCTCTCTGATATTTTTTCAAGAAACTACATAGACAAGACGGGGGGGGGGGTATCAGGAGAGTCAGGGAAACAACTTTCTAATTGGAAGTTAGAACACAGGGGGACGGAACGTATAAAAATTTAGATTTTTTTTATTTTGTTACACACTGTATTTTCCCAATCGAAACTGGTAAAGAGCCATTTTTGCATTTTTAAAATTGGAATCATACCTGTACGACAGACGGTTGATGAAATAAAGGTCGTGCTAGCGCTTACAGGACATCCTGTATAAATTCACATCCCAACAACTGTTTTTTATTCCAAATAAACAGTTTTTTTTGCACATAAAAACACGATTCCAAGTTTCATTTTTAATTACTAATCAGTTAGTTTTACACCATTTTGTTTTCCTCTTTTTAGCTTTATTTGGGAGGATGCAACTTTTTAAATCGAATTGATAGCAATTTTGTTAATTTTACATTTTATCTTCCGCTTTTAAACTTTATTTCTTAGGATGTAACTTTTTAAATCGGATTGAAGAATGTTTTTTCTTGGCATTTTCACGTAGAGATTTTTAGTGCATTTTTTTTTAAAACTTTTATTTCTCATTGCATAAACAAACATAAATTTTGCAGCTTTGATTTCTTATGTTTGGTTTTCCTATTGATTATTACATAGCATTTCTTAAATTTCTTTTAGCTTCCTCGCATTGTGACTCCACTGCCGGTCCGTCCGGAATAAAAAAAAAAAAAAAAAAAAAAAATCCGTATGACGAGGCGTATTTTACGGATCAGGAAAAATTAGAAATGCTCCACAATTTGGATTTAGACGAAGATGAAAACGAAAGGTGAAGAAACGAAATATAAAAACTTGAGTATTTTAAAATAAAATGAATGTTTTTAGAATAACTCAAAAGTCTTAGGCAGAGGCGGATTTAAGGTTTTTCTGCCTGTGGGGCTACATGAGTTCTGCCACTCTTTTCCCCCTTCTACTAATTGTTTTTGGCCATTCATTTTCCAAATTTGCCATTCTTTTGAACTTGCCTCCCTGGGCTATAGCCTACTAAGTGCTCCTCGTAAATACGCCGCTGGTCTTGGGCTTTGTTGATTTTTCCATTTGTTTCACCCTCTTAGATCATTGTTCCTTTCTTTTCATCACTCAGTTAAGAAAATGGTTTGCAGATAATGCTATTTTTATCCTGAACTCATCGCAAGAAGGGCTCATTGATTGCCAAGTTTCGGTCTCGCCACCATTCATGGGGCGAGAGACTTTGTCATGTGCTGCGGGTTTGCATAACTGGCCTAATTCTACCAGCGAAAGACTTCGCAGCTTGGTGGCATGCGATTTTTTGATTGAAATATTTAATATTATACTAATTTAACTCCAATGTTGTGTTTCATATACTAAAATGAGACTAAAGTCGAATCCCGTTGTAACGAATACTGAGAGACACTTCGTTATAATGAAATTTCGCTATAAAGGAATTCCATTGTTCCTATGCAAACTTATCTCGGGGATTAGAAAAGTGTTCGTTACAACGAAATTTTCGCTATAACGGTATTCGACTGTATTTATAGAAAAAAAATCCACAAGAGAATCTCGGGAACAAATTAAGCCGTGCAGTGAAAGTGTTAAAGCAGATGTGTATAATCTTTCATGGGCCTTCTCCTAACTGCGACCCAACACGCTGTGTCAATGAAGAAATTTTAGCAGGCGGTCGAAGAAGACCTGGGTCATGCTGAAAGCTGTGCATTTATGTGTTGTGAATCTAGCTTGAAACCTGTTTCGGTGTAAGGCTTGTTATGTGTAGTGCTGCCATCTGCAATCAATAACTACGAGTGAAGTGTAATAATTGAATACTTATACCGTTGTATGCCTGTTTCACTCTCTGGCGAGACTTTTTAACGGAGAGATCGGTTCGCATTCACGCCTCGAAGTTGAGAAGCACAGAAAACCAACGTTCGTGGGCCAGAAAATTGCATGTAAACACTGGCCATATAACCGTTATTTTTTACGGGCTATTCCCGTATAATATCAATCATTCATTTTTTCATAAAATGTCCTCCGTTTTTCCGCCTATATTTTCAACAAGATTTAGTTGAATTTTTGAAATCAATAATTAAGTTTATTATCATGACTTATAAATTATATTGTGACAATTATAACTAAATATCATAATGAATTACAGTCATATAAACACACACATTCGTCTCCCATATTCGCCAAATATATACGTTTTTGGGGGAATCATATCTTGACTTAGAGTACACATCATTTTCTGCGGTTGACAGTTTTTCAGCAATTTTAGCCTTAGTTCGCTACTTCAGTGTCCTTTGACAATTTTTTGACTGAATCAATGAACTGCAAGATCCTGCCACCGGACTTATCCTTGCCGAGATCTCTTCCATCCCAGCTTCGTGGCAGAGTCTGGAACAAAGTGTGTGTACCTAACAGTCTGAGTGTGGATCTAGTGTCGTGCCTGATTTTTCAGTGAAAAATGGGATATTTCGGCATATTTCACTCTCGGGCCGGAGGTCGTGCATCCCCCCGATTCAAAGTTTCACCCATGGTTTCCGAATCACCCTGTATACAACCGGATAACATCTGTGTCTTCATCCATTCATACGAGACAAACTACTCCGACAAGAAAATAATATTTTTAGACAAAGAAAAATCATTTGATCAAGTAGCAAGAGGATCGACCGATGAATTATCGATGTTGTTACAAGACCCGTTCGTTCGTTCGTTGTACAGAATCAACCCAGCCAATCAAGGAAAAAAAAGGGAGAGACTTTTGCGAAGTTTTAAGGGAACTGGATGGGGAAAAAGGAAAATAAAAATGAAATAATAAAAAAAACAATTTCGGTATTATATCTATAGGAGTCACTACGTACGTACGAAGCGAAAGCTAGGTCATTTTTTCGTGTGTGTTCAATATTTTCTATATAGTGAAGCGTGTAAAGGTCTGTTGCTCAGAAGAAAGCTGTCTACTTTGGAAGAAAACATCTTTTTTGATAAATGAGTCTGGTTTTTCTGGATCCTTTGACGAAAAAAAAAAAAAAAGGTTCCATGTACAGAAAAATATTGACGGAAAATAAAAATGTTTTCTATTCGATAAAAGTACTTGACAAATACAGGAGAAAGAAACTGGGAAATGCACTCGTCGGAATTATCAGAGCGGAAAATATCACACAAATATCTATAAAAGTAACATAAAGTCTAAAGTAGAGCCTGCCAAATGTAGGTTTTATCCTCGTGTTTCAAGTCAAATGTTCCGGATTTTTGTACGTTCGATACGCACAGTCGAGAGCGGAAAACACCCGTCTAGTCTTCGAGTTTTCTAGTCTATCGTTCGAATTTGTTGATAAAAGAGATTGTATTGTGCTTGTTACACACATTCGAGTTACTACCTGCGATCCAATATATCTGTTACTATCAAAACCCGAAATCGGCCAGATCGCGGATTGGCCAATTCCGTTGTAAATTGACTCGTCCAATGTCCGAAGTTCGGGCAGTTTTTCTTGTTAAAATTCATTTTTTTCCCTTCTCGTCACATGGATCTGATCCAAAACAGATGTAATATATAATCATGCATGACACGTTAACGATGAAAAAAAAAAGAAAAAGATTTTGGTGCCTACCGGACCGTCTTACTTTGGCACATCGAAATTTGGCCAGCCAAAGCTCAAATCACTTCTGGAGAACGTACTTCGGCCAGTTCTCGAATTGGCTGCACTTCGGGCTTTGGCAGTAACATATCCAAGTAAAACAAAGAAATTGCAGATACTGAGCCCCGCATTTTTTCGTGATAATGTGTAATATATTTTTTCGTAATAGGCGTCCATTCGGCAACTCATCATATCGCAGACACGATGTGGTGATCATTTTATTCTTCGAAAGTTGACAGGAAATTTGAGGAGAAAAACTATACGAATATTTTTTTCCTCTCAAATTTGTTTTTTTCCCTCTCGTGACAAGGAGCTAATTTACTGATACAATATATAGCCATGTATAACACGTTGTAGATGAAAAAAAAAATGGTTTTGGCGTCTACCGGACTGTCTTATATTGGCACATCGAACTTTGGCCAGGTATCTCCGGCCAGTTCTTGAAGTGGCGGAAAAAGCTTAAATCATTTCTGGCAATCGGACATCAGCCGAAACTCTCGGCCAATCGATGAATACATATTTTGACAGTTTTAAGTGCATATTTGCATATTTTTAGAGCATATTTGCATATTTTTAGAGCATATTTCGCCACTTTTTTAGTGCAAATAATCCGGGCTCTAGTTATATATATATGTGTACTTGACTAGTTAAATTTCCCTTGTAGGAAAAAATTTTTTAGAAAAGGTGAAATTATAGAAGTGGTGTGGTGAAGATTATAGCGTGGTGTGTGCATGTGTCGCTGGTGAAGAAACTATGATATAGTGATTGCATAATAAACAGCTTCCAAATGATTGGTTTAAATTTATAATTTCCTAAGCATTTATTTGTAATTTTTATTTTCTTTAATCGTTTATGTTTTGTTTTAAAACTTGAAACCTTTAACAGTGTTGCGCGGGAAGGTTTTCGAATAAGGTTTTGAATTTATTTATGATTTAAAATGACCTAATATTATACAGGGCGTGTCATAGGTTCGTTAGAATTTCAAAATTAATAAAAAAGCAACAAAAATGATGAAAAAACTGTGGTTTGCGCGATGGGATGAGAAGTGTGTGTGGTGTGTGTGTGTAGGTTGGATTTTTCTTGAATAATAAAAAAATTGTACCCAAATTCAATAATAGGTAGTAGCTGACCTGCAATATATGAAGCAGTTGATGCAAACTGCTCGTCGAATCAGCGTCGAATGAAGAACGCAAGTGCGTTTTGTTGCGAATTTATTGACTACCATCATATTTATTTACTTAAATCTTCATCTGATATTTCATTTTAGCGCTATCTATTGTCAACTTTAAGTACTAATTTTTCTTGAATACACCACCGAACCTCAACCTGTAAACGGGATGGTCGTGCAAAATTTTGCTCTGCTGAGCCAACACTGAGTTTAGCTCACGGCCGTACTCAGTCGGGACCATATCATAACTTGTTAATTCCCCCTATCAATTTTGTGAAATCTGGTTCATTGCCCAACCATCTCGGGGCTCGGATTTTCATGCCCCTGAAGATGAAACATCGTTGCTGATCGGCAAATTCAGGTTTTTTAAACGTATCACAACGACGTTTCATCTTTAGGGTATAAAACTCCGAGTCCTAATCGTTCGTAGATTCTCAAAATGAGTTGTGTCGTAATAATAACTCAATAGGATCGTGATAGATTGGGACTGGTTTCGACCTTGTTTTTTTGAGAGTCACTCACGTTAAATTTTTTTCCGGATTAGCCTGACCTTATCGACCCGACATAACAGATATCTTTTTTTGACGTCACTCAAGTAAATAAGGCGCCACTATAAAAATGCACTATTCATTTTGTCATAAAGATTTACATTATATTTACTTAATACACATAATTTAATAATTTTAGATCCTTCATTTTTAGTTTTTATCGCGTGTAAAAAGTTAACGTAGTTGAAAAAAAATATTTTCTCACAGATTTTTTCTCTCCTGAAACGTCTAATCATATATTCCCTGCAACAGTTTCTTAATGTTTTCCTGACGAATTTGTTTATTTATTTACATACACGAAAGGCTGGTTGCACTTACATTGCGGGGATGAAAAAAAAATACACGATAAAAATCAAAAGAAAAGGACAAAATAATGGCATACAGCACATACATGGGGAGGTGAGGGCATTAAATCAAAATGAGTATCTGATCAAGAAACTCGAAATGTCAAAGCTTGACAGTCATTTGCAAAATAACGCGCACGTCGGTGTACGAACGAGATCGGATGGAAGTCTATTCCCACCTCGGCCAGTCTGACATAAAAATGAATACTGCAATTGATTCCTTCTCGCAAATGGAATACGTATGCGCAGCTGATGACTTCTGGTGCGAGAGTTCATTAACTTTATGTTTGATTCAAGAGTCGATGTGTATAGATTAGACCATAGACAGTTTTATCTTGCAGTTTCAAGTCGTTGATCAGTCTACTCCATTCTAGAGAACGTTGCCCCAAGAGTTGCAGTCACTCAGAATATGAGAAGTCCCAGAGACTAGGCAGGCACTTCGTGATACGCTTTTGGGTTTTTAATTTCATCGATATCACCAAATAAATAAAGGCCACACTGGCGATGAGTACTCGAGAATCGGTCGAAAAAAAAGTGTTTAAAGAATATACACTGGAAATAATCATACTCTATATATTATTCCAGTCAAGAAACTGATCTATAACATTCACGAATTAATGTACAATTTTACGAAACAGAATGTAGTCCAACGAAAACGAACAGCCACAATAAACAGTTCGAAAAACTCGATTACAGACTTTTTTGCAATGAATCCTTTGAAAATGAGTCCATCGTCTTTCTCTTCCGAGAACTTCATATACCAAAAGAAATAAATGATTGATTGCATTTTGTGTCTGGAATATACACAAATACAAAAAAAGAGGAGGAAACAACACCCAAAAATAGAAAAAAACGGAGAAGAAATGTGGAAAAATCGTGGAAACTATGAATGGACATTTTTATTTTGATGTCGGTTTTGCCGCTGGATTATTTCTTTCGCAATTTTCACTCTCTATCATTTTTTTTTTTGCGTCTTCTACCGAATAGCTTTGAAAAGCAATAAACGCACAAGTAAAATATATCTATATATATAAACGTACAATCGGAACATACAAGGATTACATATAAACTCGTTGGGTGAAGATATTTGGAATACGTCCAGCAAAAAGAAAACAGAAACGAAACTCTCATAGTAGTAGTAGTGTAGTGTATTTTTTCGCACGCCAAAATATATTATTTGCTTAGTGTATTCGTGGTCACGTTCGTAATTTTTCCCGTCAACACCTACAGAATCATTCAGTTTGAATAACGTACTACATTGGGAAAGAAATAACAATCTTGGTTAACCACCGAAAAAAACAAAAAAAAACCAATTTTTTTATAACTTCAAAATATATATGTTTAGTAGTTTAAAGTTTGCCTCCAGACCTACAGTGTTACCATTGGCGTTTACTGTGTAGCAAGACACGAGAAATTTCATGATTTCATTTTCAAAAATTGAGTCACCAAATGAAAAATTAATAATTGACATTTGGGAATTGACTTCTATGTAGAATATATTTTTGAAATCGATTTGCAGTATTGAATTTTGCTGCTTTGAATTAACGGGTGTGTTATAACATATCAAAGAAAAAGACCCTCTGGATATCAGTGCCGGGTATGGTACCCCGGCCTTCTCACAATCCAGGAAGCGCACTAACTAACGTACCAAGGGAACATACCTATTTCTTCCCCCATTATAACACGCACAATAGCGGGATGCGCTGAGTTGAGACATAGCCTCCATCCTGGCTCGACGATATACTTCTGTGCCTCTACTTCACAAATACTTGATTTATATGTACAGGGTGTTGTCTTGAAGTGACGACAAACTCAGAGGGGTGATATTAGGCATCAAGGGGGAACAAAAATTGTCATAGAACATGTTATCGCAAACCACGTTTAGTTGGTGGAAATCGCAAAAATAAGCGCCGGACCTGTTGCTTTTTCTCCGGACCGCATTCGGTTCTCTTGGGGACACCTTAAATTATTCGTGTATCGAATAAATTACCGGACACCTTAAATTATCCGTGCGATGACTTTCGCGGCCGCAACTTCGAATAACTCCTGTAATCATTCCTCTTTGTCTACTTTATAACATGTAACTGTGCTGCAAAGGCTGTATTGTAATCAAATACAAATACAAATACAACGCCACAACAGGCAAATTGCCCAACGAGGTGGCTGACTTAAGAACATCATGGATCCCGAGCCCCTACCTACTGCTGCTACACCACACATGCACCCCCCCCCTGGAACCCCCCAACGAATCGGTAAAATCATGCTGTCAAATAAATGCTTTCTTTCTACTTATTATTGGCCTTTTCGTTCCACTCGACGTCACACCTTTTTAAGTAGTTTTGCGATTTTCACCGACTAAACGTGGTTTGCGATACCACCACGTTCTATGACAATTTTTGTTCCTCTCTTGATGCCTAATATCACCCACTCTAAGTTTGTCTCCACTTCAAGGTAACACCCAGTGTATAAAAAACGATTTTGGTTTTGAATTTTCATAAGAAATTTAGGTCTTTTTCTTCATTTTATGAATGCAACAGTTTACTTTATTTGAACTAATTTCCAATTAAATTGAAGTCATGCTATTTTATCATGCGCAAGGTATTAACAGTAAATTTTTTCTTAATGTTTGAAAGTTTGAAAAAAAAGTCAGTTATATGAAAATTGTGTTGGCATAGCAACAAAAAAATTGAAAATATGTGTACCATATTTGATTTAAATCAATGGACAATATTTGATTTAAATCAATGGACAATATTTGATTTAAATCAATGGACAATATTTGATTTAAATCAATGGACAATATTTGATTTAAATCAATGGACAATATTTGATTTAAATCAATGGACAATATTTGATTTAAATCAATGGACAATATTTGATTTAAATCAATAACTGAACAATATTTTTCTAATAGAGCATGATTTCTTTTAGGGTTTATCCGTGTTGGAAGGTATGAGATCCTTTAAGCTTGTTAATTCAATAGTGGAACTTCTCGAAAAAAAATTATTTCTTAAAACGAATGTTTGTAAACTGATCCCCATAGATACGTAAATATTTTAAAAATTCATAAAAATTGAAAAATTAGTAATTTTGACGTAATTTGAGAGGGATAATTATTCACACGGGGAGGAGGGCGGAAGACATTTTTTGGTACAGACAAAAAAAAAAAAATTGGTTCAAAATTTTGTCGAGAGAGGATGTATGATGCACGAAAGCAAATCACAAAATTATAGACTTGAAAATTTTTTACAATCTCTTCTGTGTCCGAAACATACGTAAAGCTTCAGCCTTGCGAATCGTGGTTGAGGTAAAACAAGTTCATCAATAGTGCTTTATCCACCATTCTCAACATCACAATGAAAACGCTAGGAAAATTCAGAAATTATGTGTTAATTGCGCATCCTGCATATTATAGGACTCTGATTTCCATGTTTCTAGTGATTTTCTTTGTGTAGTGCGTTCTATCGACAAAAATTGAACTTTTTCTGTGAAAAAACACCTCTTCACGAGAATAACTTTTTCACAAACAGCATTTAACATCCATTTTATGACTTTATTAATACTATTACGAATACTAATCAACTATTTATGAACCCATGGGACTCTTTATTGCTCATCTGTAAGTGTGTAATGTTATTTCACTCACCGCTTCGGCAAAGATCATTAATTTATGTTTAGTCCATTTGTGTTGAAGCACAGAAAATCACACCATGCAAGAAATAACGAGTACGAATGGTCCAAAACACACAGCAGACGCCTGTCGTTGTTTATCAAAATTTTTTCTCCACTTACCTAAAAAAAAAAAAAAAAGAGGAAAATTTAACCGATTAATAAAAATTCAATGCAGGCACACTGATAAAAAATCTATTTTGCACACAAATTTCTCTGCGATTCTATAAAAATCATTATGTATAGAAATTCTTCAAACTAAAATTACGAAATGTAGATATATCCCATGCACTTCTGCAATGCAAACTGAAAAAAAAAATTAGAATACAGTTTGAGGTATGAAACATGATTAAATTCCTAGATAATCTTGTTTAAGTATTCAAGAATTTAATGATATTTTTAATTTAACACGATTCTTACTATCAATGATGCTTCATTTCTTTAATTCTGACCATTTTTTTTTAAATTTGTAAATATTTTTTTGACTTCAAATTCAATGACACGATTAATAAAAAACACCATGCATTTAAATGACCTTCATTAAAAGTGGATGCGCAAATATCTGTTTATATGTACGGAATCTGTTGATTTAAATTTGAAATAATATTTTTCTTATAAATTATCCGTGTTTGTTTTAAGATACAATTTGTAATATAATTATGTATCAAAATCAATGATTAAAGAAGGTTTTTCAATATCGAATTCTTTCCTTTGAAATACACTAGGAACGCCATGGTCTGATCCCTGTTAAGTGGCAAAGCTGAGCTACGAGTAACCGTGTACACACTGTCAAGAAAGAAGATCCTGAATACATAGCAGCGCCGTCTGACGAGAGATGAGCGAACTAGCATATAGTCAGATCCATTTTGATTGACAGTTTACACTTTAATTTTGAATTTTAAATTTAAAAAAAAATTAAACTTAACCCGTGAGATATGCGAAGAAAGGTAATTTGGCTCAGACATGGCTTACTTAGGAATGAGCGTAAGAGAACACTGTTATTTAAAATAGGATTTAAACAGAGCGAGAGCAACCACGAGGCAAGTTAAGAAAAGTTCGATTAGCAAATCGGGAGAAAAGAACACCATCCAAACAATTCTGCCATTCTTCTAGTAGTGGCGCTTATTAGCAACCGGTTTTCCGATTGAAGCGTCTACGTTCATCTTCAGCTCAGCTTTGTCCAGTGATCATAGAAAAGCTGTATTGAGAGTTTAAACTTTCAAGCGGATTCGGGTTATAGTGAAGGACTCACATCGCGAGTACCCGGTTTTCGTGCGCGAGACCCCCACCGTAGCCACAATGGTGGGAGGCTAAAGATTTCTGTTGTCGGTGTCGCGAATGCGAGCCGATGTCCCGGTTAAAAATGTCTCACAACAGAGAGCAACAGGTTTACAGCGATACAATTATACAATAATTACACTTCACTCATAGTTAGAAAAATTGATGGCAGATGGCAGCGCTACACATAACATGCTTTACACAGAAACAAATTTCACGTTAGATTCTCAACACATACACGCACATTCAAACATACATGAATTCGTTAGAATATGGACGAGGTGCATGTGTGGTTTAATTTAAAATTTTTAATACATTTTCATAAAAGTGTGAATTTTTAACTATTTTTCGGGCGCTTGGCCCACCAGAAGATATGAATAGATTTCAATAAAAAAAATTATATAAACTAATATGCCCAAGACAACTTTCGAAAGTAATTTCAAAATTTTTTTTATAAATTTTTATGAAAATGTCAATTTTTAACTAGTTCTAGGGCACTTGGCCACCAGAAGATGTGAATGGATTTCAATAACAAATTTACGCAAACTAATATATCCAAGACACAAATTTCCCACTTCACGCCAAAAGTTATTTCGAATTTTTTTAAATAAAAATTTCAATTTTTAACTATTGTTTGGGGCGCTTGGGGCACCGGAAATTATGAATGGATTTCATTAAAAAAAATTATGCAAACTAATGCACCCAAGACACAACTTTCCCACCCCAAGCCAAAAGTAATTTCGAAAAAAAAAATATTTTTAATATACTTTTCGATCCACCCTACTGTGCAGTCAAGCTCGATTACAACGACATCTAAGATTGAGAAATTTAGCCGTTATAACCTATGCGTCGTTGCAATCGAGGTTTTTCGAGAATTTTTCTGACGGAAAATATTTAAATACTTGAAGTAGCTATTTGATAATGATTTGTGTGATGAATTCGATCGATAAAAATACGATCATTAATACGAGGAATCACCTATTCTTGCCAATAATGTTGCTAATTGTTGGGAAATTGCCAAATACAGTCGAACCTCGTTAACGTGAACACGCTTAGAATCATTAGTCCCGTCATTCTCTAAGGCGATATAATGTTAAAAAATACGCATAACGTGAACTTTTTAAATGGAAGATCGCTCAACTTGAATGGATTTGTCCACCTGAATCAAAATATATGCTTTGTAGAAAAATTCCGGTAAGGGTTGGGTGAATGTTTCGTTAAAAAAAAGCGCTGGACAACAGGGGGCACAACCGCGGTTGTCATTGGGGGAGAGGGCTTTATTGCTTCTAGTAAAGATTACGAATTAAAAATGAGCTTTGTTCAAAAAAAAATTGGAGCTATTTATTTTAAAAAGGAGTCGTGGCGTGTGTGTGAGTTCACCTAACACAATACGTGTGCGTATCCGTAGTTGTGCGTGAAGTTAGTGCTACCATCTACGTTTAAAAATGTGAGCAAAGGGTAACGATTGAATATTTGTACAGTTATACACTGCTGGCCACCGTAAATGCAACACCCTGAAGGAAGCATGCAAATAATATGAAATTTACAACATGCATTAGCGGAGGTGAGATATGCAAATGATTAGAATTTCAGCGCATACGCACATCACGCGCGCCTGTGGCGCCACTTCAAAGCGCTATTTAAGGCTTGGAGATTTCGACGATTTGAAGTACGGCAATTGTGTTTTTCTTGTGGTTTTTTCAAAAAAAACGATCAATTATGCCTCGTAGAAAACAGCGATCATCTTTTGATCAAGTATCCGAGTTCGACAGAGGAAGGATAGTGGCCTACCGAGATTGTGGATTATCTTTCAGGGAAATCGGTAGTCGTGTTGGACGAAACCAAACAACTGTAATGCGGATATGTGATCGTTGGATGCAGGAGGGTACGACGGACCGACGTGTTCGATCGCATCCACCTCAGTGCACCACTTCACGCGATGACAGGCGTATTGTGCGTATGGCAGTGACGGATCGCTCAGCCACATCACGAACCATAGAACAGCACATTCAGTCTGTACCGCATCATCCAGTGTCTGCGCGTACCATTCGACGCCGTTTACAGCAGAGTGGTCTGCCCGCAAGACGTCCATTGCTTCGTCTACCCTTGACGCAGAACCACAGACGTCTCCGCCGCCAATGGTGCGATGAAAGAAGGATGTGGACGGCACAATGGAATGAATTTGTCTTTACTGACGAGTCACGCTTCTGTCTGCAACACCACGATGGTCGGATTCGAGTCTGGAGACACCGTGGAGAGAGGATGCTGAACAGCTGCGTTATGCACCGCCACACTGGTCCTGCATCGGGTATTATGGTATGGGGCGGTATTGGATATCACTCTCGAACTCCTCTAGTACGCATTGCCGGTACTTTAAAAAGCCAGCGCTACATCTCCGAGGTGTTGGAGCCAGTTGTCCTTCCTTACCTTCAGGGCTTGCCCACAGCCATATTTCAACAGGATAATGCGTGACCACACGTGGCACGCATTGTCCAAAGGTTCTTCGTCAATCGCCAGATTGAATTGCTTCCCTGGCCAACTCGCTCTCCGGATCTTTCGCCGATAGAAAACATGTGGTCCATGGTTGCTCAACGATTGACCCAGATTACATCCCCAGCTGCCACACCAGATCAACTTTGGCAACGCGTGGAAGCTGCTTGGTCTGCTGTACCCCAAGAACACATCCAAAGTCTCTTTGAATCAATGCCGAGGCGTGTGGCAGCGGTGATCTCCAACAATGGCGGCTACTCTGGCTACTGATTTTGGCAGGAACCACACTTCACAGAAGTCTATAAATTTAATCATCTGATGCTTGGTCAACATGTTATCTACAAAATAAATATTGTTGCGATATCTCTTGTCTTTCTTGGTGTTGCAATTTGGGTGGCCAGCAGTGTAGTTGACGAGACTTTTTAACGGGGAGATCGGATTGCATTCACAGAAAACCAATTCAGTCGATCACCGCTGTGCCACCAGTTTAATTCGAACCGAGGTCTCCTCACGATGGGAGAGTTCACTACATATAGTGCCCACAACACCAACAAATCAAACCAAAAGCATCTAAGATTGGATGTTTCTGCTAACAAAGCTCAGTTGGTTAATAGATTTTGTAAGCCAGGTATATGTGCGTGACTGTTTCGATTCGCGGCCCGCGAACTGGCGCATATATCGTATCCTATGGATTGATACTTTTACGAACACATTACACGGGCTGCATTTAACCTGTGTGGGCCGGAGATAATGCAGTCATGCTGTAGGCTCCGTTAAGTATTTCGTTTTCGACTGTGATGTGAGGACATTCTAAAAGTTAAATATCATCCGGTGACCTCTGGTAGAAGAATTCTAGAATCTCCATCAAGCTTTCATCGTTACGTCCGTATACGTCAAAAGGAACTTCATAAGGAATCTATAGTAGTGTTTTTCAACCTTGTTGTCTGTGAGTACTTACTTCTTGAGGGGATCAGCGGAATAATTCTAACTCACTGCCTTTGCATGAATTTAGTAATGACCCATTTAGAGCGGCATTCACCGACATGGTTTAAACTAGTTACAATTTTTTGATAAGAGATCGACACGGATTGGTTAAATTCAGGTTTCTTAACCAATCAATGCTGATCCCTTATCCAAAAATTGTGACTACAGTTTAAACCATGTCGGTGAATATGGCCCTTAGTGATGTAAGCTCAGCGTAGTGTATGCAGGGTCAAACTATGATATAGTGATGAGTTTGTAATTTTCTTAAGTAATTAGTCACAAGTATTTTCCTCCTACCGAATAAATTCAAAAATTTATGTTTGATTTATAATGATATAACTATAGATGGCGTGCCAAAAGTTTCCCCAAACTTTGAAAACTAATTTAAAAGAAACAAATAATGATTTTTTTGACATAATGGGATTAGAGAAAACTTGTTCGGAAGATTTATACCTAAGAAAAAAAAAAGAAGTTCCATAGCCAATAATAGCTTGCGTTGACATATAATATATGAAAATAGATAAGGCAAATCAGGCTGCCAGCATTCAATGAAGATTGCCCTCTGAATTTATACAATTTATTGACGGACTGGTTTGCATAAATCTGCATCGGATATTGAATTTTAGTGCCATCTGCTGCCAAATGTTAGTATTAACTTTTCATTATTGTGAGGCTTTAACATACTTTTCACACACCCTGTAAATGAATAAATTTGGTTTTCAAATCACTGTTACTTCATTATTTCGATGATTTTTTATGTAGCTCAAGAAACATTTCAAAATAAATTATCAGTATTTTTATTTAAATATAAAGTATATAATTATAATTTATCATAACAAATTAGGAAAATAGTCTTAAAAGTATGTGTTGTACCTTGACATATGCAACAATCGCTCGGATCTTTATAGGACGAACTTGTGGTACTTCCTTACTTTTACCAGATACATTTAAGCTGGCCTTTTTCGATCCGAATACAGGGCGTCCATAATTAAAAGACCCTATCTTAAAGTAGCCTACAGGCGAAACCAGCCATCAGCAAATTGTGAAATTTTGTGAAGGACTTCATGAAGTGTGATGGAATTTGTTTCGGGGGGGAAAAATTGGTTACACATATCACCACCAGAGGGATTTTATTAAGCAATGACTCACTTAGGCAAACTTTCACAGTTTTTAAATTAACAATTGTTAAACACTTACAATTGTTACTGCAACAAAACATGTTCCATATGATGGCCATCATTTTCAGATACTATGTGAAATCGCAAGATGGCCTGTTCCACAACTGACCGAAGTGTTGCGCGAGAAAATGTTCAGTACGTGGCGTGAAATGCTTGCTGATGACACGTTCTTCTGTAGAATGTGTTTTAAGAACATTCTCTTAACACACACTGCGTGGAGGAGCTCCGTCTTGCATGAAGATTGTGTCTGCAAGGCAGTGACGTGCTTGCAGAGCCGGAACAATTTCGTTCCGTAACAGCAATGCATATCGCTTCCCAGTGATCGAACATGTCACTGGACCTGTTAAACGTAACTCCTAGTAGAAGTAGGGACCGAGAATAAATGATGCAGTAAATCCACACCATACCGTCACTTTTGGGGAATGGTACGAAACCTCTAAGATAGTGTGCGGATTTTCTGATTCCCAAATTCGGCAGTTGCGAGTATTGACTTACTTATTAACCGGAACGGCGACCCAGTCCATATTCCGAAGAATTTCTAACTGATAGGTCACCGCCGGGGTAATGCGAGTATTGACTGCACCATCCAAGTGAAAGTGCGATTCGTCTGTCCAGAGGATATTCCAAGACCATTCTGAATCGACCTCAACGCGAGCTAGAAACTGAAGTGAGAAACGGAGTCGAGCGTCATAATCACGTGGAAGCGACCGCTACACAAGTTTGTACGGATAATATCGGAGGATATTCCGCACGATCTCACTGACAGTTGAACGTGGCCTATCCAATGACTGCTACACGCCGGACATCATCTACAACAAAAATTTGAAGCTCTGTCCTCTTCCACCTGAAGTGAAACCTCCTGTACTGCTTCTATAGAAACAGGTTTTCTTCGTTGACAAATAGCCAACGATCCTGTGGTTTCAAATTTCGTTTTCATATTCCGAAGGTTTTTACATTCATTGGACCTTTTCGAATCCTCTTCCAAGTCCGACATTTCCGTGGAGCAGTTACTGCAGAATTGCTGTTTTGGTAAAACAATTTGACCAAGAAAACGCGATCTCGTAAGCTTATCGTCATTGTGAGCAGCAAACACAGTGAGAAACAAGATCTCAGCGAATGTTCCTAGGTTTTAAATAGCTGCTGCGTGACATCAAAGAAATTTACATGTTTACTACAGGTATTCAACGTGAAACGCCCTCTGGTGGCGCCACGTGCAACTAATTTTTTCCCAGAACAAATTCCCATTTCTTCATATCACTTTGCCTGTGTACCCGTTATGTTGAGACGACCATGCAAAAAAACCCGAACAAGAAGGAAGCTCATTGAACTCTAAGCGTGGACCCAGAACGATATGTTGGGCTGATATATTATAGGCTCGTTGGATCGTCCCATATTTTACACAGACCTATTTGTTCTTTTTTAATTCGGTTCTTCGGAAGAAATGGAATCCATCCTTTAGGATCCGTGCCTGGGTCCAGGGTTCCAGACATCAATCTTATTTATAAGTTTTTGTTAATTATAAATGTAGTCTCATATTCAATTTGATGAGTAGCAAGGGTCTCGATCTTAGATGAGGCTGGGGGAAGGGGGGGGGGGCTTGGATAATAGAGAGTAACCACGAGAAGAAAATATTGTCCAAAGGGGCCATGGGCTGGAAAAGGTTGAGAATCGCTACAGTGGGTCCACGACATCATGAATGTTGAGGAAACACTGATCTATACAGTTTAAACGAAGATAAATTATCGACCTGCTTGGAGGTATGTTTTCGAATCCTATCACTGTTGTTCATACGTGACCAATATGCCTTGACATAAACGGTAGATTAGCGGTGGCGATATACTGCAGTGCTGCGCAATTTCACAACAGTAATGAAATGAAACGCGTCTCAGATAATAAACGACAAAAAAAAGATCCGTGATAAATAACAATAACAATTATCACAGAACAAGCCGCAAAAGCCAAATCCGACAACCGTTAAACGTCATTTGCATAAATTCCCCACGAAAAGAAACAAAAAAAAAAAGGAATAATAAATTAACGCAACCGGAAAACACGAATTACTGAACTAGAAAAGCATAAAATATTCTAATTATAATATTAATAAAAAAAAAATTAAATTCCAAAGATAAGAGATTATCATGCCAAAAAAAACAATAATAGCAAACAACAATAAATAATAATAAAAAAATCCACAGTATTAGAAACAACAATTATTAATGTTCAGGGGTAACAACTCTTTCCACACACACACACACACACAACGTAGCAAAAATAATAATATATTTATGCATTTTTTCCTTTAGTCTTCTCTTAACTAAGATCATCGACTGTCATTAGTAATAAATGAATGAAGTGGATTTTCTAATTAAGTTTTCGTAGCTGAACGGATTCAATTTTTAATTAGGAAACGGCTCTCGTGGTTATTTTTCCTAATTATTTTTATTTTTTTACTTAAAATGTTGATAAAGGATATACATCCGTTAAGCGAAAAGAACTGAAACTGAACATCTCTCTCTGTGCGACGACGGAAAAATTCGAATACATTAATAAATTAAAGACGAGATAATTTATTCAAAAGTGTTATAACGTTAGTGTATTTATCACCATCATAATTTTATTAATGGGGGGTGGATGATATTTTAGAGACTATAATAAGCTTAAAGATCGGCGTTTTTTGTTCTCTCTGTAAAAATTGGTTATCCTATAATACCGGATTATCTTTATGAGGTTTCAGAAAAAAAAAAAAAAAATGTGGATAACGTCAACTAGATAAATGCACAGGAGCAATTGTTTACAGTATTTAGTTTTTCGAAGTTGCTGGTATTTTTTGTGAATTTATAACGAGGGTGGGGGAAGCAATGATAGCGTGTAAATATATCACAGAATATATTTTGTATTTTCCTGATGATTGAAATACTCCTTCAATGTAAATTATGACTCATTGCTATAACTATGGAGATTTGGGACTATGGTAAAAACTCTGTTCTTTTTGTTGTTTAATTCTCCAAATGTTCAACCATCTATAAGTGATTCAAACGGTATTGCGAAAATTAAATTGAATAAATCGAATGATGCGACTTCTTACTTCTTAAAGAATCATACCAGATGTACCTCGTTGGGCATTTTGCCTGTTGTGGCGTTGTATTTGTATAGGAAAGCCCCTTTGCCGCAAATTACGAGTGAAATGTTGATTCTAGATGCAAACTTATAATTAGAAAAGTACCCAAATAACGTAAATTTCAGATATGTCATTCATATATTGTCAGAGGTTGCCTAGTTATTAAACTAAAAAAAATTAACTTTTTATTTGGTTACCCTTTCCTGAAAATCTCGATTGGAGTTTTTGCCTCGTCTCTCTTGAGGCCAACAAAAAACATCCATACTGAGGAATTGAATTTTCTTGATGTTATGCCGAAACTAATATTTGGAAAGAAAAGTGATTTATCTCCTCCGGGAATCGAACCCGAATCCCCTTGCATACCGGGCAAGTGCGCTAACCAATGCACCAGAGACACACTTTTCAATTTCTTAAAACACGCATTAGTAAAAAACATCCATGTTTCTAAATGCAGTATTCACTGAAATATATGAGTTCAAAATCAGAGAAAGGGTGGGAAGAACAACATAATGAGATTGTCCGTTGGTTTATGCTGGTCTCTCCCACCTTTTCGCCGTCCCCTAAATTTTGCCCCCCCCACCCCCCCTTCATCTCCCTCTAATTCCGGACCTGCTCCACAGTGAGATCACGGAAAGCAACATGCATGCACACAATTTGGTAAGTATTGCATATCATTTGGAAAAACAAACTTTACACTGATTTCTTCCACAGAGAAGCCTACTTTTCCGAAAGAACTTTTCTGTTACAGTTTCAAAAACAACCAATCATTTTACTATATTAAAACCACAGTATCAAGTACGGAAATGGGGTTCTGGATAACCTAAGGGCGAGGAGATTGCACAAAACATTTCGGGAGAGCAATTTCACGTAAACAGACGTATTTTTTTTTCTGTTGAGCAATTGACAATTGGTATTTTGTAGCCAAACTAAGTGGGATCCCTGGTCAGCGCGATGGTAGTTACATTTTTCCTCTGAAGAAGACACCCATAGTGTTTTTACGAAAATTAGGTCTTTCCGCAATTTTTGAAGAACCCCTCGGCACAGTAATTTTTTTTGCCAAACCGGAAATGTCAAGATATGCTCGAAGCTTCTAGATTTGTCTAGAGAATCTTTTTTGACCTTTGGGAAGTGGCGCCACTAACTTAGTACTACGAAATATAATTCTTTGGAACTGTCTCTCGACGGTTCGACGAGTCTACAAAAACGATACACGGACAGCTTAGTGAGAGATTTTTATTTGTTAATTGCGTTCTGTCTGCTTGTAAATATGTGTAAAATAGTTGTTTTATGTGAATAATGACGTCCTGTGAGACGTCCTGAGTACTGTTTCATCCTCTGATCATTTCAAGGACTTGTGAGACATTATCCGGAACAGTGTGTTGAAATGCATGAGGGAATTTGTATCTTCCTTTGCATTTGTCTTTTTGGTTGGTGATTTCCGATCATTTGATCATTGATAATTTTTGTCGCACCACGGTCATTTTCTGCACACGAGGGCTAATTAGACCGGGACCTACAATTTATTGCCGATTCCGAACGGCAGGCTTGTTTTTATACTCATCGAGAGGTTGGCGCGCTAACCCCTCGATGGGGGACTCCCTGCGGTAGCAATTTTTTGCTGCGGTCAAGTCGCCGTTTTTTGTTGTACCCCTGTGTCAGGAAAGTTTTCTGATGAGGATGAACCGGGTATCGAACTCGCGACACCTCTAAACATCCTTTGGTACTTTAGGCGAGCATCTTATCGACCGGGCTACCGCGCCCCCTGGTGATTTCCGAGTTATTACACCAGTTATTGTACAAAGTTTATTTACTCTTCCACAATAATCGCGGAAATATTACATAAATGCTTTTAACGAATTCATGAAAATCGTAAAGCTACTTCGGGGGCCCTTGATAATGCACATCTCTTGCGGAAACTATTTTCCACTGAAGACGAAGCTTTAAAGCCCTGAAAAACTGTTGATTTTAATAAATTACTTTTGAGCTTTTATTTTGTATTCCCAGGCATCTCATGGATATTAAGAGATGGTATTTAATACAAAAACGCCAACTGGGGCGAAAATTGCTGTAGATACGGGAGGCTGCCATGTCTCCACTCAGCGCTTCACGCTACTAATGCGTGTTATAAGGAATTGAAAAGTGTGTCTCTGGTGTATTGGTTTTCACACTTGCCCTGTATATAAGAGGACCCAGGCTCGATTCCCAGAGGAGACAAATCACTTTTCTTTCCAAATATTAACTTCGACATAACAACCAGAAGATTCAATTTCTCATCTCATGGATAGTATATTTTCGGGTGGATCGATACCAACCAGCCAGGGTCAACACATAAGCAATCAGTCCCACGACTTACTCGGGACAGTTGGTTCACAGGAGCGCCATTAAAACCTTGTTTTGAAATTAATATGCATTGAGGCAGATTCCAACGTACATTGGTCATTCATCTAAGTATGACTTAAAAATATGCATTAAAGAAAAAGTTCCACCGCAAGGGGGCATGGACGTTCTGAGAAAGAAGCACATTAATCTGCCCGAGAACCTATGATGCTTTTAAGATAGCTATAAGATGATATTAAAGCAGTAGCTTCAGTAGTTAATATCGCTCGTATATTGAGTTACAGTGCAAACATCTTTCATGTAAAATTCGGAATATGAAAGAATTTGTTCGGATAACAAATAGTTAATTTTGGAAATTAACAGCTTGTTCCGAGACTTCGCAAAACCGTTTAAACTAATTCCTTTATCGGAACAGAGGTAATTAACCAAAGTAGAGTATACATGATGAACTCTCTCTTGCTATGACTGTATTCAAAGTGGAGCAAAAAAAAATTATGGGGATATGCGTGTATAATAGTAATGAAAATAAACGAACAATGTAAACAGTGGGTGATAATTTTTCTATTTTTCCCATTTTCAGTTAATTGCGATAACCATTCCTGCCCGTTAATTAAGTTAGTGGATTGTTCGGGTGGAGAACAATAGAACCTGGTTAATACTATATTATTGGAGTCGTGTTTTACGAAGTTAGTGGAAGGGAAGTGAAACGTGGTTTAAAAATATATCCAGTGTACACAGGATAAACGCTTACACATGCATCGTACGTGGTTTATTTTTCGATTTTATGGAAGGACTTTGTCCATGATGTCAATGTTTTCTTGAGGAATGACAATAAACTGAGGGCTACATTTTTGTATGCATCATTTTTCGAATAAGCGTAGGATTTCTAGAAATTTTTTTATTCAAGTTTTTTCAATATTGTTATTCAAGTTGTTATTCAATCAGAGTTTTTCAACTTGGGGGTTATATGTCCCCTCACCCCACCCCACCCCACATTACTGGGATGCTCGAGAGAGGACAGACAGGAAAATGAAATAGATGGAGAGCTAAAAACATACGGGGTCCATCCAGGCATGGTCCGGACAAAGTTCTCATGTCCATAGGGGGTGGGAGGCCCCTAAATGTTGAGATTTGGTATAATGGTTTTTGCGTATGTAAGTATGTAAACTGTTATGTACAGCCTTTTCAGTTTTGGAAATTGCTTTTATTTTGGGTTGCTGAATTTTTAACGAATATTTGACAAACATAAATTTTATAAGCATTTTCTGTTTTTCTCAGCCTGTTGGGGCCTCTGTATTTCTATTTTTATTAGTACGAGGGCCCCCAACTTCACTTCGCCTGGACGACCATGATATGGAGAGGGTTCTAGAAACTCACTGAACTCTGACCTAAGGATCCGGGGGAAACAGTCCTTATAAACCTTTTATACACTATACATTTACTGAAGAAAATCAGCGTTGCATTTTTACATCAACTAATCTGTGAATAAAAATATTGAATAGTGTTTTACGAAGAATGTCATTTTTTGGCATTTTACTTGAGTTTGAAACATGATTTATGAAAACTTTATCAATTGTAACATTACAAAATTTGAACATGAAATTTCGCCATGCATTGTTCAGTGTATAAACCAAAATCTAAGGTCTATTACATGTATTTGTCTAATTACAGTGATATATATTACACAATAAATTAAATGCAATGTCAAAAACGTGTCTATTACACAATATGTTAAATAAAATTAAAAAAAAATCATACGTACACATCAACAGATTAAGGGTATGTAATTGTGTAACTTATGTGTGGACATACTATACAATCCTTTAAATTTGGGTTCATAATCTGAATCGTCACTAGCTGAATATACTGCGAAAAATAAAAAAAAATTATCCGTAGAATTTTTCGCAATCGTGTTTGGAATATTCCATGAAATTTGCTCAGAATTCATTAAACATCAAAATTACTTTTTCATAGAAAATGACTTATGTAGTCCAAAATTTATCTTTGTTTTCATTATTTTTGGACCATTTTTATCAAAAAATGTTATTAAAGTTTACTCCAGTGGCATTTTACAGAAAAGTGCAAAGAAAGGCAATCCGATACCCCTTAAGAAACACTGCTGCAAATCATCTGTACAGGATGAGATGACGGTAAATATTGTAAATTTTCGATTGTCTAATTAAAAAATAATGTTATTTGGCCACAGAGAGAGGAGATATACAGCTCGTCCCAGATTTCTCGTGCCCGTACTTTCTATTAAATCCGTTCAGTTCCTGGAACCGAGCCGCTCTTAACAGATGGCTTAGAAGTTGATTAGTAGAACAAGTTTATAATTATAATTACAGCCTCTCGACGCAAAGAACTGCTACTCGGGAGTTTAGGAAGCTAAAGCATCCGACTATTAACCTTTCACAAATTTAAGCATCTCACGAGCGTGGACGTGCGAGCGCTCAACGGTAGGCGAGCGTAGAATTTCCTATTAGGAATATTGTGCTGTTGCGGCAGTTACGGTGTGATTCAAATTAAATAGACATTTTATTGTAAGCGCTTTCGGCGAAGAGACGAACAAATGGCAGCAGTGTGGTGTCCATTTGTTACACATCCGTATTTAATTTTGATACGCGTTGCGCACCATTTTTCTCTTTGCTCGCTTCCGTTGACACAAATGAATCTCAATCTTGGTTGCCTCAATGCTTACGGCGGTAATTACACCAGTTTTCGAATGTTGACTCTCGCTCGTTATCTGAATACCCGTGATTCTTGGCAAATGATATGCAGCATGGGCTGGTTGCATAAACCTCCTTCCCAAAAGAACATTAGCCCTTGGTCTGCACATGGTAAGTAGTGAAGCTGTGCTTTTGGGGAAACTGAGGTCTTGGGATGCGAGTGTTTCCGTAGCCAAGAATAAAGATCTAACCGTTAAATGCGTAGCTAGACATATGTGTGAAAGGTTCTTTAAACGTTCATTATTGCAGCCAGTTCGAAGATAAATGTTCAGAATCATCTTGGTAGATAAGCTGAGATCATATTTTTTTCCATTTTATATTTTGAATTTGTTGGTAAATGTCCGTATTTAACGACGACAAATCTATTGGAGAGCATCAGTGACTTTGATTTCGCAAATTTGTTAAAATATTTTGTTTGCATTTATCTTTCTGTTTTTACCTTGAAGTTTGCAACTCAAATTTTCTTTCTTACGATAGTTTGAATCACAAAGGAGGTAGTTACAGTGAAACCTCCAAACATCGGCCACTAACGAGACCGAACAAATGTGGCCATTATTGTGAGGTTACCGTTGTTAAGAGGTTGAGTATTTCTGAAACGTATATGGAATTGTTCAATCGCTTGTAGAATTATAACAACCCATGGGGTAATTAACTAGAAGAAACTATTTTAAATTGATGAAAATTTTTATTTGTGATATTCTGTTGTTAATTTCATTCAAAATTTGAAGAAGAAAAATTACAGCTACGCCGTAATCCGTGAATCTGGGACATATATTTTTCAGATCAGATTCATGTTCCGAAGAAATAAACTATTTTTTGATTTTATTTAATGCAGTATTTTCAATCAATTAGTGCTTACCCGAGCACCTTTGCTCAATACATAGCTTACATAGGAAACAAGGACTCTCTGATCTATGACATAGCCAGTTACGAAATTCTAACCTCAAATCCTGAAACGCGTCTAGTCACGACCGTGGTCGTGGTCGTGGTCTAGTGCGCCCATTGAGGAACCTCCGGGTTTCGAGGGGACCACATTTTGGAAATCACTGACGTAGGAAAGTACCCGTAGTTATTTTATGTTTGAAGTGCTCAAGGACCACTATCTGTAAGAATAAATCCCTACTTATCATATGATGAATAACTAGTATAGTTTTACGTATACACAATGAGATCTCGTGTTTGATTCTAAGTTGATCTTTTCAACTTTCTGTCTTATGAATTCTCGAGAAATTCAGATCTGTCAAATCTGATAGAAAGAAAGTTCATTTCTAGGGATCGAAAATGAAAATGCGATTATTAATTTATTAATGATCACTATAGTATATTATGGTCTCAGTAAAAGTTATCGATAAGCAAAGCAAATAATTTTCTTCACTATGCTAAGATAAGAGTAATTCATAAACAATAAACATATGGATATTGTTTTAAATATATTATATTATTAAATATCAACACTATTTGTAAATAATTCTATAGGAACAATTATTAAAAATGCATTCTCAAGAAACAATAGTTTTGAAAAAAAAAAATGTCAGAAACACTCACAAATATTTGTAAAAAATGCTCATTAAAACAAGTTTTTTTGTGAAATTCCCATAGTGAAACTATTCTTATAAAATAGTCATGAAGGAATTGTTTCAAAAATGATCAAAATGGACTTGGGCAGGCAAGTCCGGATGCAGTTGTTATGTTTTGCTATTATCAATACGTGAAAACCCGCTTTAAAGTTAAGACCTCTGTTGTCATCTTTTGAATAAAAAATCGGAACTATATAATTTAAGTCTCAAAATAAAATAGCTGTTTGTTTTAAACCGATGTGCAGAATCAAAATATAGAACATGGGGCATGAAACTAGAATTTTTATCTTTTTGTTGCTCATTCTGGTGTAAAGTTTATGCGCCAAAATATTGGCTACTATTATATTTTTGATATTCACAAATAATCTAGCGGTAGACATAAAAACATATCAACCGGTATTTTGGCGTATAAAATTTACACCGTCATGCAGAAAAAAAAAAAATAATTCATGCTCTCTACCGGTTAGAAATCAACAACTAACTTTTTATTTAAGAAATTATAACAGATAATTTAGTTTTTATTTGACAGATGGCAGCTGAGTCTCCCCCATACTTTTATCATTTTTACATATTTTTTGTGTAAGAGAAATGCGGCATAAATATTTCCTACAATTTTTAGAATCAATCGCAGAACTTTTATTCCTTCCAGACACTTTATATACTGTAGAATACGGGCTATATTTCTTGAAAAAATACATTTTAATGCAAACTAAGAAGTATTTTTTCTTCTTCCGTGAATAACAACAGGATATACTATTTGGCCGGAACTAAGGTGTCCCGTTTTCCAGAACAGCTCAGTTGCAGTATATGATTACAATTTGAACAAAGTTGCTGTACACAAGGGCCCATGAAATTTCCTCGTCTCAAGCATCGTTAACTTCTTCCACCATATGACACATCTCTTATATCTCCTTTAGAGACAGAGCGGGGAGCCATGGTCGGTCTGGTTATCCTGCCTCACACAAAAATCTAAAAATGTCACATCTTTGAAGTTCTTCCTTCAAGCATCTGATCATCATATGCATTTAAGACGTTACAAAACAGCAAATTGTATTTTCTACTATACACATCGCCTAAAAAAGTTTTGTTTTTCAAAAGCCTCTTATCCCTCACTGACCTTAACGAACAGAAACTACAAATGTCCAACATTCACTATGACACCACAGTACACAAACAACACAGTACGCAAAACGATAGAGCTCGAAAACCAAGCGGAAAAACAGGAAACAAAAAAAAAAAAGCATCCTTATCATATATGTCAGCAAAAACTGATAAAACTGGACAGATAACGCTGAACACGCTCCAGCGCCGAAACTCAATAAACCGTATTCCGCTAGTATAAACGGGATTCCTGTTTCGCGTCACTTTTCCACGTTTTTTATTTACTTTTTTTTTTTTTTGCTATGTTTTCCTTTTTAGAGGGGGGAAAAAAAACCCACCAGAAAATACAAAAATTCCGGGAGAATATCCAGAGTATGGGATGCCTATCCGCCATGCTTTGTTGGGCACTCCTAACATAAAAGCCAAGCTATACGGACGTTTAGAGTAAGAAGGGAGATGACGTCGAGCCAAAACCAAAAAAATGGAACCCCTTTAGGCATCCAGAAAGTAATTCGAGGTACCTTTCTCCACCTTTTTTATACATATATACCTAAATATATATATTTCTTAGAAGAAGAGGCGGTATAGGGGGGGGGGGCTATACTTACTATTTATTTATTTTTTTGCCACTTTCTTTTCCGAGGCCCTATTTCTTCTTCTCATGGTGTCTTACGCAAACGGAATATGTGATGAGAATTTATCGCTGTGTTTCAATTCCAATGGGAAAATATACCGGAGCGTATGTTGGTATACATACGTATATATCTATATGTATACTTTCCACATCCCCCTTTTCTAGTATTTTATTTATTTTATTTTTTTTTGAATATACGGAGTAGAAAATAGAATAAAAACCTCGATATTGTATTGAAACGAGGCGTCCGTCGGTTGTTTTTTGAAAAATTGTGTAAAACATTTCTATTTGAAAGAGAAACAAAGAATGAAATGAAATAATATTATTTTTTTGTTTTTTTTCCCTCCTGGTTGAATTATCGGAAACATTTACTGAATTTACTTGTTTCGAAGGAAAAAGAAAAGTTGTCCGACTTCAAGGGAAATGTTAGTAAATGATTGTATACTTAGGATCAATGGTATGGGAAAGAATTTTTTTGATATGTTGTTTGTATGGTTTATTAGTAACTGAAATGAAAGTAAATTTAGAAATTGTTATGGAAGGTATGTAAGAATGGAACTATTTATCTTTGTCTTCAAATGATGTATATATGTGCCGTACCGAGAGGATTTTTATTCGAGTTATTATCATTTTGGTTGGTGATGATCAGATTTGTTTCAAAGGTTTTCCTATCTGAAGGATGCCGGTATGACTCATTTGTCATATCGGCAATGTACTTATCAGTAATTTGTGTTTTTGAATTTCAATATATTTCTGGAAAATTCCCGTTTGAAAACAGAAAAATTCCGTCAAAAGTTCAAACGTTGTTTTCAGCAAAAAAAAAGGTAAAATAAATAAATAAACAAAATAAACGAGTGAGTCATTGGGTGGATATGGAGCGGCGAACACTGAAATTCCTCTATTCTACTTCAATACAGAGCATCTCTACGTTCACATTCGAAGCCGAAAACCATTCACCCTGAAGGTTAAAATCGAACTCCCGAGAGTGTCTTCGTCTTTCGATAAAACTTAATTCTCACGTGTCTTGTGAATAAAAAGTACAACCTTGTCAACATCTTGCCTGTTACAAAAGTAATAAAAACTGAAAATAAATTTCAAAAAATTGAAATTAAAGATGAAAAAATGAAAACGTTAATAAATGAAATATAATAAAAATAATTTTTATCCTGCTAAAATAAAATAAAACATAGATAAACGTAAATAAATAAAATACTTTATCAAACAAACGTCATAATATAGCCAAAAGATAATAGTGAATAAAGATAAATGGAAAAATATCCAATGAATAAACAATAATAATAATAAAAAAGTATAAAATAATAAATAAAATAAAGTGGAAATGGAAGTATAAGTGTTTGAAATAGAAACATCAAAATTAAAAATAAATAAATGAATTGAAATATTAAAAGAACAAAATGAAAAAAATTCAAATTACCAATCAATATTAATAACAAAAAAAGAAAAAAGAGGAAAAAATATATAAATAAATAAACAAAGAAGAAAAATAAATAAATAAACAAAAAAGATAAAATTAACTGCAAAGTGAATGATAAATATACACAATGATGCTTACTTATGAAGAAAATGCCCTATGCTACATTTGTAGGCGCAGGACACAAATATGAAATACAGAAAAACAAAAGAAGCCCAAAACATGGAGAAAAAAAATCTGAGAAATCTGCTTTCAGAGATAGACACACTCATTTAAGATGGACCCTGTATTTTTTTTTTATTGGACTTAACACAACACATAAAACATACAATCAAAACAACCGAAAAAAAAAGAAAAAAATGGCATTACAATGAAACAGACACTCTGTGACCATAAGGGACTATAAGTAATTAACCTTTTCAATTCAGTTAGTGTGAACCACAATTTTTTCCAAAAAAAAAAAACCTCTTTAGAATCGAATGAAATAAGAATCATGTTTCTATCAGCTTCCAAAATGGCACGTTTTCCGCTAATGATGCACATACAGTAACATCAACATTGAGTCATGGAGCATGAATTACGGAATTCGAGACGGATTGACTAACCGATGGGAAACCGGCCAAGAAAACATAACATGAAAAGCCATTGGTTGGAAAGAATGGGGGGAGGGAGAAGAGAGGAACAAAAATCAAATTTGAATTCTTTACTGTAAATACGCACCATTTCTGCGTGCTCTTCTGTCTTTCTTCTTTCAAGAATTTGCAAAGTGCATGTTTTCAAACAACGAAAAATAAGCCCTTGTTCTTAAGATCCCCATGCAGAGAGGGGAGAGAAAAAAAAGCTTTTATACTATGACAATCCCTCTCTGGAACCGTAGAAAGTATTTGCAGAGGATAAATAAATCTATATATATATATATATATATATATATATATATATAAGGAGAAAAAGAAGGAGACACAACAACAACACAAAGGGAATAGGAATATTCTTACTTCTTCAACGTAAGACAATAAAGAAACGCAGCGGAAAAATCTGTAATAGCAGATTCATCCGCGAGGGAATGTTGGGTTTCATATGTTCCTTCCTGTTTCCCTGAAACACAGAATGGCATATGCGATATGATTTGATAGAAGTCTCTCTCTATTTCCAGGAAAGGCTTTCCAGGACACAGCTGTCTGTCCATGGATGCAAGAAGACATGATACAGAAATGGTTTGTTCCGTTCTTTCCCCTCGTTTCAACATTGACACCGTCATAACAGCTGGAATTGTTCCACCTAAGAATTTTTTTTTCCTGTTTTGAAGTTGGTATTTGGAGTATTTGTTTTTTTTTTGGGTGTCTTCTAACATTCGCATCTGATTCTATGCTACACGCTAGATGGAACGAGATTCTTCTTCGGAGTTAGGGATTTATGACAAATGTCAAAAACTCTATGCAGATAAGCTTGAAAAATTCTTCGGAAAAACCTGTTGTAAATAAATCCTTCGAAAAATTTTAACTGTATTTAAAAATGTCTTCTATGTCGGTAACGCTATAATTGAAGGGCTTGCTAGAAGAAGGGGTTAACTTCATTTTTGGCACTTTAAGTTATATACTATTTCGTGTTAAAAAATAAGAAATACTTCTTTTGTATGGTGTTAAACGAAGATAACTCCAGCAGAGTTAGTTCCAGTGTTTCTCAATAGATAGAGCTTACGCCGTCAGTGTAGGGCAGTGGTTCTTGAACTTTATTTCGATCTAGCATCCCTAGTGTGATTTAATTTACCTACCCTCGTATGCTTTTGAATAATGCGGTGTCTATCAGTTAGAAAGCTCTTTTAGTTCTTTGCAATTGATTGTTAACATTAATTTTCCATTAACTGGTTATAAATCCTAAATCTAAGAGATTGTTTCAAAATCATGTTCTTGAAGAAAAAATACACACAGGTATCGCAGCAAATTTACTAATTAATTACTGTATCAATTTTTACTAATTTGCTAATGCTTTTCATAACATTATTTTGAAAGATTGAGGGTTTTTTTTCTGTGTAATGGGAGCAACCTGCGTATCATCACTGAAGAGATTTCTGGTTTTTATTTCCATCAGCAAAAGTGATGAGAACCACAGAATACAGAATACAGAAAATTATTTCTTTTGTTGGCCTCCAGAGAGACAGGACAACAACTTTCGAATTGAGTTTTCAGCACAGGGTGTCCTTCCAAAATTTATTTTTTTATTTCAATAACTATACAACCCCTTGCAATATGAAAGACACGTAGCTGAGGTCCGCACGTTATTTGGATACTGTTTCTAATTGAAGTATGCTTCTATTATGAAGGGTTCACTGGTAAATTGTTGTGCCAGCTGTTAGCTATGCACCATATACATGTAATATTTAGAAAGAAAAATAATAATAAAATTCCTATACCTAACCCTTACGGCAGATATCACTCTTCAGTGTCACGTCGGGGTTGGGTTCGGTTTTCGAAGTTGAAGCATGTAAACTCTCTCTCTTTCGTATTTTTTCTCTCTCTCAATAAAATAATCTTTTATTAATTTACCATCGTTCATAAAATTAAGATTGACTGTTCAAGAAACTCTTGCAAAAGCAGCTGAAAACTGCATGTACTGTAAAAATGTATCTTTTCTACATCCTTTCAAATTAAGAATATTCAAATTTCGCATGACGCATTTCTAAGAGTGAAAACTAAAAAACTTTTTAAAGAATTGAAAAATAAATATTTTACACCATTTCAATTTTTCTGAGTATTTGTTCAACATGTTACTATTGTTTTCTCCATCTCGCACTTCCAAAAATGATTTTTCGTACCCCTGTTCAAAACCACTGGGTAGGGCAATGACATAATAGCGTTGGAGCAAGAAAAGCGCAAAAAAACATTAGGGTAAGGTTGAAACCTTACCCTAATGAAACAATAATGTGGAGGTAACCTCTTCTTGCTGCAAAATCAAGTACTTGTCAATTCCTGTACTTGTCAAGAAGACCACGAACCGAAATACATTGAAATCAAACGATTTTATGGAAAATGTTATTTGAAAGCATCAAAGAACTGCCCTGTCTCCAAAAAAACGATACGACTTCTGACTTATAATGGTAAAAAATGACCCAAAGTGCTTGATTATCCTAACCATTGAGTATCGAAGAACTTGAATCATATTCGGCGTATGAACTTTTTGTCCAACCTAATAAAACAGACATTAAACTCGATTAAATCGATTGAAAATCGAATAATGCTTCACATATATATATATATATAAGCTGGAATGAGGGATGGAATTTCATCAAAATAATGCATGGATACGGTGAAATCCAGGATCATGGGGGGATTACGTGCGTGTTTCAACACCACGAGTTTCATCGGCCATTTCAACTTGAAATCGGTTTTCACTCAGTGTATACATTTCAGCTTGAGCGCATTGCTACGACGCCGTTTCATCGATGAGACGTTTTAGCATCAGAGAATTTCTGCGCCACAAGTTTTCAACAGAATGTGTGTCTCGACGTTCTGGGAAAATATCGGCGCCACAAGTCCTCAACGCAATGTTCAATGCAATGCATGAAGACATTCTTTAGAACCTCGATAGGGGAGATTTCGAATCGGTATTTAAAAATCTGTTCGAACAAAAAATTTACCAAAGTTTTATTTTTCGCGGAGAAAATAAATATTTCTTCAAATAATTTTATTTTAAATTATGTTGTTAAATGGTTCCAAAACGACCCATCTTTTACTCTCAAAGCTTTAGCTTCCATTTTTATCATTTGGTAGCATTCAAGGAAGTTTTCTTTATGCGAAGGTTTTTCAACAGCTGGCTGATAAGAAGATCTAGAAACCTTCGTATGAATAGCGAAGAGTGGACGTCACATCTTCAGTTTTCCTTACATTGTAGCGTGGTTTTGCAAAAATTAAGTACCAGTCTCGTGACGGTGGTGCCCGAGTGGTGCAGTGGTAAGATGATCGTCTTCCTCCTCGAAGGTTACGATCAGGGCCCACGGATTCAATCCGGGGGAAGAACACGCAAAACGAGTTCTTTACCCACCGAGCCTGGGGGTGACCACCGATAGATGGTACCTTCATTTCAGAAACACTCCATTGGTTGGAAGTTGCTGTATGGCGATATGACCGCAGTTGTGTTAGAGAGCAACCACAGAGAGCAACAGGCCCTTACAAATATTCAATCACTACACTTCACTTCTGAAATATAGATGGCAGCACGGAAAACTCAGACGCAACGCTAGATACGTAGCAGACTATTAGATACACACACTTACACTTCCGGTACACTTTGCAGTAAATCGCCCATGGTGATAGACCTGAGTTGCGATTGATGTGAAAGAAAGAAATGATAAGTATCCTCATGACAGTAGCGTGACAAATGACTATCATTTTGGGTTACCTCTCTAGAGCGTATTTGACAGAAACAAAATGTTTTGTGCCACACTTTAAATATAAACGAAAGATGACGGGGAATACTATGAAGCACCGAACTCACTGTTCTAAGGAAAGTTAAATTTTGCTTCCTATGGACTTAATCCTTTTACTTGCAGCGTTTTGTTAACAAATTTTGACAATTTATAGTTCGGGCACCAGTGATATATTTCAGAAACCGGTATCTTTGTTAAGGTTTGAGAATTACAGGGAAAAAGATGAGAACAGAGCAGGTTTAAACTTATTCACCCCCTCAGCTTTTTTCTGCACCCCTCCAATTGCGATACTTTTTACTTCTTACACCGGCGACGGAGAAAAGAAACAAAGTTGCTGAAGTAAAAAGGGAAATCAATGAATTTCCGTTCATTGAGTTAGCAATGATTCATCTCGATGAGGGGAAATAAACAAGAGAGTTTGAATGCATTTCTTGCATTTACTATAGGCTGGGATATCTTGCGCTTACACGAGAAGAGGTTAAGACCCATGAACCAGGCCCAGAGGGACACAATCTTCAAGACGACAATTGGTACGCATTACACATGTCGCAATTTTTTTTGCTGCGCCGATCCTTTTTCAGACAATACTTATTGTATGCGGGTGATGACGTTTTCTTGCACAAAAAGACAAATAAACGAGAAATTACATTGCCAAAATAGTTACATTTCTTATGAACTGATGATACTTAAATTCTTATGAACTTCAGCGCGCTACCTGTCGATAATATATGTAACTCTTTTGACAATACAATTTCTGACATTTAATTAAATCCTGTCTTTCTGTGAAAACTGCATGTCGCATTTGCTTTTCCCGAATCATCGAATTTTATTTTCTCTTGTTTTTGTTACTTTGTGATCATTTCATGGATGGCGGTGACAAAAGAACAGGTTTTGTAACTCATTCACCGTTGAGAAGCTAGAATTCAAGTATATTATTGATTGGAGAAGTGTAGATATACAATTTATAAACATCAGTAGGTTTTATTTTTCAGAATAAATTGTGCAATACTGTCAACTTCCAAGGAAAACCGCTAGCACATTAACTCAATAAAAAATCATTACCATTTCCAAAAATGTCCGCATGTTGTATATCTTGTTTTCTAATAAATTTTCAAAACTTTTCAGATATCAATCAAAAACTATATTCATGCTATATTGCATTTCAATTATGTGCTCCATAAGCTTATTTTGTCCGCGCCAATCTCAATAATGCCTTTTATACGAATATACTATTGAGTGTTACGTAAGCTAATTTCAATACCTTGCTTATAACATACACGTCGGTCATTACATACACTTCTTGAGTAGTGTTCCTTAACCTTTTTTTGCCCGTGGCCCCCTTTGAAGCATATTTTTTTCTCGTCTCTCCTCTGTCTTACCCAGAGTCTTCGACCCTCATCTAGAAGCAAGATTCTTTTTACGTATTGAATTGATTTTTTCAGTGAATTTATACTGAATGAAAATTTTGCAAATAAGATTGGCTTCCAGACCACTACCCTGGAATTTATTGAGCTCCCCGCTAATCCGAGTTCTATTCAGGACCGTCGTGGGCCCCTAGGCAAAGTGATGCTATGGTAGTCC
Organism: Pholcus phalangioides; assembly: GCF_987345545.1. Taxonomy (NCBI): domain Eukaryota; kingdom Metazoa; phylum Arthropoda; class Arachnida; order Araneae; family Pholcidae; genus Pholcus; species Pholcus phalangioides. The sequence goes on along the minus strand of NW_028301599.1, from coordinate 4,705,440 downwards.
TATACTTAGCCGGAAATACACAGCTTACATATTTCCTACTTATTTTCAAAATTAATTGTACTATACAAAATATCATGAGGGTGGGGCCACTTATGGACATGAGGCCCACCCCGGGCATGACCCCTCACAAGAGTGGGACTGACAGAGCTGCAGCTCTGCGGGGCCTGATATGATTTTCATCATTTTTTGTTTTTCACACTAAATTTAATATAGAGGGGGGGGGGGTCTGTGAAAGCCTAGCAGGGGGCCTGAGGAAAACCCCATCCTAGGGAACCTGCTGCAAAATGTGGGTGGTGAGGTCCGGGTGGGTCTATGCCCTAAGACGGCCCTGGTTTTGTGGGTAGTTTTGTTGGATTCTGTAAGTTTATAGTCACTAATACAAAAATCATTATTTCTTCACACCTTAATTTTTCTTCTCAGCTCTCTGCAGCCCTCCAAACCACCTGTCATGGCCCCTTTCTAAATTTTCTTCCGTGGCCCCCCTTGAAGTATCCCAGTACCACTAGGGGGCCATATGGCCCCCGGTTGAGAACCACTGACCTAGAGGATATGTTATAACCGAACATGACTTTACCTTTATTCAAAATTTCCCTTTAAGGATTCTTTGGCTCTTCCCCAAACCTAGTGTGGCCCTTCGAAAAGTGGATATTGCGTACGTCTCTCTCTCTCTCTCTCTGGTGTGACATAAAAAAATTTCTTACAACCAGTGGTTAGTCAATTGACTTCTTTGAAGCGAAAAACGTTTGAAATCGGCAAAGAACAGTATATTTCAGCCTAATTAGTCGTTGAATGACTAGAGAACTGAAATTAACCACGGAGTGACTGAAATGATGATAATAGTGACCATTAATTTATTCTATACATACTATTATTTAAATTTCATTTAAATCGGAATTCTTCAACCGCTGCTCCGGAGAATTTCCTGTGGGTCCGTGAAACATTTTCCCAATTTATTTGACTAATACATAATTTTATGTGTAATAAAATGAAATACAGTCTACATTATTTGTTCTCATTTCTGTCTTAGCCGTCAGAGAGCTACCAAATATATTTATTATGAATGAATCTTTTTCCAGATCTAAAACTCATCATATTATGGTTTGCCAGTCCGCAAATTATTTTATTTTCATATATAATACTTACCGGTTATCAAATTATTTCTTCAAATTATGTATTTTGCCGGTTTTCAAATCGTTCCTTATATTTACGTGTTTTCTTCCCGTCAGAAAATTACTTGTCCTATTTATTTACGTTTTGCCGATCCGCAAAAAATTTCTCCCATTGCCGCCGGGTCGCAAAATTACTATTTCGACCTATCAACTAGTTCACCAGTCCGCAGTTTTATATAAGAAAGGTTGAAGAACATTTATCTAAAAAGATCTTGTTCATCTAAAACGATCATTCTAAACGATTCAATCCCTCCTTTTTTCTTAGCCTTCACGCTGTAAAATGCATCAAATCATTTTTGATTATTAATACAATACAATAATCGGTTTTTTGTTTTCAATTTTCCAAAAACACACACGGAAGCGAAATTAAAAATAAATAAGCCAAAAAACAAAAAACTTCATTGAAATTTAATCGAATATAACATGCTATCCGGTAACGAAAACGTCTTCTTTCATCATGGTTTCTCCCGATATTTCCATTTTATTTTTTAAAACTCTTAGAAGTATCAAGTCCCAATAGCAACTATTAGTTTAATAGTAGAGACGGCTTTAAGTATTAAAAAAAAAAAAAGCTTTTCCACATAAATACGTATATATTTATAAAAAAAAAAAATCGTATTTCCTCTGGAATTTTTACTTAAATTTAAACGAGAGGAAAAAAAGAAAAGTCGTTTAAATCGTTTCATTACCGAAGGTGGAGAGATTTTAAAAATTTAAGAAGAAAAATGATGCACTTTAATCGAACCGAATTAAAAACCGTTATCGATAAAATGCTCCTCCTCTTTTTCTTTTATTCTCTTGCAGCCATTCTTGAAGGAATAGCCCGTTAATGACCAGCTATTCACACAAGCCTTGAAGCGAATCAGGCAAAATGCCCAGGTAAACATACAAAAATTATAATGGATCCAATTTAACGAACGTTTTACTCGATAAAGAGAAAAAAAAAACCAAAAATATATAGATAAATTTGTTTAAATAAGCGCTTTTAATGCTTCAAGTTAGAAAAGAATTAAAAAAAAATTTTTTTTTTCTTATATTTTCAACTTTGCGTTAAGCTGGGCTATTTTCTCCGTTTTTTTGATCCTCTAAAAGGGATAATGGTCGTAACGGATGAAAATCAGTCTTTTAGGTACCATTTTGTGCTCGAGAAATATTCGGAGTATTCAATGAAATTAAAACTTTTTTTGATGTTTTTGTTTCCCTTCTAAAATCCTTTGATTATTTTAGAATAATTCTAAAAAAAAACGGGGAAAAAATATTTTTAAGGTTTGGATTCGTTGATGGTAAAAGCTCGCTCAAGTGTTTAAGGAATTTGAGGTTGGGATATTATAAGTGGTTGGTAAGCTTGGAGTAGGGACCTTTCGTTGAAGCTATATGCTCATACGGTTCTCTTGATGTTTATCTCTCTCCGAGTATCACCTCTGGTCAAGAGAGATTAGAAAAGATTATTCTTTAGTTTTTCCCACTTCGGCTATCGCTTTCGTAACGAAAACACAGGGTGGGCATGAAGTACGTAGAAACTTTAAAAATGCATAAAATCCGGAAAAATAACCGAAATAAAAAACGGTTTGCAGGGTTAGCATCGCTAGGTCGCGAAAATTTTTTTGACAGGGAAAAAAAATAACTCAAAAACAGCCGATAAGTGGCGCTGACGTACACAAGTCAAAGAAAAGTGTATCGATCTGGTCCATTCAGTCTGTCGGAACTGAAAGATGCGATCCGCCGAGAGGTGTCTAGATCTACTGCACTCTGACGTTGCTAGATTGTGACTCGCCTGCAATGAGTTGATGTGGAACACATACAGCTGTAATAAACGATTTGGAGACTTTTTTGCTAGTAATTTGCGTATATTTTCTTTGACTTGTGTACGTCAGCGCCACCTACCTGTTGGCACCGGCTGTTTTTTTGAGGTTTTTTTTTCCTGTCTTAAAAAAATTCCCGTGACCTAGCGATTCTGACCCTGCAAAACGTTTTTTATTTCGGTTATGTTTATTGTTTTCATGCATTTTTAAAGTTTCTACGTACTTTTTGCCCACCCTGTACGTGGTAAAATATGTAAATGAATAGCTATCGTGAATAATATAAAATTAGACATACCCTAGTATTTTCTAAAGAAATCCGGATTTTTTCTTTGCATATTTTTAATAAAAGAGGTCTAGTGTGATTTTTCTTTCAAACAGATATAGTCTTAACTAAAAACAGCATATCATTTGATATATTGATGTGTGTTATACTAATCTACTTCATCTTTAAGATTTGAAATTTTGGGGATTTTCGTTTATTTCGGAGAATGTAAATTTCGATTCCAAATTTTATAATTCATCGTATCTCACAGAAAACTCAACGGAGTTATTTCAGTGGATAGTGAATCGATCTTAATAGGTCGAAGATCGAGTCACTCTCATACAAAATAACATGATAATAGCCTCATCACACACAGAAAGTGCTGATGTGCATGAAAAATACTTAATATCATGAAATATAATAAAATATGTACAATGAAAAATATTTGCGACAGTTAAATAAAACGGGTTTTTTTTCCAGCTCTTAAGGAAACTTATTAAATGCGTTCAAGGTCTTACCTTAAATGAAAAACATTACGGAAGTAAGTATTTTATGCTGATGAATGCAAAAAAAAAACTTGGATTACAATAAGAAGTACAGATGTATATGCATCTCAACAAATTCGCCATAAATTCCCCATTTTCCTGGAAGAATCTGGATGAAGCCTTTTTGATAATACAAATCTGTCATTAAAAAAATTCCCTTGGCAGAAACTGCAAATCGCACTGTCATGCTGTATGTAAGGCTATCCTTAATACTTCCCTTGGTGTAGTGGAAATCATTAAACCCCTATGTAAAATGTCATACCCTTTTTTTAATGAAGTAGGTTTTCTTCCTATTTTCGACAGGTGCAAAGTAAGCGGGTTATACTACTTCACCACACAACAACTCCTATACCGCGATACTGTAATTTACTGCCGTTAACGAGTTGGGTTGGAAGTATAGGTGCCATCTATCGGTGGTCGCCTCAAGCTCGTTAGGGGAAATTATTTTGTTATCTATATTCTTCAACCAGTTCGAACCTGGGACCTGACGGCAAACCTTTGCGGCGGTAAACGAGCATCTTACCGACATGCCACTCAGGTGCAAGTAGGGTGTTAAAAAGATGTGTTCCATTGAGGAATCATCTTCACAAAAATATCTCGAAATAGATCTTCACAAATAACTTATCATTGGTTACAAAATATCTGGGCCAGCCAATGCTAAAATGAGAAGCGCTCAAGGAGGCGAGATATCTCGTCAATTTTGTCGGTGAGATTAAATTAAACTACGCTTCATCTGAGAGAAACAGAGAGGAAAAAATGTCCCGACTATACTCAGTTTATAGTATACAGACATTGTTTAACCATTTTTATGAATAAAATAATTCAGTTAGGTATTCAGCAATAAGTTGAAGGTATTAAAATTGTGAATTGAGCGCACTTCTACTTTATTTAATTTACACTGCGTGTACTTTTCGGAATTATAAATGTACACAAGCCGATCCCTAATATCGGAGACCGGACGAGTTGCCATAAGGGGCAAGTTGACACACAGCTCCTCTCTTCTACCGCGGTGTGCACTGAGTGCTAGTATGCTAGTATTGCCACTGCCAAACCACCTGAGGGTGTTGTATCACCAATTGTCCTTTCAACGTGATGGGAGCTACCAAAGAAGAAAGACAGCTTGTTTCCCGATTTCCTGCCAGGAAAGTATTAATATTATTGTTTTCAGCTTAAAGTTATGTTTTTAAATCTGTGAAGCCTAGGAATATGCTGAAGCGTTTTAAACAGTTGTGATGGCTAGAGTGTTCCCTGTGACACCCTGTTTAGCAGAAAGATACATCACGGAGGTAAAAAGAACTAATTTTTTTCATATTGTTGCAACAAAGCTTCGCGATGATGAGGAGAGAAGAAGAAAAAAAACAGAGAGAACTTGTTTGTATGTATTCCACTGTCGTTTGGACGCAGTTTTACGTCCTTGATCGTAAAGTAGTTAAGTGATATTTTCATCATTAATTTGCAGCCAAGGACTACCGCTATACGCAGCATCGGTCACATTTATTGTAAGTAAAGAAGAAAAAATTGAAATTAAGATCTATAGAAACTAACACTAGTCTCTTCCCTGCTTGACATTTTAAAACAATTTTCCCATGCATCATTTGGAACTATTAACAGCTTCATTGAATGACGCAACCAGTTGCTCATCAACGCTAATGAAAAACTTCTCGAATAAAATTGTCGAAACGAAGTAAACTAAGAACAAAAACAGAATTCATGAGGACAGTGCATTTGAAAAGAACCACGAGTAGAATTCTCTCTTTTTTTCCCCGTTCAAAATTATCTTTTTCCCCGCAATACGTGGAAAAATATCTGGAATTGGGCGGGACAGCCCCGGAATACTGATCAGGCCCTAACGCGAAAAAATAACTCGAATTTACTTCTTTTTTTTTTACTTCTTTGAGGCCTGCTTCCTGAATTATGTTTATTTTCCACGTTACGGGCCTCAGCGCCGAGTTTTGTGAGATTCAACCAAAGGGAAATAGTTGTGTGTGAAATTTTTACTTTGGTTTTCTTCTTTTATTTGCTAATACTCAGTGCCAAGGAGTTTGAATTCGAAAGTTCTGGAAGTTGTGGTTCCCGCTCTCTACTCTTTCTTTTTTTTTCCCTCGTATATTTTACTTCATTTTAAGCAGAGGAGAGTAAGTAAAAAGAAAAATTTACAACTGGTTAAAAGTTTAAGGTGTGTGCGAATTTCCAGTCGAATTGTACTATTCGCGGTAAAGTGACGTGTTCGTTGCGAGATGGATCGCTGCGTATAAAATGTTTAGGTGCGTGTATAGATGTTTTTTTTTTTTCGATATTGGTGTTTCTCAGCTGGAGAAATTTAATTGAATTTATATTTAAGATTGTGAAGTTGATTTTATGTTTAAGAAATACTGCTGTTATAAATCTGTGAATTCAATTTTTAAAAATTGAAACCGGCAAAAATGCTTTGTTTCAATTGCTATATTATTTGTAATAATTCGCATTTTGATTCGTGCACAAAGGTAGAGGAATTAATTTTTAGTCTTAACTTAAAGTGTTGTGGATTGCGTTCTGAAGCAGTGTTATTCAACCACTGGTCCGTGGACTTTGCCGGTCTGCAAAATATTTGATTCAATCTATGTAGCCATAACATATTTCCAAATTCAAACGAAAAATTTACTGTCTCTAAATTTATTATTTCTGATTTTGCCATCATCCTGTCTCTGCATATTATATCCCGCTCCTATTTATTTATTTTTTCCTGTCGGCAAATCATTTCTCATATTTTCTCTTGTTTGTATATTTTTCTCCGGTCTGCAAATCCTTTCTCCTGTTTTCTCCTATTTATATATTTTTCTCTGGTCCGTAAATATTTTATACTTTTTATGTAGTTTTTGGCGGTCCGCAAATTATTTTTGCTATTTAATTATATTTTGTGGTTCACAAAATATTTATTAATTTTTGGTCGGTCGGCAAATTATTTTTTTCATTTATTCATTTTTAGTCAATCTGCACATCATTATTTTCCTGTTTATTTATTTTTGTTTTACCTGAAATGTTTCAACTATTTTCACCGATAGCAGATATTCACTTTTCCCAGCATGGTCCAAGTCTTTTTCGACCATCTGTTTACATCTCTTCATTAAGACGGAGTGGTGAGCTCTAATCTGGTAAGGAGGAGGAGGAGGTACGCAGGTGTGAAGAAGTTGACGCTCCAAATGTAATTCCAACAAAAGTAACTTCACGCTCTTCATTTATTCATTAACATTAAAATTAGATTTTTCACTACATACTTTTTATTGTATAGGATTCAGACAACGTTGCTAATACTTGAGATACAGGGTGTACATAATCAGAGTTCCCTTGTTCTGAGCTGCCTACGGCCGTAACTATTCATCAGAAAGCTAGCAAACTACTCAATTTGCGTGTGGCAGGGTGTTTAAACATCTGCAACACAGAACCATTTCCATTCTTATTTTTTCATTAAAAAGTATGACGATGAGTTTACTAACGAACGTGATGATTTTGCGCCAAACGCAGTACGGAGATTTACTTACTTACTCACCGAAACGGCGCCCCAGTCCATATTCTGAAGAATTTCGAACCGATAGGTCACTGCCGGGGTAAAGAAGAGTATGACAGAGGCAGGAAGAGTCAAGATGATGTGAATAATCAAAGTATCGAAAAACACACGGGCAGTTAAAAGCAAGGGCTGCATGAAAAAAAAATATATATTGCATACAAAATTGGGTATGCATGAAACCTGGCACCACCGGAAAGGGGGAAAAGTGTGTGACATTACTGTACAAAAAACAAAGACTACATCGAGAAAAAGATGCAACCGTGCACCTGCGGAAGGAACAGAAAATCAGGGGCCAGGGGAAGAGCCCAGAAGCAGGTCCGCCGCATCTCAAATAACCAACAATACATCACTTTATGAAAATATATGACTAAACAATCTACTTACAAACTATATGAATACGCAAACGGCCAAGGCAAGCGTTATGCACTTCCCACTTCGTCAGAATTATAGATGAATATGCAGGGTGCGAATACAATGGTCGCATGATGCACAGTTACAGGACAGAATACATGTACACGAAGCGTCTCAAAATTACACAAAGTAAGAAAAGTGAAAAACGGGTTTGTTAACAATGGGAATTCATCGAGAGTATTTTGAAGGAGTTTTGGCGAAAAATACAATATATCTTTGAATGTGATAGGACCAAAGTATCGAAAAATATATGTACAGTTTAAAACAAGGGCTGAAGAAAATAAATGTATGCTTGCAAAATTCGCTATGCATAAAATTAAACCTGACACTACTGGATAGAGAGTAAAAGTGTATAACATACTGAATCCTAAAAACACATCTGGCAATGTGAAGGAATGAATTGATATGACATTTCACATAGGAATGTATACACTCTGCAAATATATTCATTGTTAAAACTTTTGGACCACAAAGTCCGTAAGCATACTACGATATAGCAATTGTGTGACGCGAAAAGGTTCAACTGAAGTCACTTTCTAAATAGAAATAGTGCCCGAATTCCAAAATTCTCTAAGCAATAGGTTTGATATAGAGTCACAGTAATAAGAAACAAGGTTTAGCGAATACAGAGCGCTGGTGAAAACTAAGAAACATGAACATTTATTACCATTTCATGCCATTCTGCAACCTTTCGTAGTTCTTAGTAGCATAAGGTAACTAACATTCAATAAGAACAGACTGCAATGTAAACTTCGCTTCGATATTATTTCGATATGATTCGCGAGTATAGTATGTATGTATAAGTGTAATAGAAATCTATGCCCATTCGCGAATTCTGTGTTTCTCTGGTGACTATGAAGACCATTAAACGTCATATTATTTCCCAATGGATCACTAAAAAAGGGTGAATAATAGTGATATGGAATAATTCTTATTTATATCATCACATGTGTTTTTTATACTTCAAACAGTGAGTATAAAATCAGAAAAAAAGTTGTTTATATATTTTATGTACATTTCAAAATATTTTGATCCAATCTCTCCACGAAATAAACTTCAAACATGAAGTCCATGGAACCATGAGCAAAGTTTCTCATGAAACGTGACGAAAATTTCCAACAGTAAAAATCATCAGTTGGAAAATTTTCCATTAAAAATTGTCAAAGTTGTTTCGAAAACAACATTGTTGGTTGTAATAATTTCGATGTGTGACACCACCCTAGATATAACTTTATAATGGAAAAATAAATTTATTCCATCCTTATGAGGGGTTGAAGGTCTAAGCGAATCGGTTATAATTTATTGCGCTATACTGAGATCGGAATCATTCAGTATTCAAACAGCACCGAGTCAATTCAATTCGCTGTTCCGACATTACACAAATTACAGAGTCGTAAAGCACGATTTCAGATGATGGTGGTTTCCCTGATGGTGGCTTCGGCCACCATCAAGGTGCTGTTCATAGGGTTTCTAGGCAGGATATATAGATATGTGCAAATGTTAAATGTGTTATTGAATTCACTCTATATACAATAAAACCTATAAATTATCACAAAAATGAGAAACTTTGCCTGGTTTTTATTTATACAAAAATTGTCACGTTTTTAAGTGGCAAATTTTTGTATAAAACCTATAAAAATACTTTTCTGGGCATCTTTTTATCAGCCACCTCGTTGGGCATTTTGCCTGTTGTGGCGTTGTATTTGTATTTGTATTTGTATTGAAATAATAGCAAAATTCAAAAAATGCTTCAAGTAAAAATTTCTGCAATTTGAAAATTAATCGAGCAATTTTTAAATGTTTAAAAGAAATAAAATTATAGAGAGAGTCGTATAAAAATGAGTGAAAATAACAATAAATTTAAAAAAATGCATATTTTACGCCGTAAATGTGATAAATCCGGTTATTATTAGGGATAATCAGAGACCATTTTGGTAAGTTTGATAAATTTTGTTCATACATTTATTTATTACATTTACCTGCGATTATGTGCAATGCCTAGATTTCAATATAATACCGAAACAATGATATCCCAGATATAACACAATGATATATCTTAATATATCCCGGATACAGTGATACCTCGGCTAATGCGTACCACAGCTAACGAATGTTTCGGCTAACGAAATTTTTTTTTCCAATCATGCGCTAACATAAAACAGCTTCGTGAACTACATATTCGTGCCAATCAGAATGAATTGTACGAGTAACTATCATTCGAGCCAGATTAATTTATTTACACTTTAGAATGTGTTTTTAGATACACCTCTCTGTCAGAAAGATTTTCAGGCATTTCATGTTAAATGAATGATCAAGCTAAGAGGAAAATGCATTAAGAAACGAAAAGAGAAGAGAAAGACAGACTTAGACATAAAGGGTTTTGAGTGCACACGGGTCATATTATTAATACCAAACTGAACAATAATGATATTCACGGAATTCATCTTTCCCATCTGTACGTGTGTGAGAGAGCAATGAGCTCTGTCACACAAGAGCCAAAGCACCACATTATACACTTTTTTTTTTCACGATGGCTCATGACCCGATTTCATAGCATAGGCCACACAAAATAGTGTTAAATAAAACGATGTTCGGTTTTCTTCATTCTTTAAATTTTCCTTTATCCAATTGGAGAGTTGTTTTTCTCAGCCTTCGATCAGTATTTGCATTTCTTGTAGTGCTTCTTGGTGTTTTATGAAACTTATTTTCAAATTTTGGGCCGTTTCGGGAACGAACTAAACGATTTCCCATAGAAACCGGCGCGAAATTACGTTTCGGCTAACGAATGAAATTCTGGAACAAATCACTTTTGTTAGCCGAGGTACCACTGTATTAAGCTGATTTCTTAATGGAACTCGTATTTCTATACCCTAAAACTTTGCAGCTGATGAAAATCGCTATAGAGCCAACTATTTCATTATAAAAAATATATGACAATTTACAGGGGGCTTAGTGATCTCCCCTATGCCGTTTAAAGGGTGAATATCTAATCAATTGGTTTAGATAGTATACCGTGAAACCTTGAATCTTACGTAACATTCCGGGAGATATTTTGTACCTAATGTTATATCAAGAAGTAATCAAGGTGATTCTCATCCCGTGTAGCGAGCCAAACTAGAGTGTCTTTGAAGAATTCATGCTTAACCCTTTGACCCGAGAGCCAGATATGGCTCCCGGAGTTCGACGATTTGGGCCGCGACTTCAAATCTAGTTTTATAAAACATAACCGCATCATTTTTCACGTTAGTATTGTTCAGTCTCCTTTATGTGATGGAAATTAAACACGAGTTATCAGTCATTGGGGTTGTTTCATAGTATATCGTCCAATATCTATTCCAACTGCTCCGTGCACCATAATCAAGCTTAAATAGGTTCCGCGTAAATGAAAATTGCGTAGGTTTGTGTTTTAAAAGTTTCATTATGTAACATAAAATGTGATTAAAAACATTCTAAGTCATTAAAAATTTGATTGCGGTCCATGACGGTTTATCAAACCAAGCAAAGTGACTCTCGAAAGATCAACTCACTCAAGTGGCCCGCACCCTTCATAGGATCTCGAGATTTGCATACTATAACGGCTGCGCACATGGATTAAGCTGCGAACCAGACCCGTGGCAGATTTAGTTGGTCAATATGCATCAATTAATTCCAGAAAATGCCTATCAAATCAAGGTTACACTAATTTGTGGCAAACTTTTTAATAATTTCAATATCCTCATCGATAATTATTATCATCATTTAAAAAAAATAATTAAGTACGAACAATAAATAAATATATAAAAATAATTTTAAAACACCATCATGCACGGATCTCAGTGTATCATACACTCATACAGCAGTTCTATTAATAACACAATTTAGAATATGTCCACGCACGAAACGGAAAATTTATTTAAATGTCTTCAATTCGAGCTTTTTTTAAACCGTATCTTTAAACAAATTTTTCATTTAAAATGTTATTCATATTTTTCATAGATATCCTGTAAATGCATACTTGAAAATAGTGAATGCCGGGAACGTAATACTGTGAATAAAAAAAGCAAAACAAAACCCTCGGAAATAAATTACTTCGGAGATACGTCCACATACGATTTACGTGCAAGAACTTGCATGCTTTCTGGAAGTTTTACAGTATATAAATATATTTCTGGAACGTGAACTTATTGTCGGGGCTATGCATCAAAATGGTCAGTAAAACCGGCATTCTGACTGGCATTCCCCCCATAGACATGCTTGGCATTTGAATATCAAAGTCTTGAAAAATATCCAAAAGAAGAAATTACAACATTCCAGAAACTAAAAAAAATACATTTCTCAAAAGATTTTTAATGTAGTTTCGAACGTGTAATAGCAATAAAAAAAAAAATGAAATTGTGACTGACCGCATCGAGAAAAATACGAGGACCTAGAATATAACTCAGCATATAAATAAAATTTTCTACCCATTTCTCAAGAAAATATGAACATATATATATATAAGAAAGTAGATAAGATGAGGAATATATGAAGGAGAAGAAAAAAGTACTATATGAGAAACCTCAGTTTGGAGAAAGTAAAAAAAAATAATGTATATAAGAAAATGCCACGCGATATTCTTTAAATTATTCCGAGAGTAAACTTTAACGCAACCTCATGTGCTTGCCACCCACGAATATCTATTTACCTCTACGTATATATTCACCAGGGATATACTTCCGAAGCTATATAATATATATATATATAAAAAAGAAGCTGTTATTTACTCTAGGGTGTGTCCGGGATCCGGAGCACGTCTGTTGAAAGTATTTCTCCGGTCGCATCTCAAACAGGGAGAGAGAGAGAGAGAGAAGCTGAAGAGATGTGTCCGTCTTTCCCTTGACGGCCAAGGAAAAGCTGGAAATTCTTCAGCGATGAAAAGTTTGTGGAACGTGCTGGCATGTCCTGGATACCTCTAGATTTTCCCTAGAGGTTTACCCGGGGTTTTCCCTCTACCCCCCACTTTCCCGTTTTCCTGTCACCCTGTGTAACGTCCTTCCCCCCATCCCCCCCCGCCACAAAGAACCCGATTCCCGTCACTCCCTCTCTCTCTTTATACCCGGACACCCGTCCTGGAGAAAGCGTGTATTCCCAACCTCCTCTTCGGGGGTCCTGGAAGTGCGTGCGTGTATGTTACTTTTGCAAGGACGGTGATTGTGATTGCATTCTTGGAATTTTCAGCATAGCTGCTTGCTTGCTTTCGTACTCATCGTCCCCCCCCCCCCCCCCACAACGTCACACGAGAGACGTGGGTGAGCCGATTCTGTGTCCTGGCAGTCTGGGATGACTTTGAAGTGGAGGACAGAGGGCATGGTGTGTGAGGGTACGCGATGTTATGCAAGCTTTGAGCTTTGACAACGCTTTAACTTTCAAGCTCATCGGATAATAGAAAACTGCTGGTGGCGGTAGTGGCAGGAAAGATGGCGTATTGGGAAATTCCACTTGTATCTTTCCCCCTCTTTTCGCTTTTTCAATAACTTTGGGGTGGATGGATTGCACATATCTGAAATAATAATAATGATAATATTAAAAGGAGAGAGAGAGAGAGAGAGTGAGAAAAGAAAGCGTTTTCTTTTTAAACACCGGACGGGAATCGTGCAAGGAAGCGTGAAATTAAACAGAAATGAACAACTATACGGTCGTGGATTGACACTATTGTGCGAGAAATATTCTCCTGGTCTTTCGTAGTCTGAACACGTACAAGTGTTGATAAATTAGAAATTTTTTTTTTTGCACTTGGAAAAATTCTATACGGAATCTGATCTACGAAATGCTGAGATACGGCTACGGGATATGGAGAATTTCGCCTGCTTGTCACATACACATTGCGCTTCTATACGCTTCCACAAATGGATTTTTCTGAAAAAAAATCCTTTTTTGTCACTACTGAGAAAATTTCTCAGAAGCACGAACTGTGTGGAGACGTACATTATCAAGATCAAAATTAGGCTGAGATTACAGTATAAATGTTTTAGAAAAGTTCTTTTTAGAAAAACTTTTAAAATGCAACTAATAAGCGTATCGGGTACATCAGAGCGAATGCATCGGCTTATTGGATTCTTATAGAACTTTGATAAAACTTTTATAGTGCAATATCTCGGTCTTCAAAGATTTTCTCAAGCCGGGATTACACTATAAAAATTTTGTAAAAGTCTTTTTATAAAACTTGAAAAATGCAACCAATAAGCGCATACGTTTTACAATACGTAGCTGTACAATTCCCAATACTTAATTTTAAAAATGCATTATTATATACATTTTTGGCGCATAATACAACAGCATAACATCAATGTGACAATTAAAAACTAATTCAAATCAAAGAAAACAGTTCAGTGTGTTCACAAAATGATGACTAAGATTTCATTGACTAAATCATATTAAAAATTGAATTTCAAATTTTACAACTCAAAAAGTATTTTTCTTCATAATGCAAGTATTTATGAATGTATCTCAAATCGTTTTAGTCAATTTATGAACTGAACAGTTTCCTTCATTTTGAATCAGTTTTTATTCAATTACATTGATGTCACGCGAAAACTGTTTTAATTATTTTTTTTTCTTAAAACGATTGCAAAAAATTAAGCATTGAAGATATGCAAAACATTCTCATTTATTCGAGTAGGATAGCGCATAGATATTCAAATATATCTGTACCAAATTTGAATGGTTAAATTCTTAAGGGGGTTGGTCACGATCTTGGCTGCCCATGCTTTCCTATGGAAAAATCTCCTTCATTTAAGGAAAATTTAAAAAATCTCTATTCTTTTTAGACACTCTTTACTTTTCTCACATTCCGTGGACATTTTTATACAATTTAAGGGGAGCAATTGATATTTTAATTGCTGATTTTTTTTCTCGAATTTTAACCTTCAACAACATCGTTTTTCGAAAAATCACCAAAAGTTACCCATATTTTGCGCCATAATTTTTTTTAAAATAATTTTAATAATAAATTCTCTTGTTAAGTATAAACCATCTTTTTATTAAACGATACACAAATTATCAAGACATTTGAACAAGTGGTGATCGAAAAAAAATGTTTCTTATTTGACAGGAAACTCGGTTTTCAAGAAAGAGCTTCTTAATAGAAAACATTGGCTTATATAATGCCTGCCATCAGCTTATATTAAAACATATTAAAAACACTTCTAGTGTAGGTAGAACAAAAACTCGAACACAGTTAGAAGCAAGAAATTTCATAGTATTTAAAAATTTAAAAATTCGAAAATGTGTTTTCTGAAAAATTTGCATGTACCAACCCCTTTAAATCAATGGATAACATTTTTAATGATATTTTTTCGAGAGCATAGTTTTCCCACCATCTTAAAAAGACAGAAGACACCCTTAAAATAATAATATAAATTACAGAAACGTCAAGAATTGTGGTTCTCAACGCTGTTTCTCTCGCATCGCGAGATTCTCTTAGTCCTCGAAAACCGGGTACGTTTCTATCCTTTCCACTTACGGTCTTTTCTATTCTCTTTCGCTCTTGGACTTTAATACACACACATACACGGTGATACTCTTCCCTCATTTCAGGCTCTCTCCACTATGAAGAGAGAGAGATAGAGAGGAGCATTGAGAGCCAGTCGACCAAGAAAACGTAACAACCAACATTTTTTGTTTTTGTTATATTTATTTATTTATTGTCTTATTCTTTCTTGGCCGTATTCCAGTGCTCTTACGAGAAGAAAAACCTTTCCTTTCAACCCGTTCTCGTGGCCAGTACTTCAATGCCTCGTAAAGATTCATTCATGTCTAGGTCACTCTCCATACGTTACGTTCCCTGCTGTGAATTACTACATACCCAAAGGTATACGAAAAGAAACTCGACCCAAATAATATCGCTGATAATACGCACCAAGCACTTTTTTTTCCCCGAGTTTTTTTTTTTCTTTTTCAATGAATAACGCTAGCATGTCATCCAGAGAAGATTTATTTTCAAAATAAGGTGAGGTTATAGTAGTTCTTCCGAAAAGATTTAAAAAGCATGGATATCTCTGCTAAACGAGGATGATTCGTTCCAAAATCCCGTTCGTTAGCCGAGAAAAGCGATCCCTTGTAGGTTTCTGTAGAAAACCGTTTGGTTCGTTCCATGTTGTAATGAAAATTTGAAGATGAGTTTTTCTAAAACATGGAGGAACGCTATAAAAATGAGCAAAAACTGAAAGAAGGTTAAAATGAACAGGTTCAAAGTTTGATAAATGCGAATCCACAAAAGGATTAGATACTAAAAAGATGTTTTTTACTGAACACAACCAACCCCGGCATTAGTGCATGAAAGCTGCTATTGACACAAAGACAGTCGAATCCGTGGGGTGTCTCCATTCATTTTTGATTTTCTTAGCTCATTTCTGTATCTTATACATGAAAATTGAAAATATAAGCTCCTAGAATGTGCAAAGACTATTCAGTTTGTTGCTAAGAGTCTTGTCCAGAAAGAACGCGTGTTCTAAAAACATAGCCTTCTTCTCTTTTCAATGCATTTTCTATTAGCTGAATCTTTGGATTTACGTGAAATGGTTCAAGAACTTTTAGATAGGGAAGTGGAGGTGCATCTGGAAAACGATTTTAGAATTTTGAGCTCGAATGAGAGTAACCCTGATGATCATTTGCGTTATAATTCAGTTCACAATATGGCTGTGTTAGTTTAGCATGTACATCCATATCAACAAAAATGTTCGTTAACCGAATACGCATTCGTTAGCCGAGGTAGAAAAATCACAAAAAATCTTCACTAGGAGAAACATTTGTAGGCCGAGGTACCACTGTATTTATTAATAAGAGGGTGCAATCAAAATGATGAAAACAAACGTTCCTTACGAACCAGTGGGTGATTCGTATGGAATGAAATAAGATTTTAAGAGAGAGAGAGAGAGAGAGATCCATACACCCTCTCTCTCTCTCTCTCTCATCCAAATTTTCATATTTTGTTTTAATTTTAGAATTAGACACCCTGTGAAACACCCTTTGTACTTCACACAATAAGGCGTTAATTTTCAATGATATTTCAAGTCCAAAAAAATCATATAAATAGTCACATATAAATCATATTTTCAATAATATTAATCAATTTTACTCGGACTCTCAATAGAAATTATTTTCCTGCAAAAGAATTAAATAAATAAAAACGAACTAACAATAATAACAAAATAAAATAATAATTATAAAAAGGAATAAAGAAAACTGTTTCTTTACTAAACTAGAGAACTGCTTCCAACGAAGAAACGGATTTCGCCATTTTTTTGAGTTGGACAAAATTAAGAGCTTTAAAGTACCTTAGCTTTTGAAGAATTTGGGTAAAAATCTCGTTCGCGCACACCAGAAGCGGGCAACTTGGGGTTCGCAAAAGTACTGGACACATTCTCGTATATACGAGACCCCGGATAGGAACAATGATGGAAAATCACTGACCGACACAAATGAAAAATTACCAGAATTTAATTTCTTATAATCTGCAGATGTAAATTTTGTTACTTCAAAAAAAAAAGTCACAACACAGGCAGCAGCAGGTATAATCCCCATATGCAAATTTCAAAATTTCATTCATCAAATAATGAAATCTTCAGGAATGGAAGGGGGGGTTGTATACCATGTCTCTGTAGGCACTTTTGTAGATACGCCGTCTAAGAACTACAGATAATACGATTCTGTATATATATATATATATATATATATATATATATATATATATATATATATGTACATTATATGTTTTCGGGCTTTGATTACATTTTCGTAAAATTTAGTAGTCATTAGACTGTGGAGACTGGGTAGCGTACAATTTTAACAATTGAACGTTAAAATGCAATATCAATTCGAGTCAGGAAAATGTTAAAATTAACGAAAACAAATAATATATCGACTGTTAAATCGGAAAAACCGTTTGTACACAATCGCAGTTCCGAATCTTTAATATTAATTAAAAGACGCTAATTCAACCGATCCTTATAAAGCAGTGACCATATTCTATACGTGAGCACGAGGAATAAAAACAAGCAAACCGATATTCTGCAGAATAAAGAAGAAAATCTTGCCCAATACAGTTTTTTATGAGTTTAATTTTTACATCTCTTTGTTACATCTCTCAATAATACACAGATTTATAAATTGATTACATGCTGAAAAGATGACATAGAGACATAAACATTGTACTTGATTGTTATTTCTACGTTATTATCGATTGTTTTTTTCGATCAGATGTATTGAAGTGTCTTATAAAAACAAGTGCCTTCTTCTATAGCTGTGACATGAACGAAGTCTTTCCAACTATGTTTTTCCAAAAAGTCCTTGCGATTTTATTATTTTTTGCCACTTATCAACTGCACCGTGAACCAGCAGATCGGACAACATCAGATAGTGGACATATTCTTTCGTCCTTTTGGAGAAGCATTCGAACAAGTTGAAGAGATCGCTGTTTTCAATGACGATGGAGCAAGCCGCTGTACACGCCCTGATTTGACGAAGCTCAGTTGCAGCTCTTCCGAAGACGATATCGACATTTTGGTTCACAGATCTTTCGTGCCCGAACTGCAAGGAACCACGGTTGAAACACGTGGAATAAACAATTCGCATATTCAAAAGATCAATGCCAAATGCTGGGTCCATCATACCACAAACGAATGGTAAGGGATACAGTTTGAGGATTTCCTCATGATGAGAAACTGTCACACCGTATATTTTTTAGAACCGGTCAGTGTGTGTTTTATCCCGATGACCTAACTTTAGTTTTAAAAACAGAATGAAGATATTATTGGTAATTCTCAACAATGTAACCATGGTCGTGATTATTGCAACAACAGTTAAAAAAAATTCAGTTTGCACATCGTCCCCCCCTCATGCAAGAAGCACGAATGTGCAAATTTCGCTTTTCCTTATCAGCTGGTTGGATCACTTTTTTTGCTAAGTTGTGCCTGAAACGCAAATACGTATTTTTACTGAAACACATGCTACAAAACATTTTAGGAAAATAACTTCCACAGTAGATGGGTAGAGTAAACATTCAAACGTCATTTTCCACGTTCTTTTTTTGTCAAAGACATTGCACATTCCTACTTCTAGCATAACGGGGGGGGGGGACAATATATCACAACAATCTCAGCGGACTACAAAGTAAAATCAACAACTAGAACTCTCTCATTTGAAACCGCAATGATTGAGGTCTGTGAGCTAACTTATTATGGTGGTAAAAAAAAAAGTACGTTTGTACATGTAAGGTAAAGCGGTTGATCTTCTTGACCACAGGACTTTGGTTCGATAAAATAAAGAATTTCCTCCACGGATATAATTATTTGAAGAGTCGGGAGGGACAGTGACTTGTTGGCATATAAATTTGATGGCGGGATTAGAATGACCACGTATAGTAAATACTTTCAGCGCTATTGTCTGACCACAGGTGGCATATGACCTTCTACGACCTTCATTACGGAAAGAGAGGGTTTATTCTTTCGGGGGGGGGGGGACAACAACCCCGTATGATGTTTTTAAAGATGCTGTTGACGGTGAGAGAAATCGTTCTTTTGCATTCCAATGCAGAAATTACACATTGAAACATCAACTAATTTACGGTTTATCACTTCTTATTTCTAATATAGATGGAAGCACTTTAGGAGTCAAAACATTGCATTGAGCATCATTGTTCGTTACACGTCAGCCAAATAAAAGTTTAGCGAGCAGCATTTCTCTCTCAGCCACCTCATTGGGCATTTTGCTTGTTGTGACGCTGTATTTGTATTAATTCTTGAATTGCCAGTTAATCCACTTAAACTGAACTTTTTTTTGCCGATTTCCACAACACACATGGCATATTTACAATGGCAAGGAACAAATACGACGCAACGCATAAACTACATACAACTGAGTACAAGGGTTGATCTCCAAAGGAATCCATGTTCGTCCAGGACAGATCCATGAAATCACACTTGAATTTTCTCGTAACAATGATTGGTTTTTTATATAGCTACATATATACGTGCATGTTTATATACATATACACACTTATATATATATATATATTGATTTACTCTCACTGTTTTTTAAGTATATGTGTGCTTATATTGGTTTCTCTTAAAACTTTATATACTATTAGTAATGTTAGTATTTTTCCAGAGATATGTTTTAATAACAGTTTTATATTTTTTAAGCATTTTGAATTTTTCGTGCGTGAATCCCAAGTAAATATTTGGTCCCAAATAGATGAATTGTTCTTTTTTTGAGTCGTAGTTTCACGTTGAAGAATGATTTGAAATTGGGTACCGTTATGTCTGATATTTATTTCAATTTGTCTCATTTTAAAGCAACCTTTATTTTGAGTAAAGAGTAATAGTGTGTATAAACATAAGTTTTCCGGACATTGCATCTATAGTCATTTATTTGGATATTTATAGGAAGATGAGTGTTACGAGATTGCATTTAAACTTTTGTTATTGTTTTATTTATTATTTGAATATTGAAGTCGTATTTTCTTCACCATACACAAATTTCATATTGAAGAGGATTCACGAATTATAAACAGTTTCTAAAAAATTTTCTGACGCAATATTTTGGAGATTATATATTCTAATATTGTAGTATTTTTTATTCTATTGTTGATAATTTCTATTTGATTTTTCCACTTCAAATCTCTACTGAATGTTATTCCCAAATACTGTACTTTCGTCTTAAGCGTAAGTAAGCATTGGTACAGGACAACGCCGTGCTGGTAGGGAATACCGTACAATGATTAGACAGAGATGTTGTGTCATCCATCATAGTCTCAGGGCATTGCACCAACAAATTTTCACGTCTACCATTTATCTGGATGGTCATCTGTGTGGGAAATTCTTTGAAATTAAGGGGCATTTACTGGCATTAACGAAGTTCCGACTTTTACAAAGCTAGTTTTTATGCAGCTACAGACATGGTGGCAAGAAGGTGCTCGATACCGATAGGGATTAATCTGAGGACTGACGGAAATTTCCGGTAAGAATTCTTGTTTCTAACGATCGAAAACAGCAAGATTTCTTTTGTTGCCTTAATTATTCAAAAGTTTTTAATGAACCATTTAATTGTTTAGCAGCGCAATCAGCTTCTCACGCAATTTCATGACAGTTCTTTTTTGGCGCATCGTCTGTGGTTCTTGTCACAGATGCTTAGGTTTTGACTTCTGGGTGAAATTCCACCTTCAGCAAGCAACATGTTAGTTTTCTAACGGTGATAAAGCAAAGCGAGACCTTTAATCGCAAATCAATTTTATTAACGGCTGGAGATGAACTAAATTATGTGCGTGTGTTTTTTTTTGATGCTTTACTCTTCGTGAATTTTAATTTCAAGGATGGACGGAGGGCGTGTTGGGTTATTAAATGCTTCTTGGAGCGTAAGCGTTTTATGGCCTCACCACGTGGCGTCGTCAGAATGTTATTTACGAAGTCGAGGCTTCTCTTCTATACCTTGTGTGCATGCGCGAATTATGAGCTTGAAAAACGCTAAATTACACCCCTTATCAAGTTCCGATAATATTAGCTACGAACACATCGAAGCACTTTTTTGAAATAAGGCTGATGATGACTCTTACACCCTCCTTTATATTTATTTTCTTTGTTCGAAATAACCGTTGAAATATTCGACTTTTGTGTTGGTATTTTTTGTATAATATAAAATAGAGCTCCTTAGAAAAAAGCTGGCGTGTGATGTGCATAACATTTTCTACTCATAATCATACAGAAGAATCATGATTATCTATTAAAAGTCAGATCAATATAAGAATGATGGTATCGAAGTGGATTCCACTACTAACAAGGGAACGGGAGATTATTGAAATATTGGTTTTGATAAATAAATACTCGATATTAGTTTGCATTGAGCTTTGTCATATATCATTTTATAGGAGAATTCTATCATGGGCATTATGATAGAATATGAATAGAATTCTATCATGAGCATTATCCCCCGCATTTTACCCGGCATGCCATAAAATTCAAAGGGCACCAGCTTCTGAATCTTAGATTCTGGGCCATTCCCGTCATGCCGCGAAAATCGCCTCAAAATTTGTGTTATACACTGCAGAAATAAGTGAATCAAATAATTGTTTTTCACTGCAGCAAACGAGCTTTGCTGCACTTCGAATTTAATAATGATAATGAAATTGGAGCATTTAATTTAGTTTACTCACTTTTTTCTGCATATCGAGAGATTGAACTGAGATTGTGCTGTCATTTCTGCATTAGACTATTACGTTTTGCAGTGCAGTTCTTTTGATCTGTTAACGTCCAATTTACATACACATGGTCGAGTAGAACAAAATACTTGATAGTGTCTAATCATCACGGCAGGGTCGTCTCCAGTGGTGCAGATGGTAGCAATCCATGCTTGCCTGGTTTGCAATAGATCTTAGGTTCGAGTCTCACGGAGACTAGATGGTTTTCCTTTTCGAGTTCATCTCGATACAATATCCAGAGAATGTTTTCTTGAGCGTAGTTAGGTTTTTATTCAACTTAAGTGTGATTTTATCTAATTTAAGTGAAGAAATACGATTAGAATTCCACATTTTTTGTTTTAGATAAACTGAGACTTACGGAAGCAAAAGAAAATGTGAAGCTCTAAGAATCTGAATGTACAACGTACTAGTTTGTAAAACCAAAAGGATTTTAAGATTCACAGAACAGGCAAAGGGAAAATCAACCAATCCATTAAGTTCTTAGAGTAAAAATGTTTGAGAATTTTCCGGATCCCTGTGACTATAAAATTTGCCGGCACGCCGGAAAATACACGTATTTTCGGAATGCTGGTCTCCCTCGCTGTTTTCCGGCATGCCGGGTAATTATGGGGGGGGGGGGGTACGGCTCATACTTGGTTTATTTGTAAAAAATTGTCCACAGAACAGAATGGAATATAAATTCGTTCTCCTTTGAAATCGTGCTACATATTTCACTCGATGGTCAAGTAACTGCATACTATATCTGAGTGATTTCCAATCGGAGGCGATGTGGACATCCTTCGCGGTATTTTCATATCCTCGGGGACAACAGATGGTTGCGGGCCCACGAATAACTGTGAAGGAAAAACTCAGTAATGAAGAAATGAAGCTTTTAAGTGAAATATGGTAAGAAAAAGTGATTAGAAAACATTCCAAGATTTGAAAAAAAGAAAGAAAAAAGAAATTATGGCTGTTTCCGACATTAAAGGAGAAGCTCCGTAGTAGAATTGTTAGTTATTTCAGCTGTGTAGTGTAAACTGAAACAGTTTCTAGAAAAAGCATAACTGTTTTGAAAACCTGATTGAACGACGGGACCATTGCATATCATCTGAGGGAAGATGCTTTGAAAATGACCAAATTATTTTTTTGAAGTACAACACCTATATTTTTTTATTTCTCCCCAAGTGCTCATGGAACGTACCTGGTATATTTTATACATTCTGAAGTGAACTTTCGTGCACACATGAAGTCGAACGTGTGTAAACCAAATACAGTAGGTCTATAACTAACAAAAAGCAAAAGAGTAAGTTGACTGGTCTCTTCATCTTGGAAGTATGTATTACATGCATTGTATTGCTTCTGGTTCACTATGTTTTTCGTATTTTTCGAGGTGTTTAGTATTTAATCTGAGTTTGGCGCCGTCGCTGTCATTAAGCCAGCGATTAACCACCGGTTGTGCGTGACCATAATCTTGATAATCTTTTCTACTAACGTCCACAACTAACACCGAGGGGCAACAAAATCATTGCCTTTCATTATTTTTTTAGCCGTGGTCACGCTCCGAGACAAGAACATGCCGGCATGTCCATCATCATCATGATATTAAAATAATAATAATAAAAACACCAAAAAGAATTCTTATCGGGACGGACGGTGATAGTAGTGTTTATAATCCACGAGAAAATTGTATTTTTAATTTGATGGAAGGTGTGTTGAATGCGGCTTTTATTCCGTGTATCCACGGTTAATGTCTGTGCCTGCCTTGATTATTATTATTATTTTACCAAGAGAGAAATTATAGTTGTGGAATTTTTTACTGTTTAATGGTTTTCTTTATTTTCTGCATTTTTTTTTCTGTTTCCTTAATGTACGAAACACTGATGTAAAACCATTTGAATATAAATTATCACGTGTTCAAAACTGGATTATGTTTCACATCATACGGTTTTATTTAGAGCGTTGCTCTCCTCAACCACTGGCTCGCGGACAAGTGCCGGACCGTGGAGATTTTCTGGTGTTTTGCGATTTCTCCAACATAATTTTAGATTCAATAAATAAAATACAGTCGATGGATTAGTTTTAATTCTCTAGCTCCCTAAGGGCGGTATTCACCGACATGGTTTAAACTATAGTCACAATTTTTTGATGAGAGATCGACACGGACTGGTTAAGTTCAGGTTTTCAACCAATCTATGTTGATCTCTTATCCAAAAATCGTCACAACAGTTCAAACCATGTCGGTGAATACGCCCCTAAGAAAGATGACTCTGAGTTTTGTGAATTATTCCTCCTATTTATGTATTTTTTTTACCGGCGCGAAAATTATTTTTCCTATTTATTCCATTTTTTTGCTGGTTCCTCAAACTATTTCTCTTCTCAATTTTTTTGAAGTTCCGCGAATTATTTATTTTGCCGGTGTTCTCTGCCGGTCTGCGCAATATTCCTCCTATTATATTTTTCCGATCCTCCAATTATTTCTTCTATGACTTATAAGCAGTTTCCGAACTTGGTCATGGTCTCTAAGGCATTTTCTTCCTGACGTTTCACCCACATCTGTGGTAGGCATCTTCTGATATAGGCGAAACGTCAGGAAGAAACTGCCTTAGAGACCAGTATCTCTCAAGTTTTTTGAAGTGTGACCCCCTTCGGTCCGAAAAATTTATCATCGATTCCCCCCCCCCCCCCCCACATAGGCTGACCATGTGCCTCGTGTTTTCGGGACATTTCGATTTTTTTGCCAGTAAATGTGTTGTCCTGAAAGCACTTTTCGGAACTCTTGTTTCGGTTTTAATCAGGCGATATTGACTTTTAACGATATTCATTTTTTTAATCTACTTAGTATTTCATACGCAAGATGGAAGTGTAGCGACTTGTATGGTCCTTGGTTTTCGTATGCAGGACGATTAAGAAAAAATCATCCGATTTGAAAATGATTCTACACGTGAAATCGATTATCAACTAAAATTTTTCAAAAAACGTAGGCACATTTCCCCCCTGATATTCACATGTAATATTTATCACTAGAGCCTGGAAATTTACTAAAAACAGTCAAAATAGGTAGGCAAATAAGACACTAAAATGCCTGAAATAGGCATTGAAAAAAAATCTTTATAATTAATGGAAAAGTAAAATTTTTTAAAAATAAAAATTACTAAAATCTGTGATATGAAGGGTCTAAAAACTTTCTAAAAAATGACTTCACCCATTGAATTTGCTTTTAAATGATAGATTACAATAATTGATGGGGAAATAGAAAAAAAATAGAAAATATATATAGAAAAATAATAAACATAAAGTGGAATGCTGATGAAAATTTATATATAAAACACATGCGAAAACGTTTTAAGCGAGGAAACGTTTTAAACCGGAAATTTTGATGAGTATTAATGAAAGTTGGGACCACGAAAATAAGTCGTACTAAGCGGGAAAACGTGCATTGGGAATTTTATAAGCGTGGTCCGCTGTATACAAATGACGCCAAAAGAAAAGCGTGGGAAATCTTTGAGGAAATTCATCCAAGTAGAAGTCAGTGCCTTTCGTCACAGAAAATATCAGCGTTACAGATTGGGAATATAGTCTTTTTGGAAAATTTATGTATGGAACGAAGCGGCGAATAGGCATATAAAAAATGTATGCCCGGTCGAAATTTTACATGACTTGGGCATGCTGGGCAATTTGCTCAGTCTGTTCCGACATTTCAAACTCTAGAAATCACATTATTGTATTGCTCTCCCTCTACATTACAATGAGCATCGCATGTTTTAACGTTATTTTAATAATTCAGGCTCATGAAAACAGAAGAAATATCGTATTAACCAATATTTCACTGTATCCGATTATTTTTGAAGTCTACACGATTTTTCCAAATAATCAATTATTTCCAAAATTATTTCCTCTGAAAAAAAAAAGAGGTAGAATCTGCAATAATTGGACCAAAATTTATACGTGTTAAACTAGAAAGTAATATTTAGAGTCAAAAGTAGATGACGCTGAAGAACACAATGCTTTATGGAGTCAATGTGTCCAGAATAACATAATGGAATGTTCCTGCGCGCGCGTTGTCGAAAATTCGATCTTAAATCGCAAGGTACGCACAGGAGATAATGCGATTATGTATTTGTCGGTCGTACGGTTCAAATGTTAAACTGAATAAGGTCAGTCAACGTCGTACCGATAGCATCACAGGCTTGAGCTGAATGCACTCGCAACGTTCGAAGCCTTCATGTTTGCTCTCCCGGTTGATAATTAATGTATTTGTCGGGGGCGAGCATTATCTTGACTTGGCGAGTATCCTGTGCCGGATATACACGGTTTTGTCACTCCCACTGACTGTCCGAATCTTGGTCTAATAGCTGTGGAATGTTTTGGATTAGTACATAATTATGTATGTTGTTCTCTTGACCAGCATTTTCTGAATAGGGTAATGATTTACAAAGTGCTGTCATATACCGACCGCTAACCGTTTACACGATTAAGAAATATGAATAAAAATAAATTCTGCGCTAACCGTATACACGATTACGAAATATGATAATTTTAAGTCGTACGTTATTGCGGTTCGTGTCCTTAGCCACGTGATAGTGAACCAAATGAACTATGTATGATGACCATATCAAATTCACAAAAATTCATGACTTTCATGATTAGGGCTACGAATTTTATGACCTAAAAACCGACAGAATACGCTTTATAAAATATGCATTTATGTCCTAAAAAAACTAAAACTATGCCGTAAAACCCCCAAAATATGCTTATATAAATAGGCCGACCATATTTACTCGAAGAAAATACGGGTAATCACCAATCATTGTCAAAAATGATGCGAACGAAACAAATAAAATTGCTAATTGTTGCTGATATCGCTGAAAAATCACCAATTTCCAAAATCGATGCCAAAGGTAAGTAAAACTACCAAATAATTGCTAACATTGCCGAAAATCGCCAATTGTGGGAGATGAAACTAGAGTAGAGTGAGCTTAAAGGGATTCGTTTGCTGAGATATGCAAAATAATGATCCAAAGCATGAAAAATGCCTTAAAATCACTGAAAATCGAGAAAATGCTCTATAGCGTAAAAATAACAAATATGCGAAATCGTAAAAAAATATGCAGTCATAGAAATCCTAGCCCTATAATGATAATCTTAATCTTATAATCGCATGTATAGTGCAGATTATCAGTGGATCATTTTGCACTTGTATTTTTGAATAGAATCTTCATGATAAGAGCAGTCCTGCAGGATTTACCGTAAGGTTATACAGAAAAAAATATAATTATTAGTGTAATCAGAATTTAGGAGCGTTTCTTTTCTTCGTTTTATATTCCAAGTGGTATTTTTAATCACTTTATCAACCTTTTAAGACTCACCAGAGGTCTCGAGACACTATCTCGTCTCATTTTACCCAGTAAAATACCCGTACAATCAATATTGAATTTAGAAGAATCAGTAAAATAATCGCGGAATCAATTCAGAATTTTCAGTTTTCAACTTATATACGTTTTATCCACCATTGAAGAAACACACTATGAATAAGTACAGCGATATCTAGACTCAAATTTGATGTTTACTAACATGTCAGGACATTTTATAAGGCATTGAAACTGGTGGGCCACGTTGAAGAAAAGGCATTCAACAACATGACCCGGAGTCATAATGATTTATAAAAAACAATAGGTCGTAGCCCACGAGAAAGCATTTTTTCTCTATACTGGTAATCCAATAGAAAGGCTGGTGAGCCAAAAAACCCTACCAGTTAACGTATTTAAGAAAAAGCTTGCAAAACATGTCGTTAGGAAAGGACTGAAATCCGAGTCCAAACTCGTCTGATTGGAATGTGGCCACGTGTTCGAGTGTTCATAGTGACGGACTCACATCCCGGGTTCGAACTCCATCGTCGCCATAGTGGTGGTCGGCTGAAGTTGGTTTCCTGTGGTTCCCAACTTCGAGCCGATCTCGTTGTTAAAAAGTCTCGCCACAGAGAGGAACAGGCCTACAAATAGTACAAGTATTCAGCCGTTAAACTTCATTTACTTGACTACTGAAACATAGATTGCAACACTTACATATGCAACACTTAAAAATCAGACACGAAACTAAATGCGCGCACTCAGGCTGTTAGGTAGACACACTCTTCCGGCACAACTCACTAGGTAGTAAACTGACCATGGCGGTAGACCTGAGTTGTGCTCGGTTCAAAAGAAAGAAGAAAAGAAAGGCGGGGACTTTCTCTGACAGATGTGACTCATCCTTCAGCTGCAAAAAGTTACTCGATTGCGAAAATCATTATTATTATTATTTTTTTCGTATTATTGAAAGGTTGAAGCGACGATGTTTGAAATCCCTATTTTTTGCTTCTTTTGTTAATTTAAGTTAGAGAAATAGTATTTTTTGGGGAGTATATATAACATTTTATACCAGAACTGTGGAAGAATCGAAAAAATATCTAGGTGCCAAAATTTTTCTTCACGAAGAACAGTGTCCAAATATTACTTCTTTTGACTTTTTCAGGACGTAGGCAGATATGCTGCTATAAATTCCAAACATTTTGTGCTGCTTTCAGCCTGCACACACAGTTCAGTAACTACACAAAGATAATTTTAGGCGCCAATTCCAATTTTTTAGTCCTCATGGCGACCTGGGTCCTGAGATTTGTCCGGCCCCGCTTTACTCACATGTAAAGTTACTTTACCACGGAGAAAATTAGCAAACTCTCTAATTTTAAATGGTGGGAAATCTTTACTGCTGCACATTCCCATAATATTAGTCTATGAGAATAGCATATATATATATCCTCTCGTATATAATTCTACTAGCATAACATAGAATACAAATTTGCATTTACAATGCAAATTTTATCAAAAAAGACAAGTATTAACCCTTTGCGGTCTTGTGTAAGTGTAAAATCGATATCAGGAAGAAACGGTATTTCTATGTTATAATGGCCCCTCACGATTACGGAAAAGCTCCCTGTAAATTTGGTTGCTTAGCTAGACTCATAAGATATTGAAAAAAATGCAATAGTTAGCAGCCGGAGGGGGGGGGGCTTCCTGTAATCGTGATAGCGGAGGTGGTATAAACGACATACTACTAAGTACTAACGAAGTGCCGGAGAAAACATCTGGACCACGAAAGGTTAAGGAATGCAATACTGCAATTGGTGGCGGCTTCAACTTATTCAAAGCGCATGAAGTTTTATTTGCAAATAAAGCTTCTTTTGTACATTTTAGGTTCGTAAGTCATAATTTGAGTCAATTATGAAGTCTAGTGGGTCTCTAGAAGTCCTAAATCGGTCAATTCGTAAAATTCAGCACTTAGTTAACTTGCAAATAATCCAAGATAATTATAGCATGTGTGTTCCACTTCTCGGTTGAATGAAAGGAACTGGTGTGTAGCCTGCATTCGAAATTTAAACTTATAAGCTGATGAAAGCGATTTTGAGAGAACCCCAATTCTAAGTCAAACACTCCCGTCACCATCCTGTGAAGTCGACCTGAAAAAGTGTCAAAAATTTCCGTCAATATGGAATGAAATTCCTCATGTTTCGCCTTCCTCGCTTATCACAGACTCCTCCGCGTATTTAATCCTATGAAGATGGTGTCGCAGATGTAGGCGAAACGAGAACAGAGCAACTGCAGGAAAATTTCCCAACAGGAATTGCATTTCTCAGACCATGGCCTAACAACCCTGATATCATATGTAATTCATTGAACATTGAAAGCCCTGACAATACTAAAAGTCTTTAACATATAAATGTCGATTTTATTACAGATTATATTTATATAATATATAAATATATAAAACGATAATATATTTATATTATCGTGCAAATTTTGGATACCAGAAATTACACATCATGTGCTCAAACTCATACCGAATACAAGTGGCAGAAATATTTTTAATAAAAACCGATATAAAAAACGTCAATGTATTAGCCCTGTATGGTTTACTCCCATAAAACATTGGAATTTTTACAAAAACTGATGCAAATTGCTACAGTTATTTAATCGAAACAGTAAATTAACACAGCAATTTCATTAATTAGAGTGAATTTTTTAATTAGCTCAAATTGTTAATTGAGGGTAAAATATACAATTTGCCTTGATTTTAATGTTATCGGTAATGTCTTACTTAGCAAAACTGAGTAGTTTTTAACTTGAAATTTTTCATTCCCAATGCTCCCATTTTGGTGCGCTTTTATAGACTTTTGAACACGTAAAATTTCAGCAGCTCTCAAAAAATGACACCTACAAGGGATCTCCTTTCGCTAAATAAAAAAGTATTGAATATATATGTTACGGTAAATATGATAAATTGATTATTATGCATACTTACCAATCGTCTTGGCAAGTTTGATTAAATAATAAAAAAAAAAATTAATTATCTCTTTTACAGGGATTATGCATAATAACCAAGTGTTGTTGATAAATTTGATAAATTCTCGATATTTATCACCTTTATCTGTGATTATGCATAATACCCTAGTGCAATTAATAGTTGAGCTTGATAAACATGAAAAAAAAACAAAAAAAACGAAGGAGTCTAGTATGTGTCATGAATGTAGTCGGACCGTCATATAATGATGGCAAATTTTATGATTGTACCCCGATATAACGATCAATACATATATAGTATACATATATTATACGGTTCATAAAATTTACCAACGACACTTGAATAGTGTCGTTGAACTACTCCTTTATAATGAAGTTTAATTATTACGAAGTGATTTCTCCGGTGTCTTGGAGTTCGTTAGGGGCCGTTCAAGTATTACGTAAGCAAATTTTTAGCCATTTTTGACCCCCCCCCCCCTTGTCAGCAAAATTTCGTCATCAGGTCTGCCCCTCTGAATCCTAACTCATATTTTCATAAAGGTTGGTTGCTGAGGTAAGCATTATCCAAACACCCTCCCCCCCCCCGTCATCAAAAGTCAGCAAATCGGAAATGACGTAATACTTGAACGGTCCCTTATAACGGGATTCGTCTGTGTAGCTGTATTTTTGCACTGAAATGATTCTTGAAGATGTAAAATAATTGAGAAAAGGAATTAGTATGACGATTTTTTTTTGACCATGTATTTGACATGTAAATATTCAAATGTACACTGGATCATGGAGGGGTAAACATGTGCTGACGATACTGCCCAAGAAAATCATCTTGACTTGTATGTTATACTTAATGTTGCAGCATCAAGAAAGTCCTGAAAGGCTACATTTTTATTCATAGACGATGAGCCTGAATCATTCAGGATTCCGAGAATCGAAATACGAACGAAGAATTTCATACAAACTCAATTCACGTGTGACTAAAGCTCGCTGATAAACAACGAGATACAATTTTTACTGTTGAAAATTAAACCTCGCGGACTTTCAAGAATTCTCTCAGTCCTAAGCAAAGTATCATTAATTCGCTATTTACTTAATTAAGAAGCACAACTCGATTTGCATTTTCCGTTGCAGAGCCCAACTCACTCACTCATCTACCCCCTCTCTCTCTCTCTCTCTCTTCACCCACTTCAGCCGAAACATCAGATTCACAGCAAATCCTGGTTACAAGTCCCTCTCTCTCCGGAGACGAGGAGAGGTGCTCAGTACTCTTACCGTTTTCGAAAATTCCTTTTGTGTCCGGGAAAGCGTAATTGCTGGAATTGCCGGAGCACTTGCGCGCCGTTAAAAGCGAACTATGGCTTCCTGACTTGGGTAAAAGGCATAGTAGTTGTAAGTATCACATTTCCCGTGGCAGAGTTTGAGGACTTCGAGGGGCTTAATATTTGGGATCCGTGAGGTGAAAGTGGACATAAAATTGCGAGATATATACAACCGAAGCGAGATAACTTCAACGATCTTTCGGAGAATGTAGTCTTTCTCTCTCTCTCTTCGTTATTTAGATTAAGCTAGCGGCTAGATTTCGCTTGCGTGGTTGGTGCGGTGGGTCATAGGCACAGAAAAGTCACAAAATATATGTATGAACAAATTTTCGGCTGGTCTGAGAATTGGTACTCCAAGAAAGCACTGATATTGCTTAAGAATTATAAACCTGCGTTTAACGATACAGCAAAAAGTTTGCTCACTACGAAGAGAGTGAGATGCAGCCAAGTTGTCTGTAAATGCACATTCGAATCCACGTAGATTTCAATCTACAGTGTATCAAATAAGGGAAGGAAATGGACTATAAAATCCTGTGATATTGATGTAAAACTCTCTTACAGGAATACAAACTATATCGCGAAACTTAAGTCTGGGGCAATTTTTAGAAAACTCTACGGAATTTTTCAGAAGTAAGAAGAAGGACATGTGTGGTGGCATTTTTTAAATGCATGCTTTCGCAATTGTGCATATGAGCTACGTTTTTCAAAATTTGTTGTACTTTGATGTGTTAACGAATCATGTTGGCAGTTTACGTGCTTCGTGAAAACTAACTGAAAAGAAGGTCTATTATTTATTTCCTCACAGCAAGAAATATGGCACCTACCCTACAAATCGTTATGTTGCTGAAATATATGCAGTGAGTGAAACGAATTACAGGTAGTGCATGAGTGAGCCTGGCCAGGCAGGGCTTGTACAAGCAATCTGCACGGTACACACACCTTCAGTTTCTCTTGCACAAAGCCTGATTTTTACAATATTGCACAATCGAAATTCATTCAATTTTCAAGCCACTTGTACAACCAAGAATGCTTACGCAAAAATTCTTCCACAGACGCTCAATTATACTTGTACAAAAAGATTGAACATGTATGCTTGGAAATCTTGCCGTTGCGCGTGCAGCAGCTTTTAGACATCATGACTCGTATATTCTCGTGGTCTTTTTCAAACAGTTTCGCTCATTCCCGAACAATTCTACAACTATGATGGTATTCAGATCATACATTTCACAGATCTGGAGATGAAATCTCTGCCGAACCACTTTTCTTAAGGCGAAAGAATGTAACAAAAGCGATTATCAACTTTTGTTACATTTCCATCAAAATTATGCGGTTTAAATACAAGAAGCTTTCGAAGACATTGCGCAGGCGCAAAATTACGAAAACGTGTGTTTTCAAAAGATATTGTCTTAATTAAAAATATTAATCGTACAAGTAAACATGCTTTCGTTATAATTACTTAGCTTGCAATTAAAATTACTTGATCGATCTTAATAGCAGGTGTAATTAGATCACATAACCATGTAAATAACCTAACGAGGCCATTTCACTCCTTATAACAGCTGCGAATTCGTAAATTGCGCGGCATGAATTATTTGATGAAGGTCGGAAAGTTTTTCTCCCTCGGAAACAGGACATGTCAACCACAAGTCGAGATGTTCAATTCTATTACTCGACCGCTACTTAAAGAAAGCTGACCCCGTATCAAAAAGAAAAAGAACATGCAGAAAAATGAAACATGCCGATATATATTATCTTGGAGAAGGAATTGGCAATAACGTTACATTTCGCAATACTGGCGGACAGGTATTAAAAAAATAACGATATTCTTTACGTCACGCAAAATAACGGTGTAACCAGATAACTGCTGGATGACACGAATTAATCTATTATTAAAAGCCCGCTTTCACAGAGACACGTTTGGGACGATGTCCAGAATACCGTTCATTTGGGATATGTCCACGCGGGTTTCGAACTCTTGCACGAAACTATGCCCCTTTTTCAGATTACAAATCATGAAATATTTTTGCAGAATTTACACGAATAGTAGTAATACATATCTTATTATATTATATGAGAGGCATTCTTCGCAAACCATGGTTACCGAAAACGGAAGATTATCGGTGGTTGCGTGTTAAAATCTATTATTATGTATTATTGTAACATGAATGCGAGAACGTATCAATAATAACCATTTAGGTGAATTAATCATTAATGTGATTTGCTATTTTGAATAATACATCGCTTAATATTCACCCATTGAAGCAACTCACAATAGGTTTTCCTTCACCCTATATTACCCGTAGAGAAACCACGAGTATTTGCGACTACTCGATGCTTTGGCCGGCTATTTCACATATCGGTCAATTGGAAAATTGAATTGTTTAAGCAGATAAACTGGAAATTTCAGGCCTCCGCCCTTATCCTTAGGCGGAAAATAGAAATAGCTAAAGAATTTGCAAAATTGTCAATGCCCGGGGGTTCAAGCCAATGCAATTTTCTGTAATCACCTTCTACCTTTAGTCCAGTCATGTTGCCAAACGAGAAATTTCAGAATTTACGACCACGGTTTTAGCTATCCAATCCATGATGAATCAGATACTCAATTGTAATTTTTTATTAATTGTTTAAGCAAAAAGTAGCAATTGTTGAAATTTCAGATTTTGACAGTACGATGAGTTAGCTAAAAATTGAGGTGCTCATTCAATTCGTGAAATTATCAATTCTGATCGAGTTGGATATAGGACTGAACAAATCTCCGGAAATTTACATGCCCAATCGGGCATGTAACTTAAAATAATAGATGCCCGAATCAATACTCTACATGCCCCAAAAAAAGTATCACTGAATTTATAGAATCATGGTCGATTTAAGGTGCGGGACCGAAGTTGGGCCAAATCATGCGACTGAGAAACAGGGACAATCCTGATAAAAACTGGGATGCAATGCAAATTCACTGATAAAACCCAGAACATCTTGAAACAGAATTTTCAAAAGTCATTATAGTGTCAAATTGTAAGGTAACGCATGAAATTGATTATAGGAGCAAAAAGTCTTGGTCTGGTTTAATTCAACGTTCTTCAACCTTTTTTCCCATTGCAGACCGCTGAAATAAAACGAAAACTTTTGCGAGCCGGCATAAAAATAAGAAGAATAATTCGCAAACCGATAAAAAATAATAATATTAGGAGGGAAGAATTTCATAACCATCTGATTTATTACATTTTATAGTTATATATATGAGAAACCGGGTTAAATTGGGATCACTATGATCACTATTACTTGTTAAATAAAACAAAACTATCAGTTATAATTCTTAAAATTAAATGTCTGTTGGATTCAAATCGGCATTCAAATCATGACGTGTTACTACCCTAGCCTAGGATGGATTCCGTTAATAGTTTTTCCGAAAGAGTTAAATTCACTAAAAAGTTAGAGATGAACCGTGAAATTCTGAAGAAAAGCTGCGCAAAAAATTCTAGCCTGGGGATTCCTGCTGTCAAAGCTCCTAGCCTGCCAAAGATTCCTGCTTACGAGCCCAGTTGCAAAATATGAGGGGGGGGGGGCATGACCGCACCGAGATGCTAAATATTAGAGCCGTGAAAATGGATCAAAATACGTTGACCACGGCCCCCACATCCTGGAGCGGGGCCCCTAGGCTGGGATCTTTTGCGGGGCCCCCTGGTCAGACTTCTACAGTTAATTTATAGCGCGAAAAAGCAAAAAATGATGAGAACTATCCCGGGCTCCAGGGCTACAGCCCTGTCAGCCCCCCCCCCACAAGGTGGTGGGGGGTCATGACGTTGACTTTACATTCGCATCATGGCTGCCAAAGAAAGTACATATTTCTGTGGAATAATAGTCTGTGTTCCAGGAACACTTGGATCATCGTCAATGAAAAAATTGAAAAAAAAAAACGAAAAAAACGAGTGCAATTTTTTTTAAATGACCGTGCCGGCACGTGGTCGGAAAAATATATATGCTGGTGAAAATTTCGACATGTCGGGCAATTGACAGCCTTAGTTGAATTGGGAATATTTCTGTGTCATGTTATACGTACTTCCACCCAGTGTTATCAGGAAATGTAATTTTGAAGAGTAATTTCACTGATCTCCAAAATTTCAATGGGTATTTGCGAAAAGAGAGGGATATTTTTTTTTCTTCGGCGAGAAATAACTCTAATAAAAAATTCAAATAAAAATTAATGAATTAATGAAAGAATATTTTCACTCCTTAACGAAATTTGAAAGAGTAAAATGGAATTTCAATGCTTAAATCACGCATCTAGATGCGTATTGGCTAACACTTTTTTTTTTCAAACCGAGCACAACTCAGGTCTATCGCCATAGGCAATTTACACCCTAGTGAGTTGTGCCGGAAGTGTAAGTGTACGTATTTAGTGTTGTGTCTGATTTTTCAGTGCTGCCGTCTATATTTCAGAAGTGAAGTGTAATGATTGAATATTTTTTCTGTTTCTAGACCTGGTGCTCTATGTGGCGAGACTTTTTAATGAGGAGATCGGCTCGCATTCGCACCTCGAAGTGGGGAATCACAGAAAACCAACTCCAGCCAATCACAACTGTCTCGCCGGTGGGAGTTCGTCACTCAAAAATTGGCTGCCCACTTCTACCTTTCAGGCTAGTGATATTTTCATTTCAACAAAACTTGGAATACACTTTAGAATTCCCGACTGTTTCGGGATTTGACCAGTTTATTTATGAGACACCAGACAGTCAATGAGAGTTGAAGAGCTATCCGAGAGAAAGTGGACAAACTGAGAAGTTTTGAGCCTTAGTAAAATGACTTAAATAAAACTAAATAATTTATAATATAAATATAATTAATATAACAAAATAAGACCAGACATTTAACTAAACGGGCAATGTCTAAATTCTATAAAAAAAAAAGTTCTCAGAAACACTGGCCACTATTAGCTTCAGTGAAATCATATTTCCACGTCCAAAACATGCCAGAATTGAAGACTATTTTTTGATTGTATTGTTTTGTTGAGTTATGGAATTGTCTAAGAGAAAATGATCAAAGTTATATATAGAAGTTTCGAGTTCCGACAACATGACCGCTAAAAATATCAGTTCGTGGCCGGTATTTTCACTAAACAGGTAATGCTGGAATTCTAGTTGATCCACTAATAACCACTTTTAGCTTCAACTGAGTGATTTTGCCAAATTACGAAATATATTCCGAAATATTTCAGGTTTTCTTCTGGTCAATCCAAGAGAAAAAAACCTTGTGGAATTTAGGTAGAGTTTGAAAAGTTTAGTTCCAATGTTCATCCAAATAGCTATTCTAACAACTAATGATTCTAATATTTATTGTCTTAACGGATGGTTTAATTGGCTGGTCACTTCCATAGGTCAATTCCAATAGCTCAACAACAATAAATCAGCTATCTATGTAGAGCGTATGTGTATGAGTATCAATGTATAAAGCGACTTATATTTATTTAGTGGTTTCATAATAATAAATCCAGAATCAGTTATGATTTTTAGATATATACCATTCTATGTCAATGATCATGAAATGGAAATGTTAGTCTTCCGTTCTTTATTTCGATATAGTTTAGATATACATTCGACAATCATATTTTCAAGGGCATCTTTTTTCAGACACCTCGTTGGGTATTTTGTCAGTTGTGGCCTTTTTATTTGTATTTGTAAAATCCAGTAGGATATTAAAGAATTCTGGTAGACACAATTTATCTTCAAAATTATTATAAAGATGCAAAACATGCTTATTTCACAAAGGAATGGAACAATTTTCATGATGAAAAACAATCTACAATTTTTTCGCATGTTCTGACGCGATTTCTTCATATTTCGTGGTTTTCAGAGACCATGTTAAGTGAATTTCGAACAGAATATACACTTCTAAAACATGTGTGAACAATTTCTCTGAGCAATATATCGTGCTCTTACATGTGATATTAAAACTAATAAAAAAAAGAAAACATTTCTTATGTCAAACATCAGTGACTTTTTATCCCAATATTCTAGTGAAATCCTTTTTTCCTCCTTTTTTGTCCTGTCCCTATCTAAGAAAAGGAAAGTACGCCCTTCGCTATATGTTTGTAATAAAACCTGATACCTCAACAAAAATTTTAAACCAAAAAAAGACAGGGAAAAATGTCTTTTATGTGCGACATTTCGGCGTGTTTTTCGCTTTGATTCCTTCTGAATTCGTTTTAGGGATTTTCCCCCCATTTTCCGTTTTTTTTCTCCTTCTATAGGATTCCTAGAATCCTAGACTTTTTTTTTCTGTATATGTATTTTATTTTGTGCTTGTCTTTGTAACTTTGGGTCTGTGATAGATTTTTTCTATCATCTTTCTCTCTCTCCCTCTCCCCCTCTCTTTCTTTCTCTCACCTTCTCATTCTATAGACGAAAGACAAAAAAAAAATATTTTTTAGGAATTTGGGAATTTTTCAGTGGGGCTTATTTTTTTTGAAGAACTTTTGTAAATATATAAACTCTATATTTGAGGAATGGTTTTTTGTATTTGTTTTTATGTATTATTATTAAGAGGGATAAAAACCATCGGAATTTATGCTAGTGTAATTTAAAATTGCGATATTATGAAGGAATGTCGATGCTTAAGAAACGAAATTTATGGGTGACGAATAGAATGACACATAGGAATGATTTGAAATTTAGAATAATAGAAATGCCTGACTTGTGAACTCCGCAGTGCCGTCTGAGTAATTGTCTGAGCGATTACAAACAGAAGGCCATTACATACAGAGCCAGAGTTGCACCTACTCCTCTAAAGCTATCTGTTGCACACATCGAAGGGCATCCCGAGATTGATTCATAGTTTTCATATTCGAGAATTCACTGGAATGATTTTCTGAGCTCGCACGTAATGTGGACGACATATCAAGATGCGAGAAAACAGATGCGTGGCAGAGTCACAGGATTCACTGTTTTTATCAAGGAAGTTTGCATCAATAACTGTGAGTTATGTTTGGATAATCGGTATTTCATATCAAGATATTCCCGAGCCAAAAGTCTGGTCCGCAACTAGAATAGAGTTAAAACGAAAAAAGCAAACGCCAAACGAGTCTTTGGCGAGTACTAGTGATGTGTATTCACATTTAAATAAACATACTACACATATTAAACCATAACAAATGGTGTTCGTACGAGGTCAAAATGGAACGACAGTGGCTCATAAAAGTATGTGAATGGTGGACTGAAGAAGTGATACAAAGAATCGGAAATTAGCCAATGGGCAATGAATTCTGATGATATTAGGACCGATAGACATTCAAAACATTAGAGCATCGCAAGGGATAAGGCCTTATTTGCTTCTAATCCTGTTATTAAATAATGTCTACTTTGCCTATAAATGCACGCAAGCATTGAACCAGAACCATGGACGCTTCAAGCAACTATGGGCTCAAGGGAACAACATATTCTAGCGTGGAAATAGGCAAATACACTAGGCCCCACTTAACTGGGTAACGGATAAATGAATAGCCCGCTTCTTCGAATAAAGCTTGGGGATTCTGTTAGACACAAAAAAAACTTTTCTTGAAGAAGAATTTCCCAAAAAAACATATTCAAAGCCTCTTTGATTCGATGCGAAGACAAAAAAAACTTTGCTTACAGCCACCGTGAAGGTGGGGAATGCTTTATTTATTTTAAATATTATTATTATTGTTAATGAAATTATTGATAATTTAATAGTACTTTTTCACTGACGAAGTGATTAACTTCAACTGCTTGTTTGCATCATCGTTTTCAATACATTTTGTTCAATATTGATGATTTTCCATGATGATGATGGTGCGATTCTAAATCACTTGAGCGAATAAGAGGCTACCATTAAAAGTTATACAATTAAATTAATGTGTTTCATCTCAAAAGGTTCTGAAACGACTTAATAAAAACTCTTCAGCTAATTCAAAAATTGTGAAATTCATACTAAGCGAAGAATAGAAGTTTTAGCTGTGACAGTTATACATTCATAAATTATATAATTGTGAAAAATTTGAAAATTAAAATTTTAATATGACCGCAATTGAAAAAGACAACGAATATAGCACATGTACTTTTTTGTTGTGCTGAATGAAAATTATCTCTTGATATTTCGATGAAAACACCCCAAGGTATTGGCGATGGAAATTTATAATTTTTGCCACTTTTCATGTGATAAAATAATAAAGTATAAAAAAGTTCCAAGACTTCGAAAACACGCAAAAATTGGCAAAATAGAGTTCAATCAGCGATATCTCAGCAAATTTTCATCCAAATGTTACGGAGTAAATTTTTTCAAATTGACATTTCTTATTCGAGCCTTATACATTTTTTTTTGTTTATCTTTTTTATTCTATTTTTAAAATTTGGAATGAATGCCATGATTTGTATTGTTCTGCGGAAAATTAAAAAAAAAACACATTGAAAAAAAAAAAAAGAGTTCAATGCTTATTTTTACCATAAAACGAGAGTTTGAGTGAACTCATTTTCATTGATGCAGATATTAATCTACGCGGTGATGACGATACTCAAATTCGTCCACGATCCCACTTGGGGGACAAACCGCAGGAAAATTTCCTAAAATCCACGTCTGATATTGATTTCCAAAGACTTCAACCTTCAGGAATTCCGTTCCGGTCTTCAGAGATTTCCCCACGACATATTTACTCAGCGCCTTTTCATACCAATATTATGACAGATTCCTTCGAACACGTCTTGGGGAAAACAACTGACAATATTCTGCTATGCTAATCTATCAAATCTTCCATGAATAATTACCTACTCTGGGAGCTTAGTCGTATGTTTTCATTATCCGCTTTCACAACGCAAATACGCTATACTAACTTGTATCCTCATAATATAAGAGGATATTTTGGTTTTATTCAACATATACAGAGAATTCCGTTCTCTATTAATTGGGGTTTGTTTTATTTTTCTCTTAAGTGTATTATATAAAGTATCTTATTTCTCTCTTAAGCTGTAGAGCAGGGTTTTCAATTTTTTAGGTAATGCAGAAAAAAAAATCCACGGAACACCCACGGAAGAATAAGTCATATTACGGTATCTATATTCGCACAGTGGTGTCTTGATGTGGGTGGGCCTAATGCTTTCCAGGGCTCCGAGTCAAACGTGCGGGGGGGGGGCTATATTATTTGTGAATTCCACACATTTCGAGATAATTTTTTTTCACAAATATAAGTTTCCATTGATTCTGAAACTATTATTACCGTCAAATATGAATTTCATCAATTTTCTAAATATTTTTTCATTGAATATGAATTTCATTAATTTTCTAAACATTTTTTCATTGCATATGAATTTCATTAATTTTCTAAATATTTTTTCATTGAATATGAATTTCATTAATTTTCTGAATATTTTTTCATTGAATATGAATTTCATTAATTTTCTAAATATTTTTTCATTGAATATGGATTTCATTAATTTTTTAAATATTTTTTCATTGAAAATGAATTTCATTAATTTTCTAAATATTTTTTCATTGAATATGAATTTCATTAATTTTCTGAATATTTTTTCATTGAATATGAATTTCACTAATTTTCTAAATATTTTTCCATTGAATATGGATTTCATTAATTTTTTAAATATTTTTTCATTGAAAATGAATTTCATTAATTTTCTAAATATTTTTTCATTGAATATGAATTTCATTAATTTTCTAAATATTTTTTCATTGAATATGAATTTCATTAATTTTCTAAATATTTTTTCATTGAATATGAATTTCATTAATTTTCTAAATATTTTTTCATTTGAAATGGGCATTATAGAGCGTGCATTGTGAACAGAGGTGTATGACATTCTACTGGTGAATCATTGATCCTAAAGGTATTCTTCCAATTAGAAAATTTTTTTAAATGATGTACAGTACTCAGATAGGTCACGCATGTTTCAAGGAGCTGTTTAGTTATTGAAATAAAACAATTAACTTTTCATACAGTCCCCTTGTGGACCAAAATAAAATTAGAAAGTTGTAGCTCTGTCTCTCCTGATGCCAACAAAAGAAATTCCATGTTTTCAAGTGCAATATTTACTGAGACATCCGAATTCAAAAAGCGGAGGAAAATTGTGACAAAAAACCAGTTCTAATTGGGGAAAAATCATTTTACTCCTCTCTCTCTCTCTCTCTCAATTATGAGTTTAATGGTATTACTATTCCGTGATTTGATTAGCCGATGACGTAGCTATTGTTTTGTCAGAACAAACATATGCCATCAATATCAGATTTGGCAGAAATCTGATATTGAAAAAGATTTAATGAAAATTAACACTTGGTTGAGGCATAATAAGGTAACCTTGAATCTCAAGAAAACTAAGTACATAAATTTTCAATTTATATAATAGAAGTATTGAAACATTCTTTCGGCCCAATTGTATCGGAAATTGATGAGTTTAAATATTTAGGAGCCACGATAAACCAAAATTTGAAATGGAACTGCCATGAAACTGCACTTTGCAACGAAACAAAATATATGAATGTTCGTTTATATTGCGTGAAAAATATTACACATACATCTCCTCAATATCTATTCATATACACTTTAGTTTGCTTGATACTACTCACTTATTGTATGCTGTATGTGTTTGGGGAGTTGATTATGAGTCCAACTTGAATGTTTTAATACGTGACCTAAAAAACTATAAACATTATTGCCCTTCACAACTCTACACATCTGCTTATATTTATAAATCAGACTATAGATTTTGTATTGAAGAAGTATATATATATATAACGAAGTCTTTATTTTAAAACTCTCTTATTTATAAAAATCCTACTTGGCTTGAAATCAGGTAATGCCCAACAAATACACGTCTCCATCGACAATATAATATTTACAATAAAAAAAATTAACCGAAAAGAGTTATTTATATATTTTTGGCTCCATTATACTTCAATAACCTGCCAAATGAAATAAAATATGAAAATGAATTAAGAGCTTTCGAAAAACTAATAACTAATTATATTCATCTTTTATTCTTTATAATAAAATACTTCTCAGTCTCCAGTGCTGTCACAACAAGGCCTCTATTATATTTGTCTTTATTTGTATATTTTGTTTAAGTACTTGACATTTATTATGAAACGTGTCACCATGGAACAAATTTATGTTGTATACTCTGGACGGATCAAGTAATCCCTCCAGTAAAATATTGTATAATATAAGCTTATATATATTTTCTCCTCAATATTTTTTCCAATAAACTATTGCATTTCTCGTATCTTCCTTTCTGATTGAATAAAATATGTTTCGTGGAATTTTTGAGAATTCATCTCCAAGTTTTATTTCTATAATCCAAAACCTTCTAAATGCGTACTGTTACCTATCTTTCTGGTATATATATTTTTTCTTTAGCATCTCATAATGGTGAAATAGCTTATTAATATGTATTAATTACATTAAAGGCAGAATTTAGAGGAAAGAAATGAAAATGAAGCGAGGGATTGATGAGTGGAAAATGGTGGGTAAGGAAAAGGAATGTGAAGTTACAACTTCCACACACACAGCTACAGATTTCTTTAGATCAATGTTCTTTAAATTACCCCAAGATACTTTTTTTTTCTATGGAACTTGGTGATTTTTCATTAAAAAAGTTCCATAAAAAAAAGAGAAAAGAAAGATCGGAAATATGTAAGAAGAGAGAGAAGAAAATGAGAAAATGAGGAAAATCTCGGATGAGCACTTTCGTTATTTGTTTATGGGTTTTGATAGAATATTTGCCTCTTCATTGGCGGAGGAGAAGGATGATGAACATAATTACTAGTCAGTGGTGGCGATGGCGGTATCTAGTTAAAGGTTCTGGTGGAGTTTGCCCTCCCCCCCAATTCCTTGATCAATAATCATTTTGAGGCCTTACGCTATAAAGCATCTTTCGTGGCAAATG
Organism: Pholcus phalangioides; assembly: GCF_987345545.1. NCBI lineage: Eukaryota > Metazoa > Arthropoda > Arachnida > Araneae > Pholcidae > Pholcus > Pholcus phalangioides. The sequence continues at coordinate 4,661,976 of NW_028301599.1, read as the reverse complement.
ATAGGGAACATTCATCTTTGATTAGAGGAAAACCGAGTCTCATTATTCGAGAAAAGAGAGGACACTTGATGAAATGAAGTTGCGCGTATTGATTAACTTTTCGCCTCCTCATTTTCCCGTTTTCCGCTTAAATAACAGCAGCAGCAGCAGCAACAACAACAACAACGACCGCTCTCATTGCTTGAGCTAACATAAAACTTACTTGCGAATTGCAATAATAGCAATGAGCTGTGTGTTTTGTTTTCATTCGTAGAAAGTGATACTGGGAAAAGAGTTTTTTGTTTTGTGGAAAATGAATGGGAAAAATTACTGTAATAACTAACTCTTCAATCTCTGGTCGTCTTTCGTGGAGGTCGCGGTTTTTGGTTTGTTTAATTATAGTTCGCTTTGGTGGTGGTAAATTAGTTTTTATGGTGGATTGGTTCATTGAAGTGAAACGAATAGAAATGGATTAAGAACAGAGAAAGATTAATGAAGTTATTCTGTTTTGATTTACCCTAGTGTCGACGTTTTCACGATACGTCTTTTCAATACAATGAGAGAGAGAGAGAGAGAGAGAGAAATCTGAATGTTAATTTATTAGGAGGCAATGAAATTGATTTTCTAATACGACTAATTAATCTGGAGAATATTTGGGATGATATTAATTTTTTGAGGGTGTTATCGAAAACGGTTAATTGTATTCGATCTCGATTCTACAGTTGGTTTTGCGGTGTTTTATGACAGAAGAACCAAAACTTTTTGGTTAGGATTTGGTGGTTATTGTACAGGGTGAGAAAAAAGTCCGGAGATACTTTAAAAATTCATAAAAACCGGAAAAATAACCGAAATAAAAAACGGTTTGCAGGGTTAGCATCGCTAGGTTACGGGAATTTTTTTGAAAACGGAATTAAAAAAAAATAACTTTATAAAATAACCTTATACACACGGGAAAAAAATAACCCAAAAACATCCGATAGGTGGCGATGACGTACACAAATCAAAGAAAAGATACGCAAATAACGAACAGAATGCCTCCAAATCGTTTATTACAGCAGTATGTGTTCGACATGACCACCACCGCAGGGGATAACACATCGGAGGCGAGTCACATATCCAGCAACGGCAGAGTGCAGCAGGTCCACATACACGGTTTGCAACGGTGAACTGATTGTGGATTAGGAGCGCAAGTAGTACCTATAACCGTCTCACTTGCATATTTCGACCGAAGTAGTCGTACTAGTGTCACCTATCGGCTATTTTCGAGTTATTTTTTCCCCCCGGTCTCAAAAAAAATCCCGTGACCTACCGATGCTAACCCTGCAAAGCGTTTTTTATTTCCATTATATTTCCGGTTTTTATTCATTTTTAAAATTTCTACGGACTTTTTGCCCACCCCGTATGAAAAAAGGTGAACGAATGATTGGATGCTTTGCTGTTACACCTGAATAGAAGCTCACTTGAATAGAAGTGCTTGTAGAGCTTGATACATTTTGTTATTACTCATAAATATGTAATTTTGGTTCGGACACTTTATACCGATAACTGTCAATGTCATGGGTGCACAAACCCCTGCCAGCGGGTCAATGTGTCCCCAGCGGGGCCAATTTAGGAAATTTTATCATTCCAACGAAGCACTTCCGATAAACATATAAATTATTTCAATTCGCACTGTGGGTAGTGCAGTTAAATGTAATATGTGTACGAAATAGAATTATATACAGGAGGATCTCTCAAATCCTGACACTTCGGGAAATTTGTTTTCCTCCAGAACCTGGGACTTGGGTGATTTTTATTCACCCAAATTCCGCCGTTTCGGTTATTTCTATTACATTGAAACATTTTCTATTTTTCAAACCACATTTTCCTTATGTATTCATGGTGTCTACTGGAGTTTCCGTGCTTCTGGGATGTTGAAGGGGGAATAAATGGTAGCAAACAACATGTGTATGAATATTGGTCAGAAAATCAGCTCTGATCAGATTTTTTTGTCAGGGCTGAGTTATTTTCAGTGATTATCTGTGTGAATTTCCAAACATGCCAACACCCCCCCCCTCCCCGCCCCCGGTGATGGGGGGACAGGTATAAGATTTTAATGGCAACATTACGTTTCAAGTATTTATTTTTGAGAAAAATTAACTTTTGAAAAAGCTCTAACGTATTTATGTTGTTAGAGTTGTGCTTGTTTCCTGTTTTACTGGTGTTGACTTCTGTGTATGAGGTGGCTGATTGAAATAATTTTCCCCTTTACCGTGGTGCGTTTCTAATTCAGGGTTTATGAATATAGACGAAACTTTGACACAATAACTGGCATTTAATATTTTCTGACTTAACTACTAAATCATTATTATTATTACACATTCTGATTTTTCTTCATTAGCGTGAGGCGAAACGATTACAAAGAAACTTTGAAAATGATATGAAATAGGTTTTTGAGTTACGGTTCCTATTTTTAGCATAGACACGTTTGTTAACATAACGGGGGACTGCCATTTTTCCATTTCTCAAGCACAGAAGACTGTAAACGCGATTGAGACTTGATACCTATTACCTATGAATTATAACATTATCATGATGATAAAAAGGGCTACTTAAAATATTTTTTATTATTTCAATAAAATATCCGACGTATTTGATTCCGTACCGTACACTGACAATGTGCGTAAATTGAGGAGCAATTCGTTTCACGGTATACACTTTACATTGTTTTAATATGGACATTTTTCCGATTTATTTGGTAATGCTATTTTCTTCAAGAAAGCATGTTTATAGAGAAAATAATACTTAATGTAGAAGTCTAAATTTCAGACTCTCGCGTTACCCATATATTATTGATGCAACAACTGAATAACTTTTCGGTCCATTGACTTAGCCAGAAGTTGTGAATAAAAGAGGCTGTGACGAAGTTACGGAAACATTAATGTTGCATCCAATGTATACAGCATAACATGTTAATCACCGTTGCTTCTGTATACATAATATTTAGTTTCCTCCCTTTTCTTCGAAGTTCACCAAAACATTCTTTTCTGAAGTAGATGGAAACATAAGAAAGAGTAAATTCAGAAGCTGTTGAACTCTTATAAGAATATTGCATTGGCACAAAATGTACATTTAATGTGAAATCGATAAGGCTGTTCCTCATGTTTCAGCCAAGATAATAATGCCGAGTAGTAGTTTTCCCATGTATCGACGCATACCTGGTATATGCTGATATCAATGAGGCATGTAGATCACACGAGGTCCCCACAAATCGTATTTCATAATGTGACAGTGATCGATCAACTCCTCTCCATAACGTTTACATCGGTATCAGTTGGTGTGAAAAATCGATCTTTGAAGTCAAATTGCACTAGACTTTAAATTTCGCTGTGTTTTGCATCTTTTTTCTTTCCGAATTGGATGTAAGAAAAAATTCTTAAAAGCGACTTTCAATGTGCGGAAAACTGTTTGTTTCACACTAAAGCATAAATACCATGGGTGATTATTCATGTTAAATTGTTATGTCAAATTCCCCGTGAAACATACAGTATTTGAAATCCCTGCAGATTTGCTGTGTCACTATTTTTTGCCAAAATTTGTTTATGAATCATATTTATTTATTTCGCTTAGAATTGAAAATATCTTTTAATAAGAGGAATTGGTGATATCCCTTGCATTCACTATCTCAATTTTCCGCACTTGATCAATGAAATGTTATTGATCAATTATGGTCAGCCTAATCACTATGAAATCACAACGTTATGCATAGTATTTGTACATTATATGGCAAATGTGCATCCTAATTTATAACTGATTTTGACTACTAAACAATCACTGATTTTGACACACAAACAATACTTCGTATAGATGATTTAAAATAAGATTTAAAAAAATTAGCAATTATCAATTCAATCATCATGACAAGACGATCTGCTATCATGGATGTTCAGTACACCAAAAGATCAACGTGATTTTAGAGATTCTTTATATAAGTGTTAACGTTTGATCGATCGCCATCTTACGTAATTTTGACGATTAACTTGTTATAATTGAATATTTCTTGAATAAGAGTTTCACACACATACTATTCCATGAATGTTTCATGCTATTCACACTGTATCATACTATTCATGTATCGTAATTTATAAATTATTCACCTTCAACCCCAATTCAAGTAAATATTAACCAGTCAGGTGTCCATTTAATTTCTACTTTTACCCTTTTTTAAACGTTTGAAGCTAGTAAAAGGAATTTTCTTGAATAAAATTTTTATGAATACATTTAAACTGACTTCCTCAGGTTTTTAACTGTTTTTAAAAAAATCATCAACAATTGTTTTTTTGGTATTTGAAATAATTACAAATTACTTTTCATAAATTGAAATAATTTGATTAAAAATTGGCGCAACAGCATTTACCGTCATGACTACCTGACTGGTTAAAAATTTAAATAAACGTCGTTTTAAAAATCGGGAAAAACGGGACATAAGTTGGAAAAGGCAAAATTACGGAAAAATACGATAGTTTTCCGTATATGGTTTATGTCACACAGGAACAAGTCTAACCTCGAGATTTCCCTCTTTCTACCTATACATTATTCGATTAAAACGGATCAAAAGCTGAATCGTTATGATTTTTTTCAAATCAGATGATTATTTTTGAAACACCCTGTATTTCACAAAAAAAAAAAAAAAAAAAAAAAAAAAAAAAAAAAAAAAATAATACACGTTTGCTTTGTTAGCGCTGATGCAGCCTTTATCTCATCAACAGTCAGTGGTAGAGGTATATTACAATTTAAAAATGCTGAAAAGGCGCTCGAAAACTACCCTGAACTAGTTTAGAGCGTGAAAATACAGTGTGTCACGAAATAAAAAAAATCTAAATTCTTATACGGTCTCCTTGTCCTCTGACTTCCAAGTAGAAAGTTGTGGCCCCCGTATCTTCTGAGAAAAAAATCCATGTTTCTAAATGGAATATTTGTTAAGATATTTTAATTCAAAAATATCAGAAAAGTTACGAAAGAACAGCAAAAACTAACGGACAACACTCTTTTCCCCCATTTATGCTGTCTTCGGTTTTTGAATCCGAATATCTCAGCGAATAGTGCACTTAGAAACTTGGAATTTTTTTTTTGTTGGCCTCAACAGCGATAGGGCAACAACTTTCTAATTGGAAGTTGAGGATGGGGGCTATTAAAATTCAGATTTTTTTTTCTTCCGACACACTGTATTTTCATTTCTAAACTGGTACAGGGTAGTTTTTGAATGTTTATATATTTTTTTTTGAGACCGATTTTTATAAGGATTTGTTCCAGTTTTCTAGATATGATCTGGACACCCTACCCTAAGCCCACGCCTGACCAAGCGTGGTCTTGTACCGTAAACCTGCGAAACGAACTGTAACCTGGTCTCTCATTCGGATGTCAGCAGAGCGAAAATTAGAAATTAGGGGTTTTACTAATTTTACATATTCAATTGGTGAACGAATTCATTCTCGTATTTCTTCCAAAATTTCGACTCTATAAAATAAAAAAAAACTAGATCACTTTCAAAAATTTTTTATACCCAAATAAATCAATTTTTTCAAGTAAATCCAGTGATCATATTTTTCGGGCATATGTAAAATATTTACATAATTTAGGTATCTATTATTTTAAGTTACATTGCATATATGCAATCTATGCAATGCCATGTTAATGCGTGCAATGATTCATGCTAAAGACAGTCCAATAAAGATTTAGAATTTGAGACTTCTCTTTGGCTAAACTTGGTAATCAGGGAGAATGTTTGGATAATTCATATTCCGTAAAATAACGAATGAAAATCTTGTTACCCACGGAAAGAAAAAATTCCATAGTTTCATAAAAATACAAACAACAACAACTACGTCTGAATTGAACTTTAACAAGTTGAGAAATGTGAAACCACTTTCCAGCATAAAAATGATTTCACGAAGACTTTCTTCTATCTTTAAGTACTGTAGCATCAGATTTTAAACAAAAATTGCGGCCTAAATATATCCTCGTTTTGTAAAGTATGAAAAATCACAAATGGCAGTTTCAACAACAAAATAAAAAAAAATGTTTTTCTTCATTCATTTTGTCATAATAAAGAAGATTTAATACAAAACAGACTAATTTCATCGTGATGTATACGAACTGGAAACGTAATACAGTCGGTTATTTCGAAGGTAAAGTCAGTGCTTTTAAATTTTTTGTGAATTCTTATTTCAAGTAATATACTCATTTCTCTAATCATTCGATATCCTTCAACATTTTTATTTTTGTCTGAAACAAGGCAATGTATATGCTTTTCTGTAACTCAGAAAACAGAAAATAAAAAACAAGAGGTTTGCATTAAGCATATGGTTCATAAAAAGTAAATTACAACTGAAAAATTTTATTTTGATGTCAAATTTCAAATAACGGATAAAATAATTAAAAAAAATCCACAGAATGAGCCAGAAAGTTGTTCATATAGTTTACTATATACGAGTTGCTACCATTAAAAACTATATTAGTTTTTGAATGGTTAGTCTTAGAGGAAATTTCCATCTCCGAAAAAGGTTTCAAACGTTGTAACATATCTCCGCCCTAGAAGACATTTACCTAAAATATATATTCCTTGTCAAAATATATATAAATAATTTAATTTAATTCAGTGGGCCTCTTATAAGTTATAGCTGATAAAAATTATACTCATGTGCTGGTATGTGAAACTGAAAAAAATGATTGAATTGAGAAACTTTGAAATTTATGAATTTTTGGCATCCTTTTCATCAGGAAGTGCATCATTTCCGCCAAACGGTAAAAGACGTATAAAAATCTTAATATCTGATAACAAATATAATTTTCTTTTTGGACGAAAAAAAAGTTAAATTCCTTAATCAAATTAGTCAGAACTATTTGTGTCAAATAGTTTTATGTATGACTCCCATTCATTCCAACATTAATTAGCACTGATTCAGCTAGTTTTGACATTAAGAAAGGGGTTTGTTTTGTTTCACATGGCAGTGTATAGAGAAGTTTTTAATCTGTAATATCTTTAAGGATCCTTTAAAAGAAATAACTCTTTTGAAATAAATGATTTCTAGAATGCGTGATAATATTTAGAACATTTTTTTGTAATTTTGAAATTACCTAATGACTTAAAAATTTGCTGGGAGATAAATATAATTGTTATCTTTTAGACATTTTTATTATCAGCAGTAATATGCACGGACTAGAAAAACGATGCAAGAACTGATGAAGGCAAGTATACAGGTGGGCTTGAAAATGAATCTGCAAAACACTGAAGTTTAACTCCTTTGCTTTGAAGAAGAAGATTTTTCTCAACAACACAAAGATAGACGAAATAGAATGCTACGTATCATGGAAAGAATTAGACGTTTAAAATAGAAATGTGGGCTTGACATATTGCAAGACAGGACAACAGATGGATCATAAGTATTCTGGATTGATAACCCCGTGGTGTTAAACGTCCGGGAAGGCGTCCCCAAACAAAATGGATCGACGGGATCCGAAGTGGCTGAAGTCAACTGGATGGCAAAAGCATCACAGTAAAGTGAAAGAATTTAGAGACCTTCATCCAGCGGTGGATTGAAAATGGTTGACGATGATGATGATCTATAAAAGTAGACACGGTGTGTATTAATCACATAGTTTAGAGCTGGGGGCGGTGGGTGAGCAAAACTAGTACAACTAATATCTGAAAATTTCTTCACCTACTGGATAAAAATAAAACACATAATGTTGAGACATGTGAAAAAAATTACGCATCAAAGCTGTTACATCATCGTCATAGTAAATGAACGTATGCGTGTATAACCATTGTCGAGAATAGAGTGTAACTGGAACCTCTATATTACCACTTTACCTATTAAATAGAGCAAATCTGATCCAAGCTTGAAATAAGTAATATAAAATATTCATATTTCTCCGAATTTATACGTAAATTCATCTATACATTATCAATAATGTTCAAAAGAAAAGCCATTCTTAAATATATGTCAGTAAAAACAAGACACTTTTGACGTGTTTGTATCTATAAGATATTCTCAGGAAACAGTATTTTTTCAGATAGAAACAGACCAAATAAAATTGATTTCTACGAGAGATTTTATTCATCTACGTCACTATGCTTTTCATCATCACCACAAAGTGCATTAAACTCGTATCTAGATTTGTCAAGTCGTTTCTATTTTCTGTTCCTTTTGAGATTTAAACTCGTATTGATGAAGTGGATGAAAACGCGATTAAGTTGAGATTTCACTCTTCGAAGCTAATAAAACTATGTCTTTTCTCTTTCAGTATTCTCGCTCCTTCTCCTCAAGTAACAATATATTATTATTCCTTTCCTAAAAAGATGGAGGGAAAAAAGGGCATAGTTTTGTTTTAGGGTGTTGAGTGTGAGAGAGCTATAAGAATTCAACTGGTAATGCATAGGAGACCGTAAAGAAGCTAAAAATAATAATAATAAAAAGGAAAAGCTATGAAATTTTTTTTCAAAAAACGTTCCCTCGATATCGGGGTATAAAATTTCGCGAACAAGACATTTCAATTTATTCCTTAGAAAAATTGTTTACTTCTTCATTTTATTACTTTGACGCTTTTCTTTTCTTTTCTTTTCTTGGGATGTTATTTTGAAAATTTCCAACTTTTAACCGGGGTTCTTCTCATCACTATGGCGGGTACGTAATAGGGGGAGTTAGCGTTATGTGTGTATGGGAAAGAAAAGGTGAGTAAAAGAAGCGTGTGGGTTGGAAATTGCTACTGGCGCTCTGACACATTTAAGAGAATAACGCTCATGACATGAAAAGTACTTCGCGCCAGTTAATGGTCTGGTAATGGAAAGCATACCGTTTTTCAATTGATGTGGCTTTACCTTTCTCTCGCCCCCACCGTTTCCATCGTCTCATCTTGAGGTATGCAGGCAGTACGTCACTGCCTTCTTTCCACGGAGACTTATAGACCATTAATACTGCTCGCATGGGCCCGACGTGATGTATATTTGAGTAGCTAAGGTTCTCAAAATCCTCCTGCGAGTTCACAACCAATTTTTTTTTTTATATTCTCTAAAACTCTTTTCTCACTGGTTCTTTTTATTTTAGTCCTTCGTTATTTATTAACCCGACTGTTATATTTGTTTGATATCGAATTACGACATACACCCCATTTGATACTCCGTTTATAAGGTATGTTTTGCATTATTTGTGAATGGTTCTCCTACATATACATCAATGAAGGTGACGTGTATTTCTAGCAATGAGATTTGAAATCACATATTGATTTGATACTTCGGGGATGTAGTGAATCTCCGTAAATAAAATTGATAGTCCCAGTAAGATTTTATTATTCAAGGATTAGATGTGTCGAAATTTCAATTATATGCGTATATTATTGGTGATGTGATTAGCAAAGACTGACGGCACGTATGGCTATGTGTTCAGTGCAGGGTTAGTGAGATTTTTATTAGTAGGATAAAAACCACGTAAAAGGCCCCCCCCCCCCAGATTTTACCTTAAATAATTTCAAAAATATTTATAACCAAAAGTTAAAAAAAAAACAAAAAAAAAACCTTACGATGGAAAGCAGCGTATATTATGTATGTCATTGGGGTATGGACTATTTTCACGTACACGACTGGCATACATATATACACATTCAAACTGATAACTTCACAAAATAGCTGACAAGGTTTACAGCAACCATATTTTTGAGATTTTTTCCATTTTTGTTCACTTTATTACATATATGCTTTGTTATCTTTTTTTTTCGAATTGCCTTGTTATGCAATCTGGCTGCAGTGCCTCAGATTTTGCATTTGCGTTGGTATAAAACATGCGAGACACTTTTGCCACACTGTTAATGCACAATAGCACCACCCGACTAACACTTTTGGAACATTTTGAGTCTTTAGACAGATTTTAGCTTCTCACATCCTTTTAATCTGTTATTTGTTTTCCCTGATGTGTCAATTTTAATTCGGTTTTTAATAATTAAAAAAATATAAATTTTTGGTATATTGGACACTATTGGCCTCTAAAAAACGCTCATTAACTCAAAACGTAATCCCTGGCTGTTATTATTAACGGTGTGTGCGGATTCTCTAATTGAGAAATTTGTTTCATAATTCAATTTCCCTAAAAGCTTACATAAAATTATTATATTATATTTAATATTTTCCCTTTAAAAACTAAAACAATACAGAAATTTGAACGGAACTAAATTTTGTCCTTAAATTGTTTTCTTTGGGGAGTTTGTAATTTTACTCATCAAAAGTTACATATTATCCGGGAGTTTAATTTATTCATGAGAATTCATCAAAATCTTTCAGATCTATGCTAGAAAAAGTTATTGCATAAGCCGCTGTTTTGAAATAGCCTCCAGAATAAACTTTTAAATATATATAAAACGCAGCTTTATTACGGAAAATTACCCTGCTTGAAAATTGCAAAACATATCTGATATGCATGTTAAGCATCGCATTCACGTAGCACGTAAAGCTTCTTGCGAATATTTTATGTTCATCATTAGAATTACGATATTTTTATGCACTTTGTCGTTACTGTGTAATTCAAAAAATGATTATTAAAAAGTTTTTTTTAACCACAACCCTTAAGAATCAGAAAATGGGACTATTATACAAAAGCTACTGAAATTGTAATTTGATTTTGGGACCTAAGGCAATGAATGATTTGAGAGGTACGCTGGGAAACACATTTTGATTGACCATACATCGTATCCAAAATAGTGGCTATAGGACATATAATTCAACAATGTCTTTCCATGGAGAACGTTGAAATACGTTGTTTCGAAGAAATAAAAGGTGAGTGTTAGGATATGAGCCATGGTATAGGCATCATAAAGTGGATAACGAAGAGCCAAATAAAGTGGGACCCCCCCACCGCCTCGAAAACTGACACTCATGTGACAAAACTTTTTGTCCGCTAACAGAGAGCGTCCATTGATATGAGATGCATCTTTTGTATAGAAATGTGAGATCGGAAAGGGAAAGTGTTGCCAGACAAAAACACGAAATACTGAGGAAATGAAAAAAAAACCCCCTTTATTTACATTAATAATTACAGTAAGTGCTCAAAGTGCCTCCACTAATATCGATACAAGCCTCGCAACGTGTAGCAAGCGATTGGCGTAACCTTTTGAAGATGCCAGGTGTTTCACGAACAATTTCAGCTGTGACTGAGGCAATGAGGTCCTCAACAGAGTTTTTTCGCCAACACTTTTCATTTCCGACCCCATATTGCTTAACAAAAAATGCTTCTTTATGTGTATTTTACATTCCTTTAAAGTTTGGCGCATGAGTTCAGGGACACCCTGTATGTAGCGAAATACATTAACGCCCTTGGTCTACAAAAGTGTCCGCTATGTGGGAGAGGGAGGTTCCACTGTATCTGTCTTATTTTCCTACATGCTACAGATCTATGACTGATATGCTTATATGTAATTAAATGTGGCTAAGTGAAAAACAACTAAAGTTAACTAAAGATTGTTATTTTTTATTTATCAAGGAAATATATCACAATTTATATTAAATACTGTATATATTGTATCAGATTACACAATTGAATAATGCTACCAACGCATAGAACTTTAATAAGGATTCTTTTTCAAGCATAAAATAATAATACTTTGGAATTTGACTACATTCACAGCAGCAAATAAATAAACCTCTAATCTATTTAAACAAATTAGCATTTCTGGAAATATCAAGAATGCATTTTTTCTTCTCTCTTTCGAAACGCTAGAATTTGTTTGAGTAAATCATTTCTTAACTATCTTAACGTCAAAAATTTACCTGAAGCACTAACGAAGCAGCGCATCAAAGTAGAGTGGAAACTGCCTCAAGCACTTTTCTTACGAACGTTACAGAACGAGAGAAACGACTATATCATTGATAAATATACCGTATGTATACAAAAAAAAAGTCTTAATTTGAAGGTCGCGTCAAAGTAAAAATTATGAGCTTTATAATGTTATAAATTGGTGAGAGAAGCTAGAGGAGAGAGAGAAAAAAATGGCTAAAGTAAATAAGAGGACGAAAAAATTAAAGAAAATTATTATTCGTGTTATCGGTAAATCCCTGAAGGGAATGTGCAACGTATATTCAACGTAAACGAATTACTAAGAGGAAACAAGAGCTTCACGAACACAAGATTTTAACTCGATTTCGTTGCGAGAAAATTCTCTTGTTTGAAATCGTGCCTCTAAGCAATTGTTGCTATTAAGACTTTACCCTTGCTTACTAACTGGCAAACATTTCCATTGCACAAAAGACACACGAACGCGACGAGAGAAAAGGTCTCCTCTCCGCTACCTCCTCATCTTACTTCCTTGCAGTTTAATAAAATAAAAGGCCCCTGTCCTTCTTCGCTGTTCTATTGTAAATTGATTAATTTGATTTATTTCATTCCGTTGCTTACCGTTCACGGCGAGAAGAATGTGTTTTAGGAGAAATTTTCGCGATAACGTTGAGAGAAAGCAAGTAAGAACAGAGAAAAAAAAGCATGTCGTTACAGATCGTAACAACAGAGTTTAGTGTTAAGACTTTGTAATTATTTGATTAAACGGCGTAGAAGAAATGAATGCATCTCGATAAAACTGGAAGGTGTAAAAGTTAAAAAAAAAAGTGAGAGGTAAAGTAAAAGATGGCGCGGATCATTTCGATACTGTTGTTATGCATTTTCATATGCCGAGAGCTATTTTTACGAGTGGAATCTACTTTTTTAGTTCAAATATTTACTTATTGACTTATCTATGTTTCTTATTTTTCTTAAGGTAAAAGGAATGTTTTTCGATTTTTTATTTTGCGATTATAAATTTTCGTGGAAAATTCCTAAACTTATGATATTTTTGGTCTTCTAATTGACAGACCAGTGGTAAGTTGTATTAGCATAAATCATAGTTCGGATTGATAAAACCGATGGTGTTGCAGGAATTTTAAACGATATACGTATAGAGGGTGTCCGGAATTGTATGCACAGTAGATATACCTGCATCCGTTGATTATAGAGAAACATACTTTTAATGCTAAAGAATTTTCAAATTACGTGCGGTTACTCAAAATGACAAATTTCCATGAGAATCGTAGACGTAAAAAATAGAAAAAAATTAATTCTTCATGTAAACTCTGTGACCTTCCGATCAGTGAAATAAAAATGCGGATCTGAGAAGTTATTCACAAAAATTGCATATTTTAAACTACAATATCAACAGAGAAATTTGACTTTGAGTTTTACAGCATTCTTTACCAATGATTGAGGGTGCAAGTTGTAGACATTTAATTGTCGAAGTAATTGCCATAAATGTGATTGTCATCTCGATAAATATTGCCCTTGAAAATATGAAACTTTTGCAAATGATTTTTCAAAGCAAGTTTCTTCATTTCAATAGTTAGAAGTTTTAGAACACGGGGACAGTATAAAAAGTTAATTTCTATGTTTCTTTGTATACGAAAACGAAAACAAATTTTGAGATTTTGAGTAACTGCACATCATTTGAAAACATTTTGTAATTGAAAGTATGATTCTAAAGTCAACGGTTGCAGAGATATCTACTGCGCACACACAATTTGAGGCAGCTTGTATATCACCGCATGTGTGCCAAAATTTAATAGCAAACCTTACTAAAGCATTTAAAAAATTTATATATATATTTTTTTAATCAAAATTTTCTGAAAAAATTTTGCTCACGATTTCCTCAAGTTATCCTTAAACCATAGTGTCCTGCTTTAGAATTTTATTACAGCTAAATTTATATTTAAAAAAATATTTAAAATAAATTATTCTCTAAACTGTACGCATCACTTCGAATCATTAATAAGAAATGTTTTTTGAAAATGTTGTTCCAACGATATTGTTTGAAATCACATTGCTGGAAAAATATTGTTTGAAATCATGCTATTAGCACAAATTTTTCTTTGAAATTTTATTGTTAGAAAGAAATCCTTTGATATTACATTGCTATAGAGATATTACTTGAAACTTATTGTTTGAAATTACGTTAATGGTGAGATAATGCCTAAAATCACATGGTTAGAAGTATACTGTTTGAAATTTTATTCTAAGAAAGAAATATACGGTAAAATAATAATGATAAATGGATCATGTAAAGTTTTAAAGATATGTCTAGCACTGCATTGTAGCGATATTTTTGTTAGTGTACAGACAAATATGAACATGTTAGTAATTGAATTTGTGAAAATATCACACAAAAATGTTCTCAAATTAGAAATACCGAAATTATTAATTTTTTACAACACAATGTTATACAAACACAAATACAAGGCCACAACAGGCAAAATGTCCAACGAGGTATCTGAGAAGAAGATGTGCATAACAAATATGGATGTCATATATTCCTAAATTTAGGAATCTAATTTTAGGAACATACCTAGGGAATTATGATATATTGAACTAACTATATCTTCGGTTGTAAACGTAAAAATCGAAGTTTTAGGGAAAGAAAACGCATGCACATGTATATTTATAATGTCCGAAAAAAGAAAAGAAAAGAAATAAATGGTACGAATCAGGCCGTTTATATAAAAGGTGAGAAAACTCCGCGAACCTTATCGACGTCAGTCTAAGGAATAATCTCTGTCGAAAATTTATGGACCCTCAGTAAAGTAGCGCAGCAGCTAGTTCCTTACACAGGAAAAGATCTCCCGGAGCAAACAGGAATCCTGGACGGTAGGGACGGGTGTGGAGCGAAGAAGGACAGTCCGATGGCCACAGGTCTTTAAATTTATCTCCACGCTCACAGCGTGACGTCACCAGTAGGGGCTTACAAAACAGGGATTTTCCCGGACACATAAATTTCGGGCTTCTCCGTCCTGGAAGTGGGGGGGGGGGGACACTAACTCACGCTCTATCTTACACTTGGAAAAGAAATAGAAGAAGGAGAAAGTATCGTCCACGGCTTGTGTATTGGTATTTTATGCGGGGATATTCCAAGATTTTGATATCTGGAATTTCAGAAAATGTGGGAGTGTCCTGGAGTTTTGAGAAAAAAATATTGTAGTGATAGCGTGGAATGATGGGGAAGTTGGTCCCCTCTCTGTCTCCGTATTTTTTTTTTTTTGTTGAATTTTTAGGTACCGAATGTCCGGCTCGTTTTTCTTTAGGCCGCCTTTGTGTCAAGATGCTGAAGCTTGTTTTCTTTCGTGTTGAGGATATAAGAATCTCTCTCTCCAAGAATCATTTTTGTTTTAATGTTGTGCCAGTTCGAGTCACTGCTTTGTTTCTTTTAGGAAAAAAAAACATTTTCAGAAACGAAAGAGATTTATATGCCAGTTTGAAAATCTCTCGTCTGAAGGATTTTAGAAATATCGTAAAATATTTGCGAAGAGGGAATTCGCTCCTCTTATTTCATTTTTTAATACTTCATATATAAATTTTTTACTTTTTACATTTATTTAAGAAAAATATATTCGCATTGAAATGTGTTATATTATGTAATCCATACACTTATGTCAAGAAAATTTGAGCCAAGTACATAATGTGACAACACGAGAGAAAGTTACGCGAGTACGTGTGAGGATAGAAGAGAATGCCGAGTGGACTCTTACTTATATTTTTAAAATGGACCATAAATAAAAACTCTTAATGAACTTAATTGTAAATCTGAATATTTATGATATATTTACGCGTATTTTAATTGAATAAAGTGTTTTTAATACTGAGTTAAATGCTTCTCAAAATTTTTTATACATGTGCAATGATTATATTATTTTTAAGGAGCATCAGAAGGATAAACTCGTATAAGCGTATATGTTATTTTCTCTCCATTCACGTAAATTACTGTAATTCGCTAACGAGATTGGACTCATATACGTCAAGTCACGTCATGTGATTTATGACGGTTTTATTCTTATGCTCTATTTTCTATTTTATTTGAGGATATTTAAAGTTTTTGATACATGGAATTTCGGAAAATGCGGGAGTGTCCTGAAGTTTTGAGAAAAGTATCATGGTGTTAGCGTGGAATGATGTGTTGAAATTGGTCTCTCTCTTTATCCGTCATCATACTTTTTTGTTCTGACTTTTGAATTTTTAAGTACCGAATGTTAAGCTCATTTTACTTTATCCTCCCTCCCCCCCTCCATGTGTCAAGATGCTGAAGTTTTTTGCTTTCGTGTTGAGGGTATAAGGATCTCTCTCTAGGAATAGTTTTTGCCCTAATGTTGCACCAGTTCGAGTCATTGCTCTGTCTTTGAAAAAGATAAAAACAAAAGTCACCAAAGATTTCCTGAAACGAAGAGATTTATTTGCCACTTTCAAAATCTCTCGTCTGAAGGATTTTAGAAATATTTTAAAATATTTGCGAGAAGGGAATTCGCTCTTTTTATTTCGTTTTTTAATACTTGATAAATTTTTGCTTTTTATATTTATTTAAAAAAATACATACTCCCAGTGGAATATGTTAGATTATCAATACTCTTATATACAACTTATATAAATGTGCAAAAAAAATTGAGTCACGTGTATAATGTGATTGCGCTTGGGAAAAATTATGCATAGAACTTGTGAGGATAGAAAAAAATATCTAGTAGATTCTAGTTATATTTCCAGTGTAGGGGTTATGAATAAATCTGTGGTGTTTGGTCAGAACATATCTCCAAAAAATGACTTTTTGATCTAAAAGTAAGTCTTGCTAATTATAACTAATTAGAAGTGAGATAAATGCATAAATACGTGCGTACGGTTAAACAACATTCTGATGTATGATATTTTCATTTGTATTTGCGTATATGCTTTATTTTTGATTTTATATGACTATGAAAATGCTTATATCTCAAAAACGTGATTTTGGAGTTATCATGTTCTGACCAAACACCACAGAAATATTCTTTTGATTTATACATGAACTTAATGTAAAATTTTAATATTCATGATATATTGTGCGTATTTTAATTAAATGAAATATTTTTAATCCTGAGTATAAAACACTTCTCTTTGCCAATTTTAATTTCACGGAATAATTATATTGTTTTTGAGGCGTATCTGAAGGATACAAAATTTTCTTTTCCATTAAATTAGTTAACTAAACGTTAATTAGTTCTCCAGTGAGATTGGACTCGTATACGTGAACTGATGTCAAGTGATATTTGACAGCTATATTCATAAGCTCTATTTCATGCAGGGATAATCGAAGACTTTGATATCTGGAACTTTAGAAATTTTGGAGCGTTCAGGAGTTTTTGGGGAACAAATAATATAGTGACAACGTGGAATGATGGGGAAGTTGGTCACTCTCTGCCTCTATTTCGTCATTCTATTTCTTCAACTTATAGGTACCAAATGCCCGGCTCGTTTTTTCGTTAGAACCCCCGCCTCCCCGCCCCTCTCGTGTGAATGTGAGATTCTAAAGCTGGTTTTCTTTCATGTTGGGAGAATATAAGAATCTCTCTCTCCAAGAATAATTTTTGTTTTAATGTTGTGCCAGTTCGAGTCATTGCTTTGTTTTTTGAAAAAAAAAGTCTCCGAAAATTTTCAGACATGAAAAGATATTTATTTGCCACTTTCAAAATCTGAAGGATTTCATAAATATTTTAAAATATTTTCCGAGAAGGGAGAATTTGCTCCTTTTATTTCATTTTTTATTATATACTCTATATGTTTTTAACTTTTTACATTTATTTAAAAACATATTAGCAGAGAAATGTGTTAAATTAACATATATACTCTTACCTCATGTCAAGAAGATTTGAGTCAAGTGCATAATGTGATTACTTTAGAGAAAATTACGCAACGACTTGTGAGTATAGAATAGTTTGTCGAGTAGGTACAGCGTATTATGTGTCTAGCATAAATCAGAACTTATTATGAATTTAAATGTAAATCCGATTATATGAATAATAATTTGCATTGATTTTAGTAAAATATTTTTAATACTAGCTAAGTACTTCTCTCGACTTCATCAAAATTATTTTACACAATAACTATATTATGGACTATATTATTAACTATATTTTTTTATAATTCCTGTATAAAATGATAATTTCTCCAACGAGATCGGACTCGTATACGTTACGTTTTATGATATTGGAAATTTGCATTCTTTTGTTGTAGTTAAAACGGCCAAGGTGATTAGATACCATGAAAATGGTGAATTTATAATATGAAAATTCAAGCATTTACTAACCTAACTTAACAATATGAAAGCCATATGGCAGCACGAGCAAGAGCAAGAAACAAGCGCAACACTGACAACATAAATACGTTAGGGCCATGCATATACGCACACATTCAAGTAACACGTTCCAGCATATACCGATTAATTAGAAATTCCGCAGAATAATGTCTGTGATCTGAGTTTACGGTTAATTAGGGGATTTAGGAAGGTCACGCCGGTGTTTCTCTGATTGCGCATTATATGTACTTTTGAAATATTTTTGTTATTTGGCGTCGTATGAGAATGAATACATGTACTAACTATACTGAATAAATGGACGCTAGAACTCTGGCGCCGGTGTTATCCCGTTGCCGAGGTCAATCCAGCCCAGTTTCGTGGCATAGGTTTTAACACTAGAACCGCGGCACTTTCGGTAAACCTAGAACCTCGGACTGGGTCAAATTGATCAAAACTGCCAAGAAACGGTGTTTCATAGCGAAAACAGAGTTACTTTCGGTTCCTGGGTTTTTCCCCTCACTCTTATTCAGCGTCGTTTAGTTGTGCATTCAATAACGGAAAACTATAGTTGTTTATGAATATAAAATAGGCCCCCCTCAAAATTAGCTAAAAAGTGGTGTTTTTTAGAGGAAATAAGATTTTACATACAGTATTTACACTATTTAAGACAAAAATTTTTTTTTTTTCAGTTAAAGCCCATAAATGATGTGAAATAAGTGTCGCAAGTTATACGCCAAATCAAGTTTAAATCTATAATATGATTCAGTCAGATAATTATTGATTTCGTACAGATGAATGGAATTTACGGTGAGGTGTTTGAAGAAAAGTTTTTTTCGTGATTCTTGTACGTTCACCGCATGTGAAAGTTACACCACCCGTTGCAAAAAACAGATTTTTTGGTTTTTTTCACATTTTCATATTACCCGACAAGGAAATCGTTTCATTCTTTTTTGATGGTTCACAAACAAATCATGATTAAGAGCGCACGAGCGTTTCATTTGGCACAATAACGACACGTATGATGATCGCAGTTCTTCGAATGGAATTCGAAGGGAATGCATTCGTAAAATAGTGTTTCAGTCACTGTTCGGTACAAAATTCGTGAATTTATTCTAATAAAGTCTAGGATGTTGTAAGGAATGTGGAAAGAGAGAGGCCACCTCCTTGATGCTGCCTTCAACGAATATTTTCTGGCGCTTTGATCGGCTACATCTAAGCCAAAATTTGTTGAATTCTAGTATGAAATTGTTTCTAGAAGCTTTACGGGAACAATTCCTCACTATCTTTATTTAGAAATGCATTTGTAGAGAAGGGAAACCAATGGCAAGAAAATCGAACATCCCTCCTTTTCCTTATATGTAGTATAGCCCGCTGGGTTAAAATTACCCAAACCGAGGTTCTAGGTGTAAGTGCTTATAGCTCTAAAATACGAAATTTGTAGCGGATAGATTTTTCGTGAATTAATATTCATATCATATTATGAAAAGTCATAATTTTTTTTTATCATCGGCATTTGAGTTTTCGAGATAACTGAAACCAATGTTGATTTGCGTCAAATTGGCCCACTCCACGGCTCTAGTGGTAAAACTCTCATAGTGGGTACCTTACGACTTTATTGTATTTTTATTCGACTTGATAAAGAAAACACATGCACGAAGTAAGACTATTCGGAAATATGAATTAATATTTTTTTTTCACTTAATTTTATCTACGATGGCCGTAAACATCTGTAATGGGCTGCAAATCTGCGAGTGGAGATCAGCCTAAGGGCTTTGTTCGATCTTTATCTAGCTGTACCTTTCCGCATAGTTTACAGAATAGTGATAGCTTGAATTATTGAGATTTTTAATTGACATTTAAAAACAGAGCAGATTAAGTAATTGATTTGAAATTGAAAATGTTAAAACAAAATAATGAAACAAAATTGATTTTTCGTTTCACTTTTCACCCCTTCTAAAAAGAAAACAAAACGTAAATATTTCATAAGAATTTCTTAAAACTCTGTCATGACGTACATTTTTCTTCTCTACATTGTTATTGGAAAAAAAAGAAAAAGAAAAATGTATATATTAATTTTGAAATTCACATCTAGTGCATATTGGAAAGCAAGTATCCAAGTGTCCCGACACTTCGAAGATAAGAGGTAAAACTAATACAATATGCGAGAGTAAAATTTGGTCCTGATTTGGTACTTTAATGCTCGATAATTGAAGTCAGTGCAAATAGTGGGTGAAAAAAGTTCCCACTGATTTTATTCATTTTTTAAATACCAATTCTGATTGTTTAGTTTAGATATATGAATTGCTGCGACTTTCGAAATTGAAGACAAATTGAAAATGTTGCGTCATACAAATCAATGCAAACAAAAATAACTAATGGTATCAATAGGTTATCTGGATCGTATGCAGAGGGGTTTCTCCACTGGGAATTGAACCCAGGATCTCTTATACCAGTCGGGAGACGTGTTGACCATTAGACAATTATTTGTGGTCGGCTGAAGTTGGTTTTCTGTGGTTCAACTTCAAGGCGAGCAGATTTCCCATTTAAAAAGTTTCTCCACAGAGAACAACAACAGACCTACAAATATTCAATCATTACACTTCACCCACTTCACTTCTGACGTATAGATGGCAGCACTGAAGAACCAGACACAACACTAGATATTCAATCATAGGTACACACACTTACATTTCCAATACAACTCACAAGGTAGTAAATTGCCCGGGGCAATAGAACTGAGTTGTGCAATGAACTTCTATAGCAGAAATGCCGCATGATGCCTTGATGTCACCGAAGTCGCTCATTTCACCTGTAGTAATTGGATTTACCAGGCCGAGCTTCGCGGCGGAGACTCTCTGCTACAGAAGGTGTTGGTTGTGCTCGGTTTGAAATTAAATGCAATGTTGAAATGGTCATTAAACCACATAGAACCTTTTTCCCTTGAAACACGTTAGCATGATTTGCTGATGTCTCTACTCGTAATATCCAGATAGCTTATTGATTTCACGTATTTTGGCCCAACAAAAAAACAAAATCTTCAATCACATCCATCGCAAAATTTAGAATCTGGGTCCATAATTATCCATGAATATCATTCAAGAACCACACGTCTAAATTTGAAATAACATAACTTTGATTATGTCATCTAGTCAAGATTGGATTAAAGTTCTTATAAAAAACGATTCGACTGCTGAAACTGTTGGATGAAGCGTTTCAAAATTTCACTATTAATGTATAAAATCACGTTTTTATTTAAAGCTCCAAAAAATTACTTTAAGATATATTTTTTTTAGAAATATTGAGCCTTGAGGAAATTTTGCATAGAAGCAAAAATAATAAAATGAAATTGATTTTTCATTTCACTTTTCATCCCCTTTTAAAAAGAGAGAAACACCGTAAATATTTCATGGAAAGTTTTTAAAGCTCTGTCATGACGTTCATTTTCTTCCTTAACATTAAGGTTATTGGAAAGAAAGAGCCGGAAAAAATTATATATATATATATATACTAATTCAAAATCATCCAGTGCATATTTGAATGCAAGTGTCCCGACCCCTCCAGTACTGAGAAAAAAATAATACAAGGTATTACGCGAGTAAAATTTGGTCCCGATTTGGTACTTTAATGCTCGATAATTGAAGTCAGTGCAAATAGTGTGCGAAAAAAACGTTGGAGCGAGATTTTCTGGAGTCTTTTCCCGGACGGAAGTATATATATATATGTATAGGGAGAAAAAAAAAGAGGTATATATCCAGGCAAGAAAATCACTCCGGTATTTCCTCAACACACACATTTCCCTTGCCATTCCCTTCTGCCAAAAGCACAACTTCCTCTCTTTTCCCATTATTAATCACTGACAAAGTAATTCTAGGGATTTACTGAGGTTCGTGGAGTCTTTTCACGTGATCCCTTTTTTTTTCAACGTTTTTTTTTCCCCGCGTCTCCTGTCCATTTTCACGTCCTGGATCATCTTTTATTTTCCGTTAAGTGCTCTTGAAATGAATGAGTTTTTATAGAGTTTCGAAAATTAAAATGTACGAGAAGTGCTCCGTGCTCTTATAACGTGTGCGAGCGATGACTATAGTTTCGCGTGTTGGGATGTGTGCGATGAAAAAATTTGCTTTTATTATTATTTTTTTTACTTTTACAGAGATGATTAAATTCATGATTTGTATTTTAATCTTGAATTCTACGCAAAAAAGAGACAAAAAAGTGGGGGGAAAATGAAGTTTTAAACAATGCCACCGTTGATCTTATGAGAAAAGTCACTTTTTTATTTATGAGAAAAATGAAAATTAAATTTGACATGGGGAGTCAAGTGACGCTCAGAATAGTGAAGTTTTTTTGATGGTCGAAATATTTCGCAAGTTTGGTGTTGTCTAGAAAAGTGTTTTCGTCAACTGCTGGACCTTGGAACGGTGCTGGTCCGTGGGAATTTCCTGCCTGTCCGAAAAAACATTTCGCCACATTGTTAAAGCCACGACATAATTGAGGAATTGCATTGCTGAGGCATGAGAAAGAGGTTTTTTTTTTTTTTAAATTTCTATTTATGGGGGAAAACAATTGCTCAGCTGTGCAGTAATATTAACCAACTAGTGAAGTTTAATGGAAATTAACGCAGCGCTTCATGCAGGGTGTCCTATAAATTCGTAATTGGTTTGAAAATTCACAAAAATTGAAGAATTTTAAAGAGTAAATTTGAATGTGGTTTGCGAAAGAGTTATTCTCATCTAGGAGTATTTTTCCGTAGAGAAAAAGATAGTTCGAATATTTGTCGACAGAGGGCGCTGCAGAAAAGCAAATCATTGGAGATATGCTGGAGATATAGAGCATATTATTGATACATTAGGTGATTTGCTGGCATTTCCAAACAAAAAAATGCATATTTTATTGAGTTTTCTGCCAGAAAATAGCCTATTGTCCATCAGTTCACTGTTCAAATGTATCCATATTTGGCACAGGAGGTTAGAAAATTTGTCTCTATCTTTTTTGCCGGTTCGCAAATTATTTTTAACACACACACACACACACACACACACACACACACACACACACACACACACACACACACACACACTTATCCCGTTCCGCAAAATTGTTCATTTAATTTCACTGGTCCACAATTGGAAAAATGTTGAACATGCGTCTAGAACATGCTAGTCAGTGTTATTGCTTGCACTACATATATTTGGACATTAACTGCTTTTTTAAACATAAATTGAACCCGTCGAACGAGGTATGAAAAAATTTACCAACAAAACAAAATATCAAAGAAATCAATAGTTATTTTGAGAAGAAGATCTACATTTTTCTCTTATCAATTTATGCTGACCATTTCTTTCAAAAAATGTAAACGGGTTATAGTTATAGAAACAAGTAATCGAAATACAATTTACGTATAGTGATAATTGACAACTCATGTAAAACATGAATCTCGAAGAATATTGAATAAATCATGTGGCGAAAATTTGAATACATGTCAATGAAAATACTTATGAAAATTTGGTTTCAGCTTATCCGACGCTTTTCGATACACGTAAATTGATGAATTTGAATGAAAGAATTTTCTAACTTCATAACAATGTGTCGTTCCTACGCCCTTTTCGTGGACTCAAGAATACTCCCTCTGAAATTTTGTGAATTATTCATTTTCAACCATGTGCCGTTATCAATGGAATGGTTTTACTAAGTATTTATATATTCTAGCTATATTCAAAAGCCTGAACAATGGTAACCTGTTGTGTGACTGCGAGAACGCATACCCTGATGGTAATAGATTGACTTGAATCCAATAAAGACCTTTATTATTATCCAACTTTCTAGTTGAATTTCTAGTCGAAACTATCCGAGGATGATGTCACTCTCCGCTATCCATACAAAAGATTTTAGAGACTGGCTGATGCAAAGATATATTTTCTGAAGAGAGAAAATTCAACTGCCTCTGCGGGGAATCGAACCCACGTCCTTTCACTTTCCTTTCCGGGTGAACGCTCTAAACCACTAGACTATAGAGGCAACGAATATCTCAATCTTCAATCTTCCCTTTGGAGAGTGACATCATCCTTTGTTACGTCGCCATCTGGTGGCATTGTCAGCAATTGTGAGCTTTGGCCTGAGTAAGGTCTGACCGTCCGTGTACGGTCCTGTTCAGAGCACACGAGCTCCAAGGGAAGTTTGAGATATTCGTTGCCTCTGTAGTCTAGGGCGTTCACATGGAAAGTGAAAGGACGTGGGTTCGATTCCGCCGCAGTGGCGGTTGAATTTTCTCTCCTTCCAAAATACACGTATATCTTCGTATCAGCCAGCTGTTAAAAACCTTTGTATAGTGGAAACTAAACGTTCACGTAGCCACGCTCGTTTAATGTTCATTACGATACTACCATTAATCATGTTTTTATTTTGCTTTATATTCTCCTTATTAATGTCAAGAATGATTCCAACTAAGAGTTGAAAGCATTAATAAATAGATTCTAATTTTGAAACGAGTCCTGTCGCTCGACTGTAATGCATTAACTACTACTTAACCACACATGCGCCTCGTACACATTTTTATAAGGAATTTCTAACGAATAAATGCACTGCAATTTTTGCGAAACGGCCTAAAAAATTTTAGATTTAATAAATAGGATACAGTCTACGTCCAGATTATGAATTTTGTTGCCTGCCCTCAAATTATTTACGTTATTTATGTTTCTTTTGCTCGTCCTCAAGTCATTTCTTCTATTTATATATATTTCTGTGGTCTTCGAATTATTTCTCCTGTTTACGTGTTTTTTTGTGGTCTCAAACTTATTTCTCCTATTTATTTATTCACTTCTTGCCCGGTCAGCAAACAAATTGTTTTTTAATTATTTCTGTTATTTAAGCATATTTTTGCTGGTCCTCAAGTTATTTCCCTTATTTATGGATTTTCTGTCGGTTTTCAATTTTTTCTTCTATGTATGTATTATTTTTCCGGTCTGAAAATTACTTCCCCTATTTATGCATTTTTATGAACTATTCATATATTTATTTCTTCCTCATTCACAAATTATTAGTTGTGTTAGTTGTTCATATATTTTTTGTTGGACTAAATTAATAAATTCGAATTATCACTCCAATTTATGAATTTGTTTTTGCTGTCCAAAAACTATTTCTCTCATTTTTCCACCATCCGCGAAAATTTTCAACTCTTTTCACCTGTCCACAATTGTAAAAAACTTTGAAGAACATCACGTCTTCTAGAGTAACCGTCTTTATGAGTTATATCTGTTATATGGTACCATACTTCGTATAATACTTTCTATTGCAATAAACACTCTATCGCAGTCATTATTCTGTAGTAAAATTCAGTTGTTTTCTATTTTTTCCATTGAATATTATGATAATCAATATTAACAGCTTTATTTAATGCTGTTTCCATTCAATTATACTGTACTTGTACACCTACTTTTGCTTTCAAGAAGTTTCTTAGGGCCGAAATTGAACCGCTTCGACGAGAATAATTATCACTCTTCAATTAATACAGCAAAAGAAAAATATTTACACATGCAATATTACGGGGGAAAAGAGCAGGAGAAAGGATTTTATTAGTGAAAATGACTTACTTAGAACCGCGTGTTTGAACACGACGCAGTTGAATGGTGTAAAAGGACCATAATTTGCCGACATTTTCCTCCCAAACATTATAGCGCGAAGGGTATTTGTTTGGTTTTATAGCCCACGTAACAGCGTTTTTGTCGCACTTACTCTTGATTATTCGCCAGTTAAAACTGAGGTGGACCTTTAGTCTAGGAAGAACCAAAGTTTCCTCGGACATAAAATTGCGCAAAGAGAAGTTTCTCTTCTACATGCGCAAATAAACATTTTCAAGTCTTTTTCTTTCGTGTATCAGGTAAATTATATTTGCTTATATTATTTCTTGTAACGCATTGTACCCAACAAATCAGTCAGGGATATGGTATTTGTTACGGTAAATGTAATAAATTAGTTACCTTGCATACTTAACAATCGTCTTGGTAAGTTTGATAAATTATCACTTTTACCGGAGGTTATACATAATAACCTAGTGTCTCGTTGGTAAATTTCATGAATACTAAAATCATTGTCGCTTTTACCAACGACTACGCATAATAACCAGGTGTCATTAGTAAATTCGATAAATTCTTAAAAATTATATGCTTTATCTGGGTTATGCATAATAACCTAGTGCAGTCGGTGAATTTGATAAATATTAAAAAATTTGCGAATGAATCTAGCATTTTTGATGAATATAGTCGGACCCCGATACAATGATAAAAAATTTTCCGATTATACCCGGATATAATTATACGATACATGTATGAGTTATCATGCATAGTATATCATACACTACGATTTATCATGTTTACCAGAGACGGTAAATGGGTATTAGGCATATATGCCGGTGAAATTGATAATTTCAAGGGAATTTATCAATCTCACCAAAATTCTCAGCGATTATATATAATAACCAGATTTATCACATTTTCGGCGTAAGATATACAAGTAACGAAGAATAAGAAAAATTAGAGTTTTTAGGAAGGCCTATTGATAAAAGGGTTTCAGTGGATCCCGCTTGCAACGCTACAACTTAGAATATTTTCTCGATTGAAACAACTTATTTTCATCATCCCAACTTTTATTAATACTCGCCGAGAATTCCCGTTTTCCTGCTCACGTTTTTTTGAAAACGTTACAAGCGGAACACAGTATATATATATGTATTTCTGAAATGCGTATATCAATTGTTGAACTATTCAAAACTCCTTTTGTCTCTGAATTTTTAATCGATGAAATTGAGATGCCCTCTATGAAACTGACAGACCCATATTAGAGAAACTTCTTGAGGGCAAATCAGTCTCATAGATTACAAATTCAAAATTCGAAGGACCTCCGGATAGTGAAAATTTTTTAAGTGCTTTTGAAATTTTTCAATAGGGGGTTGTAAATTTGATAAGTCCAAAGACTGCTATAGTATTCTGATTTTATGAGTTTTGTGTAAACGGTGGAAGTATATTCTATTTTATTTCAATTTGAAGATCAAGAGCAGTTTTTTGCAATTTGCACACTTCGTCCGGAAAACTAATTTTGTTTCTGTATAGAGTCCCGTCTCATCCAGCTCATTCGTTCACGCGACAAAAAAATATTGCTTATTAATTTTTATATTATTTAATAATGAATATGGCATGAATATCTACAAATGAATTTCTCTAGATTGATCATACGGATCTCTTGAGAATACATGAGGATAACATTATGAAAAGAAAACCGTTATTTTACTAATAAATTGAGAATTTAATTTTAGCAAAAAAAAGTATAATTAGAAAAGTAATTTTAACACCCATATAAGTAAACTGAATAATAAGAATGGTCAACTCGTAGGACAAACAATTCTTGCGTATAATATAACTGATAATAAACATGAAAAATAACGAAATGATGGATTTCAAAATGAACAAAGTCCCTTGCCTTCGTATTCATAATAGACAATACTTACAAAATAATCACTTTCAGGGGGGGGGGGGGCT
This sequence comes from Pholcus phalangioides, assembly GCF_987345545.1. Classification (NCBI taxonomy): domain Eukaryota; kingdom Metazoa; phylum Arthropoda; class Arachnida; order Araneae; family Pholcidae; genus Pholcus; species Pholcus phalangioides. The sequence goes on along the minus strand of NW_028301599.1, from coordinate 4,634,341 downwards.
GAAGAATCGGAAAAACATATTAGAAGCAGAAAATAATTTTTCTTGATGCAGGCTGCACTGGATTCTTGATTAGAGTCAGTATTCAGTATAACCATTTATGAGAGCCGGATAAATGCACCCCCAATGACCGAAAGATACCCAGGCCACATCGCCATATGGCAATATCGGCTCCATCCCCAATGACCAGTCACTCTTTAAATGCAATATTTTCTGATTACTTCAAGGCGCAATTGCGGGCCGACCTCGCAGTTAGAAGTCTCGCCACAGAGAGCAACAGGCCAACAATGATATAATTATTCAATCATTACACTTCACTCATAGTTAAATAGAACTGATGGCAGATGGCGGCACTACGCATAACAAATATTATACAGAAACAAACTTCACGTAAAGTTCACAACACTTACACGAACATTCCTTCATGTACCAATTCGTTAGAAGTTCCGCAGAGGAATTTGTACGAGGTGCATGTGTGGTTTAGTTGTAGTAGCAGTATTTTCTGATTATTTCCCGATTTGTCACTGGCATTAACAATATACAGGACATACATTTTGTTCATAACAGATGATACTTCTTTCATTGTTATAATTAGATTGTAATTATTACTATGACTGTCCATAAGCCAGTTGTATATCTAATCCCTGCCTCAAATGTTAAAATTCAGATTCTCGGGGAACTCCAAATAACTCACTAAAATTTCCACGTTTCGAATTATAGTCAACTATATTTAGCGTCAAGGCATTACGCCTTTGAGTGTTTAGATTCTTAACGATCAAAGAATAATTCTGGACATAATGTTGGACTCATGAGGGCCGCAAATTTCTAATTGGGTTTTTGTATGTATTTGGGTTATGTATAAAAAGTATTTTTTTTATTTTGATGACTTCACAACCCCTTTCAACATGAATGACGTATCCGAGTTCCACGTATTATTGCTTGATACTTTTTCTAATTGGAAGCATGGCTCTAGGATCAACGGTTCATCAGTAAAACGCGGCAAAGGAAATTAAGTAGTCACCCTGTATATACTGTACAAGTACAGTGAAACCTCTTTAGTGCGTCACCCGGTCAACACGTCACTCCGCTTACCGGGTCACTTTTTGGAAATCCCAAGTTTTCTCAGGCAGGAATTGACACAGTTATGGCTTACTCCGTTTAACGAGTTACTCCGCTTACTAAGTCATATTTTTGCTCTCCCAAGAGTGACTCATTAACGAGGTTTGACTGTATATGTAACTGAACAGTATGATCTCTTCGTTTGTTAATACTTCGTATGATAGGATTTCTGCGGTTTATTTACATTTACATTATTTGTGAATGGCAGGCCGGGACTTACATCACAAAGAGGGGAAAAAAAGACGCACATTAAATAGAAACAAATAAACTGAAAAAAGAAAATCAACGGAAAAAACAAACTTACCACATGTAATTGATTAAATTCTTTCAACTCCTTTTGCAGAAGTCACTTGGAACGTCATTACAAATTTTTAATGAATTTTCATTCATGAATTCTCTCTTGAAAATGCGAGCACAAACGCAATCTCTTCAAATTCAAATTATGTACTTAAAGTGACTTTCAACTGAAAGAAGTGAATTTTTGTGCAATGAAAGCAATATAAGCAAGAACCAGAAAATTTTAAGTGTAATGTCCGGCAGCCATAGCCAAATTTACGGTTTTTCCCGCCTGGGAATACACGAATTTTGCAGTCGTTTCCCATATTCTTGAAACTTCATAATATTCAAAATATTTAAAAATATTCTTGAAAACTCATTCCCCGATTTCAACTCCCTGTACTGTATTGGTCACTCATCAACCTGATCCTACTGTGCAAATACATATGCGTCTCCAAGTTCCTGTTTTCGTTACTCTGATGCTCACAAAATCTCTATAGGTCATTCTTTTTTGGTCACTTCCTAGGTCACTTATATGCTTACACACGCTCTCCGTCTCTCTTTTGATCACTCACTGACCTAGTGTCTTGCTCTCTAGGTCACTCATCTTATCACTCACATGCTTATGAAAATTCTACGTTACTTGTATGGTTGCCTACTTACCTATCTAGTCCCTCGCTCTCTGGTCAGAAGAAGATCTACGGTGGGTTATACAAATCTTGCCACCCATCTCCCATTCTGTTCATTTTCTCGACCACCAATTCCTCAAATTTTCCGTCCCGGGCAAAGCCCGCTAAACCCCCTACCTTGTAAATACACTACTGCCGAAGGATACTTGCTTTAGCTTAATGCATTTTACCTCAACGTAATATCCACACTATACCTTCTTCATGATATTTAAGGCAGTAGAATACGTTTGCAGAGAACAGGATTTATTATATTGGGATTTGTATACAGACAGCTCATCCATTCAGGTTCGAATTTGACTATCCGTTCATTTACAATAGAATCTGAATCGTTATTTATAAATTTTTTGCGTTGGAATTTTTTGAAAAAGAACTGAGTTTTTCTTATTTTGAGTTTTGAAAAACTTCCAAAAATAGTTTTTTTAAATAAAAATAAATAGCTTAAAACGATATACCTAATGATACTTTATTTAAATACATTTTTTTTTAACTTTTTGTGACTCTGGGGATGTTGGATATGGATGCTCTACCACCCTTTCCTTACGTCTCTAGAACCAAACTTCAAATAAACATTGCAAACATTGAAGCATTGCATACTCTAACCATTAATACAGGGTGTCTCTCAAGCTCCGTCGCACACCCCCTCTCATAATTTGTTAGTGAATTTATTTTTTTGCAACTGATAACATTAATTATCCACTAACTAGTTGCTAAAAATTTTAAACTTTAAATTTAACTGTGAAATTAGTTTTTGAACGAAAAAATATCACAGGTATACTTTACCAGAGTAACAAAATTAAAATTTTACATACAAAGTTTTAGTGACTAATTTGTTATTGATTTTTTGCTGTGATATTTTGAAAAAAATGTTCTGTTTTGAAGGCGACATCCGAATATCCTCACATACATTCAAGCGATGATCTCTGGTTTTTTGGCTTTCATGGCCAAATGCAATGAATTTTGAAATTCCTTTCTAATACGTGTTCTTGCTCGCCTTGTAATAAAATCATTATTTTTATTAAATTACCATAGTTCATATAATTAAGATCGGAAAGAAATTGATCAAGTGTCACTAACAGAAAAAAAAAACTTTTGCAAAGACAATCTGGAACCTCCATATAAAACGTAATGATCGTGTTTTCTAAATCCTTTCAAACTGAGAATACAGTGGTACCTCACCCTAACGGGCGCTTCCCGTTGATTTTCTGTAATGTGGGAAGAAAGCCAGCATTACAAGTCTGATAACGTTGTTATCCTCTCACACTTAATTTAATTTATATTCCGAAATAAGTGCAGTGTACGTATCAAATACGGGTTAAACTAATTGATTGGTTTAATGAAGAGAATGAAGATTATACATTTTTCAATTTATATATCAGACTTTCCAAATTCACTTGGAAATTGTTCACAATCTCCGGTAAAAGCGATAAATGTTGTGAAATTTAATCGAACTTTATTTATACAGGCGATTAGTGATAATGTATACCCTCTGGTGCATAATTTTTACACAGTAATATATGCATTTTAATATTAAAATGCATAAGATGCATAGGAACCAATTGCGCCTGAAGCTCATATAAATCATACAAATGAGGCTCCACCGTATATTGTACCTCTGCATTAGCGGACATTTCCTGTTAGCGGAAAACCCTTTTGGTCCACTGAGTGTCCGTTATCGGGAGGTTCTACTATATTCGTTATTTTAAGTGACACATTTCTGTGAGTGAAATTAAAAAAGTAAGATGTGATAATGTTGTTGCGATTCATAATTTTAAAGAATTCAAAAATGTTCTCTTCATTTCGATCTTTTCTTAGTCAAAATATTAAATAAATATGTTACGTTAAAAAATTTTTTTGGATCTCGCACCCACAAATATTCTTTCCCGCACCATCGGTTAAGAATCACTGGTTTAGAACGTAATGAGTATTATTCATTTCAACATATTCTGTGACACACATACGAAAAAGCCGTGTATTTTCTTTATCCGGTAAAGAAAGAGCAATATTTTTCCTATAGCAATAAGATTTACTATAAATATTCATGACAAATATTGGAGGACTGTGAAAAGTACGCATTTTAGAGAAAAATACCATATTTTGCCTTCTCGTAAATAAAACAAGCAAAGGATTCTTGTTGAGTCAAAAAAAGCGTTATATTCATACCCATAATCATAAAGGGAAATATTAGTGATAATCTCGGATATCATGAATTTTAAAGACTGAAATATACTGACGATACATTGCATATAATCACATTAGACAATGGCAATGAACCATTAAGTTTTAAGTTATAGAAATCATTGATTTAACCAAGGCATTCAGAGTGTATATCTCTTACAAAAATAGAAGCAACGTCCAGCTGCATTAGAAACACTAGCTCGAAGTGTGAAAAACCGCTGATGATCTACTTATTTTAGAATATTTAAAAAGAGTCCAATGTATCAAAACTATCACTTCCAATGAAGAGTTTAAACAATGATCATACAGGCGAAGATTTCTTGCATGATTCATATAATGTATCGTGAAATTTTTCATGATAATATTATAACTTATTTAGAAATATAATTTAACATTTATGGTAGAGAGAATTAGTTCTTGTTCAGTGGATATCTCAGAAGCTAACAAATCTTCATTTTGCACATGTGAATCCATATAACTTTGTCACAGGTGAAACAAACTATTATGAGATTGGATCAACACATAGGAATGTATAGCGAATTTTTACGACGATCATTCAGTTTGGATCTAAGCATTAGACAAACCTCAGACACAAATACTAATAAAAAATCCACAACAGACAAAATTCCCAACCAGGTGGCTGAAAAAAAGATGCCCATAAAAATATGGATTTTGAATATGTATCATACAAAAACACAGCAACACAATAACAGCAATAAAAAAACCAACAATTATAATAAAATATAAATATACTGCCCATAAAAAATTATAATTGTCCGATTTGAGTATGGATAGCTTCTCGATTTATCCAAACGTGCTTATTATATTTCTTTTTAAACGTCTCAATCGTGTTAGAATTGATGACCTCCGGATATATATATATATATATATATATATATGTAAGCTATTCCATTTATTCACAACCCTATTTGGAGAAAAAAACCCCCCCGCGACACCCCAACCTGGAATTGTCCCTTACTAAACGGCACTGGTGTCCCCTTGTCGAAGCAGTTGATTGACGGTGTAGTACTAATTTATGGTCCATCCTATCCATCCCATTAAAATTTTTAAACACTTCGATCATATTCCCCCGACAACCTACGTTCCTACAATGTAAACATATTCAGAAATCTCTCTTCATAGCTGAAGCCTTGTATGACAACAAGAGCACGTGTAGCTCTTCTCTGCACCCCCTCAACCAAGTTTATGTCCAAGTATGGTCCCCAAAACCAGATGCCATACCCCGATCCAGGGTGAACCAAGCACCGGAAAAGTGAAAGGATCACTTTGGGAGAACGCAAAGAGATCTTTTTTTGAGAATGAAATAGAGAATTCTGTACGTTTTTTTTTTAACCACCGCTGAACAATTTCTAGAAAACCTAATCCATCCGTCAATGAGGATTCTCGAATTGGTGATTCTAGCAGCATGCGGAATGATATTTTCATTACAACTCGTAAGTGAAACTTGGGTTATTCGAACCAAAATGAGTGCCGATGCATTTGTCAACACTGAAGGTCTAATCGTTAGCGCATCTACAGTCATATTCAAATTCATCTGAAGCCTCACCCTTTCGTTACAATAGCCGACTACCCTCGCCCCACTAAGCTTCACGTGATCTGTAAATTTGCTCACAATTCCATCGATACCGTGGTTGAGCTTATCGATAAAAATTGAAAAATGAATGGGTAAGGAGACTTCCTTGAGGGACTCCACTTTTAACATCTGTCCAATCATAAAATTTCCCATTCACCATAACCTGCTCTGTGATCTATCACGCAACCCCGATTCTATCCAATTCAACAAGTCCCCCCCCCCCCCAATCTCAAGTAAACACTTAAAGAGTTTACCATGTTGGAATGAGATGAAAATCAAGATAAACAATGTCGACGTTTTTGCTATTTCCTGAAGTCATAGTCACGTGATTATAGAAAAAAAAGTTGATTACACATGACTTCCCCTTTCCTCAACCCATGCCGGCTTTCCGACATCACATTACTTTTGTCTTTAAAAGATTTAAATAATTGCTTATATACTAATAATAATTATTATTGTTTATGATTATAATCTGAATAAACACAAATAATTTGTGTTCCGACATGAAATAGTTATGCACCAAATATTTTCGACAAAACTCACATTTACCATTATACGCTTAAAATTTATTTAAGCGGAATGAGAAAAATCTTTGTACAAAAAATCGCTAATTAATTGGACAAACATACTTCATCCACCAAAAGATACCGATGCAATTGCATACTAGTAAATATAACCATGATGATCATTTTGAAGTAGAAAAAAAATATTCGAGAACATCTCAATAGGCAATTAAAACCCGTATTTTACATTCCTAAAAAAATCCATTAATATCCCTAATTTCATTTTACCTTTCATTCCCGTCTACTGTTTATAATATTGAATTTTCTTTCTTATACTCACAGATACACAAGAAGGGAGGGGGGAAGAAGATATCAAAGTTTTATTTGTATAAAGAAATTCATTTTTTCTCCTCCAACATAATACCACAAATTTATGGAATAATGTAGGTTTCCCGTCCGAAGATTAAAATCTATATTTTATTGAAATTTTTTTTTTGTTTTTGAATAATGCAGTCCCTTGAAGACTTCTTTTCCTTCTGAATATGAGAATTCAGTCAAAAACTAATGAGGCGGCACAAATATAAGGGGAAAAGAAATAATAGGAACGCATGGCATGTTTGAAATAGAAAAATGAAAGAAGTATCCAGTATCTTCGAATCTCTTCCCATGAATTTTAAATACGGATTTCGTATTTGAGACCATTTTCTTTTTGGATATTTTTATTATTACTTTTCCTTTACAGAATTTCTCTATGAGAAGCTCAAAGGAGAGTGTATTTTGTTTTCCTCCAGGAATTTTTCTTGTTACATGAATGTTGACTTGCTTAAAATTTCAAAAAAGAATCTAAAGTTTCTCTCTTTTAAATATATTTTTCTATGAAAGAAAGAAAGAGAGACAAACAACCGTCATTAAAACTATGGAAGGCTAAAACGGAACAAAGTTCAGAAGAGAAACTAGATATAACGTTTATTATCATTTTCTTTTTTGTTATGAAGTCACGTTTCATGTACAGGAAATCCGTAGATAGTATTTTTTCCCCCTGTCTTACAGTTTGACAGTTTTGTCCTTAAGGTTACTTTATCTAATTTATTTCGCCTGTCAAAATGAAATTATGATTAAATACTAAAGTCGTGATTATTTAAGGTAGAGCTTTCTTTTTGTATGAAATATATTAAAATGAAATACAGTGACCCATCTTCTTCACTTTTATTGAATATTTTGTCTTTGTGATGCTTATAAATGAATTATAAATGTTTATAAATGAATATTATGAATAAAAATTTTCAGTGAAATATCAGAAGGGTGAAAAAATTCAAATATTACTGATTTTATTTGAGTAATTACATGAAAAGAAAATTTGAGGAAAAGTTATTGAATAATATATTTGGAAATTAAGAACTTTATCACTATTTTGTGTCACTTTTTTGAGTAAAATGATAACGACTTTGATGAAAGAAAAGTGTTTTGAAATATTTTTTATGGGTTCAGAAAGTGAATAATGCCAGCAGCAAAAAAAACCAGTTCAATACTAGTTATATATTTGTCTTTAAAATATATTATCCATCCTCAACTATATTTCTAAATTTTTGTTTCGAAGTTGAACTTATTTTTAAATATTATTGAGCAGCAACTGCACTGCCAAGAATATGTCAAATCCATTTATTTTCTTATACTTATTATTAATAAATGAAATCTTGTTTTTCTTTTTACTATGATATTCATCTCAGTAATTCGAAAGACCATTTGTAAATTATTTTGTAATAGATTTTGCCACAATTTCCATCGCTAATTTTTCAAACTGGAATCATTTTTGGCAAGTGTAATTCATCTTTATATGATCTTGGCTGAGAAATACATTTCACATACATATTTTTTTTTCTTTGAAAATTATACGTGATAAAATAAGAAGTGCACGTAGTAACAATGCAAATAGAGTACTAAGAATATGCAATTGAAAATTGGTAGATATAATCCATCAAGTTATAAAATATTTTTGTTGCACATTTATTTCTCGATTCAAGGCGTACATAAATATTTTTGTATGCCCTATAATTGCAACAACTGAATTTTTAAAACAAAATACGAAAAACATTTGAATTCACCAAAAGCATATATAATGTATTATTATCCACCTTGCTCCATCCTCCATGCTTCTAATATAACACTTCTTAGCACTACTACTTGCACTGCAGTGAATCAGATACGAAAGTTTTACAGGGGCAAATCAGCTCTAGTGACCGCATAGAAAAGAAAACTCGCGCTCTTCTCGATTTTTATGAATTCACTATTTTTTTCTTCAAAACAGAATTCTGACAATACTATACATTTTTAAAAGCCATCCTATGTGCATCGAAAAAAAAACGAATAAACCTGTAAATATCCATTGCGTTTTGTGAATTTTCTCAAGATTAACCAGCGTTTGAAATCTTTATTAATATGATAAATCAAAATGGTTGGAGAATAATTTTCTTAAAACATTTATTTTCATAATTTCAGTAATGTGTAGAGTAAATGCATAATAATATCAATCCTCGTTTTTGTGATGACTGGTTTATTAATTTCAAGTTACCATGACTTTGATTTTAAATTTTTTGGATCTATATGGTATATTTTACAAATGAACTATTGGGGAGCGGTAGCCCGGTCGGTAAGATACTCGCCTAAAGTACCAAAGGATGTTTGGAGGTTTCGCGAGTTCGATACCCGGGGGATACGTCCTTATCAGAAAACTTTCCTGACACAGGGGTACAGCAAAAAAAAAAAAAAAACAGCGACAAGACCGCAGGAAACAATTGCTACCACAAGGAGCCCCCCATCGAGGGGTTAGTGCACCAACCTCTCGACGAGTATAAAAAACGAGCCTCCCGTTCGGAATCGGCAATAAATTGTAGGCTCCGGTCAAATTAGCCCTCGTGTGCAGAAAATGACCGTGGTGCGACAAAAATGATCAAATAAATTAACTATTCATAAGAATTATGTTAGAGATAATTTTTTCGACATAGATTATGCAGGGAAAGAAATTGAATAAGTTTGCAAATGAAAAATTTTGTAATAATATTATATCTTACTGAACTTTACTGACAGTGATTTTTTTTAAATTTAAAACTAAAAAAAAATATACTATTTTTAGAAAATATATTTGGAAGAAAGAGGAAAAAAATGAATTATCTCACTTTTTATATATATGATTATTCGAGTGATGTAAGTTCATGATCTTACCTTTTAATAAATAAATAAAGATCCATTTGTATTGAACATAGCTGTCAAATCCTAAAAAGCTCAATTTCCAAAGATCACACATATTCTAAACGTGACAAAACAGACCGAAAACATTTCCAAGACTAATTAATAATAAATATAAATTTGATAAAAATAATGTTTCTCTTTTGCATCAGAAGGAATTAATTTTCAAAAATCAATTTACATTTCAGTTTTGGCTGTTCGTGTTGTTTTTATGATTAACGATATTGATAAAAGTTATGTTATTAGATTATTTTTGTGACATTGGTTATGTACGAAATAGAATTGAGTAATTTTACAAACATAAATTCGTTAATATAATGAGGTCAAAATCTGCTGTTAATTTGTTTATAAAATTGAAAAAAAAAAAAAATTAAATATTAAATGGAAATTGGAATTTTTAGAACGTATGTTTATAAGAACCTAATTATCTCAATTTCTATATATGATTATTCATGTGGTATAAATTCATGTTCTTAGGTCTTATTAAACAAACAAAGCAGATCTATTTGAACATATGTCGATAGAAATGAATTACTTTTTTGGTTTGATAATACAATTGAATAATCGACGTTAGATTTACCAAAAATTCCAAAAAGAACATGGCTATACGCTTTTTGTAACTATATGAAGTTCCTTCATCAGTAGCAGAAACAAAGAAGAAAGAGAATATATTTTCTTTCTTCTTTGTTTATTTCCAAAATTATTGAAACTCAATTTCCAATAACCGTACATATCCCCACGTGGAATTTTTATGAATTATTTTATTCATACCACTTATGTTATAGATCGTTCTTATGATATCGATTATGCAGACTGAATAATTTTACAAATGTAAATTTCTGAATGCAACGTCTGTGATATTGCTAGAAATTTATTTGTGAAACTAAATAAAACGAAAACATTCGATAAACTGGTGAAAATTTAATTGTATATAAAATTTTGGAAATAATATTATGAAAAAGAAAACAAATCAATTCATCTTCATTTTTATATATAATTATTCATGCGATGTTCTTACCTCTTATTAAATAAACAAAAAAGATCTATTCGAATTTATTTAGTTGTAAATCATAAAAAGCTATTTCCAATAGCTTAAACATTTTAAACGTGATAAATGAGATACGAAACACTTTGGAGACTGGTTGATAATTTATATAAATTTAAAATTTTCCCTATTTCAATACATTGAATTATTTTTTAAACAATTTCTTTTATCAAAAATATTTTCTTTCCGCATTTTTATAAATTATGCTATCCATACCTATTAGGCTGTATATTTTTATACTTATAAATTTTAGAATATGGCGAACTAATAATATTGCTGAAAATGTGTTTATAAAATTGAAAAAAGCCTATAAAAAATTAGTGAAAATGTTACCGTTAAATGCATAGCTTGGCATGTGTGCAAAGTGTCCTTTAAACGCTCTTTACTGCAGCCAGTTTGAATATGAAAAATTCAGAATCGTCTTTGCACATAAAGTGAGATCATATTCTTTTAATTTCATACTCTGATTTTGGTGAATGTCCTAATTAACGACAACCACTATCTGTTTATTGCACAGCATATGCGGCTGTGATTTCACCAATTTTTTTAAATGTTTTGTTTATATTTATTTATTTTTTTACCTTGAAGTGTGCAACCCCAATGTTTTTTCCAACTATGAGAGAGGATCATCTTTGAGACCATGTATAAGCAGTAAAATTCGAAATCGATTTTTTTAAATAATCTTTTCGGAAATTTTTCGAAACGCGTCAGTAAATATGAAAAAAATTTATCAGATCGTAAACAAAATCATGCAGCCAGAGGTGAATTGAAAGTAGAAGTTTTGGAAATTTTATCAAGAAGAAATTGACACATCTTGATTTTTATATATGACTATTCATGCGATGGGAATTCATGTTCTTACCAAATATCAAATACACGAAGAAAAAGATAGATTCAAACATCCCTGTTATTCCTAAAATTCTCAATTTCCAATAATCATATATAATCTAAACATGACAAATCTGATCCGGAACACTTAAAACACTGATTAATAATTATATATTATAAATTTAAATTTCCCCTCTTTCAAAAGATGGAATGAGTTTTCAAACGTAAAATCTTATTTTAATTAAAAGCTTTTTTTCTTACATGGTATTTTTTATAAATCATCAAATTTATATCAATCATGTTATGGATTGTTTTTATGATATTATTAATTATGTAGACTCAATTAAAAAAATTAATTAATTAATTGATTTTATAATTTTCAAAATGCAAATTTCTGAATATAACAAGGTGAAAACATAGCTGTGAATTTGTTTATAAAATTAAAAAAAATCAATTGAAGGCAAACGCATTTTTTAAATATTATCGAGAAAAAGAATAGAAAAATTGGCTCATTTCAATTATAATACATGATTATTGGTGCGAAGTAAATTGATGCTCTTACCTCTTATTAAATAAACGAAGAAGATCCATTCGAACATAGCTGTCAATCCTAAAATGCTCCACGTGTTTCTGTTGCCCATGAGAACACGAGCGAAAGATGATACAAAAACCTGGAAAAAGATTTTTCCTCCTGTGTCATTGGAGTCGGAACCGCTTATGGGGGAAAAGGCGCTTTTCTGTACTTTCCTTACGCACAACACACACACTCACGTACAGATTGGTTGGTTGAATGGATGGATGGCAGTAGAGGGTGAGGACATGGGCTCGACCGGCTAAAAGGTACGGATATGTCCAGACACACGGGAGCGTGGTGATCGCCTGGAATCATCGCCAAATGTCCGCTGGTTGGCTGAAAGCTCTACCCAAAAGCAAACTTCTGAGAAACACTTTTTTTTGTTTAGGTTCTTTCCTGTTTTCTTTTTTTTACTGCTCATTGAGTTAACTTATTTATTTAACGCCATTTCTCTTGTCGATTTTTTTCCCGAAATCACTTGATGTAAATATTGTTTTTCGTGTTTCTCTGAATCAAGTGAATGACATTGAAAATTTTATCTCCCATGTTTGAAAAATTTTAATTCACTTCAACGTGAAATAAATCACTTAAACCACAGAAATTTAAAAAGACACATTTACAGGATAGTTATAAATAAACTAATACTGTTCAGACGTAAGTAGCGTCCATTTTGGTGAAGGTATTTTGATAAAATGCGTGGTTCATAGGACATATGGACATGGGGAGAAGAAAGATTCAATAAAAAAATAGTTCAATCTTTGATCAACCGGTGAAAAAGTGGCGCTTCTTTATCGCAAAAAATAACGTACTGTAAATACTAAGTACAACAAGTTTCAATGAAATACGTCAACCACAACGAGTGCTACATAGGTCGGAGTAGTGTCAGTATAATTAAGCGATTAAGCAGAGTAGTGTCCGTTTCATTATACCTACACTACTCCGACCTATTCAACGCTCGTTGTGGTGAACGTATTTCGTTGCAACTTGGCACATTTAAACTAAGGAGAAAAGACAACAGCTATAAAAAAAAAGCGTCACCTTTTACACCTGGTGGTTAGAAATTGAACCTTTGTTTTATTAAATATTTCTTTCCCCCAAGGTACATGTATCCTATATACCAAGCTTCATCAAAATACCTCCATCAGAATTTGGCACTATACATGTATGACTAGTGTCAACATATTATTAACTACATTAAATTTTTGTCGGACCACTTTTTTTGCGATTATTAAGCAAAAGTTATACCTGAACAAAATTAGGATAAATAAAGAGGCTATACATAATTAAATAAGAAAAATTAACCATAATATTTCATCCAAGAATGGTGTCATTCTTTGCCATCCATACCTTTTTTTGCAACAACTGGCTGATTCGGAGACGAATTTAGGAAAGAGAGAAAATTGAATTGCTCTTGCGGGAATCGAACGCACATCCTCTCACTTGCCGTTTGAGTTCCTTAGAACACTAGATTACAAAGTTAACTGTCAAGGAAACAGTTATTTTCAGGAGGTGATATATTTTGCTGAGGTGAACTCGGAAAGAAATATCACCACGTCTCCACCGGGACGCGAGCCCAGACTCTCTTGCATACCGGGCAAGCATGCTACCATCTACACCACTGGAGACATGACCCTGCCTTCCTTATTTCACGCACTGTGGCGTGAGGCGCTGAAGTAGAGGCATTAGTAGCCTCAAGTCCAGGCGGAGACGTGATGACTTTTCTTTCCGAGTTCACCTCAGCAAAATATCCTGAAAATAACTGTTTCCTTGATAACTCGGGCTAAGAAAAAGCCATCTATCTCACTCTAAACCGTCCCACCCGGAGGCCATTTCCTGAAGTTAAGAGAGGCTACTAATGCCTCTACTTTAGCGCCTCACGCCACAGTGCGTGAAATAAGAAAGGTAGGGTTATGTCTCCAGTGGTATAGATGGGTGTTCCAGACTCTGCCACGAAGCTGAGCTGGAAGAGATCTCGGCAACGGGATAAGTCCAGTGGCAAAGTTCTGGCGTTCATTCATTCAGTGGTATAGATGGTAGCATGCTTGCCCGGTGTGCAAGGGGGGCTGGGTTCGAGTCCCGGTGGAGACGTGATGACTTTTCCTTCCGAGTTCACATCAAAATATCCGGAAAATACCTTTTTCCTTGATATCTCGGGCTGAGAAAAAGCCATCTATCTCTCACTCTAAAGTTAACTGTGTTCTAGGGCGCTCACCCGACAAATACAACGCCACCACAGGCAAATTGCCCAACGAGGTGGCTGACTTAAGAACATCATGGATCCCCGAGCCATTTTTTTGGAGGCCCTACCTACTACACCACACATGCACCCCCCCCCCCCCGCCGCGGAACCCCCCAACGAACCGGTACATGCGGGAATGTGCATGTACGTGTAGTGCAACCTGACGTAAAGTCTGTTTCTGTGTAATGCTTGTTATGTGTAGTGCTGTCATCTGCCCCCAGTTTTTCTAACTATGAGTGAAGTGTTATGGTTGAATGATTTACCGTTGCAGGACTGTTGCTCTATGTGGCGAGACTTTTTAACGGGGAGATCAGCTCGCATTTGCGCCTTGAAGTTGGGAACCACAGAAAACCAACTTCAGCCGACCACCACTGTGGGGTTCGAACCCGGATCCTCGCATCGCGAGTCCGTCACTATAACCACTCGACCACCACAGCGGAAAGTGAGAGGTCGTGTTTTCGATTCTTCGCAAAGGCAGTTTAATTTTCTTTCTTTCCTAAATCTATCTCAGAGAGAATCAGCCACCAGTTATTAAAAAACCTTCTTATATAATATTTCATGTGCAGTGTATTATAATTCATCATCATCATTATTTGATGGGATTATATTTTTGAATTTTTTTTTTTAGAGAAACATGTGGATGGATAAATTATCACAAAATCTAGAGAAAATATGCTTTATTTCATGTTTTACAGAAATCGGGCTCATTCGAGACTCACTCTCAAATATTGACCAAAAATATCGAGAATCAGTTCCATGACAGACGCGAAATTTTGTTCAAATTCGGTAACCGTACAGGTGTTGCTGACTCTATTGAAATACCCAAAGTTTCAATGTCCTGCTTTCGTATTTGTGGAGTTTCATAATTTTTTTAATTTTGTGACAAATACAATACCGTTATATTTATTGGTGTCGGAGCTTCGTGTTTTATTATAGAATGAGCCTTTTGTGTATAAATCATGAAACAAAGAGCATTTCATTTTGATTCTGTTATCATTTACTCATCTACATGTTTAAATTATACTCTGGAAAAAAATAAAGCGCAACCCGTTCGAGGTGTTGCACTTTGAATGGCCAGCAGTGTATATATTTGCTATCCATTTTTTTATGACCATCTTTTTCTCAGCCTTGATGCACATTTTGCATGTTGTGGCTTACGGATTTGTATTTATAAAGTTATAGCGTTAGTAGAATTAGATTTAGATAGAAATATTCGGAATGTACTTTATATCTCTCAAATCTCTCTCTCATCAACATCGATCTACTTCTGTAAAACTTCAGAAGTTTATTTATTTATTATTATTTTAAAAACACAACACAGACACCGTGCCGTGAAATACAATATACAAATAAAAGATGCATCATACACTGTGCAGTTTTTAAGGATCCACTTGGCTCGTCCTAGAGCGTAAAAAAATGTATTTTTTGTTTTTTCGGAATGTTACAGCAAAACGATTTGGAATGCAAAAAAAGTGTATGTATTTTTAAGTTTACGAATAACGGAGGATTAAAATAAATTTCTGATTACACACATGGCGCTTTCTGAAATATATCTTCAAATATGGTTGAGAAAGACTTTCTATCAGAATCATACAAATGACGTAAACAACAGTTTTTTTTATGAAAATCTTCAACTATCAAGGTTTGAATGAACGGTACTTGATATACGGAGTGTCCTGTAAGTCCTAATACGGCCGATGTCTCATCACCATCGTATAGGTATGGTTGCATATTAAAAAAAAAATGCTCAAAATGTGTTCAAAATTAACACTGCTCCATTTTTGAGAGCGAAAATAGATTGTGTCACAAAATACACAAAACCTAAATTTTTATACGGACACCTTGTCCTAAAATACCCAATTAAAAAGTTGTTTCCCTGTCTCTCTTGAGGCCAACTAAAAAATTCACGTTTTCTAAGTGCCATATTTGTTGAGATATTTGAACACAAATGTGGGAAAGTACAGCATAAATGAGAGGAAAGGAGCGTTGTCTGTTAGTGTTTATGCTGTTCTTCCCCAAATTTCATCCGATTTTGAATTCACATATCTCTCAGCTAATATTTCACTTAAAAGCGTGAATTTCTTTGTTGGGCTTAGAAGAGACTTTTTAATTGGGTTTTTAGGACGAGTTGTGCATATGAAAATTCAGGTTTTTCATTTTGTAACACACTGTATTTTCACTCTCAAAACAGATTCTGGGTAATTTTTCAACACATTTTGAGCATTTTTTAAATTGGAATCATACTTTTACAACGAAAGGCTGATGAGATAAAGGACACATTAGGACACCCTGCATACTGATCCACAGGCGTAAAACACAAGTAACTTTAGGCGAATGTAGTGGTTTATCTTCACACAAATGAGGATTTTCGGAACCCCAAAATCTCCACTTTTATTTTTTTAAATTTTAAAAAATTAAAAAAAAACTAAATTTCCGAAATTTCTGTACAACATTCTTACAGTATTGCTAATAAACGTACCGTTTACCGCATAATTCTATTGATCTTTGTTGTAGACATATTTAATTTTGAAATAAGGGCTTATTCGCTGATCACCCTGTATCAAGGGTGAGTTAAATTTTGTGTAGTTCCCGCTTGTCCCTAATTCCGTGAATATTAAATTTATATAGAGACCTAAAGGAAGTGAATAGACCTTGGCTGAAATTTATTAAATAACATTGAAAAAATATTAGTCTCTTATATTATTTATGTTGCCACGTGTGATACTGATCAACGTACAATCGCAATGTATATGACGCGCACTATCTACAAGAGATTTTCTCAGCTGAAAAGTTGGGGTTTTTCTCAGCTAAAACTATGAAAATTTTTTTTTGTTGGTCTCAGGAAATACAGGGAAACAACTTTCTTATTGTGTTTTTGAGAAAAGGGTGTCCGTATAGAAAGTCATTCTTTTTTTATGTTTCAATAATTATACAACCCTTTGAAACATGAATGACATATCTGAGTTCTACACGTTATTTCGATAGTTTTTCTAATTCGAAGTATGCCTCTCTTTATGATCAATGGTTCACCAGTAAAATCCGGCAAAATGAATTAAGTAATAACCTCGTATTTACGTCAGCAGCACCTTTATTTACGCAGATGCAAATGATACTACTGAAAGATTTATGAATTGCGGTTCATTCTTTTTCCATGGCTGTTCAATATCAATAAGGCGGTGACAAGACTTTCTTTAGATTTTTAAATATTTTTATATCGGATGTAACGTACTAATTATAAACAAAAATCAATGAAAATTCAAGGGGCCGCTTATCCTTTAACATAGGGGAAAAGTTACAATATCATGAAAAATACTATTTTAACCATTGATTTATTAGGAATATTTGCCCACATTTTTGATTAAATATGCTATCCTATGCCAGTGAAAAATTTTTCTTATCTCTAACACTTAAAGTTTTAAACAAATTAAAACAATAAATACATTAAAAACCAGCTTGAACGCATGATAATATGGCATGACATTAATACAACCATGCAATATTGAAATTAAAACGAAGAAAAAGATTCATTTCATAAATTGGACGAAAATATTGAAATTTAATTGACTCATTCTTATTTAAAATTTAAATTTTCAAAAATTAAGAAAAATAATTTATTTTGTTTATAAATCATTTATGAATGGATCTAAAATCTTTTAGTTCATTTTATGGAAAATGAAATGTTTTCTTCATTTTAATTTCATTATTGAATGGTTGTATTGATGTCATTTCATATTACATGCACGCTAGCTGGTTTTTAACGTACTTTTTTTAAAATTAAAAGAACAATATAAAGTGTTAGAGATATGTAACATTTTATACTGACATAGGATTGCATATTTAATCAAAAATGTGGGAAAAATTTCTAATAAATCAATTTTTAAAAAGTGTTTTTAATGCTATTTTAACATTTCCCCCATGTTAAAGAGTATGTGATCTCCCTTAAGTGTTTATCTTAGAACCCAAGCTATAGTGTCCGATGAATTGCATTGAAACTCTGACAATCATGTGATGAACATCGAACGAATCTCTGCCATTGATCAAAAACAGAACATATATCGAAACGTATTCACTGAAGACGATGCAAAATTAACCCAGAATCACGATAACTCTTGAAGCAGAATTACGATAATTAATTCTCTAACAATTCCATCATTTTCCTGTTTGTATTGATTATCTAATATTTAAGTAACGGAAGAGTTGATGATATTGCTGCTGGTGAAAATTTCTTTGCATCCGTCGTACAATCTATTACGACGTCTCTTGTGAACTGGGCTCGACATCACGACCACCATCACCACCGATATCCGATAAACCAAGATATCGCGTGAGTGCGAGAGATTTCGCATTCGTTTCGTCCCACGCAGATTTATGTTCAGAATATTCTGCGGATGTATATGTATATTGCAAAATAAGTGGCTCTAGACAGAAATAGACAGAGGGAACAGAGAAAAGAGACTTTAACGCACGGAAAATCATTGTTCTAGTTTTCGAGAACAGGAAAGACCGATGTTACTCGGGCAATAATATCCCGAGGGAAATGTTTCCGTTAATAGAAATATTTCAAAATGAAAGCTTTTAGTTTAGGTCATCTATCCATCATTTTACTTTAGTAAAACATTAATTGAGGAGCTTATTTTCAAAAGGGAACATTCCCACTTTTGCTAAATTTGCAGTAGAAGTAGAAAACGTATTCCCCCGGAATATGTTTGCTTTACAAAAGTAGAAAATAGCCCTACAGGTAGCAAGCATGTGGAAATGGTAGAAGGATATTTAAAAACTATGTTGCTCTTGATCAACATTCAAGAGAATTATCCATGTTTGAATTTCGGAAATGTTCCGTCTTGAAAGAAAATTAGTGGAAAAATGTTTCCTTTTTATTAAAATTTGAGTTGATCAATCCTGAAAAATTGGATATTTCTACGTCATTGTTGATTCCAGAAGGTTTCAACTAGCCCAGAAAAGGTTCCTTTATTGTGTTCTTGTCATTAACATAAGAAACACGATCAACTACTTCCGCGTGGAATCGAATCACCATCCTCTCGTAATCTGTGTGAGTGCGTTAGAACACTACGTTACAGAAGCAACGGACATATTTCTTCTGAGCATGTATACGCCAAACGGGTCTCGTTCAGTGGGCCTTCCTTGGTATTTGCCTCCCTGAAGATGTTCCAACAGTAAAATCATTTCCAAAGAGACAGCAGTTCATGGACTGGAAATTAACCGACAACTCATCCATAGAAAACTAATGGACAAATTTCAATGTTCGAAAATTTAACGACATCAATTTATTGACGGAAATGTAATCACAACATTTTATTGATGCAACTGAAATGCCAGGAAAGGATAGGAAATATTGACCAAAGGATCTAAATCACAAGATATTCATCATGAATAACTTTATCGCTTGAAACAATATCATTCCTTTGGAATTTGTGACAGCAATTCATTTGTGGAAATGTTATGATAACAATTCATTGAAATAAATTCATCGAAAATTATTCATCGAAAATTATTCATCGAAAATTATTCATCGAAATAAATTCATCGAAAATTATTCATCGAAAATTATTCATCGAAAATTATTCATCGAAAATTATTCATCGAAATAAATTCATCGAAAATTATTCATCGAAATAAATTCATCGAAAATTATTCATCGAAATAAATTCATCGAAAATTATTCATCGAAATAAATTCGTCGAAAGAAATTCATTTTATCGAAATGTAAGGGCAGCGATACATTTACAAAAATGTAACGACATTGATTTACTAACGGAAATTCATCGATATCGAAGGAAACAAAAAGGGCTTTCGTGGCCATCGTGTAAATTAGAATAAATTTTAATTCTAATTCATCGACATCGATTGATTCATAGGTGAAAATTAATTGTCAGCGATTAATCGATGGAAATTCAACGACAGCAATTAATTGACGGAAACCTAACAGAAGCAACTCATTGTAGAAATTCGATGACAAAAATTCATTGATGGAAATTTAACGAAAACAATTCAATGACAAAAATTTAATGGCGGCATTTCACCGACGGCAATCTAACGACAGCAATTTATTGACAGTAATCAAACGACAGCACTGCATTGACAGAAATTCATCAATAATAATTAATTGATATAAATTCATCAATAACAATTAATTGATATAAATTCATCAATAACAATTAATCGATATGAATTCATCAATAGCAATTAATCGATATAAATTCATCAATAGCAATTAATCGATATAAATTCATCAATAGCAATTAATCGATATCAATTCATCAATAACAATTCATTGACAGAATTCATCCACAGCAGTTCATTAACGGGAATCTAATGACAACAACTTATTGACGATATCAATTCAACGGGAAGAAATTTATCGTCAGTGATTTATCGATGGAAATTCGCCGAGAACCATTTATTGACGGAGATCTAACGACAGCAATTTATTGACGGATTATATCAAAAACAATAGATTGACGACAAACTAACCAACATATCGATGAAACATTCACAGAAAACCGGTCTGACGGTATCGCTTTTTTATCGATAGTTTATATTTACTAAAGCATAGTGCATTCGGGTAATATGGAATACCATTTTTATTCGAATTTGAAACACGATAGAGAAACATGAATCAACTATTTTTATAAAACTTGGTTTCTTGTCTTTCCATTGGCAATTGTGTATAGTATTTAAAAATAATTATTATACTAAGGAAAAAGGCATTAAAAATCATTTTCGTGGAGTAATGAGCAATAGCGGTTCATAGTGAAGAAAACTATAATTCCAACTAATCAAAAATAAGATTTAATGAGTTTATGATAATGAGAAACTAAAATTCCATCGTTTGTTTTCGTAGTTGATGATACGGGGTGTGTGTTGCTATAGTCTAGTTACAGGAGTCGCGAATGCTATTCTGCCCCAAAATAGTCACGACGAATCCACAGGAATCAGAGAGCACACACATTATTTCTATATATAGACCTTTCCTATTCTATCTCTTACTGAACTTTCCATCTTGAAGCTATATTGTGTAGCCCAACTCAGATAATACTTATAGTACTCCATATTACCCGACACACCATCTGTGAAAAAATTGCTTTTCATTTAACCGGAGAAAATCGCTAGCTAAAAATGAACTCAGCACAATGAAATACAATCCTTATGATCTACATTGCTCTTAATTTCAAATTATAAGGCTCATTTCCAATAATTAATAAGCATTTTGCACAATTAATAAAAACATGGTCATTAATTATTGGAAATGTATGCAACAATTTGAAACTAAGCGCAATGTATATCACAAGAGTTCTATTTTATTGTGCTGTGCCCATTTTTAACTCGTGATTTTATCTGGTTAGATGGAATGCTATTTTTTCAATACAATTGCATGACATGACCCCCTCTCTTGAGGTTTTGTTAAATTATAAAAATATTCAAATTTCACTCACAGGTGGCGGTATAAAACGAATAACTCGACAACACATAAAATGCAACATAAATAATACTTAAGACAACTTGCGTTGTATGTAACTATCACATTCTATTATGAGCGCTCCTTTCCAGTCTTTGGACTTAAATCTGATACGATTTCACATTCATACCCGTTAATAGGTCCCGTTAATCACTCACTGTCATTCAATTTTACAATCCTAAATCCTAAATATGACATAGTGGCCTGTGGGTTCCGACTGAAATTGGGAAACAGTGCATACCCCTGAGTCATTTCTTAGCCATCCTGGACTAGTAGTGCTATTTTCGCCATGGTTGTATATGTTTTATTTTTAAACTACTTAGAGTTTAATATTACCCATATTGGGTTATTAATCTAGGGGGAAAAAATGCTTAAGTAGGCTGGAGGGGAAATAGAAAGCAGAAAGTGTCACTCAACAGGGCAGTGACAGAATGTCACTTCATCAGCCTGTTAGGACGTCATTAAGTTATAATTAATGCTATTCTTTTAACACTAATCATTCATCATAATGCATATATTAATATATTACCTACTCTCATTTTTATATTTAGCGTCAACCATATATCATACTAATAAATGCGATTATATGTTATTAAATGCAGTTAATTATGATTATTTGATTAAATATATATTATCTACAAAATTTGATATTTTGCAGTTGGTCTAATTATTTACTATATAGTTGCTTATATACATTTTTCACAATCCCGGTACCTCCGGTCTTTTCATAACCAGAAAGTTTTTGGGTCTGGAGAAAGATGATATCTGATCTTTTGGGTAAGTGGATATTTCCCTAAGATGTTGGTATTCTGACTCTTCAAGAGTTTGGAAGAGATTATTAGCCAGCTTTTGAGCAAAGGCGTGTATGGTGGGCATTCCTATATCGTTTCTTATACTTCTATTCCTGATGAACCAATTGGCTCCCAGCATAGCTCTTATTGTTTTGTTTTGATATTGTTCTAATTTAACCATGTGTTGATTGCTCGAGTAGAGCCACACTGGTGCAGCATATAAAAGTATGGATCTGATAGCCATTTTGTATACATTTAATTTGTTCTTGATTGTCAATGTTGATCTGCTTGCAAGTATGCGTTTTAAAGTGTGTTTTGCTACGTCTGCTCTTCGTATTACATAATTGCGTTGTTGCACAAATGTCAATCGTTTGTCAATTATTATTCCCAGGTATTTAGTACTTATAACAGGTTCAATGAATTTCCCCCCAACCACTATTCCGGCATCTGGGGGTAGATCTAGTTTTCTTGTGATCCACATAAATACTGTCTTGTCTGCATTAAGTTTAACTCTGCTGTTTTCGCACCATGTTTCGACTTGATCAATTAATTCTTGTAAATTACTTAATGCCTTCTGTGGTTTTCTATCTGTACAAATTATCATTGAATCGTCTGCGTACAGCGTAGTAATACCCTTAATTGCCACTGGAAAATCATTCATGTGATAATTGTGGAGGCAAGGTCCTAAAACACTTCCCTGCACTATAGATGACTTAATTTGTCTAGTTGTAGATATTGTGTCATTGATTTTTACATAAAAAGTTCTTGCTGTTATATAATGACGTATAATTGTAATTATGCTAAAGGATAGGGCCATTCTAATCATTTTATAGAGCAACCCCTCATGCCGCACTTTGTCAAACGACTTACTTAAATCCAACAGTGCAACTGCATTTGTATCATGATAAATTCTAGCTTCTTGGAGTGTTTCTATAACTCTTAATAATTGTGTGGTTGTAGAATGACCATCTCTAAATCCATGTTGTTCGGGCCCAATTGTTGGATGAGATTTTTCGTAAGTGTTGATACGTGTTACCACAACTCTCTCGGATAACTTTCCAAAATTACTAAGCAATGAGATGGGTCTCCAATTGCTTGGAAAGTGCAAATCTTGGCCAGCTTTTGGTATAATTTTAACAATTGCTGTTTTCCAGTTAGATATGAAATATTTGAGCTCCAGCAATCTATTAAAAATTTTGACAATATATTCTAAAATATTATTTGGCAAATTCTTCAGTGCCATATTTGAAATTAGGTCATGCCCAGATGCTTTCCGAATTTTCAAATGTTTTATTATTGTTTTTAATTCATTAATATCTGTTGGAGTGAGAGCTGTTTGTGTTTCAGGTGGAGGTTTATCAAAATATTCATTACTAGTTCTAAGCACTCTCTCGACCTGAACATTTGAAGTATTAGTGTTTGGTGAGAATTGCAGTTCAAAGGTATCTGCAAATACTTCTACCTTATCTTCATCTGTATATACCAGTCCATGCGGGCCATGTATATATGTAAGTCTTTGGCTACGGGGTTTTTGTGCTCTATAAATTTTATAGAACGACCCATCCTCACAATTAGCATCTTCTAGGAACCTTAGAAATCGTTCACTTGTAAATTCTCTGATTTCTCGACGTGTATTGTTTCGTAATGTTGTATATCTGAGCCTATGTGTAGCATCTCTGGTTCTTTGCCACCTTCTTCTAGCTCTATTATTTTCTCTTATCATTTCCCTCAGATATCTGGGGAGTGCTAATGGGTTGTTTTCGTTTGACCTTTCCCGAGTGGAATTATTAACAGTGTCCTGCAATTTTTGTGTTAATGAGTTTATTTCATTTTCTATATCTATGGTACACTCACTAGCATTATCTGGTGTTTTAAAAATTTTGTAGTCCCTTATTTATAATTTAATACTACTGGAAAATATTGCTGTATATTTCTTAAATCAACTCGTTTTGTCTATAAGAGCCATATTGGGTGTGGACGGTAAATACTATTAATTTTCATCCATAGGTGACGCTGTAACACGGAAAACTCTCGACATAGCACATAAAATGCAACACAAACAGTGCATAGTTTAATATTTATGACAGTTTGTGTTATATGAAATCTTATAACAAATAATAAATAATTTTATATTAATCTTATATAAAATCTACACATCATATTCCCATATCAGTGCTCTCTTTAGCTCGGGCTACAACTACACGGCTAGAAGGATGCTTATGTTGGAATATGGTAGTTTTGTGTAAATCAAATTCAGGGGCGCCGCTACATATCATATTAAAATTTTGTAATGATACAATAAATACATTTTTCGAAATCATGTTTCAAACGCAAGTAAGATGAAAAAATAGCATACTTCGTTAAATGTATTTAAAGTTTTTGTACGCGGATTACTTGTGCGTAAAACGCAACACTAAAGTAGACGTAACTTCGGTTCTGATATAGATTTAACATAACCAATCTT
This sequence comes from Pholcus phalangioides, assembly GCF_987345545.1. Lineage (NCBI taxonomy): Eukaryota > Metazoa > Arthropoda > Arachnida > Araneae > Pholcidae > Pholcus > Pholcus phalangioides. The sequence continues at coordinate 4,609,327 of NW_028301599.1, read as the reverse complement.
ATCTTAACTTATAAGTTAATCTTATCTCTATGGGTTCTGTGCATCATATAAACATAACAAGATTTGTTTGGGAATGAAAAAGAAAACAAGGCGGCGGGAGCTTTCTCGAAAATAAATAAAAATGAAACATAAAAATCGATATTTTCTTCCAAAATGACTTTTTAAACGCAGTGTGATACCTTAATTACCATTCATTTGAAAGCTGTAAAATTTTGTTAACTTCTTGTTGAAGCGATCCAATCTCAGTAAAAGTTGGATCAATTTCTTTGGGAAAAAGAAAAATCGTTGACAAACAAAAAAAATCACTTTTAACAGTCATCACTAGAGAGTGTTTCCTATGCCACTTGCAGAGCACGTGCTAATCTTCATTATTATTTTGGGAACGTGAGATCAAACTGCTCAGAATAATTTCCATTCTCATTTTTTATACAAAATGATTTCAAAATTTCAAGAATGTGCTCTGCTGGTAAAACTCTTTTACGAAACCCAGTGATTCCGCGCCAAAAGCATGGAGAGATTTTCAGTCTTTAAGGTATCCGGCCACCTTTCTTAGCATTTTTCTATAAACGGTACTGGAGTAAGCGTTAATAACATTTTTGATAGAAAGTGCCTCATAATGGTGAAAAAAGTAACTTTGAGCTACCTATGCATTTTCTATGAAAAGTCTTTTTTTTGTCAAATTTAAGCAACATTTATGTAATATTCGGAACACAATTGCCAAAGAAATGTTTTGTTATTTTCACAGTCCGCTTAGCTACTGATGGTGCAGGTTACGAAAAAAAATTTAAAGGATTATATGGCATGCTCATAAGGTACACCCAAATCTGTTGATGTACGATGGAATTTTTTGATATTCCATTTTAAAAACACTGAAATTAGAGAAACTCATGTGATAGACTTTAAATTTTTGTTCACAGTTCTTAACAATATTTGACCATTGACACAATATAATTTTAAGTTTTGTAATGATACAATCAATAGACGTTTAGAAAATATGTCACAAGTAAAAATGACAAAAATATCACTTTTCGTGAAACGTGTTAAGAGTTTCTGTTCACAGATTGCTTGATGTAAAAAACGCTTGCTGTAAAAACACAACAACAAAATGGATCTAACTTCATTTCTAAGCGTCATATAAGAAAAACAAGGCCTGTTTTGCAACCACAAAAATTGGGGATTTTCATATATTAAAGGGAAAAAAATCAATATTTTCTTTCAAAATGATTTATCAAATGTAGTCGGATACCTTAAAGCAGTGGATCCCAAAATTTTGGTCCTGAAAACCGGGCGAGTGTCTCAGTTTTCCGGGATGCTCCTTATTTTTTTTTTAATCTGTGTGCTGTCTCGAAAAATGCTTGCTGTACGTCACTTTGCCTGGCTTTAATTTTCGAATGATAATTTCTCTGGTGCACCTGGACTTTCCTTTTGGTATACAGAAAAATAGTAAGCCGAACGCTGAAAATCCTCCCAGTGCTAACTCGCTAGATGAGATAGTTATGACAACCTGAAATCCTTAACCAGCGAGACCTGGTTCAAGTGAGGTTAATTTACCTCATCCTGTCGGAGTATACAATACAAATTATACACCATTAAGTGACCCAGAGGGCGTTATCAATGATAAATGAGAGCAAATTATTTTTAAATATTTAGTTCCAGAATTATATTATAAAATTTCAAACTTCCATGGTAGAGTAGCTTCTTGCATGTGAAATTAGGATTTCATTCGATTTTCCTCATTACTAGGCTAATAGCACATTTGTTTCTTTACTGAACACTCCATACTGATAAGATCTTATCTATGGGGGGGGGGGGGTGTTGCTTCAACACACGCCAAACAATCGGCTCAGGAGCATTCTGACCGGTAATAACCTGCAGACATCACAAAACGAAAGAATGCAGAGCTCTCTGCTAACTAGATGTCATTTTACTTCTTTATTAAAAGAGCCTGTAACTTAATATAATAAGTTCTTAAAAAGTAGATATTTCCCCTTTATATCTACATATTATTTATCACACACATATTCTCTGTGCTTTTAATTAAAAATAAACATAATTTTGAAATTGGATGATCTTTCTGTCACCCTGTATAAGTATTAACTTGATAGATTATTGTACATGTAGAACTTTAAAAATTCACACAGTATACATAAGATACATGCATGGTTAGTAGCTCAGCTGAGTATATAAAGGCATTTTTTTAATGTTGACAAATTTACGTAGTTTGTGAAAAATGATTATTTTTTTCGGGCGTTTTTATTTTTGGGAATCTCTTGCAACCCCCGGGTCATTAATGTGACCCCCCCCCCCATAGGATCACGACCCATAATTTGGATACAGCTGTCTTGAAAGAGCTACGAAAATTCTCCCTATTTTTCATTAAGATGTTCTTAAAGTTTCATAGTTTTCTGATGGTAGTTAAGGCTGTAGAATGCTTAAAACACGCTAACTGTAATTATGGACACCCGGTGTTTAGACACCATGTATGGGAAGTAGCAGTTAATTAGAAGTCGTGTCATACGTGCATGGGCGACGTAATTCAGGAAATCGAAGATAATGTCGTCACATTCTCAAAGACGTAACGACGATGGGGGGGGAAAAAAGTAGGAGAAATGTCCACAACTCGTTCAGAAATGATCCGGGGCTGACATTCTCGTTAGGATTGAGTCATACAAAATGATGAAAGAGGAAATGGACCAGTCCAAGTCCATCCACTCTTCTTCTTGCTCGAGAAGTGGCTTACGTTGCTACAGGAAGTTCAAGATAAGGAGAACAAGAACAGAATAAAGAAAAAAAAGGAGCCTAGAAGGAAGCGCCATTTGCTATCAAAGCGAGTCATGACGCAAACCAAAGCTTATTCGGCCATCGTATAACTCTGGTCGACCAGCTCAAGCTTAGGAATGGTCTCCTCTCTTATTTCTCTCGTAGTCATTTCGGCTCCCTTGCACTGGTTAGGTCATCAATCAAGCCGGGCGAAAGCTATAGACGACAGGAGGTAGACACGCTACTCTTTGAGGCTTGTCAACCAATGTCCTCTTTCTTTACTCAACATTCACTATTAGTATGTTCTAAGAAACATCGCCGATGATTAGGCAAGAAAGAGCCAAGAAAGAAAGCGAGAGTGTGGAAAGACAGAAAAGTCAGACGCTGTTTAAATGTAAATCGATGAAATTCAATGACGGTCAGAATGGTCTCGTATCTTTTTAAGAATTTGAGACGAAAGGATTCATTGCATTTCTCATAGATCATGTTTACTTGTTTACTTTTCTAATACATAATAAGTCAAATGAGGCAGAAGAAAATTTCGTGATGCGCAGTTCAAATATTTTTTTTGCAAAATATAGAACGTCAAAAAATAGTGTCAAATATACGTAAATAATAAATTGTATTTTATTTTACAGAGATATCACAAGAAGTTTAATTTTGAGAATTCTTGATCAGATTGTGGTACACAGTGTGGTTCTGAATTTCGCATAATGACTTCAAAGGAGAGAAACGTCAAAATCAACTACAATCACATTATAAAGTATGATTCGAATAACTCGGATTATATGTATTGAAAAATAGAAAATATGCAATGAAAACTTTTAAATATATGCACTGAAACACGCTGAAATATGTGCTGAAAGACTCTTAAGTATGTGCTGACAAACGCTGAAACATTCAATGAAAAATTCCGAGTTAAACCATGAAATCAAAAATACGACCGAAAAATGAAACCGAAACCAATTTAATAACATGCCGGAGTATGCCACTAAAAATGAAAAGTACATTCGAAAATGAAAAAAAGAAATATGTATTTGAAAGTGTCGAAAAATGAGAAAAACTCATAAAAATTGTGGAAATACGCATTAAAAATACCGAAAATACTGCATAAAATAATCATATGCCTTAAAACTCCTTCAACATGCTCTAAAGACCATGTAAAGGTCTATTGAAAAATTATACGTGAAATGAAAAAAATATTGATTTGAAAATGCTGAAATTTCCCTAATAATGAAAAATATACACAAAAGGGAAGAAAAATCCTTATGAAAATGACTGCATGGCCTAACCTAAGAGAAAGAAAAATATGCAGCATAAATTAAAAACAATATGCTCACAAAATGAAGAACACGGCATTTAATAATGCAAAATTAATACGCAAAAATGCCTAAAATTATACCCTTAAATGAACGACGACATATGTATATCCTTAATAGTGAAATATTTTCTTTAAAACATGAGATTCGAAGAATAAAAAATTTAAAAATAATCTTCAATACGTTAGTACAATACGATTAATATAAAAAATTCTAAAATGCGAAAAAATGCTAAATAGAAAAAGCTAAATGCTATCAACTTATTCTGAAATTTTGGTGATTTTATACATTCATATGTACTAACTATAAAAAGTGATAAAATATGCAATCGCATATGAACTTATGCAATTGCATCTGATCGAGGCTCTAATTATTGGAGACATCCTAGGTGTTTAAAAGTCCTTGAAATGTACTATACTTTCGGTCCCAATATTTTCTTGTAAATTTACAATAGGGTACCCCCAAAATAGTTTCATGCTATTTTTTTTTTAGATTCCCGTATTATGCATGCCAGCGTATTCCCCGCATTAACCGGCATGCTACATAACTCGAGGGAAGTCAGCTTTTTGAACGTTGGAATTAAATCCATTCCCGGCATGCCGAGAAAAGCGATGTTTGATCTAGCTTACAGCATACAATAGAAAAACCGATATGAAGTATCGAGTATTGAATAAATGCGCAAATCAGAATAAAATAATGGTTTTTCACTGTAGTAGACGTGTTTCGTCCAGGAACTTGACACCGATAGTGAAAATTAAGAATTTGCTCATTTATTTAATTTATGTATCATCAACATAATACGGAATAGTACACAGATATTTCACATGATGTATTTTGCATGTTCAGAGATTGAAGCAATATGCTGCATATTTTGTGTCTGAACATTGCACGCACGGTGCAATACTTAAACCCTCTATGGTCCCACGTAGATATTTGAATATACATATTAAAAAAAACACATTACACCAATTTCTTTTCTGATTTTTTATTTTAATTTTTTTAGTATTTCAGACAGTGTCATTTCAGAAATACGGCTGTATGAAGAACAACCCGTTTTTGTAATAGAAAGAGTTCATTTCTTGGTGGTGTTTTTTTGGATTTATAAAATCATATCGCATTCAGGAAAATGGAAATAAATTCGAAGAAACGACAATTTAATTTTGCCAAGATTTTTTCTGTTTATGGATAACAATCATATGAAGACAAGTAATGCATTTCACCCTTAATCATCCATTTTAACTAATTAAAAATCCACTCTAATTAATCAAATTGCTTTGTTGATGTTCTTTTTCCATTGAAAATATACTAACAGCACCAATTTACATCTGTTTTGCGAGAGAAAAGAAAATCAAATATGTATTTACGGGGGCGAACTACAGAGGGTTAATTTATATTTCGGTTAATCCGATTTTATAAATACGGTGAAAGAACACAAAAATTCTTCCGTCTACCTATGTTTTGATTAAATTCATCTAATCCATTCGAATAAATGATCGGTTTGACACCCAACATTTTTAATAAATCAACATTAGTACCAAATACTCTAATGTAAACGTAGTTCATAAAAACAGAAAGGGTGCTAAAATGCACACATGGTTCAAATAAGCAAATTCAATATAGAATGCTATATTTTTAATATAATAATATGTTTTAAATGTTTCGATTATTTTTTTTAAACCTATGTCATTCACATCGTAATTACAGTGCTTCAATAATTTTATTAAATCAATTAGACTGAGACACATACAGCGTATCGTATATCGTACATCCCAAAAGACAATTTGAATTTATCTCTAACCGATGAAGTTCATGTACTACTATTCAGTGTGCGTATTAAATCCTTTCGGCTCCCTTTATTATTATTTTTTTATCATTTGTGTCACGATAATTTTTTGCATACGAGGGAAAATTAGACCGGGACCTACAATTTATTGCCGATTACGAAATACATTTTTTTCATACTCATCGAGAGGTTGGTAAGCTGACCCCTCGGTGTAGGACTCTGTGATCATGCTGCTGCCGTTTGTGTTTCAACCCTGGGTCAGGAAGGATTCTGACTAGAATGAATCGGTTATCGAACTCGCGACACCTCTAAACATCCCTTGGTACTTACAGCGAGTACCTTATCGACCTTGGCTACCGTTCCCGTACCCTCGTTTTATTTTTCGAACCGTGGGCTATAGAAGAATATTTTTAATTAGAGAAAAGTATCCAAATAACGTGCCCATTTTAAATATGTCATGCATTTTACTAAGGATATGAACCACGATAAAAAATTTAATTTTTCATACGGTTACTTTATTTTATAAATTCTGATTTAAAAGTTGTTGCCCTAACTCTTTTGAGCCCCCCCCCCCCAAAAAAAAAACCTGTTTGTAAACGTAATATTAATTGTATGATATTTGAATTCAAAACCTTTGAAAATAATAAGAAAGGACAGCGTATAGTACGGGAAAAACTGGGGGAAACAATCTCTTGCCGTTTATTAAACTCTTACGATCACGAGAGTACTATTACGTTATTACGTCCAAACACCAGTGAAATAAATTCTAACAAGTTATCCGTGTTTTCTTTCAGAAAAATATTTTCATCGCGAAGCTTTATAACAACGCTTATAGCTACGGAAGTTGCTTTTTCTTTCCTTCCTATCTTTATAATGCATTTTTTATTATATACATATATACATATGAGAGCGAAAGAGAACACGTAGGGTGAGGGTGAAAAGAGGACTCTGAAAAACTCTCTGTTACCAATATTATCTATTATATATATTTTTCCTTTTATATTTTTCTTCCCCCCAAACCCCTTCTTCCGTTTTCTAACAAGTGGTTAGGTTAGGACAAGATTACCATAGTTATCACCGATTCGATAAATAGAGATAAGACAAATTTCTTGCCAAAATCTTGTACGCGAAGTGCTTAAAATTTTTCTTAAATTCTGATGAGCCTTCTTAATATTCAATCAGCAATATATCAGCGAATATTACACTTGGATAGAAATATCTAAGGGTAATATTCACTGTAAAAATTTCGAAAAAAAAAATTCGCTATAAAAATTCAGTAGATCAGTAGAGACTGGGTAACCACTGTAAAAAAAAAACCACAAAAAAGCAATTTTTTTACCTCGATACATATACAGCTCTCAGTAAAATAACTGTGACAGCCGTATGGGGCAATGAGATTTTTTCCACAAAACAGTCATCCTGATCAAACAAGAACCAATTAGACAAGAATATCATTTCACATGCAAGGAAAAAAGTAAAAAAAAACAACAACAAAAACGGAGCTAATTTAGGCATAAATAAAGAAAAGCCGAATTTCTCTCCAACGATAATGATTCTCAAAAATACTTAATTAAAATTTCCTAAATATGAATTCGTTTCAACAGAAAAAACATTTAAAACAAAAAAAAAAAAGATTGTCTTTTCAAAATTTTAAACAAAAAAAATTATTAACAATTAATGAAGTAATCATGAAATTAAAACAATTTCAATAATAAGGAAAAATAAGAACTTTTTTTCTGTGTATAACCGTCAACGGCTAATTAGCAATTCCTAGTAATGAAAAATTTGATATATTTTCTCTATTAATTAAAATGTTTATAATTCAGATTAGTAAAGATTAGTTCCCGTTTTATTTTTATTTATTATTACGTTTGTTAAAAAATTTAAATCCTTCATTATTTTTATTGTATATATATATTTTTTTTATTGACTGATTATATACAGTACTATTTAGCGGATTATGGAACGAAGTGTTTCGCAAACCCAATGTGAAAATTATTTTCTTCCGCATTATGAAATATTAATTTCTGTCGAAAGATACTAAAGACTGAAAAAATGACGACTTTATTTTCCCTTCTCTAAGAACAATTTTTTTTTTGCGTTTTACTTTCCAAGAGATTTGCATAATGCTGAAGGTTTTAAGTTGCTCCTCGAATTACATTATTTTTGATGTTAATGATGAGTAGTGATTAATTTTGGTGATTATATCTGGTTTTTACTCCGTTGTGAAGTTTAATTATTTAACCCACTTGAGTTGTTCGGGGTTTGCAAAATACTGTTGCGGAGAAACATGGATGGAACTTGGATTGGATTTTGATTTTTGTTCCGCAAGGACGATTTAGGTCAAGGTGCGCCAAAAGAAATGTCCATATAAAATTGATAAAAGACTTGTTCCCGTCATATCAAAAAGTAAAAGTATTCATGAAACGTAAAACAATGACAGAGTGTATAAAACTATAATTGGTCATATAAACCAATGGCTTTGATGAATTTAAAAATGCGAGATGCATCGCAATGGTCAGATAAAATGTCGCGAAGTGAAAGATGATTCTGACCCAAAGCGGTCGTAAAGTGATGACGATGATGTGAACAAGTAAAAGCGTGAACAATGGTAAATGGACTTGGACAGTGAGGGAACTCACTGGTTGACCCTCTGGATGGAACTTAGGAGCGTTTGAAGAGCTTTCAAATTGTTTCGAAACTGTTATAAAGGTACAATCATCAAAACATCTGTACAACTTTATCAGTTCACGGGCTAGATGCAGTATTTCTGCTGCTCAAAGGCAAAAATCTGCAATGTATATGGTGACCATATTACCCGAATTTTGCGGTATATTACTGTAATTTTGACAGTCCTCAATTGTTTATAAAATAACCATTTCTTTCCGTCGATTCATCGAAGTTTGTTTAAATTTTTATTTTCCGTTGAAATTAGGATTCAAATTATTTTCATAATTTAAAAATCTCATTAATAATTCTTATAATAATTATAGTGATATAAATATATCCATGCTATATATTTGTCAAACATAGCGGTTTTTTTTGTGAATTGCATTTTAATCCATTGAAACCCACTGTTTCCTCGTCACCAACTAATACTTGACGATACATGCACCGCATAAACATTCTTCTGCGAAATTTCTAAAGAATTAGTTCATGCAGGAATGTGTGCTTGCGTATCAGGGCTGGATAGATATCCAAATATTTTCACGCCCGGTCGGGCATATAAATTAAAATAATAGGTACCCTAATCAATATTTTATATGCCCAAAAAATATGATCACTGGATTTTATTATACTTGAAAATTCTTGAAAACGAATTCATTTGTTTTCATAGAAAAATGGAAAGGGATGTAATACTTTTAAAATCAAAATTTTGAAAGGAATAGGCAAACCCAAAGGGAATGTCATTAAAAAATCTAGAATTATTCAAAACACTAATGATAATTTTCTGCGCTGTTCGTGTCAGAAACGAAGTAATCAAAAGTCACAATTTATCTTGTTTATAGAATCTTAACAGACTCATGGTACGGGACCGGATTTAAGCAGGCACTGGCCTGATAGAGTACGCCAGATAGGCTATAATCTAGCCTATCTGGCGTACTTTAGATCATGCGATTGAGAAAGCAGAGCAAAAATCATGATAAAAACCGAGATATCTTGAAGGAAAAGTTTCAGAGGACATTATATAGCGTCACATTTGTAAGGCAAGATATAAAATTTACTTATTAGCATCAAAGGCCTGGACCACTTCTGTTTAACTCCGTGTTCTTCAAACTTTTCTCATTGTAGACCACTGCAATCAAGTGAACATTTTCGCGAACATGCATAAATGAGAGAAATAATTTGCAAACCAGTGAAAACCAAATTGAAAGAAAATGTCTTAATCTACTCACTTACTGAATATTTTATATTTTTATACTCTTTGGTGTTATAAGTGCGAGAAATCGCTTCGAGGTAAGATCTCTGCTGCCACCTATTGAATAAAATCAAAACTATCTGTCAAAATTCTCAAAATTGGTTGTCGGTGCTAAACCGACGTAAATAAAATAAAATGAACAATATATACAGGTTCGTAAATTGTACTGTTTTTATTTTTATACTGCAGATTTCATGCGTTAAAATGTTTTAATGTTTACAAAATTGATCTAAAAGTAAATTTTAATCATATTAACTGGAATTTGGCGAACAAAATTTATACTGAAAATGCAGCATAACAAACTAATAATACATCATAACACGTTCTGCTCTTTTTTCATGCTGCATATTCGTTAAATTCAACAATCAACACTTCACTTGAAAAATTTAACAGATAGTTCGGTTTTTATTTGATAAATGCCAGCAAAATTCCCATATTTTTGTGACGAATATTTTTCTGATATTATTTCGTGGAAGAGAAATAAATATTATTTTATAACGAGCATAAATCATTTGTACAGTTTTAGAATTAATCATTAAATTTTATATTTTTCGAACACTTCATACACTGTATAATAGGGCCACAGATATGATATATAACTTTTTTGGAAAAATATATTTTTATGTGTTCATGCGAACTATGTAGGGTTTTTCGTTCTGTTATGAATAGCAACAGCCCAGTTGCAGTATATTAGCGGTTCTCAACCTTTTTTGACTCGCGGAGCCCTTTTAAGTAAAAAAAATTCTATGGCGGAGCCCCATAGGTCAATTTTTTATTATTCATCAAAGTTACTGATTTATTTTTACTGTTTGAAAATATATTTATAATTATTATTTTTTTTAATTCCGTTTTTTTTAAATTTTTCTCGAGTGGTCGCAGAATCCCTGGAGAGTGCACAAAGAGCCCCAAGGGCTCCTCGGAGCACCGGTTGAGAACCGATGCAGTATATGAATCCCCATAACTGCACCGGGCTGTTAGTAGTAGAACCGTGAAAATTCATCAAAAAATACGTGACTATACATTTGTATCACAGGTGCCAAAAAAAGCATTTCTGTGGAATTTTACGTATATCTGTAGAAACACTTGAATTATTGCGAAGAAAAAAAATTAAAGAAAACAGAAGTGTTAAATTATTGAACTTCTTTCATATATATATATAAAACCAAACTTGTTGAAAAATTCAAAATTAAAACATTTCAAAAGCCAGGGTATAGCGCCCAAGGCAGCTGTATACACATAACTAGAAATTATAAAATTAGAAGAAAATGAAAAAATGCAATAAAATAAATGGAACAATGAGGAGGTCGTTCTCAAGGGGGACCCCCACATTGTCTCAAGAAGCAAAAATATTTCTGATGATGGTAAGCCAAAGAAAGGCATAAAATTGCCATCAGTTCCCTCGACATTCTTGCGAAATCAAGCTTTGGAAGTTGAAAAGGCCAATAGTATTTACGAGAAATCTTGGCAATCAATAAATTGATATTTCAAATATTCATATTGATTTAACTGATATTTCAAATATTCATATTGATTTAACTGATATTTCAAATATTCATATTGATTTAACTGATATTTCAAATATTCATATTGATTTAACTGATATTTCAAATATTCATATTGATTTGATTGATATTTCAAATAATATCACAATTTATTGATTGCTAAGATTTCTCGTAAATACTTTTGGCCGGTTGAAGATTTCCAAGAATGGAAATTCAATATTTTTAACGACATCAAAAAACAATCTAAGTTTACATCGTTACCGGCCAGAAAAAAATATTTCGGCAACTTTAAGAAGCTTTTTGAAGAGTTTAAAAATATTCAAGAAAAATTTGTTATTACAGCCGTCGATAATGCAACTAATAACTTTGCGATTATTTGCAAGTTATATTATAAGAACTTGCTGCTCAATGAATATAACAATATTTCCACTTGCACTAAATCAGCAAGACCATTAAAAGAAATAGACAACAGGGGATTGTGCTTTTCTCAAAATTAATAATTTTTTGTCTCGTTATCCATATTTGTTTGCAACTATTAAATTTCACAAAAATACCTATTACATTTAGATTCGCCACTTGTGGTACCAACTGTCATAATAGTGACTGTGGCAAAACTTTTTTCAATATCTTGAAAAATCATTTGGATGAAATACAGTTGGAAGAAGAGACTTTCATTATAAAGAGCAATCAGAAAATTCTGAAGTTTGTAAGAAGTTATAAAATTGATAGTATTGAAAAATTTGATTTCGAAAATTTGTTCACCAATGTTTCACATGAAAAAATCTTGGATGCTTGTGATAGTTTATAAGTAAAATACACAAGAACATTATTCACTTGGATAAAAACTTTTAGAATAATTTAGTAAAATTTTGCATCTTTGAGAACTACTTGTATAATGCCATCGATGTCTTTAAACTAATTTAAGGGTATACACCCATGGGCACTAGTTTTTCTAGTGTTTTTGCGAATATTTTTTTACATTTCTATGAAACAAGTATTTTCGCTGAACACCAAAACATGGGTTTTAGATGTATCGATGATCTCATTATTTTTAATTTTGAACATTTTCTGGAATTAAGTGATGATATTTACCAAACGGACTTGAAACTCAAGAGAACCAATCACGACCCCCATTTCAGCGGATTTCCTTGATCTTAAAATTTGCTTATCTAATAGTATTGCTTCTATTGGAATTTTAAATAAAAGAAAACAATTCAAATTTAAAGTTAATTTCCTATCTAATTTTTCAATTCTAATATTAGTATTAGAACTCTGAAAAATATATTTTTTGGACAACTATCACAATAATTAAAAAAACATGTAATAATGTAAATGATTTTCTTAAAGCATTTTCTGACTTTTTAAATGTCTTGAGCAGCAACGGATGTCTTCCTTTATGGGTTTTAAACTTCACCCATGTTTTTCGACCTGCTCGTTGACGCCATGTTGCTCACAATTTGTGACATTACCATTAAAGATTTGAATTTCAGGTAGGATTTTACATTTTTAATTTCCTATTATTACCATCTTTTTGAACACACTTTTGTGGAGGTGTCCATTTTATATTGTGCTACTAATGTATTTTTCGTGTCTCTTTCTAGTTTTTTTTTCAATTTACTTTCTCATATTTGCTTTTCTCGACTTCCAAAGCTTGTTTTTGCAAAAATTTCGGGAGAACTGATGGTAATTCTATGTCTTTCTTTGGCTTACCATCATCAAAAAGATTTTTGCCTCTTGGGGCAATCGGTGGGGGGGTCTCCCTTCAGAACGACCTCCTCATATATATATAGAAAAATGATGCACATCATGGAAATTGAATTTTTAATTTTTGTTGTCCCCTAAAAGCTAAATTAAATGAACATGTTCGCTGTGTTAAAAATCAGGAATGTAAAAAATCGACTAACGCCGCTCACTGCTGGTAAGACGGCCATAGATTATAATTTCAGGAAGCGAGAGTTTTTTACAAAGTGATATCCGCTGCCGATTTAGACTTCTACGAAGGAACATACCTCCGGGCCTTCAAAAAAATTAGTAAACGACAATAAATCAACACCACCGATCGTATTGCCATGGCTTAAATTCATTACGAGCGAAAATTTAAAAAAAATTCCAATAGACCAATCGGATAGCTCCATTTCTCAAGCAACCAATCAGGTTGTTGCAAAATATTTACACGCAGGCGATTCGCATTATTCTTGCCACGACGTTTGACTTGAACAATACGTATTGTTCTTTTTCGTTTCGCTGAGCAACCGAGATTAAATATTTGGTACTCAATTCAAGTGGGAAACTCGGTCTGCGTGATGCTGTTATCCTCTGAAGACCGCAGCCATAGTGTGTCGAAATGCATTAGGAATTTTTTAATATTTCCTGATATTTGCCTAATTAGTTGACGATTTTTTGAGTATTATTAGGCAAAGTCATCTACTCTTCCGTGAAATCAACTGCATTATAAAAGATATAACATTTCGAAAGTAGTTCGGTGAGGGCTGAAGGACCTATAGGTTCTCAGACGAATAAAATGAAAAATACTTTTTAGATTTCTTTTTAGTTGTTCTGCCTGGATTCTCGGCCCGGTAGCAGCAATGAATATAGCTGCGGATTCTCATCATACATAAAAATGAATGGTGCCAATATAAATTGAGTTTAGCTATGATTTCCTATCAATCAATTTTATTAACCAATTTCATTCCACAGATTTCCTGTGCAAGTAAAATGAAGGCCACGGACCCCTCCACAAAATAATTTTCAGCATATAGTGATGTAGAAACAGTGAAATATAGTTTTCTCATTTAAGCTTACTCTGAATCGTTGAAATCTCCCAAATGACCCCCGGTATAGAATTCTTCGTGTACAGTGAAACCTCGATATAACGATACTCTGCGGACCAATAAATATTCCGTTGTAGAGGGGCCATCGTTATATCGAGAGCAATCACTATCGTGAGACGCCGCCAAATTTATGATGTTGTTGACGTCTCTTCTGAATCGGCATTGCTAGTATCACGATAAAATGCATTTATAAGTATTTAGCCACAGAGAGAAATTCTAATTGATTGATTGATTAATAAAATTTAGTTGGCTGTTTCACTTTGTGAACTATTTTACCACAAAACGCTTTTGTGCAGTACAAAATAGTTTCTCGGCAACTTCATTGAAACTTTCGGAGGGTAGATAGTGCAAAATACCGATGTTGTTAAAAACCCTCGCAAGAACGAAAACCGGTGAGGAATAATGAAATAAAAAAAATCGTTGTAGCAGTTACGAGATGCGCCCAAAAAGTGTCGTTATAGAGGGGTTTACCATAGTAGCAAATATAGTAGCAAATATCGTTGTATGAAGAGAGATTTAGCATTTTTTGAACTACGGAGAATTCCAAACAGGATTCTAAAAAAAATGTCACTGTAGAGGGGATTTTATCGTTATATTGAGGTATCTCTTTAAATAGCTATTTTGAGAGGAAAAAAAATATTCCCAATGTTATATATATGCGTTATCATTTGCTGCAAATATGTTAGAAAAAATTCGTGTTAGTTTTACAGAAACATTTTTTCTTTCGATTTCCAAAAAGTGGTCATCAACGGAGCATGAAATTTGGAAACAACATGTTCACCAAGGCTATCATTGGAGTAGAAGAAAAAAAAAAGCCTTTTTTTTTCTTCTGTCTATCTTTATAGCCTGACACGGAAGGTAGATGGCTGAAAGTTTAAATATTTTATACATGCTCAGGGACAGGACAAGGAAATAAAGCTGCAAGGAAAAGGGGGAGATGTAAAAAATCAGCTTTTCTATTCAGTGTGTGAGGTATTGTGAGAAGGGGGGGGGGGCATAAAATAATTTTTACATATATCGTTGTGGAAAAAATGAAATATAATTTCCTCATCCAATTCTAATGACTCTTTGGAATCTGAGTTAACCATTTACTTGACGGTGTTGCTCTCAAGTAAAATGAGTTTATTTTTCAATTAAAGCGCCATTGTACACTTTTAGCTCGTTTCGGCATTGATGCTAATTCCTAACCTACGATTTCTACGTGAAACCTGTTTATGAAGTTACTATAATTATCAGCAGAATGGCTCAAGGGTACACGTCTCCTATTTCTGGTCAAGCCAACCAAGAACCATTTTTGAACTTGCAATTTGAATGGAAATACTACGTGTGAAGGACACATATTGCTGCGCGTGCATTCTTCCACAACGATAGAAAAGTAAGTTGGCAAACAATATAAATGCCATTTTTAAACTATGTAAATCATATAAATACAGCGTATATCCCTGAAGTGCAACATTCCATATTTTCTTAAATATTGACACAATATATTTTTTTAAAGTCACGTAAAAGCATTCAGGGCACCTGAAGCTTCAG
The DNA here is from genome assembly GCF_987345545.1 of Pholcus phalangioides. Classification (NCBI taxonomy): domain Eukaryota; kingdom Metazoa; phylum Arthropoda; class Arachnida; order Araneae; family Pholcidae; genus Pholcus; species Pholcus phalangioides. Next base: position 4,593,680 of record NW_028301599.1, on the reverse strand, counting down.
GTTCTCATTTGCTTAAGATATTAAATTTTAATATCTTAAGCAAATTCCCTCGAAATTTTTCTTCTCTGGATATTTCAATGTTTGCTAATTATAGCAAACATTGCCCTGCTATAAATAGTTATCTGTAAAGGGAAAAAATATTCCCAAAGTTACCCTACTCTACTAGCGCAATCATTTACTACAAGTTTCTAAGAAAAAAAATTGTGTTAATTTTACAAAAAAAAAAAAAAAAAAAATTCCTTCGATTTTTTAAAAAAATAGTCATCAACGAAGCATGAAATTTGGAAACAACATGCTCACACAGGCTATCAATGGAGTAGAAAAAAAAATGATTTTTTTTTCTTCTGTCTATCTTTATAGCCTGACACGGAAGGTAGATGGCTGAAAGCTGAAATATTTTCTACATGCTCAGAGACAGGACAGGGAAATAAAGCTGCAAGGAAAAGAGGGAGATGGTGAAATAAAAAGAAAAAATCAGCTTTTCCATTCAGTGTGTGTGTATGTGTGGTATAGTGAGAAGAGGGTACGAGGCTAAAAGAAACAATTTAAGTGGAACTGTTTTCCGGAGGAACGTGCTTAGGAAAGTTCGAGGATCAGGAAAAAGGAAAAGAAAAAGTGTGGAAGGGGGTAGAATCTTGGGGAGAATGGAAGGATAAAATTTATTACTGTTCCTTGAAGACAGAAGAGGTACAAGGCTATCTACTGACGCGTCGGCACATTCTTCACTGAAACCGCCCCCTGACTCTCGGATCCCGAGCTAAGGAGATCACGAAGACTCATCGCTTTCCAACGAGAAAATACCTATTTCTATCTTATATATACCGAGCCTATCTTACGACGAAAATACAGAAGTTGGCAGGTACTAAAGTGGAAGCGATTAAGGAGTGAAGTGGGAAAATTTTCACTCGATTTGAACTTCTCGTATTTCATTTTGGCCATCTATGTGACCATTTCTTTCATCCTCATCCTTTTTCTTATTCCTAACCCCTCTCTTTCCGTCATCCCTTTTCTATTAAAATACGCGGTTCTGTCACATGGAAAATTTATCAAAAGAAGAGCTTTTATTCCCAGAAAAACCCCAATCAAATAAGAGCTAGTTGGTTATCCATCTGAAATGTATATAATCGTAATGTTCATTCAAACTATAGAGTCGCTAGACAATCTTTCGATCATATTTATGTTACTGCTAAAGCCCGAAGTGTGGCCAATTCGCGACGAGGCCGAATACTTCGCGAATTAGCGAAGAGTTTTGGCCGAAATCCGACTTGCAGAAATGATTCGCATTTTGGTCGGCTATTTTCCAAAGTGGCCCGACATCCTTGGTCAAGCTAGATGTGCTGATGTAGGATGGCCGGTATGAGACAAATATATATTTTTTAATTGCCAACGTGGGGTACATGTCTATAAATAGCTATAACATGTCTATACCATATGACGAGAGGAAAAAAAGTGAAATTTGAGATAAAAATATTAAAATTGTTTTTCTGCCAAATTTCGGTGAAAAAAATTATCACCACATCGTGACTGCAAATTGATGGGTTGCCATAACTAATGTGGATATAATTATCACGAAAAAATACGCCAACTTGACGATGATCCCGAATCATGCCTTTTGTTATCGGACTTTGACCAGGAATAACCGGTCTCTTCGTGAGCTGGCGGCTCAAAAAAAAAAGGAATAAAATCTCATGTTTTAACTGCAATATTCACTGGGATATTTGAATTCAAATATCGGAGAAAAGTTGAGAAATAACAGCAAACTTTAACGGACAACGCTCCTTTGAATGGGAATAGCTCCGCGAATATTGCAGTTAGACATGGGATCTCTTTTGTTGGACTCAGAAAAGGCAGGGCAACAACTTTCCACATAGAAGTTAGAGGTCGGGGGACTGTATAAAATTTAGAATTTTTACTTATTTTTACTTACAACGTGATTTTTGAATGTCTTTTTTGAGCAAATTTTAAATTGAAACCACACCTCTAAACGGTTGATAAACGGTTGATAAGATAAAGGCCGCATTAACACTTACAGGACACTCTGTATGTGCTGAGTCGAAGCTTTACTTTAAGGGGTCTGCTACACTTTAACATGGTAAAAAAACTTTCTTATGTAGAAATATCATTATATTTATATATATATATAAAATGCTATATTTTTATCCATTGATTTATTTAAAATAAATTTTTATCACATATATTTCATTGCGTATGCTATCGTATTTCAGTACAAAATTGTACAAATCTCGAATACTTGATTATTTTACAAATTTGAAAAAACAATACATTAAAAATAGCTCGTGCGGATGGAAAAATTGCATGAAATCAATGCAATTGAATAAAAAGTGATTCAAACTAAAGGAAAGTTTTCATTCCATAAAATTATGAAAAAGGTTGAGATTTTATCGACCCAAACTTACTAAAAATTAAATTTAAATTTTAAAAATACTTTTTATTCTATAACACAGTGGATAGATCTGGAATCTCATTTTTGTCATTTTATGAATTGAACAGTTTCCTTTATTTTTAATCAGTTTCATTGATGTCATATTATTTTATCATGAAAGCTAGCTGTTTTTAATGTACTTGTTTTGAAACTTTTTACAGAATTAATTAATGGAGATAGTGGCATAGGATAGAATATGCGATGAAATATTTGTGGTAAACATGTGAAATAAATCAATAGATAAATAATACACTGAAACTTCTATAGGCGGCCAGTTTTCCTCCAAATGGACAATAGGCTCCACAGACATAATACAACAACCACCTCTATTCCACGGCCAAATTTGTATGCGGTCAGCGGCCAACCTGCCCGCGGCCACATCCTCAGCGATTAAGAGTTTCAAGAAATAAGTATAAGTTTTCGGGCGTTTTTTTTATATTCCCAATGCATTCAGAGCTGATACTTGTAGTTCTCTTTGTATAACCTGACATGGCGGAGATACGAGGGGTGGGGTGGGGGTACCGCCACTCCCCCTTCCCAGCGTCAAACGTGGAGTCGATTGATCTAATGTATAAATGAATTGACATCATCATCATCATCGTGCCCCCCCCCCCCCAGACTTCCAAGTCTATTCCCGCCTATGATCAGGATGAATACTTTTTCGATCAATCGGATTCTCTGTTCATGTGTGACACTATCAGGTTGGAAACATTTGTAAATAGGATGACAAGGGCTAATGCTATATGGTTGCTTGCTGCTAGCTCACAAGGGTTTAACAATTTGCTCCCGGGGTGACAGGGTAAACCAGACAAATCACCTATGATCTTTACTGAATAGGTAAAAGATGTGGCAGTTTTGGTTTTGCCGATACTTCCTTCACGTTTTAACACGCAGAGAGTGAGGGAGTGAAAGAAAATGAAGAAAGAACATGTGCAGTGTGTACTTGTGCTATAAGGATAGAAAAGATCCCGGTTAATACAGATTAAAGAATTGGTCGGATGATCGGGTATTTCAAGTTCTGCATAAAATACAGTCAAACCTCGATATACATAAATGATACGGGACCAAAGGCAACATTATCATACCATAAAATTTCTGAAACATGTGATATGAGTAAAAAAAATATACTGAAGGATATTTCGATCAAAAAAATAAATAGAAATAATAAACGTTGTAGTGGTTTCAAAATACTCGTAAAAATATTTTTATAGAAGGGTTTATCATAGTGAAGGATAACGTTGTATCGAAGTTTATCATTACAGACTATATGTTATTCCGAACAAGATTTGAAAAAATACCGTAGGAATTTACCGTTATATCGAGTATCGACGTTATAACGAGTAACGACGTTTGTAGCGACGTTTCACTGTTTTTATATGTTTTTTAAGCATTGTAAATAAATTGAGCGTAGGGTTTTTTGTGACATTGAGACAACCGTTATTTTAATACGCCCTCTCTCTCTCTCTCTCTCCTCTGAAATATGTTTTTCCTATCATACAACCTCTATTCAATAGTCACCACCGCAGACGGCCACTTTCTTGAGAAACGCCAAGTGGCCTTCTTAAAGGATATTTTTAATAATATTTCTACATAAGAACGTTTTTTACCATGTGAAAAGGTAGGAGACCCTTCAAGATGATTTTCAAATATGTAATAAATTTTACATCACGCGAATATATGTATCAGTCATACCATGTAGATATATGCTTATAAACGAGATTAAATTTTACTGCGAGCAAGGAACTCTAAAATCTCGTTTATAAACTTCCTTCCGGAGAAAACTTTGCATTAAAACTTCGTGTAATGGTCAAACGGAACAGAAGAGTACCAATACTACTTGCTACGCTACTACCAGACTGGCACTTGCAGCTTGTCACTTCGCACTTTTGCATCATGTCAGGAGCCGAATGCCTAACAAATTGTTCTCAAACATGGTAACGGAATTTAATTTCGAATTCTTCGGGAATATCGATCGGTGGAGGAAAATGATCTTCTAAAATCCGAATACACAACGTCGGGTACGGACTGGATTTTTGATTTATGACCAAGAGGACTCAAGCACGTACTATGTTTTGCAAAATATTTTATTCGCTGTTTTCTGTACATAATGGCCTTGAAACGCCTCGGAGCTGCACCATAATTGTTTTTAATCAGAGAAGTATTTTGAAGAGTAGATTCAGTTTTTTTTGTAAGAGGTTTTTAAATTCATTACGTTGAAAAAATTCAAAAACATGTTTTGACGTTTTTTGTGCATTTTATAATTGTTGGCATGAGTTTTAGCATTTTCAGAAGTCTTCAAAACGATGCTCAAGTAGAAATAGAGTTAAGACATTATTTAAACATATTGATTTATTTTAAATTTAGTAAACTCTTTTTCGATTTTGTATGCTACGGTGTATTTGATACAAAGCGTCCTGCAAACGACTGATGGTTTTCAAAATGGGATAGCAAGAAAACTGTGACAGATATTAATGTCATTCTCGCTTAATATAAATGTGTGAAATCAGGAATTTCAGCTACGTCATTCATGTTGCAAGGGCAGTTTTTGAAATAGGAAAATTAACTTTTTATATGGACATCTTGTGTTCAAAAACCCAATTGAAAAGTTGTCGCCCTGTCTTTCCTGATGCCAAGAAAAAAAAATTTAAGTGTAATATTCGCGGAGACATTTGAATTCAAAAACCAGAGGAAAGCTGGAAAAAGAACAGCAAAAACTAACGGACAGCACTTCGTTCCCAGCTTTTTTCCAATATTTGAAATTCAGATATGTCAGCGAATATTGCAATTAGAACCGTGAAATTTTTTTATTAGCATCAAGAGAATTATACAACCCCTTGCAACATAATGACTTAGCTGAAATTCCTGACTTCGCACATTTATATTCCGCAAGAATGACTTTGATATCTGCCACTGTTTCCTTGATATTTCGTTTTGAAAACCATCAGTCGATTGTGGGACAATATGTAAATAATCCGGTTGTATTATACATAATAACCAGTTAATATGCATAATCGCCGACCATTTTGGTAAGTTTGATAAATTTCCATAAATGTATCACTTTTACTGACGATTATGCAAAGTACCCAAGCGTCGTTGGTAAACACGATAAACCGTACTAAAGTCGTCACATTTGCCGGTTAGTATGCTTAGCTGGCGTATCGTATCGGTAAATATGATATATCGGTTTCATTGCCATGATAAAATTTATTATTAATTAGATAACAGTATTGTGTGAGTCAGAGTCTGAAGCGGATAGAATGTATTCTGATTTAACGAATTTTTCCGAACATCCCCGAAATAATTCATATTAGACGAATTCTCAAATCGTACCCCGATGTAACGAATTCTGTTTTAACAAACTCTTTAATTTAAACGAATTTTTACAAGTTTTTGTGCGCATACAATCAAACCCCAATATAACAAATAGTATATAACAACCAGCTTGACCTTAACATAACAATCTGACCCCTATATATAAAAACAACTCCTCTTGAAGAAGTCTCACGATTACATGAAAAAATGAAACGATATAATGAACTCTCATTCATCATATTTTACGATTGTACCGCGATATTACGTGTCATTGCATCAACTTATCATTATGTATAATTTTTTCAGCATTTGCCAAATTTACCAACGGTGCTTCGTCTAATATGCATAAATGCCGGTGGAAGTGATAAATTTATCAAACTTACCGACACGAATTGGCGATTATGGATAATAACCGATATCTACCACATTTACTATAACAATTATATGTTTTACTATGTTAGTACAATGTTTCCATACCTCCAGTATTAAAAATTTATATCGTTGTTGCCACTAATATTGATTATAATATTGCTCTTGATGTATGGTAATATTGCAATGAGCCATGCTCCAACAATGGAATATCTATCGGTCAATTATTTGTCAAAAACATAATTGGATTTTTTGAACTCAAGTTTTTCCCGTACCGAAAAAAAAAAAAATTTTCGTGAGAAAGAACAACTTTTCCGCAAATCCCATACAAATATTAGGTGGGGGAAGCAAAGTTCTTGCCAGAAATGATAGGTGGCGCTAGACGAGCTTCATTGGTTGCGTTTACAGCCTAATTTTTGTATCCTTTAATGCAGCGGTTCTCAACCTTTTTTGACTCGCGCGTGGAGCCCTTTCAAGTAAAAAAATTCTATGGCGGAGCCCCGTACGCCAATTTTTTAATTATTTATCAAAGTTACTGATTTACTGTTATTATTTTAAAATATTTACAATTATTTTTTTAAATTTTAGTTTTTTTTAATTTTCTTCGACCGGCCGCGGAGCCCCTGGAGGGTGCACAAGGAGCCCCAAGGGCTCCACGGAGCACCGGTTGAGAACCGCTGATTTTATGCAAACAAGAAATTTTTGGCATAGAACTTTGTGCCTCCCGTAATATACCAATTCCTTCAATTTCTATGAGCTTTTAAACTATTCACGAATTTATGAGACACCCCAAACGTTTATATACATATATATATATATATATATATATATATTTTTTTTTTTTTTTTTTTTTTGAAAAAGAAGTAGTCTTTTCTTTGTGTGATTTTGTGTTTCAAATTTAGTTTCAAGAAAGACTAAATGGATGAATTTTTAATATTTTAAACTTTTGATGAATATTTCTCTCTGCATTTTTAATTAGTTTATATTCAATATAATAAATTACATGATATTTTATCATGTAACATCATCGGTAAATTTGATAAATAACAAAAATAGACCGCCGTAGAAATAGTAGACTAGAAAGGGCTCCGCTTGTCGAAAAAGGTTGAGAACCACTGTACGACAGAGTTATTTTGTCGCTTTTCGGCCATGTTAGAAAAAGTATGAGATCCCTTGAAATTTTTCAAAAAGAAAAAATTTACCGAAAGCTGGAATCACAAGGTTCTGAAAGTTTCGTCCTTCATCTCTTGAAATGCGAAATTTAAGGGTTAATAAAAGTAAATTAATGATAATCAATATTTAGTCCTTTACATTAATGTCGTTCATTTACTAGAATTCTTTTCCGTCCTTCAATAGAAAGTGGGATAAAAATTAAGGAATGATATAAAAATAAAAATCTGAATCCGATAAATCGAAATTAAGATAAATCGAAAACTTCAGTCTTTTTCTCCCTTTTTGATGGAAAAGTTGGAAAAAATTCCCGTTTTGTGGTGTGTGTATCCATTCTTTGTGTTTCATTTCCCACTTTTTTTTATCTTAATTTCCCTTTTTTTCACAAAAAATCCCTGATCCATGCTATTGAAATCCTCTCCTATTTTTTTTTTCTTTCCTTTTTTCTACCAGTACATTTATTACTACAAGTTCTCGAATGTTCCAGTAAAGTTACTGTCTAGTGACCAAGAGACCGTAGAAGTCAATTTACATGTTATTACAAACGCAATGAATTTCGAGGAGCAATTTTCTTCTCTTTCCTTTCCTTCTTTTTTATCTTCTCATTTTTATTTTTATATATATTTTATCTCAGTCGCAACCACTAAAGACAATTTTCTCGATTCTAATAGAATACAGAAATACATTCGAAACCTCGATACCGTATAAATTGGAGAAGAGACGCTTTTCTCATCTTTTTTTCTCCCCTCTTGCTTCCACTATAACAGGAGAAAAGAAAGGAACGAGGGGGAGAAAACAGAGGGATTTTATTTCTAAAAATGATTCCAGGAAAAATGGGAAAATGAGGAAACAATATGGATAGATTTGTGAAAAAGCTTCCGTCTTTATACGAACTTTATTGGGAGATTTATACGAACGTCTGCACAATGCATTGGGTGCTTCAATTTTTTCTCTTATCACCCCCTGCGTGTAATAATATTGTGTTGATTTCGCATTTATCTATTCGACTTGTCATGTTTATTACCTAACCAAAATACTAGCCTAGGGGTAGCTATTTCCAGGCAAAGAGAAGCTGTGATCTAGTGCAGGAATTCTCAACCTTTAATGCTTCAAGTAGCCCTTGGAAATGGGTGGGAAAAATTTGTACCCCCCAAAAAATGTGTACATTCAGAAATGCTTAGGATGCATCTTTCTTGAAAGGAGTGAGACTGAGTACTCTTCAAAAATGCGTAGTGTATTTATGTGCTTTTAGACATCTATAGGACAATTACGTACCTTTAGGCATATGTATGATACTTACGTACCTTTAGACATATGTATGATACTTAAGCCGGGTTTTCCTAGGTAAAGGTTTTCTACGGTGCATGCAGCGTGAAATCGCTGATTGGTTAAAAACCTGAAATTCACGTTTTTTAACCAATCAGTGTTTTCACGCTGCACACGGTTCAGGTAAACTGCTCCTAGGAAAACTCGGCTTTACGTGCCTTTAGGCATTTGTACGATACCTATGTAATACTAGAAATGAGCTGGCAAAGCGTTCAAACTCCCCACTAGAAATGCGTGGCATGTGTACATATTCCTATGAATGCGAAACGTGTGCATAATACAATTGAACGAGTGACGTTAGCAGACCCAAAATTGCAAAAGGAACCACGGCTATACGCGTTTCGGAGCTATATGAAGTTCCTTCACCAGTAGCAGAAATAAAGAAAATATTATAAAACTCCTTATAGCGGGAGTTATTTACTGCTGCAGACAAAAGGTTTTTATAATATAATATAAAGTGTTTTTATATTTTATATAATATTTTCTTTATTTTATTATTTAATTATATAATATTTTCACGGCTATCCGAAACGCGTATAGCCGTGGTTCCTTTTGCAATTTTGGGTCTACTAACGTCGCTCGTTCATTTGTATTATCTAACCCAAAAGGTAATTATTTTCCATGTGTGCATAGTCTTAGAAATTCATCTCATGGGTGCATAGTTCTAGAAATGCGTGAGGAGATTGCGTACCCTAGAAATGTGTAGGATATATGTATGCGCTACTCATGGGAATGTGTGGGATATGTGCATGATCCTGGAATTGTGTAGGAGTCTTGTGTTTCGCTATAAATGCTCAGCAATCATTCATAGTCCATGGAAGGGCGTTGGAAAATCATACGCCTTCTAGAAATTTGTGGGATGTGTGAATGTTTCTAGAAATACGTAAGAGGATTGCGTACCGCTACAAGTGCTCATAAAAATATCCCTCTCTTAAAAATGTGAGTTAATTTTGCATTATTTTAGAAATGCTATGGAAAAAATGCTATAGATATGCTATTTTCGGACACATAAAAACGACATAAAAGCAATTCTCTCTATTTTTTTCTCACTTGTGTGGACCTGCTTTCTCTGTGGGTGAAAAAGCTGTCTTATGCATCAATGGTAAATTTTAACATACAACAATGCTAAAAATTCGGGACATCTTGTTTTATCTAGGTGATAAGTTAACATTAAGACATCCTAATTTTGTTTCTGGAATACGTCTACAAATGATACCGCAAGACGCTATTTTATAAAGAAAATATTTTTCAAAATATTGAATTGTGATATCCCAGAAACTCTTGCAAGACACGTCTAAACTGATTTCGAAAAATTCGGTAAACACAGTCGATGCTCGTTATAACGACCCCCTTTCGTTTCATGGAAAACAGACGTTGTATTTAGAGGTCATTATATCGGACGTTTTAAAAAATCATAAACTTTAGTTAATCCAGAAAATTGTATATTGCACTGACGGAATGAAAAACAAATGATTTCATTTTGTTATTTTATGTTCCATTTGTTTATTGATATGAATATCCAATGATTCCGCTGTTTTGGTTTTCGAATAAATAGCCGAATTCGGAATTTAGAATAAGATAAAAAATTAAAAACTTGGGAAGTGTGGGAGTGAGCCATCTGGTGAGAAAATTAAACAGAATGGTAAGCAAAGAAAGAGTGGAAGAAACACCAAAAACCGTGAGTGCAGCACGCCTTGATGTGGTTAGACCCTTTCCCGTGGTGGTGCTAGTTAGCCACTGGGGTTTTTCTTAGAAATGACTATGCTTCTTCTTTAAACCATTCCTTTATATTCCGTACAATCATCAAAGGTCAAGCTCAAACATACTCAACAACTTAGTTCATTTCTTTGCAAAAAAAAGTGGGTCCGAGCTGAGTTTGGTCGTTGTAAAGGATTTATAATAATATTTACCGGCACTTATATTGGATAAAAAATAGCATGGCGGAAATGGGGAAATATTTGGGGCCCTTCTTACCGATCGTTGTAATGAATGGTCATTATAACGAGCGTCGACTAATAGAGCTTTTGTGATAAAGGATTCATTAGCGTTTTGCGAATGTCAGACATTTAACATAATATCTATCCAGTATCGTATTATTATAAATTCGTTTTTTTTTTTCGCATTTCATCCCCGTTACAGCTACGATACTAAACAATACATATTTTATGTGGAACAATTAACATGACGTTCATTTTTGCTTCGAAGCTAACGATCCAAATCAAAACAATGACAAACCAAGGGAATGAATGTCACAAAGCCTTCCATCAGGATCATTATTTTTTACCTGCATTCATATTCCATTCATCATTTCGCGACAAAAACATTTTTTCTCCTTAAATTTCCCTTTTTTTTATTAATATAAATGTGATAAGAGTATTTTTTGAAGAGTTATAATAATAACGAGCAGAATTCGGTCATGAATTACGAACTATTTATTCCTTCAGAGGGAAAAAAAGATTTAGATAAAAAAAACAAATAAAGTTGTGAAAGGTAAAATATCTTGATTAATGATCATTATGTTCATAATTAAAGAAAACACCTCGAATGTATTGTTTTAACAATTTCATTGAGAAGCATTGGAATATTTAGAGGAGAAAAACATCGAGAGCATAAAAAAAAATATTGAAAGTGACGTAACTTTTTTTCGAATAATCCGATTTCGAAATAAATACGAGAATTCGAAAGGAATGTGGTCTTCAATTAACAATATAAAATTAGTCAAACCACTAATTAAAATTTTGCGCGCTCTTAGGGCCGGAAAATGTCACGAAATAATAATACACCTCCATTACAGAACCATAGCCAATGCACGGTACGGGACCAGATTTCATCAGACGCGAACCAAGTATTGGGTGGCTAGATCATGCGGTTGAGAAACCGGGCCTAATCGTGATAAAAACCGGGACATCTTGAAAAAAAAGGCATTGTAGTGTTGTATTGTAAGGCAATAGATAAAATTACCCGTTGGCAATAAAATAAAGCCCAGACTTTTTTACAGTTTAGTTCAATATTCTCTTGAACACATTCTCGCTATCCAACATAAATAAGAAAAATTATTTGCTAACCGATGAGAGAGAGAAAAAAAATATATTAGGAAATGAATTTTTTAACCTCTTTCATTGATGATATTTAATTCTTATTAATACTTTGCTATTTATAAATACGAGAAATCATGTTGAACTAGAAATTTTGCTGCCACCTATTTAGTAAAATCAAAACTATTTGTTATAATTCTTGAAATAAAATGGAAGTTGGTTTCAAACTGATACAAAGCAAAAAATAAACAATACGTAGTATGAAACTATATTTTATTTTTTGCTGCATACCGATATAATTTTCATGTGCCATAATATCAATCACTATATTTTTAAGATTGTATACATTTTCTTCTTCACAGGCCTTCTGTGGAGCTTTGGTATTCAAGAGGACATGTCCTCCTTTTTGATGTCATTTCAAGCGTCCTCCTACGTTTCGGAAAATTCACTCTTTTGTTCCCTTTTACAGGTTTCCGGAATTATTTTCCATTAAAGTTTTTTTTCTCACTCTGAAGCACACATTTCTTCATTGATATGAGTGTTTTTGTGTTTGTTTTCCCCCCACACGCATTTACCAATACCCGTTGAAATTCCCAGAAGTTTTTCTATCTCTGATTTTTTTAGAAGTTCTTGTTTTAGGGCTGGAGGCGAACGAAGATTATTTTAGAGTCTAGGTTTAGATTTCGTCACGATCGGTCGCATGTAGTTTTCTCTCCGTCAGTAGTATAACGGAAGTCTTCGGCAACGATCAACCGTTGGCCTAATGGATGTCTGCAATGCGGCATAACGGTCATCTTGAGTCTTCGCTTGCTAATTGTGTTTTCCCTCCAGTGTTACGCCTGCCCTCTTTTTAATTATTATTTTATTACTTTTTTTTTTTTTTTTGGAGTCCCATGTGCAATCTCTGCGGCTATTCACCTGCTAAATTGCTGGATTTCAAGGAGTAGAGTCCACATGTACAAACATCTAGTTTAGGATTGTGATTGGTAATCGTCAGAGTGGACGTGTCACCAACGGATATTCTAACGGTCGTTTTTCATGCAGTTTTATGGTGATTTCAGTGCTGTGTGCGTGCTCAAGTGTGTGCTCAACGACGTTTTCCCCCCTCCCCAGTGATACGTCTGCCCCATATTTGCCCCTTTTTCTTAGGTTTTTTGTGATTTCTAACCAAGGTAAGTTCTGTTTCATAATTACTCAGTGCTATGGGGAAAATCTGTCCTTTCTCAAACATTAATGACATTTCTGTAGTCAAACGATTGAGTGCGTTAGCTGCAGATTATGCTGTGAGAGTAGAGAGATATTTGATAACGTTGTATTTGATTGGATAAGGGAAAAGTACAAGGAAGGTAACGATGTTAACAAAAATGATGAATGTGATATTGCTGATAATTTTGTTGAACTGTTCTCAGTGTATGTTATGCTTTTGGATACTGATAATAACGAGGAAAATTCGGTACATGATCTTTTGTTGTCCACAGCTCAAACCCTTTTTGATGGGTTAAATACCTCTTCTTGCAAGCATAGTATGAATCAAAAATTTCGAAGTGTGAAAAAGCCAATTGATACCCCCTCCACAGACCCTTCACCTGAAAAATCTCAAAGCAAAAGGGTCAAGAAACTGAAAAAAAAGAAAAAGAATCAGATACATGATTCAAGTGTTAGCAGCTCTGCTTCCTTGTTGGATAGTATTACCCCTTCAAAAGGTATTAAGCAGGTAAAGGGCGAACTTTATATGGTTGAAACACCATGTAAAAAGGCCAATAAAAGGACTAAAAAGAACAAGGCCCTTAACAAACAACTTGATAAGTTCCAAAATTCGGGATCAGCTGGGAAACATCAGCTAGATTCTGATAATAACATCAGTTTTCATCTTGTACCCAATGAAGTGGAGGCTACCCCTCCCGTAGGAAAAAGTGATGGTGATCAAAGTAAGAATGACTGTAACGACACATCTTCAACTGACTCATCTACTGATTGTGACACACGTTCTTCACAAACATCATCAACTTCTTCAGTCGAAGGAAACGAATCTTTACATATAAATGCGACACAACAAATTGAAAATAACACTAAACAGGAACAAACAGTAGAGCAACAATTGCCTAGTAGTGTTGACTCTGATTTGGCTAATCAGCCTAATGACAACAATGGCTTTACTGTTGTAAGTAGGAAAAAGAAAAAGACTAACATTCCACCGATTATTTTGACTTCATGGGGAAACAACTGGATTGCTGATTTCAGCGAAATTAAAGCTGTATGTGAGTTTCCCCCCCAACAAAAGCCAACGGACAACAAAATAACCTTCCAAGTTTTTTCAGAACTTGATCATAGGAAGGTAACAAAAATTTTTGATGACAAAAAATTCAGATATTATACTTATCAAACAAATAGCAACAGAACCTTAAAGTTTGTCATTAGAGGGTTACCTGCAAATGTTAACCCCCTTGACATTAAAGCAGACATTGAAAGGCAGGGTATACCAGTGGTCAAGGTTTGTAATATGAAAAATTATTCAAATGGGAGACCTTTCCCACTTTTTTTGGTAGAAGTTTTGATTGAACATAAGCATTTTGCTAATCTAACATGCATAGGTGACATCAACATTAGTATCGAAAGATACAGAGGAATACAGTCTCCCTTGCAGTGTAGGAACTGTCAAAAGTACGGGCACAGCAGTTATTTTTGTAGGGACCTCCCTGCGTGTGCATTTTGTTCAGGGTCTCATGAGACTCGGAATTGTACTCATAAAGGTGATAAATCTAAATTGAAGTGTCTTTTATGTGGTGGCCCTCACACGGCTACATATTCTGGATGTAGTGCTAGACCTGAAGTGCCAGGGAAAAAAGGCAGGATTTTTGAATCTAAACTGCCTGTATCACTTAGGGGCCCTTCAATGGAAGAATTTCCAACTCTCCCTTGTCAAGATGAAGACAACTTTAACATAGGACACAGCTCATTATTCATAAGATCTACTAATAACACAAACATTACACCTAATTCTGATAAAACACATGACAGAAACATGGAATCTGAAATTTCAGAACTAAGGAAAAAACAAGAATTTTTGCATTTTACTGTTAGGAAAGGGCAACATCCCTTAGGACGAGGTAAAGTGATTAAATCAATTGATGATATTTACCGAGAATTGCATCAAAAATTGTATAAAAATGTGATGAACCAGCTTATTATATACACAGAAGAGCTGGACATGAGTGACATCGACATGGTCAATGATGATAGCTATCATACCTTAAATGAGGAAGTGGACTTTTCTAATCAAAATGCTATCTCACTGGCTAAAAAAACACATGGTGATCATTCCAACTCTGATAACCTGTCTAAAAATTGCACGGACACTGAAAATTTAATCAACAATTTTGGAAAATTGTTGGAAGGGGCTAACATTGACAAAAACAAGATTCAACAAATACTCTCAGTTTTGATTACTATTCTAATATCGCCTAACAATAGCTCAAACAATTGATGCTCCTCCCAGGCCACTCATTGTAATGGCCTGGAATGCTAATAGCCTTAGAGGCTCTAAACACTTATTTACTCAAATGCTTTTTGATTATCAAGTAGATATTGCACTTATCAATGAAACTTGGTTCCTTCCCAGCACGGTTTTCAACATAGGTGGTTATCAATGCGTCCGACGGGATCGACTACATAACCGGGGGGGAGGAGTCTGTATATTTATTAAAAATTGTATTCCCTATCAACAAATTATTCTTTCTGATTCTACTGATATTGAAGCTGTGGCGGTCTCTATTCATATAAATAGAGTATCAATGGACTTTTGTGCAATTTATAAACCGCCTAATAACAGCTTGGACTTAAATTTGTTAAAAGAAATATTCAACACCAGCTCACCTGTTCTAGTAGCAGGTGACTGGAACTGCAAGTCATCTCTGTTTTTCTCGAAGTCAACAAATAGAAATGGTAAAATTCTTAGGAAATTCTGTATTGACAATTTTCTTCAAGTAATCTCTTCCCCTCAGCCAACTCATTTCCCTGGCCAAAACAGAGGAACGCCTGATGTCATTGATTTTGGTCTAGCAAAAAATTTTTTGTACGATATACAAATGTATACTAAGGCACTTTTGTATTCTCCTCACAATCCCCTGTTCTTCAACATTGACTTTTTAATACCCAGAAAAAGGCTTTTGGTAAATCACATTGACTGGAATGCTTATAATGACAGACTTTCTTCAACCGCACTAAACACTGTTGATAACCGAAACAGTGATGACATTGACCAAGCTGTTGATAATTTGACCCACCTTATTAATGAATCAATTAAAGCCTCTTCTACTCAAAAAATCAAATCTGAGAATCAATTTGGCTTGCCTAAAGAAATTTTGGATAAAATTAGGCATAAAAACAAAGTTAGGAAAAAGTGGCAGAGGTACAGAGGTGCCTTAGACAGAATAATTTTAAACAGACTCCAAAAGGAGATCAAAAAAGAAGTGGCATCTCACATCAATGACCGTTTTTCTGACTTTGTGGGTAATGCTACAGCAGAAAACGGCAATTTATGGAAGGCTTGGTGGATATGTAAGCCCAAAACTACACGAATTAACAAAATTAAAAAGACAGACAACACAATTGTTTACACAGATCAGGAAATTGCTGAAGCATTCGCAACTACTTATGAAGGGCAATTTTCACCCAATAGGAATCAGCCTAACATTACTAAACTGCGACTTCGTAGAAAAGTCGCACAATTTATTCACTTCCACACAAATAATTCTACATGTCACATGGATCTAACAACTAATAATGAAATCAGCTCAATCATCAACTCGTTGGATGTCAAAAAAGCACCAGGTGCTGATGAAATTAGCAATAAGGCCTTGAAGTGCCTGCCAGAAAATATCATTACTCACATAACAGAAATTTTCAACAGTGCTTTAACATTAAATTATTTTCCAAAACCTTGGAAACATTCTGTTATAAAAACAATTCACAAAGCTGGGACTGACCCACTTATGGCACAAAACTTCAGACCAATAAGTTTACTGAGCAACTGGAGTAAAATCTTTGAAAAGATTGTCGCAAATAGACTTACACAATTCATCAATGAAAATCATTTAATTAGACCCGAACAGCACGGGTTTCGGCCTGATCACTCTTGTGTGACACAGCTGGTTAGAGTCTCAGAGTTCATAAATGAAGCTTTTAACAATTTTGATTTTGTGGCTGCATCATTCTTAGACATAGCAAAAGCATTTGACCGTTGTGATTATGCTACATTGCTTTCCAAACTCATTGACTTAAATATGCCTCCGTATATGATCATATTCTTCTATCACTATCTTTTTGGTCGAACTTTTCAAGTAAAAATTCAAAATACACTTTCTTCAATAAAACAAATTCATGCCTCTGTGCCTCAGGGCAGTGTGTTGGGGCCACAACTGTTCCTGCTATACATTAATGACATACCTTGTCCCCAAAATGGCATAATATCTTTATTTGCAGACGACTGTGCAGTTTTGTGCAGCAGCAGGGATGCAAATCAGGCCTTCAATAATTTACAAGAAACCATGGATGAAATAGAATATTGGTGTGATCAATCTGCCATCCAACTGAATAGTGACAAATGCAAATTTTTATGGTTCACTAGACGTCGTAAAATACCGGACAGACGACTTCAAATTGGTACACAATCTTTAAGCCCTGTTAGACAAATAAAATACTTGGGCTGTATCCTCAACAAAAATCTATCTTTCTCTTCACACATTGATCATGTAATAAACAAATCTAATAGAATTATGGGTATGCTCAATCGCATCACATTTCCTCAGGCAAAACTTTCATTAAAGAACAAAATTATTCTTTTTAAATCCATAATAAGACCTACTCTACTCTATGCTTCGCCAGCTTGGGCGCATGCTTGTAAAACGAATATCAAAAAACTACAGACTATGCAGAACAAAATACTCAGAAGATTTGTTGGAGCCCCTTGGTTTGTTCGCGGAATAAACATCAGACAAGACTTGGACATACCTCACATATTCACATACATTAAGAAATTAAACAATGATCAATTCGAGCGAATGTTTAGTTCCCAATTCGAACATCTGAGGGAAATTGTTGACTATGATGCTGACTGCTTAAGGAAATATAGGAGGCCCAAACAAATTGGGCGCCTTACATGGGAGAATTTGTAAAGATGCTTTCTTCTACAAATCTCATTGTATACATACTATTTTAATACATAAATTCTCTCATTCAATTGTATATACTCACATTACTTGCATACTATGTATCTATCCACTTTTGACGTTTTTTCGCATCTATTCGATTTGTATCTTCTCATTATTGAATTTTGTATATACACATATATTTCCCAATTGAACTTGCATATTGAACTTGACCTGCATATGATGTACATTTGAAAAAGGTGTAAAAAAAAAAGAGCGAGAAGACTCTTTTTGAACTTTGGATTGTTTTCCTACATAAAATTTGTCAATAGTAAATCCCCATTAATTTCTGATGCACTGAGTTGAAACAGAACTTTATTACCTGTATTGCATTTTTGATGTTACAGCTGGGGTTTTTGCGTCACGACTCCCATGTGATGTTTTCCCCATTCCTCTTCGAATATATGTTGCTAGCTGCAGATTGTGTGACCTGCTTCTGTGAACTGTGATGACATTTGCCTGCTTCTGTGAACTGTGATGACATTTGCCTGCTTCTGTGAACTGTGATGACATTTGCCTGCTTCTGTGAACTGTGATGACATTTGCCTGCTTCTGTGAACTGTGATGACATTTGCCTGCTTCTGTGAACTGTGATGGCATTTGCCTGCTTCTGTGAACTGTGATGACATTTGCCTGCTTATAGCCAGACCATGACTTTTCACCAATTTGACCAGTTCTTTTTACATACACTACACATTCATGCAAACACATATCTATCTACAAACATGTACACATTTTCTTCTTCACAGGCCTTCTTGGCCAGTTTTTATGCCGGCAGTTGGCCCTCGCGGGCTGGGAATCGGCTTAAGGTTCAATTCTGGTCTGGTCTGGTTGGAGTTTTGGTGAATAAGAAGACAGGTGAACTTCGAAGAGAGCGGATGTGCGTGGGCAGTGCTGTCAACTTAAGTGCTGAGTTGTATACATCGCAAGAAGCAGAGGTCGAGCTTGCGTGGGGACGGCAGTGACGCCCGTGTGTGTGGCGGGGTGACTAAGAGATTGTAACGGTGAAAAGTGTTTGCGCGGGAAGGTCTTAACGAGACCAACGTATTTCTGCAAATTTTGATACTTTGGATTCCACGTCCGAGACATTTAGTGCCTATTGGATATATATCGGCTAGATGAATGGATAACTGTATTAGCGGCGACAAAATGGTAAGTGCTGCTTCTGTTGTCATTTTCTTTTTGGCCGAGTTTCATCTGTGAATAGTAGTGCAAATGTCGCGGACCATGGTTGGTAAAAATAAGATGATGGTATGCTTTGCGCATAGTGTATTGCTAAATAATGATAAGTTAAATGTTAGTAACATAATTGATAAGATCAAAGAAACTGTAGATGATGAAAAGCTACCTCTTCAGGACACTTTAGAGTTTATTTTTTATGAACTGGATCCAATTATTCAAGAGTTCATAAATCATAATAAGTTCAGTGAATGGCTATGTGAAATTGATAGTGAATGTGAAACTAATGGTATCTTACGTACCATTATAAAATTAGTTGGAGACTACGAAAATTCAAAAGAATTAAACTCTAAGTAGTTTAAAAATAAAACATATACAACCATGGCGAAAATAGCACTACTAGTCCAGGATGGCTAAGAAATGACTCAGGGGTATGCACTGATTGCCAATTTCAGTCGGAACCCACAGGCCACTATGTCATATTTAGGATTTAGGATAGCCAGTTTTTATGCCGGCAGTTGGCCCTCGCGGGCTGGGAATCGGCTTAAGGTTCAATTCTGGTCTGGTAATATGTACCTTTTTCAAAAAAGTAATTAAATTGGAAAGAAAAGTGAATTGAATTCCCCGAATTCATTCATCAAGACAATTGTAAATTTCTCCTTTTGACCCACGCAAATGTTTCGGCATGATCAACCAACGTCTTTCATTCGCACATCGTTGGTATGAAGTAAAGAAAAGCTCAGTATATGAGTGGCCATGACCACACCGGGCTGCTAAATTTTATAATCGTAAAAATAGATCAAAATACGTTGAGACTACACATTTGAATCATGACTACAAGAAAAAGCATTACAGTGAAACTTCACACATGTGTGTGTATGTAGGAACACTGACATCGTCGTCGATGAAAACATTAAAAAAACACATGCCCGGTTAAAATTTTTACATGCCCTGGGAATGTCAGATTAAAAAAAAAATAGCTCTTGATAAGTACTACAATACCTTTTTCCTCTAGAAAAAAAAAGAGTTGATTCTTTTGCCGGTGTGAATTTTCGAGAGCTGCTGAAATTTAACTTATTTAGAGATTCATAAAATCTCTCCAAATTAAGGAAATTGAAAATAAAATTCAAGAAAATAACTATTCAACTCTTTTGCTAAGAATGATTTTTTTGTCTGTATGGATATAAGCTACGCTAAGCAGGATTTTATCTGCTTATAGACCACGGCAAAATAAAGGCGAAAACTGTATATTTTACCCATTAATTAACCACTTCTGCTTATTAAAAAATGGACTCAAATTAACTAAATTGTGGTTTTGATGTATTGCTTCAATTAAAAATATGCTAGCAGCACAGGACCGTAACTAGGCAGGGGCAACTGAGGCACTGCCCCGAGCTGAATGGGTGGCCTCAAAAATAATGCACACTTATTTTGCATAGTTTTTTCTCTTTTAAGGGACCCCTCAAGAAAATGTGTGCCCCGGGGATCCACCGAGAAGGCACGCTACGGCCCTGTAGCAGCACCAATCTACATCCGTTAATATAGAATAAAAAATTCGAACGCTTTTATGGGGGTGAACAGGAGTGGGTCAATATGAGTAGAAAGCATCGCAATTTTTCAAATTTTTCTACTTCCTACACTCAAAGGTCGTGGATATTCATACTCACGATTTGATTGCATACCTTTCTATCTTTCCACTCCTTTAAACACAAATAAACCTACGCATAAAAACGCATACTATCCCTTGAGTTGAATCAATGTCAAAAATATTTCAATAACATATCCAAAAGCCGGAAAAAAAACTAAATCATGATAGTAATCATCTATCAATCAGATGCATCACTGTTATAGTCAACAAAAATTATCAAAATTTACCACACATATCTCGAAGTATTTCTCATCATCATCATTATATCAAATCGCCTTCATTTTTATAGCCTGAAAAAATTCCGGTTTCAAACATAAAATTAATCCTCCTTCGATTCTTCACAACACGAAAAAGGAAAACAAAAAAAAGTGGGAGGATTTACGTGAGTGGTTCTTTACGGTGAAAAACTTTAGATACCGGGAGCTAAATTACTGGAATCACGTACACCCATCTGCTGGCATACATATAATGAGAATAATTTAACGTGAAACAAATTTTATAAGGCACAGATTGAAATATAGCGAGAGATAGCGCTCGCATCTTCAGCTTGAGGATTTATTCTGATTCATTTCACCTGAGTTTGAAGGCGTATAAACTATGATTGCCGTTTTTACAAAAGTTATGTTAATATATTTTAACATTAAATTTGATGATCTAATCTTTTCAGATAAAATTCTTCACATAAAAATCAAAGTGTAGGGAGAAAAAAAAAAGCTCTATGGGAAATAAACAGTGACTGTTGCTGCTGCTGGTATGAATGCTAGTTATATTGCTGACTCGAGAGCAGGTGCTTTATGACTACTTTTATTTCTTGTTTTATCACCAGTGATTTTGAGAAATCATCTCTTTTGAAGATATAATGTTTCGCTGGGTTTTTTTTTTTCTATTTTTTTACCGTTTCTTTTTCTTCACTCTCTAGCATAGCTTTTAGTACCACGTGTGACGTTGTTATAGACGGTTTTATTTCGATCATACTCTCAGGCTCCGTTTAAGTTTCCGTTTTTAGGAAAATGAACGGTGTTTATTTTGTACATTATTGTAGTATCGTAACTGACGTATTTTTTTGTAGTATGCATACATGATAGCAGTCGGTAGAGTCATACTGTACGTAATGCACTAGTATCTGTACAACTCCCCCTCCCCCGAATATTTTTGTGCATTGAGCTGTTAGTACACCATGACAAGTTGTAATATCTTATTCCATTTTATAATTATAGGCTTTAAGAAATCGAAATATCGAAAATTTTCGTTTAGAAACGGGAAATGCCGAATTGAAATGAGCATGAGTTATATAATATGAGATAAAAAAGTAACGCATTTATAAAGGCAACTTATACAAAGCTATAGTTTACTTTAATCTATTGTTAATGTCTAGCTTTGATATACAGGGTGGTCCAGAAGTCTTAACCTATTTCGGAAAAAAAAATATCTTGCTATATTTTCTACTTGCACACTTTTAGTGGCTCGGAAGATGTCAAGCCTATATACCATTTCTGGCCATGCTATTTGTAACACGGGTGTTAACAAAGGGGTTACAACCCATTAACATGGGTTAAAAAAAATGGAAATAAAGATGGAAGTAAAATGGATGGAAGTGTGAAAAACTTCGAGAGATCTTCCTTTTCAAATTCTTCAGGCAGTTTGTCTATATCAGGGGTGGCCAACAGCTGGCCCGTGAAGTGATTTTGTGCGGCCCACAAGGAAAAAATACCGTGAAAAATTTAAATTTGTGATCATTATTTGAACTATCGGTTCCAACAGCAGATTTCTGGATTAACGAACTGCTCACAAACATCTTATTTCTAGTGACGAAATTAATTTAATAACTAACTAATTAATTCAATTAATAATGGAGCGGCTTATACACCGAAGTTGCATCACTGATGCGGCCCACGACGCTATAGCTGACCATTACGGCCCGCTAACAGAAAGAAGTTGGCCAGCCTTGTCTATATCTTTAACAGCTTTTTTTAAAACATTTTTTTTTTCAAAACAAACCACCCCTTATGCATCTCTATCTTTGTTACACAAAATTTGACAACAGTTTCATCTTAGTACAGACGATTTTCGTCAATAAAAATTATTCAATTGAGATACACTGAGATAAGTGGAACCGCTTTTTTTCTATAGTGGAAATTCAACCTACTTCTACGTTGGGGACTTCAATGAAATTTTTTTAATCATGGGTTTTTTTTAGCACTAAATGTTCTCTGCAGTGTCAGCTTCCCGAGAATAATTTTATATTTCAGTGGATAGTTGGTTCCACTTACCTCCTTGAGGGGACAAGCGGAACCCAAGGCTGATCGTGCTTTGAAATAATTGATAAAATGATTATTCATGAAAGAATTGTTAACAAAGAGGAAAAATTCACTCGAATCATAAAAGCCCAAACGTATTCTTATTAGTGTTCTTAAAGCTAATTTTAAGAACCTCATTATGCAGAAACTCACAATGAAAAAAATACTCCCCCCCCCCCCCCCCGTGAAAATTAACCGAAATTATATGAGGCAAATGAGTAGAAAAACGCGAATTTTCCAAGACTATCAAACTTCAGAGGTGGAAAAAATATTGGACCATCACTTCTAATTATACTTTTGTCTTGAATGTAGGGCCATTAAAATGAAAGAGCAGTACTGATGCTTCTTCCAAATTTTGCTTCTCAACGAGTATTAACTTCGGTTAATTGCCCACCAAACATCTTTACTGACTTTTTATGCGTTAGGTTGATGAGACACCAGTCACCAACCTTTGCTTCTGTAATAGCTTTCAACAGTATATCTATGAAGTTTCATTGTTTCTCTATTTCTCGAGACTCAAAGTTTAGTTCTGTTGAAGACGCCTGGGCCATTCATGCCTGGGGCGGACTCAGGAGTTTTATGCCTGTCTTCCGTTTCCTACTGCCAGGGGTGGCTCATGGAGGAGACACGTAGGCACGCACCCCCCTGAAAATTACAAGTCCTTCTTTAAATGGATTTGATACCAACTTAATATCATCGAATTTCTTTTTCTTTATTTTTGAAATGAATTAAATAAAAAAAAAAAAAAAAAAAAAGAGTTCCGTAAAATACGGGTCATATGATCAAAGTTCGGCAGCGCTTTCGATTTAGAGAGCTCTGTAATCTGAATACTAGGTTGACCAGACGTCCGGTTTTTTCCAGGCCAGTCCCGATTTTTCTGTTTTTCTCGCTGTCCCGCTTTTTTGTAAAAATGTCACGGTTTTTCACGTATTTTCAAGGAAGCTAATTTGACTTTTACTCTTCAAATCAGCGATTAAAATTATCTTCCCAACCCAGAAATTTCATTACGATTATTACGACCGCAAATAAAAATATTTGATTCACATATTTGTCATGTTTTTTTTTGTTCACTGCAATGAAGTGGTGCTTCATTTTTTTCTATTGGCGACTGTTCTGTAATTTTAGCATGACTTAGTGACTTTGCTTACTTTTGGCTTCATTTTTGGCGATGTCCCTATTTTCCGTAATCCGAAGCTCAATTTCACGTATTTTTCTCAAGCAAATATGGTAAGCCTATGTATTCTTCTTTCATCTTTGGCCGCTTTCCGTCGTGCGCCATATCAAATACCTTTGGTAGTACAAATACCAGAGAGGAAGAAAAGGGATGGTCAGCCCACAAGTTATTGGACACAACATATCGTTTTGGAATGAGCGCTAAAACCGCTGAATGCAATATTTTACTAATTGTAAAGAGTACATGTACTCAGGACCGGAACTGGACGAGGGGGGGGGGGGCCAGAAAGGGCGATTTTCCTGGCCTAAAAATTGAGGGGGCGGCAAGTTTTAGAGGGAAACAAAGAAAGCTATTTCATAAAAATTATCGAATTTGAAATTGGTCGGGGTGGCAAAAAACTTTGTTACTGCACTGCAGTTGCTTGACTACATCACCGATAGATGGCGGCATATTTTTGGAAATCTGCCCCCCCCCCCCACCACCACAAAATATCCGAATCACAAGCCGCCACTGCCGTCTACAACTGGTGATGACAGTGCAAGTAGGTACTAGTATTAGCGTAAATTGGTTAGGTTCAATTTGCCCTAACGCAAGAAAAACGGTGGGAAAGTCTAACTCTGCTAATTTGTACTTTTCCTGAAGAAATATCATTATTCTATTAAAATGACAGATTGAATAATAAGAAATGGTCATTTTGACCCAAAAATATCGATATTAGATCAATTCGAACTTTCAGATAAACAACAGGTATCAACATGATCATGAGCCTAACAACTTCTTCATATGATGTCGCCTAGTAACCGTGTAAGAGCGGCTATAGCACCTAGTACATTTTTGCTGAAAAATAGAGTACCAAAGAAAAATTCAGTCAGGAACGATTCTCAGAAGCTGACTGAATTTTTCAAATCATATTGAGGCTCATTTACGCTGAATTTCTATTTACCTGAGTGTAGCTTATTAGGAATTTTAGTTTCAGAACAAGAGAGGACTCTTTTCTCTTTCAATTTCAGTACGTCATAAATCTTAATAATCTGGGAAAGCGTTACTAATGAAAATAATTTAATAACAAAAAAATAATAATCCAAAACATTCAATGAAACTTTATGTAATGCATCAAAAAAAGCTGCATAACAATTCCACCTACCACTAAGCCAATCGCTCATCGCGCGCGTGATTCTGTTGTTCTCCCTCTCATCTAAAGGGTCTAGGTTAGATAATAATGAATAGGTCCGAGAGTTGTAGGAAAGAGAGAATATAATATCTGTTGCAGTTCTTCTTCCCAAATGGTAGCAACGATGAAGATCAAGGAGCCTTCATGTCGGATGTTGTTAGGCAATGACCACAGGGATGTGGTCATAGACCCCCCTGAGGGGCCATTAAAAGAGCAGTCAAACATACCTACAATATATCACTCCTTCTCTAAGCACTCTCATCATGAGAGCGATGGACCTCGTATACATTTCCCGCGATTGCTCTGAACATTCTTTTGCTAGATGGAACCAAATTAAATGACTGATGAATTAAAATTCAAACAATCTATATATATGAAATTGATTTTCTGTCTGTCTGTGTGTATGTTCTATATATGAATCTACAATTTTTGATCGATCGTCGTCAAATTTTGCATATATACCAAATGAGACCCGACTTCAACGATATGCTACTTCAAAAGATTGTTAGAGATGGGCAAATGCCCGAAATGGGAGAAACACTGTCCGGCAACAACGGGTTTTTGGGCCTCAACAATCACTTTCGGAACGTTTACTTTGGTTACCGTGATTCCCTAGCAATGCGTTTCAGACGTGTATATGTTTTACAATGGTTTGTCACTTCTTTAATGCTGCCAGTATATGTATAATGGTTTATGCCTTTATAATGGTTTGCAATTTTTTCAATCCTCCCAGTAATGAGAGCTTTCTGAATATGGAGGACAAAATCATCATCAGTATCACTTTGAGGGTCAAACAAAGGATGATCCCCATAGAAATCGGTGTTAAAATTGCCGATTTTACTGTAGAAATGAGGAAATTTAGTGGGGTTTTCCACCTCATCAATAATTTTAAGAATATATATATAATTTTATTGAATTCTCGATTTGTGAAATATTGAGTTCGCTTAGAGAGAAGCCTAGAAAATTAAATATGAAGTAAGTAGCCGGACCCACTTTTCAGTTAGATATCCATGCAAAATAACATTGATTTCAATGTTTTATTTATACCTTCTCAAGCATGAAAATTAATGTCTCCGTATTGTCTTTTGATACTCAACTGCATAAATTCATGTAGGTTTGGATGTATTAAAATTAATTATGGGCCCGTAAAGTACATCGAAGAAATTCCACAGCTTTGATTAAGAATTTTATGAAGCAGAAATAGGCAGATGGATAACTTGTTTGGAGATTTGTTTCTTTCATGAGTCGCGCAGAAAGTCTCCATATTAGTTAACTTACACACGGTTTGCATGTCCCCCAAAGAAAGATATCACGTGATCCAAAAAGTCTCATTAAAGAAAACCCGGGCAGCGCCGGGTATTATAGCTAGTCTATATAATATATAAATGTGAAAGTATGTATCTATGTATTTTTTGTTCTTTAGACAAATGTACGCTTTTAGACCGATCGTAGCCAAATTTTGCACATATACCAAACAGGACAGGGATTGAACCATAGACTACTTTAAAAGTTCGTCAGAACTGAGCAAATACCCGAAAAACCGTCGGACAGCAATGATTCCTGGGCCCCAACAGTCACTTTTGGAATGTCTACATAACAGAACAGAATTTATGACATGAATGTCGCTCTCCACTTGTTAATACAAGATATACGGAAGACTGGATGTTGTGAAGATATTTATTATTTGAGATGTTAATTTTTTTTTTTTAGAGGCAGAGATGAGTTTTTTCCTTCCTTAAAAAATTAACATCTCAAATAATAAATATCTTCACAACATCCAGTCTTCCGTATATCTTGTAGAACAGAATTTAATTTATTTCGTCGTTTCCCAGCCCAATGAGGCTGTCTGACGACTTACAAATAGCCTTTCTGAGGCTTGTGAAGGAGAAAGACAAGTTTGTACATGTATGTGTAAAGCATGAGTGTGGGTTTGTTTAGAGTAAACAAAAATCCAGTCCAACGTAATGTCCAAAGTACAAATGTAGGACGCGCTCTAAAAGATCACAATAAGGGGGAAAATTGAAATATTCAATATTTAAAAAAAAACCATATAACACATACAATACATATAAGGCATATAGATAACACATACAATACATATAAGGCATATAGATAACACATACGGATACAAGAATGAGTACAATATACCAATGGAAAAGTAGATAAAGTGGGATATAATAGGATGACTTATACATAGGCTGACCATATTTCCTCGACAGAAATATGGGACATTGGGATTCCAAATACGGGAAAATACGGGATATCGCCAATTTTCGCCAAAAAGGACGCCAAAACTGAACAAAGTCGCCAAATATTCTTAAAATAACGGAGAAATCACAATGGCGGGAAATGCAGCATTACTGATAATTGCAGTGGATGAATTCCCCGAAAAAAATTTTTCACTAAGACAAATATGGGAGATTCATATACTCATTTATAGTTGTAGTTATCGTAATATAATTTATAAGTTGAAAATAATTTCAATCTTTGACTTCAATAAAGAATAAAAATTAAAGTAGGCTTCATGCAAAATACGGGAAAAACCGGGACACTTTTGCTAAAAAGTCGGGACAGCCAAAAAAACAGAAAATACCGGGACTGTCCCGGGAAATACGGGACGTATGGTCACCCTACTTATACAGAACAATAAAAATGCACAGTATATATAAATATATATTTTTTCAAATCTATCTTTTCTTCTTTCTAATTCAATTCAATTTTTTTAATTAATTCCTTTTTTTTTCTTTTTCTCGAAAACATTTATAACAAAATACCGGGGCTGCATATGTCATAATTGGTCGAAGTATAGATTTATTATATAGTATGACTTTACTCTTTAAAGAGAGGCGAGCTTGAGGAAATGTCATTTTGGAGAGCATGCCTAAGGCTTGGGTGGCCTTGTTCCTGACATAGTCAATCTGCGGACCGAAAGTCATTGGCCGATCCCCAGAATACAGCCTAGGTATTTTACTTTTCTCACTGGTTCCACGGCCACTTCACTGATATAGATGGGAGCGTTTCCTGGGCCAGTTTTTCTTGTGTCTACATTGTGATTAGTTATAAAATATTAAAGGCTTTATATAAATATTTATTTATACAAGCTGTTACATAAATTCATAAATAGTTTGAAAATTTATAAAAATTGAAGGAATTTGTGAATTTGAATGCGATTGCAAAAAAGTTATTCTCATAAAGGGGGATTTTCCTTTTTATATAGTGAAAAGAAATTAGTTCAAATTTTGTCGATAGAGCGCACTACACAAAAAAAAAAAAATCACAGAAGGTTGTACCCGAACCTTTCTTCAATATTTTCTGTGTCCAAAACGTTCGTAAGAAGCATTACAAAGAAACACACTTCACGTTAGATTCACAACACATACACGCACATTCCAACATGTACCAATTCGTTAGAAGTTCCACAGAGGAATATGGACCAAGTACATGTATGGTTTAGTAGTAGTAGTGGTGGCTTAATTGGGTGAGTAATAGTATGAATGACCGAGTGAGTTAACGATCGATTGAGGGACTGTATTAACTCAGCTGCTCACTCAATCGGTCATTCGCTCGCTCGCTCGGTCATTAATTTGCTCGATTGTTGACACTAACTTCCTGGCTCACTTGATCAATCACTCACTTGTGCGCTTACTCACTCACTTGCTCACTTACTCACTCACATCCTCCATAGGCAGAGTCTGGGGGGCATGATGATGATGATGATATCAATTCATATATACGCATATACATTAGATCAGTCGGCTCCACCTTTGACGCTGGGGGAGGGGGCATCGGCCACATGCCCCTCCGTGTCTCCGCCCATGACCTGGTGGTCTACTCACTCACTATATCACTTCGCCGAAGAATTCTTTTTCGCTGTGAATTTTATTAGTTGTGAATTGTCATGTCGGGGAATGGCATGGCGGTGAATTTTTGTCGCGGTAAACTTTCCTTTCGGTGAATTGCATGTCGTTTATTTGGTGTCGATGAACTTTTCAGCGGGGAATTGCTGGCGACGAATTTTCCACACACGTGAATTCAACAAAGTTCTCTGCAAACGATACGAACGAAAAAAAAAACTTTGGTTAGGTATTTTTTTAAGGACATGTATACTATTTATATGAGAAATCGTTCTGTATACGAACTTTTCTTGTCCATACTTACGAGGTTTCTCGATCTACATCTGTGTAGTTTTAGTAGGAAAAAAAAAAAAGACAAATATCATAAGTATCATGTCGTTATTCCTACAACCCGAAATAGAACTTTCTGAGATGGAAGACGTGTTGGGGTAGATAGTTTTTTTTCCTTTCGCTTCTTCTCTGAGTTATTTCTACAACTTTCCATTTTTTTTGCGTTCTGTGACGCTACGCAGTTACTTTATATATATATATATATATCTATCTATATTTTTTACACAGTATCTATCCTTTGGAAAAGAGAAGGAGTTTTGGTTGCTTCTTCTATACTTTTTTCCGTATTTTTTTATTATAGACTTTGGATCTCTCAAGGCCGGAGTAGATTTTCATGTAGAAGAATCGTCGACAGATGAGTTGGAATATTTCACAGATAGAATTTCTTGGGAGAAGCTACTGCGACTACTATTACTAAGGGAAGAAGGCTTTATATCTCTGGTGATATACTTTTTTTTTTCCAACCAAGAAGACACTAGAGACTTCTTCAAGGTCTCTTATCCAGAAGGTAGGTAGAGTATATCTAAAGCATTTATTTTTATCTGTATTTTTTTCCCTTTTTTTCTGGACAAGGAGATCGGCTTGAAATTGCACTTAAGGCTGAGTTGTTTGGCTGTTAGGATACTATAGTGGAGCATTTTACGTCAGCGGATGACGTAGGTATCAGACGGACTTGCTCCAGGAAAAAATATAAAACATCTGGAGAAAAATCTTGTCTAGGATACAATCAGTGCTGGAGATGGAAATATTTCGACTTGTTAGTGTGTTAACAGAGATATTCTTCGAATATTGGTAAGGCTTCACATGAATGCGATTTCTACACCTTCACCCTTTACAAGGTTTTTAAACTGCTATTGATCCGCATTATACTAGCACCACATAGAGATATATCTATCTATGTCTAGGAGGTAGGAGATGCTGATTATACAGGGCACAACTCAGACGTATGTAGCGTCCGTTGTGATGGATGTATTTTGATGAAACTTGGTATATAGGATATATGGACCACAAAGGGAAAGAAAGTTTCAATAAAAAATAGTTCAATTTTTGGCAACCAGGTGAAAGAGTAGCACTTTTTATCTGAGTTATCTTTTCCCCGTGGTCTAAATAACATACATACTAAGTTTCAATGAAATGCGCATAACAAAACGAGCGTTACATACGTCTGAATAGTGCCAGTTTATTTGTACGTAACTTTCCTGTATAGCTGGCACAGTGGAAATCACTAAACCCTCTGTAAAATGTCACACATTTTCCCATGAATAATATTTCTTCCGCTATTACTCGGGTCCCCACCCAGCTCCGAGAATAATAAACCGAAATGCTCCTATACTACGTCGACGGGAAGGAAAAAAAATATCTCCTTCTGTTATCAAAGTTTGAGCAAAAGCTGACTCCACCCACTCGCAGTGTAACTCACAAGTTTGGAGGAGGAGTTGAAAAACATATTTACGAAAAAAAATTCTGCTCTACAGAGAGTTCTAAGGTTCGTCATTGTCGAAATAAGATGGGTTTTAAAGAGACGAGAAATCTCTCGAGAGATATATCGAGATATCTTGAGTTAGTGATAACGTAGGTATCCGGCGAGCTTTATGAAGGAAAAAAATGGGAAATAGAGTAACGTCTTGAGGATCCCTCCGGAAGGTAGGTAGAGAATATATATATATAAAGTATTTATTTTTGTCTGTACTTTTTTGTCATTATTTATGGAAAAGAAGATAGGCTTGAAACAGCACCTCCTAGAGAAAGAAAACCTCCTCACGGGTTGCCATAAACGTCATTCAGACTATCTAGCAAGTTTGCCACATTTTGAAACACAGTATCCTATTCCGTATCTTCTTATTTTGGCGTAGAATCTTCCTGATTGGCTGACAAATACCGCATAGTGATTGGATGTGAAGCATAGAAATCGCCAATTCCGATCCCGATCATTTCTTTTCTGCAAAACGATGGTACTGGCACGAGCGGGGAATTTTTCCCTCTGAATATTCTGTGGGAGAATGGCCTACTTACAGACGTCACAAGCAGTGTGCAGAGGTCTTCTATCTCTAGGAGGTGCTGCTTGAAACCGCACTTCAGGCTGAGTTGTTTTGGTTGTAATATATATATATATATAGGAATATTACAGTGGACAGCTTACGCCGGCGATGACGTAGGTATCAGTTGTTCTAGGAAAAAAATATAAAACATCTAGAGAAAAAACTAGTTTCAGATGTGATCAGTACTGGAGATGAAAAATATTTCAATGAAAATCCTCTGAGAATAACGATTGAGCTTGATCAGCACCTCCTAGAGATCTAGAGATAGAAAGCCTCGGCAGTCTTTCTTGTGACGTCAGTAAGTAGTCCATTTTCCCTCAGAATATTCAGGGGAAAAAATTCCCTGCTCGTGCCAGTATCATCGTTGTGAGGAAAAGAAATGATCCGGCTTGAGAAATGATGGCTCAGAATCTGCGCGATTTCTATTCCCCACATCCAATCACTATGTGGTTCTTGTGAGCCTATATGATCACAATTTGTACGATTATTTATTCCAGATTATTTATTGTATATATGTATATCATTGTTATTTTCACATAAATTAATAAATTTCCGGATACACCCATCCCCCGGGAAAGCTTCGATATCTCTCTGAGATGGGAAGCGGGGTGTGTCCGGTCCTTCAATGTTCAATGTTCTTGTGAGCCAATCAGGAAGATTCTACGCCAAAATAAGAAGAAACGAAATAGGATGCTGTGTTTCAAAATGTTGCAAACTAGCTAGGTAGTCTGAATGACGTTTATGGCAAACACTGCAGAGGCCTTCTATCTCTAGGAGGTGCTGGCTTAATACCCAACAGATTTTCTGGGTCTTGAAGAAAATAACGTGAAGGTTTAACTTAACAAGATCAATCAAATTCAGTTTATGTCTCTTTTGTTTTAGATATTTCGTTTCTGATTTGATATAGGATTCTAAATTATTAGATTTGAGCATCAATGAATTTTAATGCTATTTCACTGTTGCTGTCATCCAACGTTCCGTCTATTTTATTACATGTGGCGCAGACATATTTTTCTTTTTATGCGGTATTTAGACTACTATATATACAGGAGTGAAATTTGATTCCGTTTCACCTCAAATAACTTGTAAATAAACCGTTGTCTATTGAAACATACTTTCAAAATGACCTATTTTAGATTTTTCATTTATTTAATATGTACCGAGATACATTTTTTTTAATTTTTATACAGTCCTCCGTCTGGTAATTTCCAATTAAAACGTTGTTGCCTTGTCTCGATTGGGTACAGCAAAAAAACCTCATGTCCCTAAGTGCAATATTCACCAATATGAATTCATAAATCGAATATGAATTCATATATTCAATATGAATTCAAAAATCTGATAAAATTTGGCAGAATTTTTGTTCGTGGCGTGCTGTAGGTAAGCGGTGTGGACTGTAGATGAAATGAATTTATCCAAATTGACTGGAGATTGTTTCATTTACAGAGAACAAAATGATCTCGTAGATAACCGTTTCAATGTATATTGAGCGAGAGGGAGAGAGAATCTGTAGATTTATCAATCTCTCTATCTCTTTACACGTAATCCCTCGTAATCAGCGCATCCCGTTTCTATAGGGATTGAGATCAAAGTTACCTGGCCGTTAATTTAACGACTGATGGCATCTCGACATCCATTGAATCCCCTTCTCCTTTCAAGCGAGTTTGTCAAGAGATTAACTGATGGCGAGATGCTGTTATGAATTCGATTCAAATACTTCTAACGTTATCGACCAAATTTGAATAAAGAGAGGTCAAGATTCGTTGGCTTACGTATTTGATTGGTTGCTTTGACATTAACCACGAAAATCTGTTTAAACTTCATATTTTTGAATTTTTGGTCTTCGTTATAGCTCGGAACTTTGTGCAGTCCAAAATTATATACAATCGATGCTCGTTATAACAACCACAATCGTCCCGTCGAAATTGGACGTTATATCGGGTGGTCGTTATATCAGAAGGGAGACATATGATAGCAGAAATGGGAAAAACATTTGGGCTTATCCTACTTTTCGTTGTAATGGAATGGTCGCAATAACGTGGGTCGTTATAACGAGCGTTGACTGTACAGGGTTGGTGAAAAGTCCTGGACACATTCTAAAAATTAATAA
The DNA here is from genome assembly GCF_987345545.1 of Pholcus phalangioides. Classification (NCBI taxonomy): domain Eukaryota; kingdom Metazoa; phylum Arthropoda; class Arachnida; order Araneae; family Pholcidae; genus Pholcus; species Pholcus phalangioides. The sequence continues at coordinate 4,560,017 of NW_028301599.1, read as the reverse complement.
AAACCCAATTAATTGACATAAAAAGTCAGTCAAAATACATATCAACGATTCCAGCACACAATATTCGATTGAGCGGGTATTATGATTATGCGGGGAACAATTCAGTTGCCATTTTACAACGTTAGTATAGTTTGTATATTGAAAACCAATGAAGGAACAATATTAATAAAGCTTCTCGAATAAAAAGGACATTAAAAATGGAATGAAAAAAAATATATATACACACACATATATATATATATATGCAAATACATTTATTCACTGAATTGATTATTGTAAAGTATTGCAAAGCACACGCACGCTCGCACACACACACACATAAATGTATTTGCATGAAATATTCCCACTATTACAATATTAATCATTTAAGCGAAATTAGGAAATCGTTAAACCTTCTTTCACACAAAATGTCATGTCTTTTTTTTATGAAGTAGGCTTTTCACCGATTTTCAGCAGGTGCAAACTTAGGGGTATAGGGAAACGTTTACCATTGAGAAGTCAAAATTACCAGATATTTGGGCTTCAGTGGTAAAATAAGAGGCTTTTATGAAGACGAGATATCTCGTCAATGCCAATTAAAGCGTTAGGACATTCTTACAGACATATTGTTTTTGCACTGTCGACCGACGTCAGATACATCGAAGAATGGGTGAACAAATCCTCTGATGCCCATATTTGAAAAGAAGTCATAATTATTATTAAACTATTTTTATTTATTTATAGTTAACGACAATACCAAAAAACGAATCAGTTAAATGAATGAAATTCTCTCAGGTTAAGGGACGTTTTAGTATCGATTCGATGATGTTGGTTACAGCGTATTTTCCATCCAATCTCTTTTGCTGATTCCAATTCATGGCGTTTTAAAAACTTCAAGTATATTATGTGATTTGCCATTGAGGCTTTTTTGCTAGTACTTGAATAGTCACCGTGAAGAAGGCATTGAAAGCTAAAAAAAAATGTCGTTAAAATAAATCCTTGCATTTGGTTTTTGAAACTTTACAAATATAAAATGATGTCGATATTAGTTTAATATTACCTACCCACAACGGGTTAAACGGACACTTAAAGATAGGTAGGCACGACATTTATCGCCTTCTCTTCAAATTTTACTAATGAGTTCGGGCATTTATTTATTCTTTCTTTCGAAACCTAACGTAACTCTCATGTTGCGTAAGTCGTAATGATCAGGAGGGAGATTTCCGAAAGTTTTGAAGAGAAGAAAACTTCATTGTCGATCAAAGTCACCAATGATATTCATGATACCGATACACAATTTCCAAAAAGATAATGAAATCGTAGTGAAACCTTTTTCAAAGTAATACTGAGACATAAGCAATGCCTTTTTGATAAGATTTGAAAAAAAAATAAGAATACATTGTTCATGTTCGACATCAAAATTATAGAAAAAAGTCTGAAAGCGATGTTTAGTTGTTTCTTTAATGATTTTTCAGTTCTGATGCATCAATGTCAACAAAAATTATATTTATGCAGTACAAATATGAGTTCAATGGTAAAAAAAGATAAAATTCCCAGTGGGTTGGGTAGAATACAAAGTCCAGAGAGACAATTTCCGACCTCGTTATACATACGGTTGTTTTTGCACGCCACTTTTGTTTCGTGCCATTACACTTTTGCATTGATAACAACCCAATTACAATAACTGAATTTTGAGATCAGAATACTTTATTAAGTTTTGTTTTATTCTTAAATCTCTGATATATAACTATAAAAAGCTGCAATTGATTACGATTATTCTGTAATTACTAGGACTCGATTTTTATGACCTAAAAAATGTTTGAACTGCAAGCATTTATAACCTAAAATCATAAGGATACGTAAATATGAAATTGTAATTTTCAGCATTATTTTATGTCTTCTTTTTCACGAATTGCTATTTTTTATCTTATTGAATATAAAAATAAAAAGCTCAGATGCATCAATTTATCTAATTAAAGACTTTAAACCGATTCTTAGTACTAAGAATATTCTCAGGGTAGCAACTAGGAGGGAAAAGACTGGTCTCGTGCCCCGGGCGCTGGACCAGAGGGGGCGCAAATTTCATTCTCGAACTTTAGGCCCCTTCCGCGGATGCGAAGTCAGGAATTTCCGATACGTCACTCATGTTGCAAGAGGTTGCATAGTTATCAAAATAAAAACAAAATATTTGGACATCCTGTGCTAAAAAAACCAATTACAAAGCTGTTGTCCTGTCTCTCTTGTTCTTGCGAAATATGAATGTGCGAAGTCAGGAATTCCAGATATACGTCATTCATGTTCCAAGGGGATGAATAGTTATAAATAACTTTTTATATGTACACTCTGTGGCTAAAATTCCAATTAGAAAGTCATTGCTCAGTCTCTCTTGATGTAAAAAAAATTCCATGTTTCAAAGTACAATATTCACCGAGATATTTGAACTCAAAAATCACATTAAAGTTGGGGAAAAAACAACAAAAACCTGCAAACAGCGATTCCTCCCCAACGTTTGTCCAATTTTTCAATTCAGATATCTCAGCGAACATGTCACATAGAAACGTGGAAATATTTTGTTGCCATCAAGATCTGTCACCGTTTTCTTCCTATCCCATTTCGAAAACAGTCAGTCTGTTGTGGGACACTTTGTAGGAAATATGGAATAAGCGTTTGTTAGTAACTACAAAACTTTTATTTCAATACAGAAAATATCATAGCCCTGTTAAGCACTCAATATTTTGATGTAGAAAACGAATGAAAAAAGAAAAGTTACAAAAAACTAAAAAGAGCAAGGAAATCATTAGGGGCTATTTAAGTATTACGTAAGCAGACTTTCAGAAATTTTTGACCCCCCTACCCACCTTGTCAGCAAAAGTCAGATAAACACTGACCGCCCCCCCCCCAGCGAAATTTCGTCAGCAGCTTAGAATATTTTATATCTTCAAAAAGGGGTGATTGATGACGTAAGCAACCTTCAAACCCCTCTTCCCCCCTTGTCATCAAAAGTCAGCAAATCCGAAACCCCCCCCCCCGGATGCTGACGTAATACTTGAATGACCCCTTATTCACAGGCTAATGTCAACCAAGAAAAGCTGGCTCACTCCTGCTGGTGGTTGTAATTTTCACACAAATTTGTTACGGTTACAAAAAATCGGTAAGTTGGCATATATGCCAACATGCCCCTCAGCTGGGATTCCAACTTGCCCCAACACGACTCTTTAGACATGAGGGCTATCTCACTGTTCCACAAAACTTTTATAAAACATTCAAGCACTTGAAATACAAACGATAGTGACCACTCTACCCATCGCAACTATTGAAAACGCTTCAGCCATATTCATGGGCTTCACAGATTTAAATAAACAAATTGAGTAAAAAAACAAATACTTAAAAATAAAACAAATACTCCCACTAGACTGAAACGACAATGGAACATATACTGCACCAACCCCCATCCCGCGTGGTTTGACCGTAGCAATATTAGCACTCAGTGCTCACTGCGGTAGAAAAGAGAAGCTGTATACCAACTTGTCCCTTGTGTCCACTAGATCCGATGTTCGCTGCAGATCGTTAGTACCGGTACAAGATAAGTTGTGTGAGTGGTGGGGTATGCAAGTTTCCTGCAGATTTTGGTTTTAATGTTAGTCTAACACTAGATAGACGAAAGGAGTTTATTTGATCCCATATTCTTTTCCGGTAATTTTTGAACATTGCTGTAGAACAAGAGAGTATATGCTATAAGTCAAAGAGAGTATATGCTATTAGTCACAGCCTGTAAACTGACCTAATTTGTGTTAATCGGTTTTCTCTCTCAGTACAACAATTATGAAGTTGCAGACGCATTCATATTAAATATTGATACCACGAATTCAATACGTCGGATAGTTTCTGAAATCCACAGCATCCCATTGATGGTGAGAGATCAGACAAACAAATAAAAGCCTCTATTCCTAAGAGAACACATACGGAGTCCTGTGTCTAAGACTAGAAAGAAATAGTTATGCCTCTGTTCTACATTGGTTAATTCACTTACCCGGCTCGATTCCCGGTGGTGATGACAAACTTTTCTTTCAAAAGTCCATCAATATTTATTTATATGGAATATTTGATAATGTGGTAAAACAGGAAGCAATTCAGAATGTGTCATATCTGATGTAGACATATTCCCGAAGATTAAACAAATCCTACTCGAAATACTCGACATCTAATTTGTGGAGCTTAGCTGCATTATTCAGAAGAAAAAAAATCGTATTAAAAAGAAGTAATTGAAGTGATTGCGCATCATTAAGGTGTCAAGGGATCTACTCCTGCGATATGAGGATGTGTCTTATAAGACGATATATTTTTCAGCCACTTGATCAGGAACAGGATATGATGCGAGCATTCAAGGCTCAATAGAGTGATGATTGTGCGGCCAATCAAAGAATATTAAACTTTTCCAATTATAAATTCATTACACTATCGCTAATGTCATTCGTTAATTTCTTCGCTGAAATGAAGAAGTAGCAAAAAGGCATTACATTTTACTGACAGAAATCACCGCAGAGAATCACTCCACTGACGATGGTTTTTTGTCCTGCTCTCCTCAATTTTAAGGTTTGGCTTATTCGTGGAGACTCTCGGAACGTAACCGTAGTTCCGCGGGAATACTGAGGGCCGAATGTACAATAAAAAATATTGTGTAAAACATTATAATGAAAGTTAAATTTATTTCTCAAGATAAGGTTCAGGAAAATTTTAAGCCCCGTTCACATGGGAAATAAAAAAGCGGGTTCAAAATTTTCACCAATGACTACTTTTCATTTCTTACGGAGGAAAAAGATTGGCAAGCGGGTGCTAGAACTCCCAATGCTACCGCAATGTTTGCACATGTGAACGGAGCTATAGTGATTCCATTCATTAAACTCAGACATTCACTTGCTTGCATATAAACAAGACCGAGATTTCGAAGCAACATAATTTGCATGAATTCAATTCCTGTGATTTTGTATAGAACTGATTTCAAATATGAATTTTCGATCAAAGGTTTGGAATGTCGACTGACATGTTGCCAAATCGCGGCGAAATTTAGGGAGGAAATAAATGATGGAATTCGTCAAGCAATGAGTTTTCATTTAACAATGTCTTCTACTGTTCTTGGTCAGTTTGACTAAGACTGAAATTTTATATCAAGTTCTGCACAGCAAAAAGCAACAAATGTTCTGTCCGTTTAAACTTGATCATGCTGTTATCTCTCTCATTTTCAGCGAGATTAGAATATAAATATCCTAGCAAAAATATTGCGCATAAAAAATGGATTTTATTGTTTTGTTGGGCTCAGAAGCGACAAGGCAACCATTTTCTAGTACAGGGTGATGAAATGAAAAGTTATTTTTTTTATTTGAATAAATATACGATATTCTTATACAATATAAATGACGTAAATATGGTCTACACATTATTTGGATAATTTTTCTTGATTGTATTTATGCCTCTAGAATCAATAATTCATTATTCATTCCAGGATAGAGAGTGAATTTATTTCCCGTGGACACTCAGTTGTATTCCATATTTCCATAATTTCTCTGGAAATGATCTTAATGCTCTATCGGTGAAGAGCCAAAAAAAATCAAGAAAAAACACGGAGGAATAATAATCATTTTTCTGATATTGATGCAATAATATAATTATCTTGTTTACACAAAACATAGAATGAGTTTCAGTCACGCTAGATTCTTTTTTTTTTACCCCGTGGACAATACAGACATGTGTAAAGGACTCGTTACATCCATTTGTAAAGCGTGGACACTCCATTCTGTTTTTTTATTAACTGTCCAAACTTATATGACCTTGAGTTACATAATAGCGAAAAATTACGCACTATATTACAGACCGTTCAATATAAACATAGAGATTATATTTCCATAAAATTTGTTTGTTTGTACTATTTCTTGAGCGAAATAAGAACGAAAGGTAATAGGCATAATATGCGAGAAGTATCTCATTTCTACTCGAGAGGAAAAAGAAGAATAAAAGAGATGAGACGCGAATGAATCAGGTGGTTACTTCACACAAAGTCACTCCTTGATTTCCCTCAAGATTCAAGAGCGCCGAGGAGATTATAAGATTTAGATGGCTGGGGATGAAGCCAGAAATGAGCGACATCAAAGAATAGAATTAATGCTTTGCAGGAAAATATAGCTATATAGGAAATGTCTGGAAGGTGAGGATACATTTGTGATGAAATTTTGAAACTGAATACGTTTTGTTATACGATATTTTTAGAAAGGGGGACATCGTGAATCCATTGTTACACTATGCGGGAGTCAAGGCCCTTGAGAAGTAACTTTGCCGATAAATTTCTTAGAGATAAATAATTTCCTTTGTCAACTCTCAATAAATTGTCAGTTATATTCCAATTATATTCTTTTGTTAAAGTTGTATTTACCATTTTATAATTTGACGTAATGATGCCTTCTGGATCAAGTCTCTTCATGTTGAATCTGCGTTAAATGATCGCTAAAAAATACAAAATAAATGTAGAAACGATGCGTTTGAACTGTCTTAAGTAATTATTCAAGTGAATTTTAATGATGAAATTCTTATTGAAAATAAAGACAATAATGCATGTGATCTGCATGATATAACAACGCTAAACTGTTTGAATTCCTTTGTGTAGAGATTTCTTTCTTTGTCGTACAAGATTTCCTTACCAAAATATTAAATATTACTTGAAGCCAAGTCAACTCAGTAGAGAAAGTATGACAGTATCCCTGAAAAGGTTAATAATAACTGTAATTTAGTGTGCATCTGAGGTCAGGAATTACTGCATTGAAAAATAATACTTTTAACAAAAAATCTAGCAAGTTTCTCGTTAATGTGCATTTGGACTTGATGAAAATCAGTATGAGGCAGCAATTATCAACTATGATTAGGGAAACGCTTCTATGTCTTGCAAAAGATGTGATTCTGTCATATCATGTCAAACATGATGTAGTAATCAATATACAAGTAACAAGGGGCTCCCAATCTTTTAAATACGAATACAAGGAGCACAACGGGCGAACTGCCCAACGAGGTGGCTGAAAATACAGAAAACGCCATAAAAATATGGATGCGATATTATATATAAAAACTCAGGAACCTATGGAATTGTAGTTAATGATTAGAAAAATACTCCCCTTTGATGTCTCGGAACATAATTGCTTTTACTGTTGCTTTACCCTCGGAGAGTCTTATATGAAACCTTCACCAATTCAATGATTTCGATGGATCTGACATGATGTTTTTTCCTTGAGCTGATAATTTTTTTCATAGTTAATGACACGTAGAGACAGCCGGAAAAATCATTCAAAAAATATTTCAAATTGTACTGAATATACAGGTCCTTAAAGAGAACGTGATGGATGTACACAGGCTAAAAAATCACGTATGAAATAAATGTATAGAAATATATATATATAATATTACATTCCAAAAAATACATAACTACCTTCTTTGTGATTTAAACTGTATTAAAAAATGAATTCGGTTTGCAAACTTCTAAGTTAAAAAATAAAAAAAATGCTAAAAGCATATTTTATCACAGCCACAGATGCTCTGCGAGGAACAAAGAGTTGTTGTTAATTGGGACATCTACCAACCAATTCAAAACATACGTTTACGTCATATTCTTCCCATTTTATGTGCCGACGTGATTCTGCATTTTTATCTTTAAAGTGGCTGTAGTAATGAACGTTTAACGAACCTTTTTGCACGTATGCAAAAAACTATGCATTTGAGGATAAACACCAATTCAACATCGTTATTTACGAAAATGCTATAGCCTCATGGCCATTATTGAGTTAATCAGTGTTAAGTTTAAACCAGTTTATAGTCATATAAAAGGGTATACACACACATATATATATATATATATATAGCCTTTAGTTTATATAATTGCATTTTTAATTTGGTTGCTGTATTTTAGAAATATATGGCATCCGTATTCGTTATGGGCTTTTTTTTTCTTAGCCACCTCGTTAGGCATTTTTCCTGTTGTGGCCTTGTATTTGAATTCCATAAGTTTGTAAATAGTTTAAAAATACATAAAAAATGAAAGAATCGGTACATATTTGAATGTGGTCCGCGAAAAACGTATTCTCACAAAGAGAGTTTTAATTCAAATTCTTGTCGGTAGAGGGTGCTGCACGAAAGCAAATCACTGGAAATATTCAAATCAGAGTCCTATAAAATACAGTTTCGAATTAACAGCTCAATTCTGAATTTTCCGGTTAATGGCTCTTGCATGAGGTTTCGTTGTAATGTTGACATTCGTAGATAAAGCACTACTGGTAAAGTTGTTTTCCGCCAAAAACCGCTGCCTGAAGCTGTACGAACGTTCCGGACACAGGAAAAGAATGGGAACTAACTAAAAAATGACTAAAGTGCGCCATTATCCCGTACGTTACAACTGTTAGAACGGTTGCACGGTGGAATAACGTCCGCGAATTTTGTTCGCTGTGGCGGAGATTTGCATACAGTTTCTTCTTCTTCCCCAAGTTACATTTGAATGCATGTTGTTCTTTTTCTCCCTATACATTTCAACAGGAATGCCGTATTAACGTTTGCGGAGCGGCCGTTTCGAAACGCGATAACGCGTTTCATGTTTGACCATGCATTCTTTGATGACAATTCTGTGGTGTTTGGTCAGAACATGATGTCTCCATAAAATGGCTTTTATATCTAAAAGTAAGTCTTGCTAATTATAACTAATTAGAAGTGAGATAAATGCACAAATACGTTCGTACGGCTAAACAACATGCTAATGTATAATATTTTCATTTTTATTTGTGCGTATGCTTTATTTTTTACTTTTAAATGACATTGAAAATCCTTATATCTCAAAAATGTGATTTTGGAGTTATGTTTTGACCAAACCCCACACAATTGTTTGTATTGGTGTGAACTATCACCTCTTAAAGTTTTTTCCCATCTTTTCTGAATCACCCTGTATATACAATCATGTGTGAACTGATTGATTCACTGATTCATCATCGCCAAGTTGAAAGCGCTGAAGTTATAAATATCAAATTTGGTCAGTAGTTTTATTTCACGACGTATAAAAAGACTCAATAAGAAGGTGTCTTTTATTTATTTTTTTATTTATTTATTAATTTTGTTTTTAAATTCTAACCCTAAAGGTGTCATAAGATGGTTCAAAGTAAGGTAACATAGAGAAAACCTGCTGAGTCGAAACAGTTGAAAGCTGTAATTATGAAATTTGGTCAGTAGTTTTATTTCATGACAAAGATTCACTAAGAAAAGTTTTTTGTTGAAATTCGACCACTGGGAGAGGGGGGGGGGGGGTTCAAAAGTTACACAGAGAAATCCCGCTTTGCCGAAACCACTGTGGCTGCAAACTGAGAATTTGGTCAGTATTATATTTTATAATATACACACCCTCTAGTACGGGCGAAGTCGTTGATATAATAGCTAGTCCAGTATATTCTTGAACCTGTCTTCACCATGTTCGTAAAATGTTGCGGTAAGTACTGAAGTCTGTGGTGTTCAGTAAATTACGTGAATAAAAAATTTATTCGATAAAGATAGAATAAGGAAAAAAAAAACCATTTAATGAAATTTAATTAAATCATTAAAAAAACATTTAATATGAAAAAAAAAATCGATAATTTTCTTTCTTCATCAAATTTGAAAGCGTCCTTTTCGACGACATCTAATTTCCGGATCGCATTTCAAAACTCAGAGCACATGATTGATATTCTCATCCGTCATTCCGAGCATCTTTATGACGTTTGCGAAATCTCCATTCCGTCGGTGAACTAATTAAACCGTGTTCGAATGAATCACGGTTAATTAGTATTTATGATAATTCTATTCCTTTTCGAAAGTTATAAATTTTCTTGAATCCCTCTCTCTCTCTTACTGAGCTGTGCTCTGAATCTCTTTCTCCAAAAGCCGCTAAAGGTCGGAGATCGGTTTATGTGTACAGGGATGCGCAAACCCATCGCATCGCTCGTTTCGGCTTAGATCGCTTAAGGTACGGGTTGAGCGGGGGTATACTAAAACAAAATGGTGGTTGTTCTCAACAACTAACGATGTACTGGTGCTTGAACTGAATGTCATCGCCGTCGGTTTCCGCAAGCTTTTTTTGAATTACCTGGACTCGGAATAGAATCCCATCCCTGCGAGCGATCGAATGTTCCAGAATCTTGTCTCTAGGGGGATTTTTATCCCCCCCCCTCCGTACTATACCGGCACGCCACCCCGGGATCCTGTAATCTCCTGTTGATTGAAAGGGTTGCCTATACTGAAGGATTTGAGCCGCAATATCTTTAATGGGGAGAGGCAAAGGGTTTTGGTATTTTACGCTGTTAAATTCGTTTTATTCTTTATTCTCTTGACTATTCCCCAAGCTAGCGGTATCTGGTGGCATTTTTAAAGGGAAACGGTGATACCTCGGCCAACGAAGACGATTCTTTCGAGAATCAGGTTCGTGAACCGAAATCTTCGTTTGCGGAAACGAGATTTCTCGTAGGTTTTTTATGAAAATCGTTCAAGGTACTGCCCAAAATTTGAAGATGTGTTTTTTGAAACACGGGATGTGTAAGTACTGAAGATCTTTTTGTTTTACATTAATGTACACAACCAACACCGCTTTAGCAGACTAAAACCGGTGTTGACAGAACCCAGTCGAGTTCGTAGGTGTCCTCAACCGATTTTGATTTAGGCAGCTTATTTCTGTGTCTGATACATGCAGATGGGGAAAAATAAACTCCTACCGATCAGTTTGATGATGAGAATCTTGCACTCTGAAAGAAAAACATGGGCTATTTTTTTTCAATGCTTTTTCTATTAACCGAATATTTAATTTTTCATGAAATTATTAAAAAACTTCCAGAAAGACAAGCATAAGAACATGTGGAAAGAGATTCAGAAGTGGACATAAGTAAATTAAGCTGAAGTGACAGTAATTCTGATGGCGCCCAAGTAGCGTGGTAGTAAGATTCTCGTCTACCACCGTGAAGAAGGTTGCTGTCTCGGTTCCACAATCAAACACCAGGGGGTTATATAGATAAGATATTTTCTCTAATGAGCTTGAAACGACCAACGATATAGATAGCGCTTTCAATTCAAACCCATCTCATTAATCGCAGTAAATCGCAATATACGATATAGCCAGAGTTGCGGTTGGTGAAGGAGTAATAATGATGGTAATAATTATGATGATGATTGACGTTAAAGTTGAGTTGACGATACGACTGTGTAAGTTAGCGCATGCATCAATACTAACGAAAATGTCCGTTAACAGAGGCTGAAAAATACCGGAAAAAAGTCTCTTCGTTAGCCGAAAAATTCGTCAGCCGAAGCGTTCGTTGGCCGAGGTATTACTGTACAGAAATACTCCCCGCCATCTTCCCCGCTGATACTCTGTGTCTTACAAACTCCATTTCAACGAAATTTCTAGGGGAAAAAAATAAATAAAATGTTTGTTCTTTTCCTCAATCGATGATGATTTGATCGAATTGTTCTTCGTGTGGTGGAAGAGGCAGAGAGAGAGAGAGGTCTTAAAGCCTATCTAATGGCGACCGAAACTCGATTTCATCGTCGGTCATTCGCTATATATTGAGGGAACAGATAACTCTTTCTTTAAAAGGACAAATCGAAGGACCACTCGCTGCTCAATAAAATAAAATAAACGTATTTCCCGTGTCTTGTTTGATGAGAAAAAGAATGACCCCAAGAGTGCAATAATATGAACAGTTCAATTTTTACGCACGTGTAGAACTATGCTCCTAATTTTTTTTTCTGTATGTACCAGTCCACCCCACCCCCCCCCCATTAGCCGGCATGTCATTAATATCGGGGATACCAGCTTTTTGAATGCAAGAGTCCGGTTCAATACAGGGATGCCGGACAAAGCAAGGTTCAATAAGAATCACATTATACATTCAGAAGATCGATATCAACCTATATCAAATAATCAACTTTAAAGCGGTTTCTGAGATTTTCCTGATCCGCATTATAACTGCCACAGTGGAAATCACTAAACTTTCTAGAAATTGCCACCTGTTTTCAAGAATATTTTTTTCTGATTGCGCGTAAGCTGATAAATGCTTCCCTCAACACCGATAATAACAATAATAATAAAACAAGGAAGAGTAAAAACTATCATTCTCTATTATTTATGTTATTCGATAATCGATATAATTTGATCGGCCCCTTTTCAGGGATATTGATTGACTACTTTGTGATGAATGTGGTTTCCCAAGCGGCCTTCTATTGATAACGGTATCAATTTGCAACAAGGTTGTTCCAATATATCGCGCTCCACCTCCTCCTCTCTAAACAAATGTATGAGGCTGCTTGGGGTGTTCTTGCTGGTGCTATCATCTGTTTTTCTTACCTTGAAGGAAAGATATAACATGAAAGTTCAAGAAGTTAACTATATCATATCAAAACATTTTAAAAAATCTAATTTGCTGACATAGTTTTGTTTTTGAAACGATAAATATTTTTTTTACGACAGAGGGCAACGTGTTGCCAAACCCAGAAAAGAGTGAATCAGAAAGTTTAAAGAGAAAAATTAAGAAATTTTCCTCAATCTTATATATGACAACCATATGTTTATGGGCATCTTTTTATCAGCTACCTCGTTGGGCATTTTGTCTGTTGTGGCGTTGTATTTGTATTTGTATTTGCAGAAAAGTAGTTTTCAGTGTTTCGGAGTGTCCGTGATAACACCCGCCTTCGGCCACCTTTCTTCCCACGCTTCCCAGGGTGTCTCACACCTGCCCCATGCGTTTATATCGGTGAAAATTCTGATTAGTTCATTCGGTGATTCTGAACCAAAAACGAAAGAACCGAAGTGATAATCACCTTCGATGGCCAAAGAGCATCAGAGACGGAAATGACTTTAAAATATCGTCTCTATACCAAAGTACCTACGCAAACAATTTAGGACAACCTGTATAAATGCGACCAAGAGTGAAACATTGACCATTCATCGCTACAGAGACCAAATCTTCGTCACATGCTCCTTTTGCTGCATCCATTGGCGTTGATTTTAACTTAGTGGCCACTAATCACGGACTACACAGTAAAGAAAACCATTAAGTAAAGAAACCATTGAGTCAACGGAGAAAAATTAATGCACAGAAATCTGTTTTTTTAATGTTACATCGGAAAACCTTCATAAAAGTCAGTAATTAATGGGTGTGAAGGTCATTTTTTCCTTCCAAGTAACGTATAGTGCGCGTATTCAATTATACGTCAATTCACAAACCGGAAAATTTCGCCAATTGTTAAAATCGACGTCATATCTCAATGTTTTTAAATAGTGCACATATAGAAAGAGCGAGTATTACTAAATAGCTGGGAAAAAATAGGATACTCCCTCTTTCAGGTATGGCAGCCAAATGGAGCAGTGATAAACAACTTCCCAAAACTATAGAGCAGAGATCAACCTTTTTTCTAGTCGCGAGCACCGTTACAGAAAATATGATATACGAATGCATGAAATCAGAATGATTTCAATCCTTCAATACAATGAGCATAACATGTTTAATTGGAATTAATGATCGCAAAGTGCTCGCGAGCACGAAATCAGACACAAGCATTGAGCACATCTCGGTGGTTCAGGGAGCAACGGGTTAAAGAAAGAAACAATTTATCAGAAGTTCTGTTTCATGACGTAGAAATGGATTAAGGACCTGTTTTACCAAGTTCAACCCAGAAGGTGTTTGAAAGGTAAAATTCGTGAAATTTGGTCAGCAGTTTTACTTCATTGACGTAAAAACTCACTAAGAAAGATTTTTTTTCTTTCGAAATTTGGTCTCTAAGAGGTTGTGGGGAGTCATATGGGGAAATCACGCTGATTCGAAACAGCTGAAACAATAAATATGGAAGTTGCTCAGTATTTTGTATTGTAATGTGGAGACACATCGAGAAGGTACTTTTCAAAATTCACTCTCCCTAAGGAGGAGGGGTTCATAGTTTATATGGAGGCAATCATCACTGACTCGAAATCGATAAATATGAAATTTAGTCAATATTGCATTTGATAATGTAAATATCCACTTTAAGACGCGATTTCTTAAAATTTATCCCCCCAAGAGGGTCATGAGGAGGCTGAAATGGTGTATGGGGAAATCACCGCCGAGCATTTTTCAGACTATCAAATCCACGAGAGTGAAGCCGCGACTAACAGCTAATTGTCCTATATATAAAATGCATAGCTAACAGCACTCACACCGAAAATTACTGGCGATCTGTTGGTTCTAAAGAATAATTCCAATTAGAAAAAAAAGAAAACAAACAACTATATTATTCAAATAGCATGTGTGTGGATGTAAGGTAATTCATTCTTATTCCAAGGGGTTGTAAGTTTATCAAAATAAAATAACGTTTTATACAGACACCCTGTGCTCAAAAACCCGATTCAAAAGTTCTTACTCTGTCTCTCCACAGGAAAACGAAACAATTAAACGTTCCAAAAGTGCATTATTAACGCGTAATAAAAACACGTTTTATTACGCCCATTTTTTATCACGTTTTTCCTTTTTTTTTCTCCATTTTCCGAATTCAAATATATCAGTAAATATTGAACTTAGTTACGTGAAATTTTTAGGCTTGCCCGCCAAACATCATTTTTAATAAACACCGTTTCTTCTCGGACACATGGTATTTATTTTTGAATATCATACATTTGCTAATGTAACAACAAGATTACATGTTTCATAAAAATATAGATTTCTTTATTCTAGCTTTCGAATTGAAAAAATGAAAAATACGAAAATAGTATATATATATTTCATGATTGGCACACTTCCCATATATTTCTTATATGTGATCGATAGGCTTCAAAAATATTCATTATCGGAATCAAAAACAAGAATACGTTTGCATTCAAAATATCCAAAAGTTGGGAAACCATTTCGAATAACATGAAAGGGATGTTAATGATTTTCGTTAATGGTTACATTAAATGGAAACACAACATCTCGCGCACTACAAGATGCAATTAGAAAGCAATATTATGAAAGATTTGCACGAAATATTATCCTAAAACTGCATAAGAGTCAATAATTTGATCAATCAGAATATTTAGATTCCAATTCCTTGTTGAATTCACAATAATTGTGGAGTTGCTTCAGAAAGGTGAATGTCATAACCGTTGCTGAATCTAAAATGAATGCCAAACATTCGATCAGCTCGATGGGCATCCGTGTAAGACTTAAAGAAATGAAGAGTTACAATATCGTCCGCACATCAAGAGATATTCCATTTAAATTAGGATTCCTGGCAGTAAATCTGATTGATTTCGGCATTGGCCGGAGAAGGAATGCAGCTAATGATATACGCCGAGTGCTTCTGTTGGTTTTAGGTGTTTTTGTCTATAATCTGGATATGATTTTCTTATTCTTAAACGAGTTGGACAGACAATTATCCGCTTTTAATGATATCGCTGTTGCTTTAGAACTAATGATGCACTTGTCATTTTGGTTGACCATTATCAACAGAGGTCATAAGATGCGAATGCTACTGAAAAATTTGAGATACGCTTGCAAACGCATCGATTCTTCGGGCAGATCTGATAAAAACAATCTCTTGGTCATTTCAATGCAATCAATTTTGTTCATCTCAGCTTGTGTTCATCCTTGTTTACGAATCCTGAATGCATACGTATATGATGATTATCTATTGCGTTATTTGAGACCGCTTTATGTTTTCCGCACGTTCAGAAAGTCTGATGGATTATCGTTGCTGATACCGATCTTCATCTTAAAAGCTTTCATTTCGTACACGACGCATACATTATTAATAACATTGTTCGCCATATATTTTATCGCAGTTTGTGATCAATCTACAAAACTTCTGACGGCATTTCGTTTAAAACTATGTGGTCACGTCGATGTTCGATGTCCTAATACGAATAATCTTTTCGACCAATACCAACAGACTTTATGCAAGGCTCTCGATGAAGTCGAAGAAATCATAAACATACCAGCAATGCTATTCACGGCGAAGTTATTTAGTTCAATGTTTTTCAGCATTAGAATACTTCTGAATGAAAGCTTGTTCTGCCTCGGATATTTGCAGTGTTCACCCTTCTACCATTTCATTTCACTTATGGTTACGATTTACATGGTGACAATGATACCCGCGACGGAATTCCACGAAGAAGGTTTGCGTCTCAAAACCCAGCTGCAAGATCATTTCTTGAAAAATGGGTGGGAAAACGTCAATTTAAAAGAAAACGCTTTTATTGAGACCGTGAGAAGAAGAGATTTTTCATACAGCGCTTGCAACGTGTTCCGTTTCAAGAGGAGCTTTATATTAGCTTTTCTTGGCACCATACTAACGTATTCGTTGCTTATTCTACAACTAAATACGAATCCTATGCATTCATCTAATGGGACATATCATTCTTAGCTGATATCGAGAATTACGAATTTTTAAAATGATTGGAAGAATGAATGTTCAGCATCAGTTGAACAATATCTAGTGGGGTTTATCGATATTCTTTTATACTCGGTTGCTTTATTTTGGTTATATTTCACATTCATGTTTTTATGGGCATAATTTTTCAGCCACCTCGATGGGCATTTTGACTGTTGTGGCCTTTGTGTTTGTATTTGTATTTAGTTTCCCTTTCTAGTTATATCGTATTGTTTCGCATATGACGATATTCATAAGATTGCCTACACTAACATAGTGTGGATATTCGCAGATTAGAATAATTGGTTTTCGATTTTTTTTCTCTCACAGAATTGAAAGTGTGTCGATGTGCTTTACCTGCAAAAAGAAATTTACTGCAAAAGCCGCTAAAATCATATGTTCAGTTTGTTGGGAATATTTTCGTCCCAAATGTACAAATGTTAATGTTAAATTGTCGGACGCCCAGATTGCTTGCTAGTTATGTCCCAGGTGCTCTCTTGGCCTCCTGAAAATGAAAGGAGCAACTGATTTTGTCGGTGGGGTCAGCAAGAACATTCATGACACCCGTGACAACCTGGTGACAACCTGAACGACAACCTGGCGTGTACTGACTCTGATTCTGTCAGTGATGGTCAGTGGGACGATAGATCAACTTTCATCCAAGATGATGTGATGGTGCAGGTGCGTTTCATCGGAATAAAATTACAACTATATTAGATGAATCGCAGGAAAACATCAATGTTGTTGGAGCTATCAAGTTTGTTTTATCGCTACAAGTGGACACAGATACCAAGCTAATGTCTATTTCTTAAAAATATAACACTTCACGGGACCGTATTATCAATTTGGAAAGCTCTATTAAGGGTACTAAAGTTCGCATGCACAACTTTGAAGCAAGGCTGATTAATATGGATCAATCTCTTGCTGACCATCAATCAAATCTTACTAAATTGACACGCGTAAAGCGGAAAACGCTTTATTGAAGCTGAAAATTGTGGAGCGGGAAGATCGAAGCCGCAGAGAAAATCTGATCTAGAAGAGACGGACATTGAAACGAAAGATCAACTGGAAGATAGAATAATGGGAATATACTTCTGTCATCTTGGTATTAGTGACGTGTCTTTGACAGGGTACACAGAATCGGAAGAAAGGGTGAAAGGTACACCCGTCGTGTGATTTGCAAACTCTCATATTATAAACAGAAAGAATTGATTTTCGTATGAAACTCAAGGGGGTCTGATATTTACATTGATGGAGGATTTCTCTGCGAGCACCCGCGTGGCCCGTGTAAAGTTGCGCTTACATGGCCGCGATCTCAAGATCAACGGAGATCGGAATATTCGCTTGATTTGTAATAAACTTTTTTGTGGTGATCGTGTTTACGCCTACGATTGCGAACTCTGATAGTGTAGCTGACCTTGCTGCTGTTGACCCCGGAAAATCTAACCCTCGCACGGATCCGGATTTAGCAACGACTTAAAAACATAAATGATTTTTTTTACAGCCGAAGAAAACATTCGCAAATCACCTCATTTTTATCCCCCTTTCAGAGGTTTTGCTGAGCTCAAGACCACAACATAAGAACTCTTTCCCGTCAGGTCAACATATTGCTGAGTATGAATCGTCACATAGAACCAATACATCATCTTCAGCGTTATTCTACAACGTCGAGGGTGTGAGTAACAAAACTTTTTCCCGCATTTTTGGCATAACTTGTACACTTCGATTTATTTTTTTTAGTCGAAACTTGACATAACGAGAATTCAGATTTGACCTACAATAACACCAATTTTCGCGTAATACACCACAAGCAATCAATTTCAGTTAGATCTAGTGGAGGCTTGGCACCAGCTTATAAAAGACTAATCTTGCACATGTGTGTTTTGAAACAGAACAGGTTTTTTTTTTCTTTTGTAATGGTTTCCGATTATTACCCCCGTTTGACAAAATGTTTCTTCGTATTTTGTTAGTTTCCTCCGGATAATCAATATGATCCAGAATTTTATGATTTTCTTGATTATGTCTCCAACATTTCCGAACAGTACGAATTTATTGTTTTTGCCGTTGATCTAAACGCTCGAATGGGAAAAAAAGTTCTACTTCCCATTAAATAACTTTTCAGACAGCGGATGGGATATGGTTTATAGGAAATCCTAAGATAAAATTACAAATCGCAGGGGAATGGGGTTTGCAGTAAGCAATAATCTCATTTTATTAAATGGTACCTGTCCCTGTTTTTTGTTTCTCACTCGATCTATAATTTTTACCTATTTAATTTTAAGGTTTGTGACAGTGTTCATCTTAGCACTTTCCCATTGAGACAAACCTATTTTTGCCGCTCGCAACTGGTCATCGGATACTTACTATTATTAAACCACACATGTACCTTGTCCAGATTCCTCTGCGGAACTTCTAACGAATTGGTACATGTTGGAATGTGCGTATCCGTGTTTTGAACCTAAAGTGAAGCTTGTTTGTGTGTAATGTTTGTTATAGTGCTGCCATCCACCACATATTTTTCAAACCATGAGTGAAGTGTAATGTTTCTTGGTATCTACTTCTGCAGTATCAGAGAGTATCTGTTCGAATCCCACCGGCGCCACAGTGGTGGTCGGCTGAAGTTGGTTTCCTGTGGTTTCCAACTTCAAGGCGTGAATGTGAGCCGATCTCCCCGTTAAAAAGTCTCGCCACAGAGAGAAACAGGCCTACAACGTAACAAATATTTAATCATTACACTTCACTCACAATTTGAAGTATAGATGGCAGCACTGAAATATCAAGCACAACACTAGCTACACACTCAGACTATTAGGTGCACTCACTTTGTTCCAGACTCTGCCACGAAGCTGGGCTGGAAGATATCTCGGCAATGGTATAAGTCCGGTGGCAGAGCCCCTGGTGTTCATTCATTCATTCATGCAGTATCAAAGAAATCTAAATGGCTCTGCAGCTCCAAAGTTTTTCGATGGAATTTGATAATCTGTTGCGATCTGAGAAAACCTAGATCAAATGCTCTCACGTTTGTGGAAATGATGGTTGCTGTTGCAACAACTCCTCTCAATTTTGGGATGCTCTAAAAAATTTCCGCATTCGAAAAAATCTTGTATCGAATGTCGAAAAGTCGCTGTCGAAAGTTTAGCAAAATTATTATAGTACCCTTTTTTCAACTTCAGGGAATCGCATGCGCGTACCTAGTTATGATGCGGTTCAACTAACTGATAGGTCGGACGGGATTCTTGACATAACAATAACAATGACAGAACTGCATACAGCTATAAAAAAATCTAAAAATGGTAAAGCCCTTGGGCGTGACTTGATCCTAAACGAATTTTTCATAATTTTAGCCCGAGTACAAGGCAAATTTTACTATCAATATTTAACAATATTTTTGACTAATGCATCTCAGAGAAATGGGCTGAAGTAATAATCTGTCCAATCTTTCTCCCCACTACAAACAACTTAAAAACGGTTTTGGTGTTGAAAGCTACCTCACTGACTCTACAATGTTCCGCTTAAATTCAAATGAATTCTCACATGCAAATTCGTTTTGGTGCAAACATGTTGTTCATAAACGGGAGAATACTTGAATTAAATTCGCAGGTGTTCGTGTACTGTATTTGAGACCTGGCTTCATATACTAATGGCATGTTCCATTTACAATGCCTTTAAATGCAAATATTTCGACTCAGCCAGACATACAACCTCTTTGATTGCCTTTCCGAAAAATTGTGAAAATCAAAATCGCCCATTCTATCTGCGCTGTCTGATACAATATCTTTTAATTACGTTTTTCAGGACTGAATATCTCCACCTGATAAATAAATAAATAAATATATATATTTTTTTTTTCAATTCTTTAATTACTAACATATGGCGATATGTACATTTCACTAATATTGAAAAAAAGATAACACACAAAAAACATTGAAAAATGTTCATGATTATTGGTGTTTGATAATGGCAAAAACGCACGATTTTGAGATTTTTGAATAATTTTTGGGTATATTCTGGGGGGGGGGGCCCTTATGTACTGCTCATAATCATTTGCATTATCTTTCAAACAGAGAAGACTTCATTTATAATTAATTCTTTGTGTGTTTTTTGCAAAATGTTTATTTTACAATTTGTTCTTGTTCTATTCTACTGTATTTTTTATTGTTGCCACCTATTGCAGATGCTTTTTTGCTTAAATCAATAAAGATTTTTGATTTTTTTTTTGATACTGTGGATATTCATTTTAATATTATTGTTATTCACATGAGCTTCAGAAAAATTTCATGAAATTATGTATTAGTTGATTCAAAAGGGAAAAAAAACTGTGTGCGATTATATCCAAAACACGACAATTATTTACGGAACTCTTTTTGTGTTTAAAGGAAATCCACGAAGACAACTTGAACAGAAACACAAACTTTGACTAAAATTTGTTATTACCGTACCTTCTCACAAGTTTCACCTATTAGTCCTCGTTGAAATTCAGAATAACTTGAAATTTTCAACGATGTAACCTTTGAATGTTTTAACTCTTTAAGAGCAGTTTTTATAATTTTTGTGATCCGCATTATAACACCCACAGTGGAAATCAAGGAACCTTGTAGAAATTTCTATCCATTTTGACGAAGAATATTTTTTCCCGATCCCGTGAGCTGAAAAATGCTTTCGCTCAACACAAAAAATGACAATAATAAACGAGGAAGAGAAAAAAAACTGGTTTTGTTTTTTATGCTGTACGTCATAATCGTATATTACCTCGAAAGGAAAAACACCCTTTCTCTGTCCCTCTTTTATCAAACTTTGAACAAAAGCCAACTCCGCCCACTGGCAGTTGATTGACGGAAGTGGGGGGGGGGGGGAGATATGTTATTAAGCAGAGTCTTGTTGACAGCAAACACATTTTCCTGAAAACGAATATAATTCATGAAATTCCAGAATTGATGAAAGAAAAAAAATCTCCAGAAACAGGTATATAACGAACAGGAAGAAAAATCAGAATTTCAGAATTGAGATGAAATATCAGAATTTCAGAATTGAGATGAAATATCAGAATTTCAGAATTGAGATGAAATATCAGAATTTCAGAATTGAGATGAAATATCAGAATTAGTATCAGAAAAGTATCATCACAAAATTTAAAGGAATGCTGAGAAATATCAACTCACCAATGAACTTTCAAAATTAATTGAAAAAAATATCCTGAAACTCACGAAAATTCAGAGTTAATAATAGAAAGAAATTCCAGAATTGAGAGAGATGTAATGAAAAATTCAGAAATAATGATATGAAAACCAAGAATTGATAAAAAAAAAAATCCCAGAAATATTAATGAGAGAAAAACTCAGAATTTATGAAAATTCTGAATTATAATGTGGAAAACATCTCCAGAATTCATACAAATTCAGAATTGATGAGAGAGAAAATTTAATTACGTTGTACGGTAGACAGGAGTTGTGCTGAGTGTAGAAGAAGGGCCGATTGTACACACCACCGTATGCTATTTAATATATTGAAAGCTCCAGGACAAACCGGTTTGATGTGTAGTAAAATTGCTGCAATTTAGCTTGATAAACAATCAACGAAATTGCAGAAACTAGAAACTGCTTCATGACAAGCCCTCTTCAAATATTGCTCCATCTGGTATTTCTCAGAAAAAACTGAACAATGGCACTTTTGTTTGAACCTGCATTTCATAAAATTCAGTTGCGATTCTAAAATTATTGTTATTGTGCATACTTCAATGTAGGGGTGGGATTTTTTCGTTTGAATTTGATGAAAGTGTAGTGATTAACGATGATAAAATCTATTCAATTTATTTATTAAACTAAAACAAATCACAAAAATCACTACATACGCATGGAACAGACATACACATACGCGACAACATGTGACACCTCAACCAAAACACCGAGTGTCATCTCCAGACGGCTTTGACTTCTCTTCCAACCACAAGGAAAAATATGTATAATATCCGGACGGCTTTGACCGATTCCCCACAGGTAGTCCCCCACCAGCGATAGCGAGAGAACTACCTGCAAGGCAACCTGAATCTGACTCGTCTACCTGAGCGGGTGGTCATGAAAGTTTGGTCCTCGTCACTGGAAGTCTGTTGATCTTTTGAAGTTATTGTTGCTTGCTGATGCTTTGAACTTGTGGTTGCTTGCTGTGAAGTTGTTGTTGCTTGCTGTGAAGTTGTTGTTGCTTGCTGATCGTTAGAAGTTGTCCGCTGATGCTGTGAAGTTGTTGCTTCTTGTTGATCGTTGGAAGGCTTGTGGGCATTGAAGGGCAGGTCATCACCACAGATGTAAGCCGGTTTGACTCTGTCTATGCTTACAGATACTGGTCGACCT
Organism: Pholcus phalangioides; assembly: GCF_987345545.1. NCBI lineage: Eukaryota > Metazoa > Arthropoda > Arachnida > Araneae > Pholcidae > Pholcus > Pholcus phalangioides. The sequence goes on along the minus strand of NW_028301599.1, from coordinate 4,537,278 downwards.
TTTATTAGTATTTGGAACACCTTTTCTGATCTTGACAGTACTTGGTAAGGTCCCTCGTACGGAGGTTCTAGGCCTTTCTTCACTCTGTCCGTGCGGAGGAAAACATATGAGCAAGACAGCAGGTCCTTGCTGACAAAAACAGAATGTTTTCCGTGGCGAACAGTCTGTCTTGGGCTTAAATTTTCCATGGTGGTCTTCAACTGATCAACGAAGCTTGATGGATCTGGGTGATGACGACTAGGTACGAAAAACTCTCCTGGCAGCCGTATAGGTGCACCATACACCATTTCCGCAGTTGTAGCTTGCAAGTCCTCCTTCCAGGCGGCTCGAAAACCCAACAGAATCGTAGGAAGTACTGTTACCCAGCGGTTAGTTGCATGAGCCTTGATAGCAGACTTAAGGTCTCGATGGAAGCGTTCTACTTGACCATTTGCTTGTGGATGGTATGATGTGGTCCTCTGGCGATTGGTTCCCAAGAACTTGGTTAGAGCCTTGAACAAAAAGGACTCAAACTGGACACCTTGATCTGAGGTGATTCTGTTAGGTGAACCGAACCGAACAACCCATCCAGAATAGAAAACCTTGGCCACGGTGTCAGCAGAGCTATCCGGCATAGGGAAGGCTTCAGGCCATTTAGAGAAGCGATCCACACAGGTGAGGCAATATGTGTAGCCTTCTGATGGAGGCAAAGGGCCTACAATATCAATGTGGACATGTTCAAACCTGGCATCAGGTGGTGAAAATTCCCCATGTGGGCTCTTCGTATGCCGACTCACTTTAGACTTCTGACAGTTAATGCATGTACGTGACCAAGTAGTCACGTCAGCCCTCAGTGCGGGCCACACGAAACGCTCTTGAACTAGTTTCACAGAGGCCTTCACGCCAGGATGTGACAGTCCATGCAAGGCAGTGAAGATGTCCCTACGCATCGAGGATGGAACCAGTGGTCGAATGCGTCCTGTAGAGACGTCACAGTACAGCTGAAGCTTTGATTCATCAACAGGAAGAGAGTGGATTTTCAAGGAAGTAGATAAAGGATTGGTGAGTAGTTGCTGAATACCCTCATCTTTGAGTTGTTCCTCTGCCATTCGTTTGAAGTCGGTGGGAGATGGTGTGTCTATGGAAGATATAGATATCCGAGACAATGCATCTGCCACAACATTTTCTGCACCCTTGATGTGTCGGATGTCTGTGGTAAACTGGCCAATGAAATCCAAGTGTCGAAGCTGACGAGGTGAGCATTTGTCAGTAGTCTGTCTGAAGGCATATGTGAGAGGCTTCTGATCCGTGTACAGGACGAATGAATGGCCTTCAACCATGTGCCTGAAATATTTGATAGCAGAGTAAGCTGCCAACAGCTCTCGATCATAGGCACTGTAATTCTTTTGTGCAGGAGATAACTTCTTGGAGTAGAACCCAAGTGGCTGCCAAGATCCTGACACACGTTGTTGCAAAGTTGCACCCATGGCAATATCGGAAGCATCTACCACAATAGCCAAAGATGCTGCTGCCACTGGAAATGCCAAAGCTGTTGCATCTGCCAGATCCCGCTTAGACTTCAGGAATGCTTCATCGGCTTCTTTGGTCCAAACGATCTTCCTCTTATCGTTTCGCTTGGAACCCGCTAGAAATTTATGCAGGAGTACCTGCGTCTCTGCTGCTTTTGGAACGAAGCGACGATAAAAATTGAGGAGGGCCAAAAATCGTCGGAGCTCTTTGACTGTGTCTGGCTTTGGGTATTGAGCGATGACCGACACTTTCTCAGGAAGAGGTGCAACGCCAGTTGCAGAGATCATATGACCCAAAAATCGAACTGATGGTTGCCCCAGAACACATTTAGCAGCGTTGAGGCGAACTCCGAATTCGGAAAAACGTTTGAATACTTGTCGCAAATGTTCCTTGTGCTCTTCAGCGTTTGTAGATGCCACGAGAACATCGTCGAAATACGGTACACAAAAGGTGAAACCCTGCAACACCATATGTATGAACCTCTGGAATGTTGCAGCTGCATTCGATAGTCCGAAAGGCATGAAGAGAAATTCGAACAGCCCGAATGGTGTTGTTACGGCTGTTTTCGGAATATCCTCTTGTCTCACAGGGATTTGATGAAAAGCTTTTGCGAGATCTAGGGTGGAGAATATTTGTTTCCCCTCTAGCACCTGGAGACAGTCCTGGATGTGCGGAACGGGATATCTGTCAGGGATAGTTGCAGCATTTAGTCTCCTGTAGTCGCCGCATGGTCTCCAATCGCCGTTGCACTTGGGTACCATGTGCAGTGGGCTTGCCCAGCAACTTTGAGATGGTCGGCAAACTCCTTGGGCAACTAGATGATCGAATTCCCACTTGGCTGCACGCAGCTTGTCCGGTGGTAGCCTGCGAGGTTTTGATGCAACTGGCGGGCCTTTGGTCTCAATGCAGTGTTGGACGTCATGTTTAACAGCATTAAACGTTGCTACAGTCTCTGTCAGTTCAGGGAACTCGGTGAGAATTCGATGAAATTCACTATTGTCCCGGATGCATTTCACTGCTGGGGATGGTACGTCCGCACCAGCAATCTTGCAATGTGAACGAAGCTGAGTGAGTGGATCGATTAATTGACCGCGCCGAACGTCTATAAGCAGTCCGAAATGCCGCAGAAAGTCAGATCCGATGATTGGACGTGAAACGGCAGCAACGATGAATGACCAATGAAATGCACGACGAAGTCCTAGGTCTAGTTTTAACAGTCGTTGACCGAAGGTGTGTATGGCAGTTCCGTTTGCAGCAAACAACTGAAGCTTGTCTGGCTGACGTCGGGAATCTTCTTTGCGTAGTGGCAGTACAGATACATCAGCGCCAGTGTCTATGAGGAACTGCACGGAAGATGACTGGTCAGACAGATATAGCCGGAAGCATTCGAGTTTGCCGTCACTCTGAGTATCGAGTGACGGCCCAACTAGTTTCCCTGCTGGTTGAAACTGCAAGGCTGGACACATTTGGTTGCTTTTTCTTTGAAACGCCAGTGGTACCAGCAGTGCTGGTAATTTCTGTCACGACTGCTGGAACGCTGACGAGATCCTCGGCGATTTCTTGATTGGGATCGAGCACGCGTTTCGAGACGCTGCAAACGGGAAGAAATGTCCATTAGAATGGTCTGCATTTGCGAAGCTTCAGCTGAAACCGCATGAATTGCAGTGGAGCTTTCCGCGGCGGCAAGTATGGCATCAGCCATTTCTGTCAATTTATCCAGGCTATCATTGGATATCGCTAGTATTTGCTGAACATTTGTAGGCAGCCGCTGGAGGAAAAGAGACTTCAAAATATCATCACTCACCCGTTGCCCAGCTTTACTTCGCATTTCCAGGAGAAGGCGTGATGGTTTCCGATCACCCAGTTGCAATCCAGAAATTAGGTCGCGCAACCGCTGTTCCTCCGAGTCCGCATACTGCGTGCACAAACGGTGTTTAAGCGTAGCGTAAGATGTTGCGGTGGGTGGGCTGGTGATAATGTCCCCGACAACAGACAGCTCCTCTGGTTGCAAGGCAGATACGATGTGATGATACTTGGTCACCTCGGCTGTCACTCCTGCCAGAAGAAACTGACTTTCCATCTGCCTAAACCAGATCTCCGGATTTGTTCGCCAAAACGGTGGAGCTTTTACGGAAACATGGGCGATCTCTGCCGAACCAGTTGCGTTTTCATCTGCCATTTTGTTTTGCTTAAATCCTTTGGTTGCCTGTCCTCTTCACAATATAGGTCACCAGTTGTAGTGATTAACGATGATAAAATCTATTCAATTTATTTATTAAACTAAAACAAATCACAAAAATCACTACATACGCATGGAACGGACATACACATACGCGACAACATGTGACACCTCAACCAAAACACCGAGTGTCATCTCCAGACGGCTTTGACTTCTCTTCCAACCACAAGGAAAAATATGTATAATATCCGGACGGCTTTGACCGATTCCCCACAAAAGGATTTAAATCAAAATGTAAATTTATGAATATATTTATATTTTTACCTTAGAAACATAAGAAGCAAAAACTGTAAAGAAAGAGAAGTAATATTAGAATTACTACAAGATCATATTTGTAAATTTAAAGGTCATAATTGCTTGCGCATTTTCAATATTTTTAGGTCATAAAAATCCGAACCCTACTTATACTTAGAGAAAAGTTAAACAATGCTATTGCAACTGAGGAACTCCGTCTTCCAATATGGGAGTTTTTAGCTTTTGAGATCATTAGAAAGTGTTATCTTTCGGGAGCCGTTTTTGTCATTTCAGAAAAATCCCATTGCATTCATTTATTATACATTGTCTGGTTACTTTGCAACAGAGAAAACATTAATTCATTCGCATATTTCGAGGCAACATATTTTTTGAAACATTGGTCAAGCACGGTGATCAGCACGAAACTGCTTTTTTCCGATGTTGCCAGTTTATAAACAGACTTTCCAGGTAAAATTGGAGTAAATTTATGATTCTTTCCATTTACAATGTATATCGTATTTAGAATGATTGTTTTATCGGAAAACTTCGGCTCAGATGGAAAAAGAAATGTTTCTTATTTTTTGTGTTTTTAAATGTATCATAGCTAGTGTTTTTCTTGTTTTTCTTTGGATGATCGAAAAGTTTCTGCCAGGGGCAGTACATTAATGTTTTTGATCAGTGCATACTTACATACGATTGATACGCTTCGAAAACATTCGCTAGTGCATATTGACAGAATCAGAAACAAGAATACGTTTACATTCAAAATGCCATGGAGGTGGGAAACCATTTCTAATAATACGAAAAGGGATATTGATGATTTTCGTCAATGGTTACATAAAAATAGAAACGCCATATGATGTGCACACTACAAGATGCAATTAGAAAGCAATATCTTTGAAAATTCGCACGAAATATTATCCTAAAACTGGAGAAAGAATTGTGAATATCTATTTAAGACAAGGATATATTTGGAACGTGGAAGAGAAGAGGTCTGGGAATAATGCGCAGGCCCGTCATTTGGGGAAGGGGGGGTCAGCTGCACCCCCTGGCATTTGAAAAGACACTAAAAATGGTATATATATATATATATATATATAAATTGAGTACATGTTCTTTGCCCCCCCCCCGGAAAAAATTGAAATGATGTGATAATGCGAGATAACACTGAGATAATGCGTGTCTCATTTCTATGCGGACCCATCTTGACTTTTTTGGGGCAGAGAAGAAAGATTTCATGTGTAACACTTGTAAACATATTATTACAACACCCCCATCAACTATAGAAAAATACGATTATTTTCCAATGCACCAACAAGACTCCATATTTCATAAAAATATAGATTTCAGGATTATATCATTCGAATTGAAAAAAATGAAAAATACAAAAATAGTATTTCATGATCGTCACACTTCCTATATATTTCTTATATGTGATCGATAGGCTTCGAAAAACTTCATTATCAGAATCAAAAACAAGAATACGTTTGCATTCAAAATGCCTTAAAAGTGGGAAAACATTTCGAATAACATGAAGGGGGATGTTAATGATTTTCGTCAATGGTTACATTGAATACAAACACATCATCTCGCGCGCACTACAAAATGCAAGTAGAAAGCAATATTATTACAGATTCGCACGAAATATTAATATAAAATTGCATAAAGGTCAATAATTTAATCAATCAAAATATTTCGATTCCAATTTCGTCGTTGATTTCACAATAATTGTGCAGTTGCTTTAGAAAGGTGAATGTAATAACCGCTGCTGGATGTAAAATGAATGCCAAACATTCTATCTGCTCGATTGGCACCCGTATAAGACCTAAAGAATTGAAAAGTTACAATATCGTCCGCACATCAAGAGATATTCCTCTTAAATTGGGATTCCCGGCAATTAATCTGATTGACTTCGGGATTTGCAGGAGAACGAATGCAGCTTATGGTATCCATCGAGTGCTTCTGTTGGTTTTAAGTGCTTTTGTCTATAATATGGGTATGATTCTCGCATTAATAAACGAGTGGGATAAACATTTATCCGATTTTAGAGATATCGCTCTTGCTTTACAACTAATGATGCACTTGTCATTTTGGTTGACAATTATCAGCAGAGGTCATAAGATGCGAATGCTACTGAAAAATTTGAGATACGCTCGGAAACGCATCGATTCGTCGGGGAGATCTGCAAAAAGCAATCTCTTGGTCATTTCAATGCAATCGTTTTTGTTCATCGCAGCTTGTGCTCACCCTTGTTTACGATTCCTGAATGCATACGTATATGATGATTATCTATTGCATTATCTGAGACCGCTTTATGTTTTCCACACGTTCAGAAAGTCTGATGGATTATCGTTGCTGATACCGATCTTCATCTTAAAAGCTTTCATTTCGTTCACGACGCATACATTATTAATAACATCGTTCGCCATATATTTTATCGCAGTTTGTGATCAATCTACAAAACTTCTGTCGGCATTTCGTTTAAAACTATGTGGTCACTCCGATGTTCGATGTCCTGATTCGAATAATCTTTTCGACCAATACCAACGGACTTTGTGCAAGGCTCTCGATGAAGCCGAAGAAATCATAAACAGACCAGCGATGCTATTCACGGTGAATTTATTTAGTTCAATGTTTTTCAGCATTAGAATACTTCTGCATGAAAGCTTGTTCTGTCTCGGATATTTACAGTGTTCACCCTTCTACCATTTCATTTTACTTATGGTTACGATTTACATGGTGACAATGATACCCGCGACGGAATTCCACGAAGAAGGTTTGCGTCTCAAAACCCAGCTGCAGCACCATTTCTTCAAAAATGGGTGGGAAAACGTCAATTTAAAAGAAAACGCTTTTATTGAGACCGTGAGAAGAAGGGATTTCTCATACAGCGCTTGCAACATGTTCCGTTTCAAGAGGAGCTTTATATTAGCTTTTTTTGGTACCATGCTAACGTATTCGTTACTTATTCTACAGCTAAATACGAATCCTATGCATTCATCCAATGGGACAAATCATTCTTAGCTGATATCGAGAATTACGAAGTTTAAAAATGATTCGAAGAATGAATGTTCCACATCAGTTGAACAATATCTAGTGGGGTCTATCGATATGCTTTTATATTCGGTGGCTTTATTTTGGTTATATTTCACACTCATGTTTTTATGGGCATAATTTTTCTGCCACCTCGATGGGCATTTTGACTGTTGTAGCCTTTGTGTTTGTATTTAGTTTGCCTTTCTAGTTATATCGTATTATTTCGTATATGATGATATTCATAAAATTGCTTGCTCATACATACTGTGGATATATTCGCAGTTTAGAATAAAATTGGTGTGTTTTCGAATTTTTCTCTCTCTCTCTCACGGAATGGAAAATGTGTCGGTGTGCTTTACCTGCGAAAAGAAATTTACAGCAAAATCCGCTAAAATCAAATGTTCAGCTTGTTGAGAATATTTTCGTCTCAAACGTGCGAATGTTAATGTTAAATTGTGTGGGATGACCAGATTGCTCGATGGTGATATCCCAGGCGCTCTCTTGGTCACCTGAAAATGAAAGGAGCAACTGTTTTTGTCGCTGGGGTCAGCGAGGACATTCCTGACACCCGTGACATAGATCAGAACGACAACCTCTCGTGTACTGACTCTGATTCTGCCCGTGATGATGGTCAGTGGGACGATATATCAACTTTCATCCAAGATGATGTGATGGTGCAGGTGCGTCCACTCTGAAAAAAAATTACAATTATATTAGTTGAATCGCAGGAAAACATCAATGTAGCTGAAGCTATCAAGTTTATTTTATCTCTACAAGTGGACACAAATACCAAGCTAATGTCTATTTCTTAAAAATATAACACTTCACGGGACCGTATTGTCAATTTGGAAACCTCTATTGAGGGTACTAAATTTCGCATGCACAACTTTGAAGCAAGACTGATTAATATGGATCAATCTCTTGCTGACCATCAATCAAATCCTACTAAATTGACACGCGTAAAGCGGAAAACGCTTTATTGAAGCTGAAAATTGTGGAGCGGGAAGATCGAAGCCGCAGAGAAAATCTGATCTTCATTGGTATAGAAGAGACGGACATTGAAACGAAAGATCAACTGGAAGATAGAATAATGGGAATATACTTCTGTCATCTTGGTATTAGTGACGTGTCTTTGACAGGGTACACAGAATCGGAAGAAAGGTGAAAGGTACACCCGTCGTGTGATTTGCAAACTCTCATATTATAAACAGAAAGAATTGGTTTTCAAAAATTGTATGAAACTCAAGGGGGTGTGATATTTACATTGATGGAGGATTTTTCCGCGAGCACCCGCGTGGCCCGCGTAAAGTTGCCTTTACATGCCCGCGATATCAAGATCAACGGAGATCGGAATATTCGCTTAATTTATAATAAACTTTTTTGTGGTGATCCTGTTTACGCATACGATTGCGAACTTCGATAGTGTAGCTGACCTTGCTGCTGTTGACCCTGGAAAATCTAACCCTCCCACGGATCCGGATTTAGCAACGTAGTAAACATAAATGGTTTTTTTACAGCCGAAGAAAAACTTTCGCAAATCACCTCATTTTTATCCCCTTTTCAGAGGTTTTGCTGAGCTCAAGACCACAACATAAGAACTCTTTCCCGTCAGGTCAACATATTGCTGAGTATGAATCGTCACATAGAACCAATACATCATCTTCAGCGTTATTCTACAACGTCGAGGGTGTGAGTAAAAAAACATTTTTCCGCCTTTTTGGCATAATTTGTACACTTCGGATTTATTTTGTTTTTGAGTGGAAACTTGGCATAACGGAAATTTAGATTTGCTCTATAATAACACCGATTTTTGCGTAATACACAAAACAGCCTACAAGCAATCAATTTCAGTTAGATCTAGCTGAGGCTTGGCACCAGCTTACAAAAAACAAGTCTTTAGAAATACACGTGTTTTAAAACAGAACAGGTTTTTTTTCCATTGTACTGGTTTCCGATTATTACCCCCGTTTGACAAAATGTTTCTTCGTATTTTGTCAGTTTCCTCCCAATAATCAATATGATCCAGAATTTTATGATTTTCTTGATTATGTCTCCAACATTTCCGAACAGTACGAATTTATTGTTTTTGCCGTTGATCTAAACGCTCGAATGGGAAAAAAAGTTCTACTTCCCATTAAATAACTTTTCAGACAGCGGATGGGATATGGTTTATAGGAAATCCTAAGATAAAATTACAAATCGCAGGGGAATGGGGTTTGCAGTAAGCAATAATCTCATTTTATTAAATGGTACCTTTCCCGGTTTTTTGTTTCTCACTCGATCTATAATTTTTACCTATTTAATTTTAAGGTTTCTGACAGTGTTCACACCAGCACTTTCCCTTGAGGCAAAATTACTTTTTTCGCAACAGGTCATCGCAATTGGTCCTACTACTGTAGTATCCGGGAAATGTAAATGGAGGGACGGCTCTGCAGCACAAACTTTTTCGATGGAATTTTATGATCTGTTGTGGTCTGAGAATACTCCAAATGCTCCCACGTTTATGGAAACGTGATTGCTGCTGCCAGACGAATTAATCTCAGATCGAATACAAAACCTTCAAACCCCTCAGCTAGACAAAGAAAAATTTTTTTTCGGCAAAGTATGTTTATAGAGAAAAAAATTGATGTCAACAGAGCCCTCTAAAACACCTAAGACGTAGTAACGATCTTCATGCTTCGATTAATTACAAATATGTGAAAAATAGTTATAAAGCCACTCTCTCAGATCCACAAAGTAAAAATACTTTAAACAACTGAGTTCTATACTATTTGCTCCAGCAAAAACTCCTCTCAATTTTGGGACGCTCTAAAAAATTTCGGCATTCGAGAAAATTTTGTACATTGCAGTATATCTGTCGGTGTTTGGCAAAATTATTATTGTACCCTAATTTCAACTTCGGAGAATCACACGCGCATACCTTACTGATAGGTCGGATTGGATTCTTGACACTACAGTCACAATGGCAGGGCTCCATACAGCTATAAAAAATATAAAAGCCCATGGGCGTGACTTGATCCTTAACGAATTTTTTCATAATTCTATCCCGAACGCAAGGCAAATTTTACTATATATATATATATATATAAATACTTAACAATATTTTTGACTCTTCATGTCATGTGTCCCAGAGACATGGGCTGAAGTGATAATCTGTTCGATCTATAAAAAGGGTGATTAAACACTCCCGGAAAATTATGGTGCGACTGCTTTGGTCCCAAATATTTTAAAGTTATTCACCGATTTTAAACAAGAGATTCAGTAATTGGTTGAATCAAAATGACATCATTCCAGAGGTATGACTGGCTTCCGCGAAAACTATAGATGTGAGGATCAAATTTTTAATTAGCATTTCATGATTCAAAATAAATTATCGAAACATAAAGGACGTTTTTATGCACATTTCGTTGATTTTAAAACCGTTTTTTTTGACTCAATTGACCACAATCTTTTCCAAAGTTTGAAAACTTTGGGTGTAAGCAAACATTTCATAGCTGTAATTTGCGACATTTATAAAAAAGCGTCTTTGAAGGTCACTATCCCCTTAGACCTGACAGATAGTATAATAATTATCCGTGGGGTTTTTAGAGAGAAATTGTATCTCCTGCTCTTTTTCACTTGTTACATAATCGATCTTGTTAAACTGTGTGCTGGAGGAATCTCATATTGAACCAATTTACATAAACTCCGAAGCTTTTGTGCATTGTCTATTTTACGCCGTTGACACGGCCGTCCTTGTGATTTCTCCTTTGAACCTGAAGAGAAAAAATTAAAATTTTGGAAAATTTCTGCTGTCATTAAAAATTAAAAATTTTTTTCATTTTTTTCACATCTTGGCAAAACCAAGATTATGGTTTTCAGGAATGGAGGCAAGCTCAAAAAATCTGAAAAATTCTTTTCTGAAGGCCAATCTTTAGAGGTAGTTTCAAATTATACTTATCTGGGGGTTTCATTTTCCTCCTCAGGTCATTTTCATTTGGAAAAATTAACTTTTTAGTCAATACCAAATCAGCAATAAACACAGTATTACCTATTTTAGCTGAGACAAACATATTCTCACCCTCTGCAGCATTCAAACTCTTTTCCTCCCTTGTTTTATCGGTTCATTCTTATGGTTCAGCGATCTGATCCCCTTAGGGCGGTATTCACCGACATGGTTTAAACCTGTAGTTACAATTTTTGGATAAGGCCGGTATTCACCGACATGGTTTAAGCTATAGTCACAATTTTTTGATAACAGATCGACACGGATTGGTTAAATTCAGGTTTTTAACCAATCTATGTAGATCTCTTATCAAAAAATTGTGACTATGGTTTAAACCATGTCGGTGAATACCGCCCTTATTAGCTTGAAAAACGGGAATCGATCTTTAACTCCTTTGCTAAAAGAACTTTTCATTTAGACAGAAAACTCCGGGACATATGCCGACCAATAGAAATAAAAAAAAAACAATGCTTTTTAAAACTTCGTGATAGATACGAGGCGAGTGGAAGCAAAAAATACAATTGGCTTGCATATTTGTGGAAAATAATTGATAACAGTGGTTATTGCTTTTGAAGAACTCTAGTTATCCGGGGGATATCATCCAATATTATATTCCTGTTATTCTAAACCCAATTAATATCTAAAACATGCAAACTGTCATGGCTAATATCCAGAGCACTAATCTTTCTCCTCACTACAAACAACTAAAAAACGATTTTGGTCTTGAAAGTTACCTCACTGATTACAATGTTCCGCTTAAATTTAAATGAACTCTCATATGCCAATTCGTTTTGGTGCAAATAGGTTGCTCATAAGCGGGAGACTCATTGAATTAAATTCGCAGGTTTCGTGTACATATTGTAACTCCAATGAATTTGAGACCTGGCCTCATATACTAATAGCTTGTTCCAATTACAATTCCTTTAAATGCAAATATTTCGGCTCAGCCATACATACAACCTCTTTCATTGCCTTTCCCAAAAATTGTGAGCCAAATCAAAATCGCCTATTCCAACTGTTATCTGATATAATATCCTTTTTTTATCTTTTTCTGGACGGAATCTCTCCACCTGATAAATAAATAAATAAATATATTGCCTATATATTTTCCATTTTTTAATTACTAACATGTTGCAATATGTACATTTCACTAATATTGAAAAATTTTAAACACACAAAAAACATTGAAAATTGTCCGTGATTATTGGGGTTTGAAAATGGAAAAACGCACGATTTTGAGATTTTTGAATAATTTTTGGGGGCCCTATGTACTACTCATAATAATTTGAATTATTTTTCAAACAGAGAAGACTTCATTTATAATTAATTTCTTTGTGTTTTTTGCAAAATGTTTATTTTTCAATTTGTTCTTGTTCTATTGTACTGTATTTGTTATTGTTGCCACCTATTGCAGATGCTTTTTTGTTTAAATCAATAAAGATTTTTGATTTTTTTTTGGATACTGTGCATATTCATTTTAAGATCATTGTTTTTCACATGAGCATCAGAGCAATTTCATGAGAATGTGTATTACTTGATTCGAAAGGGGAAAAATACTGCATGCTTTTGTAAATCCATTATATCCAAAACACGACAATTATTTACGGAACTCTTTTTGTGTTTAAAGGAAATCCACGAAGACAACTTAAACAGAAACACAAACTTTGAATAAAATTTGGTAATACCGTTACTTCTCACAAGTTTCACCTATTAATCCTCGTTGAAATTCAGAATAACTTGAAATTTTCAACGACGTAACCTTTGAAAGTTCCCTTTGAATGATTTTACCTTTTAAACAGTTTTTATAATTTTCCTGATATGTGCATTATAACTGCCACAGTGGAAATCGCTAAACCTTGTAGACATTTCCATTCATTTTCAAGAAGAATATTTTTTTCCGATCTCGTGAGCTGAAAAATGCTTTCCGTCAACACAAAAAAATGACGATAAGAAACAAGGAAGAGAAAAAAACTGGTTTAGTTATTTACGATGTACGCCATAATCATATATTACCTCGAAAGGAAAAGAAACACACCCTTCCTCACCCACTGTTTTATCAAACTTTGAACAAAAGCTGACTCCGTCCATTGGTAGTTGATTGACGGAATGGGGGGTATGTTATCAGGCAGAGACATGTTAAAATTAAACACGTTACAGAACTAGCTGGGATCGGGATTTCTGCAACGAAAAACTGGCTAATACAGTGATTAGTCGCCAAAACATAGAGACTTAAGCCCTTCATTTACAAGGTACTGGCGAGAAATTCGAATGATCTTTATTTGATGAATGTTCGATAAATATGGTAACCGTATCCTAACCTAACCACACGTTAGAGAAAAGAAAAAAAGAAGAAAAGGAAAGAAAAAAAAACAAATGAAAGGAAAACAGTATAATAGATAAGTACAGATAAAATAGAGTAGGTATACGAAGTATAGAGTTCTATTTTCAGCCTCACCCAACCTGTTCTCTTTTGCTCTTATGTGTATATAATAGAAGGATATATCATACATCGCGAAAAATTCACTAATAATGGCAAAGAATAAAAAGGTAGGGAAAAGGTAAAAAGAACAACTTCGTGTGGTTTACAACAAAGCCTAGCGATATTGAGGATACAGGAAAGAAAACAGAGAAAGAGAGCTTGTTTGAGTTTATTCCACAGGCATTTTGACACAATATTACGTTCTTCATCGTAAAGTGGTAAATATCTCGTAGTATTGCGTTTAAAAGTATGCATTTTTTATTAACAAAGGACTTTTAAGCACGGGATCTACATCTCAATAATTAAAAGTTTTTGTGCTCACGCGTAGAACAAATTTCTTTATTTCTCTTTGCATAAGACCCTCACCCCAGAAAATGTAAGACATTTTGTGTAACCGCAAGTCATTTGAAAACTTTTTATAATGAAATGTATGTTCCTAAATTCAAATAGTGCTGATACCTGTTGCACAGAGAATTTGTGATCGCTTGTGTATATGTACAAGCAAGATTGAAACAGTGGCCATGCATTGATACAGAGAAGTACGAGGATACTGTACACGAGGATACAGAGAAGATCCTCGTGCTGCATCCATTGGAGTTTATTTTAACTTTGCGGCCACCACTTATGGTCGATAAATTTATCTCTTAGGGGCAAAACCATTGAATCAACTGAAAACTTTTATAACAGTCAGTTATTTATATTTTTCAAATTTCCTTTACTTAAGATTTTTAAACACAGTTACAAAATATTTAGGGGCTAAGCAAGCTTGTGAGCCCTCAAAACAATATCCGATACATATCTGTCGGCATAAATAATAATGAGGGAAAAAAAGAAAGAGAAAAACACACACACACACACACACACACACATATATATATATATATATATAACACAAAGAAATAAGTGGCAACAGGAATGGAATTGATAAACAAAAAATTTGGCATTAAGCAGCGTATGCAAGATAAAAGAAGATTACATTACAATATCAAACAGATAACTTAAATCTTCTTGAGTATTAACCAAGATTTTAAATTGATAAAAAAAGATGTACATGAAGATTGTTCTTTTATTAACTGAGGAAGTAAATTAAATATTTTGGGAGCTAAATAAAGGAAAAATTTTTGGAAACGAGTTTTATTTGGTCTTGGTACCTGTATAGTATGACGTCTAAATTGCATTCCAGACTTATGTAATTTCAGATTGAGATGGCCACTTCTTTCATAAAACATTTTTAAACTTTTATAAACAAATGTAAAAATGTTGCAGAGGGAGTAGCTTTAATTGATTGAAAAGTGGAAATGTATGCGTGAGTCTATTTTTACTCAGAATGATACGGATGAAGGACTTGTGTGTGACAAAAAGTGGAGAAAGATTGCTGAAGTATGCCCCACCCCAACATGTAATGCAATAACTCAATCTGGATTCTACTAACGCAAAATAAAGAAGGTTTAAAATAGATTGGGAACATTTATTCCTGATAAAATAAAATTTCCCAATGTTCCGATATAATTCTAAACTGAAATAAGTAATATTTATTTTCCAGGATAGTTTTCAATCTAAAAAAATCCCTAAATATTTAAAGGTGTCTACTCTATTTACAACTGTGCACATACAATCCGAGATACAGCCATCTGTCATACTATGATATTTTAGGACTTGTATTTGTATTTATAGGTGTTAACGGGGCTGCCCTCATCAGAAACGGGTCCCTGTGCGAAAAAATACTCCAACAGGCTTCTTAGCCCCGATTTTATATATTTTGTGGGAATATACAGGAATCCACATAAATATAAACTCAATAATGAGAGTTCAGAATTAATCAAAGAAAAAAAATTATTAAATTCACGTAAATTTAGAATTGAATGCGAGAAGTGAAATATTCAGAATTAATGAGACGGAATCCTAGAATTAATGAAAAATCCCCAAAAAAATAATGGAAGAAAAATTTTCAAAATTTATGGAAATTGTTAATTTATGAGTGAAAACATCTCCCCGAATTCATGAAAATTCTGAATTAATGAGAGAAATAATTCCCGATCTGATCGAAATTCAGAATTAATGAGTGAAAATCCTACCGAAATTCATAAAAATTCAGATCAATGTGAGAAACAATTCAAGAAATGATCGAAATTCACAATTAATGAGTGAGAAACCTATCAGAATTCATGAAAATTCGGAATTTCAGGCTACCGTCGCTCTAAAAATTATTTTCCTCTCCATCTTGTTAAGAACAATGAAAAATTAACAGCAACAAGTTGTTGTTAATTTTTAGCTGGGCGCTGATTGGCCAATGGCGAAATTCCCCAAAAGTGAAATTTATCGGCCTGTCCATCGTCACGTGACCTTAAGAATAACTTTTAACAATCACACCGTGGTTGCATTCGGAGGTCGATTCTTAACCTGATTCTTACGTATGGATGATTGGTTATTAAGAATCAGAAGGTGGTACACCCCCAGGCTTTCGTACTTCGTATGAACACACAACGGAGAGTAACATCGTTTCTCTCACCAATGAACGTTCAAAATTAATTGGAAAAAAATCCTGAAATTCACGAGAATTCAGAATTAATAACAGAAAACAATTCCAGAATTGAGGGAGAGATGAAAAATTCAGAATTAATGAAAGAAATGAAAAATTCAGAATTAATGAAAGAAATGAAAAATTCAGAATTAATGAAAGAAATGAAAAATTCAGAATTAATGAAAGAAATGAAAAATTCAGTATTAATGAAAGAAATGAAAAATTCCAGAAATATTAATGAGAGAAAGAAAACTCATAATTTATGAAAATTCTGAATTATAATGAGGAAAACAATGAGTGATTAATCTTCTTGATTATGAGTGAATAAAATCCCACGGAAATACGTATATAACGAGGGAAAAAAAATCTGAATTTTTGAGATGAAAATTCAGAATTAATGATTGAAAAAATATTTCGGAATTGATGAAAATCCAGAAATGATGAAGAA
The DNA here is from genome assembly GCF_987345545.1 of Pholcus phalangioides. Taxonomy (NCBI): domain Eukaryota; kingdom Metazoa; phylum Arthropoda; class Arachnida; order Araneae; family Pholcidae; genus Pholcus; species Pholcus phalangioides. The sequence goes on along the minus strand of NW_028301599.1, from coordinate 4,520,827 downwards.
AAATCCCAAAGTTAAGAGAGAGGTAGGTGAAAATTTAGAATTAGTGATCATTCCAGGATCAATGAAAATTCCAGAATCAAATCAGTTGTAGCTCAGACACCTTGTTTACAATAAAACATGTATTTTTTAATATATATATGTGCTCTTATTTGGTTACTATTTTTTTTCATACATATAGTTCAGAGATATACTGCACATTCGACAATTCATATATTTTATGGACATCTGTTTTCAGCCTTCTCGTTGGGCACATTGTGTGTGTTGGCCTATGTATATTCCTTCACTTCTATTAGCTTAAGTGCGAGCTCCCTTCATCAACGGCGAGGCCCGCTGTGACCGCACCTGTCGCACATAAGGGCGGCACAGAGTATGAAGGCGATTTGTTTTTCCTGCACGTTTGATCGTTTTCATTAGACCTACAATTTATTGCCGATTCTGGACGGCAGCCTTTTTTTATACTCACCGAGAGGTTGGTGCGCCGAATCCTCGATGGGACTTCCTGCGGTGGTGATCTTCTTCCGTGATCATTTCGCCGTTTCTGTTGTACCTCTGTGTCAGGAAAGTTTCTGGCAAGGACGAATCGGGTATCGAACTCGCGACACTTCTAAACATCCTTTAGTACTTTAGGCGAATATCTTATCGACCTGCGCTGCCGTGTCCCTTTTCTCTACGTAATCTAAGGTATGTAAGTGAGAGAGATATTTCAGCAATTCAACTATACGCAACTATTCACAATTCAGGAATTTTCCTCAATTTTCAAAATCGACGTGATACTCCTGATGAATGCGAAGGGATTTTCATCTCATTATAACTTTTTCCAAACTGCCAGGAGTTGGCTCCCAAAACATATATTTCTGATGATCTCGAACGCTAATAATTTCTATGTTGGAAGACGGAGTTCCTCAAAGGGAAGTTGCAAGATTGTTTAACTGTGCTCTAGTAAAGTGAGTTATCTTTGGAAAAATATCACAGGACTGGCGAAATTAAAAGGAGAGATGATAGAAAACTCATTGCTCTTACAGAGAAGAATAACCGTGCCGCTCCAAAAAACCGAATAAAGAGTGTACAAAGTACACGGTTCGTGTCTGCAACCGGAGTTTAACTAATGTTTCACGAGAAGAGAGATTTGTGTGTATTGCAAATAAAACCTAATTGCAATAAAACCTTCATTCAAATTGGGAGCAGACAAGGTCTCGTTTTCAGTGGCGTAAAAATTCGAAGAAGCAGCTTGAAAACTGGAGATGGCTAACATCATTCCATACGGGAAAGAACAGGAGAACAGCTTAATAAAATATGTGCATTGATAAGAAAAAAACAACAAAACAATTGTTTTTGTCATTTCATTCAACTTTGCAGATGCATGACAGCCAACGGATTAAGAAAACTTTGCATCACGATGCGTACTGTAATCTCAAAATTTCTACACAGACATTAAAGAAACGTTTTTTATTCCGAATGTTTATTCACAAATGGTTTCGGGATGCTAATTATACTTCACATTACCACACGACAAAGCATCTTGCCATTGCGGTGAAAACACTTTGATACTTTTGCCGAAGACAGCTTATTATTAGCACTCGGATTTCCATGACAAGTTATATTTTGGGCCTTTTTGAGCGATCGGTGATATTTTAGGAATTTTCTATTGATATATTATTCTTTTGGTCAGCGAAAAGTTCAATCTGTATTCACATTTTTTTAGTGATGCAATATTATGGCCACTTATAATGAATTTTATTCTTTTTCATTTTTTCTTTCTTTTTGGAAAAAAAATTTACATTCTCAGTAACCACGTCTTTGCTATTAGAGAATCATCTTGCTATGTTTCTGAAGGGAAACACTACATGCACACCAAGTACGTGTGAAAGATCTTGTTCATTCGGACACTCCAAATCTTTACGTTTGAGGCATTTTCATCATGCCTAAACAGGAGAAGTTTTGTCAGGAGAGGCAGACTTGGTTTTTCCACCTCTCCCCGTCACTGTAAAACTCCAAATTTCTTAAAAAAAATTTTTGCACTACTTTTTTCAAAGAATTTTTGTTTCCCTCCGTATAATTGCCTTTCCCTCAAGTTTAGTATATAGTCACTCTTTCCCCCTTATCACATTCTTTTATTTTGGAGACGCTTAAAGTTAGATGTTCGAAGTAAAACTTTACGGAATTTTTTCCAAGATTTGGGATTGAATATTTTCTGCACTGATGGTGGCCGCTATGCCGTCGTATGGGGCATAGGAGGAATTCGCATCACGAGTATCGAGGTCTGAATCCCACCGGATCCACTGAGGTTCAAATCCGCAATGGTGCTGGACTTTTTTCGGTTTTCCCAGCTATAAATGTGAGTTGATCTTCCTATATGACAATTGCAAATAATGTCTTCTACGTGTGCTCAATCTAAGCTAACTATAAATTTTGCTCTCGAAATTTCGCGCGCGTTCACCTTCTTTTAGAAGGAATAATTAGAGCAGTGTTATCCGTAGTGGGCAGTATCGCGAAAAGAACGTCTCGCAAGAGACCCTACTACTATGACCGCCACAAAAATAAAATTCACACTCACCCGGGGGCAACTAGGTAACCCATTTTGTCATTCGTTCCTCGTAATTTTGAACGAACGATAAGCATACCTGGCGTCTTTCGTGATCCAGCGCCCGGGGAACCAGATCACCTGCTTTCTAGTTAGATGCGGCCCCGACCACAACAGTACAAATATTCAAGCGTTGCTTCTCATTCGCAATTCCAAATAAAGATGGCAACACTAACTTTACGTACTTTACCAGATACGCACGCAGGCGGTGAGGCTAGGGTTACCAGATTCGAAAACTGAGAAAGGAGGACGCCTGCGTGCGCACCCTTAGTGACGTCACTCATCCCAATTTTCACAGTAGATTCACACAATTTCACACAATTTTCACAATTCCGACCAATAAAATCAACCACAACAATAATTTTTCCCACCTTTGAAACAGAACTGCTAAGAAAACAGAAACAGAATAAATTCTGGAAATTTCGGCAGCCATTGGTGAATGCGTGTGGGAAAAAAACACAGAAAACTCATGTTGATGAAGAAATATATATTTAAAGGTGGGGAAACAAAATTCCTCCAGAAAAAAAGAAAAATAATGATAGAAACATGAAAAAGAGGACAAAAGGGTAAATATTCCGAAACGTAGAAGAACGCTTGAAATGACTTCAAAAAACAGAAGATGTCCTATTTAAGGAGGACGGTTGATAACCCCAGGTAAGGCATACCAGATATCAGTTAGGTACAGAACTCATGTACACTTTCGGAACAATACGCAAAACAAACCGGTTTAATATGCAGTAACATTGCAATTCATCTTGAGAAACAATCAACGAGATTGCAGAAACTAGAGACTGCTTCATGACAAGCCCTCTTCAAATATTGCTCCATCTGGTATTTCTCGGAAGAAACTGAACTTTTAGCACTTTTGTTTTAAACATTTGAACAAGCATCTCATTAAATTCAGTTGCTATTCTAGAATGTTCTAGAATTATTGTTATTATGCATATTTCAATGTGAGTGTGGGGTTTTTTTTTTTGTTTGAACTTGATGAGAGAATTTAAATTTATGAATATATCTATTTCTTTTACCTTAAAAACATAAGAAGCAATAACTGAAAAAAGAGAAGTAATGGTGAAAATTATAAGGTCACACTTCTAAATTTTAAGGTCATAATTGCTTGCGCATTTTCAATATTTTTAGGTCATAAAAATCCGAGCCCTACTTATTATACTTAGCGAAGAGTTAAGCAATCCTGCAACTGAGGAACTCCATCTTCCAATATGGAAGTTATAAGCTTTTCAGATCATAAGAAAGGTATCTTTTGGGAGCCATTTTTGTCACTTCAGAAAAAGTTATAATCAAAATCCCGTTGCATTTTTTCATTTATTATACATTGTTTGGTTACACTGCAACAGCGAAAACATTAGTTCATTCACATATTTCGAGGGAACATATTTTTTAAAACATTGATCAAGCACGGTGATCAGCATGAAACTGCTATTTGCAGTGCTGCCCGGTGTTGCCAGTTTATAAATAAACTTTCCAGGTGAAACTGGAATAAATTTATGATTCTTTCCATTTACAATGTATATCGTATTTAGAATGATTGTTTTACGCTTCGAACACATTCGTTAGTGCATATCACCAGAATCAGAAACAAACATACGTTTACATTCAAAATGCCACGGAGGTGGGAAACCATTTCTAATAACACGAAAAGGGATATTGATGATTTTCGTCAATGGTTACACAAAAATAGAAACACAACATCATGCACACTACAAGATGCAATTAGAAAGCAATATCTTTGGAAGTTCGCACGAAATATTATCCTAAAACTGCAGAAAGAATTGTGGAATCAATATTTTGATTCGTATTCCTTGGGGTTTTGCAGTTATTGTTCTGTTGCTTCAGGAAGGTGAATGCAATAGGTTGTCGAATGCAGAATGAATGCCGTAAATTCGATCTTCTCGATGGGATCTCGTACGAGAGTTAAAGAAATGAAAAATTTCAGTATCGTTCGAACATCAAGGGATATGCCATTTAAACTGGGATCTCTGGCAATTAATCTGATTGACTTCGGTGTTGGCAGGAGAACGAATGCAGCTTATGGTATCCGTCGAGTGCTTCTGTTGGTTTTAAGTGCTTTTGTCTATAATACGGATATTATTTTGATAGCATTAAATATAGTGACCAACCATCCAACCCTTATTGACGCTATCGCTTTTGCTTTTCAGACAATAATGCACTTCTGGTTTTGGTACTCCATCATCAGCACAGGCCATAAGATGCGAAGGATACTGAAAAATTTGAAATACGCTCGTAAACGCATCGATTCTTCAGGGAAATCTGCAAAAAGCATTCTCTTAGTTAATTCAGTGCAATCCATTTTGTTCATCGCAGCTTGTTCTCAACCTTGTTTAAGAATCCTGATTGCATACCTATATGATGATTATCTATTGGGTGTTTTGAGACCGCTTTATATTTTTCATAGATTCAGAAAGTCTGATGGATTATCGTGGCTTTTAATGATCTTCATCTTGAGAGCTTTCATTTCGTACACGACGCATACATTATTAATAACATTGTTCGCCATATATTTTATCGCAGTTTGTGATCAATCTACAAAACTTCTGTCGGCATTTCGTTTAAAACTATGTGGTCACTCCGATGTTCGATGTCCTGATTCGAATAATCTTTTCGACCAATACCAACGGACTTTGTGCAAGGCTCTCGATGAAGCCGAAGAAATCATAAACAGACCGGCAATGCTATTCACAGCGAAGTTATTTGGTTCAATGTTTTTCAGCATTAGATTACTTCTAAACGAAAGCTCGTTCTGCCTCGGATATTTACAGTGTTCATCCTTGTATTATTACGTTACACTTACGGTTATGATGTATATGACGACAATGATATATGCGACGGAGTTCCACGAGGAAGGATTGCGTCTCAAAGCTCAGCTACAAAATCATTTCTTCATAAAAGGATGGAAAAACTTCAGTTTAAAAGAAAACTCTTTCATTGAGACAGTGAGGAGAAGAGATTTTTCCTACAGTGGTTGCAACATTTTCCGTTTCACGAGGAGCTTTATATTAGGTTTTCTTGGTACCATGCTAACGTATTCTTTGCTTATTCTGCAGCTAAAGCAGAACCCTATGCATTCGTCCAATGCGACAAATCATTCTTAGTTAATATCGACATGTACGAATTTGAAAAATGATGGAAGAATGAATATTCTTCAGCTGATTCTATACAATATTCCATTTTTCCTCTCTAGTTAAATCGAATTGTTTCGCATCTGGTAATATTCATAAGACTGCTTATACATTCATACTGTGGCAATTCATTAAGTTTATTGTTTTTCACGTGGATTGAAGAACAATTTCATGCAAAAATATAGTACTTCATTCAAAGAAAAATAATCTGTGAGAAAAATGTATGCTATTCTAAATCCGTTATCCCCATACACGACGTTTATTACGGAACTCTTTGCATTCAAAGAAAATCCACGAAGATAACTTAACAAAAACACAAACTTTGCCTCCCCCCCAATATGGAAATACCATAATTTCTCACGAGTTTTTCACCTATTAATCCTCGTTTAAATTCACAATAACCTAAAATTTTCAATGACGTAATAACTTTTAATCCTTTGAATGTTTTTAACGTTGTATCACATCAGTTGCGAATATACGAAGAATTACAAATCACCATTTTTTACTACCCTCGTTACGTAGAGTGTGAGTGGCGATTTGAGATAACTACGAATCTTTTATGTGAGTGAGAAAAAACAACACGTTTTTCTCTCAAAAGTTTCCTTGTTCTGCTTGTCTTTGTTTGAGGTAATGTATATTAGGATAATTTCGCAGATAAAAGATTTAAAACTGTCAATCGCACATATCACGGTAGCTGTTGAATGTTTTCAGAGCACCGAGCTCAAATGACTCCCATTCGCCTTTATCTTGGAGTAAAAAATATATTGTCATAAAATATGACAGAAAATATTGATAATAGACAAAAAAAAGCACAGTCACTAGAGTGTTACAGAAAAATACATTATATAGCTGGAAGTCTGTGTCCAATTTGGAGTTCAGAAATTTTCTAGAATTCCTGGAAAAATATCAGGCCATTGGTTCTGAAATTTTTTCAATATAAACCCGATGTAAATACTCATAATTTTACCAGTGAAAATTTATTGACGAGTGCATTTAGCAGACCGTCAAAAAATTAAATTAGAAAAAAGAAAAGTTTTTGAGAACCTATCATAAAAAGCTGTAAATGACTTGTAACTTTTAAAAATATTTTATTATCTTTGTGAAGTACTTATATGCACTATTGGAAAATTAGTATGTAGGCTATATTCCTATATTCACGAAGATATAATTTTTTTTAAAAATAAAAATTCCAGTTTTCAATCGCGTGTTTTTTTACTGATAACATGCGGAGTTTTCAAACAATTTCTATGAAACTTTAACATTATACATGAGGCATACTGCAAACACCAAACATGGCCCCCGCTCTGTCCCTTGTGGGATACATGAGGCATACTGTAAAACATGGTTTCTCAATCTTTCTGAACCCAAGCACCAGTAAAATGCCTACGGACAAGTACATTTTGCATCCCGTATTACGGGACGGGACATTTCTGTAGCTTTAGTGGTTCTGAATTTCTTTTCATACATTTGGCCCGTTTTTTCAATGATGTTTATTTAAATTTATAGTTTTCTTCACTTGCTGGGTGAATTGAAAAAGTGACAAACCATTATAAAGGCATGCATAAGTACATAATACTGGCAGCATTAAAGAAGTGACAAACCCCAATAAGGCATATGCATGTCTGAAACGCATTGCTAGGGAACCACGGTAACCAAAGTAAACATTCCGAAAGTGATTGTTGAGGCACAAAAAATATTGTTGCTCGACAGTTTTTCGTCCATTTTGCTCATCTAACAAACTTTTTAAAGTAGCCTATCGTTCAAGTCGTCCCCCGTTTGATATGTATGCAAAATTTGGCGACGATCGATCTAAAATTGTAGATTTGTATAGAGAATATACACGCACATAGGCAGACAGATACGCTCACAGAAAATCAATTTTATTTTTGTATAGATAGATGATAATTTTGGGTATAAAGACAGATGTTCACACACATCTCACATTGTCAATTTGAACTGGCTTTCTTCTTCAATTTTCAAGAAATTTTAACTGCAACTGGGGATTTTGCTGACTTATGGCAACGTTTTTAAAGAGAATTGGCGACGTCCCGTATTTTACAGTAATCGGGTCATTGGACTTTTTTTCCCTGTCAAATTTTTTGTTTACTACGATTTGTAGCAACCTTTTATTAATCCATCCTTCACCCCTTTTTGCAGTAATTAACAAATTTGTCGTAAATTGCATTTTTAGGCTGCAAATTAGTGTTATCCCTTATTTTAGGATCGCAATTTCCCGCATTTTCCTTGATGAGGTATAACGCACCAAAGTTATTAGGTACTGTTTTTATATATTTGCGTATCCATATGGATATTACTATGTTATCAATTACAACAACTGAATAATTGTCCATTAAGTTAAAATTGAATTATCAAATCTAATACAGACCATCTACTCCCATCGTCGTGGATCTTAGGTTGAGAAACGCTGATGCAAAAGACTAAAATGTGTGACATCCTAATTATTCAATGGGATATAAGCATTACAAGTAAATGATTTTTAGTCACGCGAGCGTTGATGTATAGTGCCAGATGTATGGTGCAACTTAACGTAAAAATTGCACTTAAATGCGTGAAAGTTCAGAGAGATAACGGAGATAAATTGAATAGTAATTTCGTTACTCGCTGAAAGTAGCTGTGTGTGTTAGGGATTTTCCACATACTGGTATTCCGAGTATTTCCTGTCATTTGATTATTATAATCAGTATGCGTGTGATCAGCACGTATTCCCAAGAGATCTTTACGATCTGTCCAGGGAATTTGTTAGTGTACATCCATGTCCGAACCCAGACCTGCATAGTAAGAAGCTAGCTCCCTAACCACTGGACTGCCAGGCGACGAATTGACTTCCTTTTGTTAACTTTGACAGCATACACGCATTTTATGCTAAATCACTTCTTTTACATAGCAAGACCTCCTTCCTCTCATTCGCATATTGCTATGGACTTTTTCTCGAAATAATCAAATTACAGAAAATAATCGAAACATCAATTTGTGGAAAATCCCGTATCATCCAGTTACTTTCAGGAGATAAAAATTACTGCTCACTGTCATTATCTCTTTCTGAATTTTCACTACATTCAAATGCAATTTCTACATAAGTTGCACCATACATCTGGCAACCAAATTATGAAAAAATAAAATAGATATTTCCTGCGCTTGCGTGAATAATGATCATTTACTTAAAATACTTATATCCTATTGAATAATTCGCGCGGCATATTGTTCCGTTAAAGATCGCGTGGCGTCTCACAGACGCCAAGTATATTTTTGCGATAGTAATATATATTTTGGTCACTCAATTCTGATTTATAAGTGTAAGCAGATTAACTAAGTAAAATTAAAACAATAGCATATAACTTCTAAGTAATTTACATACATACATACATATATATATACAATATATATATATATATATATATATATGTTATATTTGTAGTTCCTAATTGTAAACACAAATCACAAAACTTCAGTTTACAGTATTCTTTCTTTATTCAATTCACATTCTTTACTTTATTCAACGTACACAAATACAAGTTGATAAATCAAGTTTTCTGTGAAGCCATGTTGGATCTAAAAGTCAGAAAATAACTATTAAGAACAGCTGTTGCCAATAAAAGTCAAAGATACTGGATGAAAAAAAATATAAATACATTTTTTAATAATATTTACCTTCAGAATCGAATTACTTCTTTTGGCGTCTGCTAGAATCCTCCAGCAGTGCGCATTTCATAAACAACCTTTCCCCCTCTTGCACTAAAATGAAACTGACGCAATGTTGATGATTTCTAGACATCGGAATTAAGTTAATATATATAGAGGAAGGTAGATGGCAACAAAAGTGAGTCAGTCAATTTGCGTAAACACAGTGAGTAAAAGAAATGTGAATGCATGGCGTCTGTATAACGCCACGCGAGCACTGCAGGGTTAAAAGTATTTACAGTATGTCATATATAGTGTCAAATTTTCTGTCAGTTTCATAAAAATTCGTTCAAACTCCGCATTTTATAAGTGAAAAACATACGATGGAAATTGAAAAATTATATTATAAACATATAATATATATATAAACATATTTATTTAAAGCAAACAGCAGATATTGTTCATGTTTTTTTTTCTCCAGAAAATCATTGTTGCATAGAAAAGTACAAACAGAAATTCAGATTATATACCGAGTACAATCATTGGCATTTTAAAATATATTTCAAACCGTAGAAAAGAGGCAGTGAATGCTAGTTTATTGCCCCTTTATACATTCGTAATGGAAGCATAGGAAATGCCTAGAAATCAGAATACGAATATTCCCAACCGGCGTAAGAAATTATTAAAAATAAGTACAAAAATTTACACATACTAAAATATATTTTGGATACTAATTCTTAGCTATTTTGTGGATGGATCGAATTTTTTGTACCTATAATTATGCGTGTAATAAAGTTCATAAAAGTGGCGATTCAAGATGTTTTCAAATGTTATTAAGATAATGCTTGTTTTGAAGTAAATTTTATTGCTTTATTCTTTGTACCGATGTACTTTTCTGGCATTTTTTATTTACAGGAGTTCCTTAAATTTTAATATTAAATTATGTTGACATTGTGGCGCTGCTTGTCTTGTGCAATTTTTATATTTTTATGTTTTTATGCCACCCACTAGCTAGGCATTATATAGGGTCTTCTTGTATTGGAGTTCAGTCTGGCTCTAACTGTCGACCGAACATGTAATATAAAACTCTTTCTTCTATTTCTTCTATTAAATAACTTAAAAAAGAAAAGGAGTCATGACTCGGTATGTTTCCAGAATAACGAGACATCCTTCAGCACTAGCGTCTCCATAGCATCAGTTTCAGTGAAGTGCGAAAGTTTATGATGAGATCGCTTTCAATCGTTCAGATTCAAATCTCCATCCTATGTTTTTCTAGCGATTTTGATAACTTTGATGAATATATTTACGAAAATTTTCCTTGGCGATGACACGTTGCGAAAAGCATCGACTAAATTTATATTTGCACTTAATTAAATAAATACACGTTTATATAAAATTCTATAATTATGGGATGACAGTTTTTTCAAGTGTAAATAATGATACTTTGATATCGATGTTGATTTGTGTGACTAGTATTAAAGGAATTGCATTCATTGATGTGATATTTATGTCAACAGAGAGTAAACGCATTGCAGAGAAGTCGAACAACCCACGCAAGAAGTCCCAAAATATATTGGTGAGAAGAAAAGATGTGTAAATAAATAAATAACAAATATTGATCTTTGTAGAATGAAAAATAATTTCCAATACTGAGACACGACATTATTGACACACGTGGTAATTAAAAATTACAACAAGGAAACAAATCTTATAATATGAAGAGCGTTGTGGATAGAAAATTGCGCTTTCTGGTATGTAAATTTGCTCTTAGAATTTCGTAGTAGCAGTTAAAGGTCAATTTTCCTGTCGCTTTATAATGATTCTTGTTTACCTTTTCTGTAAGCTTTTAAATATGCACATGGCAAGTTTAGCCTGCTGATTAAACAACCTTCCACGACTCAAGTTGAGAGTTGAGGTTTAGAAAGTCTAGCGCTTCCATCTCCAAATTTTACAGGAAAAAGTACGATGATGCCTCGACTAACGAACGCTTCGCCTTAGCTTACGAATTTTTCGGTTAACGAATATGGATTAGGCTAATGAACATTTTCGTTGATATGAATGCACGTGCTTAGCATAATATAGAAGCGTCGTGAGCTAAATTTTCGCGCCTGTCATAATCAAAATTACTTTCGCTAGAGCCCAATTTACTCATGTCCTCCTCGGTATATTTTTATAGATGTATCGACAGACAGACCGACATGACCGCCCAGAGTGATCATCTTGAGATGCCTTGGCTCTTTCCCAAAGGGATGGACGGTCTCGAAGAGCCCGATGTACTTACATTTCGCTTTCTGAATTTCTTTGAACCATTTAAAAATGAAAGATCCAGTTAGTAGAAAATGCATTGAAAAAAGGGACCCTATGAGTTCAGATCACGCGTTCTCTCAGTACAAGACACTTAACATCGAATAGAATAGTCTACAACACCAAATACCAATTCTGGCCTTATCGCTATATTGCAGTTTACTGCCATTAATGAGATGGGTTGGAAATGAAGACGCTGTCTATCACTGGTCACTTCAAGCTCATTAGGGGAAATATCTTATTTATATCCTCTCTCGGGATTGAACCTGGGACAACAACCTTCACGGTAGTAGACGAACATCTTACCACCACGCCACTCGGTGATAGAACAGTCTGGTTTACTTTGGACTACTTACTTTATCTTTTCTAATTGCGTGTATTAGAAATGAGTTAAACAAATCACAAATTATGTGGCGCTCCTGCGAACTCGATTGGTCTGTGCCAACACGAGATTTAAAAGATTAAAGCTGTCAGCGTTGGTTGTGTTTGATCATTTTTGTCGCACCACTGTCAATTTCTGCACACGAGTGCCAATTAGACCGGGACCTACAATTTATTGCTAATTCCGAACGACAGGGCTGTTTTTTTATGCTCATCGATAGGTTGGTGCGGTAACCCCTCGATGGGGGACTCCCTGCCGTAGCAATTATTTCTGTGGTCATGTCGCCACGTTGGTTGTGTACATATTGGAAAATAAAAAGATCTTCAGCACCTCTCATCTTCCTGTCGATTCTCATTTATCCAATTTCGAAGCGGTTCATTTTAGCCTTCAATCAGTTTTTATTTCTTTTATATCATTCCTTGGGGCTTAAAAAAGCTTATCTCTATATTTTGGGCAGAAGCTGGAACGGAGCAAACGATTTTCCATAGAAAACTATAGAAAATCACGTTTCGGCTAACGAACGTAATTCTGGAACGAATCATCTTCGCTAGTCGAGGTATCACTGTAATCAGTTTTAAAGTCGCATAATCCATGTTGTTTCTTGTTGCTCTAAATTTCAACGTAGTTGTTGAATGTTTCTGCTTTAACTATTCACATGTCATGTGACGAGTGAGTTCTTTCAGAAAAGAACTTAGACTCTCAAAATCAAGCAGTTTGTGATCTATGTGTTTCTTTTGTTGGTCTGTTTTTCAAGTTCTTATAAAAGCTATTTTTATTTCAAAATCAATTCTATGTTATTAAAACACAAGTCAGTTTTTTACCTTGCTGCTAGTAACTTCCTGCCAGTGCTGTTGGTAACCTATTTCGTTACATTCAAATTTGACAAAATCATATTTTAACATATACAATCTACGCTGGTTATAGAGACTATGTGTTAATATATAAGGCCGTTCCATTAAAATTCCCGGTATAGTATAAGTCCCAGTTTTTTTCCTACCCATGCTATTTCCACCCAATATAACGACCCAAAATGATAATTAAATATAATAAAATGTCTAAATTCAAGTATGCCCCACCTCGATTTTGCAAAGAAATGTACAAAATCCGTTTTTTGTTTGCCAAAATTGTGTTTGACATCGGATAATTCGGAACATAGGTACATGCATGCAATTAAAGAGTAAAAATTTATTATTATCTAACCCAGTGTATTTTCACCTCAAGTGCTTGCATTATAACAAAATGAGTAATACTGTACAAGTTTTTATTCTGTCGAAATATGAATTTATCTTAAGAAACTGTTTTTTTTTTCAAATGTTTCATGTAACGAACTTCAAATATAGCGTCCGTTTTCCGTTCCAATATACGAGCTGTCTCGATTGTTTGTCCAACGTACCATTTCTACAACTGTTGACTTCATAAACACACTTCGGATTACTATATGTGCTTTCACACATAACTTACTAGTTTTATATTTGACATCCATATTTTTTATGGACATCTTTTTTTCAACTACCTCGCTGGACAATGTCTATTGTGGCCTTTTTGTTTGTATTTGTATTTTTTACGTAAGGCCCAAATTATACAAATACAACGCCACAACAGGCAAAATGCCCAACGAGGTGGCTGAGAAAAAGATGCCCATAAAAATATGGATCTCACATACTTCAAAAATATAGCAACCCAATTAAAAATACAATTAACAAACTTTATTGCCGCTAATTTTAACTGCTTTATTATTTGAAGATGAGGAATTTTTATAACTGACTACTTAGAGCAGAATTAAATTTCATTAATTGGAATGATTGGAAGTTTCTGCACACAGAGTAAGCATAAAACAAAATTAAATCGTAATTTTCTTTGCGTATAAAAAACAATATATTTTAAGAAGCCGAACGTTATTTAAAAATATATTGTAATTTAAAGTATATTCCTATAATCAGCAATTATACGGTTTGTTACAGATTGTATGTACAGTAGTTGATATTTATCATCCTGATAGGCCTACATGGATGATTACGGTAAATGGGATAAATCCCGTGATTATGCATAATCCTCGGTTATTATGCATATATAATTAAAGATAATTTTGGTAAGAGTTTTATAGTTTTTTAGAATTTTATACATTCACCGGTGATTATATTTCATCCCCAGCTGGTATCGGTAAATTTGATAAATGATCAATGATTTGCTCTCAAATTTACTGGACATTTTTCTTAAACTTTAGTTCAATATTGATGGATTCGATCGGTGATGATGATTATGGTTTAAAAATGTTGACGAATGAGAAGAAAGCTAACATTACAAAATTGATAATAATTGAAACGGTTTTTTTAAAATCCTAATAATATTCAATTTAATTTTTATGGAAAAATATATATGTGGTGCATCTATCACGTCACTTTTCACCCAATGACAATTTTATAAATTTCTCCTGTCCGTGATGGGTATGCTGCTACGCATGTTTTTGCTTTTAAAAAATTAAGCTAATTCAAAAGTGTCAGCATAAAAAAAATAAAGGATATAAAATGAGGACGTAATATACGTCATATAAGGATAGAAACGTAGAAATTATTATCAGTCCAGTTCGCTTTATCAGTCCATATTAGCTTTCTTCACATTTATCAGCATTTTAAAACCTAATTAACATCATCGATCGAGTTCATCATCCTAGGCTGAAGTTTGAGAAAAATATCTATATATATATGAAGTAATTCTTCAGACAGAGTAATTTACTACACTTACCCATCGAGCTTAGGATTATACATATCACCGGTAATTGCAGTATATTCGAAAAATTTGTCAAACTTATCAAAATGATCGCTGATTACGCATACTAACAGCCTATTATGCATGTCCGCCGATTTTTTACATTTCCCGTAACATACACATTATTTTGTACAAAACATTGAGTTGACATTGTCTAAGAAAATACAAATATATGTAAATACAACAAAAGACCCCGAGAAAAACAATATCTATTTATGACATTCGAAACAATAAAAGTGATACAACGCGTCCTTTTATTAATATTATTTCCCATCGCATTTCTTCTATGCCACATATATCTTCGTATTTCTCTGATTCCAGTAATTTCAGTTTCCAGTTGTATTATTCTTGATAGCGTATCACCCTAGCAAAAGAAAAAAAAAATCACATACAAACTTTATGAGAAAATGCCTCGATATATCTCACTGAAATAAAGATAAAAAATAAAATATAAAAATCTCGGTTTTCGTGGATATATTACAGCTTTAAACTTAATACAAAGTTGTCGAAAGAAATTGAAAAGCGCTTATTTTTGGAGAATATATGAAAATCAACGATATATTCCTCTCTTTCTCTCTGGATAGAGGTTAAGAAAAATAGCAATTTTGAGCATATTCACGCTCCTTCATTTCCAATTCCGATATAGATGAGCATATCTTTTTGATCCGACAGATGGAGAAATTCCGAATTTGCGCATGCATGCATGTGCACTTTGATTACTTGCCATTTCAGCTCGATTCTTTCTTTCTGGGAGCATTATTTTTAGTGTGTAGTGATACCATATTTGTTTGAGAGTATTTATTATTCAAAATTCTCTTGTCACGTATTTCGTATTGCATTAGCTTTCTTTGAAAAAAATGATTTTCCCTTATTGTTATTATTCACTTCGTTAAAAGTTCATAGTTTTACACGTCCAATAATTGGGTTAAGAAAGTAGTGTTCGTATCAAGTGTTAAATTCATAATTTATGTCCCTCCTTTATTTAAAAAAAGTAATTTTTTTTTCGGTGATTGAATGGTTTTATTGCTCTTAACATGGTCAAAAAGCCTCAAAAACTATGATCTAATTAGGAAAGAATATCCTTAAAATTATTATTCAAAGCATTATTTTTATTTGAATTTAGTACACATATTTTTTTTTGTGTATGCTGTGTCATGCCAACATAAAATTATATATGAGGGGTTTGAAACGAGGAGTTAAAACCAGAGTAGTGCAAGTCAATAATCCTCATTTTGATAAAAGAAATGTTTACTATAACAGTTGTCATAAAGTCCCATGTGTTAGAAATTTTGTCATTTCACAATCTAGTGGAGGACTATTGAAGTTTTTCGTGAAGTAGAAAAAGCAAAAAAATATGTTTAGTGGCGCCATCTATATTACAAATTCTTAGTCAAATTAACTGTTTGAATATTTCTACTGTTGCAGGCCTGTTGCTCTTTGTGGCAAGACTTTTTAATGGGGGGAATGATTTGCATTCGTAGTTGGGAGAACTACAGAACTTTAGCCGACTTTAGTCGACTACCGCTGGGGCGGCCGTGGGGTTTCAACCCGGGTCCTCAAAACACATGTCCGTCAATCTGACACTCGCCCATCAGAGCGGCTCTAGATTTCAAATGGAAAAATATATAAAAAAATAAATAAATTGACGTAATTTTCTCGTCATTTGAAGCCACTCATTCGCCTTAACAGTTCACCCTGTTGAAATGAAAATAAATAAAAAATACCGTACTTATATAATTCCATAAGGGAACTACGTAGTAGACACACTGTCTCTGATCTTCATGTCCAGGAAGTTTGAACATGACGTCATAAAAAGTATAAAAGAAATAGAACCGGAACCATATCAAATCCGACCAGATCCATTGAATTAAGATCTTAATGCTAAGAGAGCTTATTTTTTTTCAACCCACCCAATACATCAAGCAGATTTTTTTTTTTTGCATATTATTGCCGAAGGGAACTCGGGTGAACATTGTTCTTATCTCCACGGGGAATCAAACCTCCTGCAACCCAGGTAAGGGCGCTAACCAACACACCGCGGGAGACATGACTGTACATTCCTTAAAAGACATACAGTGCCTCTCCTCCACCCAATTGATTTGGAAATGCGAGATGCATCTCAATGGTCACGAAGTGCAAGGTGATTTTGACCAACACCGGTCGTAAAATGATGATGACGTAGATCTGAACAAGTGAAAGCATGAGAAATGGTCGATGAACTTTGGCAATGGGGGGGGGGCACTCCTGTTGACTCTCCATGTAAATAAAGATATGGTTGTGTGAGGCGACTGCGTCCTATGCTCAACCCCGGGGAAGTAAGACTTTCTCCTTTCGGTTAAAACTGTAGCTTGGACGCCAATGGCCGATCGCAGGTTTGAGGTTGCGAAGTCTCTACTCCAGTGTGTCACGCTACTGTGCGGGTTAGGTCATGTCTCCAACGTTGTATTAGTTAGCAAACTTGCCCAGATTGAAAAAAAAAATGATCAAGGATTCACCTCGCTAATAATATCCAGAAAGAATTTCCCAAACAGTCCGTATCGTTTATATGACAAAAATACTGAACATATAATTCCACCAGGTAACTAAGTCGAAGTCACCATCTCTGATCTTCATGTCCAGTAAGTTTGACCATAACGTCATAAAAAGAACAAAAAGAAATGGAACCGGAACCATATCAAATCCGACCAGATCCATTGAATTAAGATCTTAACGCCAATAATAACTTGTATTTTTTTTTTACGGTTGGTGAAAGTAAGAAAAATAAAATAAAGGAAGTATACAACTCCATTAATGGCACCTAGATCAAGAAGGAGCTCGAGCCATCGACTCTATCTTACGTGTATGTATGTGTATGTATGTCTTCCATGAGACGTTGTTCTCATTCCCATCCAATCTCATTCGCTTTCCGCAAACTTAAACTCTTTCCAAGTTATTAAGTTGGTGTCATACATCATCCTTGAGAAATGACAAACATAAAGGAGAAAAAAAAATCTCCATTTGCAGATTCTTTCTCTTTTCTTATACATTTCTTTTTCATCCGGTTGATCATGTCCTCCATTTTGCTACTGATAAGAAAGAGAGGAAAGAATGAATTCGAGAGTAAAGAAAGAGAGCGCGGAATTTTACGGAGCAATATTGACTTACTAGAGATGACAGGGAACTACAGTAAACTTAAGTAGTGAACTTGAGAAGTTCCGGGATATTAATCATTCCTTGATCCTTTAAAACTACCGGTTTTAATTGTCTAATTAACAATGTTATAAATAACTTTAGTGCTTCTAGAATTTTCTACATGGAAAATCAATTTTTTTTTTTACTTTTTTTTTAAGTTCTTTATATGTGTGAAAGTAATAAATGAATTTTTAGTTGGTGACAGTTTTTGTGGAGACTGAACGAAATTTAAGTATCTTTTATTCTAAATTTATATAAAAAAATTAGGAACAAATTACGAATTAGAAGTACAGAAAATTACCCCATGATCTTAAAGAAGAACAGTCATTAAATTAGATTAATGTGAATTTAGAATCCAATTTGGGTGTTCTTCTGAAGTCGGAAATATGATTTGTTTACAGTTGAAGAGGTTCACACACGTGTAAAAAGTGAGTCAACAAAAATGATAGAAATCGAAGTAGATTAAAAAATGGGGAAAAAAATCAATGTGAATTAAAAATGATAAAAAAGAAAGTCAATTAAAAATGAAAAAAAAAATCAAAGCAATTTAAAAAATGTTAAAAATCAAAGTAAATTAAAATGACGGAAATCAAAGTATAGTCAGCCGTGGTTTATCTGGTAACTGGTTAACGGATACCCCGATTAAAACAGGAGAAGCTCCGGAACATTAATCATTCCTTGATCCTTTAAAACTACCGGTTTTAATTGCCTAATTAACAATGTTATAAATAACTTCATTGCTTCTAGAATCTTCTGCACGGAAATCTATTTTTAACCATTTTTTTTAGGTTCTCGTATGTGTGCAAATAATATATGAATTTTTATTTGGTAACAGTTCTTGTGAAGACAGCGAAATTTAATACCTTTTGTTCCAAATTTATAAAAATATGTACAAAATAAATTATGAAGAAATTTCGGATTAGTCAGGAGTAAATCACCCTATAATCTTAAAGAATAATAGTCATTAAATTCGATTAATGTGGATTTCGCATCCCATTTGGATCTTGAGCTTCTAAGAGTCGGAAGTATAATAGGTTTAAAATTGAATAAGTTGACATGCAAGAATAAGTTGAGAAATGAGAAAATATTCACTATATTGTCAAGCTGTGTATGTTATGCATGACGAAACTTTCAATTTATGAATATAAAGAAATCGTATGATTATGAATATCTTCTCTCTCTAAAAGTTTCGCAATTTATGAATCAAGGACCTTTTTTTCTTCATACACTGGTAAAAATGACCAATGAATAATTCATTTCTACGACTAACTTAATACAGTGAAACCTGTACGAAACGGAACGTTAACAGACTGAAATTATATTCCGTTATAGACAGATCTCCGTTTTATAAAGGTGCAAATAAAAGTGCTAATCATGGAACAGACTATATTTTGATTCCGTTTAAGACAGGTTTCCGTCTCATACAGTCTTCGTCTTAGACAGGTTTCACTGTATATATACAAAAAAAGGCTTTCATAAACGGTCTCAATTTAGGTTCATTATCAAGCAATAGACATGAATTAAATCCTATTTATTGAATTAATCAATTGAATTCAAAGCTATTTATATAGCTATCAATCGGTTATTGTAATATTATTAGGGTCGGCTAAAGTTGGTTTTCTGTGGCTCCTTAATTCAAGGAGCAAATGCGAGCCAATCTCCCCATTAACAAAGTTTCACCACAGAGAGAAAACTCCCTACATCGATATAATTCTTCAATCATTACACTTCATTCACAGTTCGAAAAATTTATGACAGATGGCAGCATTACAACAAGCATTGCACAGAAACAAGCTTCACGATAGATTCGCAACACTTACACTCACATTTCCCATCATGGCCCATGGTCTTCGACCACCAGCTAAAATATCTTCATAGACACAGCGCGGCGGGCCAGGATCTGATTAGGAGGAGAAGGGTATTGTTATCAGAAACAAATCCCGATCTCATCACATTAAGTGCCGTGCACTGTACTAGCAGCACCTCCGCACTGAAATATTCAAATATGAGTTTATACCCCAAAAAAATTTATGTCATCAATCAATACTAGTGTTTAGACCACGTTACAAACATTCTCTCTGTTAACTATTTACCAATTTTTCATGAAAAACACTATTGAACATCCATATAAAATTGTGAAGCCACTTCAAGTTCATTTTAACAACAACAAAAAAATCCATGATTCTTTTCTATTTCGATTCCAAGCTTTAAAACGATGCTTTTCGTTTTCTTATTTCAGCCTCAGAGAAAGACCACGATATACGTCTACACGAAAGCTTCTCCGATGCACCCACACCACTGAGAAAACTCTCCACAGTGAAAAATTTGAATTTGGAATTCCGTACGGAACGTATTCCACTCACGTCAAAGTTGCATCGTTGCATCTTAGCCGTATCCCATTTATTCTTGGCTCCAGAATCGCACGTGCTTCTTCATTAAGAGCGAAACTCTCTCTCTCCACAATGTTGTGTTTCTCTTATTTCTCCTAAATTTCGGATTCTCGCATAGGCCTTGCAAGTAAGTGTGTGCGTGTGTGTGTGTGTGAGAGAGTACATATAAAAACATATACGTTAAAAAAAGTGGTTGGGGGATTTTTATCCTTAACAATACAACTCCCGTATAAAAGAATAAAATAAAACACCCTCTAGAAGAGGAAGAAGAAAACCCCTTAAATATTCATTGGCTTGTCATTCATAGGCTCCTGCATTTTCCACTAATAACCAACGCCCAATCTGCAATGCAAAAAAGCCGGAAAAAAAAAAAAGAGCTCAAGAAAATCTTTCCGGTTGACGCCTAACGATGAGAAAACGCATATCCGTTCTTAGAATTTCCAATGTCTTATATTATATATTGCGGTTAATGTGACAAATGCGGTTATTATACATAGTAACCGTTACTAGATTTACGTACAAAGCATTTTGGCAACTTCGATAAATTTTCCAAAATTTATCACTTTTACCAGCGATTATGCACAGCATCGAAGTGTCGTTGGTGAATTTAATAAATTTCCCTAAATTAATCACTTTTGCTGGCGATTATGCATAGTACCCAAGCACCGTTGGTTAATTTAATAAGTACTAAAAATTATCACTTTTACAGGCGATTGTGCATAATACCCAAGCGTCGCATCGTTGGTAAACATGATAAATCGTACTATATGATATACTTATACATGGTGATTCTTACATGTATTGCATCATTATATCGAGGTAAGATGATAAAATTTGCGATCATTATATCGGGGTAAGATGATAAAATTTGCGATCATTATATCGGGGTAAGATGATAAAATTTGCGATCATTATATCGGGGTATGATCGTAAAATTGGCGATTATTATATCGGGGTATGATCGTAAAATTGGCGATCATTATATCGGGGTACGATCGTAAAATTTGCGATCATTATATCGGGGTATGATCGTAAAATTTGCGATCATTATATTGGGGTACGATCGTAAAATTTGTTACCATTATATCGGGGTCCTACTATATTCATCAAAACATGATAGACTAGATTCATTTGGAATTTTTCCGTATTTACCAAATTCAGTAATTGCAGTAGGATATTATGCATGCATAATCTCAGACAAAGGTGGTAAATTTCAAGTATTCATCAAATTTACTAAAGACATTTGGTTATTATGCGTATTCGCCGGTAAAATTGATAATTTCTAATTAGTATTTATCAAATGTACCAACGACGCTTGGGTATTATGCATATTCATCGATAGAAGTGATAAATTTATCAAATTTACCCAGGAGATTGGTAAGTATGCATAATAACCGATTTATCGCACTTACCGTAACATAGCCTATATATTTCTCTTTAGGATCATAATATAATCTGTTTCGAGAATTAGTTTGAATTAATGAAAAACACATAAAATCTGATATAGAATGGTTCATTCATTCATTCCTTTGGGAAAAATCTATCTATTGAAGTTATTAAAATTTGTCTTTTTGATGTGAGTGTAGGAATTTCATTTTATAGATATGAAAAATTATGTTTTTCAGTAGAAATTATTTTCATTTTTGTTGTGATTTTCTTTTTCAGAGAAAGAGTGATCTTGTTAGGTTCGATGAGATGTTTCGGCGTCGCCGGTTCGACAACACGACATTACAGTGATGGATCGATTCATCTCCTTTGGTGTAACTTTTTTTCGGGACGCCACACTGCTTATAAAGCGCTTCTCAGATGTTAATCTTAACACAATTTTTTTTTGTTATGAAAGTTGGATCACATATTTTCGACATGCCATTACGAGCCAGTTCATACATATATCTGTTTTTATTTTATATTGATAGACATTGTAGATACTTCTTAACCTCTTTAATGTTTTGGTTCTTGCTCCTTCTTTCAATAAAATGAATTTTTTCCTCCCTAATGCAAGTCCACAAAAAGCGGAAACCTGGGGTTTTTAGTGAAAAGTGGGAAAAATATTATTCTAGTTATATTAATTTTTTACACGTTTGCACGAACAGGTTTTAGCGATTCGATAACAAAGACGATGGAGATTGGGCGCCGTCTACGATTAAATATTAGTCATTACAGTAGGGAGCGATTTTCGGCCGAGAAACAAGTATTTCATCATTTGTTTCTCGTATTGAAAAAAGACTTTTAAACAGACTCTTTAAATTTTCTTACGTTAAGGGACTGTTTATATAACTTCATTGGTGAAGCTGTTGCCATGGGTAAACAAACACCCCTAGTATTTTTATGCATATGTTCTAGCACACCAGAATTTAATCAAAAATCATGAAGCTCAAGCCAAGCACCACGGCTCTGATCTTCCCGACTCTCCTGAACTTAATCCCCTCCACTTTGACTGAGCATTTAGATCCTAGCATCATCCATGAATATGCGGCGTTGATTTGAAACATATATCAAACCAAAAAAAAAAAATTCTAAATGTGAAATTGATCCTCAAGTGTACTCATCTTGTCGGAAAGGAACTATTAAGTATGATGTAATGGACAGGTGACTATATATAATGATTAATAAACTGCTAGCAAACTATATAATGCCGAATTATCAAGAGCGTAAACTTGTATTCGGTCCATGAACTCAAGCCAACTCAATATTTGCCACCATCTCGATAGAAATATTGAATTTGAGCCCCTCAATATTTTCAATAACTTCATGCCTTTGCATATTGTACTTGATATGAATTTTAATTTGATAACTCACTAGTCAGTTTTAAATCTTCTCTCTGCGAAATTACTCTTATGTACGACCCCTCAAGCAAAGATACGCATAGAAAACAATAATGTGATAAAACGGTTATTATGCATACTTACCAATCGTCTTGATAGATTCATCACTTTTACCGGCGAATATGCTCAATACCCTAGCGTCGTTGGCAAATATGATAAGTACTTGAAATTTATCCTCTTTAGGTATGATTATGCATGCCCTAGTGCAGGGGTTCTCAAGCTGTGCTCCTCCAACCTTCAACCTTTGTCAGGGACACAGCACAAAGGTCTTTCGAAAATATTCTATGTTAAACCGCTCTGGGGAGCCAGCGGAGCTCGCGGATAAGCATTGAATAATGAAAAGGGGCAATGTCAGGGTGTTCTCCCCCAAATGAGAGCCCTGGACATATGCTATAACTTTTTTTGATTTTTAAATTCCTGTTTGAATTTTTCAGTCCTATTTGAATTTTCATATTTTTGCTATTTCTTTCCAGTTCACATATTAATTTTTTTGCAGTATTTCATTTAAATATGAAACTTTTACAATATATATAGTTCATGAATTGGAACAAAAGTTTTGGATTTCATTAACTCAATGTTATTTAAAATGAAATTTCTAATTTCAAAAGTTATTGAATTTTGAATTTAATCTCAAATAATATTGAGTCAATTGAATCTTAACATTTTGCTTCATTTCATGAGGTGAACTTTTTTTTTTGATATTCTGAATTTAATTTTTATTCAATTATATTGATGTTATGGTATTATATCTTGCGGGCAAGCATTTTTTTGAAAATTTACAAAACATTATGTACTATCCAAGATGTGTGAAACTTCATACAAGCATAGGATACCACATGCAACCAAGAACGTGTAAAAAATTATAAGCAAATCAATAGGTAAATAGTATTTTTTATGAAGTTTCTATTAGAGGGCATAGATTTTCCCACCATGTTAAAAGGTATGGGACCCCCTTTCCTTAAGCGAGACTATTGTAATGATAAGCCGACTCGCATTTGTACTAAAATGATGAAAACGACATAAAACCTAGAGAATAATCATAAATTAACCACAGTAGAACATCACAATCAACATTTCGAATTTTATTTCAAAGTAGAAAAATTGTATATTTCTGAGAGTGAGAGAAAATCCCTGATTTTCATCACGCGCTGATAAGAAAGCCACCATTATTATATTCATTTGTCAGAATGATACTGGCCCAATTTTTACTTCTCTCTGTCTTATTATTAAATAGCGTCTGGAACAGAATTCGACACTTAGGATCATTGAAGAATCCTCGATGAAGTCGTTTTATCGCCATTCAAGAAGACTTTTAAGGACCACTACTTTAGTGAGCCTTTAGACAGCCTATTATCGAGAACTCCTCCGCGAAGTCCTAACAAACTGTCTGAGTGGAGTTAATGGTTGTAATTACAAAACTAATTGCTTCCCAAATTACGGCGTTAATGCTAATATATTAAGAAGAGGCTTTTTTTTTCCTTCTCGTTCTTCCATTTTTTTTTTAAATTGGCTTTTACGATTTGTCGTTCCGAGGGAGGGAACGTTTGCAGGTTAATTGTTATGGTTAGTTAATATTTGTGCGTGGGATAAGAATGAGGGAAAAAAAAAATTGATCGCCTTAAATTGTATACTTACCAAGGAAAAGGGTATTTTATAGAAGAAAGAAAGGTTTTTCTTGGCAATTTTTCTCAGTATGAGCACGAACAGTTATTAATAGATCCCGGATAATATGCAATTATATATTTTAGCATTTTTTATAGTTACTGCGTATAAATGCATAAAATTACCGAAATTTTAGAATATAAGGCATACTTTTCAGAATTTGTCCTATTGATCGCGTTGCACTATTGTTCTCAAGATTATTTTTTATCTTATTATTCTTCAAATTCCTCTAATTTTTTCACGAAAATATTTCACCATTGTTCATTTCAGGGTGGATATTTTAGGCATTTCTAAACGTAGGGTTCCTCATTTTCCTTGTAAATATTTTTCAGTTTCACTAAAAAATTTTCTTTTCTCTTAGAGAGTACTGCGGTGCTTTTTCATGTACGTATTTTTCATTCATTTTTGTGCGTATTTTTCATTCTTTTTGTGCGTATTTTTCATTCATTTTTGTGCGTATTTTTCATTCATTTTTGTGCGTATTTTTCATTCATTTTTGTGCGTATTTTTCATTCATTTTTGTGCGTATTTTTCATTCATTTTTGTGCGTATTTTTCATTCATTTTTGTGCGTATTTTTCATTCATTTTTGTGCGTATTTTTCATTCATTTTTGTGCGTATTTTTCATTCATTTTTGTGCGTATTTTTCATTTTTGTTTCAACTTTTCAAAAATCAACAGATTTTTCAATTTCCATTTTTTGCGCATATTTTCCTTCTTTTAGGAAGTTTCAACATTTTTAACTGCATATTTCAACACTTTCTTTGAACCTTTTATTTTTCGGAATTGAAATGCATATCATATTTTTTCGCACATTTTTGCGTATATTTTTCATTTGTTATCTGTCGTGTATATTTCAGGGATGCATAACATCTTACTATATCTCAAACCATCTACTGCTCTTTGCACACTTTCCTACAATGAGTAGAAGCGAGGCTGGAAGTTCTCATATAAATCTAGAACGTACAACAGGAGGCGCACATTACATAACTTTTCAGTCCGCGGGCCAGGAACTAGAATGTTCCCGATGCACATTTTGACTTGTACAGTATTTAATGGGACAACCTCATGGTTTTGGCTCTCAACTTGAATTTTTCCGTTTGTTTACAAATTATGTAATGATATAATTATGACTACTGATACTTTCACTATTACTTTTTTCCCTGGAATACCTTTCGCTGGTCGAATTGAACCACTTGGTGGACCGTATTTGGCTATTTGGCCAGGGGACGGAGTTTTCGCTTCCCTGACATACACCGTTACAAAAGTTTCCAGACCTAATATACTTATTTTATATAGTCTGAACATTGTTCGCACTTTTGAATCAAAAACAACGAAATGCCATCAAAGGCTCTGGATATTTGGGATGTGCTGTTTGCATTCAATAGAAAATTACCGTCTTTTTATTTTTTTATATTAGCACGTCTCGTTGTTATTATTATTATTATTTATACATTAGCGGAGATGGAAGAAGCCTTAAAGACTAAAGCACAAATGCAAATACAAAGCCCACATCGGGCGAAATACTCAACGAGGCGGCTGAGAATAATATGCCACCAAAAATGTAGTGGTCAAATATAACTAAATACAGTCACCCGAAACAAGAGCAATTATAATGAGAAAACAAACACACACAAAAAACAAACTAACACAAACAAATGATTAAGATAGAAGAATGGAATAAAATACACTGACCGTGAAAAAAGATTATGATTGTCGCATCAATGTTAATTGCATTTTTAATTGGGTTGCTGTATTTTTGAAATATATTACAACCATATTTTTATGGGCATCTTTTTATCAGCCACCTCGTTGGGCATTTTGTCTGTTGTGGCGTTGTATTTGTATTTGTATAAATTACGGATAGCTTCTTGATTCATCCCACTATATAAAAGTCGCGTATTTCTTTTAATTGGGGTGAAATTTACTACCCCGGGAGTGAGATATTCTGTTTATTGACAACCCTATTAGAGAAAAATCCCCTACCACAGTCAAATTATACTTGAGGAGTTTATTTTCAAAAGAGAACATTTCCACTTTTTTTCCGAAATGCACATTTTAATGGTATATGAATGTTTGGGATAAGCTCTGTCAGATCATGCAACCGGGATTATTCAAACGGGAATATTTGTGGTAGAAATTACAATGCAAAGTTAGGTGTTTCTATCAAAAGGGTACGGACATATCCACCTTTTTTCATACATTTCGGAATTTTTCATTCCTTGATAACGGACATCCATGAGACCGAAAACTTCATCCGCAAGCGAGAAGTGTCCGTTAATTGATAGTAATAGACATTGAGTCCCATCAATGTAATTCAAAAGTGCGTCCATCAGTGGAGGCGTCCGCTAAGGGGAATGTCCGTTATTGGAGGTTCCACAGTAGAATGATCGTGTTTCTTATGTTAATGACGAAAAAACAGTAAAGGTACCTTTCTGGGCTAGTGAAAACATTCTGTAATCAACAGATGAGGTAGAAATATCCAATTTTGCAGAGTTGTGTAATCAGCTAAAATTTTACGTCATTTCCACTAATTTTCTTTCAAAACGGAACATTTCCGAAATTCAAATGTATATAACTACTTGTTGTCTCTTGTTGTTGATCAATAAACATAGTATTTAAATATATTTCTACTATATTTCTAAGTGCCACTTGTTAGGCTATTTTTAACTTTAGTAAGGCAAACCTTCTTGATCCCGCAGACTTTGTCAATAAATCCAATGTATTGATTTATATCTTTCACTTCTACTTAAAATTTAGCAAAAGTGGAAATGTTCTCTCATTTCAAAATGTAAATTCCTTACAGAACCTTATGAATTGTTGAAGACAGCGAAGCAAAAGCTCTCCCAGCACACTTAGCTTCCTTCACACATAAAATTATGAGTTTTCAATTATGAATTAGTATTTAGTGTGAAAAAAAAACCGTATTATTTATTTTTGTGCGCATACTTCCCAAAGAAAAGAAACACATGTAGATTCCAGTTGCAAATATAAAAAAACCACCACGAATTAAATCTGATGGGATGAAGGTAATAGGGAACCGAAAACATATTAAAATTAGAAATAGAAACCCAATAGAAACCTCAATACGCAATATAAGAATACAAAATACGCAATTCAATCAAATTGAAACGATACAATAACGACAAAACTCTCTTAAAATGGCTTTTTCCTCCTTTGCTCACAATAAAAAAATGATATTTTAAGAACATGGAAAAAAAAAGAGAATTTCTTACCTCAGAATGAAGTTAACATGATGCAAATATTCAAGGGTTAAATGCTTTATATCACACACAAACTTGAAACTTCATTCAATAGATGGCGCTGTAAACCAGAATAATTTTTTTTTCTCCTGGAAATGCTTTGCATGCATATTACTTTGCCACATTTATATGATTGATTAAAAAAAATCAATCACAAAAATATTCACTTATCCAACTTAATTTACTCACCATTGCCTTTTAGTTTGTTGATTTCAATACGCTTCAATCATAGACAATATGAATGAAATGGAAAAAGGAGTAAGGGGATGGGAGAAGCTCTTATCACATACTTCATTGGGGGAAATTTATGAGTGGTCCCTTCAAAAGTATTTATACCAAAAGCGTTGATTTCCCATAAGATTCAGGTGTCAAGGGTTAAACAGATTTAGTTCGAAGCTGATAAGCATTTTGTATGTGTTTGGGGGGTAAATGCGCAGGGATACAGAGAGAGGGAGGAAGAAATCCAATTTTCAAACGAAGTCCTTCATCTGCTTAGCAATTCGCCTCGGCGGTCGAAGAAGTGATTCGCTGGTTGAAAGAGATTCTGATTTATGGCACTTGTTTCTATGCAAATGAAGTACAACTCGCGAACGTCTCTGATTGATAAGAAGTAATCGATGATTCATAAAGATTAGCCGAGTGGATGGTTAGGGAAATATATCGTATCTTCAAGAGAGAAATTCAAGGGCGTGATCTCCTCTCGGATGTGTGCTGATTAACAAGTGCTTGCTGAAATGAAGGAACTGGAACGATTTGGGTGTGAAGGTTTTTTCCTGTTTCGACACCTCCCTATGGTACGAAGTGAAGCGTCAACATTTCATAGATATTTTAGGGATGTTTCAAATTCACTAGTATAAAAGCTGATCGCATTTTTATATCAAGTTTATGATGAGAAGTCAGAAAACATTGAACAATGATGACAATTTTCAAGTGATATAAACAGATGAAGATGGATTTCTTTGGTTCTATCGAGGGCTTTTTACTTAATGACAATAGGGTGTTTCTTTTTCTCTGTCATGACCATCATTTCAGCAGCATAAGTTTCCGATGTGTCCTAATAATCAGGAAATAGATATTTCCCTGGGTAATATACGGAGGTGAACTTGGACAGAAAAGTCACCTGGTCTACGGTTGGAGTTTAACACAGATCCTCTTGCAAACCTAACGGATCCTCTTGTAAACGTAAGCGTGCTACCATGCACCACTATTTCACCACACATCGACTACATATGGTCATATCGCTATACTGCAATTTACTGCCGTTAACGAGTTGGGTTGGAAATGAAGGCGTCATCTATCGGTGGTTGTCTCAAGCTCGTTAGGGAACATTGTTATCTATATTCTTCTCCCGGTTCGAAGCTGGGACCTGGCGGCAACCTTGAAATTGGTAGATGAGCATCTTACCACCACGCCACATGACCTTGCTTTTCTTATTTCATGCACGGTGGCATGACGTGCTGAAGTAGAGGCATTAGTATCCGGGGATGACGTCACTCTCTGCTATTACAACGAAGGTTACGACAGTTGGCTGAAGCGAAGATGAATCCAGGAAGGAAAGTTCAACTGGCAAGTGAGAGGACGTGGGTTCGATTTCCCCACAAGGCCAGTTGAGTTTTCTTTCCTGGATTTATCTTCGCATCAGCCAGCTGTCGTAACATTCGAAACATTAGTAGCCTTTGGTCTGAGTTAGGTCCGACCGTCCATGCACGGTCCCGTTCAGTGCACACGAACTCCAAGGAAATATTGAGATGTTTTTTCCTCTGTAGTTTAGTGGTCTAGGGCGTTCACTCGGAAAGTGAAAGGACGTGGGTTCTATTCCCCGCTGAGGCTCTCTGTTGAATATTCTCTCTTTCCAAAACATATCTTCGCATCAGCCAGCTGTTAAAAAGCTTTGTATTAGTAGCCTCCCTCAACTTCAGTAAATTGCTCCCGGGTAGAGACAGTTTTTGCCCAGCCTAATACGGGCCATTTGCCGAAATTGATGAGCTACTAATGCCTCTAGTTCAGCGTGTCACTGCACAGTGCGTGAAATAAAGAAGGCAGGGCCATGTCCGCAGTAGTGTATATGGTACCGCACTTGTCGATTTGCAAGAGGACCTGGGCTCGATTTCTAGGGTAGACCAAATGACTTTTCTTTCCGAGATCACCTCCGCATAATATCCAATAAATGTCTATTTCCTTAATGTATTGGGATGAAAAAAAAGTCCGTCTCACTCAGTCATATATTTGGTACAAGATATACGGAAGACTAGATGTTGTGAAGATATTTATTATTTGAGATGTTAATTTTTTTAAGGAGTTATGAGTTTTTCCTTCCTTAAAAAAATTAACATCTCAAATAATAAATATCTTCACAACATCCAGTCTTCCGAATATCTTGTATTAACAAGTGAAGAGCAACATTCATGTCATATATATTTTGTATGTGAATTGCGTTTGACTTTTGTACACAAATAATGTTTCATAGAGATAGACGGCTTTTTTTTTCTCAGCCCGTCCCACCTGAGGGCCATTTGCTGAAGTTAAGAGAAACTACTAAATTCAGAGACTCAAGCCATAGTGCGTGAAATAAGGAAGACGAGTTTGTGTCTTCAGTAGTGTATCCGCCTTAGCACTTCTGTGACTGTTGGGAAGAAGAAATAAGATATCTCATATTAGGTTAGCGGTCTTCAAAGCACGGCCCTGCGTGCTATATTTGGCCTTCGAAGCTTTTGTAATGGCCAGCCAAACTTTTTCGGAAAATGGTGGATAACATTGAAAAACGATTGATTCTGGAATTAATGAAAGAAATTATTTTGAAATAAATTAAAGGAAATTATTTTGAAATAAATTAAAGGAAATTATTTTGGAATAAATGAAAGAAATAATTCTAGAATTACTGAAGGAAATAATTATTGGATTTTTGAAACAAATAATTTCAGAATTAGTGAAAAAAATGACTTATAAATGAATACAGAAATAATTTCGTAATTTTCGATAGAAATTATTTCACAATTATTAAATGAATAATTCAATAATTGTTGAAAGAAATTATCACAAGAGATATTGAGAATGAAACTAATTCCAGAATTACCGAAACAAATAATTACAGAATTATTTTAAAGTGCTTTAGATTAAAACTAATCAGTAATTAATCAGAAACTCTTCGGACGAGTTAAAAAAAAATAATTTCAAAATTAATAAAAATCGATAATTAAGAAAATAAATAATTTCAGAATAAATAAATCTTCAATTAATTTCGCTTCAAAACAGCTGGGGGGTGCCCATTGGCCCTTTCTATCGAGATGTTCACTGTAAATTACACGAGCAAGCCCATATAAATCTCGA
This sequence comes from Pholcus phalangioides, assembly GCF_987345545.1. Lineage (NCBI taxonomy): Eukaryota > Metazoa > Arthropoda > Arachnida > Araneae > Pholcidae > Pholcus > Pholcus phalangioides. The sequence goes on along the minus strand of NW_028301599.1, from coordinate 4,489,360 downwards.
TTCTTTTTACAATTATAAATACCTCAGTATGAGCTGGTGACCCAAGGGCTCCGTGGGAAGTTTCAATTTGGCCCGTGGTGTCAGAAAAGTTGTAGACACCCGTGCATTAGGTTGAGGGCCAACTTTATGAATTTTTGGACTATCGTTGCTGATCCCTGTAAGTTTAATGCAGTCACTGTGTGTGTGTGTGTAAGTGCGAAACAAAATCTAAGAATTTTCTGCTCTGTTGGTGTCTGAAACGAAGTAGGTGCGTAGCCATTCACGTCTCTCAGAAAATCATAGCCGATTTACTTCCCAGGACCGGACATGTGCAGTTGCGAGGGACGCAGCAGCAGCAGGCCGCAAAATATTAAGGGCCATAAAAATTAAAATGCATTGCACTATATAATTCATCGCCACTGCCGAACTAAGTCCTAGTTGGAAATTAAATAATAAACATTAGCAACTCCTAAACAACGACTATTTAGAAGCTAAAAAAACAAACCTTATTATTAGCGACCTGATCATTAGCAGTAAAAAATGACAAAATATGCACGGGAAAAAGTGAAACATGTGCAAAAAGACGCTGAATATGCACTAAAGATAAAGATAAATCTGCACATAATGTTATGAAATCAAAAATGTGTGCTTTAAATGTGAGCGAATGCATATGATGACACTGAAGTATGGCAGTAAAAATAAAAAAGAAACGAAGAAATGAAAAAAAATTTGCATCTGGAAGTTCCGAAAAATGAAAAACTAAATCATAAAAAAATAGTGTAAATATGCATTTGAAAATTACTACGAAAATATGTAGAAAATAAAAAATGCTCCTAAAAATTTCTTTAATATTCTTTAAAAAGCATAAATAGTAATATTAAAAAACATGTGAAATGAGAGAATTCGAAAAATGACCTAAAAGAGAAAAAATATACACTGAAATCAAAACATATATGCAAAAAAATGACACATATATGCAAAAAAATGACACATATAGGCTATAGAAAAATGAAAAAAAATCCGCTCATTAAAAGCACAGAACAATGGCCTAGGAGGAAAGAGAAATATTGTAGTAAAACTGAATAAATATGCGCAAAAAATGAAGAACGCATTTATTCACTCAAGTGCTAATATATGCATCTCAAAATGCATAAAAATGTGCATTTTAAATGCCTAAAAATATGCATTCGAAAATGTCTGAAAATATTTCAGGCAATTTCGTACAAAAAGTTTTTAGAAATATGTATATATATATATATATATATACACTCTAAAATGATGAATATTCGGTGCTCAAATATTTGCTATAAAAGTTATGAAATTATGAAAGAATGCGAAAAAAGTTACCTAAAAAAGAAAAATACACGCTAAAATGAAAAAAAAAGCAGAAAAAATGAAATATATGCAATATGGTGGGGGATACCATTACTTCGCCATAAAGACATCATAGCATTCTTTGCATCCAAAAAGTATAAAAAATACCGTTCTGCCCATGAAAAGAATGCGTTTTATGTGTTATAATAATTTTATTGATTATAACAAAAACATTTGCTTATAACGAGATATGTGTTGATATTTTTATAATTTTATTGTTAATGTTTATATGGAAACGTTTCGATGTGTGCTAAACTTTTTCGAAAAACACTTTTTTTTCCGTATTTTGCAATGCCCTGAAAATTTATTTACATTTTTGAAATTTGATTATATCTATGTATATGCGGCTTTTTTCTGGTATCAATAAATAAAATCTCCAGATTTTTTTGCTGAGTCATCTAGTTATCTGTTTGTTTCCATTTGGTTAGTTGTGCCTCAACCTATGAAACAGACTGTATTAGCAACGTGGTAATACCGCGAGCACGGGTGTAGCGTCAAATGCCCATGGACAGGAAAGCGCAGTCAGTCGAGTTGCGTTCCTATGCAATGCATTTAATAGTCATTTCATCAATCTCCTCTGATGAATAAGGTCCGTAACTGATTAGGTTCCTCCGACCACAGAGTAACAACCATCAATGCGAACAGCTGTCAGAGATGACCGCTCAAGCTGGTCAATCTCGTAAGAGGCAGGTATAGTGACTAACGCCGGTCGATCAGTGATATCAGAGATCAGCTAGTTATCAAGAATAAACATCTTGCATTGTTTAAGCTTCTCGTTTAGCTACACCGCTACCCTGACATGCTTGTCCACAGGACATTCTACAATTCTTATAAAACAGAATTTCACTATAAATTTCACTATAACAGAATTTCACTTGGGAAATCAATCTTGTCTACAATCCATCAGATATGTCTAAAAGCATGTCTAAAACAAAGCATATGTCTAAAACATGAATGAATATAATTCCGTAGTTCAAGCCCAATGAATGTACAAGGTGATCCAAAAGTCGGTTAACATTTGAAAGTTCAATAAATGACGGAATAATGTACGTAGAGAAGGATTATTCCCGTCCTGGGATTATTCCCGAGGCTCTGTGTGTGTATATTGCATATTCCGTAAAAGAAAAGGGAAACACAACCCCCCCCCCCCCCAGCACTGTGGACGGCACGTTTCCCTTCACAGTGGACGCGCTGCATATTTATTTTGTATATATTGTGTATTTTTAGACCATTCTCAAATCTCTCCCACTTCAACATGCCAACTTTTCTTCTTCTTCTTCTTACTTGCCCACAAGTCTTTCCCACACTTTTTTTAAATCGCAGATTGCGGTCTCCAGCCCTTACGTGCCACTGGGCGCCCGTGAAATTTTTCTCCCTAATCAATAGGTTCAACTATACATTTTAGTCAAATGGCTTGTGCGTTGCATCGAGTTAATGGATTTCTTCATGGGGAGAATAATGCGAGTGATCCGATACTTGCGAGCACGGGGCAGGGGGTGCCACCACTATAACTCCTTGCTAACTTTTAGGATACAACTGTACCTCTTTTGAGGTAACGGAACTAAGGTGATTAGCATCAGTCCGGGGTTGTGAGCGGTTCTATCTATGTATCTACGTAGAAGGATAGAAATTGACACGCATGCTGGAAAAAACACTGACAATTTCCAAGTCTCTTATCGAATAAGTAGAGCCCGGAAATTTACGCACTAAAAATTGGCAGGCAAAAAGCACTAAAAAATGCTTAAAATAAGCACTGAAATGGCATTTACGATTAATCGAAAAAAATAAAAATAATTAAATGCTAAGTTATTAAAGAAAGATCCCGAAAAACCGGCTAAAACATCGGTTGCACATGCTTCGTCCATTGTATCAGTTATAGTTTAATTAACTTGGATAATAATGCAATTACTGTAAATTGATTTTATGACAGAAATAAAGTGTTTCTGGTCCTTCTGAACTAGGTCGATATTCCAGGACTACCGTTATCAGATGTGGAATCCGTGGAGAAAATGATCATGGGGGGGGGGGGGCGAGTCCTTCGAATTTTGAATAACTATCATTTATTCGTTGCATATATATATATTATCTGGAATAATCATTATAGTTTTTTATTTTTGAAACACGGCCATCTTGTTTTATTGTTGTAAAAAATCCAACTTTTTTTTTTCTCATTTATATTGCCACATATACGGGAATCCTTCAATCGTGGGGCCCGCTGTTCCCTTACTTGTCACACATTCTTAACGGTCACCCCTGTTATACGGCCAAATACAAATTTCACGGCAAAAGAACCTATTTAAATAATGTATTTAATGGCCCTGCTTAATGGTCACCCTCGATTACAGTTAGGACACCATTTTCGACATTTTTCGGACACCACACACATCCTTCGTTCAATTGGACTAAATCTATATACGGACACCAATAGTTGTAATTTTGATTCAAATTATACTCATCAGATGGCAGCATAAGTTCCCTTGTGCGATCCACTTTGTGGCTACTTTTTGAATGAAATTTTGGCTTGAAGTTTGTTTTTGTATGGCAGCTTTGATGTGTCAGTGTTTGGAATCTAAAATCATGTGTTGCTGGTTGTGCTCGTATATTTTGCTCATGATTCCTTGTTGTTTAATATGGCCAAGTCTAGTAAGAGAAAAAAATTGATGTCATCAAATATAGTAATTTATGACGGTATCGGCGGAAGATTATGCTTCTAGAGATGATAATGTAAGGATAGAAGATAATACCACCGAGACATATCCGACATCGTTTAGAAATCAGCAAAACCAAAGTCATCAGAAGAAGACGACGCGATATGGAAGAAGTACACCGTGAGGTCACGGAAGCGGTGTCAAAATTTATTCGATTTTTTGAAGCATTGGACAGTACAATAACGTTTCTGAAGTACTGCATTGGACGGACTAAATACATTCTCCTGTAAATACAATGACGGAAAAGTATTGGATTAAGTCTCACAGCTTAAAATACATTTTGAAGAAGTTGGAATACTCAGCAAAATCCACCAAACATCGATCGACCAGTTTTTCCAAAAGATGTAACACTTTACCAATGTCAGAATGTACCAATTCGTTAGAAATTACGCGGAGGAACGTGTACTAGGTGCTGTTAAGTAGTAACTAGTAGTCCAATGCTTAAGCAAGTCATGCATGTAAAGTCTGGAGGTAAAGCCGGGTTTTCCTAGGAGTACAATTTTCTGCGCCGTGTGCAGCGTAAAAACGCTGATTGGTTAAAAACTGCAAATTCAGGTTTTTTGACCAATCAGAGTTTTCACGCTGCACGCGCTGTAGAAACCTGCTTCTAGGAAAACCTGGCTTAAGAAACTTTTCCTCCTCTTTTGACATATATGGCTGCGTTCATCTGAAATGAAAACACATTCACGTCAAACATTATTCCGTCAAAGTAAAGTTAAAGCATAGCAGCATCAAGTTTGTTTTATACAGTCGAATCCCGTTTTAACGCATACCGTTATAGCGAAAATCTCGTTTTAACGAACACTGTTATAATCCCTCAGATAAGTTTATATCTGAACAAAGCAAAAACCTGGGATTCCTTCATAACGGAATTTCGTTAAAACGAAGTGATTTCTCCGGTCTCTTGGAGTTCGTTAAAACGCGATTCGACTGTATCTCAGGCATTTACACTTATTCGCTAATTTAAAATAGGATAGGAAGCGAAAACGGATTCCTGATAATAATTAATGCTTAAGACTTAGGGATTTTAAAAAGAGCATTTCTTTTGAAGATCTCAATGCTAAAATATCCAGTTTCTACAAAATATGGCCACTGAAATTCACGAGCAAACTTGAAGCAATATTTAAATAGATATTCATGGTAAGAAAAATTTAAAAAAGGGATTATTTTTGCAAAAAAGACTAGACAATAGGCAATAAAAGCAATAGATGAGATTTTGCCTGACCTTCCGATTTCTATTAATGAGACATAACATGGAATATGGCTCGTATAACAAAACCATGCGACATTACTGAGAGAAACCTGAAACAGTGGAACGAAGAATATAACTAATAATTCATTAAATTGAGGACCTATCATCCCAAAAAATTAAATTAATAAACGTGTTGTGCATAGAGTTATTATGTTTGACTTTTACGACGCCATCAGGGATGAATCCTACGATAATAATAAGTGCGAAAAATCTCTCTTTGGATTTCATATTTTACAGATTCTTTTTTTTTCCCCAATATTCAGACCGTAGATGGAGAGAGAAAGAGACAGGGAGGGTGTGTATTTGTCGGGGTGTGAATCAATTGCTGCATTGAAATGCTAGCGAAATAAGTCTTTTCATTTCAACACCACCGATTCTCATTTTGTAATATCCAGGGGAAAATCACTATTTCTGTGAAAAAAAAAGCTTTACGAGCGAGAGAAAAAAAGAAGCTTTATATATATATATATATATATATTATTATCATTTCGATGAAACCGGGATTCCGTATTTGTAGAATCTACCGGGATTTATATTCAGCGATTCAAATACCCGGATTCTTTCAGTTGGAATGACGACAATACCTCTATGCAAAGAAAAGAAAAAAATAAAACAGGGGTAAAGTGTGTGAAACAGCATCTCGTTTCTTGTTCCTCCCCCCCTCCCCCGTATTTTTGGAATTTTCATTCTGATTTGAAGGAAAATAATAAAAATATATATTGAGATTTTTTTTTTATCACTTCCACAATTTATAAATCTGAAGAGTTTTGCAATGGTATTCACAGAAAACACACGTGTGCTTTGGTGCTTGTTTCAAGTCTTTTTGATATGAAGTACATGTGTGTCCCCCCCCCACCCCCAGCTTTTACAAAAATGTAAAAATTACAGTAGACAAACGAGGTGAAATATACAATGTGAATCCGATCTATTCTGCCAAACGAAAGGGGTTGATAGACGAGCCCAAGTGGATCATGAAAGGTCCCGCCAACACTGTCCTATCTTGAATCGTTTCCGAGTTATAGTGGGTAATCGGTTATGGACAAAAAAGTGCGTGAAGTCTGAATAAACCCGGATTTGTCAAGTTTCTGAGAGACCTACCTGCACACTAAGCACATATTTCGAACGTACAGAAAAAAATCCTATAAGGCTACACCAATGTGATTGAAATATCTGCATTTAATGGCGCTGAAAGATTGGCAAAGTTTAAAATTGAATTGTCATCAAAAGTTTTAATTGCCGATTCCGCAAACACCCTTCTAGCTAAAATCGGTTAAATTTGCCAAAACCTTGTCCATTTCCAGCTTTCGAAACAGCCTAGAATAAACTAAATTGGTCATCTAGTTCAAGAGAAATTTACTGATTTGTTTGCAGAAATCTGCGCAACATTTATTTGAATGAAAAAGTGATTGAGCTTAAATAAACCTTCACACAAAAACTTGCATTCATTCTGAAAACTCTTTGGTTTTATACACCTATATGTATCAATGCTAAAAGGCCAAAATATGCAAATGCATACGAATTTATCGCAATATGCAAATGCATACGAATTTATCGCAATATGCAAATGCATACGAATTTATCGCAATATGCAAATGCATACGAATTTATCGCAATATGCAAATGCATACGAATTTATCGCAATATGCAAATACATACAAATTTATCGCAATATGCAAATGCATACGAATTTATCGCAATATGCAAATGCATACGAATTTTTTTTTTCCATGGTTAATAAAGAAAATGCAAATGTATTTGCACATAATCAGGGCTCTAATTATCAGTTTCTTCACTATTGTTTCAAATGATTGTAAAATGAAAAAAATTACTCACGCATCTCGGTGTATGTTTGCACTAAGTTTGAAATAATCATTAATTTTAAATAAAAAATATTAAATATTGCTGTCATTTCTATAAAAATATACAACTGTATATTTTTATAAATATAGATTGTGAATCATGAGGATTTTTTGTAAATGTGGGCAAAAAGTCATCTACAAGTCGTGTCACGCAAAAAAAAAATGTTCTAGATTCAAAACTGCGATAAATTTCATATTGCGAACTTATAATTCCGATGTTTTTCTTATATAACAGTTAGAAGATATTGCAAAGGTAAGGAATTTAAATTGCCCCTGACTAACTAGGGCTTGAGTAGTGAACGGGTGGGGGCGGGAGGGCGAATGCCCATCTCTGCCTTTCCATGCTATGTCAAAACAATACAATTTTTTCCTGATGGATGTAAATGATCGCGATATCCATGCATTCGCCTCTGATTACGTTATTATATATGTTACGGTTAATGTGATAAATATGGTTATGGTACATAACTGGTTATTATACTAAAGCCCAATAAGATCTTGACGATTGATGTCTAACAATGAGAAACCACATGTCCATTTTTAGAATTTGCAATGTCTTATAATGTACAGGGTGATTCAGGAAAAATGGGAAAAGCTTTAAGAGTTAGTAGTACACACAAAAGAAAAATATATAAAAATAAATAAATAATAATAACAGTGATAATAATTTTTATTTATTTTTATTTATTAATTTTTTGTTTGTTTGTGTAATACCACCTCTTAAAGTTTTTGTTTTTCACATCTTTTCTAAATCACCCTGTATATGTTACGGTAAATGTGATAAATGCGGTTATTATAAATAGTGATCATTATTATGCATACTTCCCAAGCCTTTTGGTAAGTTTGATAAATTTGCCTCAATTTATCTCATTTACCAGCGATTATGCGTAATACCCAAGGGTCGCATCGTTGGTAAATATGATAAATCGGACCAAATGGCATACTACACATGATAATTCATACATGTATCATTATATCGGGGTCCGACTATAGACATCAAACATACTAGACTCATTCAGAATTTTTTTTTTAATATTTATCAAATTAACCAATTACACTGGGTGCATTATGCGTAATCACAGATAAAGGCAATAAATTTCAAATATTTATCAAATTTACCAATGACACTGGGTATTATGCATAATCACAGATACAGGCGATAAATTCAAATATTTATCAAATTTACCAACGACACTTGTGAGTAGAGTACATATTCGTCGTTAAAAATGACAAATTTATCAATCTTACCAAGACGATTCGTAAGTATGCTTAATAACCGATTTATCACATTCACCAAACACATAAACACAGTACAACAGTGTGATGTGTGTCTTGTGCATGTTATATGTCAAAGAGTTGTTGTCCTCTACCGTTCACATTGTGTATGGGAAATCGGCAAATGAACGAACAGTGGACTTTTCTATTACGGGAAAAAAAACTTCTCAAAACGGGATAATATAATAGAAAAGAAATACATAAAACGAATAGCTAGAAATATGGATATAATATTTCCCAGGTTGCAGGACCTTTCTTTATATGCATATAAGAGTATATCTGACTTTAAACATCCATTTTCCAGCCTTTGTGTTCACTGGGTAACGACTGAAAGTGTTGTTTGACTAAGAAATAAAAGGGGAAAAAAGCGTGTATAATTCAAACGAAAAGGCAGCGGCCATCGAACAGAGAGCTTTAGATCCTTTCACACACACACACACACACACAAACGCACAAGAGCTAACGTTAGTTTTCGCATCTTTAAAAAGACTCGATATGGGCAATTTCAGAGCTAATTGCTTCGCAAATTACGTCGTTAATGTTAATCTTTTCAGAACTTCACGCCTTTTCGCTTTTAATTCATTCATTTTTGAAGCTCCCTCTTTAGGGCTCTGGAGACATATTATTGTGTGCTTCTCTCTTTCTTTTTTCCTTTGTTTGTTTCCATCCTCGTTCGAGACAAATGACTTTGTTGTGGCATAAAAAAAAATAGTACAAGCTCTGCGAAGAAAGCGTTCAACTCGTTTAGTGTTACATTTATGGCTGGAAACCAAGCAAATGGAAAAATAGGAAAATGCTTATTAATATACGTGAAAAACCTCCAGATTGTCTTTTTTATAGTTATTTAATTATCAATGGTAGTATTAGTTGGAATAATTACCGTTAATAGAGTTCTTAGATGTTATAATACGCTTTTTTTTATAGTCATTGCTAGTAAGACGTACCACATATGAAAAGTCGTATCAAAATATCTACTTGTGAGATTTCAAGCTACTTTTTTCATGCAGTTTTTCATTTGCATTAGTTTTTTAAATTGATTTGCGTTTTAGTTTGTTTATTAATTCATTAGTTTCTTGATTCAGGAACTTATGTCGGTTAAATGTTTTCTGAAATAATTGATTTATAATAAATTAATGAACATTGGCTGCCCTACTCTAGTGATGGGAACAACTACTGCCCGCCAAAGGTGTCCCGGCAGAAAATTATCAATACGCACGCAATAAATGCCTGGGATGACCACATTTAATTCATAAAATATAAGGGGAAAGAGAAAAATCGGAACCCATATGTATACTCAAATTATCGCCAAAAAAATTGTCAAGTGAATCAAGTTGCCAATTACAGCCAAATAAATTCCTCAAAGGCATGGGTCTATGCATGTGTGATGACCATGAAATACACGCTTTTGCATTTGTAGTTTGTCACCATGGATTTGTTGGTTGAAATGAAAATCGGGGGACGACATGCCCCCGATAATGTAACCTAATAGTTCACAACCTGAGGCCCATAGAGCCACCCTTGGGGTCCTGGAATAATCTAAGGGCACCCCAAGTAAAAAGGAAGGGGAGAGGGAGTTACGGGAGGTGATTAAAGGGGCCACAAAGAGCGGTAAAAAATTTAATATGTGAAGAATATGAAAGAAATTCCCACAGAAACGACATCCACCCTAACGTATGGACCCATACATGACCCGGTAGGGAGCTCATGTCAATGGATTTCCTACGTGATAAGATCTGGTAATAAGATTTTCGAGAGTTAAGATGCAAATTTTTGTCAGTTTTTATTTTCAGCTAAGTAAGACACCCTCTTCCAGAACATCACTTTGAACGGGACCACATGATTTTGAGATAGCCATGAATAGAGAACTAGAATAAGAACTAAATTTACCGAACTCAAGCACTACCTTACTACGGAGAACTATCTTATTTATGGAATTTTTGTTCATTAAAAATTAAAAGTGAAATCGATTAAATAAGTACTAGAAAGGCTCTCGCTTCTGGGGACCATGAGAAAAATGCATGGTTCAAAAACGGTCATGGGCGGCAAAATAGGATAAGGAACACTACTGTAGCTAATTAACTATACAGGGTGTCTTGGAAAAGTCCTAATGTGGTCTTTATCTCATCTACCGTTCGTCGTAGTGGTATGGTTCCTATTTGAAAAATGCTGAAATGTGTTCAGAAACTACTCTGTACCGGTATTAAGAGTGAAAATACAGTGTTTCACAAAATAGAAATTAAATTTTTACATGGTCCTCTCCTATCCTGAAACATCCAATTAGATAGTTATTGTCCTGACTCTTCTAATGAAAACAAAAAGGTTTCACGTTTCTAAGTGCAATATTCGATGAGATATTTTGATTCTGAAATCAGAGGACAGTTGGGAAAAAACAGAATAAATTATAGAAAGAAATATTGTCCGTTAGTTTTGCTGTTTTTCCAAACTTTGCTCAGATTTTTGAATTCAAATATCTCAGTGGATATTACACTTAGAAACAGGTATTTTTGTTTTCGTGGAGCTGAGAAGAGACAGGACAACAACTTTCTGATTGGGTTTTTGAGAACAGGGTGTCCGCATAAAAATTTAGATTTTTGTTTAGTTTGTAACACTGACTTCTCACTCTCAAAACTAGTACAGGGTTATTTCTAATCAGATCTATAAAAAAATTTTAAATTGAAAACAAAGCTCTCTACGAAGAACGGTTAATGAGGTAAATGCCGCTTTGGGACTTATAGGACAACACCCTATACATACGCAAGAAGCGAACCAAAATGGGTCTAACATGAATCGAGTCTACATCCCTTTTGGTGATGTGTGCCGAATACCGCAGAACGAATTTGTGACACTATAAGCGTCAAAGAAGACGTCTTTAACGTAGTTACCATCGACGGGGCATGGATCACATGGTTGATATGAGCCTATTCAATCGCGATGTAGCCAATAAATACACAAAGAATTAGAAAAAAAAATCGATTTCAGGATTTTTGTCATTAAAATTCATTGAAAAGAAAAGCTCCTAATTTAAATTCTTCACTCGGGCTCAAATCAGGAGAAAAAAATTTTTGTGGTGGAATTTGAGATAAGCTTTAATCTCTTTCATCCCAAAGATATCTGACAAAATTAAAAAGTAAATCATGCTAATGAAGAGAAATAATTGAATGTAAAAGGATTAATTTGTATTGAATTTCAAAAAAAAATTTCAATAAATGTAGTAAAAAATTGAGACTAAATGTAATACTATATGTATAAAAAAAAATAAATCGATTTAAAGCTCCAAATAAGTACCAAAAATGACTTTTTTTCCACTTGTTATTGTTTCCGATTTTGCGAATTTAAGAATCGGCTTTTATTTGAAACATTTTTTGTGATTATCTTTACCATTATTAACTTCAAAACTTAGCGATGGAATTATTATAATATGCATGACTTCTTATTTTTTTTTTTTTTTTAAGAAAAGAAATATTTAAGGACAGCAAAACTGTTAATGTTGTTTTTCAATGTATGCAAAGTTCTACATGTTAATGAATATTGAATTTTTTATGATGTATGACAAGAGTCTTCAACCTGTTTTGAGTCGTGAGCAATGTTTTAACCACTTGTCTGACATGCCCGTGTCTCCGCTTCTTCCTGAAATTGACCTGACCGAGCCTAGCGTGGGTATCTTAATCTTTGTCCCTAGAGGGCACGAGGGTGACTCGTCGTCCATGAGCTATTGGCTGATCGGTCCACCGTCCATTGCACGGTTCCGTTCGGCACATATATACGCTCTAGCGAAGGAAAATCTCTATCTCCTCTGTAGCTCGTCCGGCAATCGAGGGACCCGGGTTCGACTCCCGGTAGAGGCAGAGATGAGTTTTTTCCTTCCTTAAAAAATTAACATCTCAAATAATAAATATCTTCACAACATCCAGTCTTCTGTATATCTTGTATTAATTACTTGTTTAAGTTAAGCATTTATTAAAGGAGTGGTATAGATTGTCATTTCTAGTTTGCGCGAAGTACCAAGCGTTGAGCTCTTGTCTCCATCATGGTTTCTCTGAATCCCAGATATGATAATCTTATGTTGTCAGATCAATGAGTGTTCTACTGCTGCTGCCATCTCACCTCCATATTTTGAACTGAAAATGAAAAAATGCCAGAGTCTTCATGTTATATAAGTGGTCATGCTATATAGCCCTACTCGCTACGGAGAATTTTTCAAATGGGAGACCGGTACTCTATTAAGCAGGATTGCACGGTCGATTGCGGTCTACTAATGAAACTGTATAGCCACATCAGGCAAGATCGAGTGGCATTTATTGATACAAAATGCTTTTACAGTATACACAATTATGGATTCCACGTTTTCCTATCTCATAACCAGAGGCGTACGCAAGCCCCCCCCCCCAAAGCCAACCAAAAATTAGAAAAAAAATGTAATTTTATTTCGGTGAAAAAAAATTGAAATGTCAAAAGATCATACCCTTTATTAATTACTATATTAATTTTTTTTCTCAATTTAAATACTTTTGAAGGGTGGTAAATCAAAATTTCTCGCGAAGAAAATTTTTGTGCCCCCCCCCCTAATCCTTTTGTGACCCCTCGAAAGGTCAATCCTTCGTATCCCCTGCTCATGACTATCAAATGCACCCGACAAAATTACCGAATTTGTGTCTCATCAGCTTGTCCCATACTGCTACTTACGAAAGCTTATCCGATCACAAGTTCTATATCCCTCCCCCCCACACACATTGCATCATCATCACGTAAATTTAAGAGAAAATTTTCAGCCAAACAGTATTTCGTTGGCATTTAAGTAATGTTTAAACTCCACGTCTAATCCGGAGATTTGTGACTCGAGCTTCCAGGAGGACCGCATTTCACTTCATTAACTAGCACTTCAGTGTCATTACCCTTTAATTAAAATTAAATTTCTGTGTAATGAAAAGATGGAGAATCGAGTTTGACTATTTCGGTCTTCGTACGAGTTTCAGAATCTTGCGATGGAGCTCAAGTAATCCGCTGTAGGAACGTATTTCGGCACATATGAACAATTAACTCAATTACAGAACTTTACGTATTTTTAATGACGAATCCTTACAGGCAGTATAAGGATTTCAGTTAATAGCAATTAGAGATTGAAAAGACACATATAGATACAAGGTGTCCCACAAAGGATCGCTTGATTTTAAAATGAAATAACTAGAAAACGGTTATCGAAAGAAAAACAAAAACGAGTGGCATGTTTATTTTGAAAGCCATGAAAAATCTGACACACAAGTTTCAAAATTAATTATAAAGATTGCTGCCAGGTGGCGCTGTACACCTTGATCGTGTTACGCTGTCCGAGAAGTAGTCTGTAATGTGTAAAAACGTCTCGCGACAGTAAATCATCTTTCTGAATGCGCATGCGCGTGAATTTGCCATGAATGTTCGTTAGTATATGGTTGATTTACACCAACATTTTTGCTGACGACCGGCATATGTTTTTAATCACTTCACGTAAAAGCGTGGAAAAAAATTGGATTATCTCTATTTGCCGAATCGGCGATAAATATGGCAACCTCGTCCTAATCTAACCTAACCGCACGTTAGAAAAACGAAGGAAAAAGTATAATAGACAGGGTTAAGTAAGAGAGTTTTTTAGAGAGTCTCTCTTCACCTCACCTTATTTGTTCTCTTTCGCTCTCAGAATGGAGGGAAGGAAAAAAACAACGAAGATATAGAGGAAAGAAAACACAGATTACTTGTTTAATCTTATTCCACTAGTGTTTGGACGCAATACTACGTTCGTGATCATAAATGGGTTAATTGATATATATAATTATGACTGAGCCCAGTAACCTTGGTTGGTGTAGTGGACAACGCATGAGACTCACATTATACAAATAAATACAAATACAAATACAACGCCACAACAGGCAAAATGCCCAACGAGGTGGCTGAGAAAAAGATGCCCTTTAATAAAATGCCGATGTTACGGGGGTTGATGGTTCGATTCCAGCTCGAAGTTTTTTTTTTCTCCTTCAATACCATTTTCGTTTCTCTTTGTGATGATCTTAAATTTATTTTCCTTTATTGTATTTTTTTAAACCGCTACACACAAGTTAAATGCGGTTCATTCTTGATGCTAGTATGTGACCAAGTTCAGAGTCACTTGTTCTAAGAGATGGGTAGGACGTAGGAATGCCAATCCGATGATTCGAACCCGATCTCGTAACGATAGTTTTTTTCCTCTCTATTAGATAAATCTGAAAAGAATTACAAGCCGTTTTCATAGTATTCAATTTTTTTTATTATTTCACTACCAATAGAGCGAGGTGCACGGGATAATGGGGGGGTTGCTTATCCAAACCGGCGAACGTGGTGAGATGGGGGGATAAGTCGACATATTCTTGGCTGTTCGTTCATAATGGAAATCAACAGAGCTTGGTTGTGTTTGTTCCGCCCTACTGTGTTCTGAGGGACGATATTTGTAAAAAGCAACTCATTTTTTGCTGTACTTGAATCTCTTAATTTTTTATAAACTTGCTCTCAGTTCTTATGGAACGAATCTTGTAATAATACGAAATGTTATCAAAGTTGAATGTTGATTCAACAACTCTTTTGTACGGGAAATTTAAATAGCACACAGTACAAACTACTACGAAATAGAAACCTTGTTTGCTTCGCGTAACGCACTTTTCAGGTTTCGTACGAACGACTGGGCTCATTAACAGTGAATGATGTTATCCAAAGTTTGATAAAAGTGCTATGCACGTTGGAATACCTGTTTCGCCGGTGGTATTCGAGCGCAAATAACTAAGACACTGGGCGTTAGACGATATGCAGATAAGGCAACTCAACGAAAAGTAACTAAGTAAGGGCCGGGGTGAGAGGAATGCTTTTCCGTCGATATAAACCTAATTATGGAGTCAGTTTCTTCCACTTTGCGTTCAATCTCATCGCCCATTCATTTAAAATGCCCGAGTGCTTTGCGAAGAAAGGCGCTGCTGCTGCTGCTGCAGTTGCACTTGGAAAAGAGTACCAGAGAAATAGAGTGAGAGAGAGAGAGTTGGTTCACTTAACCGCACACACCACCATCACCACCATTTTCCTCTGGCACTCCTTCGCAATTTGCTACGACGCCGGCAAAAGGGGTTTTATCTTTATTTATAAAATCATTTGGCGGGAATCACACGCACACATACCTTGAGCTCTTTTGCTAATCACCTGACGCTAATGGCGGGTGACGGAAATTTAATGAAGAACGTTGGTGGTGGGGCGTAAAAGAGTGAATTTCAGTTGTCTCTATTTTATTATCTGCAGGGTCTTATCTCAAGTTTGATTTCCTCTCCTTCAACGTTATCAAAAAGACATTTTCACCGGGAACTCGTGTTAATACTTCTCCGTCTCTTTCAAGTCCTTTTTTTTCCTCTTCTCATTATTCGATCAGCTCTTTGTTTCCTTGATCTCTTTCGTAACTTATTCATTCGAGGTTGTAGGCTACCGTGCCCTTTTTTTAAAGTGGTGGAAAAAAAAATTTAAGAACAACCGAAATATATCGTCATATCTCAAAAACTTGTGGATGTAAATATAGGGAATTTATTTAGCGGTAATTGCAAGCGGAATTGAATAATTCCCTGCAAAAATAATTTCGATCAGTGCTTCACTGCTACAGAAAAAAAAAATTGTTTAAATTATAGTGAAGGTAAAAACCTAAAGAAAGTGTAAAAAAACTGACGTTTTCTTTGACGTCGGGGAAAGAAATTCTAATTTTTCTCATGCTAGGATAAGAGCAGGAACTAACTATTTTGATCATGGCCCCCACTAGGGGTGGGCTGACAAAACTCCAGCCCTGGGACGATTTTCACAATTTTTTTGCTTTTTCACGCTATAAATTCAACATAAACGGGTTCGTGAAAGTCTGGTCGGGGCCACCCGCAAAAGATACCAGCCTAGGGGCCCTGCTCCAGGATGTGGGGGCCATGATTTTGATCAGTCATGCCCTGTGGGATCGAATTTTGTTTTTTCCGAAAGTGTGCAAATGTCCAAAGACAACATATTTATTGGACATTAAAAAAGGCAAAATGCTTGCTTTCAGAGAAACCTCAATAGCTGGTCATGAAATTTTGAGAAGAATCAAAAGATTAGAGGCTGATGGTTAAAGTTTCATAAATGAGCTCCAGAATTATGGACTGAAAGCTTGCGCAAGAAAGCTTCTTTCTCTTACCATTCGTCAGAAAAAAAAGACGGCTATTTGCTGTTTTTACGTGAAAAAAAATCTCTCTGTGTGTAATTCAGAAGAAATACGACTTGCCTCTTGCCTCGCACACAACGAACTATGCCTAATAGTTCGAATGCCGAATAGTGATAAAAACATCTGAAATGTCTGGTATGCAAAAACGAAGTACAACATCCCCTTATAAAACATCACAAAAAAAAAAAAAACGACGTGTATTGGCCAAACAGCATGTATCTTTTAGAGATTGACTCGATGGCTTTAAATATTACTGACCTGTTCAATGATACATCCATATTTTGGAAATATAGGCATATCAAGACAGTTTCAGTAGAATTTCAATTATCGTAGACACCTCTCATAAGTTTTAGATAGTTTTTGTTCCAACAGAACAATGCTCTTGCAGATGTTTTAAATCTAAAAAGTGTTAATTTGAAACCCATTTCAGTGGAACCTTTTGAGTGTTCGGTGAGGAGTCCTTTGATCAATCCAGTAGAGCGCTTGTGTGGCATTTTGATTCATGAAGAGTATGGAAATGGCACGCGTGCAGTATTGAAATAGACGTAATAATTTTATAACAATCACCAAACAATCTAGAAAGACGGTTGCCAAACTAGTTGTAATTAGCTTATCTCTATCAATGACATCCCGAATGATAGATATCACAAAGAAAAAAAAGTTTTTTTTGGATTTAAAAAAACAAAATTTTTGCTCATAATTTTATAGACCTTTTTTTTGTCGCAGGTTATGTGACCTTTACTATAATTTAAACATTTTTTTCTTTTTCTGGAGCAGGGCAGCACTCATCAAAATATGGTCAGCCTAGACATTTATCGTGTTGTTTGTATTGATACTTTTCATTTGATCATTTGATCATTTTTGTCGCACCACGGTCATTTTCTGCACACGAGGGCTAATTAGACCGGGACCTACAATTTATTGCCGATTCCGAACGGCAGGCTTGTTTTTCATACTCATCGAGAGGTTGGTGCGCTAACTCCTCGATGGGGGACTCCCTGCGGTAGCATTTTTTGCTGCGGTCAAGTCGCCATTTTTTGTTGTACCCCTGTGTCAGGAAAGTTTTCTGACAAGGACGAACTGGGTATCGAACTCGCGACACCTCTGAACATCCTTTGGTACTTCAGGCGAGCATCTTATCGACCGGGCTACCGCGCCCTGATACTTTTCAAACAGAACAATGTCAGTGGGCTGGGTGGAGCCTCTTGGCGGGACGCATTTGGCCTGCGGACAGGAGGTTGTGCACTCCTGGCTGAAATTGGCTAAAGCCGATAGAGCCTGGGCCGTGTTCGGTTTGAAAGAAAAGAAGGAGATTGAGCATGTAGTGCACCCCCTGATTTAGACGCTTTACATTTCAGGTGATGAGAGTGCCACCTAGAAATTGGTTGGCGCGATGAGGCGGACAGTATTCATACTTCAGGGTGCGGATGTACGGTCCCGGTCGCGGTCTTCAGTTTAAAAAAAAAATTCTTCACAAAGATTAAGCTGACCTTCAAGACGATAATACTTCCATAAACGTGAAAATACGGACATCTGACACTTTATTTTATAATATGTAAAACAGATGGCAGCACGTCTGAGCTGCAATCGACACTCTAATATGGTATTATTTCTTCGATAATTATTTTATATGTTCAAAAAGATTAAGTTTTGTAGTCTGTATACCTAAATATAATAGTTTTTGCTCGTTGTTAACTGCAAATTTCTTTGAGTTCCTGTTTACACTATATATCATTAGCATAGAATTAATCTGTTAACTCTTTTAAATTGAGAAGAGTGATATGAAAAAGTGCTCTTTAGAAACTGATGAAGTTTTCTTCGTAAAATCGCTTTCGGACATTTCTCAATGAAAATATTTTAATACTAAACATTTTGTTCTACCTAGAAGGACCGATACCGCCCAAAATGACCGGAGATTGATTTTCATTATAAAATCTCGATTTTTTTTTTGAGTCGTATTTATGTATAAATGTAGTTATGAGTGTGTATGTAAACTTATGTAAAGTCGTGTGTATACGTAAGCAAATATGAATAGATTATACATATAAAGGATATGTCCTGATTGACTGACTGACTCATCTACGCCGAACCAAAACCACTGGAGTTACAAACATGAAATGAAATTTGACCAGTAGTTTCAGTTAATGACGCAAAGGCTCACTAGAAACTTTTTTTTCTCGAAATATTTACCATAAGGGGAACTCAAAGGTTGCGCGAATCGAAACCGCTGAAGTTTGGTCATGAAGTTTTATTTCATAACGTAAAGACCACACTTAAAGGGGGTCATAAGAGGTCTAAAAGGTTATATGAAGAACCGCTGAAGCTATAAATATGAAATTTGGTCAGTAGTTATTTTATTTACTTCAAGATGTAAAGACTAAGAAGAGGTGTTTAAAAATGTTCGACTTTTAATGGGGATCATAAGGGAAGGGGGAGAGAGTTCAAAGGTCATATGGGATAATCATTGCTGAGCACAAACCACTGAAGCTATAAAAATTGGTTAGTATTGTATTTTATAATTCAGACACATTAAGATGGGATTTCTCAAAATTCAACCCCCCAAGGAGGAACTGGCCATGAGGGGTTCAAATGTTATATATGGGAGGGGGATAATCACAGAGAGCAATTTTGAGATTACCAAATCCAGGGTAGTGAAGTCGCGGGTAACAGCCATCAAAATATAAAAACTCGATAGTTTTCTGAGACCGTACTAAGTGAAATTTAGAAATTAAATTTCATTTTCAACCTCTTCGCTTCGGAGACACACATTTGTGTATATATTTTTTTAACGGTTTTCAATGATTGTTCTTTCAAGTTGAGACTTGAGGTACACTTAGTTGCACCTAACTGATGAATCAATAAATTAAGTAGTTAATTAATTTATAAAATAATTTTTTTTCAAAGCCCATATTGGCATACAATAACCACAAATCAATTGAAAAAGTTTTAATGGCCAGTTTTGACTTAGATTTGAAGAGGATAGCATCCACCAAAGAGTTCCTCGTTACATAAGGGCCGTATTCACTGACATGGTCTAAACTGTAGTCACAATTTTTGGATAAGAGATCAACATAGATTTGTTGAAAATCTGAATTTAACCAATCCGTGGCGATCTCTTATCAAAAAATTGTGACTATAGTTTAAACCATGTCGGTGAATACGACTCTAACTGATTTAAAAAAATTTACATTTTAAACGTTATAATTGAAATTGTATTATCACATCACACACTTTCTACACCTTTCGATACCTTACATTAGAAACACATTTCGCAAATTATTTTACGCATTGAAAATTTATCACTTGCTTTGTTATTGCATAGCAGAACTCGGTGTCTTTTTTGGTGGTAAAGTAACACAAGTTGTTGTTAGCAAAATTGTGATTCCTGAACAAAGATATAAGTTTTTTAGCTGATTCCAACAAGAACAAAATCAACTTTCCCAGTTTATATTTTTATTTTTTTCTACAAATTGACCAAGCATTTCTTGCGTTGTTGTGAAAAATGAACACAGGCAAATGAATTTTATGAGCACGAAATGTTTTCCAAATCAACACATTCGAACTCGTGAGATTCAAAATCTGAATCGTTTCGTCGACATAAAGAGTACGGAAAGTATCAGAAAGTTCAGATTTTGTGATACGTTAATGAAATTATATATTTTCTTATAAGAATGTTGAGCAAAATTTGGGAAACAGTTACGTAAAGGATGATCATGTAAATACGACTTTGAGTTTCCGTAAATGAGGCTTTGAGAATGGTCATGAAATCCCGCAGTGATTCCAGAACAGTGGAATCATATAATAGTTTTTTTAAGATCAATTATCGTAATTATACATTATTAAAATTTGAGAAACAGTTTCGGATAAATTTTAATAACAGATAATTATTATCCTATGTGAATGTTGACGATTAAGTTGCAATTTGTAGTCATTTTACAGATCCAGGATAGATTAATTGGATACAGTAAAACTTCGGGTTCAACCGAAGGGTTCTGCGTTCACGGGGTTCAAGGGTTTGAAATGCATACGTTTATTACACAGGGGGAAAGGAATACTATTTGACTACAATTAAAGAGGGATGTATGTCAAGAGGGGGCTTCAATGTAATATGAAGTTTGGATAACTCGAACTTTTTTCCCAGTGACTTTGGACTTCGATTTAGGAAGTTCAATTTCTTGTAGAATTGTTTCTAAACACTAAATAGGTTCATTAAAAAAATCATGATTTTTTTTCTCTCCAACTTTGAATTATCCAAAAAAATTTCGAATGAAACAACAAATTGCAACCTTAAACTGGATATAAAACCAAAGATGAGTTTGCAAAAGTTCGAATTATGCTAAATTCCAATCAACCAAGTTCTACTGTACTTCGTTTCGTTGTAAAACGCGACGGTCTCAGAAATTTTCACTTCGGGAATATGTGTATTGAACATAAAAGAAGAATATTTTCCTTTTCCTTTCTCAGAAAACACAAAATGTAACGTATTAATGTGTAAACACGTTTCATATGAAAAGGGGTCCCTGATGAATTTCACGTGACATTTCTTTTTGATCTTTTATTATAAGTATTAGATAAAGAGAAACAATCATCAACACGTGCTTTCAGATAAGCTTCAATGATTTGCGTTACTGCAGTTTTGGTCATATTTGTAATTAGTATCATTAAGGATGCTTTCAATTAGCCAAAGTGAGCATATCTATATTAGTGGAAATATAATGCCACGATTCGACGAAATATTTGCTGCTCGTAGCTATGGAAGCGCTTACATTATAGCCTATCAAATTGACCCGTGATTGTCTTTAAACATATAACTTCTTTTCAAATTTATGAGAGATGGGCAGCGTAATATTTAAGTATTTTTATGAAAAGTCGTGAAATTTCAACATTCTAAACGATTCCGCTCATCACGAAAATCGAGTGAAAAGATAGAAAACGGCTAAAATAACCGGCGTGGTCCTTGTAGAGTTAATATAAGCTTCAGACTAGTCTATAGTTCCTGTATAGAGCAATGCAGTATACAGAGTACTTAGTTCAGCGACACCAACACCTTCGATATACATAGAATTTAAAACGTGATGATACCCTAAGCGAAGATGAGATTAAAATAATTGATTTTAATTGATTCCACAACTCAGATTATGAATTGGAGTGGAAAGGGGAGGGGGTACTTCAAATACAACAATTTTCCCCCTTCAGCGGCAATGACGAGATATCTCGTCTCAATTGATGCCTTGCATTTCATTTCGGGGCAAAAACAAGATATCTCGCATCCTTAAAACACTCTTATTTTGGCAGTGAAAAGTCCAACTATTCTATGTGAAGTAGGCTTGTTTCGAGAACATGTTTTCCTGGTGGAGTCAGCTTTTGTTCAAAGTTTGATAACAGACGAAGCGATACAACGTTTTCTCCCTTCCCTTCACAGTTTTATAGAAACACGCGCACAGTATAAATAGTAAAAAGATAAAGAGTAGAGTATTTCTCCTTCCGCGGTGGTCGGGTTTTTTTTTTAAATTTGTAGCGGACCAATTTGTGAAGGATTGTGGCGTGTGAATGTTCCACGCAATGAAAAGGATATGGCGTTAATGATGTGTGCTGGCTTTCTCTTAAGCATTCGGTTCTTTGTTAATATGCAAATTTTAAGCGTTGTGAAAAGCATTTAAGACGACTCAAACGTTGTTTGCTTCCTCAGTGAATTTTTTATCTAGCACAAGCGGAGGACATCATGCTCAACTAGTCTTTTTAACGTTTAACGTTTATAAGAATTGATTAATTTTGTTTTGCACACAGTCAAGCTCTCAGTTTGAGTTAAAACCTTCTAATTATAATGGAGTCATGGAGAGCTACGTTGCCTCAAATTATTTTCAAAGTTTGGGGGTGAGGGGCGCTATCACTTGCACAAACTAGGAAAAAATATTATTTTTTGAAAAAAAAAATTCATTTCTCAGGGGATTTATGCTGTGACAGTTATAATGCGGATGAGTGAAATTTAAAAACCACTGAAAGGGTAAATTAAATATTATTTTCCTTAAAAACACTATATCTTGCTCCGCTTTGGGAAATTACATATTTTTCAAAACCAGAAATAATTTTTATCGAATTTATTCTATCTCATCATGGCCATATTTCAACAGTGAGATTGAAAATTTAGATCAAGATCTAAAAGGTCCCGGAAAATTTGAATTCCAGTCAAAAATCGAACTTGAAATAGATGTACGAACCCACAGAGATAGGCATCTCTATAAATTGTTTAGTGTTATAAAAGGTTTAGAAATATTCATTCTATGCTATGGCCACTGTTTTGTCGCGTTTATTGCATTATCAGTACAGTACAAGCTCTCAATCGGAATCTATGGAAATGCACCTTCCAATTCTGATACGAAGCCAAAATCGTGTCAAACGTATGTTAAACGATACCGAGATTCTAAGTCTTCGAGATCGGTGACGTATTGGAAAAGATAAATCACCGCGAGGACAGGACTTTGGCCGCGACAACGAGCTTATGTTCGAAGAGATTTAACAAGATGTATTTTAAAGTATGAATATTTATAGAGCGCTCCAAAATATACTTGCTTTAGGTACTAACGGGCATGTATGTACATATTATACGATTAGCAGGCAATTATGTCACAAAACATGTATTGCAATTCACTATTTTTAGTGGAAGTTTTGACAGTATGGTAGATTTTTTTTTTCAAAAGAGATCGGTATTTTGAATATTTATTGAAAACGCTATATTTTAGTAATATCAGGAAGGGACCGATGTAATAGAATTTAGGTATATTGTATTGCAAACTACAGTAGATAGATAGATAGAACCGCTCACAGCCCCGGACTGATGCAAAGCACCTTACTTCCGTTACCTCAAAAGAGGCAGAGTTGTGTCGGAAAAGTTAGAAAAGATTTATAGTGGTGGCTCCCCTTGCCCCGTGCTCGCAAGTTTCAAATTACTCGCGTCGTTCTCCCCATGAAGACAGCCATCAACTCGATGCAACGTACAAGCCATTTGACTAAAATGTATAGCTGAATCCAATGACTAGGGAGAAAAATTGCACGTGCGCCCAGTGGCACATAAGGGCCGGAGACCGCAGCCTGGGATATCAAAAGAAGGGTGGAAAAGACTTGTGGACAAAAAAGAAGAAAAAGAAGCTGGCATGTTGAAGTGGGAGAGATTTGAGAATGGTCTAAATACACAATGCATACAAATTACATATATACAGCGCCTCGACTGTGACTGGAAACGAAGAAACAAAGCCTCCGTCCACAGCGCTGAACAGTGTGTTCTGCTCGCTCTTCCCCTTACAGAACATGCAATATATACACACACAGAATACACACATAGCCCACACTGCGACGGGAACAATCAAACAGAGCCTCCGTTGACAGTGCTGGGCATTCACATTTGAATTACATGTATACATTATTTACTTTACAAAAATTTCCCTTTTTTATACTATTGGGAATGCACATAAACATTACTATGAAGGTAGTATTGGGTACAAATATCACCCTGAGCTCATACAAATATATATTCAAGGTTACAAAATTACTATCATACTATAAAAGTGCGGCGGGAACAATCAAACACAGCCCCCGTTCACAGTGCTGGGTGGCAGCGATCACATTTGAATTTCCCATACATAATATATTTATATAATATACACTATTTACATAATATAAATTTCCATTTTTATATAATTGTTGATACACATAAACATTACTATGCACGACACATATATTGGAAAAAATGCCATAATGAGCTCATACAAATATTCAATTACTAAACCACCATCATACTATGAAATTGTATATACAAAAACATTCATAATTTATACAGGGTGTATTACTAAAATATTATAGTTTAACAGCGTATATAAGTGCGTCCCTCTATGTTGAATCTGCATCTGTTTCAGATTCTACTTCCGAATCATTAGTGGATTGTTCCCTGCTTTCAGTTATTATCAAAATAGTTTCTTTATTATTCATCAAATAGCCCAAGACTTGTTGTAGTTTTCTCGTTGCAGATCTTTGCAAAATAATTTTCCGTTTCCACAAGATCTCTCTTCCGCTCGGCGGCGCCTCCAAATGGTATCCCTTTGTGTACTCACACTGTGTCACATAGTGTATCACGCTTCCCGGATGGCCGCATCTACACGTGCTGGTCTGGCTGATTTTGAACCTTTGCATGTATTCACCGAATGGACCGTGTTCTGTGAGGAACATTATTATTTCTCTCGGCATGACTTCTTTCATTTTACCCACTTTTGGTATAACGTCAAAGACCTTTCTTCCAGTTGTGCATATTTGCCAATGGTGTTGCCATTTCTCTGACGCTTCTTGCGAGAGCAGATTTTTAATGTAGGATGCCGGCAATTTCATTAGGTGGTTTTCAAGTTGATGTTTTGTAGCCTCTTTCGCGAATTTATCCGCCATTTCATTCCCTTCAATGCCTACATGAGCTTTTACCCACCGTATTGTAATCTTCCTGTTGTCCATCAGTATTTTTCTAATGTCATGCACTAGGCTATGAGGGGATTCTACGTCTCGTATTGCCTGTATACATGACATGCTGTCTGTGTTTATAGTTGATTTCTCTGCAAAATGTTTTGCATAATTGACCGCCATCCAGATTGCGTATAACTCTGCTTGGAATACAGTGTTGTTATTGAGCAATCGGCAGTTCCATTTGTCCGTTACTTCACCCATATATATACTGACGTAGGCGGCCCCTACACCGTCCACGGTCTTTGAACCATCTGTGAAAATAATTCGATTTGTTGATTCTTCTGCATCTGTTGTCAAGACCTGTGTCGGCAGAATATCTTTCACAGGGTGATACGTCCATGGTGGATGTTTATGCTCTACATCTGTAGGAAGATATGTTACATTGTTTATTTTAATCTCACGCTTTAGCCTTAAATTTGCTTTCTGTACTTCGTTGTCCAAAAGTACATGTAGTGGGGGGATTGTTAGTTAATACTTGTAAGGCACTGTTTGGTGTTGTGGAAAAGGCTCCAGTGATGAATAGCAGGAATTTTCTTTGAAGAGAGTCTACTTTTGTTCTTAACTGTTGTTTGGGATCACCGAACCATGCGATGGCACCATATGCTATAATGCGGATGGCGACAACTTTATAAAGCGTATTTCTAATTCTTGTATTAATGCCCCATGCAGGACCAGCCATTCTTTTAAAATTTTGTAAGCATTTCTGTGTTTTCGTGATCAGATAATTCACATGTTTGAACCATGTCAGGTTTCTATCAAACATTATTCCTAAATATCTGATGTTCATATTGTGTCTTATTGGATTGTTTCGCAGTCTAATGGTTGGTCTTCCCTTTTTGTGAGAAATCCACAAGTAATTTGATTTGGAGAATTCGATCTCTAAATTATTTTTCATGAGCCAAGTATCCAATAATACCATTGCTGCTTTTGCGTGCTCAGTGACCTTGCGGATTGTAGAATCACCAATTACCATAGCAATATCATCCGCATACACTTGAATTTTTATATTTTCAGGCCAGTTTTTTGTGAGTAAGTCATTTATGACAAGGTTCCACAGCATCGGCCCACTACAGGAACCTTGAGGGCACCCTTTCGTTTGAACTATAGTGGCCTCGCCCTCATCTGTAAAAAGGGATATATGTCTTTCTCTGATTGCATCAATCATTGTTCTTCTCACATTGTCCGGCATTGAGATGTTGAGAAGTTGTTTTACTATTGTTTTATGTGAAATGTTATTGAAGGCTCCCTTAATATCTACTGATATTAGGGCAACATCTTGTTTTTGGCTCTTAAATGTTTGTATGCTGTCATGAATCTTTGAGAGTGCTGTCTCAGTCGAGAATCCTCCTCTAAATCCATGTTGTTTATCGCTGATCCACTTCGTTTTCTCGATGTAATAGTTGATCCTTTGTGTCAGCAACTTTTCGAGAATTTTGCCCACTGTGTTTAGAAGAACTATTGGACGGTATGAGGTGATATTGTTCGGATCTTTTCCTGGTTTTAGAAATAGTATCAGTTGCCCTTTCTTGAATGCTGTAGGGAAAATATTGAAGCTGAGGCATTTATTGAATAGAGTCAGGAAAAAGAATTTGTGGAAAGCATGTATACTTTTAATCAATGCGTTTGTTATTCCATCAGGACCGGGAGCTTTTTTCACATTTAGTTTATCAATTGATCTATTAATTTCTTGAATTGAGAAAGGTGGATCTTTTCTAGTATCAGTATTCTGTGTATTTCTTGACTGCCATACAGTATTTTCGTTTCCCCCATTATTTTGGGGGAAAATTTCTTCTAAAATGTTTTGGGCAGCTTGCAAAGATGTTGTTGGATGATCAGGATTTACGAGGAATGTTTGTGGAGGAAATGAACTTGTATTTGTGACAGTCTTGTACGCTTTCCCAAAAGGCTCCGTCGCTTTTTCACAAAACTTCATCCAGCCTTCTTTTTTTGCACTGTTGACTTTCTTTTTGTATAATGCAATTTCTTTTCGATATAATTGCTTTAACCTTATTTGATTGTCCGGATCCTTTTCTCTTTCACACCTCCTCTTTAGTGCTCTCAGACGTTTCCTTTCTAACGTTAGTTCATCATTCCACCATGCGAGGTTTTGAATTGGTGAAGGTTTTACTTTTGGAAATGTCTGCTCACACATGTTAGTAATATATGCCATTAGTTCCTGGCATATTCGTTGGAGGGTTGTCTTGTCTTGACATTTCCTTAAATTGTATTGTATTGTTTTAATTACGCTTCTTGTTTTCAAGTTGAAAACCTTTAGCTTCCTCACTGTTATTTTATATCGTCGTTGTGGCTTTTGGCAAATAGTCGCATTTGTTTGTATATAAATGTATTTATGTCCGCTGAGCGTCACTTTCTCGTCCACTTTCCAAGATGTATTCAGAAGTGTTGCATGCGAGTTCGTAATAGTCACATCCGGCCATCCTTTCCCATAATCCGTCTCGAAGGTGGGAGGAGAATTACTATGGTTGAGGAAATATAAATTGTTCCTATTAGAATAATCAATGAGCTTATTTCCTCTAGTATCTGTTCTATGGTCTCCCCACAGCGGGTGATGACTATTGAGGTCGCCGCACAACAATAGGTTCGCTTGTGTGGCCAGTTTCAATAGTTGGTCCATTTCTTTGAGAACATTCTCAACACAATCTTTCGGTGAAGAGTACGCACTAGCTAATATTAGATCATGTTGAGGCTGTGAGATTCTAATCGATGCGATGTTGTTGCTCGTATGATATGTCATAGGGTGAATGTCTGGATTGAGTACCAGGATTGCCGCCTTTCCATCTCTGGACATCCATCTTTTCCATCTTTTCGGAAATCCAAGCAGTGGCTTCCCTGGTATTCCTGGCTCCTGTAAAGCAATTATGTCAATCTTGTCCTTGATTGCTGTCTCTATGAGCAAGTTTATTGCCGCTCTAGTTCGATCTACATTTATTTGTAGTATTTTGAGATTGCCCATTGAAGATGGTGTCGTTGAATAACATTGAATTTGCTCTTTTCGACTTAATCTTGGGTGCTTTTCCCGTCTGTTATTTTGACATGTTATCCGGGAGTTGGCTATTGCATCCTTAAGGTTATCTTGAGGCATTGTATATCAAAAATGAAATATTAAAATAGTTATCTATTATACCTTACTTATATGAGTAGGAAAACGATATGTTGTCTTGTTATCAATTTTTCAAGTGTAACTTCAACTTGAAATTGTTCGCGACTGCCGAACTTATGACCTTTGCAGCCGACGAGTCTGTACATATCAAAGTAATTTGACCTTTATGTTCATCTATACTAGCAATGAACTCCTGTAGATTGCTATATTTTAACTGTTCTTCTAAGTCATTCATTACTTGTTTAATCTCCTTTTGGTCAATAGCGTTGAATGTCAGTTTAGATTCATTGTTATCAGCATCCTTATACACGGTATTACAAGCTCTTGTGGTTAGATTTTTCTGGTTAGCACAAGAGATTCCTGCATATGTAGTATGGCTGCTTCGAATTTCACTATGATTCTTAAGATGGCAACGATTGTAGAAGACCAAGCCGGATCCAAATCTGAATGTCGAAGAGGCCTCTCCCTTACAGCTCTGTTCCTCGGATTCATAGACAATATCACCCAAGAGGTTTGAATTTTTCTGATACATTGCTGTTCTTTTGTTATTGAAAGTACGTCCAAAGTTCTTGTTATTTGAAGTTTTAAAACCTTCATATGTTTGCGGTTGAAGTCGGTGCTGTTTAAAAGCATCGGCCCCTGGGCACACAACATATATGCACTGCCGGAGGCCTCGGTTGTTGAGTATAAATTTTTGGATGTTTTTACAGTCTTCTTTAGTGTAACAATCAACTGCCGTACCATTTCTAATGTGTCTGATGTTGTGAATTTTTTTCTCAAATTTTTTGATAATAATTTGGTTGTTACTGTTAGTTCGATGTGATTGAGCCAATCTGTTCTTGTATAACAGCACTGAATAGATTTGCCGATTCTTGTTTTTCCTCTGCTGCTTCTTCCTGTAGCTGACTTCTTGGAAAGGATTTTCTGTATTGGAAGAGAGCTCGTCAACTATGATATAGGAAGATGAACTGTCATTTAATTCATCTACATGATTTGATATTATAGAGTCCTTTTGTTGAGGAGGGGAAGATATGGGAATTGATATCTGTGTGATTTTTTCAGAATTAGTCACAACGGGCAAATTCTTCTCTGCCGATTTTCTCGCAGTTCCATGTTGTTTTTCAAGGCGTTGTCCTTGTAGTGATGGGGAGTCTGTTTGTGTCAAACCACTGAGTTCTTGTTTTACAGTCTCTTCAATCCATTCCACAATAGAATCTATCATAGAGTTGGTTTTTTCCAGTGACGCTGCAGGGGGGTTGTAATTGTTGCTTAACCACTGTTCAAGTCTTGTGCGAGTTTCAACTCCAGAGATGCAGGTGTTGACAGCTTTAATACTAGTTGCAGTGCTAATTGATGTGGTTGCAGATGGAGAAAATATAACCTTCTCTGATTGTCGCAGATCATGCGATACTTCTGGAATGTTGGTGTTGACTCCAGCCTCTCTGTGAGTTTTTTTAGCGATATCTCTTTGTGGTTTCGGAGGTTGTTGTGGTGCTCTGTTGCACATCTCATCCATTTTGCTAATCTGCTGTTGGAGAATTGTTTCGATCTGTGGTTGAGCTGAGAGACGGTCTTGATGCGACTGAGTAAAAGAATGTTGTGTAGTCGAAGTGAGTGTTAGTTCCTGAGGAGAAGATATTTCTGTTTGGCAGAAGTTGTCCCTAGTAGATTTGGGGATGTTGTCTGCCCAGATATTGATTGCATCAATTATTTTATTGCTTCTTTTGCGTTGTTTAGCGGGAATGCAGAACCCTACATTTCCTCTGCCATTATCACTTGTATAGGAGTTCAAAATTTCCCGAAGCTCCTCCAGGAGTACTTGTACATTTGGTTGGAGTGTTTTATGCGCTGAAAAATCAGTTGAGATTGAAGTATTGGCACCCATCGTTTTTTGTGCATATACTTGATGACCGTTGAGTTTGGGTATGACTTGAGATGAAGCTTGTTGAGAAGGTAAGGTTACAGAATTATTTGTACTCAAATTATCACTGGATTGCATTTCTGTTATCAAACTGGGCTTGAGGAGATCCCCAGAACCTCCTTGACCCCTAGATATGGCAAGGTTCTTGTCTTTTTCCTTAAGTCTTGATGAACTTCGTCTGACAGGTTTTTCATTTTGTATTCTTGTTCCGACAGCAAATTTTGTCTTCACATTGAGTTTGTTTTTTGACCCTTATCTCAAGGTTCTCTTTTTTTTTCTTGGAGGTTTTTAAACTTTCTGTTTCTTGGGAAATGTTCATATTGTCAGTATTGTGCTCCTCACTTCTTTTCTTAACTTGAGACTTGACGTTTTGTTTACCAGACCTTTTATTTTTTTTTACACTATTATAACTTTTGGAATTTTTATGCGAAGAGAGATTCTGTACTTCTGCTGACTTTTCTTGTAAGAAAAAATGGCTTTTATCAAGTTTCTCTTTCTTGAAGTCTAAATAGTCAAGCGTTGTCTGAAGTTCCTTGTCGTTCCCGGTGCAATCACTTCCCTCTGGTAGAGAATCCAAATAACTGCCTTCATCCCATGATTCAATTGATGAGTCGATTATTTTCGAACTAAAGTGATTTGGTTGTTGGACCGTCGATGTATTTAATGAGAGAGAAGTTCCTTTCGAGTGAGATTCAGGGTCACAAGATATGTCAGTATTTAGTTTACCAAGCAGTTTGCGCCCGCAAGAAAGTGGTGTGTTTGACAGACCCAACTGACTTTGGGAATCATTGTAATTGAGATCATCAACAGAGAGGAGTGTCTTTGATTCACTGCCCTGTTCCTGTTCCCCGGAATTGCTCGTCCTTTCTTCTACAGAGAAAATCTGTAGGTCATGTAGAGTGTTATTATTCAATACCATTGAGGGCTCAGTTTTCGTTTCCATTGTTTCAAGATCTATGTTTTGTGTCTTTTCTGTGAATGGGATTTTCACTGCTACTTGACTTGTAAATGTAATCGGTCCATTATAGGCATCAGTTGCTTGAAAGACACTCTGACATTCTGAATCTTTTATGCTGAACTTGAGCGAGTCTTGCTTTTCTGGTTGTTCATTATGCACAAATGAAGATGTTTTCTGTATGTTGAAAATACCAATTTTATGTTTCCGTTTTATCTGCTCTGCTTTATTTGAAATTGATGTTTGTGGGTAGCAGGAATTCAGTTTGTAGACTACGTCTGACGTTGACGACGAAGATGAGAGGGAGCCAATCGATGAGTTTGACGACGAGATTGAGACATCTGAGTTTTCCGATGTTGCTAAACGGGAGCTAATATTGAAGGTTTCATTGAAAGACCTGGCCAAATTTTTAAAGACTTTGTGAATTTTGGAGGTTTTCTTGTTGATTCGATTATCTCTCTGTTCTTTTTTCTTTTTATCCGGTTCATTGTGCTCGCTTCTCTCAAGATCTAGTATTGGACTTGTCGTGTTTGTGTCCGTATGGAATGGGTGATCTGTGCAGTCTGGTTGATTTGAAGTTCCCACAAGGATTTCTTTTTTGTCCATGTTTGAATCAAAAGCTGGGGTCCCTATAGGTGTCTTATTTGACTTATCCATAGTCTGTACAAAACTATTAACGCCACTACCAATTATGAAGAATATTAACACGAGAAATTTATGCGTGACCTGACTGAATGGTCACCAAATCAAATCCGTTCACAAAAACTATATTAAATGTTCTCACAATGTAAATTCAGTACAAAATTATTAACACCACTACCAATAAAAAGAACGCCAACACATGAGAAACATGTATGCGACCCGACTGAATGGTCACCAAATGAAATTCGTTCACAAATATTATGAAAAATGTTCAAAAATGTAAACTCAGCACAAAACTATTAACACCATTACCAATTATAAAGAATAACCACTCATGTAAAACATGTATGCGACCCGACTGAATGGCCACCTAATGAAATTCGTTCACAAAAAATTATATTAAAATGTTCAGAAATGTAAATTCAGTACGAAACTATTAACGCCACTACAAATTATGAAGAACACCAATACATGAGAAACATGTGTGACCCGACTGAATGGTCACCAATGAAATTCATTCGCAAAAAATTATAGTATAATGTTTGTCAAAAAACTTTTACCATGGCAAAAGAAAGTCAGTAAAAGAAACAATTCAGGACTTCAAATACCAAACATGGCTAAATGCAGTGAAAAGTCCAACAACCATTTACATGTATAATAAAACTTGTCACCTGGTTCGAAAATGGTGAGTCATACACACAACGCTGGATTCCTTTTAAAAAATCATATCTCACCAATTATAAGAGTTATAGCAACGATTAACAGGTTGAATTATTGCAAATGTTCTGGTTGATAATCTCTGCTATCAAGTTTCGAAAATCACTCACCCCTATCATGTCCACTTGGTCTTTAAATGTAGTTTAGAAAACCGCTTGAAAACCATTGAAGTTCATATCCGGAGTTTGTAATCATACCATCCACTTCGAACTAATTGGAATGTTTGAACGATCTTCATACCGTTTTGAAGCTGACATTCCCGCCGACAAATCTGATGAAAAATTTACACCGATCATCACTGAAAATTTTCAGTCATTGAGAGCGTAAGATGATAACCGTCGCCCGTTGATCACGACTGCACCGATATAGCACGCGTGGCATTAACAATATCCAAATTTTTTCCTACATCACACAACTCCACATATGAACCTTTACTCCTACACTTAATAAACAATAATTACTCATTTACTGCCTGCCATAACCTAATATTCACGTTTTAAAACAAAATTTTAACGGAGCACGAAAATAAACAAACTGCCTCCATTGTGACTTGACTGGACTTTTTATCAAACTACAGTAACGATATGTGCACTCAGAAGGAATAATTGCATGAATCCGATGTCGTTCCGAGGATGGAATAAAATCTATTGGTAAGAAATCTTTGTTAACGAACTGTAGCAACATATCTCTACAACTACTCTGCAAATAAATATATTTTTAACAAATATTCTGGGTGAAACAACTAGCACAAACAACGATATCCAAAATAGAGGATGCATCAATAACTCAAATACATAAGTTGACCGATAATGCCCTCTGTCGGGAAGAAGAATCGAAACCATTTGGAAATTTTCATTGGAATAGCCACTAGGCAACGATACATCTTCTTTTTCATTATTGGTGCAAAGTAGCCCCGGATCACGGTAGCTTTTATCAATGTTCATTGACGTTGATATTTTTCCTACTCGCAGATCTCAAAGTTTTATAAATGAATATTTTTCAGATTTTTTTCCCAGGTATACAAACCTGAAAACCAAACAGGTATCTTCTTTAAAAAAATACAAGAATGATTCCAACTCACATCCGATCCTATATCAGCACTCTTTATCCAATCTTCGGTACTGTTATTTCAACACGAAAGTGAAAATACAATGGCAAAAGTAAATGAAAAAGATGTCGAATCGTATGACTTTATTACGTGCTCTGGTATCGAAAGGAAGAAGGTTGAAGGAATAGCATTCGATTTCGAACTGAGGTCTCCATGTATATACAGTATATATCCGAAACAATTGTTTCTCGATGGAGAGAGAGAGAGAGAACTTCCAGTGTCATCTCGATACGATACTCTTATTTCGAGCGAATAACCACGGAGGGGCTTCGAGGAAATAATATGGGCATTGGGATGGATACGGATCCGGTATAACTGGATAATAGGGCTGTGAAGCGCATCGTTTCCAAAGACCTGAGGGAGTAAAAGAGGGAAAATGGAATTCAGCTTTCTCCAGGTCTTTTAGTTTGTCTTGAAAATAGACTCTCTCTCTCACACACACACACTCTGTAGAAACTCGGTAGGAGAGTTTTAGCCTGAAGGTAGAAAGATCTAGAGAGCGGTTTTCACTCTCGTTGGCGTCTCGGGGACAATGCGTTGTTTTCCTTGCATTACACTCGAACTGCGTCAAGCTGCGTTTCCGGTCAACAGACTGCTCAAGAAAGATTCACTCGAACGTGGAAATAGGTGGCTGGAACTCCTCGCAGCTGCACAATTTTTACTGCGAAATATATTGTATGGGGGTGGGAGGGGATAGCATTTCTCTCCCTCCCCCATTTCTCCATTAGAAATACACGATGTATAGAATAATATAAAGTCATTTTTGTCATGAATTCTTCAAGAAAGGATGGATAGACAAGTCAACTGAATATACACGGTGGAATATACAAGGTGAAAGGCCCTGGACACATTTTAAAAATTAATGAAAAATTGATCAATTGACATAATAAGGTGTAGTTTGCACCAAAATATTTATCAAGGTGTCCACTTTTTTTCCTAAACAAAATTATGGAAAAAAAGATCATGATTCTACTCATAGGTGGCACTGCGTAACATAAAACTCGACATTAACACATAAAATGCGATACAAACAGTGCACAACTAATGTTTCTTACCACACATTTCAATATGAGTGATATAAGCGAATTTTCAAATGAGTTTTCAAGGTATTAATCATTTCCCATTGTATTCATTATCTTTGATAAAAATTTCAAAAAAATCTGCCATTTAGTTTTTCTCATTGACATTTTTACCTGGCGCTATCATCTCTTCCACCACTGAATGAATAAACGCTTGAACTTAGCCACTGGACTTATCCAGTTGCCGAGATCTCTTCCAGCCCAGCTTTGTGGCAGAGTCTGGAACAATCTCTCTTCCACGATAACATTAGTGTCTTTTAATAGGTAGTAAAAATGCATTGAGGTCGGTTGTGATTCAAAAAAAGTGTCCGTTAACGTGAAGTGTCGCAGGCGGATACCGGCTGCAAAGGGGGGGGGCACGATGATGATGCTGGGGGCAGAATGATGATGATGTCAATGCATATACATTAGATCAGTCGTCTCAGTCATTGATGTTGGGACGGGTATATATCTCCGCTCATGGGAGGTGTCCGGTGACGGGGGGAAGGGCCGTTTGTTATGGGAGGTTTCACTGTACATGTAGTGGATTTACCATTTATCCTAGGTTATTTTTCTGGTAGAAGATACGATAGTCATATGATCACTCAAATGGCATTTGATATTTTTTAAAACAGCATTTCCCGTCGTCTCGGTGGAGCAGACTTTTGATTTACTCCATCCAGATCAGCAAACAATGTTTGAAAAAACGGTCATGAATTCTGAGCCATGATCCAATGCGAAAATTCTTCTAGGTTTTCTTGAAATGTGGACCCATCTTTTATAGCAGGTGTGGAGATTAAACGTACACAACACCAAAAGTTTTCAGAAGTGTTTGAAGAAATGCGAGAACGTTAGCGAGTGAATTTTTAAAATTTCCTGTGAGGATATACTGCTGTTACACAATATCTATGAACTGGACCCCGAAGACGTTCACACGAATTCCCACAGTCACAATGGCAATCACGTAATGTCCTGCTTTTACGGAACATAAAACACCAGAAATTTCGCGATGCGTTCTTGTTTATGCCTCTTTTTATGTACCTGGGAATTCGCGTTGAACTCTCGGTATAAGGCGAATTTCCACTGAATATTTGAATCAAGAAAGAAGTTTTAAGCTTATCCATGTGAGATGCAAGTACTGCACCTATTGCATTAAGAGTCGACGCTGTGAAAAAAAATATATATTGGTATACCATGTTAGTTGAAGTAAGGTGTGATGGTCATATGACCATGTTGCTAATATGACAAATTTTCTGTATTTTTTCTTTTATGTAGAATGAAATTCGAAATTTGGAGCGTAATTATTTCTTTGGACACATGAACTAATTTATTTATTTCTGCTTGGGTGATGCGTAGTTTTGCGCCAGTTCGACATATTGTGCCGGAATTTTTGCGCTGGTTAGTCGTTGGCTGGGAAAGGCGATTTAACTTTGATATCGTATGACATAAATTCTGAATTAAAACAATATAATTTTACTTATATTTTAGATGGCATATTGACACGCAGGCAGTACGGACGTTAACACGTTTTAATTTCATGTAGTTTTTAAATGTAGTCATACGCCTTTTTAGAATTTTTTTTCTAATGTCCACACAACATTGTTCCTGTAGGATAGGACAATTGCATTGAAATTATTTAGGATGCTGCAGGCCAGTTGTAGTGCAGTTAAAAGGAAGCATTACAGTATCGATTAAATCGGCGGATAGAACTCTATCCGTCATTTAGGTTTCTTTAGGATATTTGATAGATTGGTTTCTTGGCCAGGTATTCCATATTCACTGCGCATGCACGAGCATCACATTTTTTTGTCAGAAATTTCACGTGACCAGCGGGTATAAACCCCTTCCCCGATTTATACCCATTGAGAAGAGGAAAACTGGATTTATCTGTCCAAAATGTACATCTTAATTAACTTCAAAAATTTCCAATTTTGGATTCAGTATTTTAATTTAGGTAAACCTTTAAAAGCGGTTTTTGAAATTATCCTGGTCCATTTGAAATTGCGAAAACTTCACAAATTTCACCTATTTTCAAGAAGAATTATTATTTTTCCGACTGTGAGCTGATAACTGCCCCCCCCCCCCGAACTAGAAAATTTACTTCACCCATCGCTTTCATTTCCCTCACTATGATACGAAAACATCCTCCATGAGGTGTGTGTCTTTCTAGGAAGAGAAATACTTTTTTTGGAAAAAAAAATATTTTTGTGTTATTTAATACTGAACTTATTTTTCATTACAGTGCTGAAAGAAAGCAGGGAAAAACAAGTACAGTCTATTTTTCTCACTCCTTCTCTTATCTAACTTTGGACAAGAGCTGACTCCGCCCATTGGGAGTTGATTGATTTCGGGGTGTCTGAAATAAAGCAATCAAGAGTTTGACGAGCTATCTCGGGATCTCTGCTGAAAGAGTTAAAGCTTATAAAATTTATTTTCTGGACGAAGTACATGCAGGGGTGCATGACTTGTATTTGTCCATCCCACGACGGATACAAGCTGTAATAATGCAAAAGAGGGACCACCAGCCTATTAATAAAGATTTTGTCTCATTTCACAGGTGTGCATATTATTTTGTCCAACCCCTGTATATCTTATTTTATTAAAAAAATTTTTTCAATTGAAAGTTTGTTCAATCGAATAACTTTATTAAGAAAACAAGCTCTCATGAAAATGCCTGCGTATTTGTTGAGATATGTACATTAAGGGTTGCGCAGGCCATCCATCTGTTGGGAATATGGCCAAGACGACGACAATTCTGGCTGAGGCGAAGATTAATTTTCTTTGTTTTCTAAATTTATCTTTGCATCAGCCAGCTGTTAAAGACCCACGTATGTATTTCGGAGAGACACACATCATCCTTGAATAAGACTCTTTGAAAAACCAATTTTTACATATTTCCATTCAGATATACCCCGTTGGGTCATTAATTTTTTCTTTTAACAACTCTTCAAAGTATTTTTTAACATTTGGTGTTTTTCAGAATTTATATTACAGGCCTCAGCAAAATCACTGAAGCTTAGCATGTCCATATCACCCTCAATTACCTTACATTCTGTCCACCTATTTTGATATTATCGTTGTAAGTGCAGTGAAATTGCGAAGTTTTACGCTGGTATCGTTCTTGTTTTGTGGCAATGTTTTTGATGATTCGTTGTTATCCGAACTAGATGCACCCAGGTTGCAAGTGGGTTAGCGTAAACAACTATCTGCTGTGAATTTTCAAGACTGATTGATGTTTCTAAGATGAATATTATATAAGTTACATAATCGACGGCCCAGTTCAAAAAGGCAACTCAGGAAACTGCATTTTTAAAATATGCACGAAATGAGATCGGTGGTGAATCCTTCTATTTATTGCAAAACAACAACTCCCAATTCCGCTGATACGCTAACTACTGTAATTAAATCTGGGTTGTCTCCCGTTCATTTCGATATAGAAAGTGAATCTTTTAAGATGAAGCTATATTAAATAAAGGATTTTGAGTTGGTGGGTTTTTGAACTGGGCCCTTGAAACATTTCTTGGGCTGTGTGATGGCGGGATAGCAAAATTTGTCAGGATACCTTCACCTGTTCCTTTAGAGTTTATGGAGAAGAATGCGAGTGTATTCTCTTCTTGGTTGCTGGTCTGGGCACCCCAAACTGAAGTACTAGCTGTTGAGCTATGGTTTTCTCAAGTGGCCAGAATCGGTGTGAAACATTAAACAATGTGAAAGCTGAGATACTGATAATTCCAGGAGCTTTATAGGCGCCTTACAAAAGGGCAGAAATCCCTTCTGCTGCTTATCGACTCGAAGCTTCTGTAGCCTCACCTCGTGAGCTATGCATCGACCGACAGGTTTTAGGCGTTAAACCTTCCTAACAAAGTCCGGACGACGATTCCCACATCAGATACCAAAATGTGTTTTAACATGCTGTGGAAGTTGGTCTATCGCCGGAGCACGACCGTCTATGAGAATGTAGAAAGAGGATATACGATCAACTGAAGAGAATCGAAAATGTCTTCATTCCGAATCACTTTCATCAGAAACTATACGCTATAGCATAATGTACTCTAATTTGTAAATTCCGAAGAGTTAAATGTGAATACCTAGTATTGTGAAACCGTGTAAGTCATCTTGAAATGTAAATGGAAATTAGTCAACTATCTATCAACGTGAATTAAATATCTTGCGGAACATAAGAGATAGACGCATTTCTATTACATGCTCCAGCCATTGATTCCTATCATATTTGTCCATCCATCTACGTAAATCGTACCGAAATGGTATAAAACAACGACGCTTGCGATGATATTCGGACGCACAATGAGTACTATTCAATAGATTGTACTCGTCAGCGATTGACTAGGGAAGGAAGGATCCGACAAGCATGAGTATGAATATTTATGAAGACATAGGGAATCGAGCTAGCAGATTCCACCCGTCTCTTCTCTTTCTATATATATATATATATATATATATATATATATCGCGAGAGCGCGATCTATTCGCGAGGTAATCGCTCTATAGCTTGACGATTAATATGCTAGTTAGCCAGACAACGGGAACAGAGAGTGATCCTTTATCGATTATGATGATGATGATAACTGGAATTCGGCTTTAACATCTCCAGTATTAGGAAATTAAATAACCATAAGGAATAGGATACGTCGCGGTTCGGATATTTTATTGGCCGTTTTTAGTACCCTCATCACGCAAATCAGTTATAATTTGGCCAAAGAGAGTTATCGTGAATGAATATTGATGCTCTGTATAGTTTCTAATGCGACGAAAAACTTCCTCGGTCTAGGGTATCGTGCATTTTGGGGGACATTTGCTATAGGACAAAATGTGAATCCCCAACCTCATTAGGCCACGATGTGATTTTATCGAATTAGCTCGAAACAGACTATGTGAGAAAAATGCCGATCTTGCTACAAATTAAATTTCTTGTAAATCTAGTATGTCACCATTTATGTGGATGTATGAGTCTATATCCCTCTGTAGGTAAGGTCTCCAAACCCTTACGGCATACTGCAGTGCAGGACGAACTAAACCCCGAAAAAGTGGAAGAATCACTTTAGGAGAATGAGAAGAGACCTTTTTAAAGAATGTAACCGAAGATTCCGTTCACTTTCTTGGCCACCACTGAACAATGTTCAGAAAATCTAAGCCGCTCGTGAATAAGAATACCCAGATCGGTGATTCTAGTTGCATAATAACTCTACGGAAGATTAGCACCACAGAAATTATTAATGAGACGTGGGTTGTTCAAACCGCAATGAGCGATCATGCACTTGTTAACGTTAAACGTCATGCTCCATTCATTTGCCCATGCTGAAGTCCTGTTTGTTGGTCTGGAGCAACTCCCCCCCCCCCCATCTCTTTGATTCTCGACTACTCCCATTAGCTTCACCTCATCTGCAAGACGGGACCTAACAATCCCATCGATACTTGATCGAGTTTATTGGTAAAAAGTTAGAAATGTATGGAGCCAAGGACACTTCCTTGAGGGACCCTACTTGTGACATCTGACCAATCAAAGAATTCCGCACAGTCGACGATCCGGTAATTTACCCGATGAGCGTGGCTGATCCTGCTTTCACTGATTATAAATCAAAGAATTCCTCGTTAATTATAACCCGTTGTGGCAAATTTCTCAACCACGATTCTATCCAATTCAGCAACTTGTCCCAGTCCCAATGTCATATAAGCGCTTCAAGAGTTTACCATGTTCGACCCAATCGAATGCATTCTGGAAATCGAGTTAAACATCAAAATTTTCACCCTTACCAAAAGCCTAAGTCACGTGATCATAGAAGGAACAGTTGATTACACATGACCGTTTACTTGAACATATGCTGATTTTCCAACGACACATTTTTCTCGCCTATGTACTTTACCAATTGCCTTTCAACAATAATTCCCCAAATTTTCAAGAGGGAGCTCATCAAAGTGACTGTGCAATAATTGGACACGGCTAATCTCTACTACCTTTTTAAGTATCGGAAGCACATTAAAAAGCTTTGTATGCTGAGGGTATCGTCTTCTCAGCAACGCTACTCATGTAAATCTGTGATTGAGCCAAACAATTCATTTGCATATTCTCTAAGGACCCTAGGATAAATATCATCTGATCCTGGTGCTTTGCTAATCTCTAGAAGATTAAGGACCTCCACATCTTCCACTTCAATATCGTCGAGAATTTTATTGCCCCATGCAACACCCGTACATTGAGTATCGTTTTCTACATTAAATTACATGTGGCTGCTCCTCTGAACACAAACTACCTTTAATTTCTTCTCTTCTATTTTTGTATATGTATTCACAGAAATTTTAATTTTTTTAAATCATTTCACCCCATTATCATCTCAATGCACTTTTACATTTATTTTCCCTAACACTTCCTGCTGACATTTTGAATGTCTTGACCTGATATACTGTTCGAAATTTCACTTAGCCCATAAGCCGCTGTTTTTGCTTCTCCAAATCCCTTGGATTAAGGTTCTCTTGTGTGATTTGTCGAAAAAAGTGAAAGTTTTCAAGGAGTAGTGGAACTTTCTTTTCTCACAATGCAAAAAATAGACCTCTCGAGCTTGCTTAATTTTGAATCCCGTACGCAGTGCGTAATAATTTGCTTTATAGCTTTTTATGATTTATATTTTGCTGGGAAGTTGATTTCCACTGACGTCTCACTCTCCGCAGAGAGCAGGCAGACTACGGCACAATACTGTACTTAACAACCAACAACATACAAAGGATTAATGCTCATGGATATAAAGCAAAATAGTAGTAGTATCAAAGCACCCAAGTAGTGATCAAGACAGACTTAGGTATACTAATTCCTTTCAGTACCATTATATGCAGTATTCATAGAAGCATATGTTTGTTATTAACTAAATGCCTTTCTACGACCTGTTTGTTGATTTTTTTTTGTCTACAGACACGAGCTGTGGGATCAAGGGGACGACATTCGCGCTCGGAGGACCCGTCTTATGAGCATACAAGAGAGGTAACACGGTTACCTATTAAAAAGTATAACTTACGGCCAAGAAGAAAAGCATCAGTTATTTCACCGACACGTAATAATCGATATAATTTACACCCAAGTGCCAACTGTTTCATCCTTTACCGGCGGGTGTGGAGTTGCCGGCCATATGGACGTCAATTTATATCTTATTCCATTTCGATTGCTTATACTGAAAATCAATGAGATTGGTATATTCTAGATTGGATAAACTAAATTTCAGATTCTATCACATACAAGACAAGATTATTCTTTGATTATCTACATAAGGAGAGTGTTACGATTACGGACTGATTATCTGTGGATGACGCTATGATCACAATTTTCATTCCAGATTCTTTATTGTATATATGTATATCGTTGTTTGTTATTTTCCCATAAATTAATAAATTTCCGGATACACCCATCCCCCGGGAAAGCTTTGATATCTCTCTGAGATGGGAAGCGGGGTGTGTTCGGTCCTTCAATGTTCAAGGTCTATATCTTACTGAGATTTCAAGATAACCAAAAAAGTTCCTTAATTTTTCACCAGGTAGAGCGTTCTGTCATTTCTTACCATTTGGAGCGCAATCGTATTACTATATCACCACGCTACTTTCATGATTTTACATGCCATATCAAAGGTGTTATAAAAGGTTTTGTGAAATATATCCCATGTGTTCTTTATTTCTCTCGAATATATCTATTTTTGCTCTTAGGCATCTAAACATGATTATCAGAGGTAGAAAATGATTGTAAGAGGCTGCGCATATAACATTGTATACGAGATCTTCAAACGGTCATCTCACAACTTTTGAATGAATGAAGATAGAGTGATGGAAGGAGTGTCAAGGTGTACTAAATGAGACATGCGCTACTCAATAATAACAACTAAAAAGCCTACTGGTGGAAAATTCTTGAACTTTTTTTTTACCTTGTTTTGACAAATCATCGGATTTTAAACAAAATTACAGCTTGAATTTATAAAATTTTATTGAATGAGATGATATATTACATAAAGCTAACTCAGAATGTGTAAACTGATTGCCAACATTTTTTAAACATTTAATACCATCCTTACTATTACTACTTTCAGCCATCAATATCTCAAAAATGTACTTCAAATTTTATGGTGGGAATTTATTTCGGTATAAAAGTGATTTGCAAATTTAACCAATTTGCATTTCTTGACTATAAATTGCATAAAATCTTTGATTTTTGTTTCTTCAAATTTTAATTTTAATGAAATTCACTACTACTTAGCCGTACATGCTCTTTGTACACATTTCTCTGCGGAAGTCCTAACCGATTGGCACATGCCGTAAAATGTGTTCTGAGTGTATGTGTGACTCTTAACGTGTTTATTGTCAGATTTGTGTTTGTTGCGTGTTCTCGCTGTTGCCAACTCTCTTCCAGAGCGTAAAGTGAAGATGGTAGATACTTGAACTTTCATGTTTTGTAAGTATTATGATGGTCTTCCTGCTCTCTGCGAAGAGACTTGTTTATAGTAGAAAAAAATCAGCACCGACATACTCTTCCCTAGAAAATAACCCTTTGGTAATTTAACAAAATTTATATTTCTGACATGTAACGTGGAAAATGTATGCGCTTTTTTAGTTTGATAACATGTAATCTCATACCTATTTATCTCATTAGAGCAGATTCCAAAATCAAAATCATCATGTAAAATCCTTGCCGAGTCAATAAACATAGAAGTATCATAATATGTAAATATTCCTTTAAAATTCTACGATATGTTTGTAGTGAAATCATGTTGCTTCAGACCTGTTTGCATAGCATTCGCGATACAACGGACATTGAAAGTAACCCGCATGATTCACATATATTTTCTCTCACATGTACTTGAATCAAAAGTTTTCTATGATCTCATACAGCGGAATATTCTTTCTCCGACTTCAGCGCAGAGAGAACCTTTCTAGAAAAACAAATTAAAACTTCTTTTAGTAAACGAACAGGCTATTTGAGCATTCAGTCGTTCCGAGTTATTCGAAACAGCAATAAGCTAAAACAGAATCATAAATTTTGATTGCTCTTATATACAAGTACATTCAGTTGCTTTATATGGTAATATTTACATGCAGTCTCCATGAATAGGTTGAATAAGAGACACATATACGAGATCTGTTTATAGATCCTCATGGGTAAATACGATTTGAAGACGTATTAAAATATGCATACTCCCACTCTCTTTGAACAGTATTGGAAAATTTAGTTTAGCGTACATGAAAACAGATGAATTATAATTGAGAAAAGGTAATGAATATTCATACGCTCGGATAATATCTGGGAAATAGCATTCACGAGTTAAAGGTTCGTAAAATAAATATTCCTATGAGGGGTAAATCACGTTAACATATATGCGTAAATTAGACTCAATTATATTTCAGAAACACATTTTTTGTTAGAAATGATCATGAGTTATATATTATACGTCT
This sequence comes from Pholcus phalangioides, assembly GCF_987345545.1. Classification (NCBI taxonomy): domain Eukaryota; kingdom Metazoa; phylum Arthropoda; class Arachnida; order Araneae; family Pholcidae; genus Pholcus; species Pholcus phalangioides. The sequence goes on along the minus strand of NW_028301599.1, from coordinate 4,445,230 downwards.
TATATTTTATTAATACATTCACTTCAACAGTTTTGCTCATACACTTAGCCTATGCGTGAAACCAAGGCCGCCTTTACTAGAGTGGGACCATAACTTCCTAGATACTACTATCTAGGAAGATTTGCGTGGGGCTCAGTGCGAAAATGATAGCGAAAGCAGGAGCGTCATGATAGTTTCGTGGCATTGTAAAACTTTTTATACATATTATATGGAAATTATACAGAGTGTTTCAAAAAACATCGCCAGAATGAAAGGGCAATTCAGGCATACAATAATAATTCAAAATCACATAGGACCATGGGTGCGCAAACGACGTCCGGAGACGTTACAGGAAGTTGTTAGGTTGTAAATACTCCTGTTGGTATTTCTGAGATGGTGCTGCAGTCCATGAAGCGTCGATGTAATTAATGCGTGTATCAGTGCGTCTGGCGAAAAATTTGAGCACCTACTGTAGTAGTATTGTTCCTAAATACATTATTGTACAAGGACTGTTCTTCGTCTCTTTGTATTACGTATTTTAAATGACGTCTGCTACTTCCAGATGGCGTTTGCGCACCCATGTTCCTAATGTGATTTTGGATTACTTTCGTATGCGTAAATTACACTTTAATTTTGTCCATGTGTTTTAAAACACCCGGTATATATATATTTTTCTGGAGGGAATCGTCTTCCAAAACTTCAAAAATTAGAACTTAATGAGATAAAAAAAATTAACATCTAGTTAAATTGACCAATGAAAGAAATGACTTCATAATTATTGAAATAAATAATTATAGAATTGATAAAAATTCATAATTAATGAAAGACGTTCAGAATTAATGAAAGCCTTCAATAATTTTGGGCCTCCTTGTTTTATTTTGGGTTCTGGATCCCTTCGGCTCAAAACTCGAAACAAAAATGCATTTGGTCACCGATGGTGGGGGAGAGGAAACAAACATTTTTTTGTGAACCCGACACAATGTTATGAGTGGTAAATAGCTTTATGGCGACATGACAGCTATATATGAAAAAGAGAAAAAATGCGCACGGGCAAAATTGAAAAACAAGGTACGTTTATTAGTAAGATATATTGCTGAACTGTTCGCACTTTAGGCGCTAAGATTTTTCTCAAATTTTGTGGACATTTTTATTTTTATACAATTTAACGAGATTTTTCTTTTTGGAATTTTAATTGTTGTGGTTACTTTTTGTTTTTAATTTTTCTTTTAACTTCAACGACATGCACATTTTTTGAAAATTCACCAGAATTTGCCGATATTTTGTGCCGCAAAATTTCTTTGAGGCTTAAAAATTATTGAAGCGCAAAATTACTTTAAATCATTTTGATAAGAAATCTGCTCGTTTCAACATGCAACACGTGCTAGGACACGTGCAAATTGTTTCAAAACATTTGTCGCGGTCGTGTCACGACGTATTATTGAATGAAATGATTAAATTAAATTACGCAATAAAAATGCATTTAAAAACACGGAAGAAATACGTGTATGCCACACATAAACTATTAATGACTTACTCGATATTCGGACATAATTCATATCGTTCACTCACCCCGAACGATAATAATAATAAAACATGGTCACTCACCACCGTCATATTTAATACTAAGTGGTGGGCCACATCTTTATTTTCGTATATCACTCACAAGCGCCTTTAGCGCTACAAAGAAAAGAACTGAACATAGTGCCCGGTCCCACGATTCTTGGAACGCGACGCAGGGTAAGATACTTAAAGTAAAAGATAATAAAAAGTCATTGTTGGACATAAAACCGCAAAAACCACAGCCGGCGTGTGTTTGTTCCGAACAAGTACGGGATTTCCTTCACGGTGGTTTTTGCGGTTTATGTCCGACAAAGACTTTTTATTATCTTTTACTTTAATTACCTTACCCTGCGTCGCGTACCAAGAATCGTGAGACAGGCTTTTTAGCGCTCAAGCTTGACGTCGTCTCAACACACCAGCGAGTGTGTGCTCTGATTCCCCTGAAGGGGACGAGAAAGTTTACTTTTGGTTTTGGTTCTTTTGTTCAGACGAAACCCCCAGTGATTGGTTGAGCAAAACAACTGACCGGTCTATGCTGCATGATAGGTTCAAGGATTTAAAAAAAATACGTCGTGAGATGGAATTCCATAATGGAGGAGCGTTTCGGCAGTCCATATTAACAGCCGCTGTGGTGGTCACGTGTACATAGTGACTGACTCGCATCGCGAGGACCCGGGTTTGAATCCCACTATCATGACAGTATTTGTTGGCTGAAATTCGTTTTCTGGGGTTCCTAACTTCAAGGAGGAAATGCGGACCAATCCTCTAGCTGAAGTCTTGCCACAGAGAGCAACAGTCTACAATGGCACAATGGCACAAATATTCAATCATTTCTCTCTTTCACTTTTGAAATATAGGTGGCAGCACTGAAAAATGAAACAGAACACTACATGCGCAGCCAGACTGTTAGGCACACACACATACTTCCGGCACGACTCCCACTGCAGTAAATTACCCATGGCGATAGACCAGAGTTGAGCTCGGTTTGTAAAGAAAGAAAAAAAGTTTCTATGTTAACACATTGTAGACTTATTTTTTTAACGAAAATCGTACTCATCCAGCTACGTAGGCTATGTGTATAAAAACACGATAGATAAATAGATAGATAGAACCGCTCACAACCCCGGACTGATGCAAAGCACCTTACTTCCGTTGAGAGGCAGAGTTGCGACGGAAAAGTTAGCAAAGATTTATAATGGTGGCTCCCCTTGCCCCGTGCTCGCAAGTTTCGAATCACTCGCGTCGTTCCCCCCATGAAGACAGCCATCAACTCAATGCAACATACAAGCCATTTGAAAAAAATGGGTGACTGAACCCAATGACTAGGGAGAAAAAATTGCACGTGTGCCCAGTGGCACATAAGGACCGGAGACCGCAGCCTGGGATTTCGAAAAAAGTGTGGAAAAGACTTCTTTCAAAATCCCAGGCTGTGGTCTCCGGCCCTTTTATTATAAAAACACATTATTATAAAAACAACACGAGTCGAACTCATGAACAATGCGCTAAAACATTTTGAAAATAATTCTGTTGCGGGTAAAACAAAAACTCGAACGCAGATAGCAATACAACATTTTATAGCAATATTATTTTAAAAATTGAAAAATGTATTTTTTTTAGCAAATTTGCGTGCACCTAAGCCCTTAAGTTACAACACAATGCATACAGCACTACATACTGTTATAGAAGATCTCTCAATACAGGGAGGGGGGAAGAACCTTTGAAGATATATCTTGGGTATCCCCAATCCAACTTGATTTCTCCATACCTTCACTGATTTTCGATGAGTGATAAATATCTGCTAAATCATCTCGATCTATTGTTAGGGAAAAAGTCCTCAAATGCGATATGTTGTTATACACTGACGTCATCAGAAAAGGCATGTTCGTATGCTTATACGAAGAGGAAAAGGGGGTAACAACTGCCAGCAGCAGCGCGGGCACTGTACAGTAGTAACAGTACAATTACCCGTACTCGAAACTCGCCTGTGTGTGCGAGTTTAGCTTCGCGATACACTCGACAAACGTTACGTGCTCAAGAGTGTGAACTCGACCCTCCTTGTGATACGGCAATTAGTGTTTTACCCCCCGTTACTCTATTGCTCTTCTGCACCCGAGACTGACACGACATCGCCCTTCTACCAAATATCTCATCCCATTCGGTGTAAATTATCTCTGGGTTGTTGAACACGCTGACGAAACACGTCGAGCGATAACAAGTGTGTGTGTGTTGTGAGCGGGAATAATCCTTCGTTGTCCCCCGAGGCCGGAGCAAAATATTGATTGTCATTCCTTCGGTGATTGCTCAATAATTGTTGGAACAATTCACTCGATACCAATCAATGAAACAAAAACATAAATGGGGGTGGGGGAAACAACTAAAGTGCAAATAGTTCCTGTAATTGTTCCGGTTCTGTCTCGGCCGCGTGTAAATAAGCTCTGGAAGCAATAACCTCTTATGGAATGGTTCGAATTAATGTTTCAAACATATTTTTACTGTGCAATTTTCTTCTTTTATTTTCCAATTTTAAACTTTGCTTTTAATTATATTTTGAAACGAAATTCACAGAATTTTGTTTCTTTGCATAATCGGACGGGGGATTGAACGTTTTCATCATTTCTTCTGTAATTCATATCCGAAAATATATGAAAATTATTATTTTGCAAGAAGAGGTGCTCATGGAATCAAGTGATTTTTGAAAAAAAAAGCGTGGAGATAAGAGATTTATGAAGCGAAATTACGATGAAAACGCAGATAAATTTGCTCGATAATACTCAGAAATCACCAGCGAATAAGAAAAATATACGGAAAATGCGAAACTCTCCTACCCCCATGCTTTTCGACACACGGCGGGCGTCGTTTTTAGAGAAAAGATATACACGTTCTGTTAATGACCGACAAACTCAGAGGGTTGTTAGTAGACATTAAGAGGAACAAAAATTGCAATCGAACATGTTGTCGCAAACCACGTTGAGAGGATGAATATCGCGAAAAACGCGTGCAGGCTCCGAGTCCAGGTGAGACGAAATGGATGTCAGTTGATCACTGAATGCGTTCGTCGGTTCGCTCACCATATCTGACGGAGGTAGGATCACGCGCTGCGGACGACGTAAATTAGCGCTATTGCGTTAGTAAGCACGTGTAGCAGTTAGTTGTCCGTTTCGAGGGCGTCCGTGAATCATTTTTACATCGTTTTAGATTGTGGAATGACGTCAGCAGCCACCACGTCCATCAACTCTTGTAATAATTAATCAAATAAACCTTTTTGTAGTTACTATTGTACTTTTTGTCGTTCCTGCGTAATGTCGATCCCTGCATGCGTTTTTCGCGAATTTCGCCCTCTCAACGTGGTTTGCGATACCCTGCCGAATTGCAATTTTTGTTCCTCCTGATGTCTACTAACAACCCGCTGAGTTTTTCGGTCCATTAACGGAACATACTGCATAATTACGCTGACCGAGGATCCCACTTGTATTGGATACCAAATCTAAACTCTCGGTTCCCAGCGGGGAAAAAAAGGACGTCTGTCCACTTCGAACGCCGCGGTGAGAATAGTCAGAGTGACGTTGAGGACTTGCGTTTAAGATTAATCCAACTCCCTGACTGGTGAAATGGAACTACACCATTGGTCTATTCAAATTTTCTTAAAATTCCGCTGGTAATAAACTTGAGACATGGCGTGCGATTGGTTGTGTTGATTTATTATCATTTACTAATATATTTTTGAAATCCTAATGTATGTGCCGTCGTAGTGATTTAAATCAGCCGTGGGGCTTTACTTCCTCAAATTTGAATCTATGGCGATTTTGTTAGCAATGAGCGGTGATGGTAAATTTTTCATTCTTAATACGTGTTTTCATTCAATCTCTTTTTCAAAATGGGATCTTCGGTCAGCGTGATTAGTGGTGAAATATTTTTCATCTGAAGACGACATTTTCTCTGTGTGTTAAGAAATGCATTAAGAGTTTATTATTATTTTTTTTTTTTTGTATTTTCCTTATATTTGCCTCATTCGTTTGTGATTTCTGAATTTAATGAAAAAAAACCACAAAACATTTGTCACAGTGTGACACCGCTGCTATTGAAATGGACACAAAAAAGTACCAGCAACTACCTATTCTAGTCTCAGGTCAAAATGCCTGATGTTGTATACTGTGCTGTACAAATTCTGAAGGTTGCATACGGTGTTGAATAAAGCTCATCAAGGTTAATAATGATACACATTCTGAAGCCACAACCGACAACTGCCCAAAAAGGTGAATGAAAAATATTTTGGTCCACCTTTTTACCCTTCATATTTTGAACCGTTGGTGATAGAAACCTACTTTTTTTAGAAAACCTTTTCCAAATAACGAGTCCATTTAGAACATGCCATTTATTTTACTAATGGCCGTATAATCACCGAGGTACTGAGTTAAATGTTTCATACGAACCCGTGTTCTTTCGAAGAAATGTTCTTGCTCACTCTCTTCTTAGCCCTAACAAAAATATCCATGTTTCTACGTCTAAGTGCAATAATAGCAGAGATATTTGAGTTCAAAAATCGCTGAAATGAAAACAAAAAACGGTATGCATTAACGGATTGGCTCGAGAAATCGTTCTGCAATTACAGTTTATTAAAGTTTTTCTAAATTTTTAAATATTCCTTTAATTTCCGATCAGCAAGATCTCAGCGGACTTTATTATTGATATATAAACATGGAATTTATTTTGTTGGGCTCAGGAAAGACAGGGCAATACTAAAAATTAGAGGGACCGTATAAAAAAATTGATTTTGCATTCCTCTACCGGCTATATGCGGCCCGTAGAAAAATGAATCGCATATCTGAAATGGGCGCTGCACCAGCATATCTAGTGTTGTGCGTGAACATTTTACGCTGCCATCTATTTTTAAAATTATGAGCGAAGTCTAATGATTGGATATTTGCGCCATTGTAGGCCTGTTGTTCTTTGTGGTGAGACTTTTTAATGGGAATATCGGCTCGCATTCAAGCCTCAAAATCGAGACGATCTCCCCCTTTAAAAGGTCTCGCCACAGAGAGCAACGGACCTGCAAACAGTATGAATGTAATTCAATCATAACACATCACTCACTTCACTTCTGAAATATAGATGGCGGCACTGAAAAATCAAACACAACGCTACATACGCACTCAGGCTGTTAGGTACATACACAGTTACACTTCCATCACAACTCACTAGGTAGTAAATCACCTATAGATGGTGATAGACCTGAGTTTCTTTCGACTTGAAAGAAAGAAAGAAAAGGCCTCGAAATCGCGGTCTACACAACGCCAACTCCAGGCTGACCACCACTGTGCTACCGGTGAGGTTTGAACCCGGGTCCTCGCGATGCCGTCACTATAAATTTTGAAGACCGGACACACACCAAATGACACCAAATGATCACCTTTCTTCCGATTTCTGAAAGTTCCTAATTGACGAATTTCACAACTTGGCAGTGTTTAGCCTGTTACTTTTATGCGCGCAAAGATTGACGAAGCCCTCAAGAGTCTCGAAACATACTCTCAGCGCCTGTGGAACGTACGAGCCGCTTTATTTGGTTTCTACTGATACGTTTCATCCTGATGAAATTTATTTCTGTCCTTATCACACTAATGCTATGTCACGTTTGGGATGTGGAAATTTCGTCTTCGACATTTCGTCCCCGACATTTCGGCCTTCGTACGTTTCGTCTCCTACCCGGTTCATTTAGCTTCTGGAAATTTCGTCCCAGACATTTCATCCCGGAAATATCGTTCCTGACATTTCGCTCGCCCTGACCGTATGAGTAACTAAGTAAGTTATTGAATGTGTGAGTAATTAAGTGGTTGCTTTAGTGACCGTGTGAGTGAGTGATTGTGTGAGTGACCAAGTGCATGAGTGTATGGGTGATCTAACTTGAGCGATCAAGTTAGTGAGCATATGAGTGGCCGCACTCACTCACTTGTTCACTCATACGGTCATTTACTTGATCTGGAAGAGTAGGTAAACGTTGCCTGATACTCAGAAATAAGTTCCGAGTTTTTCTGAGTATTAACTTGATCACTCATATAGTCACTTAGCCTCTCACTTGGTCACTCTTACAGTCACTTAGTTGGTCACTCACCTACTCACTTCGTCACTAACGTGGGCAGGGTAGGCGAAATGGCCGGATAGAAATGTCTGGGGGCGAAATGTACTGTGGAAGAAACGTGAAGGGGGGAAATTATGTTGGGGATGAAATTTCCGGAAACGGTAACTTTTTTTTGCAGAGCCAGACAAATCCAAATAAATCGAAAATGATTCTCCAGTTACATATGACCAATCTATTAACGCGATCGATCGATCGATCGGCTTTGTATTTCTATTTATTTATTTATTTTGCCGGAAGCGATACTTCTTATCAGTTACTTTCGGTCGAGTGAGCGCTCGCGATGCTTGCCGGAGATATTACCGAGAGATGGCCGATGGCTTTTTTTTAGACGATCTGTAGTCCGTCATGTCTTCGGTCGAGAAGAAGGATTTTTGTGTTTCCAACCCTAAATTCAATGCTTGACCGTGGTTGTGATAAGACGCTGTGGGATCTTCTTCGCGTCCGTGACAAGTTTGATTTTTTTCGTGGCTACTTCATCATTTGTTCTAGACATCGACTTGCTCTAGACATCGATTCCAGCAAAAGAAATGGAATTTTTCCAATTTTTTCACAATGCGTTGTCTTCATTTCATGGACCTTATTGCATTGAAACTACTTTTACGAATGCATATCCGGCAGGAACATCCTTCAGCATACAACCAAACCTTGGTTTACGAATGCCCTGGTTTGTGAACAACAAAAATGATCCGGTTCACGAACTAGTCTTGGTTTACGAACACTCGAAATGGCCTAAATCCCGAAAGTAACACATTTCGGAAGCGTGAGATTAATTTTTTCACTACAGAATTAAGTTGAAGATTTATATTTCACCAGACAAAAATTCCGCCACCAAATATGGTTCCTCTTATCCATCCCACGGGTCAGCGGGTAGTTTCAAACTTTACGAAACTCTGGAAAAAAATAACCTTTTAAAAGATGTTTTGCTATAATATCTCACGTAGAACTGACAGAGAACAGTAAGTAAGTTCTGGGAAGACTGCATAGTTCTTATTTACAAAGATTGGTAGCGAGCGCCTTACAGAGAATCATAAATTTGACGTGAAATATATTTTGCGACCAGATAGTATTGCAAACAGAGATTTCTTTTTCATCGAGCTTGAGCTATCATTGATATGGTAGTTTTGTTCTCTGCTCTATACTCTTTCTACCTCGGCATTGCGTGGTCAAACCGTCAATAGAGCTTGCAACATCACTCTCATCGTCTCAAAATTGGTCAAAAAAATATGACTTTTCCAACAACGATTCCAAAGGTACGTCATGTTTCTCAGCATTTCCCACTTCGAATCTGCTCTTTCATTAGGATGACCAAAAAATTGGCACATTTCTTTCATTTCAATGCCTCCATACTGTTGCATCAATTCATCTGACCGAGAGAAAATGACAGTGTTTAATTATTGAGCCATACAAACACATGTTGATTTTCGCCATCTTCTCCAAAAACGATCTTTTCCCTATTTTGTCACTGCTAAGTGTCATATGCCATGAAATGATTCCTTCACATTTGATTATTTTTTTTCTCTCCTAGCGCGACACTATAGAAAATTGGAGGCGACTATAGCAAAAAATCGCTGTCTCTACTCTGAAGGAGAAGCTGAAGTTGTTGAACTTCAAGGCGAAGATGCGAGCCGATCTCCCTTTTATAAAGTCTCGCCGCAGAGATCAACAGGCCTACACACAACGGTATATTATTCAATCATTACACTTCACGCATAATTAGAAAAATTAATGGCAGATGGCAACACTACACATAACAAACATTACACAAAAACAAACTTCTCGGAAGGTTCGCTACACGTACAAACACATTCCAACATGTACCAATTCGTTAGAAGTTCCGCAGAGGAATATGGACGAGGTGAATTTCTGGTTTAGTAGTAGTAGTAGTAGTAGTAGTCTCTACTCTCACATGTCTGATCGCCACGGGACGACCGTTAATTTTCACCAATACTGGTTAATCCCATACGTTCGGACGACCTCGATCGACAGATTATGTACATGTTGCTCAACACTAGCGAATAGATCAGCTTGATTGCCGTCATGGAATGATTTTGAAAACCAAAAATTGGATCGCTATCGGATAATTTGACCTGGAAATGAACACAAACTCGTTTCTCTTAAGGCCCCTTGTGTAAAGTTATCTTGCGGATATATTGCTACCATAATATCCCAGATCCAAGATTTAATCACCTCATTTAAAAATCAGATAGCTTGGTTCTCATACTGCAGGTTTATGTTTACATAGTTACTTGTCGGGGGAATGACTATTCGCAAAAGGAACTCGTATATTAAATCCAGCTACTTCAAGTATTGCGTATGTACCTACACCATCGTCTAGCCTAGAGAAGTTAAATTACTTATTCGAATGAAATTTTATAATCTTCTCGCGACTTCCGGCGCAACCTACGGTGTTTTCCTTCCGGTAAAGATTTTGACAGGTAACATCGTAAGCGAAGTTGGTTAAAATCGATTCCGAACTTTGAGAACATTACATGCAGAGAGAACTTGTTTCGCCCTCACAAAACCATGTCCAAAGTCGGTGTTTTCAGTGACAGCTGCTCCAGAATAACGCCGCCGCTAATAATTCGGAAGCAAAGCCGCGAAAACGTGCAACACTGTCATTGCTATTATTCACCGGGAGGCTGAAAATTCCAATATTTACGGATTATGGTAAATGATCAGATTATTACGGTCATACAGAAAGTAATATCTTGGAGCTGAAGAACCAACGTTGGTTTCATTTTTTTAAATGTTTCCCTGAGGCCGGGTACACAATGGACAGTCAAATCGAGGAATAACCAGGCCACATCGCAATATCGGCTCATTGTCCTCACGGACTGATTATCTCTGGCAGTTTATTTATTTACTAGCTCTTATCCGCGGCTTCGCTAGCGTGGATTTGCTAATATCAAAATTACTAGACGCTGTGATTCCCCCCATATAACATTTGAACCCCTTAAGACATCTTGGGTGACGAATTTTAAGAAATCCCGTCTTAGTGAGTATATATATTTACATTATCACATATAATACTGACTAAATTTCATATTTATTCAGCGATTTCGCCTCAGTGATGGTTGCTTTCGATCTTTGAACCCCCCTCCCCCCCCCACTCTTAGAGGGTGAATTTTGAAAAATCCCATCTCAGAGTCAGTCTTTCCATTACAATACCTGCTAGAAAATAGTGACCAAGTTTTATATTTATAGCTTCAGCGGTTTCGGCTCGGCGTGATTTCTCCATATGACCCACCCCTTTGAACCCCTTAGGGACCGAATTAAAAAAAAAAACCTCTTAGTTAGTCGATGAATATAAAATGCTGATGTCATGAAATAAAACTGCTGACCGAATTTCATGAACGCTATCTTTAAACCCGCTCTTATGACCCCCTTAAAACCCCCTTCTTAGGTAGTTTCTACGTCATGAAATAACACTTCTGATAAATTTCATGAATATTAGCTTCAGTGGTTTCGGCTCGGCGTGAGTTCCCTGTAGTACCTCTGAACCTCCTTGAGTCCCGTACATGTGTGAGGGTACGTCCATAGTGAACCGCTTCTCGCTACTCGCTTTATCGCGGCTGAAAAAAGATCGTGAAAACTCATTGGGGCGGCCATAGTGCGCCCGGCTACCTGCTTATACCGGCTCAAACTGCTTTTACCCGCTTTAACCAGAATGAATTATTATTTCTTTTTCTCGCTTGACCGGCTCACCGCTTGCAGTTTTGAACGGATACTTTCCTCTAAGTGTTCGTTTTATAATGGAATAGTAAATCGACGGAGTTTTTGTAACGATCAATTATCGTTATTACTAATCGTTGATTAATTATGACATAATAAGCGAAATCATTAATTAATTAAGGATCATTAATTATCATACTAAATCCAACGGAGTTTTTATGACGCCTAATTATTGTTAATACTAATCGTTAATTAGTTGACGTAATGAAAACGATATCGTTAATTAATCAAAATACCGTTGGATTTCGTTTTATCGTTACTAATTATTCATCATGATTTAGTTTTATCGTTAATAAACTAATTAACGATAAAACGAAATCCAACGGATTTTACCGTTAATTAGTTAATTATCGGCCAGTTCAGTTTTATCGTTATTAGTTGATTAGTTAATTATCGATCATGATTTAGTTTTATCATTAATATAAACTAATTAACGATAAAACTAAATCAAACGGAATTTTGTAACGATTAATTTTCGTTTTTCTAATCGAAAATTTGTTGTGGCACTAAAAGCGAAATCGCTGATTTATCATCAATTAATTAATTTAATATAATTAGCGATTACACTAAACCCATTGCAACTTCAAGGCGAGTCCTATTAATTTCATGTACATTCGTCATTCCTTCATGTTTAATTTTATGATAAATATTTTTTGTTGTCAACAAAAACACACAATAGATCCCCACGTGATAGATCCATGATGCCAACTGCCCATGCAGGCAGACGCTCCCGCGAGCGGTGCACTATAACCACCACCGGCTAGAATCGCGAGAGATCATCTCGCTTTCTACAACTGCCGCGGTTTAAGCAATAAAGCGAGAAGCGGGAAGCGGTGCACTATGGACGTACCTTAAGATTGGGGGAGGTGGCTTTGGTCATTATTACTTGTATGGCAGCATTTTTGCCTCATGGGGAAAAAAGGAGGGACAGTGATCCGTCAAAAGAGTCCAATCTTTGTGGCGGAATAATGGTGGGTGACTACAACCTCGAAACCACCGCGAAAGCTATTTAATTTCTTCGTCACGTTTTCGTTCAACCCACGTGATCAATGACGGCTTCTGGAAAGAATGGTGTTAAAAGGGGGGAACCGGCATAAACTAAATGCTCTGTTAACGGGTTGTAGTGAAAATCCCTGTTAACGGTAACATCCGGGATATTTCATTTCCCATGTAAACGGCGCTTTAAGGGGTCGAATTTCGAAAAACCCCGATCTTACTTAGTCTTTGAAACCTACCTCATGAAAAAAATTTCATCAAAACAATTTCTGACCAACTTTCATGAATAGCTTCAACGATTTCGGCCCAGCATGTTTTCTCCGTATGACCACTTCCCCCTTCTCTTATGACCCTCTTGAGTACCGAATTTCGAAAAATCCATTCTTAGTAAGTCGAAGAATATGAACTGTCGATGTCATGAAATAGAATTTCTGATGAAATTTCAGGAATTTAAAATTTTAACCCTCCTTATGACCCACTTAGGGGGTCGAATTTCGAAAAATACCTTCTTTGTTAGTTTCTACGCCATGAAATAAAAATACTGATAAATTTCATGAATATTAGCTTAATCGGTTCCGGCTCGGCACGATTTCTTTGTGTTACATTTGAAACTTTTTGTTTTTAATTATATTTTGAAACGTAATTCACAGAATTTTTGTTCCTTTGCATAATCGGATGGGGGATTGAACGGTTTCATTATTTCTTCTATAATTCATATCCGAAAGTATTTGAAAAGACATTTTCTGAAAAATTTTATTATTTTGGAAGAAGAGGTGCTCACACACACACACATGGCTCATGGAATCAAGTGATTTTTGAAAAACAAAAAAAATGGAGATAAGAGATATATGAAGCGAAATTTCGATGAAACAATAGATAAATTTTCTCGATAATACGCAGAAATCTCCAACGAATAAGACAAATATACAGAAAATACAAAACTCCCCATGCTTTTTCGACACATCGTGGGTGCCGTCTTCAGAGAAAAAATATACAGGTTGTTCCGTTGATGGAGCGAGGGTGGGTTGCTCGTAGACATTAAGAAGAACAAATATTACAATAGAACATGGTGTCGCTAACCACGTTGAGAGGATGAAAATCGCGAAAAACGCGTGCAGGCTCTGAGTCCAGAGGAGACGAAATGGGTGTCAGTTGATCACTGAATGCGTTCGTGTGTTCGTTCACCAAATCTGACAAAAGCAGCGTCGGAAAACGCATGTCCAAACACACGGACCAAAAGTCATTGGCCGGTCCAGAATATAACCTAGGTATTTCACTTCTCTTACTGGTTCCACGGCCGCTCCACCGATATAGATAGGTGCGTTTCCTGGGTCCGTTATTCTCGTGAACCAAATAAATTGGCACTTGCTGTGGTTCAGCTCAATGGCATTGATGCCACACCTATCCTCAATGGTCTCGACGATATCTTGAAGATTTTCACGGCATTTATTAGATTTCCTGATTGGTGAATATGATGGTATCGTCAGCAAAAAGTGCGATAATTCCTACTAGAGAGAGAGGTGCAGGAATATCATTAATATAAAGCAAGAAGAGCTGCGGGCCTAAGCAGGATCCTTATGGAACTGATTGTGCAGTTGGGTTACACAGGAGTGCCCTCGGCGGAAGCCATGTTGCTCGGGTCGGATGATGTTACGTTGATTGAGATAGCTATCAAGTCGTGTTATATAATTATATACGCTCAAATAATTTAGATATTCTAGAGATGGGCTAGGTCATAGGTCTATACGTTTTTGCAATGAGAAGATCAGTTTTATGAATTGGTTTTATAATAGAAAGCTTACAGATGCGCGAGGAAAATAGTTGTTTCGGAGCATGCTGTTGAAGAGATTTGTGAGGGTAGAGATAATTGCAGGAGGTAAATTTTTAATAGCATAATTGGAGATTATCATCATGCCCAGGTTTTGAGTTTATTAATAAGTGTTTTATCCTCGTCCGAGGTGGTTAGCTCGGCTTCACTAAATCCACATAGAGCCAGTCTTGGTATGCTCAGAAATCTTGAAGTTTCCTCTGATGTTCAAGTTCGATGATAGATGGTTGATTGGAGTTCAGGGTGAACTGTTACTCGTAGTTGTTGGCCAGTACTTCAGTTATTTCACTTTCGGAGAAGACAAATTCATTCCTTTGGTTTTTGATCTTGTTGATGTTGCCTCTTTTGACCTTGCAGTTCTTCCAGGCCCTCCAAAGTGACCCATCTGCTGCTGTGGCGTCTTCTATAAAGTTAGAAAATCGTTCATTGTATAGGCTGAGGTCCCTTTTCGTATTTCTTTCCGCAGTCTGTTAAAAGCTACTTTGTCCAATCGCCTCCTGTGATGTTGCCACATTTTCCTGATCTTGTTTCGTACCTCTTGGGAGATGCCAAATTTGTTGCCAGTTGCAAGAATTTTCCTTACCGATTTATCAATTGCGTTTTTAATTTTGGAAGTGATATCAGAGATTCCTTGTTCGGCAATATCAGGAGTATGTCGGTCGAGGGCTAGTTCTTCTTCGATGCTGAGAATTTCACAGTATTTATACCAGTTATAAGGAATGTCTTTGGGTCTTAAAATACCTATGGTAAAGACTAGTGGATTACGAATTGAATTTAGCACTGGTATTGAACTTAGTTGGGTGTTATATGGAAAAATTTTAGAAATTACAGCCAAGTCAGGCCTACCTTTTCCTCAGAGGAGTTAGTAGGACAAAGGCACAAGACCAGAATAGAACGTTTCCGTCACAGCCTAGCCTTTGCAGGCTGTCTTGCTTGAGTTACCAGTTATGCGGGTGTGAATTTTAACATAATATTATGTGTGATAAAATATGCATAGATTTATTATGTTATTACTACGTGACACTTATATTTTTGAAAAAATATAAGATAATAACGATTACTACATATAGACATAATTGTATTTAATTTTACCTACAGGCTACAACATACTAAATTTTTATTCATCGCGGTCTTTTAATTCAACAAAAACGACAATAAATTCACAATCATTCTTCCAATAGATGGCACTGCACAGAAAAGATGTAATCGTTGGGTATAAAGATGAAAACACGTGAGAGAAGTTCGATGCAAGAAAAATAAACGGAGTACAAACGTGAATAAATAAAGAAAAACAAATAATAATGTATCGCTATTTCGTATCTTCCGTAGTTCTTTAGGTCTAGCAATTATCTGTGTATGTGTATATCATCTTCTTTATCCAAACATATCCAAAGGAAAGGATACTCGTATATGTCATTGTCGCTGGATGATATATTGCTCCCGGCTTAAGTGCTTCATGAGACAGAAGGGGGAAAAAAATTATGTATCAAGCAACATTATATACATCTCTCTCTCTTTCTATACTAGAAGATAGTGTAGGATCTCTTGTTGTGTAACGGTAAGAATAGCTCAAACTCTATTTTATTTATTTATTTATTTTTTTAATGCATGAAATCCGTATCTTTCGTGGTCGTTTATTAAGTGCCTGGCATTTGCTGTCTGTGCATGTTTTTTTTTTCAAGTATTTTCGATTTCAAGACGCGATGCCATTTATCAAGTTCTGGAATTTCTGGACTTTCCGCGAGTTATCAGTTTTCAAAAGCTCCGTAATTAGTTTCTGAGGAAATGTGTGCGTATTTAAGTGCGTGTTTCTGTGAAAAGAAGAGTTTCTTCACTCATTTTGGTTTTTTTTTTGTACTTTCGTCGTCGCTGTTGTTATAATCAGAAAATAAAGAACTTTCGAGACACTTTCGGTATTTTTGGTGCGGTGGAAGTGTTACCCGGAATGTTCATTAAAAAGTTTCCGAGATCTCTCGTGGGCGACGAAATTTTGTTTTTGAAATAGAAGGAAAGAAGAAGGTTTAATATATACCCTCTTGATGCAGATAAACTGGGTTATCGGAACAGTGATCAGGACCGAAATACGGGGACTTCAAAAAAAACAGCAGTGGTAACATGAGACGTACAGGTTCAATCGGGATTAAACGGAAGCTATTGCTGTCGAAAACGATCATTGTCTATAGAGAAGTATTCTTCCATCGTTGGTCCGCTAATTCATGTAGTTGTTTTATAATTTGAGATTTAATAAGAAATACGTATAATACGTTTTATTCATTGAGTTTTTTTTTTATCTCTGCCTTAGGTGTCCGCAAGTTTTGCGAATTATTTCTTCTATTTATGAATTTTTTTCTACTGCTCAAATTATTTCTTTTATTTATGTATTTTCGCTGGTCTTCAAGTTACTTCTTGCATTTTTTATGTATTTTGCCGGTCTGCAGATTATTTTCCTAATTTTTATATTTTTTCCAATCCTCGAATTATATCTCTCATTTATGTATTATTATGCTGGTCTACAAATAGCCTCAAAGAATTCCTCCTATGCATTCTTTGTTGTTGTTCCGCAAAAATTATTTCTCTGTGCAATGCAACTTTTCTGTAATATATATTTTCGACCGATCCTCAAACCACCGGTAGATGGCATCTTCATTTGCATCCTAACTCGTTGATGGCAGGGAATTGCGATTCAGCGATACGGCCGGAGTTGGTGTGTGGTGAAGTAGGCCGCGCAATTGTAGAAATATTTCCACTATTTCACATCGGTAAAAGAATTACAGAACATTAGTTTATGGAATTGAAGATTTAAACTCATTTGTTCAAAATTATAACTAGGCAGTGAGAAATTTTACTGCTCTAAGCAATGTTTATAAAAAATATAACGGGTGTATGTATTAGAATTGAAGTGGTTAATCGCAGAGAGAGACGTTTCAACTTCATAGCCTCTAATTTAGTTCTTGTTGTTCAGTAGTTTCGGAACAAACCATAAACGGATCACATTGCTTTCCAAGCGATGAATTACTATCAGTGGTTAGGATCCGTATTCGTGTTTTTGGTTTGTTCAGATCAGTTCAGTCTATCCGAACATATTCGAATGTCTGCATGAAAATGGATGTTGTCCAGTTAGGAACGAACATGAACAGTAAGTGACCATAAACACCAATCTCTGTGCCTACTTATGATTCCGCTGGACCGATGTTTATCAGAAATTCAAGGAACTATTGAAAGAACGGTGCAAGAGATTTTACTCATACAGGTGTTTTCATGAAGAATTCCGTAACTTTGAAATGTCATAATTTAGAAATAGTGATAGATAGAAAGATAAAAAAAGTGGTAGATTGAGTGGAATCGCCTGTAATGTTAAATACACCGGCTTGCAAAATTAGTTACAATTTTAACTCATAGATGACATTGCGGTCAACTTTTCTATTGGGGGGGGGCATTTAAATTTAATTGTTAACAGAAAGTACCCTCAAACACTTCATGAGCTCGAACAGTTTATCTGTAAGGCATAAGCGCATCCATTGCAGTAAAGACATTGTTAAAAAAAAAAGCTTTAAATTCCACTCTGCTAGTGACACGCCATTGCTAAGCCAAGACGGTCATTTCAAATCCACAGTAATGTGATTTGATTCATGCTTACGAAAGGCAATTTCGCCTAAAGAGCATTAAACCCGTTATGTGACGCCGTTTATTACCCAAAGTTTTAACTAATTTTGTAAATCAGTGTATTTAAAATTCCAAGCCTACCTATTAAACGCACCATTGGTTAGATCTTTTTATCTCTATCGCTGTTTCAAAGTCAAGACGACCTTATTGAAATACCCTGTATAAGTAGTAAAGTGGTTCTACAAAACATATCTGTGACCACTGATGGCCAGAATCTTACCAATCTGTGGCAAAGGATCATAAATAAGACTTTCTTTTATTTCCAACCGTGCACAACTAAGGTCTATCACCATCTATGGCCGATTTACTACCTAGTGAGTCGTGCCGGACGTGTAACTGCGTGTGTACTTAACAGTCTGAGTGCGTATGTAGCGTCGTGTTTCATTTTTTTTAGTGCTGCCATCTATATTTCAGAAGTTAAGTGAATGATGTATTATGATTGAATTACATTTGTACTGTTTGTAGGTCTGTTGCTCTCTGTGGCGATACTTTTTAAAGAAGAGATCGGCTCGCATTCGCGGCTTGAAGTTGGGAATCACAGCAAACCAACTTACCAACTTCAGCCGACCACCACTGTGGAGACGGTGGGGATAACACTGAACGAATGTTAAAATACTCAGCTGAGAGGTGCAATAAATAGTTTTTGATAAATGTGTCAGTTGCTACTTCTAGCTTTCCAACCCAAGTACAAAGCGAAATTCATATCCCATTAGAGGTAACGGGTGACGCTTATTTATGTCTAATAAAGCAGTGCCTTCCAAAGTGTGATCGTGACTACACTTCCTCCGTTCTAGGGGTTGTCAGAACTAAAATGTGTATTCAGTGGAGGCACTAACCATATACGTATCATATGATATTAATTTATCAAATTTTTTACACTTAAAATAATCAATATATGAAGTTAATACAGTAAAATATCCTCCTAACGGACACCCCTCTCTTACCGTAAACAAAAACTAATTGCCCCGTGTATAATAAAACTATACTTTCAAACCCATGATTATTGGTCACCCGTTTTTTACGGACGCATTTTTTTTCCTACCGGTGTCACAAAAGCGAGGTTTTACTGTACTTACTTGTACGGGGTAACTCAAAAAGAATCAGCCGATTTCAAAATAATGTATTTTTTAAAATTAAAAACACAGAATGTGTTTGTGTGTGATAAGTAATATGGCGATATATAAAGGCGAAATGTCTACAATTTATGAGCAATATTATAATAATTAGTGGTTCTTTTTTGATAAAAAAGTAAAATAGTTCTATAAAAAAATGTTCTGCGTTCTTTCGTTTTCACGGTGTCAGTTGGTAATTACTGTTCAGTGTTCCTTAGGCTATCGTTTGGCGTGTGTTGAGGGAAAAAAATGTGTTACAAGCCTAGTGATGAACTAAAATGAATGGCATTCTGATCTCAAATGCAAAAAGCTAAGCTACGGGAATAGTTTGAAAAATTCCATTATAAAACAGTTCTGTCAACTAATTTGCTAACTAAGAATATCAGCCTCAAGGCTGAATAGGGAGGCATGAAACTGATTGTTGCCATTAATTACGAAAATTAAAAACAAAACAAACAGGTATTTTCGGGACAGTATGCTTATTACAAAAATAGTGAGTGCCGCAGAAAACCAGTACAAATGGTCACTCTATATATAGCAGTCGGCGATAAAATTCTTGTCAAAAGCGTGTCGCGCCTGAAATACTTTGGTGCCACTACAAAAAGAAACGAAACCCATCTGGAATTGAAGATTAATTAGAAAATCATTCAGCCACGAGGAATCGAAGATATTAACGTTGACTGAAAGAGAGCATAAGATTTACTACCATAAATCCTTCGATAATAAATTGCTATTATGTTTATCACCAGCTGATATCCAACTGGTCTTTGTATATTAACTCGGAAACTTGATGAGATAGTCAGCACAAGAGTGCACTGCATAGTGATCGCCAACACGCGAGTTCATTCGCATGTCTACAGTCATTTACGAGACGGTAATTACCATTTTTCTCCCCCAAAAATTCGGTTTAGTATTTGTTCAAAGTTACATTCTGAAATTCCATTCTGTGGTCCTAAATTATAAAGTTCTTAAAGTCAATTATCTACCTCATCTGGATTAATAACACCGATAAGGGATCGTTGGCTTCTTAACTGGAATATTAATCGACACACAGAGGCTTCGCGGCACGTTCCTTGCGCTCGTGATGGGCAAACGTCTTCTCTTAGTCGAGAGGAGAAGCTTTCATAAATATTCATGTCCATGCGCCCAGCTGCTCTCAAAACTGATGGATGCGGCGTTTAAGGCCGCTTACGCTCCTCATTGGTAGCTCTAATAATATGGCAGAGGCTAACTTACACTTGGTATTACCTTGCTTCGGTAATACTTGACGCGGCTCTCTCCTTGTGCGTGTGTGTGTGTAGCAATATTAGACAAATAAGTGAAACGTGGTGAGCACAAGAGCTGTGTGAAATTTCAATTATTTTTCTTCCGTTGCTAACGCTTGTCTTGCGAAGAGAAAAAAATAAGTGGATGTTTATTTTATTTATTTATTTTTTTTTTTGAATTATAACGGCTGTACGAATTCGTAATTTCTTATGCGAATATATAATCATGCATATCATATTGCCAGAAGTATTCGGATACATAGATCCAAAAAGGGAATTGAAAGTGTACAAATTTCTAAAAAAAAGTTGCATTATTGGAGCAGCTCTTCCTCCACCTTCTTGAATTACTGCTTTTATCGTTATGGGTGCGTTTCCAATCAATTTCTGGTATTTATTCGCTGGGAATATCCCAGGACCCACAAGGGGACGTATGGTCCCAGGTTGAAAGTCCCACAACTTTACCGTAAACCAACCTCAGTGCCATATCGCCACAGCTGTTCTTATTTCTTTGAGAGAAAAAACGGGATACAGCGAATCCCGCTTATAACGTTTTTTTTCAAAAATACGTCATGAAAAAACGTTGTGAGAAAACGCATTAAACGGGAAATCTTAATGAGAATTTGTTAGGTCCAAGAAAATGAGTCGTACGAAGCGGGAAAACGTTGTAAGTGGGAACGTTGTAAGTGGGACTGACTGTATTTGGATTCCAAGTATATACGAAAAAAATACGGGGGCATTGTCAATTATCGCCATAAAACTAACAAAGTTGCAAACTATTGCCAAGATCACTGAAAATCGCTAGTGGCGGGAAATGAAGCGCTAATCCATATTTGAGGATTACAATTAATTATACGAAATAAAACGTTCAACATGATAATAATGTGAAATGAATATTCTTCGTTGAAATCAGGGATTTAAATTATATTTAAACTCATAAATTATGTTATGATAATTACAACTGTAAATAAGAATATTCATTTCACATTATTATCATGTTAAACGTTTCATTTCGCATAATTGATTGTAATCCACTCAAATATGCATTAGTGCTTCATTTCCCGCCACTAGCGATTTTCAGTGATTTCACCAATTGTTTGCAACTTTGTTCGCAAAGAATAAAAATTCAAGTAGTCTACGTTGGAAATACGTGAAAAAAACGAGACATTTTTCACAGAAAGGTCGAGACGGCCAAAATTACGTTAATGTTCCTTCAAATACGGGATTTTTGGTCACCACAGGTCATATGGGAAGTCATATGAGAACTTCCTACCGATGGAGTTATGTAAGAAATGTCAGTGCCATCTATCAGTGGTCACTTCAGGCTTTGTATGTAGAGAACTTGTTTACAGCAGTAAACAACTTCTTAGTAGTAAACAACTAAAACTGAGTAAAACATTCAGCTCATTCTAATTAAGAAAATTAATTAATTATTTTTTAATTAATTAACTTTTAATAGCAGCACAATTAAAGTAAAAATGTTAATCACTCAGAAGAAAAAGTAAAATTTTATATGAACAAAATTTACATGAAAATGTAGTTCAGTTGAAAATTTCAAAATTTGTCCCTGTACAGCAATCACTGTACTGCATCTTCATATCTCAGTCAATCTCCTGTCGTAGTAATTCACTATTCAAACAGTTATGAAAACTTCGAGCCAGTCGCAATCGACTGTGAAATCACGAAACATACACGTTTGACCGTTTATCAATCTCGAAGTACGTACAAGAAAATACGTAAACCGAAGACGACAAGCCTCCCACCTTGTCAGATCCTCCAAGAGGCAAAAACAAACTAGAGGAATCATAACGTTGACTTGAATGCAGTACCGTCAAATTGGCGACTTGGGCACACATTTTAGATATTTTTCGTATTATCTCCCTTATAAATTGACATTTTTTAAATAAAAGTTGCACCTCCATAGAAAGAAGTTTTTTCCCCTCTGTTTTTATGCAAAGGTAACTGTTTTGAATTTATTATGATAGAGAAAAATTAATGCAAAGTCGTACGCAAGTCACCAATTGACAACTCTATTTTATTCATATTTCGCCTATCGAAGTGTATATGTATCCATTTCACCCACTGGAAATAATTCAGGACAAATTACAAAAAAATAAATAACACATAAATTTTGTTTTTATTATATTGTATTTAGATTATTTATATCTAACAACGCAAATCTCCTTAGTCAAGCATGCCTGTTTTTGAGGGTTTACCTTCCTCAATGCAGAGAGTCAGATAAATGCCAAATCTAATCTTTCAGCTCTGACTTCCAATATTTATTTATTTTTTCCATGATTCCAAAAATTTCAGTAATCTGTCCTGGGTATTTTCTTCCCTCATATTTGAATAAACTAAAATCCCAAACTCTTATGTCGGATGTACTTTGTCCCTCATCAAACTGTTTTGTGATAGGAAATGAAACAACATGATTATCGTTCATATCTTGAAAATGAGAGGTAGGAGCATCGATTTCAGAATCTTCTGACATGAAAAGGCTGTCTTTTTTCACTTTTCTGTCTTTTATGTGGTTATTTATTTATTTCTTCGGTTCTACTGTATGATTAGTACTAGTGGTTGTGAAGCTTCCTTAGGGTTTAGACCAGTGTTTCCCAACTTTTTTTGTCCCATCGCCCCTTCAGAAATTTTTTTATCCCATCGCTCCCAACGAAATCTAACCCATAGGATCCTATGTTATATGTAGTTTCTACCACCCCCGAAACATTTCATCGCCCCCAGGGGGCGTTAACGCCCACGTTGGGAATCACTGGTTTAGACTATCCAGGTCATCAATGGTCATTCTATTCCCTGAAGAAATGAATAGAAAATACTGCCCCCAAGTCAACGCGCAATTCTTAAAAATTTCACTAATCATACAATCATTAATTAACAAACTGACTCAATTTGATAATTTATCACCCGCTATCGAAATAATAAGTATACTGACAAAAGCAAACTTCTACCAAGATTTTAACATGTAACAACTAAGCTTCGTAAACAAAACTTTGCAATGGTTTCATGAAATCTTAAAACAGGTCATGATGAAAGTAGGCGGGGAAAAAAAAAGACGGGATAATTAAGAGAGATTTGGGCACGATTTTGAATCATGGAAGCTCGTTCTTGCGACTGGACCTGGAATCACCTCCGTATTTCATTCGCGGTGGCTATATATATAGCGCCATCTAAAATAAAACTTGGAGCATGTACCCTAGTCACCCGATTTGACGGTACTAGTGTTCCAAAGTTCTCGTTGAAATACAACCATCTCAATGGATGGGTGGAAAACCCCATCTCAATTTATGTCCCCTCAAAAGAGTTCAATTTCATATAAACTCTTAAGCTTTATTTCATCTTATTTTTATTTAGTTCTTTGATTTGCACGAACTGCATACTATGGAGTAAACGACTAAATCCTAGCAAAACGTTCTACTCATCCTAATGAAGTTAATCCATCCCTTCAAATTTTACTCACGAGTATAATCTCATTTCGTGAGCGCTATTCCCCTTTTTAAAGTATTCTAAAAATCTCTTTCCAAATTTATTTATCAGAAGATAACATGTGTTCTTATATTTTCCCTCAAGGAAATCCCCCAACGCAGTCATTTTATTTACACCAGGTGAAACTTGCTGCCTGAGCGGGGTGGTGGAAAGATGCTCATATACTGCAATGAAGGTTGCTGCCACGGTCCTGGGTTCGAATCCGAGAAAGGATGTATTTTTCCTAACGAATTGAGACGACCACTAATAGACAGTGCCTTCATTTCCAACCCATCTCATTAATGGCAGTAAATTGCGATATTACCAGAGTTGGTGAAGTAGTATATGGTTGAAGGGGTGCAGAGAAGAGCTACGCGTGTCCTTATTGGCACATGGGGCTTGAGTTATGAAGAGAGACTTCATTTTTTGAATATGTTTACATTGGATGAACGCAATTTCGTTTCCTATCACTATCATCCCGTCAAATTAATTTGCTTTTAATGGCAGCATAATTAAAGTGTGAGTTAATCATTTAATTCATTAATTACAGTTTTTTCTACAGTAAAAACCCGTCATTCAATCCGGTATGAAAGCATCAAATAATTCACTATCAGGTGTAATTTCACGTGCCTGTGAAACATGCGTCTGATCATTTATAAATCTTCAAGCACAAGAAAGTATATAAACTGGAGACGAAGGGATCCAGCCAGATCCTTCGAGAAGCAAAAGCAAATAACGAGAGAAGTCGTAACGTTGACTTAAACGCAGTACTAGCGTTTCAAATATCTCGTTGAAATCGTATAGGCTATTGGAAAACCTGATCTTAATTTATATCCCCTCAAAAGAGTTCAATTTCAAATCGAACTTAACCTTTATTTTCTTTTATTATTATTTAGTTCTTGGATTTACGCGGAGAACCCTTTTAGGGTCGTTATTTTTCTTTCTATTTTTAGATAGATCTCGTGTTACTAGTTCTTCTTTTGAAGAGAAGCTCTCTCTTGGTTTTCATGCTTTTTCTTGATCATGAAGAAAGGAGAGATTCCCATGGAATGAAGTAAGAGAGATAAGGTTATCGTTACCAAGAGAAAGACTTAGAGCCTTCAAAATCGACAATTTTTCCCTCTCTTTTTTTGTTTTTCATCTCTGCAGTTAATGCTCAGGTCCTAGGAAGGTATAAATAGAAGATGTGCGTTTAGCACACTGTTCCAGTGGTGTAGATTTAAAACCGTTATCAACTTTGAACATGCCGGGAATTTGTGGCGAAAAGAGATTTTTCATTCTTCTCTTTGCATCTACTAGAGGTTTTACTATCTACACATGCATGCCCCCTTTCATTTTTCAAGCATTCTTTCTTCTTTCGGCCAGTAATAATGTGTGAATTATCGCAGTAGTTCAAGGACGTAATGATCAGTTTTAAGTTGGCACATATAGTGAATGTGAATGTCTATCGGATTTTTTTTTTAACTTTCTTGTGTAAAAATTTTTTAATCTCTTATATGGCAATAAATTTCATTCAAACCCGTATGTATTTGTCACTACGAGAAAGTAGATATTGTGAGTGAAAAGTTAGAGAATAAACAATGAAAATTCAGTTGAAAAATGAATGGAATTAAGAGCAAATGAATGAAAGCTGAGAACAGAAGAATGAAAATTTGGGAAAATAGAGTGAATGTGTAAATTCAAAGAAAAATGAATGTAAATTCAAAGAAAAATGAATGTAAATTCAAAGAAAAATGAATGTAAATTCAAAGAAAAATGAATGTAAATTCAAAGAAAAATGAATGTAAATTCAAAGAAAAATGAATGTAAATTCAAAGAAAAATGAATGTAAATTCAAAGAAAAATGAATGTAAATTCAAAGAAAAAATAAATATACATGGAGGAAGGAAGATACTGGAAAATGAAAATAAAGAGCGAAATGCAAGAAAGGGGAGGGAAAAAGGACAAAAACGAATGCAAATTAAAAGAAAACGAGTGCAGCTTAGGAGAAAATGAATGAAATGAAAAGAAAAATGAATGAAAATAGAAAAAAAAGGAATAGTTGTTTTTCTAAAGTAACTTTCTTGCAGAGTTTTATAAGGGGGAATGTACGTTTTTTCCTTTAAAATAACATTGTAATCTAACATTGAAAAATGAAAGTTACTAATCCGTGGGACCAGTGAATACAATAACCTACTGGTCCTTAGACGTCATGGCTGCGGTGCCAGACATGGCCCAGGCTCTGTCCCGTGTGTGAGAGACATCATGACTTGCTCCGCTAAGTGAAATCTGCTCTAAATAATAATTAATTTTCCCTAATATATTAGCATTTAGAAAAGTGATATTCCACCAAGAGGGTGCTAAAATCCATAAAAAATCCACTGCAGATCGTCGATTCTCCCATACGAGATTCTTCCACGATCAATGTATCGTCGCCGGGAGGGGAGCGCGAAGTTTTTCGATACTGGTCCCGTGGACTAGCACAATTTTTTTCTCGGTGGTCCGATTGTTTAACCGGTGGTCTCGGACCAGCGGACCACCAATGATTTCGGATGCTGAATTATTAGTTACTTAATATTATCAGCTATAGCCCATTTTGAGCATTTCTGTCCAGCTCTGACGAATTTTTGAAGTAACCTATCGTTTCCAGTCGGGCCCTGTTTGGTATATACGCAAAATTTGAAAAAGTTGAAAAAGTTGCCACCCGGTCTCTCTTGGCTGGAACAAAAAAAAATTCCATGTTTCCAAGTGGAATATTCGCTGAGATATTTTAATTCGAAAAAGAACAGCATAAACTAGCGAAAAACACTTCTTTGTTCTCCAACTTTTCTTCGAATTTTGAATTCGAATTTGAAATCTAAGTGTATATTGCACTTGGAAACATGGATTTTTTTCACCTCAAGGAAGATCGGGTGGCAACAATTTTCTAATCGGAAGTTGGAAGAAAGGGGAGGACCGTATAAAAATTAAAATTTTTATCTGTTTATCAGTAAATTTTTCTCCCTTTGAACGGCATTTAAGATGACGTCCGTCAACATTTGAAACATTTTTTTCTAATTGAAAGTTGTCTCTAAAACTAAAGGTTCAGGAAATAGCCATTGGACAACGGTAAGAGTGGACACCCATATAAAATTGTGATTGAAATTTTTCCTTAACCTGTCCTGGCTTTTTAACTGTTCAAAAAATAAACTGAGTGCTATCAAAATTCAGCCGGAAATAATATTTTCTGGATTAGATCTCATAACACCATACACTGGGAAAAACTTGAAAACAAAACACTACTTTTTTAGCCGATAAAAACTCTTCTCCATTACTTATAATCTCACGTTACTCATCATTACCGAATGAATAAAAAATGAATTCCTCTTCTCGAATCTTAATTTCCACCGAAAATAGATCGGCATTTGATTTCGAATCCGCTTGAAGCTGAGACCTCTCACCTTGATATTCAAATCTCACATCGTTTAATATCCTCTTTTCCCTCTTCCGTATTACATACCGTATTTCAAAAATCAGTTATTGGAATATCAATGCTATGCTAAATCCCCCACCAGCTTATTCTCCCTTGAGACACAAAGTCGCCATTTCAAGATATAAACGGTATATGCATATACATACTGCATGCAAATGACATTTACAAATGACGTTTACTGCTGTTGAGAAATTGTTTCTTGGTCTAGTTTTCTTTCTTATATATATATTTTTTTAGGTTCTATAGGGGAAGGGCATTGGGTAACCCCTTCTCCTATTTTTTTCCTTTGCCTTGCCCGTTACATTTCGTTTCGAAAGCATTTGCTACGGGAATCTATAATAGCCGGCTTATGGTGCGGGAACGAAAGGTAGAAAAAAATAAAATAAAATAGAGAATTTGTGCAGAGAAGAAGGAATAACTCGTTTTTTGTTATATATATAAATATAAATTTTTTCCACAAAAATATTTTTCGTGTTTTTCTCTTATATTTTATTTTATAGTATTTTTTTTTTTACCGCAGCGTTTTGTTTTCTTTTGGTTCGTATACCGAAGAGAGAGAAAATCTGAGGCGTTCTGGAGCAATTCGTTTGGAAATAACACGATGGATATTGAAACAACTTGGTGAAATACGCTACATGGATTTTACGTTAGACCCTTCCTCCTCCTCTATTTCCTCACGGTCCTCTCTTTCCTCTAGGATAGCTCAAAATGCTGAAGGAGAGATGTTTGAGAGATTCCTTCTAACATTTTTTTTTTTTCCAGTCCTTCCTTCAACCATTCGAGTTTTTGTTTGGGTCTTTGTAAGGGTTCAGATATTCGATTTCTTACAAGGAAGGGCTCAATTTCTTTCATTTCGTTTTCTAGCTTGTTTTTTTGTCCTTCAGACCGATTAAAATTTCGTCGATATCCGTTTCCACTATTGGATTTTCATGTATATGGTTTAATTAACCCTTAACTGGCGTTGTGAAAATTCTGTGCGTAAATGGCGTCGTGGCGCCATTTTGACCCTGGCAAGTATTAATGCATTTAAAAAATTAACGAAAAGAGTTTTCATAAAAAGCAATGAATTTTTTACATGGCTTCATTCATCAATCAGTTAATTCACTTTATAATTTTTCAAATTTCTTTAATTATTTTCTCAATAATGTTCTTTCATTCAGATACGCATTCGAAAAAAATGCAATGATACATGATTTTTGAATTTGTTTTAAAAATTATATGTTTAATTTTTTGAACGCAATTTTCATGACTCAAAAAATGAACAGATATAATTTAAATATTATCGGGAAATAAAATTTACAAATTAAAATAATATTTACTGTATTTTCACAAGAACAAAAATTAGTCTTATTCTGAGTCGGAAACACAGTACTTGCAAACAACACCATGACATGTTGATCACACAGACTCTTACGTAAAATTCACTAACAACACTATCCTCATGCCCACCTCGGATATCCGATGTTTCACCATTAATTTGAAATCGTTATCGACAAAACTGGCGCTCTTCCGATACGCCATTTCGATTTGAACACTCCGGTCGTCAGACAAAAAAAGACTTACGCAAGTGGTGTGGTGGGGTGTCATTTTGATCCCACGGAAACTTTGATCACTGAATATAGAGGGAAGACAAAGTATAATAACATCGTAAATTTGTCAAACACGTCTAAACAACTAGCTTAAATGGTACTGAAAATAAGATGGTCCAGATGCATTTCTTTCTCAAGGGGTGGCAAGATGAAAAATGCGGGGGGTTCAAAATGACCCCACCACGCCAGTTAAGGGTTAATAACTATATACATAATACATAAGGTATTATACAGTAAGGTGGATTTTCTGTATGTACTTAGAGATTGGGAATCATTAAAAAAAGAATTATAAAGGTCTGAACATGTTTTTGTCAATGTTATAAAACGTGACCGCAGTGAGAACAGTCTTCAAACCACCGTTTCAAACGAAGTATTATCTTATGCCCAACAGTTTTTCGACCTTGAGCGAATAGCTTTTGGCATGGTAAAAACTATCCTCTAATAAAAATATCATAAAGAAATTCTATTTAACCATTGGTTTATTTAATTTTTTTTGCACATGCTATTGATCATTATTTCCTATTCCATTCTGATATAGTTTTACATATCTTGAATGCTTAATTTTTTGTAAGTTTTCAAATGAATTCATTAAAAACAGCTTTCACCCATGATGAGATATCATGACATCATTCTAATTGAACAAAAATTGATTCAATACAATATACACTGCTCAAAACAATTAGGGGAGCAAGCAAAAAAGTGAAGAAAACCGTGCGAGACAGCCACGTATTGGCATACAATGGATAGTACACGCGTATCAATGCGCAATACAGAAAAAAGACGTAAAAAAATTTGGAATTAAGCTTTAATTCTTTGAAAATATGGAAAAAACATGAAAAGATGATTTAGGGCAACAATTTGGTTACATGTAAACGATAAAAAAAAGTACTGTTTAGACATGATGCATGAGTTTTAATAGCGTGTGTGGTCTCCTCGAACAGCTAAGACTGCTGCACACCTGTTTGCCATGGATGCGATGAGGTTATCGATCAGACTTTGGGGAATACTGTTCCACTCCACAAGAAGTGCAATCTGCAAGTCTCGGACAGTAACAGGCGGCCTTGGTCGCGCAGCAATGCGTCGTCCGAGCATGTCCGAGCATGGATTCAGGTCAAGAGAGCACGCTGGCCATTCCATACGCTGTATTGTTTCAGCTTCAAGCATTTTCTCCACCAGACGAGCTCTATGCGGTCGGGCATTATCATCCTGGAAAACAAAGGAATCTCCTATGGCTCCAGCGTAAGGGATGGCATGAGGTCGCAGTATCTCGTCTGCATACCTTCGGGCCGTCAAAGTGCCATTCCGAATGATATGCAGGTCCGTACGTCCGCCTATGCTGATTCCACCCCATACCATCCAACCAGCTCGTCTGTATTGTGACCTTTCACGAACGAATGCGGGGTCATTTCGAATGCCCCTGTCCCTCCATACCAGAACACGTCGGGTGTCACACTCCAGACTGAATCGGGACTCGTCTGTAAACAGCACTTGGCTCTAGTCATGTTGCTCCCAATCTCGATGTTCAGCAGCCCATCTTCTTCGGGCCACACGGTGGCGTGGGATCAACGTAATGCAGACCATTGGCCTACGTGCATAGAGCCCTCCCTCATGAAGCCGATTACGTACTGTTTGGCTGGACACCCTTCGTCCTGTTGCCAAGAGCAACCGTCTTTGCAGCTGCGTAGCATTCTCTGTTCTGTTTCGACGGGCTGTTAACCGCATATGCCGGTCATCAGTTGCTGTAGTGGCGCGTGGGCGACCTTGCCCTGGTCGACGTCTAACATTTCCTGTGTCTTGGAATCGATTCCACAGCCTTGTAACAACACTTCTGGCGACTCCAACAGCGTCCGCGACACTACGTTGTGTTTGCCAGGATTCCAGTCTGCCTATAACACGTCATGCCATGGATTCCGGTAAATCACGTTGTTGAGACATCATCAAGTCACCTTGTCTCAAAAAAAAATACTGCGCAATCGAATTTCACAGTTACGGCAGTAAAACAGACGTTTCGGCAACATCCCGATTTCTGCCCTTGTCTCTTTTTTTTGGTTTTTGACGTCATGAACTTTGATTTGCATATGAAGTTTTCTTCTTCAGTTTCCTGCTAGGCTTTAAATTATGGATGATTCATTTTATGTTACTTATCGGTATACATCTTTGCGTAATTTTGTTAAAACCATGTGCTCCCCTAATTGTTTTGAGCAGTGTACATATATACATAAAGGAAACAGCTCAGTTCACATGAAATGAAGCAAAAGTTTTAGATTTCATAGACTTAATCGTTTTAAAATTAAAATTTAAAATTTAAATATTTTCGAAATTTAAAATTCATGTTATTTGCAAATTTATGTTATTTCATCGTTATTGTATGCAATCTTTTTCTATTGCAAAACAAAACAAAACGGTCAAAAGTGCAGAATAAATTTTTTTGTGATTCATTTTTCAGTACAGTATTTCAAGTTTGAAAAAATAATAAACGAGGTCTCTCCTTCACTGATTTGCCTAACGTTTCCTCTTACCTTCTGTGGTTTTCATGTGGCGGGTTCATATGATTCCGTCAGTATGATCTTCAGACGTCTCACTTTTTGACCTATAAATTTACCGTATCTGGAAATTCTTTCGACGCATATTGGAGCACATTTAGTCTAGTGTCTGGATTGAAATGGCTATTTACACTGAAATGTTGCTGTGCGTTCAAATATTCAACTGCTAGTCAAAGAACTATCGTTCAAGGAAAAGAAATGAGTCGTTCAGTTGCAGAACTCGTTAAGCGCCAACCAGATCTTTTTACAGAAAGTGAAAAAGAATCTTTTGTAAGGTATATTTTTCGAGCTGACTGCTTGAAATTTGAAATTTTAACGGCATAACATTAACATTTTAACAAGCCTCAGCTCAAAAAATACACTCTCTACAAAAGTTTCTTTTTCACTTCCTGTAAAAAAAATCTGCTTGGCGCCTAATGAGTTTGGCAACTGGACGACTCAAATATAAATTACATACACTCAAGTGTACTTATAACATGCTCTGTATATAACTTACACTGTACATATAATATACGGTTTTGTAATCCCTGATTTTTGACTCATTCACTTCCATATATTTTTACTTCTGTTATTATATACCACGCTGAAAACATATATACTATGGATAAAACATACCAAAAACACTCTCTCAACCTGGAAAATAATTCTAATAACATACTTCAAACAAAAACCTGGAAAAAACGAAGCCAAAAACTGACTTAATTGTGCAACATGTATTGTATGTAGATGATATCTTGATAAGGAGTGTTTGTTTTGTTTTTTTCACAGAAAGTCGTGGGAATTTTTATACAAATACAACGCCACAACAGGCATTTTGCCCAACGAGGTGGCTGAGACAAACGATTTTTTGTCGAAATAACTATATTTATTGTGAATAATTACATTGGCACTGTAATAGTCTGCAGATAAAAAGCGCCAGCTGTCAGTAATAAATATATATATTCTAACATTAAAATTATGCGCTATTTAAAAAAAAACTTCTATTCATCTCCATAAAAAACAGCAGGGAACATGCTCTTCAAATTATTGAATGTTTTCTTTTCTGTTAATGTAGGACCACTTGGTATACGACAGTGATAAACGATTGGTGTGATCGGTGAAAGCAGAAATCCGCACTGTTTCAAGAATCTCAAATTTCCACTTATTGGAAAACTACGCAAAATTGATGACGAGTAGAATTCATGAACATCAGTTTCTTCTTCTTTTAAATTCATTGTATAAATGCTGACAACTGTGAATGGAAACCATTAGCATAAACTTAAATATTACCAGTGAAATGAATTAAATTAAGAAAAAAATTGTATGCATAACCATATACAAGGTGGGCAAAAGTCCATCAAAACTTTAAAAATTCCTAAAAACCGGAAAAATAACCGAAATTAAAAACGATTTGCAGGGTTAGCATCGCTAGGTCACGGGAATTTTTTTGACAGGAAAAAAAACGAAAAAAAAAAACAGCCGATCGGAGGCACTAATGTACACAAGTCAAAGAAAAGATACGCGAATAACGAACAGAATGCCTCCAAATCGTTTATTACAGCAGTATGTGTTCCACATGACCACCACCACAGGGGATAACAAACGAGTCACAAATCCAGCATCGGCAGAGTGCAGCAGGTCCACATACACGGTTTGCAACGGTGAACTGATTGTGGATTAGGAGCGCAAGTTCTTATAACCGTTTCATTTGCATATTCCCACAGAAGTCACTCGTACCAGCGCCACATATCGGCTGTTTTTCCCAGTTATTTTTTTTCCTCTTCCGTGAACTAGCGATGCTAACCCTACAAACCGTTTTGTATTTCGTTTTTCCGGTTTTTATTTGTTTTTAAAGTTCCTACGGAATTTTTGCCCACCCTGTACATCCTGCATGTATTACCTTCGATAAATTTACAAAATTACTCAGGAGATATCAGACAGAAACAATATTAATTTAGAATTAAATTTAATTATGTGCTGAACAAGCTTATTTCGTACGGGACGCATACAATAATGCAAGTCTTCATGCATATATACTGTACAACCATAGGCGTAAGCAGGATTTTTTCAACGAGGAGGGTTCAATTTATTTTCTTCTGGGGGGGGGGGTTACATTTTTTCTTGCAAATAATATCGATTCAAGAGGGGGGTTATAACCCCAAATTCCCCCCCCCCCTTTGCGTATGCCAATGCATACAACTAACTGCCATACATGCTAATTTCAAGACCTTACTTATAACATACACTTATAGAATCACCTAGTATGTATGCCATAAGCGAACTCGATTGTATATCTTATTTCAGAAATTTTCCCCCACATATTTTAATTATTTCGAAAACCTATGCTCAAAATTCTCGACCATACATAATGGTAAGTACACATACCATTCACTTAATTTAGAGTTATTAAAATGTTGAATTTCATAATCAATTCACACATTTGCAGACATGTCGCACGTTTTCCAATCGGCCGACAACGACACGCAGCATGCCATTCACTCACACGGATTCCAATCACAAATATTCATTCCCCTACACCTTTTAAAATTGCTGGTATTTGCTCTCATTTTTCATCCGTAGAAAATTCGATAAATTTCAACACTCCATAAATGAAGAAAAAACATGCCTTTTCTCATTCAAGATTGTTTAACGTGTTTATCGCGTGCTTGGATTCAACCGGTAAAAAAAAAACCCGTATCCACATCATTATATTAAACGCGTAATATATTAGTGTGAAAATGCGAATACGCACTCGCACGCAAGTCGAGATCCAAGTCGATTCTGGCATCATCGGAAGAGATAAAAAATAAAATGAAGTTAAGATGAGAAATTATGAAGTAGAAGGGAACCTTTCAGAGCAATCCTCCACCGTTGGTAATCGATATATACACGTATATATGTACTATAAGAAGAGTAGGGAATGCATGTGTGTACTCAAGTCATCCAATATCTTAAATTGCGATCATCCACTCGCTAAAGAAGTATTCTCGCTCTCTCTACACTCTCTCCTCCCATGTCCTTTTCTCTTTCCCATTCAACCTCTGGAACATGATGGCGATGCTTCACTTTTTATCTTATTTTTCTTATTTATTTATTTCTTTTTTCTTTTTTATGCTTTGTTTTTACTCTCATCCTCGAAAGAAAAGATATGTCACGACGTCATAAATCACGTGACTTCTTGAAGAAAGAGTGGACACGCAATTTGTCTCAGTCGCCCGAGCATAACAAAAAAAAAAAGTGAAAAAGGTATATAATAACATTTTGTCGGTAAAGCTTTTGTAAAATACAGTAAAACTCCGTTATAATAGCAGTTTACAATCACGAGGAAAAATTGTCGTTATAACGGACTTCTTGTTGTAAGCGTATTTCTATTTTTTGCAAAATTGCTGCATTATCAGGATTCAGGTGATACGGGACTTTCAAATTACGAAAATAAGGATTTGTTTTACATAAAAAAAATAGCGGAATTTCATAAAATAATAAATCGCATTAAAATCCGTTCAATAGTTATTTTTCTGTTAAATTTTTTATGGTTTTAAAAATGATGGTTGTCGACGGGAAACAACATCTTCGTTTCTAGTTTTATCCGTGTTAGTTTTTCGGCACAAACTGAAATTCACAACCCTTGCGAAATAAATTCCACTTAATTTACTCCAAATTTCACAAACTTATTTCTTGTGATCTATTTGAAATAACTAAGCATCCATTAATAATACCCAGCATTAATCCTCTTATATAGGCTATATATAAGCATATATTGCCGCTGTAAGGATTAAAACAGGGAAATGATAGTACGAATTATTTATAGAAAATCTGTACATGGTGCATAGGAAAGAACATTTATTTGAGTAACTCACGAACCGCTGATCTTAGAGATAAACTTTCAATCAAAGAAAAAGTACCCAAATAACGTGTTGATCTCATATTTATACGCCATTTATATTGCAAGGGGATGTAGAGTTACTAAAAAATAAAATGAAAACTTTTTTATTTGGTTACCTTGTCCTAATATTGTATGCATGCGATCCATGAAGTATATTTTCAATTGATCTGAAATTTTGAGCAGAAAACAAATGTCATACCATGAATGTTCAGACTTGACATAATATTCGTTATGTTTTAATAACCATTATAATAGAAATTTAATTCTGCCTAGACGATTTCGATTATAAAATCGGGATAAAGATTGTTATACAAGACGTTTTCTTAAATTCACGGCAATCGCATTGATGGCACGAGAACAAAAATGGGGCATTGTGCATTAATAAACACTCATTTTTAGTTAGTATATCCCAGTTTGATAGGAAAATTCGAGTAGCGCATTTTACCATGCCAGAAACCTTGTTTATTGCTTTAACCCCTTTTCCTGACATTGGCAAGGAACCAGCTGTTTCGGTTAATCCTTTTATCTACAAAGGCAGTTACTATGAGCTGCAATCTTTCCGATAATCGAGTACCAGGGAAATCTCCAACAATACGAGCAGAAAAAAAGTCAAATATGAAGTTTGGTCTGAAATTTCTGTGAAAAAATTTGTAAATCTTGTAACTAAGAGATTTATTGAAATAAATATTAATCATAAAGGATTAATATCTCAAAAACTCTTCATTTACATTCAAAAATAATATAATAATAATAATAATATTTTATTTCATATTTTCAAATTACACATTTATTGTCATCATCATTCATATATATTTCATATTATGTATATTCATATATGTTTTTTATTTGTCATCTATTTTTCACTCTAATTCTTAAATAACACTATAATGGTCGATATTATATTTCATTGAAAACTGGCACTGATGTTTGCCATATGATAATATTGATATTTTACGCAAATTTTTCCAAACAAATTGTGGTTTTCATGTATATGTAATAGACTTTAACAATATTAGTGAAACCCGTTTCATTTATGGTTGATGAATATAAATTGCCCACATTTATATATTTGTGAGAATTATGTACATGAGAGAAAGGAATTTTTTTCGGTTCGTTGAAATGTACGTGATATGTATGGATGATAATGATAATATAAATTCATAATTTGAAAATAATAATAATCAATATCAATACTAGCAACTGATCACTAGGGCTAGGATTTCCATTACTTTACATATTTCACTATTTTTACGTGATAGAGCATATTTTAATAAATTCAAGTCATTACTTTGCATATTTCTGCATTTCAATGTGGATTGTTTCCCCTTTGCCATTCCACACACAAGAATAAGATGGCTGAAATTATTATAAAATTTCTATTGTCTCAATTGTTTATCACTTATGTTGTTGTGTGGTAAAGAAGTGCTATCATCTGTTTTTGAATCCGGAAAAAACAATTCAGTAGTTTTCTTTGCCTGTAAGTATTACCGCATCAATACAGAATAACAAGCGGGATACAGTTAAACTTCTTTACAATGTCGAAAAAATACAGAAAATATTTCATACTAAACGAATTGTGTGTTAACCAACAAAACAGTGAATTAATTATGCTCAATATTAAAAATACTTTATTCCAGTATAAGTTTGCATAGAGGAAACTGTACAGTAAAACTTCGATAAACCGTCACCAGGGTTGTGACGGATAGTAGAAATCTTTACGTGCAGTAACGTGATTTCACTTCGGGCTTGGGATGAAAATGAAAATAAAATATTTTAAATGTGAATAATACATATATATTGTATTTATTTTTAAAAACGATCAATATAAATTTCATTATAAGGTCAGCCCAGGCAGTGGTGACATTAAAAATAGTGTCCTTTATGTTGCATCTCTTCCAAAATTCTTTGATGGTCGTCATGGCATCATCAGATGGAAGCAAGCCTTCTATAGAAGCTTATCTATAACGTCGCTTCGAATTTGTAATTATGTCCTGGTTCATTATCTGGATAAGTGGATTTGTATTTGCTAGGAAAAAAAAAAAAAAAGAGACATGTTATTTTACCATCATCACTTTTGAATTCACTAGAGGTGTGTGTCGGGGTATTGCCCATTAACAGCAGTGCTTCCTGCGGCAACTGACTTTCGGTCATACTTAAATTTGAGATTATTTCACAATTAGTAAAAGAATAATTATATAATTATTGACAGAAATGATTTCAAGATATGTTGAGAAGGAATTTAGTTTCACATTTACCGAAATAAATCATCATAGAATCATTTAAAGTGATTCCTGATTTAACGTTATCTCAGAATTATATAATTTAATTTAATCCGTAATTAATTAAAATCATTTTCAGAATTGATGTTAAATATATCTTTAGAACTAATCGAAATTGATAAATAATAGAAGAAATAATTCTAGAATAAATAAAAGCCTTCAATCATTTCCCCCCCCCTGTTAAACTCGCGGGGCCCAATTGACCCCTCCTATTAAGATGTCACTAAATTTTTGTCACGATAGTTCAGGGCGAGACAATTTAGTGCAGCGACTATTCAACGCAGCCGTGTGTTGGTGGCCCGCGGGCTTTATGGGAAGTTTCAATTTGGCCCTGCCGAAAAAGGTTGAAGACCCTCCTGATCTACAGACACTAGGAGAAGAAACGGTATATTTCAAATGGATACGTTATTTTGAGATTTACATAGAAAGTATGTTTCTATCACTAACAGCTCAAAAAGAGTGAATAAGGACATAACTTTCCACAATGCATATCTATACTTTCAAACTGATAATTTTCTAAAATTTGATGAAAAAAATCACAAAGTTAAGCACAAAAAATTCATTTAATTTGCCGTTTTTGAATAACATAACTGAAAACCCTAAATAGTAGGGGGGTGGGGGACCACTTTACTTTAGGACAATTGTACCTGCGGACAATAACAGGTGGGAATGTAGAGTGGTGGTTCCAAGTCGATTTAAACTAGTGATAGGTAGCTGCTCGTGGGAACTAGCTCGTGGAAGACTCAAGGTAAGTAAATATGATATTTTTACTCTTTTTTGAAGGTCAAAGTAAAAAAAGCGTTGCTATCCGTTGTTATCTCCCTTTGCGGAACAAAATATCTTACGTGTTGTACCTTCAGATACTCTATGGTGACGTACCTTCGGACATCGCAAACTAAGACATTGAAATAGCTAAAAAAAAAAATCGCTGAAAACACAGAAAAGCAGGATAAAGAAAACAATCGATGAAATAAAAGCCTCTCCTTATTTCTTCTGACGACTTAGATGAGATAATTTTGTCATCGGAATCCCCAGGTTATGATTTATTACGAATTGACTGGGAAATGGAGGAAGAAAGCATGGAGAAAAAGTTCACATAAACGTGTAAAATACTATAGCATATAGTATAGTATAAAAACACTGCAATTTTTTTATATTATTATCCGCCGGTGAATCTGGGTGTTTCCGTAGGTACATCAGGTTGTTCTACATATGGATGGAAATTTCTTCACTCAATTATAATGTGTTTTTTTAAATTCAATATTCAAAATTTTGGATTTCAAAAACATGACTTCACAAAGGTTTAGATCATAACCTAAATGCTTTACTGGGCGAAAATACATTTCCCAGCGGCTGGGAGAAATTAAAATGTGAAATTTTCACGTAGGTACATCGATCTCCGCTGTATGATTCGGTTCTAAACAATCCATAAGGAAGCAAACAATCAACCCACTCACATAAGATCAATCTCAGTTATTTTATGGGGCTCTCCCAAAAGAAAATTATTTCCTTTTATATAAAAAATTGGTAAAGACACAATGATAAAGAAACAAATATAT
This sequence comes from Pholcus phalangioides, assembly GCF_987345545.1. Classification (NCBI taxonomy): domain Eukaryota; kingdom Metazoa; phylum Arthropoda; class Arachnida; order Araneae; family Pholcidae; genus Pholcus; species Pholcus phalangioides. The sequence goes on along the minus strand of NW_028301599.1, from coordinate 4,406,205 downwards.
ATTTTTTTGAGGAGGACTTTGTTCTGATTGCGTGACCATGTACTGTACAAAACATTGGAGGAAAAAGAAATTTTTAATGAAATTTTTTTTCACACATTTTTTTTTTACCCCCGTTGTGCTAACATTGATTTTTTATTTATTTACACTCCCGTTTCTGTTCAATTTTTTTTTGCTCTTACTCTCGAAAAAAAAAATGCTCACGTGTGAACGAAAAATAAAGAAGCAAATTCAAAGAGAAAAAAATTCAAAAATTTCTTTAAAAAAAAAATCCCCTAAAAAAACTCCATAAGTTCAAGTTGCGTGTTTATTTGTATAAGTGACTGTGCGGATGATTCATAGGCGTCCATATAATTCAGACTTGCGTGGAAAACTATAGATTCTACTAAAAAATAATTCGTGTTGTGGATTTTTGGAACAAAAAAAATTGTGGTTTTTTTTTTCACGCAACGAAATAGAAAATCGGTATAGAATATGAATCTTTGATATTTGTGAGGAGTATGAATCTGGAGTTTGTGAAAGAATGAGTGTAGAATTTATATGAGAGATTGAGTATGAAATTTGACAGTGCATGTGTCTGAAATTTGACAGGGCGTGAGTCTGAAATTTGTGATACTATGAATGTAGAATTTGGAAGAGTTTGAGTGAGGAACTTGTTAAGAGTTTGAGTGAGGAACTTGTTAAGAGTTTGAGTGAGGAACTTGTTAAGAGTTTGAGTGAGGAACTTGTTAAGAGTTTGAGTGAGGAACTTGTTAAGAGTTTGAGTGAGGAACTTGTTAAGAGTTTGAGTGAGGAACTTGTTAAGAGTTTGAGTGAGGAACTTGTTAAGAGTTTGAGTGAGGAACTTGTTAAGAGTTTGAGTGAGGAACTTGTTAAGAGTTTGAGTGAGGAACTTGTTAAGAGTTTGAGTGAGGAACTTGTTAAGAGTTTGAGTGAGGAACTTGTTAAGAGTTTGAGTGAGGAACTTGTTAAGAGTTTGAGTGAGGAACTTGTTAAGAGTTTGGGTCTACAATTCGTAAAACTATGAGTCTGGAATTTGTGAGAATAATGACTTTGGAAGTTGTGAGAGTATGAGTGTGGAATTTATGTGAGAATATGAGTGTGGAATTTATGTGAGAATATGAGTGTGGAATTTATGTGAGAATATGAGTGTGGAATTTATGTGAGAATATGAGTGTGGAATTTATGTGAGAATATGAGTGTGGAATTTATGTGAGAATATGAGTGTGGAATTTATGTGAGAATATGAGTGTGGAATTTATGTGAGAATATGAGTGTGGAATTTATGTGAGAATATGAGTGTGGAATTTATGTGAGAATATGAGTGTGGAATTTATGTGAGAATATGAGTGTGGAATTTATGTGAGAATATGAGTGTGGAATTTATGTGAGAATATGAGTGTGGAATTTATGTGAGAATATGAGTGTGGAATTTATGTGAGAATATGAGTGTGGAATTTATGTGAGAATATGAGTGTGGAATTTATGTGAGAATATGAGTGTGGAATTTATGTGAGAATATGAGTGTGGAATATGGGCGTATGAGTGAGCATACGCCCCGTATTTTACTCTATTTTTTCTTACAATCTAAGTTTTTCGTTTCGATAAAAATGCATCGGCCTTCTAATTCAAATTATGCATCGATAAAATGCACCGTTACAAGAAATACGGTCACCTCAAGCATCGAATTTTATATACATCTTTAAGGTAAAGTTTATAGGTCGGCAGAGAGAGAATACAGCATTGCGTTTGTGGAGTTTCCGATCTAAGGTTCTATGTGTGTGTGTTCTGCTACGGACGTCCATCCATAAAGGAGGAAAAGTCTTACCCGAGATCAGAAAATGGTGTGAATAGAAAATTTCATTTCGCCAAAGTGCATCGTCGTAATCCTAGACAGTGTATCTGTTTTCCCGAGACCCCCCGCGGGATTTGATCCCGGAGGAAAAAGTTTAGAGAAGTAGTTTAAAAAGAATGGAAAGATATTATCTGTGACTTTTTTGTAGGAACAGAAACAAATGAATAGATCATGTCGGTGAGAAAAAGCTTTCTTTGATAGTGATAACGAGAAAAGTATCACTAGAAGAAAGTACTACTTCAAGGAGAGATATTGGTCAGTGTTGTCACGTAGACCAAATACAGCGATGAAAAAGCGTTTGTGGTGGTTGACAGCAAAGTTTTCAGCGCAGAAGGTTCCGTTTTGACAATTCTGTGATTCTCGGTGAGTAATAAGGTAACAAAGCTGCTGGAATCGGTTTTACTCCGCTGGAATTAGCCTGAATGGTCTTTATGTGTAAAATACAGACAGCGATGCGAAAAAAATAATAGAAAAATTATGTTACTTTAAGTTTTTTAGAAGAAATGCCACATTCGCAAAACATTTTCTGATGACATCTGATACTTCTTTCAAGTTTTATCAAAAAGCTTTTGCATAATGTTTATAGTGTAATCCCAGTTTTAGACATTTTACTTGAGCTTGAAATATGTTCTAAAAAAATCTATTACAAAACTTTTATCATTGATTTAAATATTTAGCATTGAAAAATTTTAACATGGTATTTTGACATATATTGTTAAAACTATGAACTAAAATCAAAGATGTATCACGTGTATTTGTCTAATTACAGTGATTGATAACATATACGATAAGTGAGAAGAAATTTCAAAACAATTCACACGTACATCAACAGATTTGGGTGGGTAACTTATGAGAATCCTTTATATTTTAGTTCATAACCTGCATCATCACTAGCTGAATGTAGTGCGAAAAATAACAAAACACACACATTTTTCATTCATAGAATTTTTCGCAATAGTGGTTTCGGATCGTACGTGATACATTTATTCTTACGTATACAAATAATAAATGCAAACTCCGTTGAAAATAGGGGAATTTTTCTTAAATAGAAAGCTTGTGGCTAAAATTACGGAAGTGTTTTCTGTAGCCCTACGAAACCATAAAATACAGGTCTTATGGTCACCCCTACATACAGGGTGATATTCTGTAATTCCCCTTGCCGCATTTTACTGGCGAACCGTTGATTCTAGAGGCACACTTCCAATTAGGAAAAAATGTCCAAATAGCATGTAGAGCTCAGATATGTCATTCGTGTGGCAAAGAACTGTATAGTTACTAGAGTATGATAACTAGCTTTTTTATACGTAACCCTGTCCTATAAATACGATTGAAAAGTTGTTGCCTTTGTTTCTCCCGAGGCCAACACAGACGTTTGTTGTTTGTTTCCAAGTGCAATATTTGCTTAGATATTTCAATTCGAAAATCGGAAAAAAGTTGGGGAAGAACAACATCACCTAACGGACAATGATTCTTTCCCTCGTTTTAATGCTGTTCTTTCCCAACTCTTCTCCGATTTTGAATTCAAATACATCAGTGAATATTCCATTTAGAGACGTGTAATTTTTTGTTGTCCTCAAGAGAGACAAGGCAACAGCTTTCTAACAAGGTTTTAGAGGACAGGGTGCCCGTAAAGAAAATTTTTATATTTTGATAACTAGTCTTTTGCAACATGATAGTAATATAATATATATATATATATATATACTGATATACCCTGTATATCGGTGTTAACTTGTCGAGTGGTGATAATGACGGAATCGCTCGCATCGCGAATACCTGGGATCGAACTCTACCGTTTTCACAGTGGTAGTCGGTTGAAGTTGGTTTCATAGGGTTTACGGAAAATCCACCGCTAGGAAAATTCACCGACAACAGTTCGATGCGAGTCAGAAGCGTAAAAATGTAAAAATTGCAGTTTCATACTACATTCTATTATTTAACAACTATTTTATTTCGCGATTCATAACAGATAGTTCTATTTTCATTCAACAGGTGACAGGAAGTTTCTGGCCCACGAACAGGAAAAATATCGCATAACTGGCCCGCGGGGCTGAGAAGGTTGCGCAACTCCCTTCTGACTTGTCCCTTCTGAAACAATCTTGTTTCAGAATGATGTTATGAACTGAGCCTCGCTGAAAATGACATTTACATTAATACGCGATCAAGTTACGAACAAAAGTATGCGCCGACATAGACACAATGTGCATTCAGGAGATTTACACAACATATCCGCAATTACGACAACAACAATTTGATCGGTTATCGACTATCCGAGAAGACACTTGAAATTTTCATTCCCGGGGAGGAGGTCAATTTTTCATGTCTATAGATTGACTGGTTTATCGCTTTACAAGAGTCGAAACAAAAGTGCAGCCTTTTGATAACAGTCCTGAATCCTTATGGGATCGAATTATCGATTTATCCGAGTGAAATATTTCGATACCGAAACCTGGTTATTGTTCGCTCCCAGGTGAAGTCGTTTGAATCGAGACACTTCTCTACGGAATGGAAATCGATTTCTTGCGGACATTTTCGAAAGCTGTTCCGCGTCGTCAAAGGGGTGAAGTCGACATCACCTCCGGAACACTTCCCGGAATTTGTACTTCTTTGTACTAGAGAACAAATCTATCTGTTAGCGTAAACGCTGCGTGATTGAAAACGTTTAATGGAATAGTTCTCGGTAGAGGCCAGTCATAAAGCATCGATCACTGAAATGCCGATTCATGTGTATGAATATTACCAGTGATTTTTAATTAAAAATACTAGACAACAAATTTTGAATAATTTTCTGCGTCCTAAATAAAAATAAAAGTGAAGTTCTATTTAAGGGGGTCTCATACCTTTTAACATGGTGAAAAAATCCTCTCAATTCACATGTCATCAAAAATACTATATTTAACCATTGATTTATTTCAAAAATACTTTACACATAGTTTTAATTGCATGTGTTATCCTATGCTAGTACAAAGTTTCACATATGTCTGATACTTAAATTTTGAAAATTTTCAAAAAATGTATTAAAAACAGATTCATAAAATACCATGACATCGATGTAGTTGAATGAAAATCGATTCTATATATCTAATTTAGAGGAGAACTACATCTAGCAGTGAATTTAAAATGATTGATTAGATGATGGAAATGAAACTATTCAGTTCATGAAATATGAAGCAAAATCTTGAGATTTCTCTGACTCAGTCTTATGTAAAATTAATATCTAGAATTTAAATTTTTCAATTTCAAAAGATTCAAAATTCAATTTTAAATGAGATTGTGTCAATGAAATCTCAACCTTTTGCTTCAAAGGATATATATATTCCGATGCTGGCATAGGATAGCGCGTACAATCAAGAAAATGTGTTTAAAAAATTTGAAATAAATTAATAGTTAAACAATGCCTTTAATGGCATTTTTATTAGAGAATAGTTCTTCACCATGTTAAAAAGTGTGGCATTCTTTATTTCAGGGGAATTAAGGGGATGAACAAGTGTGTGTCTGTGTGTGCTGAACACGAATCCAATCATAAGAAAGCTTCATTAGATCCGATTTTCTTTGTAGTTACGCATTTAATACATACATTCTCCCTCACGCCAGAAGCATGAATGTGCAAATTTTGGATTTTTGGGTATATCAGCTGACTGATTCCTTATACAAATACAAGGCCACAACAGGCAAAATGCCTAACGAGGTGACTGAGAAAAAGCTGCTCATAACAAATATGGATGTCATATATTAAAAAAAAAAGCTTTTACTATGTAGGTTTTACCAGAAACACGCATGTTACAAAGCACGTTTTAGGGTGATGACACTCATGGGGTAGCATGGGTAGAGTAAACACTCAAACGGCATTTCCCCCGTTTAGAAAATTTTGAACGTTCATGCTTCTGGCATGGTAATGCGTATAAAGCGAATTTTTTTGTATTTACATTCTTAAAGCACATGTTCACTTGTGTCTTATTAGTTATCTGTCTTACTAGTTATTAAATCACGCTTTGTATAAAGTCACTTATATTCGCTCTCACAGGTGACGCTGTACCGAAATCAAACTGTATCTATGGGACTTTTAAACTGGTAAAGAAAAGAAGTCAATTTCGAAATCAGAAAGGAAACGCCGTAAACGTAGGTGCATTGTTATGAGGGCGTGAGAAAATCTGAGAGATCCCATTTATAATTTATTTTTTCCTAGAAGATCAAAGTGAAAAATGTAAGCAACGTAAATCATCGTACCAGTCAAATCACAAGCTAGATCATATCAGCGATTTCAGATACAGACGTTTAAGTACGAAGAAAGCAACAATAAAAATCGTGAAAAATTTTTAGATAGACTTGAATTCGAGTTGGAAAACATAAATATTGCTGAGAATGTGTTTTCAAACATTTCGCATTCCATTGCATTTCTCCAATTATTCGATACATTTTTTTGGGGAAACAGCGGAATTCCTAGTTCTTTGTGCGAAAATGGTAGGATATGAGAGATCTTTTCTCTACCGGATGATGTATTGCTTGTATTTTTAGGGTGTCCTTAAACAAGGAAAAAAATAAATATAATACTCAGAAGTATATGGGGGGGGGGGGGCGATCTCATCAAAAAAATAGAGAGGAAATCGTTCAGAGACCACGATATTTTTCCTCTCGTTTCGAACTTGGTTCGGGTGATCATTTATTAAGACTTGTCAGCTTACGGCTGAGTTTAAATTACTCAAGTATTTCGATATCGAAAGCCCCATACGCTTCTTCGTGAAGCTTTCGTCGATGGATTCTCTGTGTGTGGGTCATGCCATCATGTCGTTTTTGTCTGAAGATCATTAGTAATTACATAGGTTCTTTTTTTTTCAAATTATATTCATTTCCATCATGAAGTAATTTCTTTTCATTCAAAAATTTCCATTATTTCTTTTAAAAATTTTATTCGTAGGTTATCCGACTACCTTTCTCGTTACTTTAGTATACAATGGTAATGGAGTGAATTTTAATAATAGTTTCTACTAGAAAATATTATTGCTAGTGTCTCAGAATTGTGAAAGTGGTAATACATTTTGGACTACCTAGAATAAATACTACCTTTGTAATTTTCTATAAAAATGCTATTTTTGTGTCAAGTTTTAAGCAAAATCATGTAATATTCGGAAAACGATTCCAAAAAAATTCTATGAATGAAATTTTTTTTTCACAGCATGTGATGATGCAGGTTAAGAACTAAAATTTAAAGAATTGCGTGCTATACTCATAAGTAGGGCTAGCATTTTTATGACTGCATTTCGCTATTTTTATGCAATAGAACATTTTTTTCATGATTTTCAGTAACTTTGAAGATTTTTTCGTGATTTTCAAACTTTCAGTGATTTTGAGATATCATATGATACTTCATAATTCTCTATAATTCTTAGGTTTTTTTCATAATTCTCTATAATTCTCAGGTTTTTTTCATAATTCTCTATTATTCTCAGGTTTTTTTCATAATTCTCTATAATTCTCAGGTTTTTTCATAATTCTCTATAATTCTCAGGTTTTTTTCATAATTCTCTATGACTATAATGGTTTTTTTCCATAATTCTGTACAATTTTAGTTTTTTCATAATTCTGTACAATTTCAGTTTTTTCATAATTCTGTACAATTTCAGTTTTTTCATAATTCTGTACAATTTCAGTTTTTTCATAATTCTGTACAATTTCAGTTTTTTCATAATTCTGTACAATTTCAGTTTTTTTCATAGTTCTCTATAATTTTAAAGTTTTTTTTCATGATTTTCAAAAAGGTTTTTAAAATTTAAGGCACATTTTCATATTTTTAGTTATTTTGCACATTTCAGCAGTACAATGAATGAGGATTTTTTCCAAAGCTATCTATTTTTCCAAGCTTCATTTCCTACTCTTCTTCCCAACCTTCTCTTCTCAATCACTGACGCAAACACGCACTCATTTATTACACACACATACACAGGAAAAAAACAGTCTTATATTTAACTTCTTGCATAGGCTTGTCTCTTAATTGAGATTTTAGGCCGCTTTGATGACATATGTGCCAAAACTCGGTAGAAAATTTTTTATTCTGTTCTGTTCATTTCCCAGAATCGGCGATTTTTCAGATATATTAGCGGTAATTGCAATTTTAATCACGTTTGTCATAGTTTTTGACAATGATTGGCAATTTTCCGTACTGCATTCTTTTCGAGAAAGTATGGTCAGCCAATTTATATAAAACCATATTTTTAGGTTTTTACGACATATTTCTAGTATTTTAGGGCATAAATGCATTTTTATGGAGCACATTCTGTAGGTTCTTAGGTCATGAAAATCCTAGCTCAACTCATAAGTTTCATAAAAATCTGTGGATGTACGTGCGAATTTTTTTGAATTTCATTTAAGATATTTATTTATTTATACAATATTGATTCGCCGAGGCCTATACAAGAGGATGCGGAATTATGTAATAATTCCATAATTCTCTATAATTCTCAGGTTTTTTTCATAATTCTCAGGTTTTTTTCATAATTCTCTATGACTATAATGGTTTTTTTTTCATAATTCTCTATGACTATAATGTTTTTTTTTTCATAATCCTCTATGACTATAATGTTTTTTTCATAATTCTCTATGACTATAATGTTTTTTTTTCATAATTCTCTATGACTATAATGTTTTTTTTTTCATAATTCTGTACAATTTTAGTTTTTTCATAATTCTGTACAATTTTAGTTTTTTCATAATTCTGTACAATTTCAGTACAGATATCGTGTATAAAACAATGTAATGAGACAAATACACGTGATAGACATTGGATTTTGTATAACTCTCAACAATATATGACAAAATATTACGGCATAATGTTCCTATTACAGGAATCATGCTTAAAACTCAAGTAAAATGCAGAAAAATAGCATTCTTCGTGCAATTATAATAATTATCGTAAGAGCTGTAGAACATTTCTCATGGGAAATTTAGAATCAGGGATATTGATCGATGAATTCATCCTTCATTCATTCGGCAATTCATCCTCATTCACTATTGTCCCACAAAAGAATGTGAGCGCATATTAATATGAAAAAAAATGTAAATATCATATAAAAAAAAGTGTTTGTATATTCAATATGAAGGAAACTGGATCAAAATTACAGCAGCAATATTAAAAAAAATGTGTCAAAGAGTATAAAAATTGCGAACCCCCAAATTTTTTTATATATATATTTTTTTCATATATATATATATATATATATATATAAATGAACTGAAGTAAACTTACGTGCCAAGATTTATAAATTCTTAGAATTTTCCACACGATTTTTTTCTCTTTCAGTTTTTCCAAGGAAAAGTTCGTTCAGGAATTTTAGTTATTTTCTCCTCAAGCCACCGTAGAATTCAACAGTTTCCTTCTTCACACATACCGTCATCTCCATATTGGAATAAATATCTGGAGAAAGTTTTCTTCTTTTTTTTTCGTTTTTTAATATTATGTATTATTATTATTCAGAATAAAATTTCATCAATTTAAATTTATGTAAATATTGTACGCGAGCTGTCGTTGCGATTCAGTGGAGCGTTAGAGGCACGTTATATTGCAGAAACTATGCGCAGTGAAATTTAAGGGAGAAGCGTGACTTTTTTAAGCTTCCTTTTCAATTTTATCCTTGAATTTTATTTTTTTCGATGTAAATAAAAATAGACGGAAGCTATCACGGAACTATCTTTTTTAGTGTTTAAAAATGTGGTGTGAATTTCATGTTATTCGCGTGTGCCATGAAATGTCGAAAAATGTATGCACACATCATAAACTTTTTTGTGAGTGATAATCAAGGCCCGGTTGGTGAAGAAATTTTCATTTTTTGCAATTTTGAATACTTTTTTCGCTTTTAAGACGTTTTTTTCTCAGGTTATGGGGCATTTTTTCGAATTTTAAGGACATTTTTGACTTTAAATTTTTTTTTTAATAAAAAGTAGACCTAAGCTAAAAAATTTTAACAAAAAAGTGCATTACTATCATTTATAACTGAATCATTGTTGAAATGTATTTCCTGTTTCGTCATTAATAAAATTTAATTCCTATTCAGTCATTAGTGAAATTTAATTCTTATTCAGTCATTAGTGAAATTTAATTCTTATTCAGTCATTAGTGAAATTTAATTCTTATTCAGTCATTAGTGAAATTTAATTCTTATTCAGTCATTAGTGAAATTTCTTTCTTATTCAGTCATTAGTGAAATTTCTTTCTTATTCAGTCATTAGTGAAATTTCTTTCTTATTCAGTCATGAAATTTATTTACTACTAGCAAAATTATCCGGTGCTTCCCAGGTTCTCTTCAATTGCTGGGAGGATTGAAAAAGTGGCAAACCATTATGAAAGAATAAACTGTTATATATAATATTGGCATCGTTAAAGAAGAGGCAAATCATTGTAAAGGCATGTGCATGTCTGAAACGCATGGGGAACACGACAACCGAAGTAAACATTCCGAAAGTGACTGCTGGGGCCCAGAAACCATTGTTGTCGATACACATATACATACATACTTTTAAATTTATATATTAGATTCAACCATTATTGAAACTTACTTCTAATTGAATTATAGTTCAAATTGTTTCTTATTGAATCATTGTTGAAACTTATTTCATATCGAATTACTAATGAAATTGATTTCGTATTCAACCATTGTTGAAATTAATTTTTTATTCGCTCATTGTTGAAATTTATTTCTTATTCAGTCATCGGTGAAATTTATTTCTTATTCTTATTCCTTAATGAATCATTGTTGGAACTTATTTTGAATCATTGTTGGAACTTATTTCGAATCATTGTTGAAATTTATGTCGTATTCAACCAATGGTTTAATTCATTTTTTATTCACTCAGTGTTGAAATTAATTTCTTAGTCATTCAGTGTTGAAATTAATTTCTTAGTCATTCAGTGTTGAAATTAATTTCTTATTCAGTCATTGTTGATATTTATTTCTTTTTCAGCCATTGTTGAAATTTATTTCTTAGTCATGAGCGAAATTTATTTCTTATTCCGTTTTGCAATTTATTTATTATTGAATCACTGTTGAAATTTATTTCTTATTCCGTTTTGCAATTTTTTTATTATTGAATCACTGTTGAAATTTATTTCCTATTTGATCACTGTTGAAATTTATTTCCTATTTAATCACTGTTGAAATTTATTTCCTATTTAATCACTGTTGAAATTTATTTCCTATTTAATCACTGTTGAAATTTATTTCCTATTTAATCACTGTTGAAATTTATTTCCTATTTAATCACTGTTGAAATCCATGTCTTATGTAGTCATTTCACCTATGAGTTATTTCTTATACACTCATAGGTGAAATTTATTTCTTATTCAGTCATTAGTGAAGTTTTATTTTATTCAATTCAAGAAGGAATTTATTAGGAGTCATTGTTGATATTAATTTCTTAATGAATCACTGTTGAGATTTATTTCTTATTGAATAATTGTTGATATTCATTTTTATTTAATAACTGTTGAAATTCATTTTTTATTCACTCATTATTGAAATTTATATATATTTATAATAATAATAACGTGATCCACACGTATTCCCAAGGGATCAGCATGACCCGTCCAGGGAATTTGTTAGTGTTAGTAAACATCCATGCCCGAACCGGGATTCGAACCCAGACCTGCACAGTCAGAAGCTAGTTCCCTAACCACTCGACCGCCAGGCGGCTGCCATATCCACTCACATTGTTGAAAATATTCTCGGCAATTACTTTATAGTGTCAGAATATTGCATATCGATCGGTAAACATTGCGAAAATAAATGAACTTTCCTCATGAATTCCTAAAATATTGTAAAGATACAACTCAGTTATTCCACGCATATCATAATAGCAAACAATTCGCGTTATGACATTTTCTGTATGTATTATAGACTATTTTCCTTGGAATATCCTCTGAACAATGGATCTGGGAAATAATCTCCTGGAATCAACGAATTCGTTTGTTTAACAATAGTTTCAAACTGCTATTCTCTAGACTCTTATGAGTTTTCGTATCAATAAAATTGGATCCGTTCGTGTCATCATTTTATTTTACCTGTGAATATCTGTTACGAGCGAAATGATACGCAGACAATTTGTGTATAATGGCTTACCCGTGTTGTTCAATGTGTGTATACAGGTTCCTCTATATTTCACATCCTATTTCGAATATTATGATATGACATGAAAAGTTATGGTATAATAGCAAAGAAATGAAATATTGGTTTGAATAAGTTTTAATATAACTCTAAGGAATATTCGCATGGTATTCGGAATTTTGTATTTACCTTAATCTCATAAAAAGATCAGTAAATTCTTTATTGAGGATCTCTGGAAGAATCGTACTCGAGTTTTTCTGGTCTGTCTTTTTCTTCTTTATATTAATCAATTATGCCTGCTAAAATACATACATTATCATACCTGCATGATAAATACAAATACAAGGCCACAACAGACAAAATGCCCAACGAGGTGGCTGAGGAAAAAGATGTCCGTAATAAATATGGATGCCATATGTTTCTAAAATAGAGCAACACAATTAAAAATCCTATTACAAAAACTAGAAATAATGTATAGAAATGATAAAATATTATGGTTGTCTTATTCTAAGTATGGGTAGCTTCTCGATTTACCGCAATATGTTTATCGTATTTCTTTTCAAAAGTGTCAATTGTGTTAGAATTTACTACCCCCGGGGGTAAGCTATTCCATTTATTAACAACCCTATTAGAGAAAAATTCCCTGCGACACACCATAACGTAGAATGTCCCTTACCAATAGATACTGGTGTTCCCTTGTAAAAGCAGTCGATTGACGGCGTATCAATAATTCATCGTTCATCCTATCCAACCCGTTGAAAATTTCGATCACTTCGATCATATCCCTCCGACACCTTCGTTTATCCAATGTAAACATCTTCAAAAAGATGAAGTCTTTATTCATAACTCAAGTCCCGTGTGCCAATGAGGACATGCTTAGCTCTTCTCTGCACTCCTTCAACCAAGTCTAGTAGGTATGGTCACCAAAACCTTATTAGCGTACTCCAGTCCAGAACGAATTAAATTATTAACACCTCGAAAAAGCGGAAGAAGGACTTTAGGAGAACGCGAAGAGACCTATAAGGAGAATTGAAGAGAATGAAGCCGAGCATTATATTTTATTTTTTGACCACCGCTGAACAATGTTCAGAAAACTCAAGCCGCTAATTAATGGGAATTCCCAAATTGGTGACCCTAGTGATGCCATCCAACTCGCAAGTTCGAAACGTGGGTTGTTCAAACCAAAATGAGCGACCATGCACTTGTCATCACTAAACGTCAAGCTCCATTCATTTGCCCTTGCTGCAATCCTGTTTAAGTTGGTCTGGAGCAACTCCCTATCCCTTTGATTCCCGACAACCCCATTGGCTTCATGTCATCTGCGAATTTGCTAACAATCCCATTGATACCCTGATCGAGTTTATCGATAAAAATTAAAAAAAAAAGGCATGAAGCCAAGGATATCGTCATGTTGAAAGTCAAGGTAAACAACATCAACATTTTTGCCCTTACCCAAAGCCTTAATTACGTGATCATAGAAGCAAAGGAGGTTGGTGACACGTGAGACTTCTCCTTTCTGAACCCATGCCGATTACCCGACAATATATTATTCTCGTTTATCCACTTCACCAATTGCCGTTTGATAATAATTTCTAAAGTTTTCAAGAGGGAGCTCGTCAAACTCCTTGGAGTTTTTTTGCGGATGACACTGTGTTATATAGGAATATATATTTCTCATTTGCTTATTAAAGTTGAAGATGACTTCACAGAGATTAGCGCGTGGCTATAAGAAAAAATAAATTACTTCCAAACATAGAAAGAACAAACTTCATTTGTGTCTAAAAACTAGAGATATCAAACCTGAAACTCCAACATCACTAAAATTGCATATTTGTAAATACCCCTTAAAAAGCTGCTCTTGCATTTATATAGAAAGAGTTAGAAAGTATACCCGCCTATTCAGGTGTAATTGTACATGCCGATCTGAAATGCAATAGTCATTCAAACAATGTTTTTAATAAGAGGAGAAAACAAATTGCAGCTTTATAAAGATTAAGAAACATTATAATTCAAGAACTTCTTAAAACATTTTACCATTTATGGATCAAATGAAGAGTAACTTACACTATGAGAATGAGGGTAGGTGCCTACCACGATAACATCAAGAACTTATTTAGCACCATTTATCGTATAAACTATGAAATAATAACATTTAATAATGCAAATCTACTTAAGCTAGAAATCATAACTCTTGATATAAGGCAAATTTATATGTATAAAATAATAACTTTCAGGCTAATAACCATAATTTATATTCCCTACAAATAACATCGATAGAACATAGATAAAATTTCTTTTATTCAACGCCAAAAACGAATAAATACGTCGTTCGAAAAAGTATAAATTATTTAGGACCAATAATTTGTAACAAATTCGGGAAAAAATTATCAAACGCTATAATAAATATACATCTAAAGGAAGAAATTTTTATATTTGCAAATTCTCTATCAAATTTTGAAACATTCATCGAAAATATGAATAGGCAATCCCCAAAGCAAAATTTGAATTACATCTGAATGTCTGAAATAAATCAAGAGCGTGTTGTTATTTATAGGTAGAGGACTTTTTTGTACGCTCTTACACGGACCAAGCGGGTCTCTAAAAGCTGCATAGTATGAGTGTTATTTTGTTGTGTTACCGTCTTTCATTTGCATTTTTGTTTTGTATTGTATGCCATTGTGCCTGCGTTGTGTTGTTGATTATAATAAAAAATAAATAAATTCCGCAGAAAAGTGATTTGAACTTTTTTACTGCCTGTGATTAATCTGAATGATGATCGTGAAAACTGGAGTTGAAGATGCGAAAAAAAAATATCTTCATGGTTTTTCTCAACTTATTTGCATCCCACAAGCGAACCACTCGGAAAACTGTATACAAAATTATGATTGTGCTTCTCATCACTAAGAGCGGAATGATCTACCATTTGTTCATGGAGGTAAACGAACGATCGCCTGGGTTTAACACATTGCAAGTGGGGACAGATCTCAGACCAACCTCAATTCGCTGGAATTTAAAACTCGTTCTTCAGCTGAAGAAAGTGGTCGAGTGTGGAATCTTTCGTCACATTTTTAAAACGTTGTCAAAGAAATGGTGATCGAATTACATCTTTTCTCCTTTTTTTTTTGTCTGCTGATGTGAGAGGAAAAATAAAACAAGGTTGACAGGATAGCAATACCGTGCCAGTGTTGTGCCTAAAACAAACTACACTTGATCCCGCTTATAACAACCCCACCCCCCTCTTGGAAAGTTTTCCCGCTTAGTACGACTTACTTTTGGGGGTCTCAACTCTAACAAATTCTCATTACGATATCCCCGTTTGAAGTGTTTTTCCCGCTTACAACGTTTTTTCATGACGATTTTAAAAAAAAAAAAACGTTCTAAGTAGGATCCACTTGTATATACTGTAAGACTTTTACCATTACAGCTGCTAATCCACCGCACGAGAGCGTTAACTAGTTCAAACACTATGATTTTGCCCTTTGCTTCGCCAAATCCCGCTAAATTTGGTATTTTACTGATACGTAAAAACTGGTTTCGTTTTCGCAGAAAGTCGATACGGTCAGTTGTGAGTGAATTGAATTTATGCAGCCAGTAAATGGATTTAGAACCCTCCGTGATGCAAATGGGTAAAAATAATGAAGTTAACGGAATGTGCCAAAGGGCAACCAAGACATTTTGAATAAAACCAAATCAGATTAATAAACAAAATTTATAATAGATTCAAGAAATATTGCCACAAGCTTTAAATCCTTGCAACGGCTTAGCCATGGTCATCTCATGTTGGTTATCCAACTTTTTCGGTTGTCAACCAGTTGACAATAATTTTGCTGAAGACTAACAGCATTTAAAAATGAATTAACCCATTAACGTTGGTTGGTAAGAAAATTTGCCTTTCTAAAATT
Organism: Pholcus phalangioides; assembly: GCF_987345545.1. NCBI lineage: Eukaryota > Metazoa > Arthropoda > Arachnida > Araneae > Pholcidae > Pholcus > Pholcus phalangioides. The sequence continues at coordinate 4,390,360 of NW_028301599.1, read as the reverse complement.
TAAGTTTTTTCTTTGCCAATAAATGGTGGAAGTGGTTCCACTCATTATTTTTTGTTTTTAAAAAAGTCAAAGTCGTCGTTAATGGGTTAATTTCTACATTGCATTTAATTGCTGATGATTTAAAAGATCGTAAACACGACATGCATTCCTGTGTGATTCTGTTTTGTTCTTGTGTTTTCTACCTCCCTTAAAAGTTTGTACATTGAATTTTGAATAACCCTGTATACTGTCCTTAATCAACGGCCTTTAAGAATGTCAATTATTATATTTTTTTCCCTTTTCTCTATCATACTGAAAAAAATAATTAAAGTTCAACATGGGAATGAGATAATTCGTTGAGGATAACCATAGGTGAAATTCTTAATTTTTGCTGTGTAACGTTTTATGTGATTATTTGTATTTTTTTCTGGGACTAACAAGAAAAAGTGGCATAAATCAAGAATTCAAATCATCGATTGTGTTGAAGAATTTTCATTTAGATATTAGTCCTTGAATTTTTTTTTCGATGTGATACGGAAAAACGCAGATTTTACTAATTGAGACTTTTTGGTTTGGAGATCGTACGGATATGCAACTTTCTATAGTTTCTCCTCTAACCCCGATTACTATTTTAAGGAGGTGGGTGCACGATCTTGGCTTCACATTCTTTCTTACGCAAAAATTTCCTTCCTTTAAGGAATACTTAAAAGTTCTCTCTCTATCCATTTTGAGCACTAAATTTTTTTTTCTCGAATACTACAAATACTTTTATACAATTCCAGAGCATTTAGGATTTTCATTATTGGTTTTTTTTTCCCGAATTTTAACGCAACATGATTTTCTTCAAAAATTACAGAAATTTATCCCTACTTTGTGCCATAAAATTTCTTAAAATCATTTAAATAATAAATCCTCCTTTCAAAGTGTGTAACACCTTAGTATTAGGAGTCACGCAGTTTTAAGACTTTTGAACAAGTAGCATTCAAAAAAATTTTCTTCGTCTGACAAAAACTTAGTTTGAGAAAAGAGCATTTCAATGGGAAAACATTAGCATATATAATGACTGCCAACAGTTTATATTAAAAATATGTTAGAATAATTTCTAGTGCAGAGAGAACAAACACACGAACGCAGGAAATTTTATAGTATTTGAAAATTGAAAAATTCGAAACTGTATTTTTTTAGGAAATTTGCGTGCACCTATCTCCTCAAGAAAGAATGTAAACGCACAATTCTCCACTATTGCTGATATTATTTCTTTTACTTCAATTTTATAATGAACAATATAATTTTTATTCCTTTCGGAAACTTAAACTACTTTTTTGGGTGGGTTGTTTTTTCAAAGGGTAAAAAGAAAAACAAAAATTCCATACGTTATTTTTGCTGCTGGTATCATCTGACAGACAAAAGCATCCTCAAGAGATGTGCGAAATCGTTACTGGTGTTAGCGCGTACGAGCGTGTGCTTTTCCTACGTGAGGTTCATTCATCCTTTCACAGACAACCGACAAGACGAGTGGCTATTCTGACAGGTTATGACATCTTTGGCATTTTTTTGTCCATCTGACGTCACTTCCACTACACTCGATCATCCGTTCCAAAGATTCTTAGCCTTACCTCTCACTACGAGACCAAAGTATTAAAAGAAAATAAATAAGTACTCTTTGGTCTCTAATCACAGAGTGACAAGAGGCATTATATGTCTTGGGTGTTGATCGTACATTCATCTTTCCCAGACTAAATCATAGACATCTCTAGAAATTCTTACGTTTGAGATGAGCCAACTGCTGAGTGGCAGTGTTGGCATACTCAGTAATATCTTAGAACATAGAAATGTTTAGTGATGACTCATGCAGTGTCGAACTTAGTTAATTCGAAGTCCAAAGTAACTGGATTAAAGTTCGAATTATCCAAAATCCGAATCATTCCATTATCTATCCTGGATTTGTAAAATGACTACGAATTGCAACTCCATCATCACCACACACATATTCACATAGCATAAATATTATTAATTAGGGCTGGGAATCGATTAAAATTTTTAACTGGTTATATCAAAGTTTTTTAATCGATTAGTCGACCGATTAATCGAATTTTAATTACCATATAATCGTGTGACCATATAATTTTAATAGATGCTATAAAAATATAATTTATTCATTTCACTGACCTTTTCGATAGAAGTAATAGGTAAAGGTAGGAATAGGTAAAGAGAGAGAGAAATCAAGGCTTCCCGATTCAAGCAATTTAATATATATATGCTGAACATAATAACTGTCAAAACTTGTAATTTCTTCACTTGGATCTTATCGTTTTTTAATGGTTATTTTTGGTTATTATTCACAGATTTCAAGACTACTTTCGATTATACTGTTCATTGTTTTTCTAGAAACTCCTTTCAAATTGTAATGTCAGGAGATGCACTGATGCTTGCGAAAATACTAAAAACTACTGTTCATAGTTGAGGTAATAGATTTTGGTCTTGTCTTTTTTTTCTCTCTCTAAAACTCCAATCAAACTCATTTTGAAATTGAAAATCATCAGTTTTTGACGAATTGAATTCGGTCAAAATATTGATTCAAATATTTTTTTTAATTTAGTCACTGATCCAAAATGTTCTGGTTTAAACATGATTTATGAGACGTATCTCAAATCAGTTTTTTCAAACAAATGAAGTTAATTCGCAAACTTTTAATAAAAATTTTAATCGAATTGATCGAGACAATCAGCTCAACTAAAATTTTTAACTGCGATTAGCAATTGATCGATTAATCGACCCGATTAATTGTACCAGCCTTACTACTCTCTCTACAACATTTGTATGTTTATAAAAGTTTGAAAGTATTTTATACAAGAAGTGGCCATTTCAATCTGAAATTACATAACTCTGGAATACAATTCAGGCGTCATACAATACAGGTAAAAAAGCCAAATATAACTTTTATATTGGTTGTTAACTCAAGAAAACTTAAATTGTCTATTTGACATTGTAATGTAATCTTCTTTTATCTTGCATACGCAGCTAGATGCCGATTTTTTTGTCTATCAATTCCATTCATGTTGCTACTTATTTCTTGGTATTACCTATGTATATGTGAATTGTTTTTTTACTGTCGTTATTACTTTTACCTACAAACGTGTATCAATTATTGCTTTTGTGGGCTCACAAGCTTGCTTAGCCCCTAAATGTTTTGTGTCTGTATCTAAACTGACTAAATAAAATTATCTCTCTCTTAATTATTGAAATGTTATTATCAGTTATAAAACTGTTTTCCAAATTTCAATTAATAATTATAACATAATTATTTATGATGATAATGATGATCTTAAAATACTTAAGATTTTCGAGATTAACCGTGCAAATTTATAAGGAGTAACTTATAATCAGGTAAAGGCGTCCCCTCCCTCTGTTGTTTGATTTAAAATACAGTACAAAATTTGATGCAATCCATAAGTATTTTACTGTCCAAAATAAAGAATAGTCAACAACGAAGGCTAAGAACAAGGAATACCAGGAACAGGGCAGTCTTAAAATCATCATGGGCACCCGAGCAAATGAAACGGTAAATGAAATTTTTGCAGATGATATAAATTCTCAACATGACCAAACAAGTTGATATGACAATAAATAAATAAATGGCTGATCTACAAAATTGGACTAATAGAGATCAATTCATGCATGTTTGTAAAATCTTTATTCGAGCAATATTTTCAAGCTAAATGTCTCCAAGTTCGAAACATCAGGTAAATCCTCATAATTCACATAAAATACTCAAAATTAATAAGAAAATATTATTTTCAAATCCATAACAAATATTGATATCTTTCAACGTAAAAAAAAAGGAAATAGAAAAAAAACAGCATAAATACTAATGAAGACGAATAGTTTCGCTTTAGTAGAGGAAAATTGAAAAATTTTCGAAACGAACAAGGAAAAATAGGAATTACTACCGTATGAAAAATGAAATAAATGGGCTCAAATATTTATATAAATGCATTTAAAAAACAAAATAACATCCATTTAGACGCGAATAAATCTTAGTTATTTCAAACGGTCACACAAATATGTATCTTTTTTGCATATTATATTCTATATTTTTTTACGAGAGAATAGAAATATTTGAGTGCTTATCTCTCGTGGGAATTTTCATGAAAGACTAAAATTCAATAAATGCCAAGTAAAAATAAAAATGCAGTACATTTCAATGAATTTTTAAAAAAGGAAAAAAAAAAGTCAATATAATCCACTGAACTGTCTAGAGTGTATATCTCCCAATGGTACCATTAATCCCCTTTTCAACTGAAATGGAATGTTTTGTGAAAATTTTTTCTGGAAAAAAAGAAAATGGTTTCATTTAGAAGAGCTTTATTTTAAATAAATGTGTTTAAAAGTATTTTTGTAATATCAGACTTTTCATACGTTTCAACCTCACGGGTTTCATATTGCTCATCATGGAAAATAATGATAATTATATATAAATACCACTTTAAACAAAATTTCAAAATTTTTCTGCTTCCGAGATGAAAATAGCCATTTCCTAATTAATTAAATGTGCTGAATTCGAATATGACAAAGAAAAAGCTGAATTGGCTACGGTTTTTTCTTTGTAATGTGTACGCATTATTTCGAAAAACATTATATATGTAGATTTTACACTGCTCAGCAAAAAAAAAAAAAATTCATGTTCAACAGAGAGACCTCCCGTACGAAAAATTCAATTTTGTATCTCAGTACATGTATGTCTCCAGTATAAAAAAAATGTCATACCGATTATCATATTATCGTATTTCCGATCACGGTGTAGCAAATTATACATGATTCATAATGAAGATAATAATAAAGATTCAGCCAGGGCAAAAAATTCTTAAAATTTTCCATAACACCGCAGTTTCACAGGCTAAAATAATGATCAAGGAAATAGACTTTTTCTTATATTTTCTTCATGTATTGGGACGAGAAAAGCCGTCCAATTCTTTCTAAAATCAGGATGTTTTTATATTTAAAAAAAAAAATGAAATTCAAGTCCCAGATCAATCCAACAGCAACTGAAACTTACTTCTAAGCGATAGAAGCATTTTTCATTTCTGCTTTCAATTTTACGCATAAAATACGATCATGTTTATTTTTTCAAAGAAATAGATATATTTTAGTTTTATATAAAACTTCTCTATCTCAGCGCGAATTACTTTTCACTTACCCATTCCACTCGGCGGAGCAAAAGTACATATTCAGTAGGAACCCATTAACATTTCTGATGACTAGTCCCATTGATCGACGTACCATGCACCCGTTAAGTAAAAATATCTGTAAACTATTTGCATGAGAAGTACAGAGTTAGAGAGAGAGAGAGAGATACTTCACGTGGCACCAAGAGACGACCTCTCTCACGAATAGAACTCCCGCTATCGATAACATTTAAAAGCTTCGTTATATGTATTACGCATGCTTTTGTCATCAGAGATAATTTGACGCAATTTATCTCTTTATAGAGAGAATAGCGGAGAGAAAACATACTATATGAGTTTACTCTCATCGGAGTAAAGGAAAACCGATTCACGCAATGTGTTTTCGAGATGCGATCGTCCCTTGTCGTTCCCGTCGTGTTTTCTCGTTACAGCATAGAAGCAAAAGGAAAACCCTGAGCTCCTCTCCCTCTCTTCCCATTACAACCAATAGATACCCGAGGCTAAAGTATTTTCCTCCAAAGAAGATTGTCCAACAGGGTAAGGTAGCTGGATGGCTAAACTGCATATTGGAAAGGCGAGGGTAAGAAGAAATAGTAAGAGATCCTGGTCATCGGAAAAATATAGAAATCCGGTATCACTAACCTTAAAGGACACCTGCTCTCGAAAGGAAGACGTATTTGGTATCGTTTCTTGTACTATCAGAGAGTGTACGCGGCTATCGTGTTTCCCAGTGGAAAATCATCGCCACAACACACGAAAATAACGATGAATTTGCGAATTATACGAGTCGTGAACTCTTTAACCAATAGCATTTATTGGCGATGAGAGATATACAAAAATTTAATTATTTCTACAAGATTTTCTGACGCGACTATCGAATGATTACAGGATATTGTCTTTATTTTGGGTTGCAGTCAATATTATTAATTAAATACATTGGAGCGTGGTGTAAATGTGTTTATTCCTTTCAAAAACATATTTTAAAGAAACGTAAAATTCGGCGATACCTCGGGTAATGATGATGATTTGTTCCGGAATCACGTTCGTTAGCCGGGATATGATTTTCCATAGGTTTCTATGAAAAATCGTTTGATTCGTTCCAGGTTCTGCTCAAAGTTTGAAGATAAGTTTTTTAAAACGCCAAAAGATAAAAACTGACTGAAGACTAAAACTGGAGAGCTTTAAAATTGGAAAATCTATAGCAGTGTTTGCCAAATTAGGCAATATCGCCTCCTGGGGGCGATGGAACGAAAAGTTTAGGAAACCGCATATTATCATGTTTCTGTAGATCATAGTTTCCCAACCTTTTTTGCCTCATCGCCCCCTTCTTCAGAAATTTTTCTCTTCCATCACTCCCCCCCCCCCAACGCAATCTAACCCATAGGATCCTATGTTATACCCGTAGCTTCTACCGCCCCCCAGGAGGCGTTAACGTCCACGTTGGGAATCACTGATGTAGATCATACACTAAAGTTCTTTTTTTTCATCAATGTAAACAACATACATCTGCTTTAGTCTACTAAAGTTGGTGTTGGCATAATCCAGTCGAGTTCATAGGGTGTCCTTGTCCATTTGCGATTTGGTCAGCTCATGTGTGTCTGATACACGCAGGTGAAAAAGACAATCTCCTAGAATGTCCAGACTGTTCAGCTTGATGCTAAGAATCTTGCACTGAAAGAGCGCGTGCTCTGAGAACAGGGACTTCATTTTTTTCCAATGCATCCTCTAAATTGGCTGAATTGGCTCATTTTACATGAAATGGTTGAGACATTTTCAGAAAGAGAAGTGGAGCTACATCTAGAAAAATATTCCAGCTAGAGACATGAGCTATTCGGGCTCGAGTGACAGTAACTCTGATAATGATTCATGCTAAAATTCAACTCACGACGTGGCTGTTTTTTGTTGGCTTGGCGCATGCATCCATACCTCAAAAAATCACGAAAACAATTTTCGTTAGCCGAGGTATCACTGTATGAATTGCGTCCGTTTGGCTAACAATTTTAACAAGGGATTTGGATATTTTTGAGTTTGGGGGTGCGGCTTATATAAGGATCATTCTGAAAAATCCTGCTAGGACAGGGGTTTTCAACGCATGGCCCGCGGGTCACATTTCGCTCTCGAAAGCTATTTGTCGTGGCCTGCCGACCATTACCAGAAAATGGTTGAAACATCCGAATAGGATCAACTCTAGAACTAATGAAGGAAATAATTTTAGAATAAATGAAAGAAATCGATTGCAGAATGTATTAAAAAAAATAATTCTGGAATTCTCGAAAGAGAAATAATTGCTATAAAATGATGAAAAATAATAATTTATGGATTTTTTGAAACAAATAATTTCAGAGTTGGTGAAAAAAAAATTTATAAAACAATAAAAGAAATAATTTCGAAAGTTTTGATAGAAATTATTTCACAGTTATTAGTGAATGAATAATTACATACCAATGAAAATAAACGATTTCAACATATCAAGAAGGAAGATTTTTTTCCATCAAATTTTTATATCAGAAATATATATCAGAAACTTTTTCATAATTGGTGAAAAAAAATTATTTCAGCACGAATCAAAGTTGATAAATTAATATAAAATTAATAATAAAAGCCTTCAATTATTTTTGTCTCTGTTCAACACGGGCTATACAATACTACTAAACCATTTATACACCTTGTCCACATTCATCTGCGGAACTTCTAACGATTTGGTACATGTTGCAATGTGAGTGTAGTGAACCTGAGAGACGTGAAGTTTGATTGTGTGCAATGCTTGTTATATGTAGGATTCTTCCTGCAAATTATAAATATCGCAGTTTAGATTGGTGGACCCCCCCGTGTTAGGTCTTATTTTCGGGGGAAACCAGCAGAAGGCCTCTGCACGGGTTGCCATAAACGCCATTCAGACTACCTAGCAAGTCTTCCATATTTTGAAACACAGCATCCTGTTTCGTTTCTTCTTATTTTGGCGTAGAGTATACCTGATTGACTCGCAAATACCGCATAGTGATTGGATGTGGGACATAGAAATCGCCAATTATGAGCCCGATCATTTCTTTTTCTCACAACGATGATACTGGCACGAGCAGGGATTTTTTTTTCTCCTGAATATGTATTCTCTGAGGGAAAATGGACTACTTACTGACGTCACAAGCTGAGTGCGGAGGCTATCTATCTCTAGGAGGTGTTGGGGAAAGACGGTAGCAGGGAAAGCTTCACGAGACGTACATGCAGTGGAATGTCTTCTTCACGAGGTCATTCTCCTTACTACAGTCGAATCCCGTTATAACGAACACCAATAGACCGGAGAAATCACTTCTCTATAACGAAATTTCGTTATAAAGGAATTCCAGGTTTTTGCATTGCTCCTAAGAAAACTTATCTGGAGGATGAAAAAGCGTTTACTAAAACGAGATTTCCGCGATAACGGTGCTCGTTGAAACGGAATTTGACTGTTGAATCTTTTCCGTGAATGTATTATATTAAATTATACATTATATTCATACTAAAATACTTTTTTTAAATTTATTATTTATGTCAAAAAACCAGGCTGTCAGATAAATTTTGACGGAATATAACAAATAAATACACTGTTTCCAGGTTTGCGCTCTCAGTTTCTTTGAAGAGTCGGATTATTTTTGACTTATTATAATAAGGAAAAAAAAGTTACAATTCTTACTGATAGGTAGCACTACGAAAATTACCTAGATCAGTGATAGGAAAACTTTTTTAGGAGTGGTCCAAAAAACCAAAAGAAAACATATAGGTAGGCCGGATATATTCTGACATTGATTCATAATTGGAATTTTTATTCTTTAAATTTAACTGGTGGAATATGTTGTATTATTTGTAGACCGCCATCGACAATGAGACAATCGTTTTTCATTTATAACAGTGGCGCGCAAAATTTTTGGATCGCGATACCCTTTCTGCCCAAGAAATTTATAGACGACCCCTACATGGGCTGACCATATGTCTCGTGACCCCTACATTGGCTGGTCATGTAGGGGTTTTGCCTGAAACGCGAATGTGCATCCCTATTGAAACACACAATCATTGAACAACACAATCTCTAGAGTGGTGTCGCATACGTTCATCATGGCTGCCATCACATAGTGTTCAGCGTTGAATCTCGCTTCAGTCTTAGAGCAGATGACAATCGGACAAGTGTGAGGAGGGACCGGGGCCAGTGGTCCCAGTAAGCCTTTGTTTTAGAGAAGCATACAGCCATTACCCCTGGTGTGATGGTGTGGGGTGCTATCTCTTACGACAGCATGTTGTCTCTAGTCGCCCTGCATACAACTTTGTGGGCACCATATGTGGTTGCCGGAGGTGATAATGACATTTAAATTGAAGTAGCTATTTATCCATAGTTAAATTTTATTTGACTCCACTAAGACTGTTCAATTCTAGATACGGTTAAATATACGGTTTATTAATTAGAAGAAACACACGGCACGTTAACACATATATACGAAATAAGAATACACGGACACACAGTTAAAAGACATCTCTACTCTGCAAGAAACCAAAGCCTTCTCTCCCAAACAGCGGAAGAGAGGCCAAGAAAAGGCGCGCACACATAACGAGGTGTTGGCAGATTTATGCTATTCGAAACCAACACCTACACACTCTTGCCGACAGCATCGCCACAGTACTCCCCCACGAGTCCGAAGGACGTTAAGCTTGATAAGGTGTTACAAAACGGACTTTCCGTCCGAACCTCGTGACGAAGCCCTGTGGCGAGGCTGGGGCATTACATATAGATGATTTGCAAACATTAGATTCTTTGCATTCGAGAGAATTAAACAAAAATGCAGGTTTTAAACGATCAATAGAAATACACTTAGATTCATTATTGATACGCAAAGTAAAAAATTTATCAGTCCTATTCAAAACTTCATAAGGTCCTTGGTAAGGCTGCTGTAGCGAACGCCTTACAGTGTCAACCCTTACAAAAACGTGTGTGGATCTGGCCAAGTCCTTGTGCACAAAAATGTTTTTTGAGGAATGATTGGACAAAGGCGAAGGACGAAGCTTTGACATAGTCATACGCAAGTTCGTGACATAATCAGATTTTGAGGTGTGCTTACCGGAATCTTTGAAGAAGTCTCCTGGTAACCTCAGAGATGTTCCGTAGACCATGTCCGCCGGCGTAGCACCAAAATCAGGTTTGAAACTTGAGCGTATCCCGAGTAGAATGGTAGGAAGAACGTCAACCCATCTTTCAGTGGCGTGACACATGATGGCAGCTTTCAAGTCCCTGTGGAATCTCTCGATGGCTCCATTGCTTTGTGGGTGGTAAGCGGTAGTACGCACCCTGTCCACACCCAGCAACTTCGCAAGAGATCGGAAGAGTTCAGATTCAAACTGAGAACCCCTGTCCGTAGTAATGCGTTCTGGAACGCCAAAACGGGAGATCCAATTCGACAGGAAAGCGAATGCCACAGTTTCAGCAGTCTGATCGGGTACAGGAATAGCTTCCGGCCATCTGGTGAATCGGTCACTGCAAGTCACAACGTAGCGATTTCCTTTACTTGGTGGAAGTGGACCCACGATGTCAATATGGACATGCGAGAACCTTAAGGAAGGTAATCCGAATGCACCAATAGGAGAATGTGTGTGACGACCAACTTTGGATCGCTGGCAATGGATGCAAGTTTTGCACCACTCTTTGCAGTCCCTTTCTAAAAATTTCCAGATGAATCGTCTGCGAACCATTTCAGTAGTAGCTTTGGCACCAGGGTGGGAGAGGTTGTGCACTGCATCAAAAATAGCGCGGCGAAACGTTGACGGTACGTAAGGTCTAATTGAACCAGTGGAAACATCACACTGTAGAGTGACTTCAGGAGAACCGAAAGTCATTGGTTTTAACTCGAGACCTGAGTCCATTTCACGAAGTAATCGCAATTCTTCCTCATCCTGAGCGCGAGCCATCTCGGCGAAATCGATACTAGGAGGTATTTCAATTTCCGATATTCTTGAAAATGCATCGGCTACTGCATTTCGATCGCCTGAAATGTGCTTGATACGGGTTGAAAATTGACTAATGAATTCTAGATGACGAATCTGCCTAGGTGAACATTTTTCACTTTTTTGGGAAAATGCATAGACCAATGGTTTGTGGTCTGTGAGAATTTCGAAGTCAGATCCCTCCAGCATATGTCGAAAATATTTAATTGCTGAATATATCGCTAGCAATTCTCGATCGTACGCACTGTATCTGCGTTCAGCTGAAGTTAGCTTACGCGAGAAGAATCCTAATGGCTGAGTTTGATCATTAACTGCTTGATTCAAAACTCCGCCAATCGCGAAATCAGACGCGTCGACAGCTAGAAGGAGATGCGCACTTGAAATAGGATGAGCCAATAGAGCAGCATTGGAAATCATTTCCTTGCATGACTCGAATGCAGATTTTGCTTCCTCAGACCAGACGATTTTTGTTTTATCCCGTTTTTGTTTGCCTTTAACTAGATCATGCAAACATGCTTGCGTAGAGGCAGCGTTTTTCATGAAACGATAATAAAAATTTATTAGTGCCAGAAAACGTCGCAGCTCATCGATTGTGTTGGGCAATGGATAGTCCAAAAGTGCGGTAACACGATCCGGCAACGGGGAAATGCCCTTTTCTGACACAAGATGACCTAAAAACTGAATTTCTTTGAGTCCAAATTGGCATTTGTCAGGATTGAGAACTAAATCGTATTCGCTTAGTCTCTTGAACAACACATCGAGATCTTGTTCATGCGACTTCTCATCAGCTGACGCAACAAGAATGTCGTCTAAGTAAACATAGCAGAAGTCGAGATCCGAGAGGATGCTGTCAACGAATCGTTGAAATGTTTGTGCGGCGTTCCTGAGCCCAAAGGTCATGAAAACATACTCAAAGAGACCGTGCGGTGTAATCACAGCCGTCTTGGGAATATCACTTTCTTTCACAGGAATCTGGTGGTATGCCTTTACAAGATCGAGTTTAGAAAATATTCTTTTTCCAGCCAGACCGAAAGAAAAGTCTTGAATATTGGGAATAGGATAACGATCAGGAGTAGTTACGGCATTCAACCGACGAAAATCACCACATATGCGCCAACCACCTGTCTTTTTTGGGACTAGGTGGATAGGACTAGCCCAAGGGCTTTTGCTAGGACGAATGATGCCTTGCTTCAAAAGCAAGTTAAATTCTTTCTTGACGGCAAAAAGTTTTTCAGGAGAAAGACGTCTAGCCTTTGCGAAGACGGGAGGCCCTGATGTTTCGATGAAGTGGATAATGGCATGTGGTTTGGGTTGAGAATTTAAGACCGAACCAGTGAGATTTGGGAACTTGGTCAAAATTTTATGGTATGTAGTGGCACCAGAAACTGTAGTTAGACCGAGAGAAGGACCAGTGGTAACGACACCAAGAGAGTATAGAGTTGTCAAATTATCAACCAACCGGCGATTCTTGACATCAACAAGTAAACCGAATCTCTCCAAGAAATCGGCACCCAAAATAGGACTTGTGACGTCGGCCACTAAGAAATTGAATGAGAATATTCTCCTCAGTCCGAGATCAAGTTCAAAATGCTTAGTTCCATATGTGTGAATTTTAGTGCCATTAGCCGCATATAACGAAAGGTCGTCAGGCTTGGAAACTTTGGCAAGTGATTTAGGAAAACAGCTCACAGCTGCACCACTGTCAACAAGAAAACGAATTTTCGATTTTCTATCACAAATGAATAAGCGACTTTGAAAGTGGCAATCTCCGGCCGCCGCTGTAACAGGATTGCCCACTAGTTTTCCGAGTGTTGGCAAGGTGAAATGCAACGATGTGCTTTTTCACCATATCGAGCATGATACCAGCACAATTTGCGTCGATCGGAGCGATCTGAAGATTTTTTCCGCTCACGAGTTTTCGAATTGTTTCGCGACCGACCTCTGTATTGGTTTCGAGAACGAGAGAGCTCTTCGACTCGTGTAGCGAGCGATGCAATTTCTTTTTTAAGCTCATGCAACTCTGAAGAAGGCAGAGGAGGTTGAGACACCTGAGAAACGACAGCGTTGAAACTCGAAGCTTCTAATATGCGATCAGCTATCTGAGCTAAAGAGTCAAGAGGATCCCGACAAATCGACAAAATTTGTTGAACACTGACGGGTAATCTTTGCTGCCATAATGTGCTCAAAACATCATCACTGATTGTGTTATTCGACAAGTTTCGCATCTCACAAAGTAGCTGGGACGGTTTTTTGTCGCCTAGCTCGCACTCATGAAAAAGAGATTTCAAGCGAGCAGTTTCAGATTGAGCAAATCGGGAAAGAATACGTTTCTTTAGAGTCTCATATAAATCGTGTGTGGGAGGATTACGTACTAAATCACTCACGTAAGACAAGATTTTTGTGTCGAGAACGGAAATCACCGAATGAAACTTCGTCTTATCCACGGTAATGCCTGCCGTGATAAACTGGGATTCCACTTGAAGGAACCATAAATCAACGTCGGCTTCCCAAAATGGAGGCGCACGGAATGAAACACGTGAGACTTCGGTTCCCGAAAGGGAAAGTTCAGTCTGACTAGCAGTTGCTTGCGGATTTGCCATAGCGAAAGAATGAAGACGGCAATAGTCCTACGAAAGAGAGAAATATTCACTCACCACGAAACTGAAATTAAAATCCACGTTGCAGAGAGGTATTCATGATTCGTTGTAACGTACGAGGCTGAACTGGAACAGTGGTTTCAGAAGGTAATATCCGATAGTCCTGAGTCACCAGTTTGTGGGCACCATATGTGGTTGCCGGAGGTGATAATGACATTTAAATTGAAGTAGCTATTTATCCATAGTTAAATTTTATTTGACTCCACTAAGACTGTTCAATTCTAGATACGGTTAAATATACGGTTTATTAATTAGAAGAAACACACGGCACGTTAACACATATATACGAAATAAGAATACACGGACACACAGTTAAAAGACATCTCTACTCTGCAAGAAACCAAAGCCTTCTCTCCCAAACAGCGGAAGAGAGGCCAAGAAAAGGCGCGCACACATAACGAGGTGTTGGCAGATTTATGCTATTCGAAACCAACACCTACACACTCTTGCCGACAGCATCGCCACAACTTTAACAGCTTAACGATATATATGTTGATGACATCCTCCGGCCATTGGTATTAATTATTCTTCACGGCACGTCATCCTGGGGGCAATTTTCCAACAAGATAATGCCAGACCCCATACAGCTCGTATATCTCTGGACTGCCTCCGCGCTGTTGATACTCTTCCTTGGCCATCAAGGTCACTGGACCTTTCCCCCAATCGAACATATATGGGATATGGTAGGCCGCCAGATTCGGGCACCCCAAAATATCGCAGATCTTTATGAATGCCTGGCAGAATGTACCGCAAGATGAGATTAGGAATATTTATCACTCTTTACATCGACGTATATGAGCATGCATCGTCGACGGGGGGGGGGGGGTCACCAATTACTGATTTTAACATTTAATGGGTAATTGCTAGCCCTAGATGAATCCTACGGCTTTGGATTTTTAATCATTTCATTAGCTGTGTATGAGCTTTAGAAATGTTTAATTTCAATAAAAACAGTCAATTTCTCCATGGTGTTTCGTTTTTTATTGCAAAAGAGGTGTTTTTTTAATATTGCTTTCATAAATTTGCATATCGTAAACAATTTGAGAAATGAAATACACAATTTCATAGCATCAAATGAGTAATTTAATAGCAACAACGGTGGCAAATGGGAATAATCCCACGGACGCCTTACAAAGTACTAACAGACCTAACCCCCCACCCAGTGGTCCGCGGAACATAGATTGGAAAACACTGCTCTAAAGGGTTGTAGCAACGTGAGTTGCACACATGTGCAGAGAGGGTGTAAACTATCTTCTCTTGTTGAGAGACCTCGACGAGTGTTGACTTGTGGATAACATCGTGCATTTTCCCATTCTGAAAATCCCTTAGTTTTCTAATTACTTCTAGACAGAGCCGTGCTTATGGGTGTACGACAAATGCGATCGCACCGGCTACCGCGGTTTGAGAAGCTCCACACAGTAATAATAAATTCTTTCGTAAATTCTGAATATATAATTTTTATTCATTCCAGAATTCTGAATTTCTATACACATTCTGGCGTGATCTGCATTTTCATCTAGAAAGAAATGATTCTGTAATAATTCTTCCATGAATTCTGAATTTACACCTATGCTGAAATTATTTTGCTTATTTATTCTGAGTTTTTATTAATTCAGAAATTACAGTATTTCTTTCATTTGTTCAGAATTTCCTTTAATCCAATCATGGCATTAATTCAGGATAACTCTGAGGGAAATTCCATCAATGCTAGAAGTATTTCTTTAATTTAAATTATTATGAATTTCCATGGGTGCTGGGGAATTATCTCTGTCAATTGTTTTCCTTATTCTCGATTCATCGATTCGGAACTTTCATTGGTTCTCAGAAAAAAATTTTTCATTAGGTCATAATTTTGATTGGTTTTGGAGTTATGTCTTACATTAAAATAAAATTCTTCAGTTCGAAATTTTCATTGCATTTTTGTTATAGTTTTGAATTTACATTTTAATGTAAATTACATTTAAATGCGTCCATATATTTTTCTGCGAGGGTATTTTTCAGCATTCCTGTGTATTTTCAACAATGTATGAATTTTTTGAACCCGATTCCCCCTCTCCCACAGAATATATGAAATCAGTGATAACGGGTCCCGTAATTCTTAAGACGCCTCTGGCCCCGCTTCTGGTAAAAGCGTCCCCTGCTACTGGAAAGACAATTCAGCCCTACGTGGGGCTCAGAAGGAGAATACGCTAATTAGAATCAACCGGAACAGATTCAGCACTGTACAATCGATTCAAATGCAAATCGATTTTCTTAACGATAAATGAACTCAACGACACTACACGCCACAAACACAACTCGCACACTCGTAAGTGTGTGTGTGTGTGGGTGAATCGAGAACAATCCAAAACAAAAATCATAAATCGAATGTAAATCTTGATAAATTGCGTGTATAGGAAATTTGATAGGCGGCGTCAGACATGATACATCACCGTAAAAAAAAAAAGATAAAAAACGAGCCATGCAAGTATCATTCTAGCGATTCCTCTACTTCAAATTCTTATACGCAGATCACACAAGAGATGAAAAAAAAATGATGTATAATTCCCATAAATATTCAATATGATATACACATTCTTGAAGACACCCAGTAGACCATGCTATGCCTCCTCTAGACTCTACCCGGACACCCGACCCTAAAAAAAATGTATACATTACATTTACTTCTGTTTTATTTCTTAGATACTCACGATAAGATAGGACACAGAGTCTAAAGCATACATAGACAAAGTATTCTTTGATGCATCCAAACATCACACACACAGAGAGAACATGTATGATTTATACAGATATTGGCACGCACATTTCAAATCGTATCGGAAGAGGAAGTGCCTATCCGAATGGTAAGAAGGATACGTATCGCCTCGGCTTGTCTTACAGTTCGGCATGAAATATTAAACGAAGGAATACGTCTGTCTTTTTTTTTTGTGCGTATAAGGTCTGTTTGTATTTTTTCCCCCCTTTTACGTTACCTACTCCTTGAATACTTCATAAGTTTCAGAGAAAGATACACCCCTCACTATGTGGAACTCGCACAAAACATGTACTGTGCACTCATTCTTCAAAGTACACGGTGCCTGATGTAGTTCTTATGGAATAGGGTTAAAAATATGCCTATGTTTGTATCTGTATCTTTTAGGATTTATTCTCGTGGAAAAAAGCTACGTATTTTTAAACCGAGTCTATATACTGAGTGTACTATTACTGTTCAGTGGAGTAGCTGTTATGAGGATGGTTTCTGTTTCGACCATTTTTATCGTTGAGAGTATACAGTGTGATGTGAAATTCATAGTAAAAATGCTAAGGGGTGATAGAATACACGCACACACAACTAGAGAAGCATAAATAGCTCTACGAAGCATGCTCGGAACTTGAATGGTGAAGCGATAGAGGGCGCTTCCTAGCCGGGTGCAATAAAAACACTGAACACAAGTCATGTCATTTGTGATGTGGATTACGGATGAGATAAGTGTGTACAGTGGCGTATTTACAGGATGTCTTGGCGGGCTATAGCCCAGTACGGCGAATTTGACGAATGAGTGGACAAAATTAGCTTTTAGGATGGGAGGAAGGTAACATAATTTGTAGGCTCACCAGAAGTTTGCTTCTGCCAAGAGAGTGAGTGACTAGGTTAGTAAGTGATGAAATGAGTGACCCCTAGAGAGTTCGCAAGCGTGGTGAATGGCGAAAAGAGTGTTTCAGAGCAGGGGTGGCCAACTTATCTCTGTTTGAGGATCAACGTAATGGTCAGACGCAGCGTCGCGGGCCGCACCAGGGACAACACTCCAGTTATTGCAAAAGCCTCATGCATACGGATATTCCGGCATATAAGCCGCACCCGGCACGATCGCTTGCTACGCCATCGGAGGCTACAAACATTTTGATTGGATTTATTAACTAAACTCTTCATTCAATTGAATACTATTTACAAATAATTACTAATGAGTTATTAACTGAACTCTAGTTTTTGAAGAAAAAAAAACTAGTATTCATAAATATTCTCTCATAGACAGTGAAATCAGCGAAGAAGGAAACTGCGTAAATAGCTGCAGTGCGGACTACAATTTCTTACCAGACCAGACTCAAATTTTTGCCCCCATGCCAAGTCCTCAGGACTGATGATGATGGGATTACAGACGGGCTAGTAAACAGTCTAGGAAGGTGTGTTTAATGTACGCCAGTAAGTATGTGCTTCAGCTGATAAGGGTTCCTCCTTGTCAGAAACTTCCCTGACACAGGGATACAACAGATACGGCGACCCGACCACAGAAAATGATTGCTACCGCAGGGAGTCTCACGCCGAGGGGTTAGCGCACCAACCTCTCGGTGCGTGTAAAAAAAAAGGCTGCCTTTCGGACTCGGCAATAAATTGTAGGTCCCGTTCTAATTGGCCCTCGTTTGCAGAAAATGACCGTGGCAACAAAAATGATAGAATGAAACTTATTTTTAAGTAATTCATTAAAATTATTTGTTGTTTTTGCAAATTGACATTAATTTTCTTTATAACTCTACACATTACTTGTGGATACTAGTACAAAAAGTCGTTTACCCATCAGGGGCCCAGACACCCCCGAATTAAGAACCACTCATTTAAATAACTAAATATAGTCCCTCAATGAACCGGGCATAAAAAAAAAGAAGGAAATAACAGGATAGGAAGGACTTTGCCGTTTCTACAGGAACAGTGATAACAAAAACAATACAGACTAAAGATGGCCGGGGGGTTCCATTGCCCCGAATAATTTACAAGGCGCAATAAAATAAGAGAATGTAGAGTGGGGAGGGGTATAAAAAAGAAAAGTGTTGGAAGTGAGAGTAAAGCGTACTTATCTGGCCTAAATTGTTTTCGAAATCGACGTGTGTAAGGAATTGTTCTTCCAGATTATCTAACGATCTGTTGTAGTGTAAATCTGGGAGACAATGGCCTCGTTGTAGAGGGAAGTCCCCTGGGTGTCGTTTCTCCGCGGTTGTTTACCCGACGAACAGATACCATCATTCACTGCGAAAGCGTCCGCCATTTCTCGGTGAAAATTTCTCTTCTAGAAATTCTCCCCTTATATATATAAAAAAAAGACATTTTCTAAGAGAGGAAGGAAAGACTGGTTAATTAAAGCTCTTTCCGGAGCTCCATTTGTTTTCTTCTTTTTCTTTTGCAATTAGAGCGTTTCTTTTAGTATCATTTCTATGATTTTCCAGATCTATGCAAGTGTGGATATAAAGGAGGTGTGATCGGGGTGATCCCCCCTTCCACAAAGCGAAATGCGATAACTCATGAAATTTTCAGAACTTCTATATGATTAATATTTCACTCAATCAATCCGTTGAAAATAACCTGCATCAACGTTTTCAATTAAATAAAAAATTCAAGAAAACTTCGACTAAAAAAACGGGGGAAAAACCGGGATATTTTTTCCAAAAGATTCGGAACGGAGAAAAGCTGAAAAAAAATTGGAACAACAATACCCCGGAAAAAAAATAGGGACGAAATGTCGAAGGATGGTGAGCCTATTCACAGCGACTAATTGTCCCCCTCAACCAGCGAGCTCTAGATCTATGCGCTAGGTCTATGCGTTTGAAAAAAAAAAGCGTTAAGGTTCCCCGCTTATCGTTTTACAAAATGTTAAAAATTTCCCATTTTCAAAGGTAAAAGAGCAGCGGCAGTCCTAAAATCTCTCTCAAAACGGCAACCCCGAACCCCAAGGCCGCAGCAGAGGAGGAAGGAAGTACTTGAGGGTCTGATTCCCCTCCCCCCCGAAATGTGACCAAATGACCCAAAAAAGCAGAAAAGATGACCAAATTTATTGTTCTATTACTCTGGTTCCCCCCCCCCGAAATGAAAGTGGTCCCCCCCCCCCTCCGAATGAAATTTCTGGCAACGGGCCTGCCGAATCCACATATCGTTGAAAGATTACTTCTTCTGATAACATGTTCCCTTCCCCCTCCCGCCCAGTCAATCAACCGCCAGTGAGCGGAGTCAGCTTTTGTCCAAAGTCTGATAACAGAAAAAAAAAGGCAATGGTTTTTCTTTTCCCTTCGAGTATTGCGTGCGTGCAGCATAAATTACCGGAAAAACGATAGTTTTTGCCCCCTCTTCCTTGCTTTAAATAAGTGGCAATTTCAAGGAGGTTTAGCGATTTTCAATGTGACAGTTGTATAATGCGGATTAGGAAAATTTTAAAAACCGCTTAAAAGATTAAACTTCATTTTTCCCCGTGGCCCCCTTAAAATTCCCCAGGACTGCAGGGGGCCATGTAGCCCCAGGTTGATAACCTCCCGTCTAGACAACCAGGGCGTACACTCAGGACATACCTTAAGAAGGGAGCAAACTGATGGATTGACGGATGCACACGGATTCTCTACCAGAGAAAATTTGAATCACTGAGTTTCAGAAAACATTTTAAAATGAACGGGAATTTTTTAGCATCACACACACACAAAGGTATTTTCTTTCAACATTATACTGTATATTTTTTAGATTTTTTTTCTGATTTTTAATCGTCTTAAGAGGCGGCGGCTCAGCGCAGCTTCGGCCTATCGTCATGAGTAAATATGCCACCGCATGAGTTGTGCCGGAAGTGAGCATTTGTATCTAGCAGTCTGAGTGTGTATCTAGTGCTGCGCGTGGATTTTTAGTGCTGCAATCTATTTTCTCAAACTATGGGTGAAGTGTATAGTGATTTTTGTACCGTTGGGGGCCTGTTGATCTCTGTGGCTGGACTTTTTAACAGGGAGATCATCTCGCATTAGCGCCTCCAAGTTGGGAACCGAAAAAAAAACCTACTTCAGCTGTGTACCGCTTTTGAAGTTCGACCCGGAGTGAAGGCTTTTGAAGATCGATTTGTGACTTGACTTGTTTTACGTCCTTTTATACCATCCAAGGGCTTTAGAACGAGAAAAATAGCACAAAAACAAAGTTGGTGTACGTACGAAACAACATCATTTGCTTGAACATAATTTTGCCCGAAGGCCCGTGACGCTGCTGTTTAGACAAGACGACCCTGAGTGGTAATCATCTGTCATGTCCGGTCTCCAGCAGTACCGTCTTAAGGCATGGGCCCACCCGGGCACGGCCCCAGCCTAAAGAGAAAAGGGGACTCACGAAAATCAGATTTGGTTGAAATTTTCAAGAATTTGCCAGATAGGACCTCAGATATATCACTCGGCCCAGGTCTCTAGACCAGGGTCTTCAACCGCTCAAATTGGACTTGCTAAATTGAAACTTTCCACGAATCCCGCGGACCACGCTAGATCATTTAATTTAGTGCTATATGAATATAAGGGGGTTAATGGGGGCCCCCCACGTTAAACAGACAAAAAATAACTGAAGACTTTTATTTATTCTGAAATTATTTCTTTTATTAGCTATCAATTTTGATTGGCTCAGAAATATTTGTTCTAAAATAGTTTTTGATCAATTACATTCGAAATTAATTAATTTTCTGAGACTAATTTCAATCTGAAATAATTTCATGCGATTATGTGATGATTCTGTAAAATTTCGATAATTCTGAAATTATTTTCTGGTCAATATATATTTAAATAATTTCTTTTAATTATTATGGAAGTATCCTTTTACAGATTGTGAAATAAGCTCTATCAGAAATTACGAAATTATTTTTATATCTCGTTTATTTATAAGCTGTTTTTTCCCTTATTCTGAAATTGTGTTTCAAAAATTTTAAAATTATTTTTTACATTTTAATTCTGAATTTGCATCAATTCTTGAATTTTCATTAATTCTGAAAGTATTTATTTCATTATTTCTAAATTTCCATAACTTTGTTCTGGAATTATCTTTGATTATATAATTCAGAAATTATTTAATTATTTCTAGAATTAGTATTTTTTTAATGTTTTCAATCACTTTCTGAAAATGATCGGAGGGCCACGACAAAAAGCTTCGATGGCCAAATGTGGCCCGTGGGTAATGCGTTGGAGACCCATGCTTTAAACTGAAAAAAAAACGTGGAAGTCTATGCGCACACACACAAACAGGGTAGAACTTAAAATCTTTGGGGAAATGCGCCGTTTTTATTGAATGCCAGTGTCACCTCTTTTGCAAAAAGACAAATACGAATGAAAATATTTCACAATTTTCCTCACAGATAGCGACACTAGCGAGGATGAGTTCAGAGCGAATTCGGATAATTTTCACATGAAATTTTTTTTTTATTAAATTAATTAAATATATATATACAAATGCGAGAAAACAAAATTTGTACAATGGCACAACTGCTGCCATCTATCGAATGCAAACAAAACTATTTATTGCGATTATTTTTTCAAATTTTTGTTGGAGTTTGATCGGTTTTCCGCATAAAAATTAACAATTATGCGGTATGATTAGGCTGACCATATATGTTCGAAAAAAATACGTGCAATTGGCCTTCGAAATACTCGAAAATACGGGACACCGCCAATTACCGCTCAAAATGATGCCAAAAGTAAGCAGAGTTGCCAATTCGTGCTAAACTCACAGAAAAGTCACCAATGGAGAGAAATGAAGCGGCACTTCCAATTGCAGTGAATTAAAAAAAATATGAAAAATATGTGAACTAAATATTATTATTTGCAGTCGTAATTATCGTAATGTAATTTCTGAGCTGGAAAGATAATTTTAATCGTTGATTTGAAGAATAAAAGTGAAGTTGGCTTCGTGGAAAATACGTGAAAACCGGGACATTTTTGCCCGAAAGTCAGGACTGTCCCGACAAATACGGGACATGTGGTTATCCTTGGTATCACATCAATATTATTCACCATATTATCAGTTGCAATATACTGTATTTCAAGTTTTTCTAAAAGTTTCAACACTTATTTTTAGTGGGCGAAATATGAAATATTTTAAACACACACACAACATTATATAACAGACAACCTAATGTGGCACATATTTATGAAAACAGTAAAAACCATCTTTTACGGTCAAATAATAATTTCCCGTATAATACAAGTATGCATTTCAAACCCCTGATTAACAGTCATCCCTCTTTTGCGGACGAATTTGTCCCACCGTTGTGCGCGGAATAAAGGTTTTAATGTATTTTATAGATGGTAGCAGAGCCGCTGCAGTGGTCAAGTGGTCATGGTGACGGCTTCGCATCGCGAAGGAACCGGGCTCAAATCCCACCGTCGCCACAGTGGTCGGCCAAAGTTGCTTTTCTGTGGTTCCCAAATTCACGGCGCAAATATGAGTCCATCTTCTCACCACAGAGAGCAACAGGCCCACAATTATCACATTCACTCATAGAGAGAAAAATTGATGGCAGATAAAAAGCATTGCACAGTAACAATTTTCACGTTAAGTACACGCATATTCCAAATTGTACCAATTCCTTAGAAGTCCCGCAGAGGAACATGTTCGAGGTGCGTGTGTGGTGGTGTAGTAGTAGTAGATGGCAGCAGAAATTCCAGTGTGTCGCATCAATATTCTTTGCTATACATATAAGTTATTAGACATCCTCAATTTGCAGTGTCCTCATAAATTTTTATGATTTCGCCCTCTTGTAATCATTTATGGGATTCTGGGAAAAAATTTCTCTTCAGTTATATAAAAGGAACGAAATTACTAGCAAACAGTTATCTATTTTTGGAAGAAAAGGCCTGAAAAAAGCAAATTATCTTCCTGGTACTTGAAATATCATCGTTCACTCAAGAACACCGCTTTTGGGTAGCATGTGTATTGTAATTCTTTGGGCCATTGGATGCTTTGCCCTATCATTTTCCGAATGATAATACCTACATTTGCTTCAACATACAGGTGGCTGATAGCGTTATCAGCCACCTCGTTGGGCATTCTGCCTGTTGTGGCGTTGTATTTGTATAAGATTGACTTGGTTTTAAAAAGACTGTGCGTTACCAAACGCCCTCATTTTTTATTTAATTTTAGGCATTGCAGTGCCGTCTTAACGCGCGGGCTCTGAGTGCGTGGGGGGAGGGGGGTATGAAAATTAGATCTGGTAAAAATTTGCAGCATTAAGCATGTCTCTCCAGGTGGTGGGGGGACTTCAGAAAAACCACTCTGTCCGGTTTCCTTGCACTATATGTAATCTTTAACGTATCAATAAATTTTGGTTTTACCGGAGATGCCCTGTTTCCCCCCCCCCCGGGGGGGGGCGAAGTGCTTGCTTCTTGCGACAGAGCCTGAGTGTCTCGCGGTTTCTCCAGTTTCTCCAGTCCGGTACCCAAGATGCTCTTAAAGCGGCCTTGAGATTGGGGCAGATTTATGTCCCCTGTAACTACAGGTCTGCTGGTCTCGTGCACCGGGCGCTGTACCAGAGGGGGCACAAATTTTATTCTAAAACCTCTCCTTCACCATTACAAGGAGTCGTCAATATGCGCACTTGTCCCGGGCGATCAAGCATCTAGTTGCGGCCCTGTCTGTGGGTAAGAGGCCGAGAAAAATAGAAATAACAGTGTTGTGCTTAAAAAAACCAGTTGTTGTTTTTGAGTGTAGTGGCGCCATCTCTTGTTAACAGTCGCGAGTAGTTTCCTATAGGGCGTGAGTGTGCGTCCTCATTTCGAAGTATTCAACTCTGGCGAAAGACTGGTTCATAATTGTCAGGCATAACATATGAATACATCGATAGGTGTAATCAGGATATGGCACGCAGAAAATAGCAATGATATTGAAGCAAAATTAACCTAGTATGGTATGCTTGTAATAGAAGGTATATGGTATACCTCAAGCCTAGGACAGTGAACGAACAAAAGAGTGACATAGAGAGCTCATCAAGTTGAATAAAGGAAAAATGAAATTTAAATTTTGTGATTTAAAACACAATAATTTAAAAAAAATCAAGCTGATTTAAATCGGCGCACCCTAGTTAAGTGACGTTGAAAAGAAGGTGTCCTCATTTTGGAATCTAGGAATAATCCTACTCCAATATTACTGATTGCCCAAGAAAGTAATGAAAACTTATAAACATAAATTTTCATAAGTTAATCACACACCAATAAATTCACATGGAGTGGTTAGTGTATAGGTACAAACTATACTTTTAGATATAAAAATTATGGTTATTATAAATTCATCTTTTAAGGCAATGTTTAAGACAGTCTCATGAATGAAGACATCAAATATGAGACGAACTGGTGGAAAAGACAATTGTACGTACAACAGAATGCTATTTTTATTTGTTTTTTTTTTTAAACATTATCATTTTAAGTCACATTGTATGTTAATGTAATATTGTGTTATTTTAAGATGAAGGAGAGTAGGGGTCTTTGAGCTTTGTGCTCTGAATAGTCAGTCGCACATGGGAAAAATATTTTACGATTTAAAGACTTAAAGATTTAAGAGTTAAAGACTTAAGATAACAGCGAAAAGAGTTAAAAAATTTAAATTTAGTTGAATGTTCCTAGCGTATATTATAATGCTTACACAGTTTCACTTTCTTCATTGTCTGACCCATTCTTTTCACCTTCTTAAAATCTGAGATCTTAGAAGTTTTAGATGATTCAGCATTACATATGCTTTATGAAATCATATTAACATTTCTGATGAGCCAGGGTCGAGAACTGAATCCAAACATGATATTCGAACATCATCCATTCGGTTGTTGGAGAGGAAACAATGCATTCAAATCAGAGTCGCCCTTAGGGGAGAGTGTGTGCGACAGAGGTGTGGTTGCACCGCGGGCTCGGCGTTTTGGAAGAACCCCGCACTTACACTAATAATAATTCCTTTCGTAAATTCTGGAATTTTCTGAAACTTCATCATTATTAAAATTCTGAGTTTTCATAAATTTCTGGAATAATTTCTTGCATTTATTTTGAATTTTGATAAATTTCTGCAATTGCTTCTTGAGTTTATTCTGGATTTTCATAAATTACAAAAGCATTCTTGCAGTAATTCTGAATTATGATAGACGCTGGAATTATTTCTCCCATTTATTCTGAATATTCATCGGTGCTGGAATTATTTCATTTAATCATTGCAATTATTCCGAATCCGCATTATTTTAATTTCCGGAATTTTCGATTCCCCCCCCCCCCCCCCCCCCCCAGAATATAGAAAATTCAAAGCTAAGGGTCCTCGAAATTATCAAGACGCTTCTCGAGCCGCGTCTGGTATGGATGGCCCTGATTCAGATTGAACTTTGCATCATTCAAAATATCTTTAAATTTATTTTTTTCTGGATCGATACTAGATCAACTACTACAGCCGAAACTTTCATTCTACCTTCAGTTGAATGGGGGAAATGTATGGACATAAACAATTCAGAAAAACAAATTAAAAAGCATTATAATTTTTATTTCCCAACAAAAAATTTCACAAAATATAGCATTCACATTCCATTGCATTTAAGTGAGACTAAAGACACAGAGTCTGCCAAACAAGATATTCATACATATACGGGTTGCTTCATCAAAAATGTCTGAAAAGAGTATAAATTACGTGGTTGATTTTAAAATTCAAGTAAATACAGCCTTTGAAAAATTGTCAGCAGAAGGAGAAAAATTTTGCTGTGATTAAAGAATGATCTAAAAAACTGAATATTAAGGGAAATATCGAAATTTTTATATGCTTCGAATAAAAAAAATGGCAATTAACAAAAACTATGCATTCCTTTATCACGACCAAAAAATCTGATCAATTCTAAAAAGAAAGAAAATTCAGCAAAACATTGGTGGTTCGATTTCTTGAGTTTCGTGTAGGGCTGGGAATCGATTAAAATTTTGAACTGGTTAACCTAAAATGTTTAATCAAATATTTTTCGTAACTATATAATATTAATTAATGCTATAAAAATGCAATTTATCCATTTCACCCACCTATTTGCTAGATGTAAATAAGTATAGCAATAAAGGACCAGTTTCCCAAACTTTTTGTTCCATTGTCCCTTTCTTCAGAAATTTTTTTCTCCCATCGCCCCGACTCAAGTGAGCCCATAGGATCCTGTTATACTCGCTCCCCGGGTAATTCCATCGCCCACAAGGGGGCAACACATGGGAGGAGATACGGAGGGGGGGGGGCAGCATCAAAGGTGAAGTCAACAGATCTAATGCATATATGTATAGATGAATCGACATCACCATCATCTGGCCGCCCCCGAACTTCCAAGTCTATCTCCGCCTACGGGGCGATATTGCCCACTTTGAGAAGTAGAATAAGAAATTAAGGCTGCCTCTTGAAGCAATTTAATACTCGTATGTTGAACATATTTTGTTAAAACCTGGAATTTATTCATTTGCATCTTGTGGGTTTTTTTTAAATCAATTATTTTAGGTTAGTCACTGATTTCGAAACTACTTTTCATTATACTGTTACTTTTTCTCCTTCAAACTCTTCCCAAATAGTGTTTTGCAAGGAGAGGTATTGATAATTCCAAGAATACAAACTACGACTGTTCATAGTGGAGACAATAAATTTTGGCTTGTGCCTTTTAAAGCTCCCCTCAAACTCAATTTGAAACTGAAATTATCACAATTTTTCATTGAGTAGACTTGTATTTCCCAATGCCAAAAAATTTGATCAAAATATTGATTCTCAAATGTTTCCAAATATTTATACTTATCGAAAATGTTATATTACTGGTAGAATAATATAAGGACATTTAACCAGTTTTGTTAAATAAAAATCAAATCAAATTACTAACTTTTTACTTGAAGTTTATACATTTATTTATTTATACAATATTGCTTGGCCAAGGCCTATACAAGGGAATGTGGTGGTGAAGTTTGACAGAGACGATTGATGTTACAAAGGAAATCAGAAACTGTTGTACAATCAATAATTTCAATCTGTTATTGTTCGAGCAAAGAAACTATTTTAGACAATCTGTAGATGGGTTTCAATTTTTTAGAATGGTTGATTCTTTTTGAAAAGTATGAAGCTGAGTTAGGAAATTGGAAGTGTCTACATGATAATGGCCATGAAGGATTTTGAAAAGAAAAGTTAGTAGAGAGATATATTTACGGGTGAAAAGTGGTTGCATATTGAGTTGGCGCATGAGTTCAGTGACGGAGGCGGAGGATGACCAACAGTTAAGAATGAAGAGGGCAGATTTATTTTGAATAAATTCTAATTTGTCTATGTTTGAGAGAATATGGGGGGTCCCAGATTTCACAGGCATATGGGAGTACATGAAGGAAGTAGGTTTGGAATCAGAGATGTCTGAGGTGATGGGTGGAGTTTTTGAGGTTTCGACAAAGACAAAAAAATTTTTGGAGACACTTATGAAAGACATAATCAACATGGAGATTCCAACAGAGGTCAGCAGAAATAATTACACCCAGATATTTAAAATTAGAAACTTCTGTGATTGAAGAGTTATTGATAGAGTAAGAATTCAGGGCAAGTCTTTTGCGAATAACTTTTTTTGAAGAATTAAGGAGTAATTGCCAGGACGAGCACCATTTGATACAATGTTGGTTATTTTGGATAGATGCTTGGTCGGAGTCATTGTGCACTGTTTGGTAGATGACGCAATCATCTGCAAAGAGTCTGATATGGCAATTGATGGAATTAGGAAGACCGTTTATATAAATCAAAAATAATAATGGTGAGAGGACCAAACCCTGGGGTGTGCCAGACTTAACTTGGAGAAATGGGGAGTTCTGACTCTTGAAGGAAACAAAATAACTGCGATTGGTAAGGAAGGCTTCCACCCATTTAAGCAGTTGAACACATAAGCCAAGTTTTTACAGTTTAAGTAGAAGTTGTGGGGCACCCTGTCAAAATAAAACTTTAATCAGATTGATCAAGCTGATAAATTCAACTAAAATTTTTAACTGCGATTAACAATTGATCAATTAACAGACCCGATTAATCAGACCATCCCTAGTTTTATATGCTAAAATAATCGTCTACTAACAATTCTGCACTTCACAAGTGGCAAAAACTAAGAATTTCAATCATAAATTCCATTTAATTTATATGGGGTAATTTTTTAAGGGGTTCTCATAGAGTGAACAAGTTTTACAATTGATGCGAGAGTTTATAATAAAATAATTTTTATATTTATCCTGATAATCATTAATGGAAAATTATTCCTCCTTTTTGCTGATAATTTTTTTGTATTTTACTTGAGATATAAAACAAACTAAAAATTTTGTTAGTTCTGGGTACAGTGGAAAAAACCAGTTCGAATGAATGATAAATATAATAGTCTTGAAAGTTCGAGATTCTGGATGATCCGAGGTGCTTGAATTATTCAAAATTCCTTCTGAAATCTTTCTTTTTCTCAAGGAAACATATTTTCTGCTTTTTATGCCGCAGTGAACTTTGAAAGTCATCTGGTCTCCATCCGGACCTAGGCCCTCTCACATTCTAGCATAAAAACCAGAAAATATATTTTTTCTGGTTTTCTTGTTATATTGGGCTGAGGAAAAAGCTGTCTGTCTCCATCTCTACCATCCCACCTGGGAGCCACTTGCTTAAGTTAAGAGAGGCTATTAATGCCTCTACTTCAGTGTCTCACAACACAGTGCGTGAAATAAGGAAAGCAAGGTCGTGTCTCCAGTGGTGTACATTCCAGAGTGGTGTGGTGGTAAGATGCTTGTCTACCACTGTGAAGGTTGCTGTGACTGTCGTAGGTTCAAACCCGAGATAAGATATTTTCCCCTAAAGAACTTGAGGCGACCACCAATAGAGACCGCCTTAATTTCCAACCCAGCTCATTTAATGGCAGTAAACTGCAATGTAGCGATATGGCCAGAGTTAGTGTTTGGTGAAGTAGTAGTGTAGATGGTAGCATGCTTGTCCGGAACGCAAGAGGGCCTGGGTTTGTATCCCGGTGGAGACCAGATGACTTTTTTTTCCAGAGTTCAAGTTGGCATAAGAACCAGAAAATATCTGTTTCATTGATATATTGGGCTGAGAAAAAAAACTAACTCTATTTTTACGGTTTTTCGTCAAGAAGGCGCTGTATTTCATTTTATTTGATTCTTTCAACAACTGCGGGTAGTTCCAACTTTAAGAGGCATGGGCCAGGGGATCCTAAGCCAGGGTTTTCAGTGGACCCCTATAATGTAAATTTATATGGTATTGGTATAACGAAAAAATTATTGGTAGGAATAGTAAAATTATAGTAAAATAAAATTATATCAGTTTCTAATTCTCAACAACACAAAAAAATGTTTCGTTTCACAATTCACATATTCACTTTTCTTCAATTTACAGACAATTAAAACAAAGCACATTCATATTGGGTCTCAAAAACATAAAAGCCTCTGTTACCCTCCCTTATAAAGTGATTCACCTTCTGAAAGTGTATTTCTATTGTTTTTTGAATAATCCCTGTTTTCAGTAATTTGAGGTTGAATTGGCTATGTTCACCTCAGATTATCGAGACTCTAGTGTATATTTTGTCAATCTATCTCAATATATCTCTCCTAATTGACGAGTTGCCAGCAAATCATCAATGAGGGACAGATGAAATGGTGACCTCTGATGCTTCTTAAGTAGATAAAAATCACATTAACACACTGCAGCAATAACATCAAAGATTGATAATAACTAATTTCATCAAACTAACTTTCAAAACAGTTAATTTTAACAATTCCTCTCTTATTTTTTTTCTCTAGGCTACAGCACAATAAATTCGGACCTTATATTCTGTTTTTCAAATTTATCACTACACTGGCTAACTGAGCATTTTTGACATGTCATCATTTCCCTTCTCAAATCAGAAATGAGCGATGACAATGCATTACTATACTATAGCAATAACTAAATATATATCATTCTTAGAAATCTCTCATATTTCATAACTCAGTTTCTTCAACTTCTTGTCTGCAAAGTCGAGACAGGTGGTCTGCAGGCAGCCTTTAAAATTAATTTGAAATCAAATGACAGTTATTTAATTTTATGCAAACGTTTAATAATGTTGAAATAGGCTCAAATAAAAATTTGACCTCATATTGTAATAAGTAGCACTCTGCCGAATTGTTTCAGACATTTTACTGTTTCTGGGAAAGGTTGAGAAACGGTGTTATAAGGTATGAATTCATTTTTAAATATGATGACAAAAAATAAATGTTTCTAAAACATTATATACAGTGTGTATAAATAATATTTAATAAACTTACAAAAGGAATCTAACCAATATATTATGATAATAACAAAAGTAGTGCTTATTTTGATATGTTTATAAACAATATACAGTGGAGCCTCTCAATAACGGACACTCATAGGGCAAAAAAATTTATCTGCTAACAAATAAAAGTGGATAGTAAAATACGTTGAGGTCTGTCAATGTAACTCAGAAAAAGTTTCCATTAACGAAAGGTGATTGCTAATGAGAAGTGTTCATTATATGGTTCCACTGTAATTGATGTTGATTGGAACAGTAATTATAACATAAGACCTTGATGCAAATTTATTAATTCCTCAACAATCTCCTCTTCGATTTCCTTTCCCATCTGCTGGTCTTCATCAGTAATTTGTATGGTACTGGTTGCATCTTTTGTGACTAGAACCACTTTTGTACGGATAGTTTCTAACAAATTAGCAATAACAATCTGGAAATAAAAAAACAAAAAAACAGTGATATTAAAAATAACTCACTGCTTTAAAAGCAAAAGCTAAGCAGCAATGAGATATCTTAGGAAGAAAATCTGTCTTAACCTTTACACTGGCAATGACAAAATATCTTGCATCCTTAAAACCCTATCATTTTGGCAATGCTGAGACCAGCTAGACTTGTACAGAGGGCTTTGTTTTCACAAACATGTTTTCCATTACCTCCCCCCCCCCCCCCCCTCAGCACCCAAAACCAGTGAGATCAACTGCCAGTGGGTGGAGTCAGCTTTTGATGAAAGTTTGATAACACAAGGAGAGACTGTTTTTCCTTTCCCTTCAAGTTAGCATAGGGATATGGATACAGAATAAGTAACAGAAAAAAGATAGGGTATTTCTCTTCCTAGTTTTTCTATTATTGTTCTCAGTGTTGGAGGGGGAGAGAAGAGCACTTATCAGCTGCACAAAATTGAAGAAATATGTATTTTTCTTGAAAAAATTTATGCCATTTTGGAGATATTTCAGCGATTTCCACTGTGGCAGTTATAAAGCGAATCATTTTAAAAACCTCTTAAAGGGTAAAAGAAACATTTAACATGAAAACACAAACCTTGTGCCCATATTTATCCAATGCTTGCCTTGCTTTTTCCAGTAATAGATTCTCATCAGTTTCCAACTGAAGAATAGAAAAATAAGAAGAAATCAAACAAAACTCAACATTCAGAATAGCCACTACTAACAGTAAATTGATTTTGAAATTCTGTTTAGATATCAGAAACGGATTTTGAAAGCAATGTTATAATACAGTCTGGTTACAAAGTTTCTTCAAAAATGGACATTATAATAAATGGTCATTGTATCCAAAGGAGAACATTTAAGATGATCATTACATGGAAATATTTGGGACTTTTCATACCAGTCACTGTAACATGTTGCCTGAGTGGCATGGTGGTAAGATGCTTGTCTACCACTGTGAAAGTTGCAGTCAATGTTCCAGGTTCAAACCAGGGGAAATATAGATAAGATATTTTCCTAACAAGCTTGAGGCGGCCACATTGCGATATGGCTAGAGTTGATGTTTGGTGAAGTTATTGTAACAGAACAGTCAGTCACTATAGAGCATTGTTATAGCCTCCATAACTATTCCAATCATTCGATGTGGGGGGGGGGGGGGTTCGCCCTGTCCATTCTAATAATAGTAATAAAGAGGGAAAAGTTGAGCCTTTCTTTTGCCTTTTACAAGCACAAAACATGCATATTACTTCTATTTCTTCCATCATTCATTCAACACTACTTATTTTATGGCCACTTAAATTAAACAGTCCCTTTGAAGATTGGGTAATATACCCTACTCTCTGTATTCTTCTTCTCCTATAATAACAATCTATCCCTTGACCAATGTGAAGGATCTAACCATCTGAAAGCAAATTAAGTTTTATTGTTTTATGTCATCTACTTGTGCATCCCTCCCTTGAGAATATTTGCCATTAATGACCCTTCTTTTTTTCCCCTTTTCTTTTAGTTTTTTTTCTTCTTTTCTTTTTGTACAAACCACTCACAGAAAAAAAAAATGTATTACCCCTATGCATGGCCAAGGCATTGTAGATCATGGGGGGGATAAATCGATGATGATGATCATCAATGGTGTTGGCGGATCACAATGGTCATGAGGTAAGAAAGAAAATCTCATCACAATTTAAAATTATGGAGATTTAACTAAAAACTCAAATTAAGGGAAGAATTATCAAGGGAGGGGGGGACATGGTGAAATTAAACATGAAAAGAGAGTTTCAATGTAAATGATTTATTCTAACATCAAATTTAAAAATATTATAATTGAACACATAGTTTTCTGTCTATGTAATATGCAATTTTGGTATCATAATTGTTTTGTTAATTACAGTATTTGATTTGTTTGTTTAATATAATCTGTTTTTGCAGTTTTTTCTGTTATTATTTTTTTAATAAATATTATTGAAAATTAATGTCAACATGATTTGTTTTTGCGACTGATCATTTGGTATTTAAATGTGTATTGGACCACAAGGAAAACCTGGGTTAGATCTTAATAATTTTATACATATATATTCTTCCAAGGGTCTGGCACAACAACGTGGACATTACAAAGAGTGTCAATTGTATAAACTATTACAAAAGCATACCTTGAAGGATACTACAAAGGCATCTGGAGCCCAATATCTCACAAGAGGATGCAAAAGTTTAGGCACTATCTGCAAGCGCAACTCCAATGGCTCCGTCGATGAAATTTTATGTGTAGCCTGATTGAGAATAATAAAATTTGGGCATTTTAAAACAACCAGTTTCACTTGAAAATTTAAGGACTTACAGAAATGATTATGAATGAGATTATCGAGGAAAACATTTGCTATTTTTGTTATAATATTTCAAAGATACATCAATGAATAACATTGAGCAGATAGGAGAAAATAGTAATTTCATTTGAGGTGAGAAATATGCTTGAGATATTTCCAGAAATGTATGACAGATATAACTGTAATAACATGAAGATGAACTTGTATAATATTTCCATTCACTGAAAACTGATTAATAATTGAATGAGCACAGATATCAAATTATTACTAAGAGATGTGGATAGAGGAAAATTCCTCAGGGCAGAGAAACATTTTCTTGAAGTGGAGTTAACCGGATAATATCTGCCAAAAACAGACAACTATACCATGAATGCACAAGAATGTTAAAATACAAGTTTGCAGATCTAGACTGGAAAGATGAAACTGCTTGTGTGGAATGATTTTAGAAAAATCAGTAGTAATTTGTGTAACAAAGCATGGATACAAAGACCGTGCGCGTGTGTGTGATACCTCTGCTTACAAATTTCTCAGCTACTGATTTTTTGTGATATTTTTACCTTGGCTAACAAACATTTTAGTTCACATGGATGCTCATACTCGCATAACAAAGCAGTGCTGTGAGCTGAATTTTTGCACAATGATTATCAGAATTACTGTCTTTAGTGCATGATTAATTTATATTCACTTTACAAACACTTTCCTCACATGCCTCTATTTCTCTTTCAGAGATCTTTTGAGAAATTTCGTTTTGGATAAATGATAAAGGAAAACAAAAAAACACATTACAAAATGACAGCCTAGATTTGAATGTTTTCATTCCTATTTTCTTTCTTTGTCAGACACTTAGCATCAAACACTGAACGGTCTGGACACTCTAAGAGATTATATTTTCCTACTGCAATGTATGATAAACAGGAAAGAGCTAACCACATCAAATACTGGGAGACCTACAAACCTGCTTGTGTTGTTAACATGGTGTAAAATTAAAAGGTCTCTCCCTCTATCTCTTCAGAAAATCTCATCTTCTTAAAATTCTTTTCCGATCCAATTGTGAAGCTGTTCATTTCAGATTTCACAACTGTAGTATTCAATGTGAAAAAGACATTGGTGTGTCTAATAACCAAGTTGTTAAAAAAAAACCCCATCACATTAAGTGAGTAGTCGTCGGCATGTACAGTGGTACTCCAGACAGTGAAGAAGTGAAAGTTTCCCCCAGCAAAAATAAAAATTTTTCATTAAATTTTACATATTTTTTACATTTACTTGAAAAACTAAAATCATTCAGACAAATTTGATGTCCATATAGTACTCATAGCATATGTCAAGCTCTTTTTGAATCACAAACTGCCATTCTGCCTTTTGCATACTGCAGTGAAACCTGTCTATAATGATACTGTAGGTACTTAGAGAAAAAATACTGTTATAGACTGGTTATCGATGTAGACAGTTTGAGCATTTGCACTATTTCCTATTAAACAGGAATTCCACCGGGACCAAAGAATATATCATGTTTTTGGTTTCAGCAGGTTTACCGTTATAGACAGTATCTTTATACAAAGGTTTTAATGTATTGAATAATTAATAGATTTTGCATTGATCTCAAGCAAAAAGTCAATTCCAATAACTGTATAATATGAAAGATTGAAAATTTGTGACAGCATGTTTACCATCTCGCATGATGGGATATAGAAATCCGAAACAGCTGCTGCAAGATACAGCAGAGCCCTGGATCCTATTCTCTTCAAGGCACAAGATACAATGTGCAGTAAGTGGAGGTATTCGGAAACTGTTGTAAATGGGACATGAAGCAAACGTCTGGACTCTGAGACTTCCTTATACTGCTTAACAATAGGTATTAACTTTGAAGCAACATCTGGTGATACTGAAAATGATACAATAAAAAAAAAATTAGTCTCAAACATAGGCATATCCTAAAAAATTTGCATACCTCAAACCTTTTTCAAAACTCAACTTCTTGTTTCAATGCTTTGACTATGAATTTTTTATTTTTGTTTGTTATATTTGTTACTTTCCATAGTAAATGTGCCCAAAAAACTAAATCTCCCCCCCCCCCCACCCACCAATGTAAAATTCAATGATTTTATATAACTGTATTTTTCCCCTCCTAAAATTCGCCAACAGGCAGTTGCTCACTTCTAGCTCCAACCCTGATGGTGTTATAACAGTTTTCATACTTTCATGGATATAAGTCGATTGAACTCTCATGTGAGCTGCATATATTGATAATGGAAGTATAGATCAAACGAGAGCAAGAAAATAGAAAATATTAGACATTTTTAATATATATAAGTATTATAACTAATTCTCTTTAAAAATACAGGTTAATTCTAAATTAATGGGACAGACTTTATGAGGACTATAAGACACCTAAACAAGCATTTTTGGTCATGGAATGTGTGGTCGAATTGCAATATAGCAAAGGCGGTATAAGGTTTTTTAATGAGTGCACAACACTTCACCAAAGGCAGATATAATATTTTTTGACATATTTGCTGCAATATTTGCTATCAATAATTCGAGGATGCAGGGGATTGTAATGTAATAAGCTTCCTTATGGTGCTACCTGGGTAAAGAAAAATGTACCACAAGACATTGTATTGCTTATCAAAGCAAGGATCCGAAGTGGGACAATGGGGGGAAATCACTCCTCCCAATAACTGAATAATATGGGAAAAAATTCTAACATACCATATTTTACAGTGCAACCAAATGAACCTTACACACAATAAATCACCTTCCAACACTTTCTCTGGATCCGTGCCTGGCTTGTCATTGTTTGGCACAGAATGACCTTTACGGTCCACGTGCAAATAAAAACCATACTTTGGTTTAAAAAAGTTTAGTTTTTATGGGTGTGTAAGGTTTTCCTCCGTCGGGAAGAGGCATGATGGGATTAGAAAGCGTGGTTGGGGGAACAAGGGCCCACACCGGAGAAGAGTAAAGAATCTTGGTGTGTTTTCAGTAGTTAGAGAGTGGCTCCTGTGGACTCAGGAGGTAGTTTCAAAGGCTCGCTGTAAGTGAGGAGGATGTGTTAATAGTATAATGTTTGTTGTTGAAAATTATGATTAAACCAAGATATATAAAGTATATAAAAGTGGCAGTGCTTATGATTATGGCAATCAGTCATCGAAAACGAACCCGACAGGGTGTATATGCACATTCAGATTAAAATTTGAGTTTGGTTTTCATTAATGTGAAAACCATCAAGGTTATGCTGTGCCAAACAATGATAAGCAGTATAACGTCCTGTGGTAAATTTTGCATAATCAAGGTTACACCATGAGGAGGCCTACCACATTACAACCGCCTGCATCCTCGAGTGGTTGATAACACATATTGTGGCAAATACATAGGAAAGTATGATTTTTTTTCCAGAGAAATGCTGTTGCCTAAAAGTAGTGACTAAAAACACCCTCTACCGTGTTTGCTATTGGGATTCAACTATGCATTCTCTATGACCAAGAATGCTTGTTTAGGTGTCTTATATCTCACCTCTTAAAGTTTGTCCCATGAAATCACCCTGTATGTATAAATAAATCATATTTCATATGAAATTTTTCAAAATAAAATCAAAACCTATTCTATTTCAACCTTGAATCTTCTGATTTTCATCTTCACCGATTATGTTGAACCCCCTCAGCAAAGAATATCCATCCAAATGACGCACAAAAGGTTCCATTGATTTCTTCCTATGCATAAATATAACAGCATATCCCAACTTCAAAAAATGTCTTGCAAATTGATAAGGAAAACGCAATAACATGCTAACTTAGCAATACTTGGAAAAAAATTAAAATTTTTGACTTTGTGTAAAATTGTAACAATCCATATTATTAATGAGTTGGAAGCTGTTTCGTAGACCATTAGCAATTACTTATGAACCCTCAGGGGCATGCACAACATTTTGCAGGGGTGACTTAAATTAAGGGCTCTGCAACCCATGCAGCCACTATAAGGAGGGTACTAAATCAGCGGTAAGAACAAAAATAACTGTAGATAACGTTAGAAACACATGTTTTGCCTGTGAAATTCAGACTATGAATGCATTTGATAGAGGGATTTATAGAAAAAAACATTATATTTTGATGAATTTCATCAGGCTGAGAGTTTCTGTAGTAATTTTTACTGACGCATCTTATACAATGGATGGGCCACATAAAGATATCTCTCACAGGTGAAAATCATCCCTCAAGCTGGCTTTGTGATGTAAAGATGAATCCATATATATTTTCATGATTGTAGGTTTCAAAGCGTTGCTTTCAAAGTGTAGGTTTCATTGTGTTTCACTCCACATGAAATGCAACAACTGAGGAGGAGCAAAAGACTGAGAGCAAGGGCAGAAGCTGAAGACAGCATCAATAGGGTGCTCTCCCAGGAAATAGAAGAATTAGAAGACGAAGAAGACGACACAGAGGGAGAGCAATCGGAGAGAGAAGAAGCGGTCGAAATATGGGAAGAATCTGACTCTGACTTCAAATAGAATGATCCAGTGAAAGAGTAACCAAGAAACAAAGTCCCAATGATCAGTGTTTAAACTGTGAAGCACCCAACCAAAAGCGGAGGAGCTTTTGAATAATCGAACAACCCCCTCCCCTCATGCTGAAAGGACCTGGCACCTGGTCGGACCAATGTGACACGAAGGGCTCACACTGGCCAACAAGCCAACGAGGGAAGACGTGGTCCAGGACCTGGCCTGGCCACAGCGGAGAGCTCACCCGAGCCAACAAGCCAACGAGGGAAGACGCGTGGTCCAGGAACTGGCCTGGACATGGCGGAGGGCTCACCCAAGCCAACAAGCCAGTGGGGGAAAACATTTCAGGACCTGGCGTTTGGCCACAGAGAGGAACAGGGGGCTCGGGCTCAATAAAGCTGGAAGGGACATCAGAAGAGCTCATCGGAATAAATTGTATATTGTATAATAGAAATATTTAAATCTGTATATACTTTTTTTTTTTAATAATGTGTTTTTATATTCAATATTCATGTATTTTATATTTTATATGCATAATAAAGCACCTGACATTGCCCAGCCCCCCCATCCGGGCAATGGCTAAAATTGACAATGGTCGATAGAGCCTGGGCGGTGCAAGAAATGAAATGTAGGTTTCAAAGAAGAAAAATGCTTTCAGAAAGAATATTGGGAACGATTTTTTTCTCATGACATGCATAATTTTTCATGTCAAAAAGTAGGCATCTGGAAACCCTTGCTCGGTAATTAATGTTGATGTTAATCCAATGTTCTACTGTAAGAAAATGTGGCAATTGTTCAGAGGTTACCATTGTTAGGAGGTGACCATCATGGGAAGCGTCACTGTATTAGTAAACATATGCATTGCCAGGGGAAAATGTTCAATGAGAATAGCATGACAGTGTATATCAGTAAGATATATATATATTTTTTACACATTCCTGGCCTCATTGCACAGACAAGCCAAAATAAATGTCCAGACTCAATTGTGAGAGAAGTTCATGAAAGGATAAACTCTAAACAGATCATTAAATACAAACAACAATGTAAAAATGTTGGAATTATATGACAAATTTTAATGAGGATGATAGAATGCAATAAAAGAAAATAAAATATTCTTTGAATCATACAAATAAGCTACACAATATATCACATAGATTGAAGGATACTCTGCAGAAGCAGAACCTCTAGTTCCAGCACTGAAGTTGTCCACGAAACGCACAGTATTATGCTCAAGCGGAACTGTTGTGCCACCAGACTAAAAAAAAGATAATGAATGGAAAAAAAAAATTAAATTTCAAGCTATTTCTGTTAAATCAGGGTTGGCACGTTTTTGCCATAGTGGAAAAAACCACCCCAGCAAAAATTATATTTTGCCATATTTTTTGCTAGTGGCAAAAATTGAAAGAATTCAAAATTTGATTTTTTACTTTCATGAAGTTTTGAAAATCTGAATTTACTTCACAAAGGTGGAAACATTTAAAACTATTTTTTTTTACCTCTAGAATCAGATGTTTTCCTTTCAATTAGACAAAAGGGTTAGACATAAATATGAATGAAAACCATTTTCGCCAAGCAAGTTGCTTGTGCAAGTTTTTAATTAGAGATGTAAAATTCTAGAGAATAATCTTTAGGAGAGTATTCGAGAATATTCTCTGGAAGGACTACTATTATAAATAACTTGTGAATATTCTTCTTAATGAGAATATTTTTCTGTTATTTTTTATAAGATAAACATATATAATAGCCTTAAAAATATTCTCGGGAAGGAGACCTTTTACAAATTACTGGGGAATATTCCTATTGAAAATAAGAATTATTCTCAAGTTATTAATAATAGCCCTTCCAGAGAATATTCTTCAGTTATTTATAATAGTGTAGTCCTTCCAGACATTATTCTCAATAATAAATAATCTCTACAAATAACTTGAGAATAATTCTAATTATTTTACAATAAGAATATTCTCTGGTAATTTATAATAGTCGTCCTTTGAGAGGACAACTCTCCCATCTCTCTTCGCATCAAGAAGACAGGGAATATTGAAGTTTGTAGTCCACAATATTAGGTTTGTAGCCTAAAGTTTAAAAGCAAGAAAATGAAAACAACGTTGGGCTGAATTGCATAACTTGCAAAGAAATGTTATGTAAATGTAAAAAAAAAGAAAAAACAGCTTTCTTTGCAATCAACTTTGACTTTTGCACTTTCCTTTGAACTTTTTTCTGAAAATTTATCTGATTTTAAATTATTTTTTAAGGTTTTAATCTAAAGGTTTCTAAAATCTTCATAACAAAACTTTTAAAACCTCTCATTATGACCTAGAACTAAAAGTTGTCATTGGAAGGGAGGGGGGGGGGGTGAATTCTTACAATTATTCTCCAATTTTTACATCAAAATATTCTCATTTCTCGAGAATATTCTCACCTCACATCTCTATTTTTAATAAAGCATACGTCTTTTGAAAACAGAAGGCAGGCTTTCACGGCCAGAGTTAATAATAAATTTCATACCTTTCAGGCTGTTATGCCGAATGTTCCATTCTTTACAGCAGATGCTTCATCCACTACTCCGGTGGACATCTTCAGTGCTGCTTTGGACAAGTGAGGAGATGAAACTAACCCCCTTGGATGACCATTGTCCACTGATGCTTTTGCTGGAGACGCAGAAGGATCAACCTTGTCGTTGTGACATGTTTGTTTATGAGACATGGCAGGTTCTGATTGGGTGGGTGGGGATCGTAGTCTTTAAATTTGAATTGGGGGGTCAGAATTAGGAAGAGTTGATTTTCCAACCATCCCGATCTTCGTATTTTGGATTGCACGGTGCCATATCTTGCTCAAGTGAAACCCTTCTTCCTCAATGCTGAAAATATATTTGTACTTAACTATCTCAATACACGTTCGTACTTAACGATCTCAATACACATTTGTACTTAACGATCTCAATACACATTTCTACTCCCGACTAAACCACACAGCTACTGATCAGTTCAGCGCAAAGATAATTTCAATAGGAAGGAAGAAGGGCTGCACTTGAGCAAGATATGGCACCATACAATCTGAAATATCAAGATCAGGATAGTTAGAATATCAACTCTTCCGAATTCAGACCCCTCCCTCCCATTCAAATATTAAGACTCTGATCCCCAGCTATCCAATCAGAAGCTGCCACATCCCATCAACATCAACATGTCACTTTCTCGACGGCACAATGACAAGGTTGACACTTCCGCATCACCAGCAAAAGCATCAGTGGACAACGGTCATCCAAGGAGGTCGTTTCATCTCCTTGCTTGTCCAAAAAAGAACTGAAGATGTTACCGCAGCAGTGGATGAAACGTCTGCTGCAAAGAATGGAACACGGCATAACAGCCCGAAAAGTATGAAATTTATCATGTCTTTTCTTAATGGAACCAAACAATATGAATTGTATCACAAAAGTGAGAGTAGAAAATTCCTTCTTATTTTAATAACAGTTGATATATTACGTACTAAGTTAAGCTTAAGTTAGTGAAATGAAGTAGCATACAAAAGTATTAGATATTTAATATGTAAATAGGTCATCATTGACTAAGCTAGCAGAGTATTTTAATTTTCAATCCTTGTTTTTATATTTTTGTCAATTTTTCTTTATCTATTTAGAATCTATTAAATTAAAAGCAAACTATTAATTAACTAACAATTAAAAACATTACAGCAGCTTGCTATTTTAACATTAGATGGTATAAGGACTAAAAGGATTATAAAAAGAGATGGCAAAATGTATGAAATTTAGCCATATGCACGATACTATGGCTATTACAGCCAGGATGAAAGCACTCAAATGAGTCACACAATTCTTTGAATGAACCTTGTATTCTGGTTTTTATTTTCAGCATGATAACCCTTTCCTTATTGCCAAGTTGATAATCACAACACCCAAAATTTATATTTAACACTTCGTATAAGAACTGTTCAACAAACTTTGAATATGCTTACGTACTAAAGGACAACTGAGAATGAAAAGAGTTTCTTTTTGAGCATGTGTAACAGTTTTCATTATTATTGTTAAGATGCATATACATTAATGCATGGATCATGCTATGAAAGCATTCACAATCAGTTGTTCAGTAATTTGTACAGTGTTGTGAATGATACTTGAGCTGTTATAACTGGACTGGACCCACCTGGAATCAGTTTCTTTAATGGACACAAACAGATTAGAACCGTAGCAGGGGAGATGGTAAATTGCAAGATCAGAGTGCTAATGTATAAATGTCTTTAAGGGAAATGAGCTTGCTTACATAGTTTTGCTTGAAATACACAGCACTTACACGAAAAGCTCCCCACAATTGATACTATTCATGTTACTGATTGACTTCAATAACACTAATAGAAATATGGAAAGAAATAAATAGTTGAAAACCGTATCCATCGAAATTATAATTCTAATAATTGATCATTTCGCAGCAACCATAATGAATAATATTGTTTTCAATTCCCCCCCTTTTTTCCGTCTCACGATTGATAGAACTCAATTTTAAATTTGCATATTAAATTGCGCTCACATGAATAAAGGTGTTAATCTACTGCATATGGTCATACGAATGTAGGTGTTACTTTCGAAGAAAAATATGAATGAGACGAGGTGCAATTTGTTCTCAATTAATCACAATCGGCAATTGAGCAATATCACTTCAGAACATTTTAACTGACCTATGCAATAATTGTATATATATGTAATGAGGATAATCAAAGCCGTAGGGAAGCAAACATAATTCAAATTTTTCAGTGCTTTTACAGAAACCAAAGTATAATTTTGCTGAGTGATCTCGCTGAAATTACCCCTCACTTGTTACAGGTGTAAATTTTCTCCCGCTCAAGTACAGTGCGACAAATAATGATAATAAAAACATGAGGATAGCAATTCCACCTAGAAGAAAAAATATCTCTAATGTGTGCAGTGACTGGTCAGATGAAAGAAAAAATATTTTCCACACTATTTTTCTCTTTTATGTCACATTATCTTAAGCATAATTCTCAAAGATCGATACAGGGTTTTCTTTTAACCGAAATCTGCTGAACAATCTTTGAGAACTGATCCATTTCTCTTGGATTGTTCTTTATAAGCAATAGAAGATGGACAAGAAGTATCAATGTATATTCTGAGTAGTATATACTATTCTAATGCAAAATAGCATGACCATACCGTAATCAAGACAACAGGTCTTTCTAGATCCACATTGTGCTCAATGAACTCTGACACCTTTGACTGAACTACAGACACGTCAAATGTAGGAGGATTATCTGA
The DNA here is from genome assembly GCF_987345545.1 of Pholcus phalangioides. NCBI lineage: Eukaryota > Metazoa > Arthropoda > Arachnida > Araneae > Pholcidae > Pholcus > Pholcus phalangioides. The sequence continues at coordinate 4,347,001 of NW_028301599.1, read as the reverse complement.
AGCAAAATTCTTCCAGTTTTTGTCCGATACCATTTCTGCCATAGTTCTTGCAATCTGAAATACAATAGTCTTATATGAAATATAATTTATTATCTGAATATAATCCACCCATCACTAACACAGGCTTATTTCAGAATATTTCAATTTATTTTAACAAGGTTTCGATATACTAACAGAATAACGCCAAAAATCTTGTTAAGATGCTCTGGTTTAACTCTTTTACTTACGAGCTTTTGACAACAAATTTTGACAATGTGTAGCTGAACTTGCAGACATAAGACAAAAAAAAGTGATATAATTATTTACACATGGGAAAATGAAGTAAGAAAAAAAAAACCTGATTTGCGTTCTTGTTTTAATGACACAGAGAGTAAAGGACCAAGTCGGTGAGTGATCAAGCAAAAGGTGTACAGAGGAGAAAACTAAGTGAGGTATAACCAATGCCAGCAAAAAATCAGCCTCTGCCTAGAGAACGAGGGGTTGTGCAAGTTACGTCTGTGACTGACCAAATGAGATAGCCTAGATAGTTTATAGTCATGCCAGTGATCAAAAGAGTGGTCTAGAGTGTTTTCCCACATGACAGTGACCAAATCAGTATGCAGGCATGTGACCACAGAGTGAGAGCAAGGGACCAAGTCAGTGAGCATCCAAAATAATAACCTAGAAAGCAAAGGCATAGGTCGTGAGCAACCAAAACAGCAATTTAGAGACACAGGGATATTTACACGGGCTAAGCAATCCCAGGGTGGCAAATTTGAGGAATTAGAGGTCAAGAAACTTAAACTGGAATGGGAGAAGGGCAGCAGAATTTTTGTCACTCACAGGTGATATAACCATATAACATGGTAGTGTGAGCAATACAGGCTTTAGCCCAAGTTAGGACTACGTACAGTTGCATTCAGCACACACAAGCTCTAACGAGAGAGAGCTCATTATGGAATTTGTTCAGAATATATGTGATGTACATAGTGATGTTTATGTGTATCAACAATTAAAAAGGGAAATTTATGCAAATAGCGTATATTATATAAATATATTATGTAAATATGTGTGGGTAGTTCAAATGTGATCGCTGCCACCCAGCACTGAGAATGGAGGCTGTGTTTGATTGTTCCCGGTGCACTTTTATAATATGATAGTAATTTTGTACCTTTGAATATTTGTATGAGCTCATGGTGATATTTGTACCCAATACTACCTTCATAGAGTAATGTTTTTGTGCATTCCCAATAGTATAAAAAAGGGGAAATTTTTGTAATGCAAATGTCGAGCACTGTCAATGGAGGCTCTGTTTGATTATTCACAATGATGGCAAATGTGTTTTTTTTGTGTGTCTATACTGCATATTCTGTAAAAGGAAAGGGAAACAAACTGCCCAACACTGTGAATGGAGGCTTTATTTCTTCATTTCCCATCACAGTGGAGGCACTGCGCATATATGTTTTGTATATATTGTGTATTTAGACCATTCTCAAATCTCTCCCACTTCAACATGCCAGCTTCTTCTTCTTTCTTGCCCACAAGTCTTTCCCACACTTCTTTCGAAATCCCTGGCTGCGGTCTCTGGCCCTTATGTGCCACTGGGTGCATGTGCAATTTTTCTCCCTAGTCAATTCGTTCAGCTGCCCACAGTCAGCTGCCCTTTCAGTCAAATGTCTTGTACGTTGCATCGAGTTGGCTGTCTTCATGGGGAGAACGACGAGAGTAATTCGAAACATGCGAGCATGGGGCAAGGGGAGCCACCACAAAAAATGTTTGCTAAATTATCCGACACAACTCTGCCTCTTCTGAGGTAACAGAAGTAAGGTGCTTTGCATCAGTCTGGGGTTGTGAGTGGTTCTATCTATCTATTTATCTAACGAGAGAGGATTTGTTGCCTTTGTGGTCTAGCACACTTACCCGACAAGAGAGAGGACATGGTTCCCAACTGTGAGGCATGAATGCAAACTGATCCCCCCTTTTAAAAAGTCTCTTTACAAAGAGCAACAGGATTACAAAGGTACAATTTTTCACTCATCACTCAATCATTACTCCACTCATAGAAAAATTTATGCCAGGAGGCAGCACTGCACATAACAAGCATTACACAGAAACAAACCTCATGTTAGGTGCATAACACATCCTACACGCAAAGTTTCCAGTACAGGCCCAGGTGTTCTTCGACCAAGTACTTATGTCTCGCATGAGAACAGAGCGGAAAGTCATGATTGGGTTAGGAGGAGCCAGCTGTCGAAACATTCATAAATCCACCTCTGCCTAAGTGATTACGTCGGTGAGTGACCTAGAGAGTTTGCAAGTATGTCAGTGATCAAAACTGCACGCAGGCATGTGAGTGACCTAGAGAGCAAGGGACCTGGTCAGCGAGTATCCAAACTATTGACCTAGAGAACGAAGGACCAGGTAGATGAGCGACTTCAAGCATGTGAGTGACCAAAAGAGTGACTTAGAGACATGGAGAAATAGAATTTATAATCAACAGTATATTATTACGTAGACGTATAGGTTGATTGCGAATATAATAACGGTAAAATAATGCAACTCACGGTGAGCGACCGACACGCGAGATTTCAGCTGCGACTTCCTCAAGAGTTTTTACGTAGAGTCATTTTCTTCTAAAATAAGGCAAAAAGAAGCGTAAAATGTACGAATAAGAAAACCAGTTTCTTTCTCTCATCCAGGAAGTGTTGGCCAATTACGACATGACAGTTACAAGTTCAAACCTCATGCAGTGCTGATGATAATAATAACAAGTTCACAAGTTGCTCAACTCACGTTGTTTACCATCTCCAGCGGGGTTTGTTTACGTCGTTCATACGATTACGATAACTATTTCTGAACTATTTCATCGATATATAAAGATGATACAAAAACATTACAAAATACTTCAAAACTGACAAAATTATTACTTATTCAAGTTTTAAATTCATTTTTTTGTTGGAATTTTACCTTAATATAGAAAAAAACTATGGTTTAGAATGTGATTCATCTTTTACACTATCGAGTCTACTCTGCCATCTATTATAGTAATGACGAACCACTGAAGTTTATCAAATTACTACTAGGTGACAGCACATGTTTCATATTTGCGAAATTTCGTGTTATTATCGCCCGGTATTTTTTGTTTTTCTGGCCGTCCCGACTTTTTGGCAAAAGTGTCCTGGTTTTTCCCGTTTTTTTACACGAAGCCCACTTGGATTTTTATTCTTTATTGAAGTCAAAGACTGAAATTATTTTTCAACTCATAAATTATAGTATGATAATCAGGGCCGCAACTATAGATGCTTGGTCACCCGGGACAAGGGCGCATTTTGACGCCCTTGCCCCGGATTTTGACGCCCTTGATCGTAATGTTGAAGGAGAGGTTTCAGAAGGAAATTTGCGCCCCCTCTGGTCTAGCGTCCGGGGCACGAGAACCGCCTGCTCCTCCCTAGTTGCGGCCCGGATGTTAATTACAACTATAAATAAGAATATTAATCTCCCACATTTGTCTTGGTGAACGTTTTTTTTTTTCAGTGGAATTTATTTTAATCCACTGTAATGTGCAGTATAATGCTTCATTTCCCGCCGTTGTGATGTTTCCGAATTTTACAAATATTTGGCAACTTTGTTTAGTTTTGGCGATAATTGGCTATGTCTCGTATTTTCCCGTATTTGGAATCCCGGCAAATTTCCCGTATTTCTCTCGAAGAAATTTGGTCAGCTTATTTAAAGACAACCGAAAACGCTCCATATTTCGAGAACCCGTGGATGTAAATGAATGAAAATTTAGGAGTGATTAATTACAAGTAGAGAGCTAAACATTTTCCAATGAAAGTAATTTCAATGAGTGCTGCGCTGCCCGGAAAAAATTGTTTAAATTATAGTAAATTTTCAAAACCTGAAAAAAAGCATATGAAAAGTATATGAACAGAAATTTTGTTTTGACCAAGAAAATTAACTTTTCTTTATAATCTTCATCAATCGGGATGTCATTGATACGGATAAGCCATAAGTAATTGTATTTATGTATCCATTTTTCACGCTATACGTAGTTTGATGACTGCAATACGATTATGTTTGTTCCCGTACTGTGTACTATATTTTTGATCGAAATCATTTTCATTGGAAAATGTCTCATTCCACTTGTGATTATCTCTCTAAAATTTTCATATATTTACATTTGCAATTTTTGGAGTTATGACGATTTTTCGGTTGTCTTTAAACTCTTTTCCACCACCTCGTTTTAGCAGAGATATGGAAAATAAGGCCCTTCAATACATGTATCGTTAATTCTCGGCGAAACATTAGCCAAACGGTTGGGAAAATGCAATTTATGCCTACACAAAGTATTAATTCGCATATAGGACGAGGTATGATTTTAAAGATCAAAATAAATAAAACAAGATTTATTAATGCCACTCCTTATTTTGTTTTTCTGAGAAAAAATGATTCTTACATAAAATGCACGTATTAAACGGCAAACAACAACGTTTTCTTAATCCTTTCAGAATAACTTGAGATATCTCATCAAACTTGATCGGCTTTATTTCAGTCACCCCGAGATATTTCATCTTCTAAAAACGCTTTATCTAAAAATCTAAAAATTTTTATCTTCAAACTGGCTGCAGTAATGAACGTTAAAGGACCCTTTGCACATGTGTAAAGCTAAGCATTTAAGGGGTCTCACCACCCTTACAGTCAGATTTCCAAAAATGACTTCAAATATTTCATTCAATTGTGAACAAAATACTGAAAATTTCGTGTCAATCGGTTGATTTGTTCTTTCATAATAAAATAAATAAATAAACGTATATTAGGAAAAAACACTTTGAATGCAATTTTCTAAAATTGCTGTTTTTGAGCTTCAAAAAAACTTACACCACCAAAAATTCTGAAATTTCGCAGAAATGTTTATTAGACACGTGATAGTAAAATAGATCTCGAATTTAGCAATTGATTGATGGGAAGTATTTTTTGAAAATGTAAAATTTGGATTTTTTTAACGTATATTTTTTCGAACTTAAAAAGACTTATAAAATTCTAACGAACAGTCAGATATCCAAGTTCTCGATGTCTATCTTTACTAATGAATTTACTTGTCGAATTTCTGCAAAATTTCAGAATTTTTGGTGCAGTAATTTTTTTTTTAACCTTACGGATGTGCTCAAAAACTGCAATCTGGGAAAATCGCGTTCAAAGAGTTTTTCTTATTGTATACGTTTGCACTATAATTCATCATTTTTTCCTTTTATTGTGAAAGAACAAACTAACCGATTAATTCACACGAAATTTCTAGTATTTTACTTACAGTTAATTGAATGAAATATTTTTTGGAGCATTTGTTTTTAAATTTGACTTAAATGTGGTGAACATTCAACAATTCGAACAATTGATTCTAATAATTGATTCGAGAAATTGATTCGAGAAATTGATTCTAATAATTGATTCGAGAAATTGATTCTAATAATTGATTCGAGAAATTAATTCTAATAACTGATTCGAGAAATTGATTCGAGAAATTGATTCGAGAAATTGATTCGAGAAATTGATTCTAATAATTGATTCGAGAAATTGATTCTAATAATTGATTCGAGAAAAGGATTCTAATAATTGATTCGAGAAATTGATTCTAATAATTGATTCTAATAATTGATTCGAGAAATTGATTCTAATAATTGATTCTAATAATTGATTCTAATAATTGATTCTAATAATTGATTCTAATAATTGATTCTAATAATTGATTCTAATAATTGATTCTAATAATTGATTCTAATAATTGATTCGAGAAATTGATTCTAATAATTGATTCTAATAATTGATTCGAGAAATTGATTCTAAATATGTGAAGTTGAAATTAGGAAAAACTTCGTCTTTATTCTGCGAAGAAAATGGTATACGAGATTACTGGTATTATATTTACGAGTTAAAAACATTAACCGTAATGTTTAGTAGATGCTTAGTAATTGCATTTTGCGGACTCCGTGATAAAAATGAGGAAAAATGGTACAACATGACATGACAAATTGATAGTTGTGGGTTGTATCAATGAATTGTTTTTTTTTCGTTTTGTTCCCAAAAGGCATTCATACGCAAATCATCTAAAATTTGATAATTATGCGTTTCCATTCTCCTCGTCTCGTCAAACTGAGATTTGCGTGCGAGAAAACCGAAACCACCCCGCCCAGCATTAGACAAATGCAACCGAAGACATGTTGTGTACATGACGGAAACTAAATACGATAACCAACTCCCTGGTGGGGTTTCTCTATGCGAACGAACGGAACCAAGAAATCAGTTACACCCAATTCTAGTCTATTCGAATTTACTTTGGATTCGTGGCATCGATGTTTGTGTTTTGAAAAAAAAAATTGTTTTCAGTTTGTTTTGAGGCAAAATGAACACGCGACCAAGTTCTGAAATAATATAATACAGATTGAAATGATACATTTCCTTGCTTGAAAATCAAAGTTGAGATGTTGACCCATGGGACTTGTCATTGAATTCAATGTGACTTTTGTTCTGCGAGAATTAATTTGATTTATCACTGAAAAACCAAAAATATGAATGACGTTTTCATAGAAATGTATGACGTATGATGTGACATCATGGTCTACTCGAGGGATCTCATTTATCAACTGGCACTGATGATTGTCGAGAATAATCGAAACGCGCGATTTGGTTCGAGGATTTCGGCCTTTTCTACATCATTTTCGTAAATTTCCATTTGTTGTTTCCGCTGAGGATTTATTTCAATCAAATATAGTATGACGTATAGAATAGATTAAGAAAAGAATCATGGGGTAAAAGACTCAAAAAGACTTCACATCTTTTCTCATGTCTCTCCGGAAATCGAAAACCGAAAGTTCTTTGATATCTGTTCCCCCCTCATGCATTGAAACGTCATGGACACAGTTTCCGCACCGAGTCTACTTCAAAATTTTGTTTGGATATTCAGGAAATTGTTTGTCTCTATACAGTATATTTCACTGTGACTCGCATATGGTATGCAGAATACTCGTGTGAGAGACATCGTAGCTTGATAAAAACCGAGCTATTCGTTGGATTTGAACCCAGTCAAATATCTCTTTATTACTTAAACCAGTGATGAATTTTTTAAGGAGTGGGCCAAAAAACAAAACGGACATATTCTGAAATTGATTAATAAATGGAATTTTTTATGCTTAAAAATGAAGTGGCGGGATATGCTGCATTATTTGAAGATTGCCACTGTTTTATCGTAAATGACACACAATGGTTTATCATTTACAACTACGAAAAAGTAATTCCAGGTCAAATTCAGCTTTACGCATCAACTTTGCGTTTTTTAGTTGACATTTTAGGACCGAAACATAAAAGAAAATGAATGCATTTTAATAACTTTATGCGACATGTTTCGAACCAATAAAGTGACCCCTACTCTCCAAAAGGTTGAGCACCCTTATATTATGGCCTCTCAGAAACAAAATCGGCGGATAAGACGCACCGGTATGTAATCCACACTAAAAAATTTGAGATGTCTTTTAGTTTTTTTGAACTTTTAATCCATGGATTATACGCAGGAAAATGCGGTACCGGCACTGTGGCACTGACTCGTTCGACGCGTGTAGCGCTGTCTAGTGACTCGTCATTCGCATTAGTTGTGAATTTAGCAAGTCCCCCTTTCAGGTGGTTCAGGAAGGACTGGGGTGCTTAGGCGACATAGTTAAAGACACAACACACATGCTCAACCCATAGCCCACGGACCTAACGAGGCCCTTGGAGTCATTTGATGTGGCCCCGACCTCATATCCAATTTTGCAAAAACCAATCAAACGGCAAAGTAATATAACTGACCAGACTGTGTGTGAACAATTGACTGAAATTGAGGGCGGACGTTATTTGTTCTTTTCCTTTTATTGCTTGTTTTAGTAGTTCTGTTTTATTTTGGGAAAATTATAGTGATGGCGGGTTTTTGCATGGTAGCGCCATCTGTTGTAGAAATTAGGAGAAGTGGCCTGAATTGTGTGCACACGAGCATCCTCCTTTCTTGGTATTCGAACCTAGTAACAGGGCCGTCTTAAGAGCATCATAGTTCCCCGGGTCAAGTGGCTTTTCTGAGGACCTACCTAGTAAATTCTAGAAAATTTTAACCGGATCTCATTTTTGTGAGGCCCCTCTTCTCCTGAGGCCCCCGGGCCGTGTCCAGGTAGGCCCATGCGTTACGACAGCACTGCCTGGTAGCCCTAATTGGGGCACATTATTTCTTTTGCAAATTAATTTCAAGATACATTTTATGATCAATACACAACCGAATATAACAGTTTAATTTTAATAATATTTGCCAATAAATATTACCATTGCTCCATTAACATGGTTATGGCCCTCATGAGGATCAAATTAAAAGCTATTGAAAATTGAATTCGAGAAGCAAATTAAAATTATTTCGATAATTTGAATTTACTTCTTGCAGCACGTACCCGATAGATTGAGTTAATAATGAATGATTATACCCATCAGAATAATTCTAATCGAAATATCTAAAAGCAGTAAATGATATGTAAATGCGTCGGGGCGAATTGCATTACGAATCTTTCCCGGATTTTGATTAGAACAATCTCGCAATTACCAGATGCTTTCTCGGACGAATTTGAATGAAAGAGTAAATTTATAATTCAGCGCGTGCGTTCGGCCCACGTTGGTTTATTGGTAATTGAAACTGGACAAACAAACGTGAAGCGAAGCTTCATGATTTTGATTTGCGCGGTAGGAATTAATAATTGACGAGACGAGAAATTGCCCGACGGACGCAAAATTCTGAATATGCATTGAAATTTTGGCTGTGATTGAATTTTGACGTTTGTAATGATCCTTTAAACAGATTGAATTGGTTTCGGATTAATTTTTTATTGATTTCACGCTCAATATTCTAGTAAATAGACAGGTCTCTATTCAATTTAGTGATTCTAGATGACTCGGACCGGTTTTTCTTCGAGTTTTGTTCCGTGTCCTCAACGTTTCGAGTATTTTCCATTCATTATAGTGAAATTAAATCTCATATTGAAATCAGAACATTTTATACGTCAAAAGTGAACAATTTACTATCATAAATGTATTTTAATCTTCGAATAGTGCATGCAATTGATAATACTATTTTTACAGTTTTAGGGAAATGCTGTGACTATGAGTGCGTGTTTCTTTCCATGTGCTTCCGTAACTCTTTCCGCAGCATGACAGAAATCACTGAATCTCTGTAAAATACATTGTTTTAACATCTCTACGTTCATGGGCGTAATATTGCGTCCAAATGCCAGTGGAATAAATTCAAACAGGTTCTTTCTGTTTTCTTTATTCTCTTCCTATCATCGCCAAGCTTTGTTGTAACCCAATATATTTTTCCTCCCCTTGGGTTTTTTTTCTATATCCTGATAGTGATGTTTTTCCCTAGGGCGCGGTAGCCCGGTCGATAAGATGCTCGCCTAAAGTACCAAAGGATATTTAGAGGTGTCGCGAGTTCGATACCCAGTTCGTCCTTGTCAGAAAACTTTCCTGACACAGGGGTACAACAAAAAACGGCGACTTGACCGCAGCAAAAATTGCTACCGCAGGGAGTTCCCCCATCGAGGGGTTAGCGCACCAACCTCTCGATGAGTATGAAAAACAAGCCAGCCGTTCGGAATCGGCAATAAATTGTAGGTCCCGGTCTAATTAGCCCTCGTGTGCAGAAAATGACCGTGGTGCGACAAAAATGATCAAATGATCAAAATGAGTTTTTCCCTACATATGATGTATCTTTCTACTATATTGTACATACAAGAGTGGAAGAGAACTGGTATGGTGAGGGTGAAAAGAGAAAATCTACTTTGTATCTATTCTCTTATCTATACTTATACATTTATATTTTACTGTTATACTCTTTCATTTGTTTTTTTTTTCGTTCTTTTCTCTATTGTTTGTCCGTCTCCTTCTTTTCCCGTTCCCTGACGTAAGGTTTGGTTAAAGCAAGGTAACCATATTTGTCACTGATTCACCAGCTAGAGATCATCCGAATCCGTTACTAATCGCTTGTAAGCGAAGAAGTTAATGAAATAGGCTTTGCTACGATTTTCAGCAGGTGAAAACTAAAGGGTATAGGGAAAAGTGTTCGATTGAGAAATCACCTTTACAAAATACATAGGCTTGTTAATGCTAGAATAAGACTTTTAAGGCAGCGATGTCTCATCAATTTTGCTAAGAGTTAAGAAAAATGTTTCGCGGTCGGATTTTTAGAAAAAGACTTGGAACAATATTTTCTATGGAAATAATTGCGTTTTATGGATTTTCCTTTGTCCATTTAATCAGCTTCTGCAAGGCCTGATGCAAAAATCCATGACTACATAGAAACTATCCATTCAGTTTAAATCTATATGTGAAGACACAGTGATGCTGAAACTGTCGCAGACCGATATATTTTGCATATACTGCATATTTTTTCACTCATTGTTAATGTTAACCGTAATCAAATGCTCACTTGTAATATGCAGCCAAGCCCACAACGAGTATAAACAGCGTGTTGTACAGCCTCTGCTGCTTTTCGTCGAGTTTTTAACTTTCTGTTGATTTTTTTCCCTTTGTTTTTATCTGATTATAATCAGTCATTCTTAACCTTTTATATTGATGTTCTGTTGAGTTTAGTCGAGTAAATTCATCGTTGGTATTCTTCATCCGTACTCGTATCGATGTTTTAATAAACGTTAAACACCTGAAAAGTCAAAGTGCTATTATAAGGTCATCAAAAATATTGATAAACAAAACACGATTTTCTAAAATTCGATTCTGCATGCAAGGATCAGCTATATGGCAACTCTCAACACCCAGTGAATGAATTCACTGGTGAATTCACTTTCTTCCCACCAGTGAATGAATGAACGTGGAGAGTCTGCCGTTGGACATCCCGTTGCCGAAATCTTTTGCAGAACAGCTTCGTTGCAGAATCTGGAACACTCCATTATTGAGCCAAAAAAAAAACGGGGGCAGAAGAAATTACAAACATATGTATACAAAAAATATATACAAATATCCATAAGTACGCCAATATATTTCCTGGTCACTAGGTAATGTAGCGATGAGCAGGTTTTTGTGGTGATAAAAGATGAGATGGGGTTGAAGTGTGTGTTGATGGGGAATGGTTCCAGGATTTCATTAAAAAAATGAATGAATGTACTATTTTATTAGAAGCAATTAAATGACCCATGCCATGTTATCTGTTATCTTATACACGCGTCATATTATATATATATATATATATATACAGGGGTGCATAGCAAGCTGGGGTATGACATTTTACTGGCGAACCGTTGAGGTGCACTTCCAGTTCGAAAGAGTTTCCAAATAAAGTTTAGTACTTAGATATGTCATTCATAACGACATATCAACGACATAACATAACGTTAAAGTGAATAAACCGAGCACCACCAGGCTCTGTCGCATTTGCGATTTTTGCTCAGTGCCGCGGAGGGCGTGGTCGTGCCGCTAGTCCGGCCAGAGAAGCAACGGCACAAAACTAGGGCAAAAAATAGAGTATGTTTGAACACAATCTAAAAATAAACAATCTGTACAGAGTGGGCTCCTCTAAAGGTCTCTCGGGGGTGGGGGTGGGGCATGCGAGTAATTACGGCATTACAGCCGTTGAAAGTATATATGCGTAGATGGCAAACAAGAGAAAATATTTTTTATTTTTCTGCACAATTCAAAATCATAACAGAAAGTATACAGGCGAAGAGTACAATATTAACATCGTGAGGAAAGCGGGGGGGGGGGGGGGTTGTGGGCTATTGGCCTCTTTTGATGGGCTAGTCCCGTGGGACTCTCTCTCTCTTTCCCCGTCATGTCCGAGGAACGCAACATAAAGTGAAGTCCTAATTATTACGTATAAACAATTTTTTCCTATGCATTCCCGCACTTACCAAACGTAAGGACAGTACCCGTGATTATAATGAGCGGCGTCTCTACTATATAGAATATCGTCAGAGATTTCACATTAATAACTCTTTGTGTAAATGTACTTTTCAGCATCTTTTAACGATAACACTTAATTTGTCGTCTCCGTGTGATGCTGGGATCAATCTACTCGGGTGTTGTTTACCATCTATCAGTAAAAGTGTGATACCGTTGCATCTAATAATTCCAATCGATTTTGATGTTGTAATGCAAAATCGAATCAGATGATGAACGGAGCAAAATACCATCAGATATGTGAAATCTCTAGGGTATAATTCTTCGTAGTAATCTCATTTCGAATGCAAGTTGGCACCAGCTTCGCTTCTTTAGGTAGTGTAAAGGTAGGATTCTCCTCAAAAATAACGATTAAGAGAGAGATTTACGGTATTATCGGGAAAAGTCTATGATACAAGAGATTTACGATACGTTCTGGATGCCCAATGAAATTTCTTGAACGATATTTCACGAGTATCGATAGCAAAGGATAGTAAAATAATGAAAAAAAAAAACAACAAACCAAGAATGATGTAGTTTTCTTAGGAGGGGAGAACTTTTATATTAATGTGTATGTGAAGAAAGCCATTGCTCTAACGAATGGTCTTTGCAGTAGATGGTAAAAATAATAATAACAATAATAAAATCCACATCATTGCTTTTTTGTATGTTGGTGACTATATACTGTCTGCTTTTAAGGAAGAAAGATGAAATATATTTTATAAATATCCTGATAATTGAGAAAGAGAGTTATGTCCGCAATCATGCATCACGTGGTTTTTGAATTGTTTGATGGTGGAAATGAATTAAAACACCGGTATAAGATATGAACTTCAAATCCATGGGCGCAGTAGCCAGGTCGATAAGATACTCGCCTGAAGTACTGAAGGATGGTTTAGAGGTGTCGCGAGTTCGATACTCGGTTCGTCCCTGTCAAAAAACTTCCCTGATACTGGGGTACAACGGAAACGGCGACATGACCGCAGAAAAAATTGCTACCGCAGGGAGTCCCCCATCGAGGGGTTAGCGCACCAACTTCTCGATAAGTATAAAAAAAAGCCTGCTGTTCGGAATCGGCAATAAACTGTTGGTCCCGGTCTAATTAGCCCTCGCTTGCAGAAAATGACCGTGGTGTGACAAAAATGATCAAATCCATTCGAAATCACAAGGCGCGTTCCATACATAAGAAGTTACGGGGAAAAAATATAAAAAAAAAATAGGTATAGCAACTCTTCCCTCAGAAGACATGTGTTGTTCTAATCGTTCAATTCACTTTTCAAAGCAGGTAGAGAAGCCTTCTTCTTGAAGATGTTTCAGTGAACCCTGTATAACTGAGATTTCTACGAGTTCACCCAGTTCACGGCGCTCTCTCGATATACGTTGTCACAGAATTTTCAAAACTGAGAAACAATATGTAAATTCAATATTAAAATCATGCCAAAACTCCCTTACAGTCCGGTCACTTTGTGGTTTCTGGTTGCTTCCGATGTTGAAGGATACGCTCAGTGGGAGAATTATTAGTTATTTCAGAGTTGTGTAGGGTTGGTTCACTGAGACAGCTTCCAGGAAAAAGTCTTCTCTACTTGCTTTAAAAAGTGGATTGAGCGATGGGACGTATGCATATTATCTGAACGAAGGTACTTTGCAAAAAACAAATTAATTTTTTTCCTGTACACCTATATTCCTTGATTTTACTCTTAAGTGCTTATGAAACGCACTTTGTACGTCGTAAATTCCCGAATTATTTTTAAATTCACTTCTTCACCTGCATATACAGCAACATCATCTCAATCATTATTTAAGAAACATATTTTCTCGATAGTGTGCCGAGGTGAACTCGGAAAGAAAAGTCATCCGGTCTCCACCGGGACTCGAACCCAGCCCCTCTTGTAAACTGGGTAAGCATGCTACCATCTACACCTTGTCTTACTTATTTCACGCACTGTTGTGTGAAGTGCTGAAGCACAGGCATTAGATGCCTTTCTTAATTCCAGCAAGTGCCCCCCACCAGGTTGAACGGTAGATAGATCCTCTTCAGCGCCTTATGCCTCAATGCATGAAATGAAGAAGGCAGGATCGTGTCTCCAGTGATGAAGAAGGTCGTATGTTTGCCCGGTATACAACAGGGCCTGGGTTCGAGTCTCGTCGGAAACCAGATGAATTTTATTTCCGAGTTTACCTCGGCATAATATTTTCTTCATATATTGGGCTGAGAAAGAAAAGAAGCCATTTAACTCTCTCTCAACCATTATTACATAAGCAAAATTTTTAGCCATTTTTGACTCCTCCCCCTTGTCAGCAAAAGTAAGCAAAACTCTGACCCTGCCCCCTTTGTCAGCAAAATTTCGTTAGCACTGCTCCCTACCTCCTAACACATATTGGCGGGATCAGAAACGTACGCGGGAGGGGGCATGGGGGGCTCGTGCTCTTCCCCCCCCCCGGACGAAATTTTTTTTTTTTAATTTAAAATTTCGAAAGAAAACACCTTTATATGTTATTATAATAATTTTTTGTTAATTTCAATGCTATTTGAAGGGTAAGAACTCAAAATTTCTCTTTAAGAAATTCATTACGACCCACCCTTTAAGTCATACATGGTAAACCCTTGATCGCGAACCGAATGTGACCCTGAAGGTTATCTGATGTGGCTTGTCCCCTCAAACCTAATTTTGTAAAAATGAACCAAGAGGCACATTAACAAATTTAAATGACCCGTGGCACAATTCTAGAGCCTTCAAGTGGCCCGTGGCACATTTCCAGATCATTGAAGTAGGCCCGTGGCACATTCAAAGATCACTTAAGTAACCCGCGACACAGTTCCAGAACACTTAAACGATCCGTGGCGCATTTATAGATTCCTTGAGTGACATGTGACACAGTTTTAGAGCACTTAAGCGTCCCCCAGTGCGGTTCTACATCACTCAAGTTACCCGCGGAACATTCCCAGATTACTTAAGTGATCCGCGGCATAATTACGAATCACTTGATTGATGCATGGCACAGTTACAGAGCACTTAAGCGGCCCGGACACATTTCCTGAGCACTTGAAGGATCCTTGAAACATTTAGAGATCGCTGAAGTGGCTCTGTAAGGGATTGATCATTATGGAGAATGTTAGTTCAGGTGCCCACAAACTAGCGAAAGATTTTTCTCGTTTGTGGCGCACCGAGTAAGATGCGATTAAGAATATTTCATATTTTCATAAAGGTTGGGTGATGACGTAAACAGCATCCAAACCCCCCTCCCCCTTATCATCAAAAGCCAGCAAATCGGAAACCCCCCTCCCCCCCCATCGATGCTGACGTAATACTTGAATGACTTCAAACAAGTCCAGCAATGGGTGAATCAAGATACAGCAGTAGGCTGAAGGGTTTAGTAAATCGGCCTAAAGGGTTTCCGAGTCAATCAGGGAACTCTATATTACTGGAGAATTGTTTATTGTAAGACTATTTTTTCATCAAGTATGGATTTTCATTAAATTCGAAAATCATTTTTCATCAAATATGAATTTTCTTTGTATTCTGAAATTAATATTTAATGAAATATGAACTTCATTGAATATGAATAAAAAAATGTGTAATATGAATTGATAATAAAATACACCACATTTTATATGCAATTTGATATTTTTTGAGGTCACTGAACCAATTTGGAATCATTGACTAGGGCAAGGGAGCCTTGTCAACATTAAATTTGACAACCATGACCATCAGGGGCGTCACGGCAAGCTCGAGATATTGATTACTGTACTTATTTATGCTTTGAATAGGTTCTTTTAAATGGGGAAAATATCTATAGCCAACTAACTATCTTGGGGAGCCGCAGAAGAACCATGAATAGCGCAAGGAAGGCACAGGGTGAGAAAAGTTTGAGAACCACTGCCGTAAAGGGGATAAACTAAGTGGAAAGGCTCATTTTTACAATATTAATCTAAATTAGTTTATGCAACCGAATACAAGTGAATAACTGAAGGAACGATTCTATTTATTTGTCGAAACAGCGAATATTGGCGGAAAAGATGGCGGAGTGCAGGGCGATCCTTCGATATGCATCTGAGATTTTTTCCACCACAGTTTTTTCTTGGAGATATATTTAAGGTTCATATTTTTCCTGTGCAAAGCGAGCTTTTTTCTCTTCTGTATCATCTTATTTTTCTTGGACATGTCGATGAAGGTTTCGCTGATTTTCCTCCGTTTCGTTGGAGGTGGCTGCGGATACCGACTGCTTTCTTTGACGACCGTCCGACCTGACGTATGGGCTCTCAAGAAACACGTCCTGTAGAAGTACTTCCCGGAAACCCTAGTGCTGCTCCAATCCCGTTTCTCGACGTCCGTGTCGTCGTCGTCGTCATCATCATCTTCCGAGACTTCGGTAGATGAGTATTCTTGGTCGTCGGAGAGACTGTCGTTCGAGGCGGCCGCACCGTCACCTCCGTCCTGCGCGAAAAGCCCAGTCGGCATGCTATTATGCTGGATCGACAAGTCACCGAAATATTCTGATAGAGAATTTGGGTCTATAAGAGGTTTCTGCTCGACGGCCAATGCCTGGAACATGTCTATGAAAGTGGAGAAGCAGTTTCCTAACTTATCGGACGGAGGTCGTGAGCGAGGAATTTAGATGAGTGGCTTCCTGAAAAAATCTGAAGTATTTTTGCCGTGATTATGAGCATCACGAAGAAATTCCAATGCCAGATAAATGATTGAATCCATTGTTTCGGTCAACAGAGAATTTGCGATTATTTTAAGGTAGCGATTTTCAACCCGTGTTAGGTCTCTTTTGACTACAATCATGCCATGTCATCAGTCTGTAATGTTATCGTTCTTCCCATTTATCAACATTTTTAAATATAATCAAAATCATCGATCGAATCCATCGTCCTAGACTGAAGCTTGAGAAAAATGCCCGATAAATTTAAACGATTCATTGACGATTTATCACGTTTAACAATACCAAAGCTACTACTTTACCGCACTCCAACTCCGGCTTCATCGCCATACAACAATTTACAACCGATCGAGTTGCATCGAAATTGAAGGCGCCATCTATCAGCGGTCACCTCAGGTTCGAATAGGGAAATAACTTGTTATCCAGTTCTTCCGCGGGATTGACCTGTGGATCTGACGGTGGAATTTATGGTGGTAGAAAGGCATCAGTGCACCACTCTGGCGCCAAACAAAATACGAGAAATACGGTTTTTTAAGTTCGCAAAATTTGTCATATTTAGCAAAATGGTCGGTAATTATGCATAATAATCAGATTTATTACATTTGCTGCAACGTATGCTTATGTAGATAACAATAATGTCCGTTATTTGATATGGAAAGTGAGAATACCCACAAATACGGTTGCCGTATGGGGGGGTATCAGGAAAATGTCCATTTACGGGCCGTGTCCGTTAGTGGAGGTTCCACTGTAATAAACTTATTGAACTACTCATGATATCTTCAAACTGAACGGGTAGCGAATAAAAACATGCAGTGGATAGAAATTTTTATCAGAAGAAGTGGTACAAGTACTACTACTACTACTTGTACCACATCCTACTATCTGCAACAATAAAAGGAACAGAATAATAACGACACTCACACACGATGTTTTCCCCCAAAGAAAATGCATTCTCGTTTGGACAGATGTATCGAGATTTACGACAGTAGCACGTACATTATATATGTATAGTTCCACATGTTTGTGAAACTCGACATTTGTAAAAGTTATTGCGAACATTTTGGGACACTGAAAACTGCATCCCGAGCTACTAAAAACGGAAAATATAGAAGCCCATTGTGCGTGTGAAATGCGATGTTTCCTTCTGCTTATTTTTTAACGTGGCTTAAAGCTGTGGAAAAAAAAAGGATAAAGAAGATGTTTTTTTTCATCAGTTTCCTGGCACTGACATTTCCGCTCTGTTATGGTAATGTGTTAAGCAACCAGGTTATAAGTTACATTTACATGAAGATTCGTGAAATGCATTCATGTCGTTCTGATCAATTCACACATCAAAAACAGCCACGACGACTTTAAGACCACCATCAAGTCACGTGATGAATACCAAGTTTATTTCAATAGATGTGTGTGTGTGTGTGATATTTCTCCTCTACATAAGGACAATGGTGCGATTACGGACTGATTTACTGTGGACGAAGTTATGATTGCATAGCCAACCGGCTATTATGTGCAATACCGGTTTTATCACATTTCTCTTATATATATATACAATAAGCAATCTGGAATAAAAATGCAATCATAACATCGTCCACAGTAAATATAGGTAATTAGGCATAATCACCGACAATTTTGGTAAGTTTGGCAGATTTCCTAAAATCTATCACATTTACCAGTGCACAGTACCAAAGCGTCGATGGCAAATTTAATAAGTAATAAAAAATTATATGGCATCGTTGGTAAACACGATAAATCGTACTGTATATCGATATACTATACATGATAATTCATACATATATTGTATCATTATATCGGGGTGCAATCATAAAATTTACCATTATATCGGGGTCCGACTATATTTATCACACATACTAGACTCATTTTGAATTACTTTCACATTTATCAAATTCACAAATTATACTTGGATACTATTATGCATAATCACAGATAAAGGCGATAAATTGCAAGTATTTATCCAGTTTATCAACGACGCTTGGCTATTATGCATAATTGCCGGTAAAAAAGATAATATTTTCAGTATTCATGAAATTTACCATCATAAATTTGTAAAACTTGCCAAGATAATTAGTAAGTACGCACAATATAATCGATTTATCACATTCACCACCGTAAAATATACATGAAGATGTATGAAATGCATTCATGCCATTCTGATCAATTCACACATCGAAAACATCCACGACGACTTTAAGACCATCAAATCAACAAATCACGTCACGTAACAAATAACGAGTGGTTTTCAATGGATGTGATATTTCTGCATTAGGGAAGTTTATTATCTGCTCTTATTTTCTCCAAGCTATCTACAAAGTTTTCTTTTTTTCTCTATAGATTTTCAGTCGTATTATCTAAATGATAGTAAGGCTTTGGAATATATGGATTAAAAGTTGTTTTTTCCTACTTCATTGCTTTTTTTCTTCTGCTCCCGGATCATTATCTTCAGTGATAAAAGATATTCCGCATTCATTATCTGATTCGTTGATGGGCTCAAAATGGCTGAGATAGATAAAAAGAACGCGGGCGGGGAGTAAAAATCGATTTATTGTGCGAATCTGATTTTTCCCTACGAATAGTAAACATCAACGATCTGTTTTTTTCATATTTGTATTAAATTTGTGGAAATTTCTTGCGCATTGGATTACACCATGAAGTGGTTATACAGTTTACCCAGAAAGCTTATGCACAGGCTTTTTACAGTGGAACCTACCTCCCTTAACAGATACTCCCTGTTTGCGGACACCTCCCGTTAACGAACTCTTTTCTATCCCCGGTATCGTGAAATAGTGCTTTAATGTATTACATCGAGTACGGTTTATAACGAGAATCTCGCTACTACGAGAAATTCACAAGCGGTTGTCTGCTTACTACTCTAATAAGATAATGTTAAAGATACGAAAATTATTCGCTTATAGCGAGTTATTTATGAATGAAATTAGAACAAATTCGCTATAACGAAACGGAAATTCCCGAAAAGCATGTTTTACTTTCTCTTTCTTTAGGAATTGTACATAAGATTGACTCAAAACAGTGAAACAGTATTTCAAATTTGTTCACCGTATTCATAGGTGTTTATAAACGGGGCATGTCAGTAATTTCCCATGGATAAGAATACCCCGATGCTGTATCTTATCTTCTTGTTATCCATATAGGAGGTGGATAAACACACCATGCTATCCGTACGCGTGATAATGGGGCACGAACTCTGGTTTTGACATAGTTGTTATTTACCTTGAAAAATCCTTTCCCCCTCTCCCCTCCTGTGTTAAGATCTTCCAAAACGGGACGCAGGGTAAACAATTGGTAGCGATCATATATACACTCTAACGAAGGGAAATCTCTATCTCCTCTGTAGTTTAGTGGTCAGAGCACTCGTCCGGCAATCGAGGGACCCGGGTTCGACTCCCGGTAGAGGCAGAGATGAGTTTTTTCCTTCCTTAAAAAATTAACATCTAAAATAATAAATATCTTCACAACATCCAGTCTTCTGTATATCTTGTATTAACAAGTGGAGAGCGACATTCATGTCATAATTGGTAATCATTTTCTCCACATTAAATGTTATTAGACACGGTTATAGTACAAGGAATATATACTCCAGTAGCAGAAACTGCCTCATTCTACAAAGTGCAAAATTTTATTACACTACCAATATTGTGCATATGCATAATGCAGTTAACTTTAGATGCATATTTCAGTAAAAGTAGTTCAAAATAAAAAGAAAAATAAAGGCAAATTTATCTGGTTTGTGCGTTTTTCCCCATTTATATGTTTTCACAGTGTAGAAAATCTAAAATTCTTTTGTAACGAAAAGTCCGTTATAACAACAATTATCCCCCTGATTGTGAACTGTCGTTATAACGGACTTTTACTGTATAATGATTGATGGCCCGTGCATTTTTTTATTCGTGAAGAAATTGATGTTAAGCTGATAAAGGGAACATTATAAAATTTGCCGAATGATTTTGAATCGATTTGAGACGATAATGAAAAAGAGATAATTAAGGGGAGGGAGAGAGGAGGGGTGTGGACACATATATACTTGTGAAATTCATTTTAAATATTTTTTAAATTATCAGCGAACATATTCGAAAAAAAAGGAGTAACATTTTATCGTTCATCGGAGTATCTCTGCAGTAATCGCAATCCGACTTTGGCTTTAAACTGCAAATGTTTGGCTCATCAAAGAGTAATTTTGCATGGGGAGGCAGAACGAAAAAGGAAAAAAGTTATGGAATATGGATAAAAATATTGATGTACACATGCGCAGATTTACAAACGCGTAATATAAGTGATGAAGGCCGCCAAGAAAAATAATCTAATCTCTCGTATAATAATTTCTCGTGAACCGAATGCATGGAATTTTCAATTTCGGGAGAGAAAAACATCAGGCGATTAATACAAAAAATAAATAAATTATAGTGGTATTGTCATCCAAACAATTAAATACGGGAGGTGAAATATGATTTTCTCCTATATGTTATTTCATTATTATTATTATTATTATCATCAAAAAATTGTTTTCTGCTCTACGCAACTAAATATATTACTGGTGTAGCGGCATTTTACGAAAATATCCGTATAAAATATTATCTGAAAAATTTCAAATTAAAATAGTTTCAGGGACAGTGTTTTGTCCAAGACTGCAACTGCTTAAAATAAAAAATCACACAAATGTTTAATCAGCATTAGGGCGAAAAAACCAATACGACTTTTTTACGGAAAACCGTATGAATTGTATCACTTGAGCTAGTACACTTCAATTGCAGTTCCAATATATGAATACATTTCTTCCAATACATGAATATATTTCTACCAATACATGAATATATTTCTCCCAATATACAGGAAGGTTTTACATAATTTTAGATTTAATAGATAAAAAAAACATTCTGCATAATGTTTTTGAATTTTTTTTTAATGTATTTTTTTGCCGTCCGCTAATAATTTCTCTTATTTATTGATTCATTGCTGGTCTACATATTCTTCTTCTTAATAGCCGCTGCCGGTCGTGTGAGCATTGTTCTGGTCTCTCATTGTAAGGATCTCGGTCTCTCATTCTAAAACGTCTTTCCGCAGAGAGCAGACGGACTTTCATTATGATACTTATATGACATGAAAATTCAAGCATTTACCAGCTTTTATTCGAAATACGAAAGACAGGTGATAGCAAGAAAAAACAAACAAACATAATTCTGACAATGTGAATACGTTAGGAGACACACATAAACTGACAAGAAAAGGTTAAAAAGTGTCGTCATCAAAAAATTAGGAAAAAAATTGAAGTGCATTTATCTCACCCAGAAACACATTAAAAAAAATTAGCAGCAGAATGTAATTATTAAAGCTCAAACATTTGTTACAAATGATAACAGTTGGCTACTCATCACCTGTCATACTTCTTGGCATATTCTATAAAAAAAACCATCTTTTCCCTCTTTAATCCAGGTTTTTCCCCTAGAAACTAATCATTTCTTTTTTTCCCTTTCTCTTTTCCTGTCCAGGTTTTCTGTACTCAATCGTGTGTTGTTATAGTGACGTCCTTCTAAGACTCTAGGGATGCGTTTTGAATTCATTCTTGGTCTTCTCTATTGGTGTTATAAACATTAATATTTACATTTTTTACGGGTGATCTAGACCGCCTGATATAACTTATATTTTTGTGATATTTTAATGAGTAGAATTAGTGGTAATTTGTTTTGAAAGTTTTTGAGGATGCCTTTTTCCTTGTCAGAACACACATTCCGGCATTTACCGATTTGTTAGAAATTACGCAGAGGAATGTATACGAGTTGCATGTCCAGTTGAGTAGCAGTCGTATTCTTCCTATTTATGTATTTTTCTTTTTTTTTGCCATTTTTCAAATTTTTTCTTTTATTTATTCAATTTTTGCCGATCGGCAAATTATTCGTCCTATTTATTGACTCATTGCTGGTCCGCACACATTGTTCCTTCTATTTATATTATTTATTTTTTTTGGGGGGGGGGGGGTCCCCTCAAATTATTTTTGCTATTTATTTACGTTTTGCCGGTCCACAAACTATTTCTTCCAACACGCAAAATTTTTAAAAAATTTTCACCCATCCACTGTTGCTAAAAGAGTGAAAAACGTTGATCTTATTTACGTGAGAAACGTATAAAAATGCATAAAAATAATAAGATTCAAAGTTTCATTGTGCATGGGAGTTTACATAAAAAGTATTTTTCTGCGTAAAATAACTCTATAACATTTACAGAATTGTTGCATTTCGGAGTGAACGTATACGAAATTTTAAATACCGTATTTGCCGACTTTAAGATATTTGGATGAAAAATTGTCACGGAAATTCGAATTCGACAAATATCTGAAGATTTGAATATTTGAATAAAAAATCACTTAATAGTAATACGCTATCGCGCGAGATTCATATTTTCTACAATATTTCATCTAGACACAAAATGAATACTTTCATGAGGAATATTGATAGTTTTCTACATAAATCTATTACAAAATGCAAAATTTTAACACGATAAGGATGGCTCGTATCGCTCGAACGTTTAGTAAATCTAAACTTATCAGCGATACGTTAAGAAAGTCGCCATTATGGTGTATAAATATTTTATCTTAGAAATTTTGTATATAATGTTTTTATTTTATTCAGTATCCAAAGTGATTTAAGGGGGAAAAAAAATGGAAGGTTTATACAGTTAATAACATGAATACTTATTAGCACTTGATAAGGCGAAGCTGTCACAACGTAATTTATAGGGTGTGTGATTCGCCCGAAAGCGGCGACAATTCCATCGTCGACTTATGATTGATAGTCCACGGACAGCGGCAGTCGCCAAAGTTCTTAAGCAGCGAGAGCGAATAATCTTCGGCGACACCGTGTCATACTTCGTAGACCCTCGTCCAAAGGCATCCTCTTTTATCTTCTCTGAACATGACACGAATATGGGGGGGAGAGGGGAAGAAAAAAAAACAATAAATTCTTTTTTATTATCATGGGATTATGTTTTTTTTTGGTAGGTTGATTGATTTTTTTCCCGGTAACCGAAAAATTTTGTGGAATGATCAATAATTATGTCAAGCAGTTTTTTCGTGTTTTATGTCAAGAATTCTTTCTCATATCCTATATACGATTGTAATTAAAGTTCCCATTTTTTTAGTAGTTTTCACAAAAACTGCTTATACGAATACAGTCAAATTTTTACCATGTCTTAATGAGACTACGAGAGAGATTTGCATTGTAAATTATTATTTTGATAAAATTTATTATAACTGAGCAAATTTAGAGTGAAATTTGATAATAGTCAAATATCTGTTAAAATAACTTTTATTTATATCTTGCTCTCGTGCATTTAAAAGAGTCATGATGAATGGGGTTTGATAGATTATAACTATCCATTGGAATCCCGTTCCACCAATTACGGCTTTCGGTTTTCGGAATTGTTATAAATCGAGGATTGGTGTGAACACTCAGCAATGCAGTTAAATTTTGAAAAGTGCAAATTTATTTGGTTCACTAGGAGACGCAAATTGCCTGATAGGCGCTTATACATAGGTAACCAAATACTAAGGCCAGAAAGAAAAATTAAATACCTAGGTTGCATATTAAACAAAAATTTATCATTTACAGATCACATCGATCATGTCAGCAACAAAACAAACAGAGTTCTGGGAATGTAAAATCGAATAACTTTCCCCCAAGCTAAACTCACATTAAAAAACAAAACAATTCTTTACAAGTCAATTTTAAGACCAACAATACTATATGCATCACCTGCGTGGACCCAGGCTTGTAAAACAAATATCAAAAAATTACAAGTTACTCAAAACAAAATCCTGAGAAGATTTGTGGGTGCACCTTGGTATGTAAGAGGAGTTAACATAAGAACTGATCTGAATATCCCACATATATTTACATACATCAAACAATTAAACTCTGATCAATTCGATATATAATGCTAAATTCAGATTTTGAACATCTTAAAGAAATAGTGAATTACGGCATAGGGATCCGAAAGAAATATAGGAGACCTAGGCAGATAATGCACTTAGAATGGGAATTGCTATAAGTCATTTTTATTCTTCTCTGATATGACAAATTTTGAAAATATTGTATATATACTATAAATTGAAAATACCTGCGAGTACATACATACATTTGAATTTTTGTGTTGTGATAGAACTTTTATCAGCATTTAGCCATATTTAATCGCATATACTGTTGTCCTTAACCGCATATAATTATTTATAATTACATGTTGATGGAACTTTTAGGGGAAAAAAATTTTAAAGAAGGGGAAAAAAATGAATGATGAGAGTTGAACTTGCAAACCAGATTGGCAGAATTTTTGAATTGTTTAAAAAAAATATATATATATATACAACTTGTATATTCTGAAGGCACTGCACTGTATACTTGAGCAGAACTTTCATACTTGCTATTTTGAACATTAATTTTTGATGATAAAAACTGACGGGGTTTTTGCGTCGCGACACCCATGTGAGGTTTTTTTCCCCCTTTCCACCCGAATTGAGTGTTACGAGCGAATGGACTTTCTCCCTTGGTGATGTGTGTGATGATATTGTGTGTCATGTGGTGGTGTTGAGTATGTTGTGGCGGCATTGAATGTGTTAAGGGAGACAGACAGATCATGACCGATTGGACTTCTTTCTATCAAACACATACACATACATGCACAACACAATTCTATACACAAACAATATATACTTTCCTTTTTTCATAGGCCTTCTTGGCTAGTTTATATGCTGACAGGCGGCCTATAGGGCTGGGAATCAGCCAAAATTCTATTCTGGTCTGGTCTGGTGAATTGTTATCACCATTTTAATGTCCTCTTCAAGTTTCAGTTTTGATAGTTACTCGTTCCAACCAAAATTAGTTTCCGTTTCACAAGAGGCATCTGCTGTCAATTTTACATAATGATTTTTGATTTTATGTGTACGTGAACGATATTTTTTTTTTCCTGAAAGCAATTTATATTTTTAGTATTTATATATACTGAAATTTATTATTTTAACAATATTTAAGCAAGCTGAGCCGGCTTACAAAAAAATCGGATACACTGAAATATCGGTTAATACAATTTTCCTTTCAAAGTTTGTAAACTTAAGCCCTGAAGAATGTTTATTTTTCAGCGTCATGTATATTTTTGACTTGAAATGACACATTCTAATGTTACACGTATGAATTTTGGCGATATCTTTTTAATTTCTATCGTTATGAAAAAAAAAAAATTCTCAAAAATTTACAGAACGCTTGACTATTTTGATACGTCACACCAACTTATAAAATAGTCGAATAAAGTGAAATATCGGTTAAAACCGATATCTCCTCTCCGATTAATTTCGGATAAAACTACTAGTTTCGATCACTACCTTTATCAATTGTCGCGTATTATAATACCCATGGTATTTCGCACTACAACTCGTTGAATTGGCAGAGTGATGATGATGGAGAATTATACTACTCGTTGGAACCTCCGTATCACCAATCACGGTTTTCAGTATTATAATAGGAAAAAGGGGATAAAAACGGTTTCGCTTACTGTCCGAGTGAAGATAATCTGGCTAAAATAATTTAAGTATAGGGTTTACCTGTCGTGTTGAGAAATTAGGTTGGGGTGAGGGCAAACGACCTGTTTTTTTATTATAAAATTTGGGTGAGGGCAATCGCGCGCGCCGTGACTGATTTTTCTCCCAAGTGATTCATTGTCAGGGCAATCGACCTTCACCCGTAGCCTTCCCTCTTTTAGGTGTTTTAACGCACCGAGAAAAAAGAAACTCACTTTGGAAAAATAATGGAACTTACCAAGGGAGTTTGGTAGAAGTTACAAATACAAAAAAAGCAATGTATCTCAAACTAGGGTCATATGGTTCCTTGCCGTCCTGGGGACCAACTGTGAAGACCAAGTGGAAGGGGAGCCATGATGACTTTTGATGGCTTTATCAGAAAATAGGATTTTTACACCCCGTGCCTCCTTTCTAACAAACCATTCATTTTGATTCCTCCAATGAGGTCATAAGAAATTTGCAGTAAAATAGGACAAACAAACTTTCTGCTTTAAGCTTCATCCTTAAATCTCCGTCACATTATTTGGGTTAGAAATGCAAGCTTATTCAGAAAAAACTATAGAAAAAATGTGACCCACCAGTGATCATTTTTTTCTCTTCACTGTTGCCAAATAGAGAGGCTGGTGCGGCAAAATACCCACCATTTATCATGTAATAAAAAGGCTTGGAGTCCTTTCTGTATCACCCTGTATGTATATTCTATAATATTTTGTAAAAGCAAAAACGACGAAAGAAACGCATGTTTTAGACCTGCTGTTTTTACACTGGTCAAGTTGTGAATTTTATGTATTTTGTGTATATTCTGCAATTAAATAAAAAATAAAATTTATTTTTTATTCGACCCAGGCGATAGAACCTGGGTCGTGCTCTGTGGTAAAAGGCAAGAAAGCTGCTCCTCTATTTCATAGGCTATTCTTTGAACTTATACTTGCATTTTTACTCGCATAAATAAGATAATGACATTGGGTTTCTTTTAAATTTGACGAGACTTAGGACTAATAAGATCTAAATCCAACTAAACCCTTAAATCTCTTTATTTTTCGAGCTGATAATTTTTTTTCATATATGATATATATATATATATATATATATATATATAAATAAAAATCTACAATTTTAGATTCATCGTCGCCAAATTTTGCTTGTATACCAAACATGACTCAGATTGAACGATAGGCTACTTTAAAATTTCGTCAGAGCAGGGAAAATGCCCCAAATGGGCAAAAAACTGTCGGGTAACAATGGTTTTTGGACCTCAACAATCACTTTCAGAACGTTTACTTTGGTTACCGTGGTTCCCTAGCAATGCGTTTCAAACGTGTATATGCCTTTACAATGGTTTGTCACTTCTTTAATCCTGTAAGTATATGTGTATGTATAATAGTTTATGCCTTTATAATGGTTTGCCACATTTTCAATACTCTCAGTAATGAGGCTTTTTGAATAGACGTCATAATCATCAGCAGCATCTGTTTAGGGGGTCAGGAAAAGGGGGGATCCTCATAAAAATCAGTGTTAAAATTGCCGTAGCGTAGCCGTTTTAGCGTAGAAATGCGGAAATTTAGTGGGGTTTACTGTCACATAAATAATTTTAAAAATTGCATAGAATTCTCGAATTTTGAAATATTGAGTTTCGGTTAGAGATACGAAGCCCAAGAGATTAAATATGAAGTAATTAATTAGCCGGACCACTTTTGAGTTGAGTATCCATGCAATAACATTTATTTCAACTTATTTATATTTTCTCAAGCATGAAAATTAAGTTGTCTGTATAGTCTTTTAATATTCAACTGCATAAATGGATATAGTTTAGGTTGTTTTAAAATTAATTATGCGCCCGTAAAGTACATTGAAGAAATGTACAGCTTTAACTAAACATTTTTCGAAGCAGAAACAGGCAGATGGATATCTTGAAGTTCGGGGGGGGGGGTATCGAAATACTGAGCGACCCTTAAAAAAGGGGGAAAAAATATTAATTTCTACGTTTCTTTAAATCTGGATTTGTTTATTTCATGAGTCGCGCAGGAAGTCGCCATATTGGTTAACTTAGACACGGTTTGCATGTTCCTCAAAGGAAGAGGGAGATATCACGTGATCCAAACAGCCTCACTGAAGAAAAACCGGGCAACGCCGGGTATTATAGCTAGTATATATATATAAATAAAAATCTACAATTTTAGATTCATCGTCGCCAAATTTTGCTTGCATACCAAACATGACTCAGATTGAACGATAGGCTACTTTAAAAGTTTGTCAGAGCAGGGAAAATGACCGAAATGGGCGAAAAACTGTCGGGCCTGGTTCCTGTGTCTCAACAATCACTTTCGAAATGCTTACTTTGGTTACTGTGGTTCCCTAGCGATGCGTGTCCGTCGTGCATATGCCTTTACAAATGTTTGTCACTTCTTTAATGCTGTGTCTAATAGTTCATTCTTTTATATTTTATTTAAAATGATAATAACCCTAGATGGCATGAAATGGTTTGAATTTTGAATCCTCCCAATAATTGAAAAAAAACCCAGGCAGCACCGAGTATTACAGCTAGTCACCTATAAAATATATATGTATTGAAATAGTATTACATTCTAAATACATACTGTAATTAGTTTCTTTCGTCCCGTTTACATGTGCAATATTGTGATAGAATTGGGAGTGCTGGTACTCGCTTGACGACTTTTTCCCCCGTAAGAAAAGAAATGGGTATCTGGACAGGAATTGATCGTTCTTCTTTCGGGATGTTGTAGGGTATAACTTCCTTTCCTACAATCTTTTGCACTGGCAATTGAACCAGCCAACCCGCGTGACCTCTGACGGCATCTTTAAAGTGGGATAAAATGCCTGTCCATGTAAACGAATTTTGGTGAAAATCCTTGAATTTTCCATTTCCCAAGTAAACGGGGCTTTTGTGAGTCAAACTAGTATATAGTAGGAGAAAAAAATCTGGTTCCTAATTTCAAGTTAAAAAGAAAATTAAACAAAATCAGCGAAATCACAGAAGTACATGGTCTGCAACGAACAAAGCTTTGTTGATGTTGATTGGGACTCTACCAGAAAATTCAAACTACAAAATGGGGAGAAAATGACCCCAGCTTATGAGCAAAGCAGGTTCTGAATTTCTATCTTCAAACTGGCTGCAGTAATGAACTTCAATAAGACGTTTTGCATAAATGCAAAGCTACGTATTTAAGGGTTAAAACTGATTTCAAGTAGCCACATGCCTTCTCCGAAATCTCAACAACTAATGTCCTATATCAAAGAAACAATCCTGAATAAAACAAAATTTCAAGACAACGTTATGAATTCTTAATTTCATTTTACCACGTAGGAAAATTCATAAAAGAAATAAGGTATACTGGAGTGGTAAAACAAGTAAACTCATTAAACGTGTCCTATACTTTAATACATGAATTTCGGATGATATAATATTTACGACCCGAAAGTAGCTTTAAAAAATTCTGAGAGAAAAAAAAAAACCCATGTTTTCACAGAGAAGAAAACGTGTTTTTATTGAATTGCATTCTTATGCTGGAAAAACAAAAAAAAAATGTGAGAATTATTTCTTAGTCAGTAAATTTTTAATGCATAAATATACCTTATACGGATTTCTTTTCTCCTCCATGTCATATCTAATACACTAAGTATGTATTCTCTCGGAAAATAATAATAATAATAAAATAACAGTGATTCCGCTGAGCATAAGATCATCTTCCGCGCGTGATAACTTGTACAAATAGCTCGAATTTCTATTATCCGGTGTATCATGAAAGGAAAAAGTTCGAATCATGTCATTGGACACCCAGGCCCGTAACTGCACGTAACGAACGTGCTCGCCGAGTTACGCAATTATTACGAGTTTCCTCGCGGCACTTATCGGTATATTATAGAGATATTTCCCGAATATATATTTAAAAAAAAATACAATAAAAAATCTATTACGGATGTGTATTACGGGTTTGATTCACTTAACTTCGGGGAAAAAGAAATTCCCCTCCTGGCAGTTAAGTATGAATAATGCCGATCGGGTAATGGAGTAATCGCTTCCCTAAGGTCCGTCGGGGTGTTTTTCCATAATTTTTCCAAAGCAAAATCGATTTAATATTTATCAACGTGTATTTTTTTTAGGTATCCGACTATCTTTTATCAGCACTTTTTCCTATAAAATGGTACTGAAGTGAACTTTAATAGCAGTTTTTGCTCTGGAAAGTGTATCCAAATACCGAAAACAATAATGAATTTTGAATTACCTATGTGATTTTCTATGCAAAAAGTCATTTTTATATCAAAATTTAACCCTTTGATTGGCAAGCATTGAAATATCCAGAGAGGAAAAATTTTGAGGCGTTAAATTGAAGCAAATGTGGCAACCTGAAAACTATTACATGACAAAAAAAACTGTTGTCAATATTTGAAAATATATGGAACGTTGTACTTCAGGTAACAAACTGTATTTATATGAATTACGTTGATTTGAATAGTCAAAAAATGTCATTTGTTATTTGCAAACTTAGTTTTCTACCATTGCTGAAAAGTGTTTAGCAATATGGCGTGTCTCCTTTTTCTCACATGACATCCCAAAAAATGTAAGGATTAAAAATTTTTCTTGCTTGGCTTGATAAGAAATGAGAAGATGTGTACATTCAGCCTCTCTTTTGCGGTCACCGGCGGGACAATTATTGGAAAATATCCTATTTGATATGACTAGCCTTACGTTTTGTTTTCTTCAATGAAAGTCAACCTCGTCGGATCCCTCTTTTGATAATTCACGTTCGACCCAGTTTTACTTCAAAAACATCATCGACTCGTTCGATGATGTTGTGGCCAACTCTACATACCGAGTCTCGGTCCATCTTAATCAATACTGTTTGAGTAGCAAGAAAATGTATATTATTTTGCCTAACAATGTGGGTCTTATATTGGGCGAGATATATTCCTCCGGTGGTTGAACTCGTCACAAAAGCCTAGGTTCGATCCGCAAGGGCATTCGATTGAATGTCTCACTTTAAATGATCTTCACTATACCAAACACCAACTGGCAATATCAATATATTACTTTTGGAGACAAATAAATACGTACGAGTCAGGAGGAGAACGCAACACACATGCGCCATGTTATAAGTTACCCTGAGCTACGTTTACAAAAATCTCGTATAGTTTCAGCATTGCTTAGGCTACAGTTATAGGGGAGCGAAGAGGTGAACAGTACGAGAATAGCGAATAAAACCGATTTATTGTCCGAGAAGATTATCTTTTTTTCCCCAATGAAGGAACGGCAAGTATAGCTAAATATTTCTTTTTCTTTGTAAACTTGATGAATACCTGGTATTCTGACGGGATTCAAGAAAGGTGTTGGAAAAGTAAAAACTCAAATCAAGAAAAAACATGTAGCTAGAATTTCTGTACGCAAACGAAGTCACAGAAATGGAATAGAAATCAGGCTTGCGGTTGACGTAGACGTCAAATACATTTTAAATTGATTTCCAAACCTAAGGTAGAATCAGCAACCAACGAATATCTCTCTTTCAGAGCACGTAGTGATGAAATTGATCAAGCCATTTGAGAAAAAGGACAGAAATCTCACTACTGGCAACTTTTTACACTACACTGAAGCCGGCTGAAATGCTAATAGCCAAAAAAATTAGAGCTTTGTAGGAACGTTGAGAAGAAATCGAAGAGAAGTACCTGACACAATAAAGATAGTGAAACTACAGTTGC
This sequence comes from Pholcus phalangioides, assembly GCF_987345545.1. Classification (NCBI taxonomy): domain Eukaryota; kingdom Metazoa; phylum Arthropoda; class Arachnida; order Araneae; family Pholcidae; genus Pholcus; species Pholcus phalangioides. The sequence continues at coordinate 4,315,101 of NW_028301599.1, read as the reverse complement.
ATGAAACATCACTGCTGGAATACAATGATGCCATAATGAAAATTTACCAAGGAACAAAAAAGGTTTTATCAGTGAATGACCGAAAAAATATTCGGTGCAGGTGGCATCACGGAGGTGGCTTCTGTCCACATTTTCTACAACATCCTGGTTCTCACTATAATGGATTCCTGGGTTTTGTATAGAATAGTACAGAGCAGCAAAACTATTTTTTGAACACAGTTCCTCTAAAATCTTATTGAAGGGATACGTTCATCAAACATGTCACCCTTGCGCAAGAAGACACGTTTGTGCACTCCTTAATCGTGTAACATCTTGAACCAAAAATAAGCGAGTCCGAGTTTAGGTAATATCAAAATATGGAAACAAATCTGTTAATTTTTGTATGGGTTGTGCAACTTCAATACATGCGGTAAATGTACGTACAAAAATCACGAAAATAATTTGCTCATCATAAATTCCATTCATCGGTAAGAAATCGATATTAATTTTGACAGAATCATATATATGATAGACTTTCTCGTACTTAATTTGACTGCAATTTTTTTTTACATTGAATGGTGTATTGTATACAAAATCTTAATTTTACTCAATTACATAATTTTTTAGCTAATTTTGTGAAGCCTATTTCATATTCATAAACAAACATATTTTTCCGTTAATGAATACACAGTTAAACAACGTTGAATAAGAGTAGGGGGAAAACCCAAGAACCGAAAACAAATTCCTATTTTCTCTACGGAACACCGTGTCTTCACAGTTTGGGTCAATTTGACCCAGTCCGCGGTTCTAGGTTTAATAATCCTTCGCAGAAAAATTGCGTATTAACATGACACAGAATCACATTTCACCCAATAAACTACCCAACATCGAGTGTGTTCTCAATAATGATGGTTTCTGGGACAATTCGAAACACATGTATTTGGTAACTTGGTGATAGTGACTCTCACTTATACCGTTACCAGCAGCAAAAAAAGCGTGCTTCTTACCATCTTCCTCCCCCCCCCCCTTTAATATGTTTTCGAACTGGTGTGTAAATTCTCATTTGTTGTAAAATAGTATTTTCTCTTAACTTTCTGAATAGTTGTATGATCGAGTTTAGCTTTGTGAAAATCTTACAGATGCATCTTTTAAAATTTCTGTGCCGAATACTGTTTGGTCCAGTAAGGGGGGTGTCTACGGTACTTAATTTAGGCATGTTTTAATGTTCTAGTATATCCGAGACCTAGATTAATAACAGTGAGTAATAAGAGCATTTTCGGATATCCCAAAAGTTCAACGCTCCTTAACTGACCATCAAGGGGTTACTTCACCCTTTACATTCTCTACCAAAGGTGGCTGAGGGAAGCTAGTACAGCATGATCCCTGGAGAAGAAGATTCGCATTTCACCCTTACCGATGTTAAATTCATTGAATCCAATCGCGAATAACTACATCCACTGAAAAAGATATAAAATTCAAAGGAAACACACGTGATTTAGCAAACGCCACTTCTCTTGCTCCGGCGTAACAGTGACGGCCATAACAATTTTGGACTTTGGAAAGCGATTTTGGACTTCTTTGGCCATGTTATGTGTTTTGTAAGGGAAAAGCGTCCGTTAAAATTAACACATGTATTACAGAATATAAGAGTTAGTGGCCACTTTATTACGAACACGAACGTACATTCGGCTTCCATGTCCCGTGCAATGCATTATAAGGTGAACAGTGGATTTAGAGATCCTTGATTAAGGTTTGCTGCAGTTTTTGGCATTGTTTTACCGTTCTGTTGTCTTTCACAAGTCTGGGGATTGTCCGTTTCTCCCGAACATTCACCAGTCGGTGACAACCACAAGTTGCACGTTGAGCCCCAGTTGTTTTGCCTGATAGTCCAATGAGCAATTACAGTTACTCTACATTTCGCAAATAGGTGGTTTTGTTGATTTAAGGCTCTATGGCTCCTACAATCATCTCACGTGATTGATACTTAATTCTACATGAGCTCGGCATCTGCAAGTGGTATATTGGTTGGAGCGTGAGTCGCACATAGCGAAGGTTGTGAGTCCGAGTCCCACAAACTCGGCTGAGGTTTCCCCCTCATTACCATCTTCGTTTTTTGGTGTGCGTGAGATCTAAAATTTATTGTTTATTTCGATAAAATTTTATTTTTTTAAACCGTTGCACAGGTTAAATGTGATTCATTTACATCAACAATCGCCAGATGCATTCCGGTTGTGGTGAAAATCGAGTCAATATTTTCAGGTCCGGGGGATCACTTTTATCAGAACGAGGAGCGAAGCGACGTCCGAGCGTAGCGAGGGGGCCAATCCGGTGGGTGGCGAGGCCGTTTGCGGGCAGGCAGGTCCGTGCCGAACGGAGTTCGGGTTACTAATAAAGTAGTCCAAAATAGCGAGCGTTTGGCGATAAGTTGCCAATCGTTACAACCAAGATAAACTCGCGCATGCACGTTCTGACAATGCTCAACCTGCGCAGTATTGCAGCGAGACACTCGTGTTATTAGCATGTTGTGCTTAGACTTTTGATAACTGAACATGAGAAACAGGAAAAACGTCAACAAATTCAGACAAGTGTGAAAGAAACATTACTTTACAGTTGTTGCGGCTGGAATGAATATATAAGTAAAGAACTATTCAATGATTTTTTTTCCCACTCTCTCAAAAAAAGTAACTTTTTCTTTTGGTTTCACTTCGAATAAATTTTCAGGAAAAAAGAATAAAATAAAGCCGAAATTAATATTACCCATAGCCGAAAAAATGCATTAAATAACAAGTAAAATAACTCAAAAGAATTTACTAATAGATAATTAATTACAAATAAACTGAATTTTCGAACAGGTAAAGAAACGCATTGTCCAAGAGTGTGCGGAAAAGCGAGTCGCATTGCACTGGGGGTGCGGGAAGGAAAAAAGGTTAAGAACCACTGTATTAGAGAATCACTCGAAACCCCCCTCTCCCCTGATTCTATGACTTTGGGAACTACTGCTATAAGGTGGCATCACTTCTATCAGTGCTACAAAAGCTGAGAGATTGAGAAACTGCAAGATCTAATTGTGCTTCCAAATCTGTAACCATATGTTCGTCAAACTCCAATTTGAGTGAAGCATTGAAAACACAAGACTAAATTTCTCCTAAACTGGAACACGAATACGGAATATCGTAGGCTCTTTGATATACCTGGTGGAATGCACAAAAGTTTTTGGAAAACTGGAATGATTGTAGCTAAAAAGGTATTTTCGGACTTCGTTGAAATTTTGGCGAGAATCTAATTTTGAACTTTGCCAATACCTCAGTGCTTGTAGCTCGCCACTAAAAATCGAGATATTGCTTCAAATTAAAAAAAAAATGTCTGCTCTTTCCAAATACGTACCTAGTTCACATGCAGACCTCTCCCAGAAACTTCACAAATATAGTTTTTTCTTTCAGATTTGACGCATTTATCGTTTATTCACCATAACTCTCAAATAGTTAGAAATATGACAGAGATAACTAAGGTATTTTATGCTCCACTTCGGCTTGCCTCTCATTCAATTTCGTTTGGCAGATTAGTCTAAACTCCGGAAACACAGAAAATTTAATATGCGAAGTTTATCATCCCAATATACGAAGGTTATTACCACACATTCTATCCGAAAGTTGAAATCCAAAACAGCAAAAACAAGGAAATTTCAATTTTAACTTGAAGAATTCAATTTTTATATCGAGAGAATCTTATTTCTCGGGTTCTTTTCTTCATACTATTTTGATATAACCCTGTTCTTGAATTAGCCTGCATGTTAAATAGATTTCGAATCGAAAAATCGATATACTGTCATTTTCCAACAGGATCTTGTCCGATACTTGATATTCGTGAGAAGAATATCGACGATAGTGTTTACAATATCAACCGATTGCTGGTCTGTCGGAAATGCACTTCATCAAACCTCGTCCCCACTCGTGCAAAGGAGAATTTATAAGTACAGAAAAAAGGAAGAGAATCTCTTTCAAATGTTCGTTAGGGTACGAGGATATTGGATTCGGATTTTATTGATCGATCAGCTTAATTAGTGTTGATCCGATCCATAGCACTGAAAACATCCGATACGAATTTAGGCACTTACTTCTGTAACATTATTATTATTTTTCTCTTTAGTATCTTACTAGGGACGTGAGCTGCTGGCTAAAAAAATGCAACATGGAAAATTAGGTTTTACCTTTTTATTAGAAAATATTTAAGAAAATAAAAAAAATATACTTAAAGTTTTTTCCCCTCTTCTCTGATTGAGAGGATTGATTCCCAGAGGAAATTATTCATCAACGAGAAGGAAAAAATTTAGAGGAAAAATTTACATTCAGAGCATTTCATATATACGTTTCTCAGAACAAATTCTGCTGTCGCTTATTGGTGGTGGTGGGGGGGGGGGGTGCGAAATTCACAACCTTATTTTATTGGGAATTTTAAAGCTACTCCCCGTACACGACATGTTCACGCCTTTCAGTTGCAATGATGTCGCCCATTTAAAAAAACAAAACAAAAAAAACCTTTAAATATGGAGGAGAGATGACATCACACTAGTATAACTGTTCTATCTGCTGTTGTGTAACATATAGGGTGTAGGTCTCTGACGACTAAAGTAGAAGATTAGAATCATGTTCAATTCACCTAAGGGATGTCACGACCACTGAAGTCGAAATTTCAAAAATAGTTAAATCTATTGCAAAAAGAATACTATATATATCGTGTCAATCGGTTAATTTGTTCTTTCAAAATAAAAGAAAGAAGCAATGGGAATTATAGTGTGAATGTATACAAGAAAAACACTTTTCACGTGGTTTTCACAGATTGCAGTTAAGTCATCCGTAAGATTAATAAAAAACTATTGCACCAAAAATTCTGAAATTCTGCAGAAAAATGTTTATTCGACGTGTGTTAGTTAAATGTACCTCGGATATAGCAATTGAATAATGGGAAGTATTTTTAAAAAAATACTGAATTTAGATTTTTGAAGTTTATATATTTTTTCACACTTTAAAAATTTTAACGAGTCATCTGATATTCAAATTCGAGGTTCATTTTACTAACACATGTCGAGTAAATATTTCTGCAAAATTTCAAAATATTTGGTTCAATAGTTTTTTTTTCAATCCTTGACGGACGAACTTAAAACTGCAATCTGAGAAAACCACGTTCAAGTGTTTTTTCTTCTATACTTCACTCGCAATTTTAAATGTAGATGACAGCATTAAAATCACGCACAGCACTAGATAAAGCACTGATTTTAAGAGCACATGCTGAGCACACTTCCGTCACAACTGATTTGATAGTAAATTGCCCATGGCGAGAGACCGGAGTTGTGTTTGTTTCAATGAAAGTCTTCCAAATCAGCATGTATCGAAGATGAATGCATGGTTCAGTAAATGTGATAAATCCTTTTATTATGCATATAACATTTGGTAATTATGCATAATAACCATTTACACTATAATTGACACACACACACACACACATTACTTCTTTCTTTTATTTTGAAAAAACAAATTAACCGATTGACACGAAATTTATAGTATTTTATTTGCAATCGAATGAAATACTTTTGATGTCATTTCGGAAAATTCGACTTCAGGGGGTCCTGAGACCCCTTATGCTACTTTAACGTAACCGTCAGGGTACATTTGTTCGAACCCGTTGAAGATCACATAGAAAATAACTTTCTAAACTACCGAATCTGGTTGGACCACTGATAGATAGTGCCTTCATCCCCCCCCCCCGCAACTCTAATAGTAGTAAATTGCCGTATGCCATATTAGCGGAGTTGATGTGCGATAAAATAGTATTACACGGAACAACCATTACTCTGACATGCATGTATTGCAACCCGTCAGCCAAACCCGCCAAGGGACCAGCTTACTCCTTTGCCGAGAGTCTTCGCCAGAAAACCTGTTTCACGAATAAAGTGAAAGAGCTAGGCGAAAACGGGTTTTTCGTTCTTCTTGTCTTTGAGCACGATTGGCATTGGTACAAATCTAGAACTTTAGATCGATCGTCGCCGAATTTTGCATACATATATAGGTACCAAATAAGACCGGGAATGAACCGTAGGCTGCTTTAAAAGTTCGTTAGAGCTGGGCAAATGCCCGAAATGAGCGAAAACCGGTTCAGCAACAATGGTTCCTGGGTCCCAAACACTCACTTTTCGAATGTTTACTTCGGTTGTCGTAGTTCCCTATCAATGCGTTTCAGATATGCACATGCCTTTACATTGGTTTGCCTCTTTAATGATGCCAGTAAACAGTTTATTATTTTATAATGGGTTGCCTCTTTTTCAATCTTCCCAGCAATACAAGAAAATCCGGGAAGCGCCGGGATTTTTTTGCTAGTGATTTATAAACCCCTCTGAGAGTTCCATAATAATAATAATTTTTCTACATTTCTTATTTTTTTGGAAGATTTAAAATTTTTAAGAACTACAAACTGTTTACGCGTTGAAAAATACAACTAAAAATACAATTTTTTTCCCCCATCATTATTTAGGAATTTCAAAATGACAATAGTATATAAAAATATACAATTTTCTCGGGAACACAATAGAAAGGAAAATCCGCTAATTGAATCTGCGGATTTTCAAAGGAGAGCCACAGGCAGCTGCTGGTGATCACGATGCCTGCCTGCCTTTAGCCGGCAGTTAAAAGTCGCGAAACAACAAGAAAAATAGCGCCATCATTTTAGCAGACAATGAGATTCTCGAGGAATTTTCCAATTTGCGGCTCTTATCTCGAGAAAATTGTTTCGCCTTCATCGTTGCATTTCAAAATGATTCCGATGCATTAAGGACATAATGTGATGTAAATACTTTATTCTATTTTTCTCAGGAGGAAAGTTTTTTTTCCCTTTCTTAAAAATGGAATTTTCTGAGAATATTTCAATGGTTCGCTGACGTCATTATTATTATCTAATTAAGGGTGTCTCCTAACTTTCGACGTGGTGGAGAACTATTCTACACTTTTATGATGAATATCATTAAAAATACTATTTAACTATTGATATAATTCGAATTTCTTATACATATTCTTGATTATACGAGGTCCATAGCAAATGGTAGAGGGTATGATATTTTACTGGGAACCGTTGATCTTAGAGGCATACTTACAGTTAGAAAAAGTTTTCAAATAGCGCGTAATACTCAGTTATGACATTCATGTTTCAAGGGGTTGTATAGTTATTACAATAAGAAAAATTAACATTTTAGACCGTTCCCGTGTGCCCCAAAACCAAATTAGGAAGTTGTTGGCCCTGTCCCTCCTGATGCCAAATAAAAAAATGGAGGAAAGTTGGGGGAAAAACTGCGTTAAATGCGGGTAAAACGATGTTTCTGCATTTAATACCGTTTTACCCGCATTTAATGTTGTTTTTACCACAATTTTCCTCCGTTTTTGAATTTAAATCTCAGTGAATATTGCGCTTTAGAAGCATGAAATTTTTTTAGGGATCAGAAGAGACAGAACAATCACTTTCTAATTGGGTTCTCGAACCCAAGGAGTCCATATTAAAAGTTAATTTTTTATTTTAATAACTGCACAACCTCCTGGTAACATGAATGACACATATGTGAGTTATACACGTAATTTGGAAACTTTTCCTAATTGGAAGTATGTCTCTAGGAACACTGGTCTAGGACAAGGAAGCGCAAACCTTTAAGGACAGATATACAGTATTTCTGCTGCTCTCGGGTCAGAAATTTGTATATGCATACGGTGACCAATTAACCTGCATTCTACGGGACATTCCCGTAATATTGACCATCCAATTTTTTTTTAAGTATAAAATTATGTTTTTTTTGAGCACTTACGTGAAATTTTATTCTTTACTGAAATTAAAGATTATAAACTATTTTATGACAACTATAACTCTATCATAATTAATTATAGTCGTATGAATATATTCATCTGGAATAATATTGCTTTTCATATTTGATGAATTACATTTTAATGCATTGCGACTTACATTACCCCCTCCCCCTCTATTTACCACCACTACTAGTGATTTTTCGGCAATTTCAGAAATAGTTGGCAACTTGACTTGCCATTGACAATTTTTGTTTTAGATAATTAGCGATGTGTCCAGTAGGATCCCTTTTATATATATATCTTTATGCCGAAGGTAAAGGGCATCATGCCCATTTTTTTTTTAAAACTGGGTAACGCTATTAATTTTCTGTATTTTTACACTACACATAGGTATAGGACACTAAGTTCTATTCCAATAAATTCTAGAGATATTTGCTTCATAAAAGGCATCATGTCAGAATTTGTTCAGAGGCAAAGAGCACTAAGTAGACTAAGATGTGTATACCTCTACGTATACTTGCGAAGGATACCGCACCATCTGGGCAAATTGCCTTACATGATTTCTAGATATAATTATGCACTATTGATTGTGGTCCAGTAACTATGCAGAAATTATTTCATCATCAATTGAACATTTTTCAAATCAGCTTTATTCATGTTTTCATTGTAATATGCCTCGCGTGAGCCGGAAAGTTTGTGCATCTATGTCAGAATCCGAGCTAGACCTAGGGGGATTTGTGACCTGAAATAAAGATGTTTGATTAGTCAGTGAATAAGTAATCCATAATCGGCGGGGGAGGGGGAGGGGTTGCTGGGCAAACGCATCACTTCCCCATGCTGAGAATTTACTGTTTATGATTCCTTCAACTCATACGCACATTGTATGATGTGGGCTGAAAGTCAAAGTACTCATGGCGTAAAAATGGCTCCCTCTCTGTGAAATGGGTAAATAGTGTGACACCTGGCTCTACAGTTCAAGAAGTTATCAAATGGACAGATCATTGTTATGGTCAAAATAATAATAAGACTCTTGTTACAGTTTTTTCTGCTTTTGGATTTTGAAAACCTACCCACTGATTCAACGAATAGATTAAAAGTTTTCCTTAAAGAGACACACTCATATGGAAGTCGACGCAGTTCATTGTGGTGTAGAAAGGTAAAGAAAAAGAAACTACCGAACATGACAATACTAACAATCCGGGACCGGCATCATCTTGTACGCCAAACATCTACCAAATACACGGTACGCCATATGGAATGCGAAGACTGCAAGCAAATAAAGTCATTGTTCGTCGGTCGATAAACAGTGATATTGACGAGCAACCTATTTTAATGTCCAAGTGTGTGCAATTCAAGTGATGGCCGTGTCAAGAGCATTATGGGCCGCCGGGCAAGGTGATTTTTCTGCTTCCCTACCAGGCTAGAAATGCCTGCCTACCAATTTACATGTTCATTGCCGTAAGTTTTAAACATATCTGATTTTCCACGAGGCATCTCTGCACTCGAGGTCCCCCGGCCGTGTCCGGTTGAGCCCATGCGTTAGACGACACTGCGTCAAGATGAAATTGGAAAAAGTTGTTTTTTAAAATTTCTTTTGATGATGACTTCAAAGATCTTGATTTAAGAAGATCCCGGAGAAGTGAAGTCATTATGGCATGAAGCTTTACTATACGTCGCTAACGACAACATTTTTATAGCATTGATATCATTAATATTATTTAATACATATTATTTGTCGTCAGAGTGGAATAAATCAATTTTGCATTTGATAGAATGCATTTTTATTAACAATAAAACGTAGAAGCATAAGACACTACGTCACAGGCATTGAGTCTTTTAATTTTTTACTCAGAGGTAAATGACAGCATGTCAATAAGTTTTTTTTAAATTAAAAAAATTGATACACCCTAAAACCTACAGTATTTTAGTTTGGAACTCAATAGTTCAAAGAATAAATATAGAAAGGTTTATTGAAAAATATTCATAAACAAGTGAGGTGTAAATAAGAAACACAAAAATAAACTTTAAACTGCTCTCCTATAAAATTACACTTTTGTGATATGGTGTCCTTTTTAGCTCCGACATACAGATATCTGTATATAACTGCAAAAGTTGTCCCATAATGAAACAGTAACAAAAATTATTAATAGTCATTAAAGACTGCGGTATGTCTTGAAATAAAGAAAGGGAAAACATTTTAATTAAATTGCGAAACTATAAAACATTCAGCTAGACGCTCACAGTATAATAAATTTCACAACTACAAACAGTCATTAGACCGGAAGTAATTCCTTTTACACAAAAATAATACTTTGCCAATACTGCTGAAAAAATAAACAAATAAACGCAACTATATCAAAGTCAATGCAGTATAACAAGGCGGCATAATAATCATATCATAAATATATTAGAAAAAAAAAACTCTTGAAAGGAATGTTTCCTGAATTTTAATTTTTTTCAAAAAAAAAAAAAATTGGAAATTTTCTTTAATGTTTCACTAATGATTAATTACCATGAAGGAAATCAAGTGAATCAATGCTTTTATATACATAAAAATTTCCTAATTTCTTTTTTCTACTCTATTTCCTTCCACAAAAAGAACTTAGAAAATCAAATGCTAAATTGAAAATTAGGAAATAAAACGCTAAAAAAAATTATGAATTATTTTTTTAATGAGTAAACAAAATTCGTAAATTATCTTATGATACATTTAAATACAAAAAAAAAATATATATATAAAGATGTATATAATCTGATTAAAGTATTCACCAAATATTTTCCATTACGTGAAGTCAAAGTAATGATACGCAGACAAAACTTGATAATGAAAGGAAAAAATATATACATAAACGAAATTTAATAAGAAAATTCACGGAAGATGGAAACGGGAATTAATTTATAATTTTTTTTCATAAAATACATGCAAAAAAATAATAACCATGCCATTAGCATTGTTTTTATTCCCTTTTTTTTTTTAAATATATATAATGGAATATTTATCATATTAAATGAAGCTATGTTATTTTTTGCTTTCCGTAACTTGAGTATTGAAAAAGGAAAAGCCAAAGAATCGTTTTAATTTTTGTTAATAGTATAAACAAAAAAAAAGAGAGAAATATATAAATTATTCTTTTTTTATATATAAAAGAATGAATTTTTTTTATTGTTGTGGAAGTAAGTATACATACTAGAACGATTAAGTCTCAAAGATTTTAATTACCGTATTTGCTGTAGCATAAAATGAAATCTGACGAATCAAAGTTTATTTATTGAGTTCGTTATTATTTATTTTTCATTATTTCTTTGAATTTTTTTCCACTTCAATAACTTTCTCTTTTTTCCCCCCTTAAAGAATTCTATTTCCGTTTAGAAATATTGAAAAAAAGTCATAGAAATTGCTTTGTGTGTATGAATTAAAATACCAGAAGCATATATTTATATGCGTGAATGTGTGCGTTTTATGATTAAACAGAGTAAAAACCTCGGAAAAAGATAATTTTCTCATGTGGAAAAGAAGTATATTGAGCCGTTTCTCGTAATTTTTTTACATGATAAAACTGACGAGATATGCATACTTTGTAAGTAGTACATACCTCTTTTGATGATCGTTGGTCGGAAAAAGTAACATTATTTAGATTTCAGTATGGAAATTATATGTATTCATGGTTTATGGTGAAATTCTTTGTTCATAGTCTGTGGTGGTTTGTTTCGGGGGTAAATAGCAGGGACTTCCTACCACTTTGAGGTCGCGCTTGCCGTGTGTGTTCTCGTGGACGACTGCGTGACGTTTCTGCTCCGATATTTTTAAAACCTGTTGCATTGACGTGGATTTTATGCTAAATTTTAGTTGCTTATTAATCTCTGTTTTGAGTGAGTGATTTTATTTTAATGAAAGTTAAGTTGCATATTCGATGTTTTAAATGAGTGAGTTTATGTTAATAAAGTCACTCTTACAAACAGTGAAATAAGGATTCATTATCTCTTACTTTAAAAATGAAACAGCCATTTGCCTTTTTTTTTAATATTTGCATTGAGATATCGTATGGCATCTACTGGTGGTATATTGCGCTTTTGAATTAGCCTTGAATGTTGTTATCGTACATGTTGATTTGATCTATCTTTTTATTTCATTACGCTGTATTGCAATTTTAAGTTTCTCTGAATTGTTTACGTTTCTTAATTCTTTCTTACGTTTTATCTTGATTACGTAAGATCTCTTATCTCTTACGTAAGATCTTGATGAATTCATTTCTGTATTTATATTTTGGAAATTACATTTTTTAGTGCACATATTCATTTGGGGTTTCTAACAGCCTGTAGGGTATCGGTGGGTTATAGTGTTGGTAGCTTTTATTGCGTGCTTTTCTTATTTATTTGAATGTATAGTAGTGCAAAATGGTTTTTTTCCTGCATTGTATATTAGTGAAATCTCGATATGATTATGACAAAAATATCGTGGGGGGATTATCACTGTCCAGAGGCAGTGGTCAAACAGCCACCTCGTTGGGCATTTTGCCTGTTGTGGCGTTGTATTTGTATTTGGTGTTGTATTCGATTATTTGTATTAGTTTTTAAGCCTCGTGGCATACTCTGTGGAACACCAAGAGTTGTCTCTGTGGGATCCAAATAAAAAAAAAATCAATTAAAGTTATTGACTTACATCAATGGTATCTTATCCGAAATTCTACAGTACATTACCTCCACAACTCCAGAAATAACTAACAATACCAATTTATCATTATTTAAAAGAAACGTATCAAACAACACTTTAGTACTGTGAATACTTGAGCTTCTGGAAATCGGCAGTGAATTGAAACGTATTTTACGATAATAAAGCACGTAATACCTGACGAATATAGCCGCGGTCACATCTGTAACATAATCACAATAACGATTTCAGTTGAGATTGTAAACTCCAGCAAAAACTTCGTTCAAAATTCGGCAAATTGGCGTATTTCGGTATGTCCAGTAAAATACGGGTCAAATGATGACCCTTTTTTTAAATCTTTTTATGAGACTCGTGGGGAAAATCCAGTCTGTTCCAAGAACGTAACATGAAAAGTGTTCAAAATCTTTTGAATATGCTTCCAATTAGGAAGAAATCATATTTACGATCAGACGACGTGAGTGTGGGGTGACATAAGTCGAAGAGTTATTGTATTTTTCAGATATTTTTATGAATAAAAAACCTCAAAAGAGAATAGATTTTATTCAAGATTATGTTAAGTTTTATAAATATAAAACTTTTCAAATCTGCTGATCAATCGAATAACTTAGGAGGAACATGGAAAAACTTTTCATTCCTGATTCTCGTATCAATATCGACATTTAATACTTTTAAAGTTCAACATAGACTCGAACGAGAAAAGAAAAACTTCCGTCGAAAATGTTTTTTTTTCTGGAACATCCACGGAATCGGCGAGATTTTCCACTTTATGTTCCCAAAGAAACGAGAGCGTATGCTATCAAGGAACTTTCGGGCTCGTGGAGAATTTCCGATGTTCTCGAATATCCAATTAGAAAGGATGGAGAATAGTTTCAGCCGTTCATTTGAATAACCTACGCAAACAAATTAGTGGCGAAAGTGGCTGAAATCGAAGACAAAATGAATTTGGCGCAGTAATTTAAAACTCATCTCTTCGAGCAGTTAGTTATTACACGCACGCACATAGGCACATACACGCACGCGTGTGCGCTCGAAGAAATAACTTTTAAGAAAACTCTTCACTTGAAATTACCATGATGGAACGGATGTGTGTTTAACAGAGGCATCAAATTACAGAAGATGTCGGGTAAATAATTTGAAACAAATTTAATTGATCGAATCCCACTTAATCTCTAACTGAAAATAATGAGATTCATTTCATTTATTGTAATAATGTCCAACAATAAGACACCAGTTTTCCGGTGACATCTACAGAACGCGCAAACAAAGTAGATGTTCGAAGATTCATAAATTTTTCATCAGATCAGTAGCTAATGTACACCGTACATGTCCGAATTCCGAGTAAATCACCGGCAAAAACGTGACCAAGATTTTTTGGTTAATGGAGCATTTCCCGGATGGCATGTGCCTCAAAAAGCGTGATTGTGATGAGCAAATGACACATCCTGGCTACGGTGCATCTTTCGTGAAGGGAGCTGGTCATGATTAGAGGGGATATATGTGTGTTTTATTGGCGTTTTTTATTGGGACACATGTCTTAGTTGTATTGTAATAATGCTTAAAATACAATAAACAACTAAGTTATATTTATTCAAATCAATTTTGTGTGAAAGATATTAATAAAATAATAAATGTCCACGGGACATATATGCCCCAGAGTAGCGAAAATGTTAATGTACAGTAGTGTGTTGAGGAGTATACGAACGCTCCCCGAAATTATTAGAGACTTATTTTCTCCGGGAAAATTATTTCTTTTATTCAATATTGACGTTTTTTCTTCATTAACTCTGAAGAGTTGTTTTGATTTTTTTTCTCTTATTAATTTTGAATTTTTTTTTCTTTCACTGATTAACAAAAAAAATTGACTCTTTTTTTTTTTCCTCAGTTTTGAACTCTTTCATTTTTTAAAATTAATTCACTTTTATTAATTCTAATTTTTGTGTTTTTTCCCGTATTCATTTTTGATTTTTTTTTTTAAATTTTCTGCTTTTATTCATTCTGAAATGACTTTTGCATTTTTATATCATAAAGCCTGAACTTTTCTTATTGTTTTTTCTTTTGTTTATACTGGATAGTTAATACTTCTTATTTTTGAAATATATGACACACATAATTGTTATGGGCATCTTTTTTCCTCAAGCCACCTTTTTGGGCATTTTGCATGTTGTGGCTTTGTTTTTGTATTTGCATTTGGATTTCTTTTATACATAAATTCCATAAATATTTTTTCGTTATTTTATTTTATTTTTTTAATTCTGAATTTTTTTCTATTTTTTTTATTTATTATGAATTTTTTTTACTTATTTCAATAATTTTGAACTTATTTTCATTATTTTCCATAAATTCTGAAATTTTTGTTGATTTTTTATCAATTTTGAAATTATTTTCAATAATTATAAATTTTCATCCGTTATGAATAAGCCTGTCACTAATTTTTGAAATTGTAAATATGAATAACTCTGAAATTATTTTTTTCTTTAAGCAATTAAGTATTCTTCGACATCTGTAACGATGAATGCTTTTTTTCAGTTTGTTGATTCTTTCCTGACTAGAACTGATGGGCTCACTAGAACAGCCCTGGGCCTGGCGACGCATGAAAGGTATAACGTTAAATTTAAATCTGGAGCAGTGTAGCTCTCAACGTTGGGCGGGTTTTGTAGAATTTTTGATCAAGTTGAATTTGTACTTTAAGTGTTTCATTGAATGTTGCATAATTATTTTAAAAATGGTCTTCAGGCCATGCCCTGGGGATCACACACTGCCTTACACCAGAGGTCTTCAACATTTCAGAGAGGCATTGCGGAAATCAAAATTATCCATGAAGCCTGATGGCAATTAAATAATATCACGGTATTCTCCATTATTAGACCATTTTCTTCAAATTATTTAAAATTTTTATTTACTTTAAAATTATTTCTTCCGTTAAATTTGAATTTTTATTTATTTTGAAACAAGGTATTTTTTTCCCCAGATTCCAATCATTTTTTATTAATTATTTATTTTGTTCTTTCTGAAATTCGTCCAGACAATTCTGAAGTCTTTTTTATAAATTGTAAATTTTCATCAACTATGAAATTATTTCTTTCGCCAATTCCTTTTCTTTCATGAATTTAGACTTTGGAAAATTTCAGAAATTCCTTTCGATAATTCTGAAATTATTTCTTTTAGTGATTCCGTAACTATTTTTTCATTAATCATAAATCTTCATCAACTATGAAAATATTTTCTTCATTGAGGTTATTTCAGCCTTTTTTGTAAGTTCTGTAATTATCTATACCTTTTAGATGCCAATATTTTCCCCTCTCGAAATACTGCACATGAAATCATTAATGTTAAAAAGTATTTTTGCTCCAATTTCATCACGCGCGAATTCGTTACGACAGCCCTTTTAATGTATCGAATACATCACTATTGAATATGCAAATTCTCATAGTTCCAAATATTAGACTATCGTCCTCATAGATCTAAATACAGCAGTGCAAATTTCAGTGTCCACCTCTCTTTAACGATTTTTAGTAATTTAATAGTGTTTCTAAGTAGCTACTTTCTCAACATGGTCAGCGGGACACGGCAAAGTACTTGGAGGGCCACATTTGACCCGCGGAAAATGGTTTGAAGACCTCTGCCTTATACGATGGAAACATGTCTTATAAAGAAGTGGTGTAGCTGTCCTAGCACAGTACCGAAGCCAACTAGAGAAAACTATTTTATATTAGTGATTTCGGTCTCTTTATATAAAATGATTTGATAAGTTGAATTTTCTGTTGCATTTTGAGACACAAATATTTGATAATCTACAGTGGAGATCGCATGTGGAAAAATACAATAGTTCCTCGAAATTTTTCCGATTGAATAAAATTGTTATAGATAATTTACCACTTTAAATTTTACAATTTTATGACACTAATTATCTATACATATTTTTCTTAATTTCACAAATTTATCTATTAAGATGGAAGCATCTTTTATTTTGTCAATGTTATCTTTTTCGTCAAATCGATCATTTTACACTAATTAGCTGGAAAAAAAAATCGAAAGCGAAACATAACCGGAAGATAGAAACCATCGATTAAATGGCCCAGATGTAAAAAAAAAAAAACATATTAGATTTTTTCTCATACTTTCTTGATGTATATTCATGCGCTTATAAACGATTAAGGTGGATGAAATATTATCACGTGGCTCTGGGAATCAGTATCTCGTTAATGGCATATTAATGGAGATCGTGACCCCCGATATCACGTTATAATGGATTGCTTGTAATCGACTCTGACTGTCAAACTAATGATAATCACTTCGTGGGAAATTTTCTTTTCTATATGGTTTTTTCGAAACATTATTATTCAAGACCTTATAATAGATTTCCGTTCAACACGTTGCAACTTCCGCAAAGGAGCAATTTTTTTAAATAAAATAAAAAGAACATTCCACATCATTATCCTCTCCTGGCGGTGTTAGAAATATAAGGCAAATTGAGCCATATATAGGTCTGGGTAGTACCCCGTCAACGAAAATACGATCAATTTCTGACGTGATCGGGGAAAGATCAATAGCGTAAAAATCTACAATATGTTTGTATGGAATCGAAATAATATAATTTGTAGCATACATGAATTGTAATTTTTTTAGCTTTTTAATGATTTTCGTTATTCCGTTCTATCCTAAAAATAATCTAGTTATTTTGGAAAACTTAAGAATCTCAATTAGCCAGACCATATATTAACAAATCCTACATTGATACCAGTTGCAGAGACGTTTCGAGTGCCGTAATTGGTCAAATGAGAGACGAAAGAAGCATTATGTCACATTCGGCCGAATTCTTAGCGATGTCCACGATTCAAGGCAAACAGAGAGAAAGAGAATGACAATTCTATATTTTCCCTTTTCCTTATCGTTCTTTTTACTTTCTTGCGTAATTTCCAGGGTGATGTGTCAGAAGAGGCGAGAAATTATGCTTGTTTATAGTCCTATATTTTACGAGACAGAAAATTTTCATATATTAACCAGATCGTGAAAAAAGTGATTGCTTCCATCGCTTCTTCTGGTTCCACGATTGTTAGACAAACTCTTCCATTTTAATCTTAAATTTCATCATTTGATTTTTTCAACTTATGCAAAGGATTGAAAAAAATAACTATTCAGCCTTCATGTTAAGCTCCGGCTTAACTTCTTCCTTCACTTCACTGTGACCACTGACAGTATTTCAAATTTTTTCTTTACTCATACCAATGTAAAGAATGCATATAAATATGCAGCGAGCCAGTAAGGCTACCTCTCGTACATCAAACCACTTTTTAGGAGTTCATGAATTTGAAAACGCATTCGACAGGTTCATTCCTGACCATAAGTATTATTACAACTCAAAAGAATGGAGGTAATTCTAAGACGACTGTATGAGGTGTGGCTGACATACATAAAAAATCGAATTACTGCTATTGGAGGGTCTGGGCTATTTTTTCATGATCTTCAAGAATCGGCTGCAAACTGTAAATCTCAGTCTCAATTCTTCCGGTTGGCATAAAATTACCACGATGTGGCTAAATATAAAGCGTGATATATCCATTCCACTTGGCCGCATTTTAATGGCGAACCGTTGATTCCAGGTATTTCAATTTAGAGAAAGTACCTAAATAACGTGTAGACTTCGGATGCGTCATTCATATAGTTCAATCTAATATAGTTATTGTATAGAGTTATTAAAGTACAAAAAACTAACTCTTCATAGGGACACGCTGTCCTCAAAACCCCAATAAGAAAGTTATAACTTCCAATTACAAAGTTGTTACCTGTCTCTTCTGCGGCCAAAAAAAAAAAACGTCCACGTGATATTGTAAGTGCAATATTCGTAAAGATATTTGAATTGAAAAATCTGAGGGAAAAATTAGAAAAAAAACGGCATAAACTAACAGACAACGTATTTTCCCTGAATCATGTTGTTCTTCCCCAACTTTTTCTCCCCATTTTTAAATTCAAATATTTCTTCGGATATTGAGCTTAGAAACGTGTGGATTTCTTTCTTTTTTTGCAGACCTCAAAGAGACAGGGCAATAACTTTCTAATTGGTTATTTATGACAGAGTGTCTGTATAAAAAGATATATACAGTCGAATCCCGTTATAACGAACTCCAAGAGACTGGAGAAATCACTTCGTTATAACGAAATTTTGTTATAAAGGAATTTCAGGTTGTTTGCATTGTTCCTAAGTTTGAGGGATTAGAAAAGTGTTCGTTGAAACGAGATTTTCGCTATAATGGTATTCGTTAAAACGGGATATTCGACTGTATTTTATAATTTGTACAACCCCTTGAAAAATGAATGGTGTATCTGATTCTACGCGTTATTTAGATACTTTTTCTAATTGGAATTATGCTTGTATAGAGTCATTGCTTCGCTGTAAAATGTGGCAAGGGGAAATTTGAGTGATCACCCGGTATATTAAAGGAACCAATAATTGTCATATTTTGTGAAATTTATTTACTTAACACTTATTTTAAGTGGAAGTGTATTTAATGAAATATTGCGCCAGTTTGTAGGAATAAATATGCCTTTCATGCATCTCCGGTAATTTTGTGTATTGCACCATCTATCGAACATAGATGACATTGAATATGCCATGGAATGCCAACCTCACCGATATTAGTATCGTGTTATTCCAAGTATGGTTTAATTTTTATTTTTTGAGATTTATATCTATTATTTGGTATTTTGTAGGATGCGAATACTGAACCAAAGAGGGGTGGGGGTGGGATAGATGTCACTTCTAAGATTCGGTACCATAGATGTTTTATAGATGGCGCGCCAAACAAGATAAAATTATTGAGTTTAAAAACATATATCAACGGTGTTTCGTGTGTTGTTTTTTTCAATACATCGCTGTTTCAAAATACCTTCAATGCTATAAAACTATTATCCTGACCGAAATATTTCTTTTCTCTTAGAAATCCATACTTACGTTAGGTTTAGCTTCTCCTTATATGCATATCGTATATCGTTTTCTAGAAAAAACATTATCCGAACACACAACATGATAAGTTTGCATTTCTTGCTCTGTTCTCAGTCTGAAATCATTCAGAAGCTCTAGGGAAATATACCCAGCAGCAATTATTACTGGTCCACGCAAATTCAGGGGTACAATAATCGTTGGGAGCATGCATGTTCGGCATGATGTGCAATAAAAGTGAACAACTCACCGTAAAGTCAACATATTCCCACATCGATTCGAACTTCTGCTGTTCCCCAACGACGTAAGCGCAATCGATTCGGTCGGTAAAATAAAAGTAACTAGAATACCTCAACTAAAGCATCCATTTGAATACTTTGAAAATAAAAATACATACACAGAAATATGTATCTGGAGAATAAGAAGAAAAGGAATCCGTACTGAAAAGGAATGGCACATACTTCGGAGCATAAGTTAGGATTTATGTATTGATCGGTTATTGGTCGACGTGAATTTGTATACGTTTGTATTTTCCGGTTCCAAAAAAAAGAATAATTTATTTTATTTTATGTAGTTATTTATTTATTTATTTTTCTTCCGGAAATAAAAATAAAATACGATTCGTAAAAGAAAATCGCATTCGTCTGGATGAAGAATTGAACGGAATCGAAGGAATAAAAAGAGAAATTTATTATGGATTTTGGAAGGAAAAGAAATTATTATTTGTCTACATTTATTTATTTGGCATTTTTTTACGATTTTTCTATATTCGCTAGTCCCCCCACCCAGAAGATTTGGGAAACAGAAAAGTGATTCATGAAACTGTTTTCAATGAAGTACGAAAGGAAAAAGTTTTACTTCTGTTATAAAGTCTCAAAGTAATGTTTCCATGAAAACTTATTCAAATTTCTTTACGTTTATGTTGTCTTATACAGATAGAATTTATGAATTGACTAAGGGTAATTTTCTTGTGTTTTCAATCAAATATTTCAAAGTTTTTCTTGTGAAACATTATAATTTTTGATTGTTCAAAAAAAAGTTTCAATATGATCAATCACGTATCCCAAGACATGTTTAAGATGAGTTCAGAGAGTTAGTAGACATCCATGCTCGAACCCAGATCTGCACAGTCAGAAGCTCGCTCTCAAACCACTAGGCTGCCAGGCGGCATTTGATTGATGTTGTTAAGCTGTTCTTTTATTAGAGAGATGTAGTGTGAAAAGGTTATTTTTGTGAAATATATGTGCCTATAGGAATGATTGTGTTTGTTACCGCTATAGGCTGACGTGACATATTTTGAGGGATCAACCCAATGATTTCCTCCGTCCCCAGTGAGCTTAAATTTAAGTTCTCGCACTTTTTCAAATATTAGTATGATGGAACATATTCCAGATCTCATTCTCAAAATTGATCGCTCTCACTCCAGTCATGCGTGATGGTTCGCTTTTCTCTGGCGAAAGACGGAGGGTAGATATCATTTCTTTAGAACTGCTCCAAAGATAATTATCTTCAAATATACACCGTTTAAAATCTATCTTTCAATTAGTATGTATCTATCTTTAAAATTGTTTGCGTGAAATCCAATATCAATCTTGAAAATTACTATCAAACATCTGTCTTTAAAATTGCAATCCAATGTCTATCTTTAAAATCACAAAACTACAACCCAATATCTATGTCTAAAAATACAATCCAATATTTATTTTTTATAACAAAATTAAATTTTTATTTTTAAATCCAAAACCAAATTTTCATCTTTAAAATAAATCACAATCCAATATATATCTTTAAAATTACAATCCAATATTTAATTTTGAAAATACAATTCAATATTTAATTTTGAAAATACAATCCAATATTTAATTTTGAAAATACAATCCAATATTTAATTTTGAAAATACAATCCAATATTTAATTTTGAAAATACAATCCAATATTTAATTTTGAAAATACAATCCAATATATGTATGTTTAAACTTCTGATCCGAATTTTGAATCGGTATTGGTTTTTACAATTAGAATCCAGTATTTAACTTTGAAATCAAAATCCCATATTAATTTTAAAAATTGCAATCCAATATCCATCTCACAATCAGAAATCCATATACAGATTGCCTCCAAATAGTTTATTACAGAATTATGTGTTCCACATGATCACCACCACCACAGGGGATAACACATTCAGATGAGTCACAAATCCAACAATGGCTGAGTGCAGCCGGTCCGGGTGTATACATGAAAACTCTCGCCGGATCACATCTTTAAGTTCCGACAGATTGGATGGACCGGATCGGTGCACTTTTCTTTGACTAGTGTTCGTCAGCGCTACCTATCGAATGTTTAGGTTTTTTTTCCTGTCAAAAAAATTCCCATGACCTAACGATGTAAACACTGCAAAACATTTTTTTTTCGATTTCGGTTATTTTTGCTGCTTCTATGGATTTTTAAAGTTTCTACAGACTTCTTGCCCATCCTGTATATCGATTTTTCGTTGAAGAGAAATAATTTAAATTGAAATAATATTTTCGACAATTAAAATTGTCAAGTTTTCGCAGCAGTTTTGGATGACTTCAGAAACACGGAAACAAAATGAATTTCCTGTATACCGGGTGTCCTGTAGGTGTTAATGCGGCTTTTATCTCGTAAATCGACCGTCTTCGAGGTATGATTCCAGTGTATAAAATGCCCGTAAGCCGATAAAAAACTACCATGAACCAAATTTGAGTGAAATTAGTGTTTCAGAAAATTAAAAAAAATCTAAATTTGTACACCGTACCCTTGTCTTCTAACTTCTAATTAAAAAGTTGTTTCCCCTGAGGACAACATAAAAAAAAAATATCCATGTTTCTACATGCAATATTCGCTAAGATATTTGAATTGAAAAATCGGAGAAAAGTTATGAAAGATCAGGAAACCCCTAACAGACACAGCGCTCCTCTCCCTCATTTATGTTGTCGTTTCCCAACATTTCTCCGATTTCTGAGTTTGAATATTTCAACGAATATTGCACTTAGAAATTTGGATTTTTTTGTTGGTCTTAAAGAGATACAGGGTAACAACATTCTAATTGGAAGTTAGAGGACAGGGGACCGTACTAAAATTTAGCTTTTTTTATTTTGTTACACACTGTGTTTTCACTCTCAAAACTGGTAATTTTTGAACGTCTTTTGAGCATTTTTTTAAACTGGAATCCTACCTCTACGAAGCGCGATTGGTGAGCTAAAAGCAGCATTAGCACTTGCAATACACACTGTATAATCTGAAGTTGTAAATACGACTGCCGAATTCAAAGCAAAAGAAGAAAAAAAAAACATAACGATATTTTCTAAAATGAACCATAAAATATAGACAATTTTGCTCACTTTGTGCTTCTTTTCGACACGGTAAAGTCAGAAGGGGAAAAAAAAAATCATATCTACAGTAGTGTATATCGAGCATGAAAGCACAATCATAAAACACGGAGAAATAGCGTTGCTAAGCTCCCCTCCGGTCGTAAAAACCACAGGGTCAAACAAAAGACAATAAAATAAATGATCGTGTTCAACATCTGGGGGCCATGCGATGGACAAGACCACCGCCCACTGCCGAGCCAATGTCATCAACCCTTGTTTTATTTCTGTACGGAATGTAGAAAAATTCCTTCCTGAACGGAAATGAAAAAAAATCTACTTTTATTTACTATATTTTTTTCGGTTTTTTTTTTTTTTCATTTTGGTTTCATTCATTTTCTTTCAAAAGTATTTCTCCGGAATTTGGGGAACGTATATTTAAGAGATGTCTCCATGTAATTAGTCCACGAAAGCGTCGGCTTACGGAAACTTTACACCCGACATTGCGCCCTTAGCACGCTTCGGTCCCAGTGCATTTCGTCCCTGGCATTTCGCTTGCCCTCGTATTAGTGACCAAGTGAGTGTTCGAGGGATTTGGACGTTTACCCCCCTCCCCCAACATTTCCCCTTACACTGACCGTATGAGTGACCAAGTAGGCGAATGCATACGTGCCCAAGTGAGTGGTCGTATGAGTGACCAACTGAGTTGAACATTTCACCTTGACATATCACCTGCTCTCAGACCATATGAATGACTGCAGGAGTGGCAAAGTAAGCGACTGTATGAATGACCGTAAGAGTGACCAAGTAAGTTACTGTATGAGTGACCGTAAGTGTGACCAAGTAAGTGACTGTATGAGTGACCGTAAGAGTGACCAAGTAAGCCACCGTATGAGTGACCGTAAGAGTGATCAAGTAAGCCACTGTATGAGTGACCAAGTAAGCCACTGTATGCGTGACCAAGTGAGTGTTCGTACGAGTGATCAATTGAGTTGGACATTTCACCTGCCCTGACCATATGAATGACTGCAGGAGTAACCAAGTAAGCGACTGTATGAGTTTCCAAGTCCATGATGATATGAGTGACCAAGTGAGTGACCGTATGAGTGATCAAGTAAGTGACTGTATGAGTTGCCAAGTCCATGATGATATGAGTGACCAAGTGAGTGACCGTATGAGTGATCAAGTAAGTGAATGTATGCGTGACCAAGTGAGTGTTCGTATGAGGGATCAATTGAGTTGAGAACATTTCAACCTGACATTTCACCTGCCCTGACCATATGAATGACTGCAGGAATAACCAAGTAAGTGACTGTATGAGCCGCCAAGGGCATGATGATATGACTGACCAAGTGAGTGACTGTATGAGCCGCCAAGGGCATGATGATATGACTGACCAAGTGAGTGACTGTATGACCCACCAAGGGCATGATGATATGACTGACCAAGTGAGTGACTGTATGAGCCGCCAAGGGCATGATGATATGACTGACCAAATGAGTGACTGTATGAGTGGCCAAATGAGTTGGACATTTTAATCTGACATTTCGCCTGCGCTGACCGTATCAGTAACCGTACGAATGACTGCAGGAGTGACAAAGGGAGTGACCATGTGGGTGATCAGTTGAGTGACCATGTGGGTGATCAAATGAGTTGGGCATTTCACACTGACATTTCGTCTGCCGGAAAATTTTTTCATCGGTTAATGGATTTTCGTTAAATATATAAATATCGTTTTCAGTAAAATAATTTACAATACATTATTTTAACAACCCGCTAAGTATTAAAGTTTTCTTGTGCAAATCACAACCATTAAAAATCAAAATCTACAAGAAAATTCAAATTTTTGTTCGACGAAAGCAGAAAAATGGTGATGGCGACTCGGAAAATAGACGAGAACAAAGAACCAAATACTCTACGCAGCTTGAGATTCAATGAATACAAACTTACAAGAATCATTTATATCTCCTGGAAAAAAAAAAAAAAACAGGAAAGCCCGGGGAAAAAAAAGTATTTTCTGGTTTCATTTCCTGTTTCCCAATTTAGGAAAAAAACGGAAGTTTTTTTTCTTGGTATTTTACTTGAAAAGAAAACTATCTAAAAATACTATCAATTTAAATTCCGATGGGAGAGAAATATAATTAAAGTAAATAGCCTATGGTTTTTTGTTATATATATATATATATATATATATATATATATATATATATATATTTTTTTTTTATATTTCCTTGTAGAATTTTCTGGAACATCTGAGAGAGAAAAAGAGCATCATATTTCATTCCTTTCTCTCACTTTCTCTCTCTCTGCACCTTTTCCGGTTTCGCCAGAGGCGTATCACATTGCTTACTATCAGCTATCCACTTTTTCATTTCCATTGTTGAAAATGTTGGTGTTTTTTTCATCTCAAGAAAGAAAGGGGAAAAAAATGTTATTTCGTTTGATCATCATCACCAACAACAACAACAACAACGAATAATGAAAAGTAAAAGAAATTGCGAAAATGAGATATAATAACTCTTGAAAATTGTGGAAATCTGTATAGTTTCGCTCTTTTGGGTTGTTTTTTTGAGTAGAAAAATCGGTCTTCTTTTCATTGTATATAAGAAAGAGATATAATGAATGCGCTGTTCCGGTCGACGATACCCTGATTTAAAAAAAAATTTTTTTTACCTCTCAGTAACAGAAGATTACTAGTCAAAAGCTGGGTTATCCTAAGAGCAGGTTCCTACAGCGCGTGCACCGTGAAAACGCTGATTGGTCGGAAAAACGTGAATTTCAGGTTTTTCATACCGATCAACATTTTCACGCTGCACACGCCGCAGATATTCTACTCCTAGGAAAACCCGGCGTAAACTCATATAGTTCTATCGCATCACAGTGATTTGTCTGAGTCACTCATGAAATATCTGCAGATAATGATTAAAGAAACCATGAGTTTTCTCGGAGGGGATCCAAAAATTTCGCTTCCGACACTTAGCCCGTGATGCGGCCATGAGCTTGGTCATTCATACACCCATGCGCTTGGTCATTCATATGGTTAGTCAGCTGGAAATGCGCTTCACTTTGTCACTCATGTGGTCATGCGCTTGGTCACTCACACAGTTTCTTACGTGGTCAGTGATACAGTTATTTGGACAATCATGCGGTGATGTGCTTGGTAACTGATATAGTCATGTGCGTGGTCACTGATGCACTCACTTACTTGAACAATCATGCAGTCAAGTGCTTGGTCACTCACACAGTGAGTGTTACTTGGTCACTCATGTGGTCACTCAGACGGTTAGGGAAAGCAAAAGTCAATGTCCAACACACTTTATCACTCACTTCGTCACTGATACGATCAGGGCAGAAGAAATGTCGGTGTGAAATGCGTGGGATAAATAACCAACTCACTTGATCATTCATGCCTCCTCTTCCATGGTCACTTACCGACTGACTTTATCACTCATACGGTCACTCACTTATTACTCACTTGGTTTGGGGAGGTAGAATGTCAGAGGCGAAGTTTCCTTGAACGAAATGTTGGGGGCAAAGTTTACATAAATCCTCTAGAATAGAGTTTACACACTATACGCAAGGAAGGTTTGATAAGTAAAGTAAACGGGGGGCTTATATGACAAATTCTATTTCATTTTTAAAAACCGTCTCCTTCAAGCTTCACAAAATTTTGCCCAATGTTTTTAAAATTTCTTCATTCCCGTCAGAAAATACCGTCTTCCTCAAAAAAGCCATATATAGCTGCGATGGCCTCTTCATTTGATGGGAAATAATCCACTGCGCCAAACTTTCAAGTTTAGGAACAGGAAAAAAGTCCAAATTTGTAGAATTCATTGTTGCGGAACATAATTCGTGCAATTTGGCCATTCCAATGATGAATCTGTGAAGCAGGACATTGTCTTAATGAAATAAGACTTTATTTGTGTGACAGTTTTTTCTGTTTCAACTGCAGCTGTTCTTTCATATTTCCCAAAAGTATGGCATAATGTTATCTTATGTCTGACCTTTCTGGAAATAGTCTATGTAGACATTGTTTCGAAAATCCTTAAAAATTGTGGCCATCACCTTCCAGCTTTTGCTTTGTTTAGTGTCATTTCATCACGCTGCATCAGCTGCTTTCATTGTAGTTTTGACGCTAGTGTGTAGTGGGGAATCCATGTTCTATTGAGATGCCCACAACATCAGCTATAGCCATCTAAAGAACTTCAATCTGCGATCTTCCTAATGATGATTCTGGGTGTAGGTGAATTTGTACGAAACTTCTCGGAAGCCCCTACAACTCAAGTTTGGGTAGCAAACCAAAGGTTAAGAAACAGCTGTTCTGTGTGGTTAAGGAGGCCCCCCAATCTCTCCCCTTGTCTTTCAGAATTTTCTCCGACACTACTGCACCATCCGGGACAATGGGCTAAAATCACGTAAGTGACAGAGCCTGGTAGTGCTCGGTCTGTTCTTCTTTGTTCTATGCTTTAGTTAAAAAAAAACACTTTTGCGAGTTTTTCTCAATATTTCCACGAATAGTAACCCGTATATAATCTGCATTTAAATCCTTACCAGAGAAATATATCTGAGGTTTTGTTTTTGTAATTATCTTCCACTTTTATTTTTCTGAGGACAATTTTAATTTTTCCGCTCCAATTCGTAATTTTTTTTTGTTAGCACAAACCAAGTTTCTTTGCCCATTTCCTAAATTATACGAAAAATAATTCTCGAAAGTATATCGCGTCTCCTACAGAAATTGCCGTTCCATAACGATCTGTCTGTAGGAGAAGGAAAAAGTTTTTCCACTTTTCTCGTGATCATTAATCTATGTAATCAAGCGGTTATAGCGTGCTTTCTCGTTATTTAGTAAAAGGATGCGGTACTTTTACCGGGTAGGCAATTAAACATAATCTGCGCGCTTGCATTGTTTTCTTTGAGAAAGCAAGTTTTCAGATATATTACAAGCGTAAAAGCACAAGTTTCCGTTGGAGAGGAAAACTTTCTTCTTAGCGCTTTGCTCGTTTTCTTTTGTTAAGCTGCCTGCCGTGTAATAATTTTGAGAAACAACGCACGAAACACTTTCAAGAACGTTTATGAACAGTACGCGAGCAATTCGAAATTGAAATAAGTAATCCCATCGTTTTTGGAAGGTTTCTCGTTTTTTAATATATTTTTAATTGAGTATTGAACACATGCATGTGAGAAAATATTTTGAGGGTATTGAGAGAAACTGCTACTTCACCACAAACCAATCTGGTCACAACTCGCGATACAGAAATTTGCTACCAGTAGAGTTGGGACTGAAATGGAGATGTCATCTACGGGTGGTCACCTCAGGTTCGCCGTAAAAGAGTTGTTATGTATCGTCACCTTATAATGAAAACCTCGTACATCAATATTTTTCGAAAATGTGTTTTTGGCAGTTTAAGATTGAGAAAATAATGTCTCATCTATTACATTTTTTGAAAAAAAAAAATCGACAATTTATAGAGAAAACAATGAACCCCTTTTCCGTGGTATTCAATGGGACGTCCCATCATTTTTTTACTTTTCCAGTGAAGTTCCTGATTTTAGATGTACGAGGGTTTCATTTTAAGGTGACGACATGTTCTCTTTCCCAGGATCGAACCCGCTGTTATGTATGGAACGTTAAGCCTTCCAATTAAGGCGGTGGGGGGGGGGAGTCGTGATTGTAATGAAAATTACACTTTAAACACACAATTGAAATCTTCAAAAAGCGAGACGAAAGAGAATAGATTTAAATCATAAAATTTGTATTATGGCACGTTAAAGGTTCGTTCATTACATGTATTATGTTAAGAAAGATATACCCAGGCTTTTTAAGCGCTAGCGTTTGGGGAGGACAGTTCAAGTTTAAGATGGATTCATGTTAAGTTGTACTTGCTTGAGAGCAGGTCCTTCCAGATGCATTATGGAGTCCAGCTTCGAAGACTGGCGCTCAATATGCTGTCGATCTTCTCCTGCAGTCAGCCATTTTCGGCCGTGGAGTTCTGGGATTGTGGTGCCTCCACTTCAGCGTAGGTTCTTCGTTTTCTGCAATTTTCGTTCCGATTCTCAATCCTCTTAGCATCAGCAGCATAGGTGAGCAGGGTTCTTCGCGTAGGCTTCGTTATTTCTTTAGTTACATAGAGGGGTAGATTTTTTTTTTATTACTAACGATGATTACGGAGCCGAAGTAAAAGAAACCTCGCTCGCGCAATCGTAGCCGGAGCAAGAACGAGGAAAAAAGGGGACAAAACATCGGACGAAACTTTATGATTCAGAAAAACATGTAGTTCAAATTTTCGTCATTGGAGTGCGCTACTCAAACACAAATCTCTCTCTATGGAAATATGCAAACCAGAGTACTATAAAATGCATGGTGGTGATTAACAGCTCATTTCTGAGTTTTCATATATATATCAATGGAACCCACTTAAGATTCTCCTTGTGATGCTGACGTGTGGAAAAAGAACTATCGATGAAGTTAGGTAGATAGATAGATAGATTGAACCGCCCAGAGGTCCATTCAACGCAACTTACTTTCGTTACCTCAAACCGCGGGCACCTTCGTGTGAGGTAGATGAGCATCATACCATAGCCTCACTCGGGAACTTGAGAAACTGCAACGATTCCCAAATACACCTACACTTTTTTTCTCAACATAGCTTGCTTAGCAGAAACCTCAAATCTTGCAGTATAACAAAAATAACTAAGTGCCATCTAACATCAATTTGTATCTCGAGCTGATTGCTGAACTCCCTGCGCTGCTTCCTTCCCGTGAGGGTACATAATCCTTTTACGAATTTATAAAAGGTATTCGAAGCATGAAAATTTGAAAACTTTTGTATAACTTACCAATATCGAACACACAGGGTGATACACCGCGCATAGTTGGATCTGTTGGTCTCATTCTTATACGCCCATCATCGTTTGAACCGATGGTGATAAAAACCATACTTTCAATTAGAAAAGTATTCTAATAACGCGCCCATTTTAGATACGTCATTCTTTCTACATATACCAAGGTACAAAATTTAGTTTTTCACACGGTCCCCCGTCTTATAAATTTCAAAAAGACAGGCGTTAAGCCTCCATGCTCAAAAATCAGGCTCTTTTTTAAATAAAATATTAACCCAGATATTTTTGCTCAAAATAACTGAAACTGAAAGAAAGAGCAGTAAAATTTAGGGGCAAACTTGAAAGAAAAAATCCAAAGCATTTTTTTTTTTTTGCAGTTTATCAAAACGTTTCAACATTCAGAGATGCTCTCTTAATTTTCGTTCTCGTCTCGGCAAATATTGAACTAAAAACATGAAATTTTTTGGTGGGCAGACATGACTGCAAGTCTCTAATTGGAAGTGGTGGGGGGGGGGAGAAGTATATTTTGTATCTCATTTCATAGTAAAAATTATATTTATTATTTGTATATTATTTCACCAAGTAAAACAAATGACATATCTGAAATTGGGTCTTTGTTCGGATACATTTTCTAACTAAAAGTGTTTTTATCACCAACGGTTCAAGAGTTAAGGTGTGCGTGTCGATAAAACTCTCTCTCTTTACATTCTGTAGATTCTTTGACAATAAGACTAATTTAAAAATTTTAAAACGCCCAGTTAGTGGATGTGCTATTTAAAGATTGGTTCCACGCATTTTTTTGTTTGTAAGAAAAAATTTGTATAAGTGTCAGTACACTGGTTTTTGTGATTTGTAGAGAAAACGATTCTCTGCTTGCAAGGTAGGTTTAAAGATTCCTTGTTTGTCACATTTGATAAAGAAGCATAATTAAATAAGTACAACAACTTCACAAATCGGGAAAAGTCTTCAACATAACGATTTCTAAAGATTTACTCTGAAACGACATAGTTCAACAGACAAAAATTCTGCTGGGTTTATGGAAATAAATGCACACCAATAAAAGGATGAACCTCTCCCCCAAATTATAGGAATTATAATCATGGATACAAAGCGAAGATAATTTGAAAAAAATAAATGTCACATTCTTCTGTGGGAATCGAACCCAAGGAACACATTTTTCCCTGGTTAAAGATTGTTTGTCCCCTGTAGCTTGATGGTAGAGCCTGTAGCTTGATGGTAGAGAGACGGAAAGTGCGGGGTTGGTGGTTCGATTCCCCACAAAAAGGAATGTCACTTTTCTTTCCAATTATCTTCGCTTTTTTATCTGGTTATTGTATTTGGTAATCTTATAGATGCATCTCCGACCCACACCACTGTAGTATACAGACAGACATGACCGCCCAGAGAGACCATCTTGGGATGGTTTGCGCTCTTTCCCAAAGGGATGGACGGTCTCGGAGAGCACTGTAGTATACAGGAAAATTAATAAACCTTCACGCTACAATACTGCACTCGAGTGGCAAGATGCTCACAATAATCGAAGGGAGAAACGGGATAAATCCTCGAGTAGATTGCCATGAAGGGCCAGGTTGCAGAGGCGCCACTTTCTTAATGTCCGTCGTCTGGTATCTTGCTAAAGATACAGATCTAGAGCCTTCAACCAAGCACTGATTGTACTTGGTAAATCAAAACCGTTTTGATGATAAATGTCATGGATGGTAATGTCATGTACTGAGGAGGACACGTAAATAAGAAAACATGCATAGAAAAACTCTCACGGCGTTAATTGTAATTACAGAGATTTCTCAAAATATTTATTCGTTTATTTGGCAGTCAAATAATTAATTTATTCAGCATATAGAAAATACATTCAGGACTATTTCGAATTTATATGTATATATATATAAATTAAAATAATCGAGGTTTAAGGAAAAAAAAACCACTCATCACCCCAAGAGACGGACAAACCCGTATTCTCAATTAATATTCGATTTACATTATTTCTTCAATCACGAATGTAAATCACTCCAGCCAGTGAGGCCAAGCATGTTATTATAATAATAAACATCAAAAGATAATTAAAAAAATTTTTTACGTGAAATACAATATCAAACAAAATGTTTTATTTTTATAACAACTAATACTGGAGTATTCTGAGACAGACTGATAAGTTTGATATATACTATATGGAACTAATTTACAATAAAATCGTTATTCTGGCAAAATAAATCAGTGATAAACAAAGGTATTTGATTCAAAGAATATCTAACTTTTATTACGAAATTTAACTGAGAGATGACGCTGTAACAGTGAAAATGCAAGTACACGAAAATCATTGTATCATATTCATATCATAAATAGCGTTTGGATTTTTATGACCTAAAAATCTTGGAAACATACAAGCATTTATGACCTATAAACATAATTTGTGTTTATAATTTGTGTTGATTGCATTTTTAATTGGGTTGCTGTACTTTTAAAATATATGACATCCATATTTTTATGGGCATCTTAATAAATGTATTACCGCCCCAGTATGGGCTCATGTTTCAAAAACCAACATGCATCGTCTGCAAAGTCAACAGAATAAAATACTGAGAACTCTTGTGCGTGCACCAAAGTACATTAGAGGGGCTGACATTAGAAAAGACCTGAAGATTCCAACCATCCTCAGCTACATCCAACAAATCTCAGAGGATCACTTTGAAAGGATGAGGAACTCAGAATACGAGCATCTGAGAGAGCTGGTCGATTACAACCCACGCCAAAGTCTAAAATTTCTCAGGCCTCAAAACGTGCTGCACGTGCCATGGTCGGTGTGCTAGGGTCTGAATTACTGAGGTGTATAATCTTTGTCTATCTATCATAATATTTTTGTACTTTTAATTTGCTATCGAAATAATCGATCAACTCTATTGCATAGAGTGGCATCGTGGTTTGATGTACATGACTGATCTTGCACTGCACCAATTTGTATAATTTCGACTAACACACTTGTTTTTCTATTACTTCTTTTGTATGCTAGATTTATTTTTTATTATTATTTTCTCATTAGTGCATTATGTAGCATTTTGGTGAATTGTACATGGGTGATTTCATTTTTGTACCCAATTATAATACTTGTATTTATCGCATAATATATATGTATGTATGTGTATGTATATGTGTGTATATGTGTATGTATGTATATATATATATATATATATATTTTACTACTATTGCTTTTACTGATCAACTGCTCTATTGCGTAGAGTAACATTTTGATGAAGTTTGGCTGTTCTTTGTGCATTTTACTATTCTGATGGTAGCATTTATCAGATTGTATGTTTTTTTTTTCTATTAACTTACAAGCACTTCACATCTACACAAACACGCACAAACTTGTCTATAACCCCCTTCATAGCTAGCAAGAGCAGTCTGTAAGTCGCCAGGCAGCCCCTTTGGGCTGGGCAGCGACGATAAAAATTAAATTCTGTCTGTGTGTTGTGGCATTGTAATTGTATTTGTGTAAACATGAAGAATACGACCTACAAATTTTAAAATTTTGAGACCTAATAATTTCCTCATTATTTCATCTCTGTTTTTTTTTCATTTATTGCTTCTTATAAAGTTGAAAAAAAAATTCATCAATTGACCTTTTTAATTAAAACACTTTCACCAAATTCAAATGAAAGCCACGCCTACCTTATACGCAATAACTGTTCTTGGATTCTATAATCGTGGCCAAAAACTCACTGAACGTTTTGATGTTAAACCCTGATTTTTTTTTTACAGATGAAGAGTGAATGAACCCCGGCTTCTGCGTACGAATTTTTCCGTTCATCACCTCGTAGTTTTTGCGAAGAAGGAGCAGCTCCAATGTGGTGATTCGGTAGCAGTTTTCTGCAGATTAAGCTAAACCTCTTAGAAAACCACTCTCGTTCAGAAATTTCGTGGCTCTCCAGAGAATTTTAGGCAGTTAATTCTTTTTCTTCAGGTGAGTTAGCAATTGCAAAATACATTTTTAATTGAATTTTTGGTATTTTTGTTAAAAAATAAATTATTGTTTCAACCAAATAATAAAAAAAAAACCTCATTTGGTAGACAAGTAGAAAAAAGTGTCTTGAGATTCTTTTCTTAACATATTTCATCATGTATAGTTTATGAGAAATGTGCAATTTGCCGCTAAAATATGCTACTTCGCTGACCGGAGCAACCTTTCTTCAACATACCATAGATGACGCTTACCTAAGCAAATGAAGAATAGATTTGAATTTAAAAAAATTCTTTTAAAGTGACAGGTTTATTGGTAAGATAATTTAAATTGAAAACTACAAAACATTTTTCAATTTTTTTTTGTCTTTTTAGTTTCGAACAAAAGTTGCTTCACTTTTGTGAAATTTGACCGAGATACATATGAAGTATAGTAGATAAAATTTTAAGCAGCGAGCACCGATTTAGAAAATCCCTAAAAGGAGATAACACAGAATGAAGTTTTGAATGCGAAAATTGTGCAAAATTTGAGAGCTGCACCAAACATGCAAAAAAGAATAAATTGCAAATCTCGACTGGCCATAATAAAAGTTCTCATTTTCTGTGAAGTGCACATATGGCAACGAGGGCAAACACATGCCAGAATTTGCAGAGAGTAATAAGATAAAAAAAATGAAAATAACTGATTCATTAATCATTTATTCATTAATCATTAATCATTCATTTATCTACTAAACAACCTAGTGTGTGAGAGAGCGGGGTGTCTCTTGGTTCTTATCACTATCACCATTTTGCATGAACCGAAATGTCTCAGGTGACCGTCCAAGGGGCTACGGAAAAATAGAAAATTGTGTGAAAATCTGTAAAAACGTGTCTTATCTGCTAGTAAGATTTTATAAAGATGAGTATAGCTTCTGAAATACATTTTATGACCTGTCCAAAAAACCTGCAGCGAAAATAACTCTTTTTACTTTTTTCACAACGCGCAGTGTTTTCTATTAATTTTTGAAAAATCGCCAGCATTTTTCTGTACATTCATCTCACAAATTTTCATGTATTCGAAGTCGCTTATTAGAATGACGGATAATATCATTCGGGTATTGTTATCACGTTTGCAAAGAAATGAACGGATCAATAACAAAACATGGGGAAAAATTCATTTATAGTTATCGAGGTTTCGGATGGTGTTATTTTTCCTTTCCGTCGAAAGTTTTTTCTTGCGCATTCTGAAACTAAGATTTAACCAAACTTATATTTTCCTTGTAAGTTATCGTTATCAGGCTTCAGGACTATGTAGGAGGCTAGTAGGTGTTCTCCTCCACCTACTCTCTTGTTAACTAAAATTTCAGTACTTTATGTCGTAATCAGGCCGTAGTGTGAGCGGTGATACATGTAGGCGTGGAGCTGCTTTTGAAATTGGCCTTCCTATAGTGAACGCAAATGCATGGCGAGAAAAACCCCCTTCTTTCTGTTCTGGATCAGTGTCTTCAGTTTACCAGATTTTAGATCTTGTCTCTTCCTTGAGAAACTTTCTAGAGAGATCTATAAAACGCATTGTACATTAAAAAAAAATACATTGTAATTCATATTAGATATTGGACAGTTTCATTCTAATGCATGTCAAAGGCTGACTAACAAAAGCTCACAGGAAAAGAAAATTCTCGTTTTAAACAAAATTTGGAAAAAAAAATAGAATGATTGAACACATTTTGCAACTTATTATGTTGAAGGAAAAACAGAGTCGTCCCTTTTACTAATTTCCTATTGCCATACGTCTCGTTCGACCAAACGAGACTTTTTTCAACCACAAACAGAACTTTTTTTAATATAGTTGTCATTTAGCAATTGTTATCAGAAACTTCGGTCCTTTAAATGATCACTTTAAGTGGCATGGTCTGTATTTCTTTACCAGAACATTTAAGATTTTTTTTTAAATGTTTAACCTTTCAGTTTAACCAGTATAGAAAAAATCACTGAGCCACCCGTGTAAAATAGCGTAACTTTTTTGTATGAAGTAGAGTTGAAGTAGCCAATTTTCGACGAGGTATCTCGTCCATGCCGGTGAGAGTGTTAACCAGATAATTTTCAAGTAGATTGAACAGTTCCAGAAAGACCATAATGTATTAGAAACGTATAGATAAGTTTTTTTTTTGTTTATTTTTCAAGAGGGGATTTGATACATCGCATGAATTATATTTACATCCGTATAATTTATTTAATTTATTGGATAGATACTTTTTAATAGTCATTATATATTTTCTACGGAGAAGATAAATAAATCGTAATCATTTTTAGTTTGTAGCTATTTGTTCCTAACTAATGTTTCGAAATAATATCATCTGCTATCGTTGTATTTCTTTCAAACAACAGGAATAATGAAAGAGAGAAAAGGGACACAAAATGAATGAATGGTTTTCTAGTGTGAAAGAAAATAAAGGAAAAGCGGGTCTTGGGTTCAAACCGATCATTAATTTACGCAATCAAGCCGGGCTAAGGGAAGGTTATTCACGTTCGCTAATTTGGTATTTATCAAAGCGATACGTGTGGTGCACTTTCTTAACTAGTAATTATATGTAATTTGTTGCTATGGTTTTTGGAGAGAGAAAGAGAGTATTGTATGTGTTCTGTGTGTGTGCGTAGATGTACACACGAGAGAAAGATAAGCGTTTGCAGTTAAGTATATTTCTTCAGTGTGTAATGGGAAATCGATGGGGCAATACTCGAATTATAAGATCAGAATTTTTGCATTTTCTGGGAATGAAATTGAAGAAAATTGGATTAATTAAAAAAAAAAGTTCAAAGGTTTTATTGGTTGTAAAATTTATTGTTATTATTATTATCGTTACTCTTAGCGTAGAATTAATGTGATCGGTAAATATAGCCATGATAATTCACTTATGTTAATGGGTTCGAATAAATCTTTTTAGGTAATAGTGATAATTCTCTTGAATAAATAGAACAGCCGTTTATTTGATCAAGATCAAGAACGCAATTTAAAGGAGAAAAAGAAAGATTAAAGCTTGCAAGTAGATATCCGTACTTACTAGTATTTTGCTCCTTTATTTATTATTTCAGTTCAATCACTATATGGAACAACATTTGGGTAATTAACCCTAATAAACCCTATAAAGAAGTCCCCGATAAAAAATAAACGTATAATTAACCCCCATAAAGAAATCTGGTTGTTATAAAATTATCCGTTATTGATGATTTCTTCAATTTAGCAACGGATATCATTGAAAAAAAAAGTTAAATACAATGAACGCTACTTATTAGAATCACGGATAGTGTTATCATTCTACTACTGTTATCACTTTTTTACGGAACGGACCAATACTATAACATGGGAAAAAATTCGTTTCTTGTTATGGGGACTTCGGGATTTTTTGTTCGTCGAAATATTTTTTGCGCAT
Organism: Pholcus phalangioides; assembly: GCF_987345545.1. Taxonomy (NCBI): domain Eukaryota; kingdom Metazoa; phylum Arthropoda; class Arachnida; order Araneae; family Pholcidae; genus Pholcus; species Pholcus phalangioides. Next base: position 4,278,124 of record NW_028301599.1, on the reverse strand, counting down.
TCTGGAGCTAAGGTTTACCGAAACTCAATTTAATTAACATCAGTCAATTTAATCAACTCAATTAACAAAAGTTGATGTATTTTTTTGTAATTACCCCATGACACCACATGAACCAGCGTTGTTCAACCACTGGTTCGCAAAGCATTTCACGGAATGTGTAAAGCCACTGCATAATTAGAGCGACGCATCATTGCGGGGTGAGAGATTTCTATTCATGTTAAAAATTGATTATTTACCCCTGTGAGTAATGAAAACCAGGGGAAATGAATGAAAGGCACTGCGTTGTTTTTGTTCCTCAGAAACAACGCTGAAATCATGTATATGAAAATGTGGAAGATACGATTTTTTACACATAATAACCGATTATTATGCATAATCGCGGATCATTTTGGTAAGTTTGATAAACTCCTCTAAATTTATCACTTTTAAAGGTGATTTCGCATAGTATTCAAGGATCGTTGGTAAATTTAATAAGTACTTCGAAAAATTGTCACTTTCACTGACGATTACGCAGAATACCCAAGCGCCGCGTCGTAATGATAAATGATATATATAATATAATTTATGATATACTATACATGATAAATGTATTATACGTATAGAGTATATTTGCATTACATCAGGGTACGGTCGTAAAATTTGTTATCATTATATCGGGGTCCGACTAGATTAAAATTAATCTCACAATCACTTTATTTAATCAGTAATTAATCAAAAACTTTTCATAATTGTTGTTAAAGAAACTTTGAGTACTAATCAAAATTGATAATTAATAAAAGAAATAATTTCAGAAAAAATGCGTTCAATTTTTCTTTGTCCCTGTTTATGGGGCTAAACTCGAAGCGCAATGGGACCCTATTATTAACCACTTTACGATCAAAGGCGTAATATTGCGTCCAAACTCCAGGGGAATGAATCCAAACAAGAGTTCACTCTGTTTTATTTCCTCTCTCCTGATCACCCCGAAGCTTTGATGAAACCTAATATATTTTTTTTCTATTTTGGTTTTTTGTATATTCTGATAGTGATTTTTTTCCTCACGTACGATGTATCTTTCTTATAAGAGTGTAAAAACTGGTAGGGTGAGAGGGTGGAAAGAAATCTAACTTTGTACTACATTCTTATTCCATTATTTATTATTAGAGCGCGGAGGTTCGAGCACAAAATGCCTTTTTTTGCCTATTTTCAAACTTATTTGGTAAAAATGCCTTTTTTGAAAGTTTCGTGCCATAAATGCCTATTTTAACATAATTTTAAGTGTATTAATGAATTTCACAGGCCATAATCTGTAAAACTTGGAGATTTTGGTCATTGAGAACTTCAAAGGAATTACTCTGTTTAAAATTTTCCGATACTAATTATCTCGGTACTAATTATTATCAGACCCCCCCCCCCTTTCAGCCCCATTTGAACGGGAATAAGTGATTCTGAGAGATCGGCGTTGACATGCATCAACTTTGCTTTGACCGGATGCTGTTAGACGTGAATAAATAATTTTGTTTCAGATGAACGCAGCCCGTGTTAGAAAAGCAGAGGAAAATTAGAAATTTTTGTTTCTCCACATGCTTCACATAATATGTCTCGCTTAGCATTGGAGTGCATTGCATGTGTATAGTGGACCGATGATTGTCCCAAGAGGTCATGAATTGATTTCATGTCTCACACAAGGCGGGGTAGGGTAGGAGCAGACAGAGCTCTGAGACCTATGTAGTTTTGATTTTATTTTTTGCATCATAGAAGCACTGCGAACAACCATGGTTATTTATCAAACATAGATATTTAGTATTAGATTAAATTGAGAAGAGTCGCCCACAGGGGCATGTGACAGATGCGGCCACCGAGGGCTCCGCGCTCGAAGGAATCCCGCATGCTTGGTAATATGACAAAAAAAAAAGTTTTTCTTTTTACAAAAATAGAACAAGGTAACCACGTTTCAACAATAGAAATGATAATGATTATTAGAAATAATACGGCAAATAATCGAGAATTATTCGCAACTCGAGAGAGCTCCACAGAAAATTTTCTCTACTGACTCCGCTCCTGGTAATGGTAGCCCTGGCATTAACCTAATCCTGAGGTTCTAGTAACATTTTATTTTTAAACTAACTAGTTTCATTAGTAACTAGTTTCATTTTATTCTAGTAACTTGAAATAAATTTAACTTGGATAATAATGCAGTTGTTATAAACTACAACTAAAGCAATAGACGGATTAAATGCAACACCCGATTTTTTCAACAAGTTTTTGGACCCTTAATACCTTTGTCTTTAGTTATTCTTTCTTTCTCCCAAAAAATTATAAATGCCTTTTTCTAGTGACTATTTTAGGCATTTTTAGTGCCTTTTTGCCTGCTTATTTCGACTATTATTGTGCCTCAACTCCCGGTCTTTATCTATTAAATGTCTTACTAGTCCCATTCACATGGGAAATAGAAAAAGCGGGTTTAGAAAAAGCGATTTATCAGTTTATATGAGTGTGAATACTGTTGAATAATTGTTGATTAATTTCCAAGTTTTGAAATAATCTAAAATCCCAACAAAAGACAAAGTCTTCTTTGTGAAACACCTTAATTAGATATATGCTTGCCTGGGCTCCGATACACTTTATAATAGTTAATTGCACGTTTCCGTTTCTAATTTTCGTATGGTGATGGCGGTAGAGGGAAAAGATGGTTGTGCTTATATCCGCGTTATACGGTGGAAAATGTTTGACGATGAGAAGATTGATGGCTGATATTATCGGGGATGCCCTGAAATTAGTCACGCCCTCGCGCTTTCTCGCTCTCTCGCCCTCTGTTCGCCAAGTTTTCGGGATTTTAACAGGCTAGTATTGTAAGATGAGTGGATGATTTTTACATCGGGCTTCTTATCTCGATGTTTTTAAAAGTATAATTAGCATCCCGAAAATTGATAGGCTAATTAAGGAAGTTTAGCGACAAAATGATTAGTTGCACGCATTAATATCAAGAACGATTATTGTTCAACATCCCCCCCCCCCTCTATCTTTCCTTATCCGGTTTTGGTGCGATGCGTGATAACATGTTGAACTTTTTGGTTAATGATCGTTGTGAAATTCTTCATTTTTGACTTTACGAACGTGTTTCTTGAGAATTCTTATGTATATAAAAAATGACTTGTTGACGTTCCTGATGTTGCTCGCTCGAAAATTTTTTTTTCTTGTAATTATATATCTTTTATTAATCATATCAATTATACTTGATCAAAATGAATAGCAATAAATTTCATACTTAAGGTGGTGGAAAAAAATTTAAGGACAACCGAAAAATCATCGTATCTCGAAAACTTTTAAATCCAAACAGCGTCTACGCCTCTTAATGCGATCACGTCATGGCACAAGGTTCCTAATAATAATAACCGAATGATAACTATACCCGAAAAGGTCCGTTTGCAAGTAATACATCAAGTTTGGTAGAACGGGATGTATGGTAAACGTGTATTAGAAAAACGGGAAAACTTCATTTTTCTCAAATAATTTGTTGCAAAATGTTCAATCGCACCATTTTTTTAATTCCTAAAAGGGACTTTTTTTGCCTTTATATAGGCCAAACTGCTGCATTTTTTTATCCATTCATTGCGAGACATTAAAATTAAACTGAGTAATGTGTGTATTACCAATCGCAACACTTTTATAATGCAAGGTACAGTCCATACATGCCCTTGAGAAAGTCCGGTTATTATGTATAATAAAAGCATTTATCACATGTACCGTAATATATACACCTCCAAAATCCTATAAGCATCCATCTATTTATTAACATAAAAATCCATCATTGGATGTGAATGTAATCTAATAAAGTATTGAGAACACAGTAAAAAATAAAATATTCGCAAAAGAAATACGAAGAATGTTTTAAATGAATATAAATTCAGTGATCAAACAAGTATTTAAATAGATAAGTTACTTTATTTCCTACCAACGAAATATCGATAGAAGAAAAAGATAACACTCATAAACTTCAACTATAAGAACATTTTCTGAATTAAAATTCCTCAATTGGCTATACATATACATCGATGAATATATTTAATTATCTGCATCGTTTCTCACACGTCATTGATAAATAAAAGAATCACTAATAAGATCTCGTGTTTGAAAAGATAAAACTTTTACTCGAGGGAGGAACAAAGATTCATTTTCCTGTAGTAAAATAAGTAGGAAATTCGAGTGTTATATCAAGGGGGAAAATTCTTTCTTCTACATGTAAAAGATTTGTTTTCATTGTTTCTGATTTTCGATGTCCTGAAGCACTTATTATTTATTTTTATTTTTAACAATTTATTTTCTTTAAGCAGATCGAGAGGCAACAGCTGACACCCAACCTTAATCACTTACGATACTGGCAAAAAATATTCTTGGAATAAATTTATTGAAGCTCAAATATAGGAAAAAATATCGAACTGGAAAAAACAGGGATGTGTCGGAAGTTTATGATTTTCTCTTTTCTATTTTTTTATTGTTTGATATTTTTAATAAATGTACATCTGATTTCAATTTTAAAAATTCGTACATTCAATTTAATAAAGATGTTACTCTTATTTAATAATAGGATTATAAACTATTTAGGATCATTTACTTTTCTTCTGCATTTCAGCTTCTATAATCTGAGTAAATATCGTCACGATAGTTTAATTTTTTTGAAATATTTCTGTTTAAGAATCGCGTTGTTTTATTAGTTGTATTTGATTTAGTCTGAATTGGTACAATGCTATATTCCGTATATTGAAGCGAAATATATTTGTTCAGATTTATACGTGAATACTGCAGTAGTATATTGAAATTATCATATTTCGAAGGAGAAACTCTATACTTCGGTGAGCAGTTTTAATTAACGATCATAAACTTCAACTATAAGAACTTTTTCTGAAATAAAATTTCTCAATTGGTTATACATATACATCGATGAATATATTTAATTATCTGCATCGTTTCTCACACGTCATTGATAAATAAAAGAATCACTAATAAGATCTCGTGTTTGAAAAGATAAAACTTTTACTCGAGGGAGAAACAAAGATCCATTTTCCCCCTTAAATAAATAGGGAATTCGAGTATTATATCAAGATGGAAAATTATTTCTTCTACGTGTAAAAGAAGATTTGTTTTCATTGTTTATGATTTTCGATGCCCTGAAGCACTTACTATATTCGTTGTTTTATATGTAATTATTTCTTTATGTAGATCGATAGGCAACAGCTGACACCAACTTTAATCACTTACGATACTGACAAAAATATTTTTGTAATTAATTTATTGAAGTCCAAATAGACGAAAATTTTCGAACTGCAAAAAGAGGTACGTTGCGGAAGTTAAAGATTTTCTCTGTTTTGCTTTTTGTTCTTCAACATATTTCAATAACTTATACATCGAATTCAATAAAGATGTTACTCTTATTTAATAATAAGATTATAAACTAGTTACAAACTGATATCATATACTTATACTAAGCTTTTGACTGGATGCACGATAATAAACTTCGTCTTGAACTCTAAAACCTTGGCCTATGTGTGTTTAATTAATAAAATGGGTGAAGAACTTCCTTGTTCACCGCAGTCAGTTTGTCTGTTGCAAAGGCCAAAACTCCTAGAACATCCGAGTTAAGTCTGGCAAGCTGAGGGATCGGTCCGCTCCCCTTTATTATTTCTAATTTATATTGATGACCTACCAAAGTCAATCAACTGCTCCACCACAGTCGACTTCGCCGATGATTGCGTTATTTATCAGACGATTCACAGCAGATCCGGCCAAGATTCTCCCCAGCATAACTTTAACGCTATACTCGAATGGTGCTCGTCTTGGCAACTACCCCTCTAAACAATTTTGAAACAGTCTTCATGAATTCCCTTACTAAAGTAATAATTCTATAATCACTGAGGTTTTCCTATTGCAAATACCTGGTTGTGATAATTCTTTCGACCTACCCTCCACACCGATTATATATTTAAAAAAATGCCTCCAAAACCTTTTTTCCCTTCGTCGTAAAATAATATTATTTAAGGTTAATTAATATTACACTGCTGGCCACCCAAATTGCAACACCAAGAAAGACAAGAGATATCGCAACAATATTTATTTTGTAGATAACATGTTCACCAAGCATCAAATGATTAATTTTATAGACTTCTGTGAAGTGTGGTTCCTGCCAAAATCAGTAGCCAGAGTAGCCGCCATTGTTGGAGATCACCGCTGCCACACGCCTCGGCATTGATTCAAAGAGACTTTGGATGTGTTCTTGGGGTACAGCAGACCAAGCAGCTTCCACGCGTTGCCAAAGTTGATCTGGTGTGGCAGCTGGGGATGTAATCTGGGTCAATCGTTGAGCAACCATGGACCACATGTTTTCTATCGGCGAAAGATCCGGAGAGCGAGCTGGGCAGGGAAGCAATTCAATCTGACGATTGACGAAGAACCTTTGGACAATGCGTGCCACGTGTGGTCGCGCATTATCCTGTTGAAATATGGCTGTGGGCAAGCCCTGAAGGTAAGGAAGGACAACTGGCTCCAACAACTCGGAGATGTAGCGCTGGCTTTTTAAAGTACCGGCAATGCGTAGAGTAGTGCGAGAGTGATATCCAATACCGCCCCATACCATAATACCCGGTGCAGGACCAGTGTGGCGGTGCATAACGCAGCTGTTCAGCATCCTCTCTCCACGGTGTCTCCAGACTCGAATCCGACCATCGTGGTGTTGCAGACAGAAGCGTGACTCGTCAGTAAAGACAATTTCATTCCATTGTGCCGTCCACGTCCTTCTTTCATCGCATCATTGGCGGCGGAGACGTCTGTGGTTCTGCGTCAAGGGTAGACGAAGCAATGGACGTCTTGCGGACAGACCACTCTGCTGTAAACGGCGTCGAATGGTACGCGCAGACACTGGATGATGCGGTACAGACTGAATGTGCTGTGCTATGGTTCGTGATGTGGCTGAGCGATCCGTCACTGCCATACGCACAATACGCCTGTCATCACGTGAAGTGGTGCACTCAGGGGGATGCGATCGAACACGTCGGTCCGTCGTACCCTCCTGCATCCAACGATTACATATCCGCATTACAGTTGTTTGGTTTCGTCCAACACGACTACCGATTTCCCTGAAAGATAATCCACAATCTCGGTAGGCCACTATCCTTCCTCTGTCGAACTCGGATACTTGATCAAAAGATGATCGCTGTTTTCTACGAGGCATAATTGATCGTTTTTTTGAAAAAAACCACAAGAAAAACACAATTGCCGTACTTCAAATCGTCGAAATCTCCAAGCCTTAAATAGCGCTTTGAAGTGGCGCCACAGGCGCGCGTGAAGTGCGTCTGCGCTGAAATTCTAATCATTTGCATATCTCACCTCCGCTAATGCATGTTGTAAATTTCATATTATTTGCATGCTTCCTTCAGGGTGTTGCATTTACGGTGGCCAGCAGTGTATATATTAATATTCCACCCGCCACCTCGGACATCTCAGCTTCTAAACTTACACCCTTCCTGTCCCCTCCCATGCCTATGAAATTTGAGACCCTGATATACAAATCACTATAAATAAGCTGGAATCTATCCAAAATAAATCTACGCGCTTTATTTTAAACTGCTGGTCCTCCTCTGTTTTCATTACAGGGCTCAAAAAAAGGTCTACTTAATAGCCTACCACTTACCTACCGTAGATATACCGCTCATCAAATGTTTAGATTCTTTCAATAGACTCAATCATTCTCAAAATTTGGGACCTTTCCTGGCATCCACATATTGCTTCAAATTTACTCCCCCAACCCACGAACAATTATAGATCGGAATAACCTTTCATCAATACCGGCAATCCCGAGATATCTCGTCAAACTTGATGTGCTTTATTTCGGCCACCCCGAAATATCTCGGCATTGACACATTCAAATAAGCGGTGAAGTTTTTTCTACAGTCAAACACGATTTCCATTCCCCCCCTCTCCAAATTGATCAGCTGCCAATGCGAGGATTCAGCTTTTTTTCAAAGTTAGATACACAAGGAGATAGAGACTGTATTTCCCCCCCCCCTTCTTCCAGCACAGTAAATAAATATAAAGTTCAATATAAATAATACAAAACGATTTTTTTCCCCAAAAAAAGAAAAAAGAACCTAGAAAGATACACGTTTCATGGCAAGTATTTTTGTATCATAGTAAGGGAAATAAAAGCGATGGGTGGAGTCAATTTTCTTGTTGGGGACGGGGAGGTCCATCCTCAATCACGGAAAACATTCTTGAAAATTGGTGGCAATTTCTAGAATGTTTAGTGATTTCCAATGTGATAGTTGCAATGCCGATCAGGGAATTTTTTAAAACTGCTTAAAGGGTACAAGTCGGCATTCTTTATACGCAACAACTTAGTTCAGAATTTTCTTTAATCAATTAATGATTTGTTAGATTCACTGGTTAGCATCCTGATTTGGGAAAATTACGGATGCATTTATAGGGAAATCAATAAAAAGATCATATATTGCAATATGAATCGAACAAAAAGTGTTAGATGCATCACTTGTAAAGAATTTGAAAACTAATTTTTTTCTGTATACAAAATTGTTACAATGCTAATAGGAAAGTTTTAATTTTCATTGATGATACTATCACTGGTCAGTGGGAATTAAAAATTGTTTACCACCTGACAGTCACTAATTTTATGGGAAGTCGAAAGGTGGGAATTTAAAAATAGAGAAATGAAAGTAGATCTCTTTTTATTAACTCTCTCTCTCTTTAATTATTTTCAAAGGTAGGAAATTTTCTCAGTTTATCACTGACTTCTGTGGTATGAAGCAGGAGAATCAGACATAATCAAGAAAATGTGTACTGATGACGATAAGTGGAGTCCTAGAAGCTATAATAACTAATGCTACGTTGATAAAATTACAATTTTTGGTCAATTTACGAGTTCCGTATTGATTAACTGGCCATTTACTTTTTTTTTAATTCTCTTTAAATTTGAATCTATGAACTTTGACTAAATTTCAGTCAAATGTGAATGTGATACCTCAAATGCTATCGATTAAAAGATAAAATAATAAAAGCGTGAGATATAACATATTTTTAAGAAATGAAACTAGAAATACAATTTATAAAAATAAAACTTGTGGAAAATATATTTTATATTTACATATATCTACATAAAAGAAGCTGTGTTAAAATTTGAAATACGAAATTTATATACTGAACCTGCATACAAATTTCAGTACAATCGATAAATAATTTCTATGTATTTGATGTTTATCCTGGGCATACACAATCTAGATAAACTGAAATTCTGAGAGATACATGGTGATGTAAAAATTTTAGGGATATATGATTGCAAGTTTAAAATGTTTAGGAAGATGAATTTTCATTTCACAGTGCAAATATGTTTGCTTTTAATTATACCTCTAGTCTTACTCTTCTGAACCTCTCTATGTTACAGATTTTTATTTTGAAGCATTCACATGTTTTATTTTTAGGATACAAGAGGTTTCTAAATTGAATTTAAAATTCAAGAACTTGTTTTAGTTTTGTTTTTCATTCTCAATTTAATTGTGAAAATAAATAACATCCGACTGCCAAAATAAAATTTTGAGCGGTGATATTATATTTGTGTGTAACTAAATATATCAACTTAACCTGAAAAAAAAAACATTCTCGTGGTATAATTTAATAAATAATAAAATTAACCTCTCTCTACGAATAATGGAGAAAAATAATAAAATGAAGTTTTATTCTTCTTCCAATATAATTGAATTATTTTTTTCTTATTTGTCATTAAACTTCATTAAGAAAAATCTGTAAATGAGCATTTCTCTGTATTGAGCATTCATATTCATTTCATACGTTTGATATTTGTTTGAAAGATAAGAAAACAATGCTGAAAAATTTTTCATCTATATAATGAAAAAAAACAACAACTTTTGTATACGCATGTAATAATGTACGGGTATCTCCCAATTTTTTCCCGGATGTAAGATACAGAGTAATACTAGCACAGAGTGAATGAAAAGTTCATGACACATTTTTCATTTTTAAAATCAATTACCAAAATAACACAATTCATGCGAGTTAAAGAAAAAAAAAGTATTTTGAATAAAAATGCTTGTCATTGTGTATAATTTTGTTCAAAGAGTTTCAGAAGAAAAAGTTCAAAATTCCACTCAATGTTGGCGCTGTATTATATAAACTCTATTATAATAATGACACAACTTCATTCAAATTCGAAGAACAATTACTCATACAGGTCCTCAGTTTGAAGAGCAATTTAGAGAATAAATATAGAGAGGAAAAAAAATATACAAATGTATATACATAGGCCTACAGCATATGAATTGTCAAAGAGTCATTAGACCCTCACTGGGGTATAATTACCCCTTATATATCACATGAAGTCACGTAAAAAACGATGTAAAGACTTAGATCAAGGGGAAAAATAAAATGGCAGACAATTTTTCGGAATCCAGATATGAGATGATTTTCATTTTGGCATAGCTGTTAGTTGCTGCTAGTTGCTAAGCGCAACGAAATGGAATCTGAAAATATCTCCTATAACTAGGGTTACCAGATTCCCTCCTTTAAGAGGCTCTCTTTCTAAGGGAGAAACCCTTTTTAAGGGTTTCCGGAACTCTTTTTCTTTTTTTTTCTGGGGCAGTTTTTTTTCCATATCTCTTCATTGATGAGTGGGTGTGGTGTATTTTTTTCCCACTTATTTTTACACGATTTCACCAGTCACGTCGAAATTCCCAATGTACAAGAACCAAATTACATCCAAGCAAAGCAGATGCAATTTTTTACCTCCAAGACAATATGTAAAATAGCTCTGGAAGAAGAAAACCGTAATATCCATTTCAAGAATACCATTGTTTGTGCTCACTAACACCAAATACAGAATACCGAAGTGGGGAGGGAGAAGAGTGCTACCTCTTCCATTCAGAAATAAAGAAAATCGAATGCAAACAACATTCAATACTCATTGCTCTGGAAGAAAAACAAAACCCTACTGAGTGTAGAGCTCAACCCTTTAAGGGACATTGACGAGATATCTCGCCTCTTTAAAAGTTCCTTATTTTAACATTGACAAGCCCAGATATTTTGCAAAGTCGATTTCTTACTGGAATACTTTTCCCTCTATTCCCCTTAGTTTACACCTGCTGAAAAGCACAAGAACCCCTAATGCATTAAGAAAAATGTGGCATTTTACAGGGAGTTCAGCGATTTCTGCTGTGCCGCTTAAAGTGTTAACAAGTCTTTCGAAAATCACATAAATGTAATAAAAACAAGTGCTAATAAGTGTAACGAAAGGCGGGGTTCTTGTCCAAAAAAAACCTCTCCTCCATCATTAGTTTGTTTGTTTTTCTTTTTTTTTTTGCTCTAACTCATAATGACCATCTCTGTCAAAACGTGCACATGATTCATTTCAAAGACTATTGCATAGCTATTTGAATGGCATCATGCCATTATATCTTGTTCGTCTGTCTCAAATTCTTAAGGAGCTTTTTTTTGTTTTCATTTAAGTGGATCCATCAGTTGTAAATATAGGAAAAGGTGACGTTATTGAGGGTGTGCGTCTTCCTTTCTTAGTATTTGAACCTAGTAATCCTACCTTTAGCCTTCCTCATCTTACAGAGAGTGTTCGTATTCAAATGTGGTTGCTTTAGAATGAAATTACATCGCCATCTGTGAGAGAACTTTTGAATTATTTTCGATTTTCCAAAAACACTCTACGCCGTAATAAGTATTCTAGTGCAAATCGCACTAGAATACTTATTTGCCAATTGCTTGATTTACCTTTAATTTTTGAAATATTTCCTGAAGTCTTTTCTTCTATTCTGTATTTCATGTATCGACATCCTATCATAAACCGTTTCATTCTTATATTTTAATTCAGAACAGAATGCAAATATTTTCTTCCATCCGCTCTATTCAGGGAATAGCTGATAAATTACTGTAATTCCATGCAATGTTTTTAGCGATACCTCGAGCTAGGTATTACCTGAAACGTTTTCTGCCGTTTCCACTTATTCGAATACAAGCATAATTATTCCTGACAAAGGGAAAAATTTTACCGCAGAGTAAATTCAATTAATATTGTGATAAATATTAGAAAAGGAAGTATCACGTTATTGCAGATTCACAAAACCAACTTGTGTTATGATTTGACATGAGATTGAAACCTAAATATGTTCCATGATACATATCTCTTTTCGGAAAAATAAAAATACGTTAATTCTCGAGATACAATCTGCAGCACTATGGATAAACGGATCATTAAAATCATAAATAGTGTTATATCAGAAGAGCTTATGCATCCGGTGTGTGATGGAACAACGGAATCAGCTTTTCGAAAAATTTCAATGTAACCAGAAATAAGAACAGATCAAGAAGCTATAGAACCAACTGACGAAGATGTCACTTTAGTAGGGATGAAGAAAATCGTTAGAAGAGTGAAAGAGGAAATGAAAAATGTATTTGAGGCTGCCATAAATAATGTGATTCAACAACAAAATTCCCTAGCAACAGAGATCGGAGAGGTCGTAAAGACAATAGAATTTAATTCTAAAGACATGGAGGAATTTGGAAGAAAAATAGATGATGAAAAATATTAGATGAAGAAAAATATTAGATGGTTTGAGTCATACTATAATAAAAGACAACAAGTAGTTGTGATTCAGAAAGAAATTAGTTCCTTTCGAGAGGTGAAGAAAGGAGTACCTCAAGGATCTGTACTTGGTCCAATACTATTTTTGATACATATAAATGATTTATGCAATCAGAAATTAAATTGAAAGTTGATAACCTTTGCTGATGACACAGTATATTACGCAGAAGATACAAATACAATAAATTTAATAAAAAAGTAGAAGTTCACCTAAAAAATGTTAACATCTTCTAATAAAACATAAACTAAAACTTCACATACAAAAAACAAAGTACATCTATATGAAAACAGGAAACATGGATCTCAATGAAAGCAAACACATAAAAATGCCTAATCATTGTCGCTGCCAAGATAATGGTGATTGCTATTGCCAAGAAATAGAAAAAGTTCATGAGTACAATTATCTGGGTATAACAATACAACATGACTTTAAATGGAACTCACACTGTGATATTTTAATTTAAAAAAATCAGAAAATATGCCATAATCATATATAAAATAAAAATCTTAATCGATGAAAAATTTTTGAAAGACTTTTCTTATGCATGGATTTATTCAATCATTAATTATGCAATTTGTGTTTGAGGTGGAGCATACTATCACAATATACGGAAATTAGATAGCATGTATGATAGAATAAGATCTCAAATAATAACAGATAGTACGAAAATACAGTGCCACACCATATCTCTAAGACACAACTACATATATAGAATGATAAAATTTTCACAAGTAAATGAAAAATATTTAAGAAAAAATCGAAATAGAACCACAGGTAGATACAATAGAGTACATTAGATACCGAAGTCTAATAAAACACATAGCCCCCCAAAGTTTTAAACTTATTTTATACTGAAAATCAAATTAGCAATAGAAAAAAAACCATAAATCTTATAGTATTTGACTTTGTTAAAAATAAGGATTATGAAATGATTTTCACAAATACGTTGTAATCAGATATAAAAATAGTTTTATGCACTATGTACGAAAAGGGAGAGAAAGAAATTGTAAAATGATGAACGTATGTACATGGTTGTGATTGTGCATATAAGTATTGATAGATACATGTATATGTATGGTGTTTAATGTACTAACTGATATTCATAATAAGTAATTTAATTATATAACCATGATTATCTCTCAACATGAGAAATTAACATTTTAACGTTTACCGTAATCGTAAATATATAAATAAAAATACAATATAACATGTCTAATCTTTATAAAAGCTGTTGTCTGAAACATATGTGATTATAACCCTCTTTAGATCTTCTGGAAGGACTTACTAAGTCCCTTGGGGTCACAAAGTGTTTGTATTTATGTGTTTTTATGTTTGAACCTATGTGTGTGTTTGTATTTGTATTATATGTCTGTGTTTTTGTGAATTGTTTATTAAATAAAATATAATATTATCGCATTTCCCAAAAAAATGTTTGTAATAACCCATTTCTCTCTGACAATTCCTCAAAAACTGTCAATTTCTGGTTTATCTATCTTGGAGTCGTGATTTGCAACTGAAATTTACGCCAGGGGTTTACAGAGCATGGCCCCTCGAACATTTTTAGAACTAGTTGCAAAACATTAAAGACAAATTTCAAAAACAAATCTATTGAGTTCACAATTCTATTACTATTAACGCTGCGCGTCAAAGGGATAACGGACAGCTTAAAAAATTGGGAAGGGGAGACAGAGGGGGGAATCGCCAACACTTTCTTGGACCTCGGCATACCATACTACGTAATCAAGAGAAATGCATGAAAACGCCCAATGAAAAAAAATAGTCAGATTTAGTGAAAAAAATAATTTATCTTAGAAATTACATGACCTAAACAATTTCAGAATAATTTTACTGCAAATACATTTACAGATTTATTGACCGAAATAGTTTCACAATTAGTGAAAGAAACAATTTCAAAATTAGCGTAAGATATATTTTCAGAAACAATGAGAGAAATAATATCAGAAATAATAGCAGAAATAACATCAGAAATAATAGCAGAAATAACATCAGAAATAATAGCAGAAATAACATCAGAAATAATAGCAGAAATAACATCAGAAATAATAGCAGAAATAATAGCAGAAATAATAGCAGAAATAATAGCAGAAATAATAGCAGAAATAATAGCAGAAATAATATCAGAATCAGTAAAAGAAGTAATATCATAATTGGTGACAGAAATATTTTTCAGATTTAGCAAGGTAAATATTAAAAGGTAATTTCAGAATTACTGAAAGAAATAGTTTCAGAATTAGTGAAAAAAATAGTTTCAGAATTACTGAAAGAAATAGTTTCAGAATTAGTGAAAAAAATAGTTTCAGAATTAGTGAAAAAAATAGTTTCAGAATTAGTGAAAAAAATAGTTTCAGAATTAGTGAAAAAAATAGTTTCAGAATTAGTGAAAAAAATAGTTTCAGAATTAGTGAAAGAAATGCTTTCAGCATGTTTTGGCCCTGTTCTCGCTCGAGGCCGAGTTTGGCCAATCAGTTTTAGACACCATTCTACACTATATTAAATCCTTAAGAATCAGTAGTCTATTTTACAATCATAAATACCGCAGTATGACTTAGTGCAGTGGACCGCGGGCTTCATGGGAAGTTGGAATTCGGCCCGCTATGTCCTGAAAGGCTGAAGATCACCAATTTACACATTTACAGACATCAAATGCGAGCTTAAGAAGATCAGACAGTTGACTGTAAGCTAAAAATCGGATTTGTTTCCATCACGTCTATCCTCGGAATCGCAATTAAAAGCGCTACGACAAAAATAAACAAAGGAGAAAAAAAAAATCGAAACTATCGGAGCATTAAATCCAATATAATTAATTAGTTCGGAGTTAACTGACAGTATTTCCAATTATTTTTATTCTATTTTCTTTTGTTAACTTTTAAGGATAATTTCTTTGTTTTAGGATTTTTTTCTTTTTCTTTTCTTAATGAAAGTTAAGCATTTTTCTTCCTATCTGTGTCAACTTAAACAAATCGCAGAAAACAGATTAAGGAAATTAGTGTGAAAAAATAAAATAATAAAAATAAATAAAAGTGTGAAAAATCTTGAAACTTTCGAGATTCACGACGTGGGGAAAAAAAAATCTTTGCCTTTTTATTAAAAATAAAATTTTTTCTTCCCAAAAAGCCGGAAGCGAATTAAAAATTTTCCATGTCATTTAGCGAAGGTGTTGTTTCTTCCTTTGGGCGCATTATTTTTTTTCCATCATTAATTTAACTAATTAGCATAGTAATTAAGATGTGACTTTAATTTTAAAATTTTTAATTTATTTACTTCGCATCTCTGTGCTATTATTATTATTATTATTATTTTTGTATTTTTTATTTGGCCATGGTATCCGCTGCAGTGGATACTGGTATTAGTTAGCGCTCGGGGACATTGCTGCTGTTGAAAGTTTGCATGATTTTCTTATCTTTCTTTTCATGAATATTATCATTTTGCTCTTCATCAGCACTAAAACTTTGTTTTTTAAAATTTTCGAGACTTTCTACAGTGATTTTTTTTTTTAAAATTTTATACCCCGAAGAAAAATCTCTTCACACATGTGGCACCTAAAAATATATGAGAAAACTTTTGGCTTCACTTATCGTTGATGAAACTTAGATGTAAATGACGTCACATTTGATACATGTAAAAATTTCTTACCATGAGGAAATGTCTTAATCAAGAATACCGGCCACCGTTTCTCCTTTCAGCAAAATTATCTTGCAGTATATGAAAATTCAGTCAGAAGCACTATATTGCTTAAATAAATTCAAAACTATCATAGATATGTCTTCTACAATTTGAACAATAACTATTTGATGGAAAGACACAGTTTAGTATTTTATATATAAAAATACAAGAGCCTCAACAAGCGAATTGCTCAACGAGGTGACTGAAAAAAATGTCCATAAAAAATATCGGTGTCAAAAATAACTAAATGTGTGGCAGCAATTCAACAAAAAAGCATATATCACCAAAAAAAAACAAAAAAAAACCAACAATTAATTAATAATATACAAGAATTATAGAAATACCTATAATATCAAATAATAAACAAGTATAATATACTTGTATAATACGCTGCTCATAAAAACAATAATAAATGTATTTTCTAGGTATGGATAGCTTGTCGATATTCCAGTATATTTATCGCATTTCTTTTTTAAACATGTCAATTGTGTTAGAGCTGAGCTGTTCCATTTATTAACAACCCCTATTAGAGGAAAACTTCCCGCAAGACCACAATCTGGAACTGTCCCTTACTAAATAATTCTGGTGTCCCCTTGTCGTAGCGGTCGATTGACAGGGTATTGGTACATATAGAAGCTTGCCGAACGAGTGCTCTCGTCCGGCAAGCGAGAGACCGGGGTTTCGAGTCCCCGTGGGGGCAGTGATGAATTTTGTTCCTTGTAATCTTCGTCTCCACAAATAACCAGTCTTTCGATGAATCTGGTAGTGACAAGTGGAGAAGACATTTCTATGTGCATGTGGCCATCTGGTGCCCTATGTCATTCACGAGCTATTAGTTGATTGTTGACGCCGTACATGTACGGTGCCTTTCAACATATATATACGCTTCAAGGTTGAAATATTCTATCTGCTTCTGTAGCTTAGATGGAAGAGCACTCGTCTGGCAAGCGAGAGACCGGGGTTCGAGTCCCCCGTAAGAGCAGTGATGAATTTTCTTCTTTGTAATCCTCATCTCCACAAATAACCAGTCTTTCGATGAATCTTGTAGCGTTTTAGTAATTCATGGTCCATCCCATGGAAAATTTTAAACACTTCGATTATATCCCCCGCTTACCAATAAAATATTTACACGAAATCAAGTATTTCTTCATAGCTCAAACCTTGTGAGCCAGCAAGAGTACGTGTAGTTATTCTCTGCATCCCTTCTACAAAGTCGATGTCCCTCTGTAGGAATAATCTCCAAAACCTTACAGCATACTCCAGTCCAGGACGAATTAAGCTTTCGAAAAGAGAAAGAATGACTTTAGGAGAACGCGAAGAGTCCTTTTAAAGAATGAAACCCAGCATTCTGTTCTATTTTTTAACGACCACTAAACAATGTTCAGTAAACCAAAACCTCTATTCAATGATAATTCACAAATCGGTGACCCCAGTGGTATCCAAGATAGCAATATTATTCAACTAGTGAGTTAAACGTGTGTGTTCGATTCAGACTGAGCCACCATGCACTTTTCAAAATCAAGGTCATGCTCCATTCATTAATCGAAGATACGATCATATTCAAGTTTATTTTGAGCATCTCATACCGCTTGCATTGCCGAATACCCCCCCCCCCCCCCCGTAGCTTCACGTCATGTGTGAATTTGCTTAGCAATATCATCCCGATCGAGTTTATCGATAAAGAGTGAAAAAGTATGGGCCGAGGACTCCCCCTTGAGGGACTACAATTTTCACACATGCGAATCAGAAAATTCCCCATTCACCATAACCCGTTGTGACTTATCTCTAAACCACAGAATTTTATCCAATTCAACAAGTTGCCCCCCCCCCCCCAATCCCAGTGTCATGTAAATGCTTCAAGAGTTTACCAACCTGGAATTATCCCTTACTGAATGATACTGGTGTTCGACTTCGAAGCAGTTGATTGACGGTATATTAATGGCTCATGGTCCATTGGTCCATCCTATCCATCCTGTTGAAAATTTTAAACACCTCGATCATATTCAGCCCCCCCCCCCCCAACGTCTGCGTCCTTCCAATGTAAACGTATTCAAGAAATCCAGTTCTTCTTCATAGTTCAAGCCCTGCGTGCCTAGAAGAACACTCGTAGCTCTTCTCTGCATTCCCTCAATCAAGTCTATGAAGATATGAAGGTGTATATACACAAAATACAAAGAAAACATAAAATACGCAGCATACAAATAAAGTAATAAAAATTAAACAAAATACAAAAACTCTCTACACAAACTCTATTTTAAGACTCACTATATATTCCTCGCTATAAATGCTAAGGATAAAAAATCGTAACTAGCGTCATTGTTCAACTCGAAAAAAAAAAGTAATTTGAATAACTATTTAATTGGTTTACAGACAGAAAGACAGAGTATTCGTAAACAATTTGCGTTCGAAATTGAAAGCAATCGTAAGAGAATTTCACTCCTCACAATGTTTCACTATCTAAGCGTATATATACGTACACATGATATAACAAAGGCATATTTCAGTTCGAAGGACTTCCCTAATTCAATGTGGAATGAGAATGGCAATTCGAAAAATTTTAATTCATTCTCGACGCGAGCAACATCTTATTCGGGAAAAGGAAACGGAGAAGTTTTAATTGAACCGAAGTGTTATCAGACAGACGCAGCCGTTAATGTGTCTCGTTCGTGTTTCACACCAGGGCCATCTGAAATTGAGACGAGACCTGGAGGACAACGGAGAATAAAGGAGTCATTTTCCTGACAATGGGGTGCCCGGGAAAAATTTCCGCTTCCAGTTTTAATCTCTCCACCCAACTCAAACACACACCCACAGTGTACCGAGTAACACTGCGCCTTTAAATGAAGTAATTGATACGATAGTGATTTCCTCTTACAAAGCACGCCAAACAGAGATCGGTAATTTGTATTAAGGAAAAAAAAAAAAAGAATTGAAAATGTAAAGATGGAATAATTACGTATTTTAATTTCAAATAGATTCTGTTTAATAAGGAAAAAATTGAATTTCTTTGTTTTCATACTTTTTAAAATATTAAAAGAATAATAATTGACAAACGCCTGCAAATCTGTTGGATTGGAATAATTCATTTTTATAGAGATTATTTGATTGTGAGTTTCCTCTTTTTCGTTATCATTTGTCTTCAGATGTTTTTGTTTCCTTAAGTTGACATCTCAGTGAACCACCCATGTCTATTTCTATTCAAACTTTAGTAGATTTTCCAGCAAAAATTTGTTTTTTTCTGTTGATAATATTTGAGATTTTGGAAACGAAAATCACCCGGGTTTTTTTGTCAAAAATTAACCAAAGAAAATAAATTTAAGCAATCGATTGGAATGATCGATTTAACCACTTTACGACCAAGAACGTAATATTGCGTTCAAACTACAGTCGAATAAATTCAAACAAGTCTCCCTGTTTTCTTTCCTCTCTTCATCACCGCAAAACTTTGTAGCAATCCTATAAAAAAAAAGTTTTTTTACCTCTGTAATGCATCCTTATACTATATACATGTACATAAGAGTGAAAAAGAACTGGTAGGTGAGAGTGAAAATATAAATCCTTCCTGCCTCCTCTTACTCCCTTATCTGTAATACTTGCAGATAAGGGAGAGAGTATAGTATCTATTATACTGTACTTTTTTCATTTGTTTTTTTCTTACTTTTCTACTTTTTTTCCTTCCTTTCTCTAACATGCGGCTAGGTTAGGACAGGATAAGGTTACTATATTTACTGACGATTCGTCAAACAGATATCATTCGAATTTCTCGCATATCGCTTCTAAGCGATGCGGTTAAAAACAGAAAAGACAGACGGAGTTGATGTGACCCTGCGTGATCTGTCTGATCTTATATTTCAAGAAGTAAAAAGGAACCAAAAGCTTAGAAATTTCTCGACTTCTCCTCAATAAACATATTCTTATTGTACACCAAAGCTTTCTTCACTATCTTTCTTAACAGCGGAGATAATAACCAATATACCTAGAAAGATGGATACGGAGGGGTCACACTGACACTCCATTTAGGTATACATTTTAGAACACATTCGTCGCATAATATTACCGATTTTTGTAGAGTAAAAATGTTTCTGATAACCACTTTACCTCTGTCTACATGGTAATAAAAAAATCCGGTTTACTTCAATCCGCAATAGGGAAAAAATCGCAAAGAATTATGCGAAAGGGATGTGCACCGCAAAAATCTTCATAGGGAAGAGGGTGTAAATATTTCCATCTTTTCCTTTACTGCTTACTCTTTCCCTACGAGGGAAAAAGTCATTAAGCTGGTGCTACAACTCCCAATGCTACCGTAATATTGCACATGCAAACGGGGGTTTTTGGCATTTAATATGATGTTATGATGAATGGTGATGCTTTTTTGAATTTAATATGTATATCTATTTTCGTGAGACTATTTTACCTTCATTCTTATCCGCAGGTGATGGCCTCAGCTAAGTATTTCTGTAATTCTGTCCTTTAAATTTTTTTTTCGCAAAGCAGAAATATCCACGCAATTATGATGGCTGTCGAAACGCAAAACGCAGATTCACCGAAGAAGAAATTTCTCAAAATTTGGCAAACATTTCATGAGAAAAAACCCAGAAACAGTGGTGGTGACGATGCGAGTTTGCAGATGAGAATAAAAACTCTCTACTCCATTCAAAATATTTGTGGAGCAAGCAACAGTATTAGTGATGGATATGCGAATCAGAATAAAATTGTACTTCCAACGGTGTTTCAGATGATGCAAAACGGAATGCCACTGGAGACAATGAACGCAAACTCCATTGAAGCCACAAAAGCAACCTAGAGCTACACCCAAACGTCAACTAATTTCCTTAAATATCAGAGATCTAAATAATATCTCATCTACGAGTTGCGAAGAAACTGTTGTAGGCAGAAGTATATGAGATATGGTTTCACCTTCCTGGTCTGTAAGACACATCAAACATTCAAAACAATTTACGAGACACTGATTTCGCATCACTGGAATTATGTAATTTTTTTTCCGAATCGAAATCAACACAACCTTGAATAAAACCCTTCGGAAAGATCTTCGTCACTTTTATACAGGGAGATCGGCCCGTATTCACTCCTCGAAGTGGCAAAACGACAGAAAACCACCTTCAGGCTACCACAAAGATTACGACTGTAGATTTAAATAAACAGTCGATTTAAAGCAATGGTTTTTATAGAGTTTAGGGGGGCGAACACATAATAAAAGAAATGTATTCCAAATAGTGTTTCTTGAAATATTTCCTTTGGTAACCGTGCGTCAAATACTGAAAAAAGCCTCTACCATTGCGACCTTCAAACTGCAGAATTTCGGGCAATTTTAAGCTTTTAACCTGAAAATCCCCGTCATTTTCTTTTCAGTTTCACATGAAGTGAATGCTATGTGCATCTTCTCTCCGCATGTAATACCATTAGTACCACAGTATCTAATGCTCTTATCACATTTGTTCGCCATACCACTTTGAGAATATCCAGATCAGACATTACTCAAAGCAAAAGAAGAGTTGTCTCTTTTTTTTTTTGCTTCTGCCAACATCTCCTTTTCCTGCATTCCTACATATCTTTTCCTTCCAGGATGACGAGAGAAAGGGCAAAAGGAAGAGATCGATGACAGTGGTGCTTCTTCCAGCCATCTTTCACTGCCCGTACAAGCGACTAATCTGTCTTTGATTGTGAGAAAATGTCGTTATTTCTGAGTCTGCAAGAACCAAGATTTCAGAAAAAAAGGAGAGAGAGAGAGAGAGAGAAGAAAAGTACGGGGATACGACACTGGAACACAGTGAGAATTCCTTTCTCTCTTTACCTTCCTTCCTATCAGGAGCAACGTTTGTGTCAGCGGAATAAGACGGCATTATTAATCATTTTCCCATGTTGCTTTTTTTTAGTTTTTCTTCTGTATTTATATATATATATAACTTAGATAGTTCTTTTTTCCTTTCTGTGTACAAAGACCAAACACTTTCCGACGACATGTCGACTGGATAAAAGTAGTAGAAACAATATTTTATTTATTTATAAAGACGCATTGCTATGATCAGCACAGAAACGAATATTGCTAGCTTCTTAACATTTTGAAATTAGAAAAAAGATCAATTTTAAACCGTGCTAACTGGTATGAAATTTTTAACGTAACATTTAGAATTGTATAAATAAAACTGAAAAACTATAACTATATAGGATAAAGCAGTGCAGATTGTTGAAGATGTTTTTTTTTTTTTTTTACAGGGAGAATGCAGGAGATGGAAATTTCTGAATTTCAAAGATTTAGGGATCGATTTAGGGTTGTTCAAATAAATTCAGACAATACGTTAACCGATTTTGCCTGAAAATTGGTTATAATATTTTACGGCTCAGAATCGTATTGTTTAGATTTTTTAGTAACAACGTGGAACGAGATGAGTCTGAGGAATGCATCCATTGATTACTGGGGGACGTTAAAGTGAAAAGATGTTGTGATGGATGCTTCCGAGTTACTAATCTGATACGCAAGATAAGAAATGGTGTTAATTTTTTTTTTCGACATATTCTATTTTTTTTAACATTTTCTCTCACGATCCATACACTTTCTTTAATAATTTTCAAATTTCTTCAAATATTTCTTCAAGAAAATAACGTTTTCTCTAACTCCCTCAAAGTGATCATTTATAGCTCCTCTTGATTTTATGGAAATGAATTTTGTACTAAGCTGACATTCGAGGTTTAAAAAAAGGGAAAAGCCACGTGGGGCAAAATCTGCAGAATTCAGTGGATGAGAGATTGGGGCAAAGCGTAATTCACGCAATTCATCCATCATAATGGATCTAATAGATGGAGCATCAGGCCCATAACCAGATTGGATTTTAAATTCATTGGCGCAAGGACCAATTAGATCAAGCTGCGCGAAAACAAGTGACAGGAAAAAATGAAATGAGATCAAATTTGTTCTTGCCATGTCAAGGAAGTCAAAGTACGTATGTGATTAAAACAATGACGTGGACTGTAAGCACCCACTCATAGCCAGAAGTTTCGTTCCGAAGGGGAAAAGTTGCAGTTTGGGGGACCAAAGTGATAGAGCAATCGATTTAACCATCTTTCCCCCTTTCATTTTGGCGGTTGACAGACCCCCAAGCCTCCCTTTCGCTACAGTCTTGTGGAGCATTGTCTAAGTGGAATAGGATTTAATTTGTGCTCCAATCCTTGTCGTTTCACTTACATTAGTTGTTTGTTTTCCCAAAAAAAAAAAAAAAAAAAAAAAGACATAATATGTTCTCTTATACAATTCAACAAATATTCATGAAGCTTTGTAAATGCATTTAAATGAGTTTATTTACATTTATATGACCGTAGGGAACAGAATATTACCATATCGCTAAATCATTAGCTCTAGTTATATGAAATAACTTCCCGAGTGTTGCAGTGGTAAGATGTTCTTCTTTCACGATGAAGGTTTCCGTCATGTACGTAGATTCGTTCCTTGGGAAAAACATAGATAAAAAGGCCTTTTTCTTGATGAACTTGAGGCAACTATAAATATAAATTGCACCTTCATTTCCAACACAACTCCATCGTTACTAAATTGCTGTACGATCATACGAGCTGATTTGACATCAGGTGAAGAAGTATTTTACGTAGAAGATGTGTGGGGGCCATGGTCCACATAGGGGGAGGGGCTGACAGGGCTCTAGTCCTGGAGCCCGGGACGATTATCATAATTTTTTTGTTTTTGCACGCTTTAATTAACTACAGAAGGGGCCCGTTAAAAGTCTGACCGACGGGCCCGCAAAAGATCCCAGCCTAGGGGCACCGCTACAGGATGTGGGAGCGATGAAGTGGACAATGATATTAATGAAATACGCAATTCATGTTTATAAGGTGTAATTTTCAAAAAACTTCCTCACATTTATTGGAAATTTTTATGACAAGCTATCATTGCAAGGGCCAAAGCACATGATAAATATCTATCTTTATTGTGGTTTCAAGCTTTATTAAACCTACCGTTTTTATTGTATGTCTGGAGCGTCTCTGCACATAAAAAATAATCTGATGCAGTGAAATGTCGGTTAATACGAAAAACTTATGGAAAGAAACATAGCCCAGCAGTAGTCCCCTAACATTGCCGGGCTATGTTTCTTTCCATACGTTTTTCGTATTAACCGACATTTCACTACATCTGATTATTTTTATGTGGGCACAATTATCGAAATAATCAAGAATTTTGTAAATTATTTTAAATTGATTTATCGGATAAAAAAAATAAACGATAGAAAGTGAAAAAATATGACCAAAACTCAATACGTGTGAAATTAAGAAAGTAGTATTAAAAGTCAAAGATAGACGACGCCAAAAAACGAAACTAATTATTCTGACACGCATAAATACCGAAACTTAAACTGAAAATAATAAAAAAATACGTTAGCCCATGATTGATTTTGCATCAAATTTGTCTATAATTGAGCTCAACTGTAATTAATTTTATTGAAATAATAACATAATAAATGAATTGATCTGAAAGGACATATTAACATATTGCTGAAACAAGCATCAATTCAGAAATCAGTGTCTCAAGTCAACAGCAGATGTCACTAACAATTGTTCTTTTTTTGTAAATCTGCATCAACTAACTATAATACCCGGATCACGTGATATCCCCTCCCCCTTTCTTTGAGGGACATACAAACCTTGTCCAAGTTAACCAATTTATGCGGCCTTGTGCGCGACTCATGAAATAAATAAATGTAGATTTGAAGAAATGTAGAAAGGAATATACAAGTTGTTTCAAAAATATTCGTCCGATATAAAAAAATCCTAACTATTCAGTTTAATCCGTTTTGATCGAATAATGTATTGGTAGAAAGAGGGAACTCTCGAGTTTCACGCAGTTGCCGACAGGTAGCGCAAAAAATCTTCTTCGGCCGCTACTTCATTGTTTGTCAAGATGGCGATTTTCCCACAGTTAGAAACCGATTCGGATAAACTTCATTTTCCAGCAGGACGGGGGCACCACCACACTGGAACTTGTTTTGAACAATCGCATTCCTAAACGATGGAACGGCCGTACGCATTTCAAATCGGGTGATTCTTTATGAAACACCCTGTATTTTTTTTTTCTTTTTTAAGGGACACTAGGTATTTAGATCACCCCCCCTCCTGATCTTCAATTTATCTAAATGCCTGTTTCTTCTTCAAAAATTGCTTAATTAAAGCTGTGGAAGTTTTTCTTTTTACGGGCTCATAATTAATTTTAAAACATCCTAAACTGTATGCATTTATGGAGTTGAATATCAAAAGACAATACGGAGACATTAATTTTCATGGTTGAGAAGATATAAATAAAAAGGTGAAATCAATAAGCGAACTCAATATTTCAAAATCGAGAATTCAATACAATTTTTAAAATTATTGATGTGGCGAAAAACCCCACTGAATTTCCGCATTTCTACAGTAAAATCGGCAATTTTAACACTGATTTCTATGAGGGATCATCCTTTGTCGCATCCTCAAAGTGATGCTGATGATGATGTCTATTTAAAAAGCCTCATTACTGAGAGGATTGAAAATATGACAAACCATTATAAAGGCATAAACTATTATACATATAATGGCAGGTTTGAAGAAGTGACAAACCATTGTAGAAGCATATACACATCTGAAACGCATTGCTAGGGAACCACGATAACTAAAATCAACATTCCGAAATTGATTTTTGAGTCCCAAAAACCATTGTTGCCCGTTTTGCCCCCCCGCCTTTGCCCATTCCGGGCATTTGCCCTGCTCTGACAAACTTTTAAAGTAGACTATCGTTCAAGTCGGGTATATATACATACATACAACATTTGGTGACGATCGATCTAAAATTGTAGATTTGTATAGGGAACGCGCGCGCACACCCACACACTTGAGTAGCAGAGGTGATACCGATAACATTGATCTGGAACTTTCACCTAAACATTGATTACATCCAGGGAAACATGTGCGGATAGAAAAAGAAACCACAACAGATAATTACCTACATATATTTACTGACGCCGTGAGATCGGGAACAAATACTGGTTGCGCTTTTGTGGTTTTCCAAAATGATACCGTGATTGTCGAAAAAATGTTCAAACTACATTCCAACTGCTCCAATAACGAGGCAGAGGCTTTCGCAATTTTGCAAGCTTTAACACTTCTGAACTCGATCAGTCAACACATGGCGTAACTATTCATACAGACAGTCAAATTACGATACACAGGATTTTAAGTAATAAATGTCATCACGAAATATTAGAAAAATGCCGTTTCATGCCGCAAGAACTTTCAACAGATGACATAGAAATCAACATCAAGTGGGTCAAGGGCCATTCTGGTATTGCCCGAAATGAAAAGGCGGATGGACTGGCTGAAACAGCGGCCCTGTCAAATCTTCCTCTGAGTTATGAAAAGATTCCCAAATCTTATATCAAGAAAAC
The DNA here is from genome assembly GCF_987345545.1 of Pholcus phalangioides. Taxonomy (NCBI): domain Eukaryota; kingdom Metazoa; phylum Arthropoda; class Arachnida; order Araneae; family Pholcidae; genus Pholcus; species Pholcus phalangioides. The sequence goes on along the minus strand of NW_028301599.1, from coordinate 4,251,357 downwards.
AAAGGAAGAGGAAACGATGGTGACATGACAAAATTTGTGGTGTACAACCTCCAAGGGGAAAACAATCAAATCGTTCTTCCCAAATGTGCAACAACTCAAGCAACGGAAGTGTATCTGCCATTCATAGAATATGTTTGTATGAATTCTCTCAGGACATGCCAGAATAAACGAGTATCTTTTCAGGTTCTCTTCTCCTCTGTGTACCAGTGACTTTACACAAATACAGAACTGTGGAACATATTATTTTCTTCTACTCTAAATTCGACTCAAATAGATACGAAATTTACAAACGTATCATTACTAAAGGCGATCAGTTTGGCCGTCAGTTCAGGTGAATATTTAACTATATTCAATGGTTTTATTGACAGCATATCGTACCTGTGTATATGAGCAACTTTTTCTTCCTCAATATATATATTTATATTTTTTTTTGTATATACTTAAATGTTTGTTTTCTTTTTTGAGGGAAAAAAATCATTTTTTCACATCGTTTTTAATTTTTTTTGTTTTTCTTCGATTCTCTTAATTTTTTTATCTTCTTAAATGTTTGATTTTTTTTTTTTTTGTATATTAATTTGTTTTTTTTTTCATTTTATGTTTTTCTTTTAATTTTTTTCTTAATTTTTTTCAATTCTGACTTAAAAATCTTTTTTTGTATCTTCTTCTCAGCTTTCTTTTTCTTTGTTTTGTATCTTCTTAAATTGTGTTTTAATTTATTTTTAATTTTTCGTACCATAGAATTTTCGATAGCAGTTTTCTTGCGCTTCAACTGATTGTTCGCACATACAATTTTAATTTTTTTAATTTTTATTTTTTTGTAAATATTAGATATATTTTATTAATGTCTCATATGTTATATAATCATTATGAATTTGTGTTCACATATTATATTCAATATATATATATGTATACTCATATTTTATACATTCTATTTGTTGGAGAAAAAATATTGTATTTAAATCCGCACAATACATGTAATACGACTTCTTGTCTTGTCATGGAGAAATAAAATGCTTTGTAAAAAAACACACACACACACACATGCGGCCGTCATAACTATACTATGAGGCCCCCGGGCAGAGTGAAATTCAGGGGGGGGGTTCTTTTTCACTGAATGTACTTGCTTATATATATCTACGCTTTTTTTCATAGCACCAAATCCCATCACGAGGTCTCTTACACGTACTTCAGGTAACCAGACCTGGCTCGAAACGGCTCACGAGTTAAGACGGCACTAAACACCAGGGCTGGACAAATCATTTTCCCGACATGCCCGAAAGAGGTAAAAATTTGAACTGGGGGGGGGGATGCATTCTTTTCGACTATATACCGGGTCGCGGGCATGTAAAATATATATATATATATATATATATATTAAAAAATATACATATATTTTTTTCCCCCTTCAAATTTTTGCATCGGTGATGATGCAAGTGTTCCTGCACACAGCGTAAAACATCACCCACCACAGAAAGGCTTTTTTAGGCAGCCTTAGTGATATATGTAATTTAGGTATTTCGATATGTTTTTTGCAGTCCCGTGCTCTCATCCTACAACTGGTTCCATAGACTTGAATCTTTGGCGGGATTTCCCACTATACTTTTGTATATAACACAATACTTCAGGCCATATTTTCTCTTCAGTAAAATACATGTAAGTATACAAAAAAGTAAAAATGGTATAATCTCGGGTTTATCCAAATTTACTGGGCTGGAAGGGACAACTGCACCCTTCACACCTGTTCAAATCCGCCCCATACTGTAAATTAGCTATCACTCAAAGCGATTCATTAGTTTCTGGTGGCTGGTAACTTCCGGGAACTGTATCGGTGTAAAGCTGTACTACCAGCCAAATCCCAAATCCATTTTCAAAAATTCTCACCATCTTAGAAGTTCCATAAGCTGTCTCTTAAATTGTCTCACCATCACCATTCTCTTACACAGATTATGGCGTTCATGAGCTACTGTATATAATTGGCAGAACGATGATGGAAGGTTGGGGGGGGGGGGGGTCTGTATGAGCCATCATCTACGGCACTCCGATGTACGATTGAACGTTTAAAGAACGGTATGGTGTCAAAAAAAAAGTGCCAGTAAAACAGTAAAGTATATATAAATATCTTAAAAATTTAATTTTTTAGAATGGATTTCTCTTGCTATTCTGTATGAAACAATAAAAATAATCAGCGCAGGCGTTGGTGCTTGCACTAAAAGGTTCACCTGAATTTAGTGCCAGCTAATATGTCTTCCAGTGCTCCTGTAGTAAAGCACGTATTATAGGAATATCAGATAGCACAGTGAATGATAGCCTCTAAGCCTCACTTCAAGAACAGAAGAAAGCTGAGAGGAAGAGGATGGAAAGGTCTTAACGACCTAACTAATTAACAGTAGGTGAGGGGGGATTCACTGAGAAAATCCTATTGCAATCCACTCAGCTTCATTGCATGCCCACTACCGTCCCCGGGAGCCTTACGTTTTGCTCACGTGGGCCGTACCGACTGTATACCGTACCTCACCCTATACCGATAAAGTCAGCTTTGTTTGATTGACGCCGGGGAATTACTTGACGAGGAAATGATTGCCGGACCATTCCGGGAGTAATTAGAGAGGAAAAACAACGCGCACACACATACACTCTTTCAGGAATGGAGAATGAACGTCTGGATAACAAAATCAGGATTTAATCACTTTCGAATATTCGACGGGATCAAAAAATTCTCTCGCGATTAGGAAATCTATTAAAAATTTATTTTCTTACTTGGGAAAACTTTCCGGCGTCGACGCTATTGTTGCAAGAATGAAGCACCAAGTTTTAAGGAATCTAAGGAAACATATTTGAGGAGTTTTTCGAATTTTGAATATTACTTCAATATTGCTAAAAAATATATTTTTGTATAGAAAGTATGTATTCGTATAGAGAGACTTTCGTAAGCTTTCGAAATTACGGGTGTTTATGAGTTGTTTTTTTTATGTTAGAGCGAGTTTTCCTACCGCTGATAGGTGGGAATTTTCTGCTAGTCCGTGAATTATTCACCCAGTTCATGATAATTTAAAATTTAATAAAATAATTATTGTTTATATACTTTTCCCATTACCAAACTAGAACATCGTACCTGCTCTGTCCCCAAAGGGACGTAAACAATTGAATTATATACTTTTCACGTGCATTTTGTGCCGATCGGTAAATTACTGCTATTATTTACGTATTCATTGCCGGTACGCAAATTATCCTTCTTTTTGACTTATTCTTTGTTCTCAAATTACCGAATTTATCGCATATTGGGTGAGGTGTGATTTTACAGATAAAAATAAGGAAAACTGGATTCTGTCTCTCTCTCTCTCTCTCTCAGTAATACAGCTCCTCATACCGTTTATTGTCAGATAATAGGATAAATTTACGTATTAAGACATACAACCACGTTTTCTTCACGCCATCATCTTTCGACTACTCCCGAGTTTCCAAAATGTTCGTTTCATCGCCCCCTTATTAGTCATTTTTTTCCTCTCATCGCCCTCATTTACAATTTTTCAATAACTTCTCATCTTTAGCCTTTTCATATAATATATATATATATATATATATATAGTTGTTGTGTGTCGTTAATATATATATATATTTGTTGAATTATATTTATCTTGCGACAGCGGTTTCGATAATATTTTATCCCTCCCCCTAATTCCCTACCCCCCCCCCCGATATTATTATTATTTTTATATAAGAATATATTTATTTAGGTAACATTGCATTTATTTAGCAATTGTTGTGAAAGACCTTGTAAGGCTCTAATATCTAGAGAATGCATGGGGCGAAATTTATTTGGGTGCGAGAGTGTACATTATGTATGTAAACTGAGGAACCAAAAAAAACTGGTACAGGCATGCGTATGCAAATAAAGAGATATGGAATCAATCAGAGTACGGCGCTGCGGTCGGCAACGCATATATAACACAGCAAGTGTCTGGCATAATTGTTAGATCGGTTACTGCTGCTACAATGGCAGGTTCTCAAGATTTAAGTGAGTTTGAACGTGGTGTTATAGTCGGCGCACGAGAGATGGGACATAGCATCTCCGAGGAAGAGATGAAATTTGGATTTTCACGTACGACCATTTCACGAGTGTACCGTGAATATCGGGAATCCGGTAAAAAATTAGATCTACGACATCGCTGCTGCCGGAAAAAGATCATGCAAGAACGGGACCAACGACGACTGACGAGAATCATTAAACGTGACAGACGTGCAACCCTTCCGCAAATTGCTGCAGATTTCAATGCTGGGCCATCAACAAGTGTCAGCGTGCGAACCATTCAATGAAACATCATCGATATGGGCTTTCGGAGCAGAAGGCCCACTCGTGTACCCTTGATGACTGCACGACACAAAGTTTTACGCCTCGCTTGGACCGACAACACCGACATTACTGGACTGTTGAGGACTGGAAACACGTTGCCTGGTCTGACGAGTCTCGGTTCCAATTGCTTCGAGCTGATGGACGTGTACGGGTATGGAGACAACCTCATGAATCCATGGACCCTACATGTCAACAGGGGACTGGGGCGTGTGCAGTTGGCGTGATATGGAACCCCTGATACGTCTAGATACGACTCTGACAGGTGACAGGTACGTAAGCATCATGTCTGATCACCTGCACCCATTGATGTTCATTGTGCATTCCGACGGACTTGGACAATTTCAGCAGGACAATGCGACACCCCACACGTCCAGAATTGCTACAAAGTGGCTCCAGGAAAACTCTTCTGACTTTAGACACTTCCGCTGGCCACCTAAATCCCCAGACATGAACATTATTGAACATATCTGGGATGCCTTGCAACGTGCTGTTCAGAAGAGATCTCCACCCCCTCTTACTCCTAGGGATTTATGGACAGCCCTGCAGGATTCATGGTGTCAATTACCTCCAGCACTACTTCAGACATTAGTCGAGTCCATGCCACGTCTGCGGGCTCGCTGGGGCCCTACACGATATTAGGCAGGTTTACCAGTTTTTTTTGCTCTTCGGTGTATATGCTCTGTGTTTAAACTTCATTGTATTTATATCTGTTTTGTGTGTATATATCTCCAAAAATTCAATTACTAAAAAATATTTATACTTGCCATCCACTTGGTGGGCACGATTGTGCAAATCATTAAAGTTGCAGTTTCAGTTCCTTTATTTGTTGCGAAGCATGTGAGGCTGTGATTTAGCTAAATTGTCAAAAAGTTTTGTGTTTGCTTTTTTTTCTTCTTTTTCTTTAATGCCAAGTTTGCGATCAGATTTTTTTCTTACTTTAGTTTGAATCACAAAAAGGTAGTTGTATGTTCAGGAAGTAATACTGGTTTTATACATTTATTTTATGTGGAATTTTTTGTGACTTCGCAGGACTTCAACGAGCACTACAATTCGAAATAGGTTTTTTTTTCAATTTTTCCAGCTTTCAATACGTGTCATTTACTGTGAGATAAATTATCAGCTTTCAGAAAAAAATTACCATTTAAGAATTACATTAGTAAAACTGTTTATAGTTATACATTTTTTTAAAATTCAATAGGATTTTAACAAGTTACAGCTTTAAAATCGACTGCTAATTTATTCAAATTGACAGCGGGTGTTTATTTTAAAATGATCTTTGGTACCATATTTATTTAAAAAACGAGAATTTGTCGTTGGATAGGAAAAGAAAGAGTCTTCGAGCGTAAATATCATGTTCGAAGTTTTTATTGTAAGTCATAGTGAAGAGAAAAAATAATGAATAACTTTTTTATATGAGTGTCGGTGCTCTCGAACAATCAATTGCACCCATAAGATACATTTCCAGGTCAAATTTCTGAAATTTACGTGAGGATGGCGTAATCTTCTTCGTGTGCGAAGAAATGAGGTAACGTTTCTAGAGATGGAAAACATAAAAGAAACAACTTTATAGTGAATTTGATGAGCGTTAATTGCGCGTGGTTGAGTGCACGTTACCCTCAGCATGAAACAATTCGCACACATGTTCTCTCGGAGGCATTGTTAATTATTATTTATGTCCCGCACCCCTCTGGAACAACGCTCACGCACTCTCGACCTGCCGACGATATGCAACAGAAGCAACAGCAGCAACACAGACGCCGGGGCATCTTTTACGGCAGCGTTAATTCGCCACTGCAGCACGATTGCTCCCAAGGCGGTGCTTGCGTTCGGGGTTTTCTCGAGCAGGTACTTATATTCCAATTCTAGGAACCGATGACAGAGAAAGCCATAACATCCAGGAATTTACGGGGCAATTTCCTCGCATACTCTTGTGTTCTTTATACGCATTAAACAGGAGCCGGTATGTTGAGTGAGGAAGAATGCATGCCACCGCCGCCGCTATCATCATCGTATCCCATCTGCAGTTTAAGCAGCCAAGTAAGAGCAGAAATAAGAACGCTGCTCAAGGATAAGAGAGAAAGAGTAGGAATAAAAAGCGAAGAATTAATCACAGGCACATCATGGTCATACGAGCGAGATGCTCCAAACACATTTTCGGATTCTTCCGGTATTGCCATCGTTCTCGCTCTCGAGAATCTCTAAGGGTACATATATATAGGAGAATTCATCACGCTACAAAAAAACATCTATCTTATTCCAAGACAAGTGCTTCACGGTGTCGAAAATTATTCTGAATTACAACTGAACTTCGTAAACGAGCTTAATTGGTTTAACGAACGAGATCGTTAACCGAATCACTCGTACATCGAATCAAACTTCCCCATAGGAAATAATGAACACTCGGATAATTCCGCAATTATTCATAAAAATGATTAATAAAAATAGCATAATGAAAAATATAACACATTAATGATACAACAAATAATACAGCATAATAATAATATAAAAAAATGCGACACAATAATATTCCAATGAATTAATACTAATGCCAAAGCAAATTTCAATACGATAATGTTTGCAAATTAAATTCATCAGGTTTTTCTGCTGGAGGACATTTCGAGAATATCTCTTTGCCAGTATTTTGATTGTTCTATCTTATCTGTTCTCTTCTTTAGTCGCATTGAAAATACATTACATTCTAGTGGTTCCCGAGACTATTAAACATATTTTCATGAACTCATGAACTGTCTTGAAGTACAAAAATCACTTGCTACTTGAGCTTGACTTCACGGCTTCCTTGAAGTCTTATTTACGCTTACCCGACAAAATACCACCAGATATTTTTCATGTTCTCTTTTCGTGTTCTACATAATCCTACTCTATCACTATTTATAATAAATAAGAATTATTTCATTACTTGCATATTTGATTAAAGTGTACTTGTCAAAACTCTTTCCATCCGCGAAAAGAAAACAAAAATTGATCAACAAAAGCTGACTAACCCCAAACAAAAATTTCAGCTACAGGTGAAATCATGATAATTATCTTCCTTCTGCTTTACGTATGTCAAAGTCAGGCCAGTGCATGCAAATGAGCTGGCTCCTACAAACATTATTGCATTAGCCAAAACAATTTTATGAGCTACTGTTTTACTTCTACAGATACATTTTTTTCTGAAAAAATAGTCGAATCTCTCCAAACACCAACATGGACTCAGTTGCTAAAAACAATATTCTCACAGACGAAAATGTCAAAACTAAAAAAGAAGCTGAAATATTTACGCCAGGATATGATAGAGCTGAAGCAATATTCAGTCCGGGGGCAAGGGCCCCCTTTATCGGCCGGAGGAGCGACGCGGTGTCCGAGCGTAACGAATTTTGGGTGAGGACGAGACGCCGTTTATGGGCTGAAGTTCGTCCTACATGTGTAGTCACTGATAAAGTAATCGGAAACGTTTTTATTTTTCTTCATCTTAGAGATGGTGTGAGATCACTCTTAAGTTGTCATCATCCCTATTATCTTGCACCAATCATGGCTCCAACGAACCACTGCATTTAATTGACAGAGCGATGATGGAGAGGTATGAGCAGTCAAAGTCGCATCAACGAGAGGAAGTTCAAGGTTGAAGAGGTCGTTGGCATTATGCTGTTAAACAGGGGTAAATATATTCTCTGTATGGGAGAGGTTTAGATTTCAGAATATTTTACACGTTCAAAATCCGATTAAGAGGGGCCAACTGTATTTCACATGCCTTTACTTTTAAGCAAACGTACCTCTAAGGCATAGTCTCCCAAAATTTTTGTTCCATCGCCCCCTTCATCAGAAATTTTTTCCTCTCATCGCCCCCCCCCCCAACTCAAGTAAACCCATAGGATCCTATGTTGAATCAGTAGGTTCTATCGCTCAATTGGACCATTCCATGGAGCACCAGGGGGCGATATTGCCCACTTTGGGAAACACTGCTCTAAGGGAAGATCATTTCAAAAATGCATGTCTGATGAAGAAAAATAAATATTTTTCGAAAATAGAAAACAGGGTTTTAACTCTAATTGTTACATTTCTGTGTTGCCATTCTGCAGATATGATTGATTCTAAACACCAGTAAATATCGATTAACGGTCACACGATCACGGGGCACCACTTTTACATTATTGTTTCGAGTAAGGGTTGATTGAATCCGATCCCGCAGTATAAATTGAATTCAGAACGTCTATTCTCATGAAACTCACCTGAAGTACTCAACCCTTTCTGGTATGTAGGATAATAATTTCAGACTTTCGATAATAATGCTCAAATTTACAAAATTGCAGGTTCATGCACTTATCATTCATGCGTAATGTGCACCCTATAATAAATCACACATTTTATTATTAATGAGATTTTACGTTTTTGAACTGTAGAAAAAGAAATTTTATACCCGTTTGCCAAGCATATTGCTCAGGTTTAAAAGTCCTTTCCCGTTTCTAATTATATTTTAAATGATTTCATGAAGCAAAATAAATGTAAATTATTGGTTGGGAAAGAATATATTTTATTTTCAAATTATATCTCACGATATAATACGTGCTTATAAAAATATATTTGAATTTTTTGACACATTAAAAACAATATACAATTACCATTTTGCTGACAAGAATTCTCTCTCCTCATAAAGAAACACAGAGTTTTACCGAAAGTGAAAGGCACTCGTAACCGAAAGTACGTGTTTAAGTGCACAAACGCCAGAGCTGCTGTTTTGGGAAGTTTTACAACGTTTTTAGCAAATTATCGAAAATTGGTAAATTCTTTCCACACACATACATATTTCTCGAATCAACATCATACAAATACATATATACATACACGAGAAAACACGTTTCTTCGCCATTAAAGGAGGTTCGTTTTGAATGGAAAGAGGAGGTGGGTTTCGATCGGAAAATTCCCTGAGAACATTTTCTGCTTGTTAAAATTTTCAAGTGGAAGGCAGAAAATCGCATTTTGAAGGGACGGGACGTGGTGGCGATGAAATCTTTCGATGAAAGGAATGAGAAATGTGGAATTCCTCTTTCCAACTCCTTTAAACAAGAGAGTCAAAGCGATTTTCTTATCTGCTGTCGAAGTCATTTCCAAAGACACAATTAAATTGCCTTTTGCCGGAGACACGCTCCGAAGGGGACGCTCGATGCTATTCTGTAAATTTTAATCATGTCTAATCTCAATTTTAATTGATATTATCTTAAATTCATTAGACTGTACATCGGGGGGAGAGAGAGATTTAGGAAATTCCCTTTCTCTCGTTGGAGAATAGTTCTTTCTTAAGACCGAATCTTCGATGATCTTGAGAGCAGTAGCTCCAAGAAACTTCTGTTCGGAGTTAGGACTAACTAAAGCTTTTCTCCAAACGAAGTTTTCAAATGAGATTTCCGTTCAACACTGTGCGTGAACGTTAGTAATTACTATCACTCATACCATACACTTTGATCTCTTTAGTGAATGGGAGATTTTAACTGAACAAGGACTTGAGGGGTTTCCCCGTATGAATCGCCTTTGGGCATTTTACATTCAGTAAGGAGATTGAATTAAAGTAGAAACTAGTAAATGGGAGTGTTTCCTCAAGAAAGTCAATAGTGAAATCGGGATGATACAAATTTTTTTATTGTCTCCTCAAAAGATCACACAATTGATTTCGCTTTGATCATTGTTTGATTGCATTGCAGAAAAGAGCTACGCGTGTGTTCATGTTGGTACACGGAGCTTGGGCTATGGAGGGAGACTTAATTTTTTGAATATGCTAACATTGGAAGAACGAGGATGCCTGGGGAATATATGTTTAAAGTTTTCAACGGGATGAATAAGATGGATCATGAGTGTTTGATGCATTGTCAATCAACTGCTTCAACAAGGGCATACCGGAATCATTTGGTAAGGCTGTGCGAAGAGTAAGTGGGACGAAGAGGTATGAATTCCAATAAGTGTGACCAGGAAGGAAAAAATTCATAGGGGTGGGGGAACATATTTTCGAACATAGTAAAAGATGTGAGAAAGATCGAGAAAATGAACGGAGGAGTTCTGAAATGAAAGGGTTTAATGATGACGATCTCTCCGAAGAAGAGGGGAGAAACGGACCAATCAGCAGATAGTGAAAATCAGCAGATTGAAGTGAAAACAAACATGTTTTTACAATTATCACACCTCGTTGGATGCTCGTTGGATCTTCGCTGTCGCGCTTCTCGAATTTGTGTGGTGCAGAATAACACAGTGAAATAATTTCGTCTGGGGTCTCTAGTTTCACATAAAGATGTACATAACTTGAATGGCGTATTTAAATGATCATGCTTAAGTATGATAAAGAGTCTGAAGGTCAGTTAAATAATTTGGTCAACTTTTCCCCTCTCTCGTAAGTTTCTCTAAACAATGTTCCAAACAAAAACCTTTGATGGCTAAATAAACGCAGCCAATATTTCTCACATAAATATTATGTATTAAAGAAATGTCGAAATCGAAAAATCTTAAGAAAAAGCTTTCTTAGCGGGTAGACTTTTTTTTTCTTTGGATAGAATGATGAAATGAATGATATATGCTAAATATCGATTGTTTCATTGAAGAGGGTATCAATTTTAAATTTACTAATATTTAATTGTAGGGTATAGTTTGAATTTTTGAATTTTTTTTTTTGGGTGGTATATTGAAATTTCATTTAGTTGGACATTTTTTTTCATGGAAATAAAAAAACACTGTGATAAAAAATTGTTTTTTACTTGTCTTATAAGTCGATGTCAATTTTTTTCAAGTTATATTTGCGAAAACTCTTTAGTTCTCAAAAGTTTTGTTTCCGACTTTTCTGTTCCAGAAGTTTTAAGACTAACTCACTTTCAGTTTCTTTCATTTCCTCTTTCTAACTTATTTATACTAAATTTATTTTTGTCAAAGAAAATCCTCACGAAGGTACTAAAGTCAGCGTCTTACATATTCCTAAAAGAATGTACCTCTCTACACGTGGACGATAATATTTGAAAATAACATATTTTATTTTAAAAGATAATTCAGTTTAATCAGATGAATATGTTGCAGATTTAGAACAGTTAGAAAGAAACAAAAAAATATTTTGAAGTATCTGATTTTTCCATTTTTTGTTGCTTTATGTTTTTTTTTCAATAATGTTTCCACTGGACAATATTAGCTCATTCGTTTGATGAAATTCGAAGTAATCCCATGTGTGATTCTCAGATAACTAAGTATCATTCTCTATAACAGTGGATGCATCGCGTATGTAATTCCTCGATATTCTCTTGCTCTTGAAAACGTTCCGGTCGACGAGAAATTATGAAAATAAGAAAAATAATCAGAATAGTAGCAATGAACTTTTGTTTCTCTGAATTTCTCTTTGCGTAGTGCATCTTAAAACCTTAAAGCGTTATCCGAGTATGAAACTTTCAAAATTGATGATTATTGATCATTATTGACCTCTTGTGAAATATCCTTCTTGAAATAAAAATTCATTTATAGCTATATTCGGAATGTGGACAACAGAAAAATTCCATGACAGAAAATATATTTGTTGTTAATAAATTGAAAATTTATGGTCATTGAAAACAACTATTAAGATTAATCTGTCAAACAGATTAATGTCAGAGAGAGAGAGAGAGAGAGAGAGAGAGAGAGAGAGCGAGCGCAAATTGACGTTTAAAAATAACTGAGGTGCGTTTGTACAAGTGAAGCTGACGTAGAGAGGAAGTATTTAAATACTGAAAAAGTTTTTTCGCGTAAGGGCTGAACAGTCATTTGTTACGAGTCTTATAGGTCTTTCTTGGGGTTTTATGATTCGAGTACGATTTGAAATGAATAATGTCCACTCCAGTCAGCTAAACCATATAATAGTAGAGAATTGAATAGTGAGTAGTGAGATGCGTTAACATGAAAGACTAATCTATATATGGTTTGAGAGCAAATAAAGTTTATAAATTGATATAGTTTTTTCAGATATGTGTTTCGACAACCATATTTTTATGGGCATCTTTTTTTCAGCCACCTCGTTGGGCAAATTGCGAGTTGTGGCCTTTGAATTAGTATTAGCATAAATTACATAAGAAAATTTATTTTGCAAATTGTTGATATGAGATTGCCATCTCAAATTACCCATATCACAGTGAGTATTGGTGGGAGAATACAATGATTCGTGTGCGTTTTCACATTCATTGCACAAAAAAAAAAAAAAAAAAAAAAAAAAAACGAAATAACTTTAAGCAAAAATTAAAAATGTAACGTTGGATACTGTGCATATAAAATATTTACCATCACTTGTATGTGCATGAACTTTAGCAATCTTGGAAACAAAATTTGCTTTCGATTGCTCTGAAATTGATAACCTGAATTAAATACAAAAGAGGAGCCTGATGTTTCCTTCATTTCACTATAAAACTATTTTTTCACTAGAAAACTTTTCTCTAAGATACGTAGACCATTCTCTCTGTTGAGAAGCGTTCTAGGGTCGACCGTTATTAAAGCGATCGTCCGTCACAGTGACAAATCTGGTATAATCACCGGCAAGGCAGCTTACAAATATCGTCCTGTTTCCACAAGGTTATTGTTATCCTATGTAGTGACCGGTAAATGTCATTTAATCCATTACTACTCCACTCGACACCCCGTTCTCTTTGGAAGAAATGGACGAAATCCGTCATTGAGTGAGTCTGACCTTAACGCTTGTGTTTGTACTTTGAGCCTTGGAGAAGAAAATGTATTAAACATAGTGTAAGAATAAAATACTGTCACTTTTAAGAAAAACCCGGTGGTTTAATAGTGCCCTCACTGGAGATTGCCATTCTGTTTTAATTTCTCTCATGTCTCTCACTCCTGCTACCCACATGGTTGATTTTTCACCATACTCTGAATTTTATTACATAATTTTACGTAATTTTTAATGGAAGAATATATCGGCAAGTGAACTTATTATTTTGCTTTATATAGTCAAAAAAGAAAATTACAATAAAATAAATAAATGCAGGTTTTGGTCATATATATATTTACAATATTTTCGTAAGTACAATTTACATTAATATATTTCTTTTTTTAAGATATATTTCATTACAACTAATTGTGGAATAACTGCCTGCGGAGGAGCACATCACGAGAATATTCGGAAATTAGATAATATATATGTTACGATGAATGTGATAAATGCGGTAATTATACATAATGACCGGTTATTGTGCATACTTAGCAAGCATTTTGGTATAAGCTTCATAAATTTATAACCTTTACCGGTGACTTATGCATAGTAGTCAAGCATCGTTGGTAAATTTAATAAGTACTAACAATTTATCACTTTTACCTGTGATTATGCATAATACACAAGCATGGTGTCGTTGCTGAACATGATGAATCGTCGTTGCTGAGCCAGGAAGTTCAGAGGAAGAGGCCATAAATGCCTTTTTATTTCCAAACTTTTTTGAAAAAAATGCATTGTTTTGAAATTTTCGTGCCATTTTAACATAGTTTTAAGTTTATTAGTGAATTTCAGAGGCCATAATCTGCAAAACTTTGATACTTTGAGCATTGTGAACTTCAAAAGAATTGTTCGTTTTAAAATTTTCAAACACTCGGTATTAATTATCATCAGAAAGCCCATCCCCTCACCCTTCCGACCCCATTTAGACGCAACCAAGTGATTTGAGAAATTGGTGTTGGCGTGCATTAACTTTACTTTGACCGGATGGTGTTAGACGTGAATTGTTTTGTTTCAGATGAACGCAGTCCGTGTTAGAAAAGCAGAGCAAAATTATAAATTTGTTTCTCCCCCACAGGCTTCACATAATATGTCGAGCTCAGGCATCAGACTGTCGTTGTATGTGTATAGCGGACCGCTGATTGGTAATTACGTATTTAGTATTCAATTAAATTGACAAAAGTCACCCTCAAGGGTGTGTGACAGATGCTGCCACACAGGGCTCCGCTCTTGAAGGAGTGGTATGTGAAAAAATAATAATTTTATTTTTTACAAAAATAGAACAACATAGTCAATGTTTCAACTATAGAAATGGTAATGATTATTTCAAATAATACAACAAATAAACGAGAATTATTCGCAACTCGAGGGAGTGACACAGATCATTAATTTCTCTGCCGTCTGGTAATGGTGGCCCTGGAATTAGCCTAATTCTGAGGGTCAAGTAAAATTTTATTTTTGACTTGAAATCAATTCAATATGGATAATAATACAGTAAGTATATCACAAACAGTAATAATATTAGACGGATTATGTACAAGCGATTTTTCAGGTAGTTTTTGGACAATAAATATACATTTGTTTTTAGTTATTTTTCTTCCTTTCAAAATTTATAAATGCGTTTTTTTAGTGCTTTTTTGCTGGCATATTTCACCAATTTTTAGTGTCTAAACTTCCAGGCTCTAGTGATAATACACACGTGTATTGCATCATTATATCGGGGTACGATAGCAAATGCACGATCTTGAGACACATTGTATACTCACTATGAAAACTGCTACGAGGTAATTTTGAACGCCTTTTGGGCATTTTTTAGATTTCAATTATACCTCTTTATTGTCTCATGTCTTAGCAATTGCTAATAATACGGTTTTATCTCAATAACGGTAAAGACGGTTGATGAGATAAAGCCATATTAGCACTTACAGGACACTGTATAACAACGCAATTCCTTTTACGCATGCTGGAACAATTTTTTGGTCATGCAACAACTTGTAGTCATTTGAGAACACAAAGTGTTAGTTTTTATTATTGTGTATATGCATTTTTGTAGTATATACTCGCATTTGTTTATTATATGTTTGTATTTGTGAAATAAAAAAGAACCACATTATGACAAAGTGAAAAAAAATTTCTTAGTTCCGTGAATAAAATATAAAATTTTCCGGAGAAGTTAAACTTTATGATTTTCTTAAACGATTGATAGAACGGTCTCCCTACATAACGTTCTTCTTCCACGAATGAAGGAGGTCGTTATAACGAGCGTCGCCTTCATATGCCGAAATTTAAAGAAAAAAAAGGAGAAACTCCTTTTTTCTGTTTTCAAAAAAGATCTTTTCCAAATACTCAAAAATTAAACTTTCCCCAGAAAAATCTGCTCATATTTTGCCAGTTTTGTTCAGCTTGACTTGATAGTCTTCAAATTTAAGGAAAAGCTAAAAGAATTATAAAAAAAATATGAACTCCGGCGTTTTATACGATACGGAGGATAAACATTTGAAGCGGTGAAGAAAATCTTATTCTTTATTTTATAAAACCTTTTTTTTTCTAAATTTTTACAATTTTTTTGCTCTTAAATTTCCCTCCTTTTTTTTAAATGGTCACGAAATGGAAGAAAAGAAATACTCGCTTTTCTATCTTCTCTGCCTGGTTCTTATCTCACATATAAGAAAGGATCAAAGCCTCATTTGAAATTGAAATGCCCTTACTTTGAATAAGTAAACAGTCTCTGCTCGGGATAATAAGGGATTTTCAAAAGGGAATTTTCTGCACGAGAGTCTGCCTCCTTCCATTTCATTTTATTTTATTTATTTTTTAGTGCTCCTGTTACGCTATTTTAAGAGTTTTATATGCGGATAATAAGCGTTTCAGTTATAGCTATCGTTAAGAGTTTTCTTTCTCCTTAAATTTCTCCGGCAAAAGTAAATGGAACAGCAGGGAATTAGTTAAACTGTGCACGCGAGACTCTCGGGGAAACCTATTAACAAATTCTACTTTTCTCTCTTTAATTTTTGGATATTTATTTATTTACAATGATCCTTCGGTTACGAACGCCTCGGCTTACGAATTTTTCGACTTACGAATATGTATGTATCTGAACGTTTTTGTGCTTCGGCTAACGAACGTTTTTGTTGATATCGATGAAAGCGGTAACATAAAACAGCCGCGTCGAGCATATAAAAATTAATCATTGATTGTTCTTGAAATTATTTTTGTTGATTAGGAATTATAAAATTAGGAAAATAAGTTGAATAGCAATGGGATTCTTCTTCATTTCTTCTCTCTTCGTAGTGCATTTTGAAATGTCTAAGCATCATCCGTCAAAAAAAGTTCATTTAGAAATTGATAAGAGTGTTGATCATTATTAATCATAATATGGTACATATTTCAATAAAATATAGTGATATTTCCCTCCAATAAACTTTATTTTCCATTTTTCGGAATGTGAACAACAGAATAATTCTGTAAAAGAAAATTCATCCGTTGTGAATATAAATACAAAATTTATAAGAATTAAAAACTTTAATCTTAACTAGAAACTATAAACTTCTATTGAGATTCTTGAAATTCTTCATAAAGATTGATTTATATCTTCCTGGGAATGGCTTCGCACACATACCTATCTTTCGGAAAAATGTTTGGTGTTTTGATGTGGAATGAGTTATTAACAGAAAAAGAAAAGCAAACATTTAAAACAAAAGCCTTGTGATAAAAAACCTTGAAACCTTGTAAACCTTGTAACAGAAACCTTGAAACCTTGATAAGCCTTGTACCTTGTAAACCTTGTTAAAAAAAAAAAAACCTTGGACTTTAACGGTTACTGTTTACACGGAACCTCTGTTAAGACAAAACTGAACGATCATTCCAAGGAATTCAATTTGTCCATCAAAAAGTGTATATGTGACAAAGAAATGAGCTGACTATATCACATAGCACACCACCTAACAAACTTTTTTTCACTGTGGCTCACGAACCGAACTGCATAGAGTTAATAGTGCGAAACAAAACACGTTCAGCTTCTCGTCTTTGTTTAAATTTTCCTTCTTCCATTTGTGAAGTATTTTATATCAACCTTCAGTCAGTATTTCAATGTTTTACAGTACTTTTCAGTGTTTTTGACAATTATTTTCAAGTTTTGGGTCATACCTGGAATGAGTAAAACGATTTTCCTTTGAAAACTAAGAAAAATCGCGTTTCGGGTAACGAAGATTTCGGCTGACGAACGTGATTCCGGAACGAATTATCTTCGTTAACCGAGGTGTATATCATGTATTTATTTATCTTTTCCCCCCATTTTCACAGAAGATTCTTTTCGTCGAAACTTTCCGCTGATTTTTCTTTTTTGATTTCCGATCAGCGATACATGTTTGAACGAGAAAGAAATAAAGTAAGAAACATTTACGGGTAACAATTTACCGATGTTTTTCCATTAGGCGCTTTAATTGTTCTGCTATACCTATTCATTATTCATTACCATCATCATCACCACCACCACCACCATTATTTATTATTTCCACCTGTACTCTATCCTAGAGCTTATATATTTCCCCTATACTCTATTTAAGAGCCGTGGTCTTGATCATATATAAGTGAATAATGCTGAAAGAATAATAATTATGCACTTGTTTTTTCCCTCTTACGTGTTTGGAATTCATTATGAAATTTTAAGGATGCTTAATAATTTCTATAAACACGTGAATTAGATATTTAACGTATATTCTTCTGTTGCTTTTAATTTTTCAATTATCAGTGGGAAATGACTAGGAACTGTTTACTTTGTTAAAGGAAAATTCTCTATGATAATTATTCGTTTTAAATTTTTAGTGATGGTGTTTCAAGTGCTGTAAATATAAGTGAGATATACTTGAATAAACTATCGTAAAAATGAGTATTTAATGACACGTTGATGCTTAAATACCCATTTTTTTAGCAGATTAGAATTGAATGTTTCTTGTTATTTCCCTGCCTAATCATGCTCCCTGACAACTAACAAATAGCCTTTCTTGGGCAAGTATATGCGTATAATGTGTAGAACAAAGATTACGCATATATGCGTAGAGCAATGACTCTCAAACTTTTCAAGTCACGGAATACTTTTTAGGTGAAAACTTCATGGCGGAAACGTTCACAGGGACGTCGGAACTCACACTCGACCTACGTCCAACTGACATTTCGTTTGAATATATCAACTGATATTTCGTTTGAATATATCAACTGACATTTAGTTTGAATATATCAACTGACATTAAGTTTGAATATAATATGTGATGAGCATACGTACTGATTTCAAGAAATTTTTTGTCATTTTTATTTGATCGTAAATATTCTACCAACAGGATGAATGATAGATAATTCTACCTGATTCTTTTCCAAATATTACTTCATATATGAGAATCTTCTTCATTTGATAGTGCTTGCTGATACCCACGTCGATGATGAACATCGATAAAACGCAACGACTTCGGATAAAACGGCGCTTTTGCTTCAGTTTTTGTTCGTTTTCTACAAAGTTGAGAATAGAACTTGGGATTATTGCATTGATAGTCTATTATTCTATTAATATCTACCAATAAACTTGTCCCCGACACGCTGATTCGTATCACCTGTGTACGGATACACTCGTAGTTTACCCAGTAATTTTGTCCAATTTAAATTTATTCATTTGCACATATCAACAAGCTGAGGCCAATTACAGAGATGAGAAACGCCAGGACGTAAAAATACCAAAAATACAAAAAAGCAATAAATATATAAAAGAAAATTAAAATAAAAACCATAATAATTAATCAAATCTACACGTTGAGAATCAAATCGCCAAAAAAACAATAAAAAAGTATGTATAAGCAAACATGCAAATAGGGAATTACAAATTGATCATTTTATACCAAGACAAATCCAGGTCTACTCAAAATAATAATAATTATTGTTATAACGAACACAGATATTACGTTTCCACATGTAACGAAATTTTCCTTTATCCCATGAATTTTGTATAGCTTATTTGTGTTATTTTGATTGCTTATAAGGCCCACCTACTTCACCAAAGTACGGTTATAAGCACAGGCGTACGCAGAATTATCGCTAGGGGAGTGGGGGGTTTACTTTTTTACCTGCAAATTAACACTATAATCTTGAAAAATCAGAAAATTTCGAAACGTAAATTAAATTCAAATTTGCAAAAACTGAAATTTTCAAAATGAATTTTTGTCAAAAAAGTAATCATTATTTATTTTAAATATATAAAATAGCATTTCCTAATTGATTCACAGATTAATTATCGTCGGGCCGAAACCATGGATGCTATAAGTATGAAATTTGGTGTGTAGTTCTATTTTGTTGTTTGTAATTGTTTCTTTTTTTAAAGAAAAATAAATAAAATTCACGAAATTAATTTCGACTCAAAATATTAACGAATTTTCACTTTACTTTGATCCATTTTTATATAACAATAGTTCATTTTTTAAAGCTCATGAACAACATTAAGCCCCACAAGCTGTTTCTTCAAGAGAAATACATTCTGTTTTAATATTCTTACGAAAAATGTTCTACTATTTTAACATCTATCAAGGGAACCGAAATTATTTTAACAAAAAAAAATCTCAGCTTCATATTCATAGAAAAGAGCAAAATAACAGAAAATGAAATAAAAAGTGAAAATAGGAGATAACAACTTTTTCTGTTTGCCCCTTCGCGTCAGTTATTTTCATTTTTCGTGCAGTTGTTGTTGATGTTTTTCCCACAGTCTGGACCCCCTGTTCGTTTTTCCATTTTCTCCCTCGAAGAAATCCAATGGCACCACCACCACTTCTTTTCCTGAAAGAAAGAGGCGTGTGACTTGGCCAACGCTAAATTGCGTTTTGCTTTTAGTTCCAGGAGAAAATTGCCTTTCTTTTCGCTCCTATAGCGAAGAAAATATGAGACGCGAAAGAAAAGAATAGGGGGAATACGGAGTTGTGTGGAAGGAAACTTCCCTTCTAAAAGATTCCATACCTTTCATAGAAGAGAGGTTGAGTGAAGAAAGAATAGTATAAAAGAAGAAGAAGGATAGAATAAGCCCGAAGAAGGCGTCTGTCTGCATTTCTACTTCAATTTGGACAAAGATTTGGTTCCAAAAAGTTTGAATTTTCCTCCTTTTACCTGCGGAAAGAACAGCTCAGTCTTCAAATACCTCTTCCATCGTATTTTTCCACTATCTAAACTACGAACACCAAATAGGGGGGGGGGGAAATCTTATCTGAATAAGTTATCAATCTCTGTATAAATTTGCTATGGAATTATCTTTCAGTTTACTTTCATTTCAGTGTGAAGAGTTGCTAATGTAAGAGTATAATAACAATTCAGTTTAAATTACTAGTTCAGGTTATTATTTTCCGGAATATCATGCAGGTTGAAAGCAAAATAAACATGATAAAATAGTTCGAGCCAGTCGACCATTTAAAAATTCTCATTACGATGATCAATTAGACCTACAACTTAACGTGACATTATTTATCAGGCTGACCATATTTCCATGTGGTAAATACAGGAAGTTGAAATTTCAAACACGGGGAAACACCAGTTATCGGTAATTATCGTCAAATATGATGTAAAAATACAAAATATTGCTCAAATCACTGAAACTTTTCTTTGGTGAGGTACAGTTTTTTGTTTGGTAAGTAAATAATATGTTTGGTATTGCACACAGTTTCTCAACCTATATTCTGCTGACCAGAAATGACCGTAGGCCGTCACGAAAACTTCAGCACCCCGCGTGAAAAGTCTGTCAATTATTAAGCTGTAGGTCTTGCTCTGAATAGTAACTTGCAAAAGAAAATCATGATTTAAAACTCAACATTCATCGAGATATAAATTATGCAAAATCACTGTATTCTGGCAAATTGGTGATGTCTTGGTGAGATAGCTAAGAGTTGGCATTTTTAGGGACTGTATACAAATAGAATGAATTCAACTATTTTAATTTTCTATTCACAACTAGCTGTTACTCGCGACTTCGCTGGCGTGGATATGGTAATCTGGAAATTACTCGGCGATGGTTCCCCATATAACATTTGAACGCCTCAACCTTAGGCGGTTGAATTTTTTTGAAATCCCATCTAAGTGAGTATCTACATTACAAACGAAATTTCAAACGTATAGCTTCAGCGGTTTCGACTCGGCCATGATTGCCCCCTATAACCTTTGAACCACCTATGACACCCTTACACGTTGAAATTTGGAAAGTCCCTCTTAGTGAGTCATTAGATCATTAAATAAAATTTCTTACTAATTTTAACTACTCTTACTATTCTTACTAACTTTAATGTTTATAGCTTCAGTGGTTTCTGCTCGGCGTGATTTCTGTATACAACCTTTGAATCTCCTTATGTGCCCCTCTAAAGTACCGAAAAACTACTTTTTAGTCTTTAAGTCACAAAATAGAACTACTCACCAAATTTCATATTTATAGCTTCGGCGGTTTCGGCTGAAAGATAATGAATCAATAAATTAGTCAGGAAATGTTATTTTATATATCTAAAATAAATAAGATTACTTTTGTGAAAACATTCATTTTGAAAATTATAGAGTTTTTGCAAATTTGAATTTAATTTACGTTTCGAAATTTTCTGAACCAAACCCTCAATCATTGGTGATAAATGCCGAAAACTCCACAAATAAATATCTCCGTTAATACGTGAAAATTTAGAATACATTTGAAAATATTCAGGTTTTTTTTTGTAAATGACATCTCGGAGCCGCATTTACATTTTTTACAAAGTTTTAGCACAAAAGCTCTACATAGTAAGTTAATTTTTCCATTGTTGTTAAGTTCACCGTCCCTCGCGAAATTTAAGACATTTTGTGCAACCACAAAAGAGATATTCATTGTGCAAACAACTTGGGACAGCCTGTATATCCATGATAATGTGCATGAAAACGTACGTATCATATAATACCACGATTATAATTCAATGTGCGACCCTCTAAGTCACTGATCGAAACAAAATCTCCACCAATAACAAGACATTTATGGACCGCTGTTAATGTGACCATAGAAGATGAAATAAATATTTTTCATGCCTTTAATGCTTCCTCATAAAAGGCTGAAGAAATGTTATGGATTGAACCTAGTCATAAAACAGGCCCAAATCGAGTTCATTTGTCTCCTTGGCTCATAAATCCAGTTTCATGGAGCAGGAAAAATGAATGTTTTCCTTGCTCTTCTTGACACGACACAAGACCGCCCACAGTAAACAATTTCATCAATCTTGCCCGAGACAAACGGCCTTATTTATAAATGGGGGAATAAGACTCTAAACATTTATCGCAAGTATTGTATGCGTGATGTAACTAATTGACAAGTAAAATATAGTCAAACTCGCTTATAATGACATTGATGAATGCGAAAAGATATTGTCGTTATAACCGAGGTGTCGTTGAACTTTTCAATACCATTTTAAATATGAAAAATATAATCGAATACTGTATATACGCCAGGAGGTTCACAACCTCCGGCCCGCGAAATGTTTTGTTTCGGAAGAAAAAGTATTAATACATACACCACGATAAATGCATAGAATGATTATATTTTTTCCATAAAACACAAACGGAATATCATGATCAATACTGCTTATCACCCATTAGCGGCAGAAAAAGTTTCAAAAGTAAGCAGAATTACCAATTACGGTTGCTAAAAGAAATTCTCAAAGGCAAGTAAAATCGCCAATAACAGCCAAAAAGTTGTCAAACGCAAGTAAAGTTGCAAATTTAAAATTACATAAAAAGAATTGTCCAAGGTAATCCTTTATAGTCTTATTATTGATAATATAGTTTTATTATTGATAGTCTCATAATCTCAATTACCGAGTTATGAATATACAGTCGGACCCGCTTATAGCGAAGTCGAAAAAAAAACCAGTGAATTTGTTCGTTATACGAGAACTTATTTATATCCGTACTGACTTGGAAAAGGGTGCATTTAAGCGAAATGAAATTCCTCTTTGCTCTTTCAAATCGTCAAGTACGAACTTCGAGTACAATCTCGAAATTCTTCAATACCTCACTTTTTGTCCGTTTATGACATTTACACCACCCTATAGATTCAATTTTGAAGGAAATAGTAAGCGTCGTGCTAGGACATTCTCCAAATTTACTCGCACTCGATGGCACCACCTAAACCAACGTCCGAATCTAGGTAAAGAGGAGTGGTAAATGGACTCAATGGAGAAAAAAAACACTAGCAACAAGGGCATTTAAATACCAAAAAATTCCGTAGAATGTTTTCCAGGTCAAAAAAGGACATTGCATCAGCTGCAGCTAAGCATTGTTGAATGTTAAATATTCAGATGAGAAGATTTAGATAAGACTGCACGAGAATTCTTTACAAGCCCTGTTTTAAAGCCGTTTGAAAAATTCATTATAACCGTACTTATTATTATTTTGGGTAGACCTGAATTTATCTTCCTTGCATTGAATGATCAATTTGTATTTCCGTATTTGCATGTTGCGTATTTTTATATTGTTTTTTTTTGTTTTTTTTGTGTGATTTGATTGATTCTCAACGTGTAGGCTGATTAATTATTGTTTTTATTTTAATTTTTTTTAATATCTTTATTACTTTATTGTATTTTTGGTATTTTTATGTCCTGTGTGGTGTTTTCCATCTCTGTAATTGGCCTCAGCTTGTTGAGATGTGCAAATGAATAAATTTAAATTGGACAAAATTACTGGGTAAAATACGAGTGTATCCGTACACAGGTGATACGAATCAGCGTGTCGTGGACAAGTTTATTGGTAGGTATTAATAGAATAATAGACTAATATACTATCAATATATTGATCTCAAGTTCTATTCGAATTTGTAGAAAACGAGCAAAAAATGAAGCAAAAGTGTCGTTATATCCGAAGCCTTTCGTTTTTTCGTTTTATCGACGTACACACACATAAATAAGAGATTCATTAATTAACATAATTCTCTATAGGAATCAGAGACGGCACTGTCAATTGAGGAAGTTATGGTCGGGGGGTGCCTTTACAACCGAGTCTGACTGAATTGGGAGAAGATTTTGCTTACATTTTGGGTGCCCAATGAATTCGTATGTAGTTCAAACACTCATAACAATTGAACGAATTGGTATATATGAATGTTGTTTGCCAGGAAGTTACTCTCACAAAGGGTGGGGGGAATTATTATTATTTTTTGTATAGAGAAAATGAATTGAAATCACATTTTGTTCTGATAGAGGGAATTATGCGAATTATTCATTTCGCATAATTCCTTCACAGATCCTTTCTCTACTGCGTCCGAAACGGTCATAAAGCTTCAGCCGGCGATTCGTGTGGAAGAGATCAAACAACTTCACCCAAATTGTGCTTCGGCTACCAATGCCAACATTACAAACCTTATGTGAGCGCTAGTAACAGAAAAATTCAAAAAATTAGCAGTGTCAGTTGTGTACACTATTGCCTTATATGGGACTCTGGATTTGTATATTTCTAGCGATTTTCTTTTGTGCAGAGCCCTTTATCGTCACAAATTCAAACTAAATTTTATTTATGAAAAAAAAATTCCCCTTTCGTGGGATTAATTTCTTGTGGAAACCGTGATGAAATGTACGAACTCATAAAATTTTATTGAATTTTAAAACTTATGGGACAACCTATATATATATATATATCGAATATTCGACATAATTATGATATGCTCAAAATTATCACAAATCACTGAAGTATCATGAATCGATGATTATCCATCTTTCCGTAATGAGCATATCTTGATTTTTCGATTAACATAAATTTATATTTCTTAAAAATTAACCTATATTATTAACATTAGAAACAATATCTTGGTAGTTACAAATCACAATAATTCACTACCAAATAATAATTTTATGATCAGAATATAGGGGGGGGGTAGGGATAGATAGATAGATAGGTAATGAATAGTGGAAATGAAGATAGAGATGAACAATTAAAGCGCATAATGAAATACATAGTAATGAAATACATTGTAGTATCGGCACCGTTGTTGAAGTAAAAAGGCTTCTTATTTCATTTCTTAATTGTACATCCTACATTCTATGAGAATCTCATTTGTTTATTTGCAGTGATTTGCTTTCATTCCACTGGTTTCAGATAAACATTACGCAGCACTTGCTGAATGGCCATATCCTTGGTCTCCGCATCATTCCAGAACCTCTGCCAACTTATCCACGTCCTTCCACAAAAAGGGATGGAAAACCTCAGATATGAAGTAACATTTTGAATATAAACAGGTAGAATTATCTATCATTCATCATTTTGGTAAAATAATTACAATCAAATAAAAATCACCGCAATAAACAAAAAAGTCGTGAGTTCAGGAGACAGACAATTTGAGTTAATGACAAAATTTTTTCTCGAAATCAGGACGGATGGTCGTCATATATATTCAAAGGAAATGTCAGTTGGACGTAGGTTGAGTGTTACTTCCGTTGTCCCTGTGAACGTTAGTACAGTCATTGCTTAATACATACATGCACAATCTTTGTTATACACATTGCCCAAGAAAGGCTATTTGTAAGTCATCAGAGAGCATGATTACGCTGGCAAATGACAAGAAATATTCAATTCTGTTCTGTTAAAAAAATGGGTATTTAAGCATCAACGTGTCATTAAATACTCATTTTTACGATAGTTTATTCAAGTATATCTCACATATACAGTATTTACAGCACTTGAAACACAATCACTAAAAATTTAAAACGAATAATTATCATAGAGAATTTTCCTTTAACAAAGTAAACAGTTCCTAGTCGTTTCCCACTGATAATTGAAAAATTAAAAGCAACAGAAGAATATACGTTAAATATCTAATTCACGTGTTTATAGAAATTATTAAGCATCCTTAAAATTTCATAACGCATTCTAAACGAGTAAGAGGGGAAAAACAAGTGCATAATTATTATTCTTTCAGCATTATTCACTTAAGTATGATCAGAGTACAGGGGAAAGGATAAATAATGGTGGTGGTGGTGATGATGATGGTAATGAATAATGAATAGGTAGAGCTGAACAATTAAAGCACCTAATGGAAAAACATAGGTAAATTGTTACCCGTAAATGTTTCTTATTTTATTTCTTTCTCGTTCAAACATGTATCTCTGATGGGAAATCAAAAAAGAAAAATCAGCGGAAAGTTTCGACGAAAAGAATCTTCTGTGAAAATGGGGAAAAAGATAAATAAATATATGATACATATATACCTCGGTTCACGAAGATAATTCGTTCCGGATTTACGCTAGTCAGCCGAAATCTTCGTTACTCGAAACGCGATTTGCCGTAGTTCTCTAAGGAAGGTTTAACTTATTCCAGATATGACCCAAAACTTGAAAATTATTGTCATAAAAACTGAAAAGTACTGTAAAACAGTGAAATACTGACTGAAGGTTGCGATAAACAACTTCACAAATTGATGAAGGTGAATTTAAAAGAAGGCAAGAAGCTGAATATCTTTTGTTTCACACTATTAACTCTATGCAGTTCGGTTCGTGAGCCATAGTGAAAACAAAAGACGTGTGTTAGGTGATGTGCTCTATATGATATAGTCAGCTCATTTCTCTGTCACATACACACTTTTTGATGGACAAATTGAATTCCTTGGAATGATCGTTCAGTTTTGTCTTAACAGAGGGACCTTAGAAAGAGAAACCATCCATATCTAAGGCTTTTTTTAAAAAACAATTTTAAATGTTTGCTTTTCTTTTTTTTTTTTTTGTTAATAACTCATTTCACACTTGAAAACACTCAAAATCTTTCAGAAAAATTGGTATATGTGCAAAGTTATTTCCCGGAAGAAACAAATTAATCTCTTTCTGAAGAATTTCAGGAATCTCAATAGAAGATTGTAGTTCTCAGTTAAAAGATTGTATTTTTAAGTTAAAAGATTGAAGATTTTAATTCTCATAACATTTCAATTTATTCACAACGAATGAATTTTCTCTTACGGAATATTTCTGTTGTTTATTGGGAAAAAACTCTCACTATATTTTAGTGAAATATGTACCATATTATGATTAATAATGATGCTTACAGATTTCAAAATGCACTACAAAGAGGGAGGAAATAAAGAAGAATCCCTAAAGAAAGAATTGCTATTCAACTTATTTTTATAATTTTATAAATCCTAATCAACCGGAATAATTTCAAGAGCAATCAATGATCAATTTTGATATGCTCGACGCGGCTGTTTTATGTTATCGCTTTCATCCATATCAACAAAAACGTTCGTTAGCCGAAGCAAAAAAACGTTCAGATACATATTCGTTAGTCGAAAAATTCGTAAGCCGAGGCGTTCGTAACCGAGGGATCATTGTAAATAAATAAATATCCAAAAATTAAAGAGAGAAAAGTAGAATTTGTTAATAGGTTTCCCCGAGAGTCTCGCGTGCACAGTTTAACTAATTCCCTGCTGTTCCATTTACTTTTGCCGGAGAAATTTAAGGAGAAAGAAAACTCTTAACGATAGCTATAACTGAAACGCTTATTATCCACATATAAAACTCTTAAAATAGCGTAACAGGAGCACTAAAAAATAAATAAAATAAAATGAAATGGAAGGAGACAGACTCTCGTGCAGAAAATTCCCTTTTGAAAATCCCTTATTGTCCCGAGCAGAGACTGTTTACTTATTCAAAGTAAGGGCATTTCAATTTCAAATGAGGCTTTGATCCTTTCTTATATGTGAGATAAGAACCAGGCAGAGAAGATAGAAAAGCGAGTATTTCTTTTCTTCCATTCCGTGACCATTTAAAAAAAAGGAGGGAAATTTAAGAGCAAAAAAATTGTAAAAATTTAGAAAAAAAAAGTTTTATAAAATAAAGAATAGGATTTTCTTCACCGCTTCAAATGTTTATCCTCCGTATCGTATAAAACGCCGGAGTTCATATTTTTTTTATTTTTGTATAATTCTCTTAGCTTTTCCTTAAATTGAAGACTATCAAGTCAAGCTGAGCAAAACTGGCAAAATATGAGCAGATTTTTCTGGGGAAAGTTTAATTTTTGAATATTTGGAAAAGATCTTTTTTGAAAACAGAAAAGGAGTTTCTCTTTTTTTTTCTTTAAATTTCGGCATATAAGGCGACGCTCATTATAACGACCTCCTTCATTCGTGGAAGAAGAATGTTATGTAGGGAGACCGTTCTATTAATCGTTTAAGAAAATCATAAAGTTTAACTTCTCCGTAAAATTGTATATTTTATTCACAGAAATAAGATTTTTTTTAACTTTGTCATAATGTTTTTTTATTTTACAAATACGTACATATAACACACAAATGCGAGTATATAATACACAAATTCGAGTATACCATACAAAAATGCATATGCACTTAATAAGAACCAACACTTTGTGGTCTCAAATGACTAAAGTTTTTGCATGACCAAAAAGTAATGCGTAAATGAAATTGCGTTATTACGAGGTATACGGTGTCCTGTAAGTGCTAATACGGCTTTATCTTGAGATAAAGGAATAATTCCATTTTAAAAAATTTCCGAAAAAGGCGTTGAAAAATTACTCTGTACGAGTTTTTATAGTGAACTAGCTGATACCCGGCGACGTTGCCCGCCCCGTAAAAAATTTATATATGTATAGCTTAATAATTATATCTTAATGAAAAATATTTCTGCATCAAGTAAAAAAAAATTACTTTTATTTTTAAATATTTTAATTAAAATCTTCAGGCAATCGCTTGTGGATACACAATATTTTTGTTTGTCTATCTGGTGTGTAGATGTACAAATTTTTGCTATTACCAACACGTGAACAGGTGACGAAAAGGTGTCCGTGTGAAAAACAGGGCTCAAGTAAGTTGATACCTGCCACTGCTAACGACTGGCCTTGCGCTTTGTTGATTGTCACGGCAAAAGCTAAACGAATCGGGAACTGTAATCGCTTGAAAGTGAATGGCATTTCTTCGATGATAATTGGGATACGTGGAATGAAGACTTCTTCTTTTTTCACATCCAGTTAGAATCGTTGCTTCAATGATGCAATTGTGAAATTTCTTCACGCAGAGTCTGGTGCCATTGCAGAGTCTCGGTGTGTCCAGATTTCTTAAAAGCATTATTGGTGCTCCGACTTTGAGGGTCAAATTGTGTGGTGGCACACCCGGAATATCCAAAGGAGTTCAGAAATTCTGCAGGATACAGAACTAAATGTCTGTGCCGTGTCTGTGACAGTGTCAACCGATTTGTAAGATGTGGAGTCTCCTGGAATAATTTTTAGGATTTTTTCGTTGATCTTATTCCCACTGTCATTTTCTGGTGCCAGAATCGCTCTCAGAAAGCCACTCATGGTTTTGGTCATTTTGTTGAATGTTTGGGAAGACTTTGTCTGCAAGTTCTTGAACTGAGTTTATATATATAATAACTGGCAAAATCCATTTGGGAACGTTATCAGTCCTGTGCTTGGGTCTACGGGAATTCTTCCATTGCCAAGTTTGATCAACTGATGTGAAAATGATAGCAGTGCCGAGTCATTTTGCAGTTGAACTCGCATGTTGGTGGATAATGATAATTTTTTAGCTTCGTGCCAGAGTGTTGAGGCGACCACCGATAGACAGAACCTTCACTTCCAACCCATCTCACTAATGGCAGTAAATTGCAATGTAGCGATATGACCATGGTTGGTGTTTGGTGAAGTAGAGTGCTGATGATTTGAGGCAAGCATTGAGTTCATCAGCTGGCGTTTAACATTTTTATTCCCAGTTTTATCGCCGTAGTTGTTCTCTGTTGTTAGTGACGTCAGATGTCCAGCTTCTGCAGCGAATATTATTCAAACTCCTTTTAAGCACTTTTTAAATTGAAACTATACCTCAACGATGGGTGGTTGATGAGATAAAGACCACATTAGCACTTACAGGACACCCTGTATACATGCAAGCAAAAATATCTGGCGCTTCCAGGGTTTTTTTTTAATTACTGGGAGGATTGGAAAAGAGCCAAACCATTATAAAGGAATAAACTGTAATGATGGCAGTGTTAAAGATGTGACAAACCATTGTAAAGACATATACACGTCTGAAACGCATTGTTGGGAACCACGGTAACCAAAGTAAACGTTCCGAAAGTGATTGTTGAGGCCCCCAAAACCATTGTTGCCCGACAGTTTTTCGCCCATTTCGGGCATTTGTCCAGCTCTGACGAACTTTTAAAGTAGCCTACGGCTCAATCCCGGTCCTGTTTGGTATATATGCAAAATCTGGCGACGATCGGTCTAAAACTGTAGATTTGTATAAAGAGCATACATACATACATACATACATACATACATACTTTCACATTTATATATAAGACTAGCTGATACCCGGCGATGCGTTGCCCGCCCCGTAAAAAATTTATATATGTATAGCTTATTAATTATTTCTTAATCAAAAAAATTTCTGCATCAAGTAAGAAAAAATTACTTTTATTTTTGAATATTTTAATTAAAAACTTCAGGCAATTGCTTGTGGCTACACAATATTTTTGTTTGTCCATCTGGTGTGTAGATGTACAAATTTTTGCTATTACCAACACGCGAACAGGCGACGAAAAGCTGTCCGTGTGAAAAACAGGGCTCAAGTAGGTTGATACCTGCCACTGCTAACGACTGGCCTTGCGCTTTGTTGATTGTCATGGCAAAAGGTAAATGAATCGGGAACTGTAATCGCTTGAAAGTGAATTTAATTTCTTCAGTGATAATTGGGATACGGGGAATGTGAACGTGTCTTCTCCTCCGGAACATCCAGTTAGAATCGTTGCTTCAATGATGTAAGTGTGCAATTTCTTCACGCAGAGTCTGTTGCCATTGCAGAGTATCGGTGTCTCCAAATTTCTTAAAAGCATTATAGGTGCTCCGACTTTGAGGGTCAAGTTGTGTGGTGGCACACCCGGAATATGCAAAGAGTTTAGAAATTCTGCAGGATGAGAACTGTCTGCGCCGTGTCTGTGACAGTGTCAACCGATTTATAAGATGTGGAGTCTCCCGGAATAATTTTTAGGATTTTTTCGTTGATCTTGTTCACAGTGTCATTTTTCGGTGCCAGAATCGCTCTCTCACAAAGCCATTCATGGTTTTGGTGATTTTGTTGAATGTTTGGGAAGACGTGGTCTGCAAGTTCTTGAACTGAGTTTATATATATAATAACTGGCAAAATCCATTTGGGAACGTTATCAGTCCAGTGCTTGGGTCTACGGTTATTCTTCCATTGCCAAGTTTGATCAACTGATATGAAAATGATAGCAGTGCTGAGTCATTTTGCAGTTGAACTCGCATGTTGGTGGATAATGATAATTTTTTAGCTTCGTGCCAGAGTGTTGATGTCCTAACAAACTCGAGGCGACCACCGAAAGACAGCACCTTCACTTCTAACCCATCTCACTAATGGCAGTAAATTGCAATGTAGCGATATGGCCAGAGTTGGTGTTTGGTGAAGTAGAGTGCTGAGGATTTGAGGCAAGCATTGAGTTCATCAGCTGGCGTAGAACATTTTTATTCCCTGTTTTATCGTCGTAGTTGTTGTTCTCTGTTGTTAGTGACGTCAGATGTCCAGCTTCTGCAGCGAATATTATTCAAACTCCTTTTAAGCATTTTTTAAATTGAAACTATACCTCAACGATGGGTGGTTGATGAGATAAAGGCCACATTAGCACTTACAGGACACCCTGTATACATGCAAGCAAAAATATCTGGCGCTTCCAGGGTTTTCTTCAATTACTGGGAGTATTGGAAAAGAGCCAAACCATTATAAAGGAATAAACTGTAATGATGGCAGCGTTAAAGATGTGACAAACCATTGTAAAGACATATACACGTCTGAAATGCATTGTTGGGAACCACGGTAACCAAAGTAAACGTTCCGAAAGTGATTGTTGAGGCCCCCAAAACCATTGTTGCCCGACAGTTTTTCGCCCATTTCGGGCATTTGCCCAGCTCTGACGAACTTTTAAAGTAGCCTACGGCTCAATCCCGGTCCTGTTTGGTATATATGCAAAATCTGGCGACGATCGGTCTAAAACTGTAGATTTGTATAAAGAGCATACATACATACATACATACATACATACATACATACATACTTTCACATTTATATATAAGATATACAATGTGTCGTACATTTGCTATCGTATCCCCGATATAATGATGCAATATATGTGTGTGGATTATCGCGGATAGTAATATCATATAGTACGATTTGTTATGTTCAGCAACGATGCGATGCATGGCTGTTATGCATAATTGTAGGTAAAAGTGATAAATCATTAGTATTTACTAAATTTACCAACGACGCTTGGCTATTATGCATAGTCACCGGTTAAGGTTTACAAAATTATCAAACTTACCAAAATGCTTGGTAAGTATGCACAATAACCGGTTATTATGTATAATTACTGCATTTATCACTTTCATCGTAATATATAGCGTACGAAGGTTTTTATACTAGGGGATTTCAATTACTCGGATATAGATTAGAATCTTTCAGCTAGAGGTTAATATGAAAAGAACTTTCTTAAGTTGGTGCTCGGTAACTTTTTGTGTATCAGCATGTATTTCATTTTGTTTTCACTAGTTCCGGAGAACTTGTTGAACATGTTTCGGTGGGGGACAAGTTTTCTTCCAGTGATCATCGTATCGTCAGATTTCACTGTAACTTTTCCTCGGGTAAGGTTGATAACAAAAGACTGGTTCCTTGTTTTCGGAGAACTAACTTTGATGTTTTGAGAGGAAGGTTAGCGGAAGTTTTCAAAGACCGGTTGGAATCAGTAGGGGTGGTAAGTCAATGGGAAGAATTTAATACGAAGCTGTCCTCTGTTTTGCACGACGTCATACCCTTTGTTCGAAAAAAGCGTATTTGTACATCGCACCCACTATGGTTCACGGATAGCGTGCGGAACCTTTATCTTGAAAAGAAAATAGCATTCAGAGAGTATAAAAGTGGACGGGGTGACCTATCATTGTTTACTGATAAAAGAAGACTGTTGAAGAAAGCGATAAGGGATAGTAAAAAGGAAGTTGAATCTAGGTTGGCAGATAACATTGGCTCTGACCCAAAATCATTTTTTCGATACGTCAATAATGGATGTAAAGGGACAGTTGGCCCCCCTCTCGATAGGAGGCTCTAGGGTAGGGAGCAATGTATGTATGTTTAGTGCATTCATTGACTTTTTCGCGTCAGTTTTTAAGAGAGACAATGATATTCAATATTCGGGTAAGGCATGGGGTAATAATATTTGATTTTATTTGATGGTGGTCGGCTGAAGTTGGTTTTCTGTGGTTCCCAAGTTCAAGGCGCAAATGCGAGCCGATCTCCCCGTTAAAAAGTCTCGCTACAGAGAGCAACAGTCCTACAACGATAAATCATTCAATCATAAAACTTCACTCATAGTTAGAAAAACTGGTGGCAGATGGCAGCACTACACATAACAAGCATTACAGAGAACAAAAAAACTCCACGTCAGGTTTCACTACACATACACGCACATTCCCGCATGCACCGATTCGTTGGGGGTTCCGCGGGGGGGGGGGTGTGGCCGGGGTGCATGTGTGGTGTAGCAGTAGTAGGTAGGGCCTCCACAAAATGGCTCGGGGATCCATGATGTTCTTAAGTCAGCCACCTCGTTGGGCAATTTGCCTGTTGTGGCGTTGTATTTGTATTTGTATAAAATCTTCAACGACATTCAAGTGCAAGATGTGGAGGGCCTAAATCTTCTAAAAAATGCATGTGCGAGCAAAGCACCAGGACCAGATGATATCTATCCTAGGGGTCCTCAGGGAATGTGCTAATGAATTGTTGGGACCAGTCGCGTAGATTTAGAGGAGCAGGGTTGCTGAGGGTATCGTCCCAAGAGATTGGAAATTTGCTAATGTTGTTCCGATATTTGAAAAGGGTAGTAGAGAAGGTGCGTCCAGTTATCGTCCAATGAGTTTGACGAGCTCCCTCTCGAAAATTTTGGAATTTATTATCAAAAAGCAATTGGTGAAGTGGCCAGACGAGAATAGTGCATTGGGTAATCAGCATGTATTCAGAACGGAGAATTCATGTTTAACTAACCTCTTTTGCTTCTATAGATCACGTGACTAAGGCTTTGGGTAAGGGAAAAAAATGTAAATATTGTTTACCTTGGTTTCCAGAAGGCATTCGAAATTATCATCAAAAGGCTGTTTGTGAAGTGGATAGACGAGAATAATGTATTGTCGGATGATCAGCATGGGTTCAGGAAGGGGAAGTCGTGTGTATCTAACCTGCTTTGTTTCTATGATTACGTGACTAAGGCTTTCGGTAAGAGCAAAAATGTCGACGTTGTTTACCTTGATTTCCAGAAGGCATTCGATCGGGTCCAACATGGCAAACTCTTGAAGCATTTACACGAGACTATGATTAGGAGCAACTTGCTGAATTGGATAGAACCGTGGTTGAGGGATAGATCACAACGTGTTATGGTGAACGGGGAATTCTCTGATTGGAGAGGCGTTACAAGTGGATTCTCTCAAGGAAGTGTATTGGGCACCATACTCTTCAAACTTCTTATTGATAATCTCAATCAGGATATCGATGGGATTGCTAGCAAATTCGCAGATGACGCGAAGCTAGTGGGGGAATCAGATCGATAGAGAGTTGCTCCAGAGGAACCTAAACAGGATTGCAGCATGGGTAAATGCATGGAGCATAAAGTTTAGCGTTGACAAGTGCATGGCCATTCATTTTGGTTCGAACAACCCTCGGTTCTCTTACAAGTTGAATGATGTCATTATCTCGGATTCAACTAGGGTCACCGATTTGGAAATTCTCATTGATGAGTGGCTCATGTTTTTTGAACCACGGTGGTAAAGAAAGAGAATAGAAAGCACGGATTTATTTTCAAACAGTTCTCTTTGCGTTCTCTTAAAAGCTATTCTTCCTCTTTTCCGAGGCTTAGTTCGTCCTGGACTAGAGTATGCTGTAAGGTTTTGGAGATCATACATACGGAGGGACATAGACTTGGTTGAAGGGGTGCAGAGAAGAGCTACGCGTGCCCTCGTTGGTACATGCTGCTTGAATTATGCAAATACTAAACATGGCCCCCGCTTTGTCCCTTGTGTGATATAAGCAAGCTACCTTGCGGCTGGGCCGTGCTAGAAGAAAGAAAAACCCCGCCAGTCACCAAGACCACGGGCCGAATACCGGCCGATATTGCGCCACCGGATCTCCGACCCACGCAAAGGACTACAAACACTAACACCAAGAATGGACGCGTTCGAAATTTTCAACGGGATGGATAGGATGGACCATGAATTATTAGTGCATCGTCAATCGACTGCTTTTACAAGGGAACGCCAGTATTGATTGTTAAGGGACAATTCTAGGTTATGGTGTCGCAGAGAATTTTTCTCTAATAGCGTTGTTAATAAATGGAATAGCTTACCCCCGGAGGTAGTAAATTCTAACACAATTGACACGTTCAAAAAGAAATACGATAAACATGTTGGGGTAAATCGAGAAGCTAAATAATAAAGCTCACTTGCCGGTATATTACTTCCATTGAAAAATTAATTAAAATTGAGTAATATAAAATTTAAAAAAATAAAAAATCAACCATATGGGTAGTGGGAGTGAAGGACATGCGATAAAGTAAAACCGAATGGTAGTCTAGGTCTCCAGTGATGGAGCTAGTTAACCACAGGGTTTTAAGTTTTGTAAAGGTGACAACACTTTATCTTCCCACAGTGTTGAAAACACTTTCTTCTCCAAGGCTCAAAGTGCAAACACAAACGTTAAGGTCAAACTCACTCAATGACGGATTCTGTCCATTTTTTCCACCCTTCAAAAACACGGGGTGCCGAGTGGTCATTGTAATGGATTGAATAATATTTATCGGTCGTTATATAGGACCAAAATAAACCTGTGGAAATATGACAATATTTGGAAGTTGCCTCACCGGTCGTTATAACGGAATTGCCACGGTAACGGACGATCATTATAACGAGTGTTGTTTCTATAATGCTTCTGAACTGAGAGAAAGGTCTGCGTATTTTATCGTAAGACTTCAAATATATATGTGCAGTTTATTTTGAAGCTTCATTTCACTTCCATTATACAGGGTGATTCCATAATTCCTCTTGTCGCATTTAACAGGCAGACCTGATCTTAGAGGCATACTTCCAATTAGAAAACGTACCCGTATAACGTGTAGAACTCAGAGTTGTATAGTTAACGAAATATAAAAATTAGCTTTTTATATGAACACCCTTCCCTCAAAAACTCAATTAGAAAGCTAATTAATTTTATTAATTTATTAAAAATGCTAAATATTAAAATATAAAAGCCAACTTTTTTACGGCTACTCTGTCCTCTAGCTTCCAATTAGCAAGGATTAGTCCTGTCTTTCCTGAAGCCAATGAAGAAAATTTCACTTAGGAACGTGAAAATGTTTTTGTTGGGGCATCAGCAGAGACTAGACAAAAAATTATAATTGGGTTTTTGGGCGCAGGGTGTCCATACATAAAATTAATTTTTTTAATAACTATAGAACCCCTTGTAATATCAGTGATGTAGGTGAAATCTCTGACCTTGTACGTTTACATTCCGCAAGAATGACTTCAATATCTGTCACCGTTTTCTTGCTATTCCATTTTGTAAACCGTCAGTCGATTGTGGGACACTATGTACGGACAAGTTTTTATTGGATACTGGTATATACTATTTTAATTGTACCAAATACTCTTTATCGAATTCTACTAATTCTACTACTTCATAACTACTTAGATATTTTCAAAATGTTTTAATTGCAGATACATCATTGGGTATCCCATCATTTTTAGTCATAACCCTATTTTTTTCCATGAAATCAACACACGTTCAGGATTGACTTCTACGTTTATTTTTCTTTATAGGGTTTGATTGTGCCAAAGTCGAGAATATTTTACACCTGGTTCCAATATGCGTAACTATTGATACATAATATGTGCAGCAAATTTGGCAGCTGGGTTTTTTCAATGTTGTGTTAGCCAGGGAGGAAGACATGAAATACATGATTAGTGCGCATGGACGTAAAATATCCTAAATACTGAACCGCTGCTCTTGCAAAAGTTTCATATAGATTGGATTTTCATTGTAGCAAATACATGAATAAATATTTAGAGACGATGACAATAAAAACACGCACATGGACTTCTTTATTTTTCAGAATGTTGATTGTTCTTTTAAGGCTGAAATATTCAGTTGATCCTTATGATATTCACAATTGATGTCATTGATCTTTACATATTTGATTGCAGCGTGTCTCTAAGCTATTCAAAAAATACTTTCTTGAGATATTGATAGTTTATTTTTAAAAATAATGCGTTTAGTGCGCAGCTATCGCAATGAGTTTGTAAATCGAATTACCCAGTACTTAAATTTATATTAACCTATTTCCCTAGACTCTCTATAAAATTTTCAAATCGCAAAATAAAACTTCAATGGTTTAAGGATGAAAATACCTCAGCTTAAATCCTCGAAACTTCGCCAAAAATCCTTCATTGTTAAGAGGAAAATACAAAGCTGTTTATTCTCATTGAACGTCAGAAATTTCAATTTCAAATGAAGCGGTTTTTTCTTCTTGGAAGAGAAAAGTTTTCCTTGAAAAGAAAGCTTTTATGGTGAAATGAAAGAAGAATTAGGCTCCTCTCTCGTATTTCATTCAGTTTATCAATTTCTGAGCAAACAAGAGGAAATTTTGTTTCAAAGATTGCTAAAGTTGATGCACATATAAGTGGTGTGGTAAATGTTTTGTACGCACAGTAACTAACGTTAAATTTTTAATTTTTGATTAAAGTTATTTTCCATGCTTTTTGTTTTGTTTTCGTTTGTGGAATGAATGTGAAAACGCACACGAATTATAATCTGCATCATAAACAATTCATTGTACTCTCCCACCAATACTCACTGCGATATGGGAAATTTGAGATGGCAATCTCATATCAAAAATTAGCGAAATAAATTTCCTTATATAATTTATACAAATACAAATACTAATTCAAAGGCAACAACAGGCAAAATGCCCAACGAGGTGACTGAAAAAAAAGATGCCCATAAAATTGAAATCGAGAGTTTCTTTTGATATTTAGTGTACGCTCCTTATATTCAGTTAAATTATCAATCAATTCAATCCCAAAAAGTGCATTATATCTCTGCTTTTTAATCTTAGTACCAAAATAAACATTACTATGTGAAAGTATTATGAAAAACATTTGACATTTTTTCTTTATACTAAACACTAATTTTATAATTCTTTTTTTTTAATTTTTTGCGCAAAAATTGTCTTCCTATCATTTGTTTCTTATTCTGTTCTTCAATTTTATTTTTGTTCGTTCTATTCACTATAAAAATACAATGTCATCCAGTTATGGATTTCTTGACCCCTTGGCTGATTTTTTTTTCTCCTCATTTTAGATTCATGTAAGAATTGAAATTAATTAATTGAATTTAGAAAAAAAAAACACATCTGCTATATATTTGTGGATTTTTTCAGTTAAATTATCATTCTCGGACCTGTCAAACAGAATAATCTTAATAGTTGTTTTTAATTACCATAAATTTTCAATTTCTGACAACGCATAGATTTTCTGTCATGGAATGGTTCTGTTGTCCACATTCATCTGATTAAACTGAATTATCTTTTAAAACAAAATATGTTATTTTCGAATATTATCGTCCTCGTGTAGGGAGGTATTCCTTTAGGAATATGTAAGACGCGACTTTTGTACCTTAGTGAGAATTTTCTTTAACAAAAATAATTTTTTAGTTTAAATAAGTTAGAAAGAGGAAATGAAGGAAACTAAAAGTGAGTTAGTTTCAAAACTTCTCGGTCAGAGAAGTCGGAAACAAAACTTTGAGAACTAAAGAGTTTTCACAAATATAACATGAAAAAAAATTGACATCGACTTATAAGACAAGTAAAAAACAATTTTTTATCACAGTGTTTTTTATTTCCATGAAAAAAAATGTCCAACTAAATGAAATTTCAATATACCACCCAAAAAAAAAAATTCAACATTAAAAACAATCGATATTTAGCATATATCATTCATTTCATCATTCTATCCAAAGAAAAAAAAAGTCTACCCGCTAAGAAAGCTTTTCTTTAAGATTTTTCGATTTGGCCATTTCTTTAATACATAATATTTATATGCGAAATATTGGCTGCGTTTATTTAGCCATCAAAGCTTTTTGTTTGGAACATTCATTTAGAAAAACTTACGAGAGAGGGGAAAAGTTGATCAAATTATCTAACTGATCTTCAGACCATTATACTTCAGCGTGATTATTTAAATACGTCAGTCAAGTTATGTACATCTTTATATGAAACTAGAGAACAGAGACGAAAACTATTGCATTGTTTTATTCTGCACCACAAAAACTTGAGAAGCGCGACAGCGAAGAGGAAAGCATCCAACGAGGTGCGATAATTGTACAAACATGTTTGTGTTTTCACTTCAATTTGTTGATTTTGACTATCTGCTGATTGGTCCGTTTCTCCTTTTTTCTTTCTTCTTCGGGGGGGATGATCATTATCCCACCCTTTCATTTCAGAACTCCTCCATCAATTTGCTCGATCCTTCTTCTCTTTCAGTATGTTCAAAAACATCCCGCCCCTATGCATTTTTTTCCTTCCTAGTCTCAATTATAGGAACACGTACCTCTTCACTGCACTTACTCTTTGCACAGCCTTACGAAATGATGCCGGTATGACCATTTCAAAGCAGTCGATTGACAATGCATCAAACACTCATGATCCATTTTATTCATCCCGTTGAAAACTTTAAACACCTCGATCATACATTCCCCAGCCATCCCCGTTCTTCCATTGTTAGCATATTCAAAAAATGAAGTCATAGCCCAAGCCCCGTGTATCAAC
This sequence comes from Pholcus phalangioides, assembly GCF_987345545.1. Taxonomy (NCBI): domain Eukaryota; kingdom Metazoa; phylum Arthropoda; class Arachnida; order Araneae; family Pholcidae; genus Pholcus; species Pholcus phalangioides. The sequence goes on along the minus strand of NW_028301599.1, from coordinate 4,211,432 downwards.
ACGAACGCGCGTAGCTCTTCTCTTCATTGCAATCAAATAGTGATCAAAGCTAAATCAATTGTGCGATCTTTTGAGGAGACAATAACAAAATCTGTGTAGTCCCGATTTCTCTATCGAATTTCTTAATGAAACATTCTAATTACTTCTTCTTACTCGAATTCAATCTCCTTACCCAATGGAATATGCCCGAAGGTGATTCATACGGGAAAACCCCTCAAGTCGTTGTGTTTTCAGTTAAAATCTCCCATTCACTAAAGAGATCAAAGTGCATGGTATGAGTGATAGTAATTAGTAACGTTCACGCACAGTGTTGAACGGAAATCTCATTTGAAAACTTCGTTTGGAGAAAAGCTTTAGTTAGTCCTAACTCCGAACAGAAGTTTCTTGGAGCTACTGCTCTCCAGATCATCGAAGATTCGGTCTTAAGAAAGAACTATTCCCCAACGAGAGAGAGGGAATTTCCTAAATCTCTCTCTCTCCCCCCGATGTACAGTCTAATGAATTTAAGATAATATCAATTAAAATTGAGATTAGACATGATTAAAATTTACAGAATAGCATCGAGCGTCCCCTTCGGAGCGTGTCTCCGGCAAAAGGCAATTTAATTGTGTCTTTGGAAATGACTTCGGCAGCAGATAAGAAAATCGCTTTGACTCTCTTGTTTAAAGGAGTTGAAAAGAGGAATTCCACATTTCTCATTCCTTTCATCGAAAGATTTCATCGCCACCACGTCCCGTCCCTTCAAAATGCGATTTTATGCCTTCCACTTCAAAATTTTAACAAGCAGAAAATGTTCTCAGGGAATTTTCCGATCGAAACCCAAGTCCTCTTTCCATTCAAAACGAACCTCCTTTAATGACGAAGAAACGTGTTTTATTCGCGTATGTATATATATGTATTTGTATGATGTTGATTCGAGAAATATGTATGTGTGTGGAAAACATTTACCAATTTTCGATAATTTGCTAAAAACGTTGTAAAACTTCCCAAAGCAGCAGCTCTGGCGTTTGTGCACTTGAACACGTACTTTCGGTTACGAGTGCCTTTCACTTTCGGTAAAACTCAGTGTTTCTTTATGAGGAGAGAGAATTCTTGTCAGCAAAATGGTAATTGTATATTGTTTTTAATGTGTCAAAAAATTCAAATATATTTTTATAAGCACGTATTATATAGTGAATAAAATATATTCTTTTCCAACCAATAATTTACATTTATTTGCTTCATGGAATCATTTAAAATATTATTAAAAATGGGAAGGGATTTTTTTAAATCTGAGTAATGTGCTTGGCGATCGGGTATAAAATTTCTTTTTCTACTGTTCAAAAACGTAAAAAAATCTGATTTTTAACAAAATTTGTGATTTATTATAGGGTGCATACTATGAATGAGTAATAAGTGCATGAACCTGCAATTTTGTAAGTTTGAGCATTATTATCTCAAGTCTGAATTTATTATCCTGCACACCAATAAAGGGTAAAGCTGGGAGTTGCATAAGAATAGACGGTCTCAAAGCAATTTAGACTGCGGGATCGGGTTCATTCAACCCTTACTCGAAAAGATAATGTAAAAGTGGTGCTCCGTGATCGTATGACTGTTGTCCTCATTACGAATATAGCTATAAAACAATTTTTATTTGAAGTGGATATTTCACAATACGTCAATAATGATCAATAATCTTATTAATTTCTCGGTGAAATCTTCATACTCGGATAACGCATTAAGATTTTAGAATACACTATGCAAAGTGAGAAAGAGAGAAATTCGGAGAAACAAAAAGTTCATTGCTACTATTCTGATTTTTTTACTTATTTTAATAATTTCTAGTCGACAGGAATATTTTCAAGAGCAAGAGAATATCGAGGAATTACATACGCCTGTGGAATTACTATATTCACTGTGCTGGGGAATGATACTTCGTGATCTGAGAATCCCACACGAGATTACTTGGAATATCATCAAACGAATGATGCAATATTGCCCAGTGGAAATGGCTTATTGAAGAAACATAAAGCAACAAATATGAAAGAATGACATACTTCTAAATATTTATTTTTTGTTTGTTTCTTACTGTTCTAAATCTGCAGTATATTCATCTGATTGAACTGAATTATCTTTTAAAATAAAATATTTTATTTTCAAATATTATCGTCCACGTGTAGAGAGCTACATTCTTTTAGGAATATGTAAGACGCCGACTTTAGTACCTTAGTTAGGATTTTCTTTGAGAAAAATAAATTTAGTATAAATAAGATAGAAAGAGGAAATGAAAGAAACTGAAAGTGAGTTAGTCTTAAAACTTCTGGAACAGAAAAGTCGGAAACAAAACTTTGAGAACTAAAGAGTTTTCGCAAATATAACTTGAAAAAAATTGACATCGACTTATAAGACAAGTGAAAAACAATTTTTTATCACTGTGCTTTTTATTTCCATGAAAAAAATATGTCCAACTAAATGACATTTCAATATAGCACAAAAAAAAAAATTCAAAAATTCAAACTATACCCTTTAATTAAATATTAGTAAATTTAAAATTGGTACCCTCTTCAAAGAAACAATCGATATTTAGCATATATAATTCATTTCATCATTCTATCAAGACAAGGCTCAGATGACATGCAAAAAACAAAAATAAATTTTCTTAATAACCAGTTTTCAACCATTAGTATTCTTTATGGGCATTGTATATTATTTTATCATGTGTATATATAATGATTATAATTTTTGTTAATTGTATTTTTAATTGTGTTGCTATATATTTGTTGGAAATATATGATATCCATATTTTATGGGCATCTTTTTCTCAGCCACCTCATTGGGTATTTTGCCTGTTGTGGCATTGTATTTGTATTTTGACTCGGGGGGGGGGGGGTAAAGAGGTTAAATTGACGGGTGTAGTTCCTGAATGTACTTTAATGCGAATTCAATGTTACTCCTAAAGGAGTAGAAGGAAATAGTGGAAAAATATTTCTAAATAAATCAAATCACACATGATCTTGAATTTTTTTTTTCAGCTTACACATGAATAACAAAAAATAAAAATAAAAAAGTGCTTTAGAAAAGAAATGGGACTTCTCCTTGTGAGATGATTATACTGTAATTTCCAACGTATTATAATACACATATGCGAATTTCACTACTTTGAGAAATATTGTATTTCCTATTCGGCATTTGCATGTTTTATGCACCAATAATGAAATATCATTTTTTTGAAAGTGTTTTGGGTCACATTCTTTGTTTTGTGTCAAGTTTTTAACTTCACTTTTAATAGATTTATAATTTTATAAATATTTAATAGGTTTTCTTTATTTTGAATCAATATATTTTATTGAATTAAATCGATGTCATGCTATTTTATTATAGGGGCAAGTTGTTTAAAATGGATATTTGTTTGAAAATTTACGAAATATTAAGTGTTAGATATTTAATTTGCATTGGATAACATAAGCAATCAAAAATATGTTTACTAAAATTAAAATAAATCATTATTTAAATAATATTTCAACGATATTTCCATTAGAGAGCACAACTTTTTCCTCCATGTTAAAAAGATAGGGTACCCATTAATCAATATTCACTTGAGATGTGGAAACTCAATGTGGCAATATTTTGTGCTGGAATTTGGAGACAATTTGTTCTAGCCGGTTTGGCACAAAACATTTAATGACTCAGGAAATATTAATTAAGATTTTTTTCGCGTTTTTGCTCTACCCTATTGTGCACCCTCTGCCTTATGTTGTGCGAGACATGTTTTCCTTAGGCGCTGAACCCGCCCCAAAAGCGCGCGCTCGATCTGCAATGATAGTTAGGTAGGTAGGTTGAATTAGGAAGCGTGGAAATTTCTAGCGGTCCCCTATTTATCAGCGGCAACCCTTGTGAGGATAGTCATTGCGGAAGGTGTCTGGTGAATGGTTTAAAAAAATGGTGTGGAATTGCTAGACCGAGTGCAATCGGAATAAAGACCGCCAAGATAAAATCGTTATTTCTCAGCCATGCTGTATTAATTCGATTTTGAGTTGTTTTCGAAAGTAGAGAATTTGTAGAAAAAGTATAGTAGAGAGTAGTTGTGAATCATAAAAACAAATTTGTTTAAAGGTTAAAAAAAAAAAACAATTCGCGGTATTGAATCTGTTACTTAAAAATATCAGCAAAACTGCTTCCGTTTTTTTTTTCTCGCATCAGAAATTATAAAAAAAAATACCTATTTTGACTGGAATGAAATTCCATTTGAATAAAAACTCATTAATGAATAATCAATTCGAACCTAATGCAATACATTTCATATACGATGTTTCTCATCAACTTCCAACACATACAAACATGTGAAATTCCTTCTTACCTGAAAATTCGAATAAACGAGAATATACGTATTCACATTAAGTGCGAAAATGCATAATATTCGACAGAATTCTGTCAATATCATATCTTTGTAATTCTTGCAGAATTGTGAAAGTTGCAATCGCTTTGAAAGAACATTTGCATTTCATGAATTTTACTAAAGTGATGCTACGAAAGATGAACCTCTCTGCTTATTATACGCTTATTAAGGGAAGATGAATTTTGTAGAGAGAAAAAAATCACGTTCCACTGTAGATAATCGAACCACCATCCTCTCATAGTCCGGGTGAGCGCTATACCATTATCCTACAGTGGACAGACATTTTATAACGTTCGAACAAATGAGAGGTTGTTGGTTTGTGGTTACGCACAGAGGAATGTGATTTTCTTTCAAAAATTCATCTTCGGTTGGTATCCAGTCAATTGAAGAGCTCAATTTCAGAAGAGAACATCTCTTTACTTTTCTACGAAATGCTTTTTTGCACTTTTGAAGGTCTGGACACACACACATTTACGCACTGGGGCAAGATCATAGATCGGTCCTTTGTGGGCCGCGAATCGGCTGGTCCCTCTTTGAGATTATAGTTTTCTGTGTTTTGCCCGTGTAGCTAACTTAAGCGAGCTGTTCAAAATTTTAACGCCTCAGGTTCGGTGTAATCAAAATATTCAGCAATAGTGATTTGGCTAATAAAATAAGGTAGCAATAGTGATTTGGCTAATAAAATAAGGTAGCAATAGTCAGTGATTTTATCAATAATGATTTGGCTATACTAACTCTAGCGTAAATTCATAATAAATATTCTAAATAATTTTGTATGATATAATACACTCATTGCCATAAAAATTTGCGCACCAAGAAATAATTGTGGGATCGAAACGAAAGTTGGCCTGAAGGTACATGTCGGGCAGATATGCAAATGATTAGAAATGCAGCGTGATTGCGCATTGCGTAATGCCACTAGAGGGCGTTGAACTTCGTTCTCCTTGGAGTATAAAACAGGTAAGCAGAGCTTGTTGGAGTGTATTTAATCGTTTACAAAGGAAATGTTGAGGTAGACATGCCGTTACGCAGCCGTCGAAGACCATATGAGCAGTTGTCAGAGTTCGATAGGGGAAGAATCATCGGGATGATGGAAGCTGGGTGGTCAGCTCGGCGAGTAGCTCGTCAATTAGGCCGTTCTGATTTTACTGTGAGGAGGTGTTGGGACCAGTGGACAGAAGAGACGTCATTTACACGGCGACCAGGTTCAGGACGCCCTCGACAGACCAGTCGTCGAGAAGACTGTCACATCCGAAACGCACGCGTAGAGCCAACTGCCTCATTGGCCGCTATCCAGACACAGGCAGCAGCTTCACTACGGGCCCCTGTGTCTTCCCGAACCATCGCAAGGCGCCTGGCTGAAGGACATCTGGTATCGCGACGCCCATTACGTGTGCTGCCAATGACACCCACCCACCAACGCCTCCGTTTGGAGTGGTGTCGAGCAGGACGGGATTGGACTGCAACGGAATGGAACCAGGTCGTCTTCAGCGACGAATCGAGATTCAACTTGAGCAGTGATGACAATCGTGTTCATGTGTGGAGGCCCCGTGGTGAACGCTTCAATCCTGCCTTCGCTTTACAGCGACACACCGCTCCCACAGCTGGTGTCATGGTATGGGGTGCTATTGCTTACGATACACGGTCACCCCTAATATTGATCCATGGCACAATGACAGCCCAGCGGTACGTCCATAACATCCTTCAGCCACATGTGTTGCCACTCGTGGCAGGGCTCCCAGGAGCCATTTTTCAACAAGGCAATGCTAGGCCACACACAGCAATAATGTCACGAGACTGCCTCCGCCACATTACCACCCTTCCCTGGCCTGTTCTATCCCCAGATTTGTCACCAATCGAGCATATCTGGGATCGTTTGGGACGGCAAGTTGGACACCCTACGAGGTTGATCGAACTAGAGGCGCATTTAAAGCAACTGTGGAACGAAATGTCTCAGGACATCATACGGAACTTGTATGTCTCAATGCCCGCTCGTATCGCATCGTGCATTCGCGCTAGAGGGGGTCCAACAGAGTACTAAAACTTCTGTTCATCTGTACCTTTTTCTGCAATAAATTATCCTTTTTCTTGGATTTTCTAATCACTTACTTATATCAACGTAGTACTTACATGTGTAAAATTTCGTTTCATTTTGACGACTTCTTCTGGGTGCGCAAATTTTTATGACAATGAGTGTATATCTTTATCTCATATGCATATACAATTTATTTTCTGCATGTTTGTGTACACGGGCCTGCATAATCTCAGTAAAAATTTCTATTTCGGACTGACCTCCACCTTTTTTTTTTCTTATCTACCGAACAGAACCCTGCAGGAAATATGATAGAATCTTAAATATAGCTGAAAATAAAACGCCAGCTATTTGCTCAGTTTGACTTCATATATATATTCTTATCTGTAGTTAAGAGGGAGGAAATCATTTTCTAAGTGATGAAAAGAGGGTAATCCCGAAATTAATGAAATAAAATTGTAGGGGGGGGGGGTCGTACTCCCCTATGAGTGACCTTGATGATGCCCACGAGTCACCAGAGGACTCGAATTAGCGTCGCAGCTACAGACGTCCGTAGAATGCCAAGAATCTTCCAACGCGTACGTCACCGCGTCACCGATGCGACGCCAGTATTGTAGCTCGTGGTCGCTCATTTGAGCATTTGTTGTAAAATTTTCGATTATACTCTTTTTCCCTTTATTCTTCGTCTTTACTGTGTTCTATATTTTTACCGTGCAGGTGCCCTCTTGCGGTTAGCCGCTTGCTACAAGACCCCCTGCCCCCATTTTATGGTGAAAGCTGATTTGGCGAGTTTTATCCCCCCTTAAAGTTCCGACAATCAGTTTAGTTATATCCTGTATAGTATATAGATTCTATACTTAGTACTTCGAATGAAACACAACAAACAAAAGTGAATATCAATCAAATTCATGAAATTAAAATATATATTTATATAAATCCAACTCTTAATGTTGTGAATAATGAAATACGTTATACACATCGTAATATAGACACAGGAAGAGAGTAAAAAGCTTATTTTATTTATTTTTTATCGCGAATGAATGCGGAGAAAAAAGTCAGTGAGAGGCTCTGACCCAAGATCAAGGGATTGCATCTTTGCTTATATACCTTTATACAAACCGTAAAATTTCAATCTGGATTTTATATTTTCTACGTGATGAAAGAGATAAGGTCTGTTTTCCGAGTTTATATAAAATATTTTTCTTCTAAAAGATCCGTGATCTCATGAATCTGTTGAGACGATGATCACTATGTATATATATCAAGGGTATTTCTTTTTTTCTGTCAGACGAAGTAAATATTTTGCGACAGTCGATGCATTGAAATGAGCGCATTTAAAATTCAAATGAGAAACGTTAACTTAGTTTACTCCTCCATATTTATTTTTATTTTTTTTTACGATCGTTTTCTGTTAGGTTATGATTCCCATCTCCTCTCGATATACTTGATCAACTCACTCATTCTTACACCTGATAACGTAAAAATATTCCAAAAGATTATTTTTACAGGCTTTCGTTGGATTATTCTATCGTATAATACCTATTTTTAGCGTGTTTTCATGTCGAAAATTTCACATGAGGATAACGTAAAATCTGTACATGCTCGTGAGAACTCATTTCTATCTGAAGGAAAAGGTATATATTTCTACGATGAAAAAAATATTTTTGTTGAATAATAAATAATGAAAACACGATGTTTTTAGCAGTGTACATAGGCAGTTATTGTCCTTAATTAATACACAGTTATCCGAGGATGATGTCACTCTCGTCGAGTGAATTTTCTATCTTTTCTAAATACAGGGTGGGAAAAAAGTCCTTGCGCTCCTAATCCACAAACAGTTCACCGTCGCACACCGTGTAGGTGGACCTGCTGCACTCTGCCGTTGCTAGATTTGTGACTCGCCTGCAATGTATTATTTCCTGTGGTGGTGGTCATGTGGATCACATACTGCTGTAATAAACAATTTAGAGGAATTATGTTTGTTATTTGCGTATCTTTTCTTTGAGTTGTGTACCTCAACGCCACCTATCACCTGTTATTTTTTAATATTTTCCCTGTCTTAAAAAAATTCGCAGGTAAACCTGCAAACAGTTTTTATTTCAGTTATTTTTCCGGTTTTTATTCATTTTTAAAATTTCTACGGACTTTTTGCCCACCCTGTATATCTTCGCATCAGCCAGCTATTAAAACCTTTGTATGAATAGCAGAGAATAACATCATCCTCGGAAAAGTCGCCATCTGGTGGCAGTGTCAGCAACTGTGAACTTTGGCCTTAATTAGGCCCGACCGTCCACGGGCGATCGCGTTCATTGCACACCGGCTCCAAGAAAAGACTGAGATATTCGTTTCCTCTGTATTATAGTGGTCTAGGGCGTGGGTTCGATTCCCTGCAAGGGCTGTTGAATTGTGTCCCTTTCCTAAATACATCTTCACATCAGCCAGCTGTTGAAACTTTTGAATACATAGTTACTCTTGAATTAATATGCCCCCATCGTAGAATTAGTGGTTTTTTTTTTTCTGTATGCAAATTTCGCTTGAACCCATGTATGAGAATAAATAATACAGGGTTTTGCAAACAAAATGAAAAAATCCATAAATTTTATACCAACTTTTCAATATATTTGTATGATACAAGTAATAATGCAATTTCTCATACGAAATATGTTTGTGTGAATATATTCTTCTTTATCTAAAGAACTAATGCCTTTAAACATGGCTCAAAACATGAAAAACTATGTTATAGTAGAAATATAAAAAAAAAGTATTGTAAAAACTATCGACGTATTTAAATTTGGTACACATATTTTCGATTGTACAATGTACATGCTATTTTTCTATATTAAAATTTTTTTCCACACATCTCTAGTACCAAGTTTTTTTTGGAAATCTTCAAATATCAATTATGTAAAATGTATTATTAACATTATACTTCCATGATGAAATGATGCGACATCAATGTAGTTGTACAAAAATTAATAAAAAAAAAAACTATATTTAATTTATAAAAATGAGAAACTTTATTATGTTAACCTACTACAATCAAATCCCGCGAAGGTTCAGTTTAAAAATACGACATTTAGTATCTGAGAATGCTTCCGATCGTTTGGTTGCACAGAAAAAAAAAATTCCTGTACTGTATAAGTTATTTTACTATGTTGTTTTGTCATTTGGTACATACACTGAAATTCTGTGCGCAGAGAAACAACAGGACTGTGCAAGTGAAAAAAATGTCTATTCCATCAAAAGACGCAATCCGAAACGGTAGTTAGCACTTGAGGGAAACTGGGCCTAACTCACCGGTACTTGCTTCCAATTTTATTCTGGGCCAGCTCTGAGACGACGCTTTCCAACCTGTCCAGAACGACGATGATTCCATCCTTTTAAATATCTCTGAATATTTATACGGGTTGGGCTGGAGAACTGGAACCCACACACGATAGCATAATGCTGTATGAGTACGCGGATATAGTACAAGGGCCTAATTAATCATGATTATCTCAGTCAAAGCATATATCAGAGTTCTTGTTATAAGACAACCATAAGTATTCTTTATGGGCATTGTATAATATTTTATCATGTGTATATATTGTGTATAATGTTTCTAATTACATTTTTAATTGGGTTGCTTTATTTTTGAAATATATGAAATCCATATTTGTTATGGGCATTTTTTCCTCAACCATTTCGTTGGGCATTTTGCCTGTTGTGATGTTGTATTTGTATTTATTTGTATTTGTACTGGAGCTTTTCTTCTGGTGATGGTTATAATGAGAGCTCGTAACCATGCCTCTCGATAGGCTGACAGGGCTCCAAATTCATGCCTACGCATCGAATTTGAGGCCATCCTAAGTGCATCATGGGCATCCCAGACACATCATTCGGAACGTCATCACACCGTGACGTTCATTAGGTGCTCCGATCTGGTTGAAATTCACACCCTTTTCTTAACTATCATAATGCCGGATGTCAATAATAATCTCATGATTATTCATGAGACCGTCTTATGCATCCGTTGCTCACGAGTGTGCCCCCCCCCCCAGATTGTGTTCATTGTTGGTGTAGTGACGTCATCTATTGTATGCAACATAGAGAAATATGCCCGTGCATTCATCCTAATGAGTAAATTTAGGAATTTCCAGTAAACCAACTTTTGAACTTTCCTCTCACACATGGAGTACCCAAATTTTATTACATTATCATTAAAAATATCGTTAGATCAGAACTCTTGCTGCTATCTATGAAAAAACAATCCTAAAGGATACTAAAAATGCGCCGCACGAAAGAAAAACAATTAAAATATGATATCAATAGATGTTTTATGAGTGATAACACTGATTAAATTATCAAGTTTGCTTTAAAATATCAACAGCTGATGTTTGTGTATTGTAAATAACATGTATTCGAAATCTTTGCGGGCTTCAAATTCGTGCCTACGCATCGACTTCAGGACCGTCCTAAGTGCATAATGGGCGTCGAAATTCACAGCCTTTTCTTGAAAATCATAGTTCAGGATCCCAAATAATCATGAGAGCATCCTATGCATCCGTGGCCCCATGACATGCACCGAAATCCATCGCTTTATCACTCGAAGAAGTTTTCCAAGACCGTTTTCTACGGTGCCTCCAACGGCTCAAAATGGATGAAAACAGAATTTTTCCCCTCCCGGAACTGCCAGAACTGATGCACTGCATATGTAATTGTAAATACTTCATGATTTACAAATATTACGCTCCTTATTTATCCTCAAGCTCAATATTATTGATCCTTATTATTTTTATCTATATTATAACATTTATATAGCATTAATCGTATCACTATTAAAATGTTACATTTTCAGCATCTTACTCATCGTATGTTGACTTAATTATCATTTATTCATATTTATCATATAATCACTTGTAATTAGTTAGCATCAATTATTGTCAATACATTATCATATCTGTTAGTTCCGGTAGAGATGGCTAATAACTCTCGGGATAAATATGTACTTCCACAGCCACGTTTCTAAATTTTTCTCCATCTTAGAACTGGTGTGAGATGACTCTTAAATTGTCATCATCCCTATTCTACTGTACCAACCATGGATTCAATGGACTACTGCATTTAATTGGCATAGCAGTGATGGAGGCGGTATGCACTGTTGAAGTCTCATCTACGGCACCCTGATATATAAGTGAAGATTCAAGAAGAAATCAGTACGATACTGGTTTGGGAACCGGATTTATAACATTTATTCCAATATATATATATAGCGATCTCTTTCATATATATTTAATTTCCATTCACTAAAACGATAAGAAAAAGTAGGTTATATAAGCTTAATCAAAACGTTTTATACGTACGACTATAAAAACCACCGCAGAACTTTTCAAGTTTTCCAAAATGAGCAGAACAAATTCTCCCAATTTTAAACTAAAGAACAAAAATGACACATACGCAGAAGTCTTATCCCATTTTATATACTTCTCTTCTTCTTCTTCTTCATCCTTTCCTTTTTTGTTCCTGACTCTTCATATTTGTCAGGATTCCCGGGAGCTTTCCGGAACACACTCCGTCAATTGTCTTTACAAGCGCGAATGGAGTTCTTTTCTTTTTTTCGTCTAACCCTGTGGTATGACATGTCGTACAAAAGTAGAAACCCTATTTTTGTGAAGAACTGCACTTGAAAAGGATGTCAAATCCCTTTTCTTTATATTCTTTATTTTATTCTTATTTTCGTTCCCGAGTTCTTCTTCAAAAGTTGTTCCAACCCTTGGGTGCAACTTGAAGGGATAGCAAGAGAAAATATAATATTAAAATAAAAATATAAGAGGAGTTTCTCGTCTTCCTCTCGAATGTTTTGGAACACTCTGGTTCTTCTATTTTCATTTCTATCTAACGTACATGCATGTATACCTTATGTAGAGATTTTTCTACTTCTATTGTTTTCTTTTTCAGAACATGTATTTCATTTAGTCTATCATGCTTGAATTATTCCCACGTTCTCGCAACGCGTGTGTATCCCAGACGTCAATAAAAGATCAAGATTACTCACGCATAGCTTGATATCTTTTCTATGAAGGATCCGTGTCTTTTTCGCTGTCGGGCTTTTGGTTCCTTGCTCCGTTGAATTGGCTTTTCTTAGCGGACGCTTGCATGTTTTTATACGCTTCCCTGGATAAAAGATGCGGTATTAAAAGAAGAAATAAAAAAGATTTTACAGAATCATATTAGAATAGCTTTCATATGCTATAAGTGAATATGGAGTTCCCTTACTGTCCTGAAATAGCTGCTATAGATATAATGGATAGATGTATCTCATTTTTCTGCGTATAATCCACTGATATATACGCAGATCCACTGATATAATCCATATATACGTTCAGAAGACATCTAAATTTTTTGGTGCGTATTACAAATACAAATACAACGCCACAACAGGCAAAATGCCCAACGAGGTGGCTGAGAGAAAGATGCCCATAACAAATATGGATGTCATATATTTCAAAAAATATAGCAACCCAATTAAAAACTAAAATTATAACAATATATATACATGATAAAATACTATACAATGTGCCCATAATGTATTTATGGTTGTCTTACCTATACTACTATTACCTTATCGAACATGCCCCTGGTGCACATTACATCACGGAATTTCGTATGAATTGGTACATGCCGGAATGTGTGTTCTGAGTGTATGTGTGGCCTTAAAGGATTTATGCTGTCAGAACTGCGCTTGTTTCGTGTTTTTTCCTGGTGCTGGTACCTGTCTTCTACGTTTTCAAGTGAATATGGTAAATGATTGAAATTCAATGTTACATCAGTATCGGGATGTAGTTCTGCTAGCTCTCTGCGAAGAGACTTTTTTAAATGGGACACATTCGCAACTTGAAGTCGGAAAACCTCGAGTATTATATGCTGTTTTTCTTTTTTTTCTGCTTGGGAAGTTAGACACTAACGGTGAAGATAGGAGGAAATGGCCTCCATGCCCTCCCCCTCCCCCGTCAAAGGTGGAGTCCACTGATCTAATGCATATGTGTATATACGAATTGACATCATCATCATCGTGCCCCTCCCCAGCAATAATGAACATGCGCAACCCAGACTTTCAGTTCTATTTCCACCTATGGTTAGAGTGGGAGGGGGATATATATATACATATGTATGAATCATTTTTTATAAATTCATTTTTGAAATTAGCCTATAATAATATATTTTCATAATAGATTTGTAAAAACTAATAATTTTTTGTAGGAATAAAGATGGCGTATAGATGGTAGAAAAGTACAGTTTTTTCAACAAATACGTGATTAGCGATCGCTTCCGCGAAATTGGTTACACAATATCACCGGTCACAAATATAAAAAAAGCGTAGAAGGATACTGTGTTATAACGCTGTGCTAATAAGTTTAAAACAAGATCCAGTAAATTATTTTCATGGTGATATTCGTTTCCCGCAGGTGAAAATCATTCAGAATGATAGTTTGGAGCAACTTTAATTCCGTTGAGCGTATTATGGTATTTCCTGCGATGAAAGGATTAAATTTTCCAACAATTATAACTCAGAATAAAGTTTCTGGGGGAAGATTCCTTTCACACAACATCTCAGCTTCAATTTAACGCATTTTATCCGCATTTCCCTCCACGATGACGTCTTAGTTATAGATTCCGGCTTTCATACGAGAGATATCGGATGGGCGCGCAATGATACCAATCCCACAAGATATTTCCGGTCCCGGGAGAGAATTTTCGCATTTTATATTACAATTTTGTACCGTTTTCCCGGCACGAGTGGACATCGTATTTCAGGAACAGAGAAACTTTGGAACAGTTCCCAAAATCTTATCACCCGGCTGTCATATGTGTACAATTTCAACGTTTATTGGAAATTGAAATTCGAAACATCAGAGGGGAAATTGTCTCTAGTTCTCATTTTCACGAGAATAATACAGATAATAGGGAATGTTTTTCCCTCTCTCATTTCCGTTCAATCTAAGAGAGAGATGTTGAGTTTTGATTTCTAAGTTACGTATCTTGTCATACAGGCTTTTCCAAATTGTTTGCACAACGGATATCTCCGCAACCATTGGCTTTAGAAACATACATTCAATTACGAAAAGTTTTCAAATTACTTGATGTTACTTAAAAAACCCTTTTACCAGTCTGGCAATTAATTTCTGGCTATCTCGGCAGTCTAATAAGCCTGGAAATCAGGGCAATTAATTTCTCCGTGTGCTACCCCCGCGAAGCCCTTTGTTATGAATATACGCAGGCTTTTTCCTTTTTTTTGTAATTTTTCTGGAAGTTTTAAGCTATTGAAATGTTTCATAATAGAAAAGCGATGACCAAAGCAAACTAAGGACAACTTGTTGAACTAAAAAGTCAAAATCAAGAAAATTTCATTTTTTTTAAATGTGGTAAAAAGTGTCAAATAACCCATGTGATTCAGTGCTAGGGAGATAGTCCTTTGCAAAAAATATAAACACCGATGTAATGTTGTGAGACATAATATATGATATCCCAAAAGAGAGGGAGGGGTAAATTCCCTTAATATATCCTGTGGTTGTAAGAATTGCTGTCGACGGTTTTATGTGGATTCGGCAGCTGAACCTTTGCTAAAAGATGTATGACTAAAACCGATGCATCTTCGCAAGGAAATCCAAAATTGAGGAGAAAAAAGCGCTTGGGTATGTAGCCTTGCAAAGCATGGTAATAATAATAATCTCAGACCTTTTGATGTAATTGTTAATCCCCATCTATTGGCAAGGAAATAAAGTAGAAAGGTGTCTGTGCAAATAACGGCAGGTGTATTACAAATTAATTCGTCATATCCATGTAAAAAAAAAAAACCAACAATTAACACGACGTCATATGTTATCGTAATAGACACCACCAAATGTCATATAGTGTCGTAGCTCCGTAGTTGGATAATGTTCAAGATACATATATGAGTATTATGCATATTTTTTTTTGTTACTTATTTGTTTCTTTTACCAAATTTCCACCGTTCTCCGAATTTGAATTTCTCATCAGTGAACGTTGTGTGCACTTAGAAACATGGGAATTTTTTGTAGGCATAAGGAGAGACAGGGTGATTACTCTCTGAGTTTTGGGACACGAGGGGAATGAATGAAAACTTATTTTTTTTTATTTTAACAACTATACAAGCCTTTGCAACATTAATGACATGTCTAAGTACTACATGTTATTTCGAAACGTTTTCTAACTGGAAGTGTACCTCTAGGATCAACGGTTCACGAGTAAAATAACATACCCCCCGTTATCCATACACTCTGTATATGACAATTGAGTCACTTAGAGTTTCGGCCGGTTACTACTTGTACTTAACTGTGCATGCATCTCGTAAACATTCCTCTCCGGAATTTATAACTAATCGGTACGTGCTGGAACGCGGTGGCCAGAGAGTGGCCTCTGACGTATTTATGTTGTTAGAGTTGTGCCGAACTTTGCTGCTGTCATACGTAAACATTAATGAAGAATTGATATTCCTTCTCAAACATTTAATTTTTCTTCAAAAATTAACAGTTGTAGCTTCCAAAACGCATTCCTTTCCATTGGTAAAAATGTCTCTGACGTGTCCAATAAGACCCATTACTTAAAATCTCTTTCCTTTTTCTTGGGCTACCGGGAAATGCGGTAAAAATTTCTGGATGAATTTTATGCGCATTCAAAAAAAACACGGACTTCAAATCCCCCGACTTAAATTACGCGTATGAGTTCGACGGCATTTGTCGATTAGTATTAACCCGTTGACACTGTTTGCTATTCGACGTTTTAATGTTTTTTTATTTGCCAATAAATGGTGGGAGTGGTTTCACTCAGCATTTGTTTTCCCAAAATGTCAAAATCATCTATAATGGATTAATAATATTCAGTAATTAATGTATATTTGACATCAATAATATTTCGGCGTGTACATAATAATTTGTCTCCTTCAAGTAGTAACTGTCACTTAGAACGTGATGAGGTGAAAAATAGTAAAAAAAAAAGAATACGTAAAACTTCAACGAGTCTAGTTCGGGGGAGGGGGGGGGGTGGAATCGGATGTAAAAGAGTTAAAACTTGTTTGAGGGGTCGTATTCGGAAAAAATGTATAAATCAAGTTTTTTTCAACCCCCCTTGTGATCAAAAACAAAATTTCAGTGTTATTGTATGGGGGAAAAATCTACATTTCTAAGTGCAATATTCGCAAAACAATTGAAGTTCAAAAATCGCGGAAAGAAATTGAAAAAAGAAAACTAAAAAACAACAGCATAAATGAGGAAACGAAGCGTTTTCTTTCAGTCTTTTCAGTTATTTCCCAACTTCCCTCCAGTTTTTGCATTCAAATATTTTATTGAATATTACAACTTAGAAACATGAAATTTTTTGTTGGACTCACAAGAGAGGGCAGCAACTTTCTAATTGGGTTCTTTTAGCGCACGGGGACTGTATGAAAAGTAATCTCATTATTTTTCATGTGTGTGAGTAAATTTTAAACCTCATTATTTTTCCCTTCAAACAAATTTTGTAATTTTCGTGTAACTGTACGTCATTTGAAAACTTTTTGTAATGGAAAGTATTTTTCTAAAGTCAACGGTTGCAGAGATGCCTGTTGTCTAACAATTTGGGATGGCATGGGTAATGCTGGTTATAATATTTGTTTCTTTCTTGTTTACATGGAAATTCTAAGATAACGAATGTCATTACAGCGGGGGAAACATGATTAAGAATAATTGGGATATTCTGGGATGTATTGAGAGGCACGAGTGCCGCCAATAGCCTATGAACCACGGGAAATTATTTTGATCGCATTTCGAAAAAGAGCAAAACGAGGACTTTGAAAAATTTTATTCTATCCCTGAAATTGTTTCGATACTAATTGCTCAGATTTTATTTGGAATTCATTGCAATGCTTAATTTTTTTCTCCGTGCGTATGGGTGTCAAAAAGCTGAATTTTTTGTAGAAGGAAGGACATATTTAGATTCAATTAATTGGCCACGTGTTTCAGCAATTTCACACATTAATGTGTGGTCTGATGCATGCTCTGTTTCTACGAGTTGCACATGTTGATGATTAAATTGATATTATGGTAAAGAAAATGAAGGAAAAATTATGTGCAGTAAAAGTAAATGAATTTTTTCGACATGAAGTTTTCCATCCTTATACATAATGCCGCAGAATCTACTGACGGCTTTCAAAATGAGATAGTAAGAAAATATTGACAGATATTAAAGTCACATTCTTGTAGATTATAAATGTGCGAAGTCAAGAGTTTCAGCTACGTCATTCATGTTGAAAGCGGGTGTAACGTTATCAAAATTAAAAAAAAAAAAAAATTTTATACGGGCACACTGTGCCCAAAAATTCAATTAAAAAGTTGTTGCCCTGTCTCTCCTGATGCTAAGAGAGAAAGAATCCACGCTTCTAAAGCCAATATGCACAGAGATATTTAAACTAAAAAAATGGAAAAAGTTCGAAAGAACAACAATAACTTAAAGACAATACTTCTTTCCCAACTTCTCTCTAATTTTTTGAATTCAGAGATACCTCTGCGAATATTGCACTTAGAAATGTGGATTTTTTTCTTGGCATCAGGAAAGAAAGGACAACAACTTTTTAAATGGGTTTTTGGGCGCATCAGATGTTATTGTTTTTAATATAATAACTATACAACACCTTGCAACATGCATGGCGTAGCTGAAATTCCCGACTTGGTTCCTCTTTTTTCACTTGACATTTCCTTTTGATTTATGAAACTATATTTCATGTAATTTTTGTAAATTTATTTTCCTTTCTATCATAAAAACATGCAACATGCGAACACTTGTCCACCTTTTAACCCATACTACATAAATCATGAATGAAGACATTAGGAAAAACTATTTAGTATAATGTGAGAAAAGTCAGTATATATCAAAGCAAGTGCATTTTCCTGGTATTTGACGCTGTAACGAACAGCAACGAGATTTTGATTCGACGTGAAGTTCCCGTTAACTTTTTTTCTTCGACACACATCGTCATCAGAACTGACGTCATTCCAACACATATCGGCTGGAAAACAACACATTCCTTTCTGAGAGAGAGAGAGAATTTGGTTTTTTCTCATGCAAAAACTGAATTGTTGAACGAATGTTTGATTTTGTGGATACTGGATCTTGTTTTCGAGAATGACCCCAAGACATTTCTCATGTTCTTGGGGTATGATGATGCTGCTAAGAAGATCAAGGAGATAAAAACCATTCTATTTTTATCTTTTCTACGTCGTTTTGTTTCTTTTATACCTCCAATATAAAGGCTGTTGTTTCTTCCATGATCGATGATGTTGTATTTGTGCTTTTTTTCCCAATAATCATCCTTTTTTTTGTTCCATCCTGAGCTGCTAATCTGTCTTTGATTGTGAGGTTGAGGGTATAACGTTACCCTTCTCTCCAACGATCCCGCGAGAAACGTTGTAACGCTGTAAAAAAAGCATGGTGAAAAATAACGAATGAAAATGGCTTGCGTAAGTATTCTGGGAATCAGCGTTTACGTCAGCGGAAATCAGTGGAGAATCTTATTAATTATGATTTGTTCATATATATGACTCAAGTCTCACCTAGTTATAACGTCATATACGTGTAACGAGTAGATCTCACTGTCACTGGGATTCGCTAAATAAAGCGATTTCTGATGTGAATCCGTTTTTTAAATTCTCTTACGATACTCAGTGCATTCGCAAAAAAGTTGCATAACTAAATAACATAAACGCTATCTCAGTAAGTATTAATAATCGTGATTCCTTTATTTCTCTGTATTTTTGATGCCTTTGAGAACGATTTGAGTCCGTTCATAAACGAATTTTAATTCTAAAATTCGATTTTAAATCAGATTAAGTCAATGAAATCTCAACTTTCTACATCATTTTAACTGATTCAAAATAAATAAAACTGTAAAATTAATAAAATCATGTAGATATAGCGATTCTATCTAATGTATCTATCTACATCATTTTATAAAATTTAAAGTTTTTCTTAATTTTGTATCAGTTTTTATTCAATTACATTGAGGTCTTTTATCATACCGGGTGATTCACGAAGGACCCCTAACTTTGAAAATAAATAACTCGGAAACGTATAGATGGAAGCATGAAACTGGTGGTATTTTTATAAAAAAAACCCCGTAAGAATCTGATACAGAAACATCAAAATTTAAGTTGCAGATTGCGCCGATAGATAGGCCCCCATCGGCATTACACACACACACACACACACACACACACACACACACACACACTGCATTCCTATCACAGTAATCTTTAATTTCACTTGCTGTGAAATCTGAAAACCTCTGCACAGCTTAATGAACTAAGAAATTCTTCTGAACATTGCCCAAGGTCAGACATTGTGCACAAATAACAAATTGATGGAACAGATGAGAAAATATAGCCAAACTGCGTTACAAAGATATTGAAGATTCTGCGAATTATTTTTGGTATAATTGAGCCGTCATTACAAGCAAGGTTGACGTACTTAAAACGTTTTTTGATCAAAAATGTAATCAGATGCAATCAAATGATGTGAATAAAGTTGGTTGGTTCACTGACCATAATTGATCTAGAAGAGTACGGTGAATTGGGAATCATAAATACGAGACATCACCAATTTTTGCTGAAAATATAGCCAATTGTAGACAAAATTTCCGAAAATTCGGAAAAATGGGAGATTTTCATAAAAAAAAGGAACGGGATGGACAAATTACGGTGAAATACTGTTATGTTCCGTGTACGGCTTACGAAAAGCATAAAACATGTAATGATTTTTTTTTTTCAACATAGACAGAACAATCGGCAAACATAGCTTAAATGCATTGAGCTCTAATTGTAGAAATTTCTTGCAAAAAAAGCCATAAAAGCAAAAGCAAGAGCGACAAAAAATGAATCATTGTATCCGAGTGCGTTGCCATTTCATCGATGTTATAAGCAACGGTCATGAAAATTATTCTGTATGGGAATCAGTCATTTCGTCAAGTATTGACTTTATAGCCAATGCGTCATTGCAACCGAGATTGTTCTAACCAAGTTTGACTTGAAAAAAAAAATACAGTGGATCCCGCTTATAAAGTTTTTCAAAGAACCGCCATGAAGAAACGTTGTAAGCGGGAAAACTCTTTAAAAGGGAAATCTTAATGAGAATTACTTGGAGTTGAGACTCCGAAAATGTGTCGCACCAAGCGGGGAAAACGGTATAGCCGGGATCGACTGTGCACGAAAAGTATTCGATAAAAAAAGGGTGCGAGCAGGGAAAAAACTGACGACAACGCACTAAACATTGCCGTATATACATATAATCAGTCAGACCTAAATTTTTTCAATAAACGCGAAATTACATGGCTGGAATAGTTACACTTCCTAATCAACAGACAACACTGAATGGAAAAACTTTAGCGCTACCTGTAGATGATAAATGTAACTATTTTGGAAATGAAGTTTTTGGCATTTAATAAAATCCTGTCTTTCTGTGCAGAACAGTATGCCTTACGCTTTTCGCGCGAATTATGGAATTTTTACTTGTTTTTTATATTACTTTGTGATCTTTTTATTGGTGGCTGTCATGAAAGAACAAGTGTTGCAAATCAACTCCGTCACTGTTGAAAAGTTATGCTAATTCAAGGGTATTATTGATTGGTGAATTCCTGAACATCAGTGGGATTATTTTTTCTGAATTTTCTAATTGTACAATGCTGTCAACTTCAAAGGGGAAAAAACCATTAGCATTAAACTCAAAGAAATTTATTAACATTTCAAAAAATATCTGCATGTTGCTGCATGTATGTCGTTTTCTAATAAATTTCCAAAATTTTCAGATACCAATCAAAAACTATATTCATGCTATATTATATTTCAATTATGTGAAACATAAGCCTATTTTTTCTACGAAAATCTCAATAATGCATATATGGTATTGTTATGTAAGCTAATTTCAACACCTCCCTTACAACACACACGTCGGTTATTACATGCACTTTTCGAATCACCTAGGGCTATAACCGAACTCGACTGTATTTACATCTAACACAATGTCAAAGGGGAAAGAAGTAATGCTTGTGGTTTCCCTTTCAAGCACGCTCACAAGTACTGAGAAAAATTATGACTTTTCCACTTCAAAAAGTGTAAATTTCGTCTAAGATTTCGAGAAAAAGTAGTGAAAAAATCAAATTTTGGCATTTATTCGCCAAAATTAGCAAATTTCGCATTTATTGCATTTATTTCGTAAATTTGGCATTTATCGCATTTATTTCGTAAATTTGGCATTTATCGCATTTATTTCGTAAATTTGGCATTTACGTATCTTTAATTATCAGTTATCCACGAATAAAGAAAAACAAATTTAAAAAACTTATGCTTAAAAAAAAAAAAAATCTAATATTAAAAGCACAAGATCAGAAAAAAATATAAGATGAGGTTATAGCGTGGTTTCATATGAATGTGAACAAACAATGTCCTGGAGTGGTATAAAGTGAGTATCTTCTTTTTTCTTGTTTAAAGTAGTCTGCAAGATAGATAGATTCAATAACTTCCTTTTGTTGAAAAACTCTCATCCATTTGAGCAAAACTGAGCCACGGAAAACAAAGGAATAACTATATTCAAAAGATGGGCATTTGAAAGGTCCTTTAAACTTCCTTTTTCACAATTATTTTTCCTTAAATAGCAGAAGAAAGAAATGGCCGATCGACAAGCGCTTTTTTGCATTGGATTCCTGATAAAAATGAAGTATTTTCTAAAATTAATTTTCAAAAATCGATTTTTCGAAGCCTCAAAGGCTAGTGAGACACCTTAACATTATCAAATAACATTTAAAAGGGGCGCATAAACAATATTCACATGCCGCCATTTTCAATGTCAGCCATTACTGTAACGGACAAAATCTGAGATAGCCTCATATCCAAAATTAAATCGTCATACGTGTAGTATATGTGCCCCAAGTTGTATACTTCTACCATTAAAAGCACAATTATTTCACCCATCTGCAGTACTAAAATATCTGGCCGGCGGGCTGAAAAAGGGTTAGGCACACAAAATTTCCACGCAAAAAGTACAAAAGTACTTAAATATTACGATGATCTTCACAACGGAGAAATTGCCACACCACAATAAAAACGAATCGATGATATTTTTTAAGGAGGAGGAGAAGAGGGAGGGGGTGTTATTGAATGGGAATTCGCAAAAGAGGAAACGAAGGGGTTGGCTTTTGTCGAGGAAAAAAGAAAACAAAAAGACGTAACAAAAAAAGACTAATGATTATCACACAGGAAATTTTTCAATAAAGACCAACTTTAGTAATCCATCAGGAGGCGCGTGAATACAAATTAAACCGTAGATTGAACAAACGAAAACGAAGTTGCGTTAGTGATGAATCACTTTAACACGAGCACCGCCGTCGCTACCATCGCGTGATTTCAAATGGTACGGCATACCGAAATATTTCGGAAATTTGGGACGCCGTAGATAAACTCTGGATATGGGCTTGGGTGCGATCGGTTCCAAAGACTCGGGAACTGTCCTTTTTCGAGTGCATGCGCTTATAACTATGGCGACAAGCAAGATCAAAAGCCCAGGTACAACACCGGCAAGTATGTATAAGCATGTTTCCATTATCGAGACTCCTTTCGGCTCCACTGTCGTATTCGTTGTCGAACAGTTGCCCCAAATATCGCAAGGTGCAGAAGTAGTTGTGGTGGTAGTAGTGGTGGTTGTAGTAGTATTTTTCTCAATTGTTGGTTTGGTAGTATTAGCTTCAGCGTTTAGAGAAACATTCATCGTCCTTCCAACTGCATACGCTGCCTTCGCTTTAAAAGCATTCTTAGTAGTAGTTGGTGCTCTCGTTGTAGCGGTAGTAGTTGTCGTGGCCGTAGTTGGAATTTCCACACAATGAGCAGATATATCACACATACCTCTCTGTCCGCAGGCTGTACCGTGAGCCAGGTACACATCCTCCAAGCCGAAATCACCCATGGTTTTTGCTGGCACGCAAGACGAATTTTGTGTATCCCAACAACAAGCACGACAAGCGTCAACACCGGTACAATTGCATGGTGTTGTCATTTTGTTTCTCTCGCAAAGTGATTTGAAACAAGAGTAACCCGAACATTTACCAAAATATTTTTCACATTTTATTTCCGCAGGAGCAACCTTTTTCACTTGCGGGCAATCCTTTGAAACACCATCACATTCTTGGACAATACAACCATCGGAGTCAAAATCACACACAGTTCCCGCTGCAAGAAGTCCGCAGCTTTTAGAGCAACATTCATCGTCCTTCGAACTGCATACGCTGCCTTCGCGTAAGAAGCATTCATATTTATGTTTCTTTGGCAAACAACATATGTCCACAAAATTGCACATGCGTGCATCTCCACAGTCGCATTGTTCCGCTCCTTCTCTAATACCATTGCCACACATCTGGGATTCTACAGTTACGAGTTTTTTGTCGCTCCTACAATTAACGTCTCTTACCCTGTTCTCCAGAAAAGTCGTTAAATTCCTGACGCTGCATGGAGAGAACCGATTTAAAAAATTTATGCCCGGACTATCACCAAATTCGACAGATGGATGCATCACATATGCATTTGGATGATGGAAACATTCTTCAGTGTCTTCAGGAGCCCCCATAATATGGGCAAGAAAGTGATTAAACATTAGTATTACTCTTTCATTAGACCACATTCCGTCCAATAGCTGAGTTTTGTTGCTATAGCGTAATCGCAATACACCTTGCGCATTGTTATGACAAAGTCGTCCAACATTAGCGTATCCAGTTTGCGCACCAAGAAACCCCTCATTCACTATGAAAAGGGCAGCAGCGTAGTTATCAGAATATTGATTTACATGTGTATAGAAGCACGAAACTAAATATCTATTATGGCCCGATAAGCAATCCAAATAGTCAGTGTTAAACCAATCAGGAGAAATAGCTATTGATTGAGGAATAATTCTCACTGTCATTGAACCTAATTTTGTCCTACGAAAAAGAAGATCAGCGGATTTGACTAATAAGTACAAAAATCCAATTGCGTCTTTATGCGTATTTGGCAAATTATGTGTCCCGCCCACAGTTACTTTAAAGCCGTAAGTTTTTTTTGTACCATTATTATTGTCCATTGATGGCTGAGATTTATATAAACTGGATTTTTCAAATCTGGCGTTATTATAACGATCACTACCGTAGAAATGCTGTTGCGTACTATCAATAATATCTTCATTCTGTTTATAGACGACTGATTTTGAAACGAGAGTCAGATCGTCCGGATAATATACAGTGGCCGGTTCTACGAAATACGTCGTGTGGCCGTTCCTGATCATGACGAAACCCTCAAACTGACCATAACTGTTCCTGAAACCCTGAACATTCGTCGTGGCACTATTGTACTCGTAGTATTCAAGATAGAAGTTTTGCGTCTCCGAGTCGTTCATTCCGCTCATTCCGAACCTCGTCCCGTATAGTTCGTGATCTAAAGATCTGTGAACCCAAATGTCGATTTCGTCGTCGAAAGCGCTGAAACTGAGCTTCATCAAATCTGGCGGTTTACGGCCGCTTGGTCTATAATCGGAAACAGCAATCTTTTCGAGTTGTTCGGAAGCTTCTCCGAAAGGAAGAAAGGATATGTCCACTATCTGATGTTCCCTGATGTGTTGGTTCCCGTCACAGTCGATAAATGGCAAAAATAATAAAATCGCAAGAACTTTTTGAAAAAACATACTTGGAAAGGCTTCACGGCTATCACCAAACGTAGAAGAAGACACTTGTTTATAAAATACTTCAAAACATCTGATAGAAGAATTTCGAACGAGGATATTAACGTATTAACGTATTTTTTTCGGATCACTTTTTCGGATCTGTCTATGTAGCCTTTTCAACGGCTAACCAATTTATAAGAATGCTCGTAATATTGTGTGCATTGGGTTATAGCTCGTTGTAAGGCAAATTTCTCGCTAACTACGAATACTGAATGTAATTAAACATATAAAAGAAACAAAAACTATTTTGGTTTGAATTTTATTTTATTTTTCCTTTTCAGAATATCGGTTATTTAGTTTGAACAACATTGTACGCCTCATACGCCTATAATATGGTCACCGCTCTCTTAGTAACAGTTGCATCGGCGTTTTGTTCTGTGTACTCCAAAATAAATTGCGCGATTCAGTCTATTAATCGATAATTTTTGAAATTAATTTGAAACTATTTCAGTCACGATGGATTGAATCTGTTACATACAAAATTAGCGAAAAATGAAGCGCTTCTATCATTCCATCGACGGCACAAGTGTCTGATGGGGAATCATTGTAAGTACATGGAATGGTGCAGTGGTATAGTCTCCTTCCTTCCGTGATATCTATCCTCCAACACGGTACTTACATAACGTGAAAATTAAGGCATTTGTCATCTCACTTGAAAAATGGAAGACAGATGGCAGTCTTCAGAATCATTTTTCACATAATATTTTTGCTGTATTTTTTTGAGGTCATAAATCAAAATCTAAGGTCTATCCCATATATTTGTATAATTACAGTATTTTATAGAAGAAATATAGGATTTAAAACACATTCACACACACGTACATTAACACATTTGGGTTTGAATTATTAGCATATCATAGAATCCTTTGCACTTTGGATCATAACATGCACCACTACTACCTGAATGTATTTAAAAAAAAAAAAAACATTCCGATCGAGAATGTTTTACAATCGTGCTTCGAATATTACACGAATTTCGCTTAACATATGACAAAAAAAAATCACTTTTTTACAGAAAATGACACCAGGTAGTCCAAAATTTATTGTTTTCATCATTTTGGGACACGTTCTATAAAAAAATGTCATTACAGGTCACTGCAGTAGCATTTTATAGAAAAATGCTCCCAAAGGGAAGCCGTCTTATTTGCGACCGGGACATTTGCGACTGAAACAAAAACCGAGGTATTTGTGACTGAAGCTACAGGGATTCATCAAAAGCAGGGTAAGTTGAACGCAGATGTAACAGGTGGTGATGTACAGCACCCAACGTGCCAGAAGTACCTCAGGGAAAGGATTGCATTGCACCGTATAGTTTCTCGTCGAATGCGATTTTTCTTTTGAAACTAAATTGCTGAAAAAACTAATTGCTTTACTGATATTTCATAAATATCATAGATAGTAACGAAATAGAATATTTACACTATTTTTGATGCATCGTGAATTTTATTTATTTCTGGTGGAATCTCCTTAATTAGTTGTTTTTTGTGTAATTACGATCAGATAGTCAAAAATTCGAAAGTTTATTATTCTGCTTTATCCGGACACAATTTATTCAATCCGAAGTTTGGTTATTCATTATTTGATTCGTAAGATTATTCCAGAATGTAATACTTCAGATAAATATTACACTGTGACAACTGAAGGTATTGTAGATTACAACGCACCTATCACTAAATTGAAAAATAAATGTGTAATTTGCATATTAAAAATAAGTCAAGAGAAAAGGATACACTGGTTTGAAAAATTCTTAAAACAAAGTGTGATAATAAGATAAAATAAATAAATGAAATTCAAAAGCCTTACAGGTCAATTACAAAAGAATATGGCTGAAAAAAAGGAAAGAAAAAGTAATGCTCATAACAAAAATATGGAATGTCATTGAGAGTTACAAACGAAGAGAAAATTTTTTTTACACTACACAGATTAATTACAATTTTTTGAAGTACCAATGATGTGTTCCTGGTACGACGATTAGCTGGTAACTGGTTCATGGAACACTTACCGACAGCAGTTTATCGACAGTTACTACTTCAAGTGGACAAATTATTATGTGCACGCCGAAATATTATTGATGTCAAATATACATTAATTATTGAATATTATTAATCCATTATAGATGATTTTGACATTTTGGGAAAAAAAATGCTGAGTGAAACCACTCCCGCCATTTATTGGCAAATAAAAAAACATTAAAACGTCGAATAGCAAACAGTGTCAACGGGTTAATACTAATCGACAAATGCCGTCGAACTCATACGCGTAATTTAAGTCGGGGGATTTGAAGTCCGTGTTTTTTTGAATGCACATAAAATTCATCCAGAAATTTTTACCGCATTTCCCGGTAGCCCAAGAAAAAGGAAAGAGATTTTAAGTAATGGGTCTTATTGGACACGTCAGAGACATTTTTACTAATGGAAAGGAATGCGTTTTGGAAGCTACAACTGTTAATTTTTGAAGAAAAATGAAATGTTTGAGAAGGAATATCAATTCTTCATTAATGTTTACGTATGACAGCAGCAAAGTTCGGCACAACTCTAACAACATAAATACGTCAGAGGCCACTCTCTGGCCACCGCGTTCCAGCACGTACCGATTAGTTATAAATTCCGGAGAGGAATGTTTACGAGATGCATGCACAGTTAAGTACAAGTAGTAACCGGCCGAAACTCAAGTATCTCAGAAGCGTTCCTGTTCGACCTGGAAGAATTGTTGAAGTACAAAATAACCTGGAGCAATGGTTGGTCGGGATCGTGGCATATGGGTACAGTAGAACTCAATAACCCGAATCAATTGGGACCAGACCCTATCCGGATGATTGGGTAATTCACGCTGTTTATTTTAGAATTTTTTTGTAATTATATTAGTACACACTCTCTATAGGTAGATATAGGTAGATCTCCGTTGTTATAGGTAGAACTTCATCCAACTAAGAAACCCAGCACATTTGTATTCTATGAATTCAAAAACCTCAAATATATAGATGACCAATCTTGGTGTAATCGCATATTGAATTAGCTTTGTGGTCGAAACGATCACTTCTGTCGTCTTAGTGTTAAAGTGGTACATAATTGTTCAGATAAGTATGTAAAAAAGGACATGTATAAAAAATTTACTGAAATATTCAAAGCAACGATTCCAGAAGTGAAAACTCATATGGAGACGGTATAATGCATCCATAAATCATCAAACATGTAACGGCTATATGAATTAGTGAAAATACAGTAAAATTACGTTTTAACGAATACCGTTATAGTGAAAAAATCTCGTGTTAACGAACACTTTTCTAATCCCCTTAGATAAATTTACATAGGTACAATACAAAAACCTGGAATTCCTTTATAACCAAATTTCGTTATAACGAAATGATTTCTCCGGTCTCTTGGAGATCGTTATAACGGGATTCAACTGTACATCGCATACCAGCAGGAATCTCTCTCGAATCAGCACCAGTCTAAGGACCAGTCAAAAGAAGAAAAAAAAAAACTGCTTCAGGTAATGTAGTTCAAAAGAGAAAAAATCTCGGAAATATTTTCAAAGCAACACTTCCAAGCTGTGAAATACCTTTATCTTTACCGATGATCAACTTATTTTTCATCGACAAAGTTCAAACCTTAATTGATAATTAGCACATGGATATCCGATTACAAGGGGGTTGAAAAATAAAAATAAGAACATTTCTTAACTCTCGATGAATATAGTTAAACGGGGGGAAAAGTGAAACGCGATATCATAGATAACACACACACTGTCATCAGAACGAAGAGTTATTAAGTCACTTTTCCCGATTATCAGGGGGTCATGATCTTCTAATTAATTCGCCATTAGGCCGTGAAGTCTGTTCGTTACGGAATCTAATTAAATCCTTTTTTTTCCGCTCTACCTATTAATATTCCACGAGAAGAATGCAAAAAAAAAAAAAAAAATTATTTTCCTCAACGAGGCTTTTTTTTTTGCTGTTTTTCGGAATAATTCTGTCCACAGCCTCTATTTATAACCACTAAAATCGTTGTTAATGAAGTAAACTCACGTAAACTTGACAACGAGGGAAGTGCCGACAAGATTATCGACTTCAATTAGGTGGCGTATCCGTCTAATGTAATCAAAAACCCTACCGATCACATGCTGATCATTCGGTGTGCGAAGGGGATGAGACGCACGCAAAAAATTCAGTGTCTGCATATATATATATATATGTGTGTGTGTGTGTGTATGTAGAGTTATCAGAACCTGTCGTCCCGGCTGATTTTAGAATTGTTCCGGGAGAATATATTCGCGCTCGTTATAATCACTATCTTTTACTGCTGCCGGAAGTTCAAATATTTGCAAGTTAACTGCTACTCACGTAATATGGACATGCACCTCGTAAACATTCTGGGGATCTTCTGATGAATTGGTATATGCCGGAAAGTGTTATGTGAGTGCAAGCATGTATACCCCCCTAACGTTTTACCACAATAAACAAAATGGGTGGCTGAAAACAACTGCGTATAAAATATATGGGTGTCAAATAGATATTTGAACTGTATAAAAAATTCATCATTCCAATAAGAGCAATAAAAACCAATAGTTATGATGAAATATGAGTACACTGCTCAAAAAAACTACGGTTATAAGTCGTGTTATTATTCACGACTCCCGGTGGTAAGCTAATCTATATATTAAAAACCCTCTATTACAGAAAAACACCCTAAAACACACCACAACCTATAATTGTTCCCTTTAGCAATCGATACTGGTGTCCTCCTGTGGAAGCAGTTGATTGACAATGTATTAGTTACTCATGGATACCTATTATCCATCCCGTTGAAATTTTAAGTACCTCAATCATATCCTTCCCCCCCTACCCGAAACACGTTGTCCAATGTAAAAATTTTCAAAAAAAATCAAGTCTCTCTCTTCATAGCATAATCCAACGAGGTGTGCAGCAAGGACACGCCTGGCCATGCGCAGAGATACGGGGGAAGGAGCGTGGGGGCATTGCCTCCCCCAGCGTCAAATGCGGAGTCGACTGATCTAATGTATATATGTATACATGAATTGACATCATCATCATAATGAACGCCTATCTATTTATCTCCGCCTATGCGCCTGGCACTTCTCTGCACATCCTCGACCAAATCGATGTCCCATCTGTAGTTATGGTATCCAAAAACTCACCACACAATAGGTCGTATAACGACTCATTATAGATCACCATACATCCAAAACCTGGGGATATATAAAACTTTTAGAGTTATAACTGCAAGTAGGACTAAACTAATATCCCCACTATCTTATTAGTTTACCATTTATCGTACAATCGCGATTTGTCGGGATCAATAATAATTGTCGCACGGCAAAAAAAAAAGAGATTTGTTTTGCATACTCCATATTACATGCACGGTGAATCCATAATCGCCCCTGCCTCATTTTACTGGTGAACCATTCATGCTATAGGCATATTTTTCTATCATACAAAATATCAAAATAACGTGTAGTACTCAGATACGTCTTTCATGCAGCAAGGGGGGTTGTATAAATATAAAATTTAACTTCTTATTATAAGGACGCCGTGTACTGAAAAACCCAATTAGAAAGGCATTTCCCCGTCTCTTCTTAGGCGGAAGAACAACAGCAACAAAATCATCGTTTTAAGTGCAGCACTCGCTGAGACATTTTGAATTTAAAAAGCAAGCAAAAGTCTTTAAAGAAAAGCTTGAATGGAGCTTGTCCGTTAGATTTTTTTCAATTCAAATATCGCACTGACGATTTTAATCAGAAAAGCAGATTTTTTTTGTTTTGTTGTCATTGAGGAGAGACAGAGAAAATGCAATTTTAACTGAGTTTTTGATCTCCGTGTAAAACGGAAACATTAATCTTTGTATCTGAATAATCACAACATCTTGCAATAGGGAAGACATAACTGAGTGCTGTGCGTTATTTGGATACCTTTTCATACCTGAAAGTATGCCTCTAGGACCAATGGTACGCATGCTAGTAGCTATGCATCTTGCATAAGTGATTAACAATTATAGGTTTCGTCCCCGGCCTGGAGCTCTGTCAATTCCCCCTTCTATGTGGAAGTTAAGGATGTGACTGTGCACCTGCCCAAATCCAGCCCTGTATCGCGAAAACCAGTAAGGATTTTACGGTAGTCTTATTTTGTGTCCTTTTGAAGTATGGACCTCATCATGCTTAAATCTAGTTACAATTTCACATATATAAACAGGTATATATATATATATATTCAGGAAGACGGCGAAGAGTAGAAGTGCCTCAGAAAAATCACTTTGTCCTGGATCCTACGTTGTTCATGAGACGGATCTGGGAGAAACGGCAACTTGGCGACTTCTTTTCCAATAGCAAAAGGGCAGAAAATTGAATTAGGTGGATCGACAGATTTTAGATCTTAATTAATGACAGCTTTTTGTTTTTTTTATTTTTGTATTTCTCTCGAGATTTTGGTTAATTTTACGCAAATAAATTATTATTGTTTTTTTTTTATGTTTGAAGCAAGTAAATTCAGTAATTATATTCAGTAAAATCTTTCGGACATGTAAAGTATCAACTCGGGCATCTATTATTTGAAGTCGGATGCCCGAATCGGCAGATAAATGTTTGGAGATTTTTCTAACCCTGGTGCCCATAAAGCTTCAGTTCCAAATTGGTATCAATTACTCGCGAAATCGCTCTTATTATGCTCCTTCTTCTTAGACCGCTCACAGTATAGAGCTGTGAGCTGTGTTTTTTTCTACCATTTTTTATCT
Source organism: Pholcus phalangioides (assembly GCF_987345545.1). Lineage (NCBI taxonomy): Eukaryota > Metazoa > Arthropoda > Arachnida > Araneae > Pholcidae > Pholcus > Pholcus phalangioides. Next base: position 4,179,517 of record NW_028301599.1, on the reverse strand, counting down.
CTCGGCAAACCATAATCCACAACCGAGCTTTGCGGCACACTTACATTGAGATCTTACAAAAGTTAACTTTCATATAATTATGCAAAATGATACTAAGGCTACTTAACCGTACATGCACCTAGTAAACATTCCTATAGCAAATTTTTAACGTTTTGGTGCATGCCGGAATATGTGTTCTGAGTGTGAAAGTGGCTTTAAAGTATAAAAATGAAGTCTGTTGTAACGACGGTTTACAATCTGAGTGAAGATAGTCATTATAACAAGCTTCTCGTTATAGACGATTTTTATTTTTTTTTGACTAGAAATATATAAGATGGGGAGGGGAAACCAGATAAATACTGCACCTGGATGAACCTGCATCTCGTCCATATTCCTCTGCGGAACTTATAATGAACTGGAACATTTCGGAATGTTTCCCACTTGTCACGAACTTAACGTGAAGTTTGTTTCAGCTTAATGCTTCTTATGTGTAGTGCTGCGATCTACCATCAATTTTTCTAACTATGAATGAAGTGTGATGATTTAATAATTGTTGGGTGAGAAAAAAAATCTTGTTGACAGCAACTTTGTTTACAGGAGTCCAGAGCAGCTGCAAAGAAATGAATTTTCAAATGGCTCTGCCAAACAAGATAGACACGCATATTTCATTTATGTCATCAAACGATAAAGAAGAAAGCTCTTTTTCTTGCAAGACCTCTTGAAGAAGCGTATACAAGTGTATAGCAAATCTGTTTGCTAATGGGAATAATAATAATATAATGAAACGTCCGTTTAAAAAGGGGACGGTAATATTTGAGTGAGAAAGCCGTATCCTGTCAACACCCAACGCTTTGTGACCGACCTTTAAAAAATATTTTTTCCCGTCTTCCAGATAACTTTGAAATAATATGTAATGAATATTTAAAAAAATAAAAATTATGAGGTATTTTATGGTATGAGGGGCAAACGGCAAAGGACTATATTTTTGGCGGTGTTGAAAAGGTGAAATGTTTTTCAACCAATCATTTTGGGCATCGCACACGTGCTTTCATTTACATCAGGACCCAAGTTTGAACGAACAGAGATATTTTTTTTATTAGTAAAAATTCGTCTAACAAATTTTTAACGTTTTGGTGCATGCCGGAATATGTGTTCTGAGTGTGAATGTAGCTTTAAAGTATAAAAATGAAGTCCGTTGCAACTACAGTTCACAATCTGGGGAAAATTGTCGTTATAACAAGCTTCTCGTTATCGACGAGTTTTTGGTGTTTTGGACTAGAAATATGAAAGGTGAAAGGTGTGTGTGTCTGTGGGGGGGGGCGGGTGAAAACTAGATATTTTTATCTTATTTTATACTCTTATTTTGAACTTCTTTTGCTACACAACATTGTTGTGACTTCACAACATTCCCCCCGTCCTCCCCAAAGATTTTTGTATAACAAAAATCGGATGTGGGAAAAACCAGAGAGAAGGGGACAGCGGCATGTAGGAGGGACGGCATTGATGTTGCTGATACATGTCTAATTGAGAGGAAAACAAAATTAGAATATGCTATGAACAAAAGAGCATCTGGTATGGGTGTATGCCAGCCACGACAGGGACAAGGGGACTGGGTAGAGTCATAGAGCGTGTTTTTACATAGAGTAAATGAAAAAAAAAATATGCAACTCGTCCATATTCCTCTGCGGAACTTCTAATGAACTGGAACAATTCGGAATATTTCCCACTTGTCACGAACTTAACGTAAAGTTTGTTTCAGCTTAATGCTTCTTATGTGTAGTGCTGCGATCTACCACCAATTTTTATAACTATGAATGAAGTGTGATGATTTAATAATTGTACCGTTGTAATAAAGGCCTGTTGCTCTGCGTCGCGAGGCATTTTTTAACAGGGGGATCGGCTCCCATTCGCTTCCATATATGCTGGGTATATGCTACAATCAAGTCTCGGTATAACGTCAACACTGGGCCCCGAATGAAAATGACTTCCTTCGTGAGAGGGGGTGAATTGAAAAGGAGTAAGATCAACATTCTATACATACAGAGAAAAACGTAAATTTCAAAACCTACTTTGTTAGCGGAGCGGCGTTAAAAAGGTGCTTGACGTTATAGCGTGCTTTTAGTGAAGACAGTGTGTCTATTGAAAACAAGAATTTTCTGTAGAAAACGAAGTACTTTATAGGGCAATTTCAGTATCCACACAAAAAGGAAAATATCTCTCCAATCACATAATTAAGTAAAATTGGAATTTTAGTGACTAAATTAAAAAAAGAATTGGGCTTATGTATAATTGGTGATGTATATATATATATATATATTGTTTCAATAGATGTAAGGCTAACCACACCCATTAACAAGGAATTTCCTGTACATTTTCTGGACTTTGAGAAAACATAAAAATTCGAAACAAAAAAAAAATTTTATTTTTCATTAAAAACAGAATATTAAAATACTAAATTTATGTTGAAATATGCATTGAAATGAGCAAATATACTGTTTCCTTCTTCTTCTGATTAAGAAAACCGATGTTCCATATTCACAACATTGACTATTAAAAGAATGAGCAGCATTGTGCAGAAAAAAACATGAATTCAAGAAACACGATTCAACGTTAGTTTGAGAACAAAGACTATCAATTTATAGCTTTATTTCAATGGAGAAGAGAAAGAAAGCCAAACATTTTATCCAAGCGATATTTCTACTCGAGGGCCCCCATCAGAAGCATCACGAGGTTGCAAATGAAATGGCTGATCGAAATCATCCATACCTCTAGGACGCCGGAAAAAAATTCCTGGCGTTGTTTTTGGAATTACATTTTCGGGTGCTATCGGTTCTAAGGATTCTCCAACAGTCTTTTTTGTGATGCATATAACATAGGAGCAAAGCGAGAACAAAATTCCAACTGACGCACCGAGGATGTATACCCATGTGGTCATTCTCGTGATATTCGAAACTATTGTTGATTCTGTAAAATTACCAGATGTATCGCGAGAAGTGGTAGTGATACTTCCCGTTGTCGCTTTCATCGTTGTTGTCGCTTCAATACACTCACCAGAAACAGCGCATGTCCCTTTCATTCCGCACTTTGTTCCGTGAGGTAGAAACACATCCTCTCCATTGAAAGCATCCAGAGTTTTCACCGGGACACAAGACAAATTCCCGGATATGAAACAACAAAAACGGCAGGCATCGAGTCCAATGCAATTGCATACTGTCAGGTTTTTCGTTTCACATAACGATTTGTCGCAAGAACCGTAAGAACATTTTCCTGGTCTTGCGAAACATTTTCTGCCTTCCGGTGCAATTTTTTTAAATTGCGTGCATTCCTTCGAAGTACCGTCGCATTCTTGTATGATGCAGCCATCCGGTCCGAAATCACATTCTTTTCCCGCTACCTGAATGGCGCAATTTTCTGTACAACAGCTATCGTCCTTGCTACTGCAGACTCTATCCATATGTCTTCGGTAAGTGCATTCGCGATCTCCACCGAGTCCTCCTTTTGGCGTGCAGCACTTGTCTATCATGTCGCAGGTTTCTGGCGTTCCGCAGTCGCATTCCTCTCCCGCCTCTCTGACAGTGTTACCGCACGTCGGACTAGTGACTAACTTGTTCCTACACTCATTGGTCTTGTTTTTCTTCATCATTGTATCAGTTATACTTGCCACGCTGCATGTGGAAAACCGTCTCAAATCTCCATCATCTGGACCGCTCGGTCCCATTATATAAGATCCAAAAAGTGGTGTACATGGTTTTGGTAATCTACTGTCACTGTCGTGGTAAGCTCCTAGAAGATGACCAATCTCATGCGTAACTGTTCGCGTTGTTGAGCCTAACGATCTCATGCGTCCAGAACTATAAGTTTGTCTGCTAGCGCCAACATTGCTACGCCGACACATAGTCGCTCTATAAGCCTCTCCGTTCGAACCTCCTTTATATTTCTTGAACGTTATATAATAAGATCCAGCATAATTTTTTCTCTTATGATTATCTCTAAACTCAGCTATTAGTTTTGTTATAGAACTTTTCTCAGGATTAATTTCTTTTTTTATTGGGTAGTCGCTATCGTTCCTGTTTGTGAAAATAGTTATCTTCACAGGAATTATTCTCACCGTGAACGATCCAAACCTGGTTCTACGAATTATAGTGTCAGCCGTTTTGGCATGGAAGTAAATAAATGCTTCTGCGTCATTTCCTTTGGTTTCAATCATACTTTCGTCCGAAACATATTCCATTTTGAAGTTCATGGCAGTGTCTGGTTCTCCGATATGTTGTGTTGGTGGTCGAACGTCGTGGAATGATGGTTCGTCTTCGTTATCGTAATCATATTCATCATCTACGTTATCGTAATCATATTCATCATCTACGTTATCGTAATCATATTCATCATCTACGTTATAGTCATCAAAATATTCAGAAATGTCTTGATTTTCTTCATACACGATGGATTTTGAAACTACTGAAGCATTATCGGGAAAATATACGATGGCGGGCTCTACGAAATATACCTCGTAGCCATTCCTCACCATGACGGATCCCTCAAACTGGCCATGTCTGTTCTTGAATCCCTGCACGATCGTTGTGGAATTGATGAATTCATAGTATGCGGCACTGAAATTTCTAATCTCTGAATCGTTTGGACCTTTTCGACCGCGTATTTCCACCACGGTTTCATCAAGTTCTGGATCTAAAGATCTGTGAAGCATAACGTCAATATTGGTGTCGAAAGCGCTGAAACTCAGCTGCATGAAAGCGTCAGGTTTACGGCCGTTTGTCTCACTATCTGAAGCAACGATGTCTTCTGCATGCGGAAACACCCCTTTCGTTGGACGAAACGACACATCCACTATTTGATATCGAAGTGGGGTGCAATCGAAGAATGGCAAAAATAAAACTACGATAAGAAGTTGTTTTGCTAACATTTCTTCGTTAGATAAACCACTAAAGCAAAAGAATCGCAGACTTTTACCCGAATGTCGGAGAAGAAGCAAAAAATTGCGAAAATGTTTTTCGGCTAACGAACAACATATCAATGTTGTTAAAGACTTTGAAACGACTGCACAGAAACTTTGGTACTCCGAAATGCGAAATTACAAATGTAGCAGAAGTATATTCAATAAATAATTTCTACGAAATGAACCAATGAAAAACTTTAATTTACAATATTTTCTCCTACATTTTCACGTTGCGGATAGCTGCGAAGAAAATTTGTCGTGAAAAAATATTCCCATATTAAATCAATCATTCCAGCTTAAATTCAACATTATGATCTCAGTTAAGACTTTAGAGTTCTTACGCAACAAATTCAATTGAAAATGCTATTTTAGCGTTCGTCGATGCAAATTGCAATAAAAACACATTGATAACAGACTTGAATGAATATCAAAAAAACACACATTGCATATCCATTGTTTTTTTCGGAAGAAATTGACTTCTGTTACGGCCCCTGAAGTATATTTTTGCAAAATTGTGTTGAAAAATGATTTCATTAAATTGCAAATCAAATGCAAACAAGTTTTTGGTCATTCGATTAGTTTGTTCTTCTAAAAAAAAGCTAATGCATTGAAGTATTAAATGCAAATAAGGAGAAGACTTTTATATGCGATTTTCTGATCATTTGATCATGTTGGACGCACCGCGGTCATTTTCCGTGCACGAGGGATAATTAGACCTGGACCTACTTTCAAAATGCCGAAAATGTTTGTATATTAATTTTCTAATAGCCCATATTCTTAACCGTCCGCGTGCTTATCTGCTGTTGTGTGCGAAGTTAGCGCTGCCATCTGTGCTTCAAATTTATTGCGAGGGAAGTTTGATGCTTTGATATTTTTACAGTTGCAACCAGGGGAAATTAGGGGGTTGTGGTAACCTTAGCACTGGATCAGGACGGGCTAAATGTTTGTTTTTTGTCCGTTCAAAATTACGAGGAAGAGTGCCAAAATGGCTTGACCCGGGGTAACAGTGTCAATTTTTGTTTTCGGTCGCGGCCGTGGTTATAGGAACTGTTGTGAGACTTTTCAATAGGGAGATCGAGTAACATGTGACTGAAGCCAGAAAACGGCAGAAAACACACTTCAACCAACTATCAGTGCGCCACCAGTGGGATTCGAACCCGGTCATCGTGATGCGAATCTTTAACGAATGATCGCACAGCGGCTAACATCGGCGTTGAAAGTATTCCACAGTCTTGGAAAAAATTCTATAACTCACTGAAAATAAAGTTTAGGCAGTGCTAGAATTGAAGAAGGAACAAGGGATGGAGGGGCAACTACCAAATTTGGAGGAGTGGCATATTTAGGAGGAGGGAGAGGATCGGAGAAAAAAATTAACCTGAAAGCGCAAAAAAACAAAAATAAAAACCCCGAGTTATAGAGATTTCGAATTTTACAGTCACGGGGAGCGGTGACAAAACCAAGTCTGCCCCCACTCCTCATAAAAATCCGATAAATATCAGTGATCGCTCAAAATCCTCAAATATGACTAACCATGAAAAGTATGACTGGTCACTAAAAATCCGAGCATTAATGATAATATATGAACGGGAGAAAAAAATAATATTTTGTTGTGGAAAATCGTCTTATCTACCAGATCGTTAGATGTTCTATGTATTCGTTCGTGAGAATTTCTCAAAAACCGATTTGACAGATGAAAGTAAATACTAGATGCCTCAAAAGACTGGTATTTTTTGGAGATGATGGTTACAAGGAAGAAAATTCAACTCCGCCCCCACGGGGACTAGATCCCCGGTCCCTCGTATGTCGGACGAGAGCTTTACCAACTAAATTATTGAGACAGCTAGAATATTTCGCCCTTGAAAGATATAGTCGATAAATTTTCTTTAATGTAATCATCAAAAAATAACTAGTGTTTCGAGGAATCTTGTATTAAAAAGAGATGACCATTCTACATGAATGCAAGTTGCCATCTACTGGCGTAATGTCATGATAAAACCTAGGTTTTACAAAGTCGAGTTGCTAAAAGCCTGAAAGACGCTTGTAAACGTATACATTTCGAACTTTTACCAAGGAACTTCGGTAAATGCTGACATTTACCAACTTTCACGAAAATTAGTAAAAATAAGAATTTTCCTACTTTCCTAAACTTAAAAACGTCCCATTCATTGATCACAATATCAGCATTTACCGAAGCTCTTGGTAAAAGTCCGAAATGCATACGGTTACAAGCGTTTTTCTAGCTTTTACCACCTCTACCTGGTAAAAAAAAAAATTAATAATAATAATATTTACCGGTAAAACTTACCATCTTCGGGCATTTACCATAACATATACACGCTCCAAGGGAGAAATATCCTATCAGTTACCATAGTTTAGTTCAGTGATTTCCAACGTGGGCGTTAATGCCCCCTGGGAGGCGATGGAATGCTTCAGTGGGGCGGTAGAAGCTACGGGGTATAACATAGGATCCTATGGGTTGGATTGCGTTGGGAGAAAAATATTTCTGAAGAAGGGGGCGATGGGGCAAAAAAGGTTGTGTAACTATGGTTTAGTTGGTAGATCGCTCGTCCGGCATAGGAGAAAGAGGGGTTCGAGTCCTCGTGGGGGCAGACATGAATTTTCTTCCTTGTAATAATCATATCCAGAAATGACCAGTCTTTCAAGAAATCTTGAACTAATGAATGTTTAGATATTTATACATATAAAGGGTGTATGATGTTTCTTACTGGCGAACCGTTAATCCTAGAAGATGAATTCCAATGAGAGAGTGTCTCCAAATAACGTGTAGTACTCAGACACGTCATTCATATTGTGGAGGGGTTTGTATAGCTATTAAAACAAAAATGTTAACTTTTCGTACGGATATCCTGTGCTCAAAAACCTGATCACTAAAGTTGTTGCTCTGTCACCCCTGACGCCAAAAAAGAAAGTTACAAGTTTCTATGTTCAATATTCACAGAGATATTTGAATTCGGAGAACCTGATTAAAGTTAGGAAAAACAGCATCAAGTGAGGAAAAAAACGGGTTTTTTTCCCAAAATGCCTCCAATTTTTCGGATTCAAACATCTCAGTAAATATTCCACTTAGGCCGGTATTACACTATAAAAGTTTGATAAAATCCCTTTTATAAAACTTGAAAAATCTAACCAATAAGGTTATTTGTTACATTCTAGAAAATGTAACCGTTGACCTTATTGGTTGCATTTTTCAAGTTTTATAATAGAACTTTTATCGAACTTTTATAGTGTAATACCGGCCTAAGAAACATGTCACTTTTTTTTCGGTTTCGATCAGGACGGTTGGGGCAACAACTTTGTGAGTCTTTAACACAGTGTTACCGTATGAAAAGTTAGCATTTTTATTTTAATAATTATAAACCGCTTCCAACATGAATACCATATCTGTGTGTGAGTACGTTATTTGGATATTTTTTCAAATGGGAAGTATATATATATATATATATATATATATATTCCCATAAGATCAATGGTTCACCAGTAAAATGCCATTCGAACTGAATCGTACTACTGATTTCGTACTCCAATCCATGTACCCTGTATATATATTTATATGTATGCAAAATCATACACATTTTTTTTTTTTTTAAATTCGAACACGTATTTCGTACGGTTTATGTTTGTCGGTGTTTACAATTCCATCAGTTTTATCAGTATGGAAAATATTTTGATTACATTTAGAAAAGAACAAAAAACAAGAACAAAAATTGATTAGAGACAGTAAAATTAAAGTTACCTACAAATAGTAAAACTTACTAAAATTAACTAGAAATAATAATATATGAATGGAATGAACATTTCAGTTCATTGACTGTACTGTTCTCGGTAAGTTACTTTGTTTAATTAATAGAAATGATTTTTGCATACTGTAGCAAAATGGCAAATTTATATATTTTTCCGATGGTACTGTGCTATACGTTGATTACACCGAAAGGAAATGCCTGGGGAAAAAGTTAAAGTAGAACTTGTGTGTGTATTAAAAATACTTTTTGATAGTAAAACATAAAATAAAAGTACACATACAAAAATATAAACACAGTAGAACTGGCTTAATTCAAACTCTTTTTCTTCCACCTAAATTAATGGTAAAATTACTTGTTTAATTCGATTCTTTTTCGAATGTTTCAGGTAATTTGAAGTCGGAGGAAAAAAACTGATTTTATTACGAGCAAATTTATTTTCCAAAAAATCCACAATAAGCTGAAAAGAGATTTTGTTTTTCTCGATCAAGCTTTTAAACAACGAATTTTCAAAACTTATTGAAGGTTTGAAAATTCGGTTTTCTGTACTCTTTTTTTTAAATTTAATGCCAATTTTATCGTTGTTCAGTTGGAGTGCATCGATACGATGTACCACTTAATTCCGATTATGCTTTCCAACCTATAGATCAAGGTGTATCATCCTTTGATAGCGTAAGAATAATAAGAAAAATTTGCGAAATAGTTTCATGACAGATGATCATAAACTGTTTCTGTAAATCAGGCTTTGAACATGGTAAAGAAATTCTACGGTGATCAGAATATTGGATTAATATAGCAGCTAAAATCAATTACGATTAAATTAGGAAGCATTAAGGTTTATAGGTATATTATAATTATAGATTATTAACATTTTGGAAAAAGTTTCGTAACTGATGAAAAAATGTTAATAATTGATAATTATTTTCTTATGTGAAAGTTGGCTACGATTATCATGCGAATTCGTGCTCATAAGTTGCATTGCAGTAAAACCCCTCTTAAAGAACCCCCTCAGAGGCGGTCACCCCCTCTTTTACGGCCAAATAATAATTTACAGTTGTATAATATATAAAAGTATGTATTTCAAACTCCTGATTTTCGGGCACCCCTCTTTCACATACAATATTTTTAGTCCTGTCGGTGTCCGCAAAAGAGAGGTTTTACTGTATATACAAATAAAAATTTTCAGGTAATTAAATTATTTAATTTTCTGTAACAATATTTGCCGTTTGAAATTAATTCGGAGTTGAAGAGACAACCCAAAAGTTGACCCATTTTTGACCACGCTTACAATTCGTGACCAAATCGCACAATTTTTGTTATATGTGATGACTGACTATTCAAATAACGCATTTTTGAGCTTTCAAAAAATTGGACATGAATTTGGCACGTTTTTCTTCACAATTGAAGTAAATTTCCAACTAACTAAATTTATAATTAATGAAAATTGATGGTAATAATTATAATTTTGGGAAACCCCATGTGACAAAAAAAAATTAAGGAAAAAATTATTTCTGTTGATGGTCAAGGGAAAAAAAAAAATTCAGATAGAAAATCGGAATGAAATTTGAGAATTTCATGTTTAAAAACTCTAAAAAATCAAATATCATTGTAAAAAAATTTAAAAAAAACACTATGATACTCATTAGACCTTTTAGTTCCTAAAAATATTCATTTCATGAGAACATTTATGTGGAAAATATCTGAAAAAAATATTAAACAAAGCATCGCACAAACGCAACGTTATTCGAAAATTGGGATAAAAAGAAAACCTCGTGAAAATATTGATGATTGCAACGTCTCATATGTATTATACACAGACGTACTGTTCCGAGACAATTCGGTGTTAGCGAAGGATCGATCCCCTTCGAAGGATCCGCACCTGTCCCAGCGACCGACATTTTTATATATATATTTGTGCAATAAATTTCGCTTTGACTAAATTCAATTCGAAGGTTTTTAACAACTGGCTGTTGCGAATATATATTTCGGAAAGAGAGAAAATTCAAACTTTTGAAGTTTGAGAGGACGTGGGTTCGATTTCCCGCAGGGGCAGTTGAATTTCTCTCTTTCCGAAATATATCTTCGCAACAGCCAGTTGTTAAAAACCTTAGTATGGTAGCGGAGAGTGACGTCATCCTTGTATAAGTCGCCATCTGGTGGCAACGTCAGCAAGTTGTGAGCTTGACCTGAGTCTGGTCGGCCGTCCATGTACGGTCCCTTTCAGTGTTACGGTCCCTTCCCGGGCGCATCAGATGTTATTGTTTTTAATTTAATAACTATACAACACCTTGCAACATGCATGGCGTAGCAGAAATTCCCGACTTGGTTCCCCTTTTTTCACTTGACATTTCCTTTTGATTTATGAAACTATATTTCATGCAATTTTTGGAAATTTATTTTCCTTCCTATCATAAAAACATGCAACATGCGAACACTTGTCCACCTTTTCCCCCATACTACATAAATCATGAATGAAGACATTAGGAAAAACTATTTAGTATAATATGAGAAAAGTCTGTATATATCAAAGCAAGTGCATTTTCCTGGTATTTGACGCTGTAAACGAACAGCAACGAGATTTTGATTCGACGTGAAGTTCCCGTTAACTTTTTTTCTTCGACACACATCGTCATCAGAACTGACGTCATTCCAACACATATCGGCTGGAAAACAACACATTCCTTTCTGAGAGAGAGAGAATTTGGTTTTTTCTCATGCAAAAACTGAATTGTTGAACGAATGTTTGATTTTGTGGATACTGGATCTTGTTTTCGAATATTTCTCATGTTCTTGGGGTATGATGATGCTGATTACTAAGAAGATCAAGGAGATAAAAACCATTCTATTTTTATCTTTTCTACGTCGTTTTGTTTCTTTTATACCTCCAATATACAGGCTGTTGTTTCTTCCATGATCGATGATGTTGTATTTGTGCTTTTTTTCCCAATAATCACCCTTCTTTTTGTTCCATCCTGAGCTGCTAATCTGTCTTTGATTGTGAGGTTGAGGGTATAACGTTACCCTTCTCTCCAACGATCCCGCGAGAAACGTTGTAACGCTGTAAAAAAAGCATGGTGAAAAATAACGAATGAAAATGGCTTGCGGAAGTATTCTGGGAATCAGCGTTTACGTCAGCGGAAATCAGTGGAGAATCTTATTAATTATGATTTGTTCATATATATGACTCAAGTCTCACCTAGTTATAACGTCATATACGTGTAACGAGTAGATCTCACTCTCACGGGGATTCGCTAAATAAACCGATTTCTGATGTGAATCCGTTTTTTAAATCATCTTACGATTCTCAGTGCATTCGCAAAAAAGTTGCATAACTAAATAATGTAAACGCTAATATCTCAGTAAGTATTAATAATCGTGATTCCTTTATTTCTCCGTATTTTTGATGCCTTTGAGAAAGATTTGAGTCCGTTCATAAACGAATTTTAATTCAAAAATTCGATTTTAAATCAGATTAAGTCAGAAAATTTGCCGATTACAGAACAATCGGCAAGCATAGCTCAAATGCGATGAGCTGCAATTGTAGAAATTTCTTGCAAAAAAAGCCATAAAATCAAAAGCAAGAGCGACAAAAAATGAATCGTTGTATCCGAGGGCGTTGCGATTTCTTCGACGTTATAAGAAATTATTTGTCAGCGTTCATGAAAATTATTCTGTATGGGAATCAGTCATTTCGTCAAGTATTGACTTTATAGCCAAAGCGTCATTACAACCGAGATTGTTATAACCAAGTTTGACTTGAAAAAAGTAAATTACAGTGGATCCCGCTTATAAAGTTTTTCAAAGAACCGCCATGAAGAAACGTTGTAAGCGGAAAAACTCTTAAAAAGGGAAATCTTAATGACTACTTGGAGTTGAGACTCCAAAAATGTGTCGCACCAAGCGGGGAAATCATTATAGCCGGGATCGACTGTGCACGAAAAAGTATTCAATAAAAAAAGGGTGCGAGCAGGGTACAGGCAAATTTTAAGATCTAGGAAGTCCGTAGAGAGGGTGTCGTGACTGGCCCCTATCTACGGACTTACTGGATCTTAAAATTTGCCTGTCTAATAACATAGCCTATATTGGTATTTTTCATAAAAACAAAAAATTCAAATTTAAAGTTAATTTTGTGTCTAATTTAAATTCTAACATCAGTATTAGAATTTAGAAAAATATATTTTTTTGGACAACTTTCAAGAATTAAAAAAAAACCTGTAATAATGCTAAGGATTTTTTAGAAGTATATTCTGAATTTTTAAATATTTCGAGTGGCAACGGTTATCCGTCTTCTTTTATGCGGTTCAAACTTCACCCACGTTTTCCTCATTGTTAATTCAGGCGGCATGTTTTAAAATGTCTAACTCTTGGTATGTTTTCTTCATTCTTCAATTTTATATTCTCACTAGCTATAATACCCGGCGTTGCCCGGGCACAAAAATGGGAAAGAAAACATGCTACGAACTTGTATAACGACAAAAATGAAAGAAAAACATTTTGCAACTTACATAATTACAAAAATAAATAAGGGGACATGTTTCGAACTTGCAGAATTGCCAAAATAGTAGAGGAATGCGGATTTGTATAATTACAAAAATGCGGGAGATAAATCTGGATGATCGATATAGATCATACCCTGTAATCTAAATAATAAGGATATTGGCCAAATGCGCCTAGCTATAATACCCGGCGCCACCCGGGTTTTCTTTAATGAGGCTTTTTGGATCACGTGATATCTCCCTCTTTCTTTGAGGGTACATGCAAACTGTGTTCACCAATATGGCGACTTCCTGCGCGACTGATGAAATAAATCTAGATTAAAGAAACATAAAAATGAATATTTTTTTCCCCTTTTTTAAGCGGGTGCTAGGTATTTCGACTCCCCCCCCCCCCGAACTTCAAGTTATCCATCTGCCTATTCCACCTTCCAAAAATGCTTAGTTAAAGCTGTGGAATTTTTTCGATGTGCTTTTTACGGGCCCATAATTAATTTTAAAACAACCTAAACTATATGAATTTATGCAGTTGAATATCAAAAGACAATACGGAGATATTAATTTTCATGGTTGAGAAGATGTAAATATAAAACTTGAAATCAATGTTATTGCATGAATATCCAACTCAAAATTAGGTCCGGCTAATTACTTCATATTTAATTTTCTGGGCTTCGTATGTCTCAAAGCGAACTCAATACATATTTCAAAAATCGAGAATTCAATACAATTTTTAAAATTGTTGATGGGGCGGAAAATCCCACCAAATTTCCGCATTTCTACAGTAGAATCGGCAATTTTAACACTGATTACTATGAGGATCACCCTTTTCCTCAACCTCGAAGCGGTGCTGATGATGATTATGACGTCTATTCAAAAAGTCTCCTTACTGATAGTATTGAAAAAAGGCAAACCATTACAAATACAAATACAAATACAACGCCACAACAGGCAAAATGCCCAACGAGGTGGCTGATAAAAAGATGCCCATAAAAATATGGTTGTCATATGTTTCAAAAATACAGCAACCCAATCAAAAATGCAATTAACACAAATTACAAACAATATATACACATGATAAAATATTATACAATGCCCATAAAGAATACTTATGGTTGTCTTATTCTAAGAATGGATAGCTTCTCGATTTACCCCAACATGTTTATCGTATTTCTTTTTAAACGTGTCAATTGTGTTACAATTTACTACCTCCGGGGGTAAGCTATTCCATTTATTAACAACCCTATTGGAGAAAAATTCCCTGCGACACCATAACCTTGCATTGTCCCTCACCAATCGATACTGGTGTCCCCTTGTAAAAGCAGTCGATTGGCGGTGTACTAAAAGTTCATGGTCCATCCTATCCATCCCATTGAAAATTTTGAACACTTCGATCATATCTCCTCGACACCTGCGTTCATCCAATGTAAACATATTCAAAAAATGAAGTCTTTCTTCATAACTCAAGCCCTGTGTGCCAATAAGGACACGCGTAGCTCTTCTCTGCACCCCTTCAACCAAGTCTATGTCCCTCTGTAGGTATGGTCTCCAAAACCTTACAGCATACTCCAGTCCAGGACGAACTAAGCCTCGAAAAAGCGGAAGAATGACTTTAGGAGAACGCGAAGAGACCTTTTTGAAAATGAGACCAAGCATTCTATTCGATTTTTTGACAACCGCTGAACAATGTTCAGAAAACTTAAGTCGCTCGTCAATGAGAATTCCCAAATCGGTGACTCTAGTTGCATCCGGGATAGTGACACCATTCAACTCGTAAGAGAACCGTGGGTTGTTCGAACCAAAATGAGCGACCATGCACTTATCCACGCTAAACGTCATGCTCCATTCATTTGCCCATGCTGCAATCTTGTTTAAGTTGGTCTGGAGCAACTCCCTATCGCTTTCATTCCCGATTACCCCCATTAGCTTCACATCATCTGCGAATTTGCTAGTAATTCCATCGATACCCTGATCGAGTTTATCGATAAAAAGTGAAAAAAGTATGGGGCCAAGGACACTTCCCTGAGGAACTCCACTTGTGACGTCTGTCCAACCAGAGAATTCCCCGTTCACCATAACTCGTTGCGACCTATCTCTTAACCACGATTCTATCCAATTCAGCAAGTTGCCCCCTATTCCAATCTCGTGTAAACGCTTCAAGAGTTTGCCATGTTGGACCCGATCGAATGCCTTCTGGAAATCAAGGTAAACAACGTCGACATTTTTCCTCTTACCCAAAGCCTTAGTCACGTAATCATAGAAGCAAAGGAGGTTAGTTACAAATGACTTCCCCTTCCTGAACCCATGCTGATTATCCGACAATACATTATTCTCGTCTATCCACTTCACAAACTGCCTTTTGATGATAATTTCCAAAATTTTCGAGAGGGAGCTCGTCAAACTCACTGGACGATAATTAGACACCACTTCTCTACTACCCTTCTTAAATATCTGAACAACGTTAGCCAGTTTCCAATCTCTCGGGACGATACCCTCAGCAACACTACTCCTGTATATCTGTGCGACTGGCCCCAACAATTCATTAGCACCTTCCCTGAGAACCCTGGGATAGATATCATCTGGTCCTGGTGCTTTGCTTGCACATACATTTCTTAGAAGATTTAGGACCTCCACGTCTTCCACTTGAATATCGTTGAGCGTTTTATTACCCCATGCAACACCCGTATATCGAATATCGTTATCTCCATTAAAAACCGACGCGAAAAAGTCACTGAAAGCACTACACATGCCTACATTGCTCTCTACTTTTGAGCCTCCTATCGAGAGGGGGCCAACTGTCCCCTTACATCCATTATTGACGTATCGAAAAAATGATTTTGGGTCAGAGCCAATGTTATCTGCCAACCTAGATTCAACTTGCTTTTTACTATCCCTTATCGCTTTCTTCAACAGTCTTCTTTTATCAGTAAACAATGATAGGTCACCTCGTCCACTTTTATACTCTCTGAATGCTCTTTTCTTTTCAAGATAAAGGTTCCGCACGCTATCCGTGAACCATAGAGGGTGTGATGTACAAACACGCTTTTTTCGAACAAAGGGTATGACGTCGTGCAAAACAGAGGACAGCTTCGTACTAAATTCTTCCCATTGACTTACCATTGACTTACAAAGGCATAAACTATTATACTTATAGTAACAGGATTAGAAACGTGACAAACCATTGTAAGGGCATATACACGCATGAAACGCATTGCTAGGCAACCACTGTAACCAAAGTAAACGTTCGGAAACTGATTGTTGAGGCCCAAAAACCATTGTTGCCCGATTGTTTTTTGCCCATTTGGGGCACTTGCTCTGCTCTCACAAAATTTTAAAGTAGCCTATCGTTCAAGTCGGTCCCATTTGGTATATATGCAGAATTTGGTGACGATCGATCCAAAATTGTAGATGTGTATAGAGAACACACACACACACACACACACGAGTGAACGGATGGTAATTTTATGCCTATTAGGCTTACCATCATTGGAAAAATTTTAGCAGTTTGGAGCAATGTGGGGTTCCCCCCCTTGAGAATGACCTCCTCATTGATCCATATTTTGTCCAATTTTTCTTCCTTTTTCCCTTTTTTCAATTCCTTCTAATTTTTTCGCCTTATAATATCTAGATTATAATTTCGAGTTATGCGTGTGAAGCACATTTTTTTTTTTTGGCGCTATACTCTGACTTTTGAAGTTTTTTCATTGAAATATGGTTTTTATCAGTTGCTCTTTTATATATAGTGGTGGGGGAAAAAGTTCAAAGGCAACAGAAAAATCGCAATACATCTAAAACCTGTGGATATAAAAATCGTCTAGAGTGATAAACACAAGTAGGACTAAACTATTTTCCCCACTATGCTAAGAAATTAATATTTATCGTGCTGTCGCGATTTGTCATGATCAATATTTGTCGCACGGCAAAAAAAGTGATGTTTTGTATATTCCCATATTACATATACATACAAGGTGAATCCATAATTCCCCTTTGGGCCCCAGTATGGGTATTGAAATTTTTAGGTGATATGAACATATTTTTTCACTATTTTTTAGAAAATCTTTTGCCCTGCCTAAATATATACCCGATTATCTCCTCCGTATTGAATTAGAGCAACCCCAGGTATCAGTTATAATGGAAAAAGTCTTGATCAAATTTTACTTTCGAATTTTAGACATGAAAAGTAATAGATTCCCGAAAATTTGCAACAACTTTGGACATTTTTGACGAGATTGGATAGAAGTTTTTAAAATTTATCCTCGATCAGGCCGTTTTTAAACATTACATACCCTACGTCCTATAACGGTTGACTTCAGGGTGAACCAAAAGATCTCTTCAGTTTTTAAAAACTTGCTATACCGCAGTGTGCTATTAGATTAACAAAACCATCTTGATGTTTGGAAGATTATCTGATAGTTGGCTCAGAAATACATCTCAATCGCGTATTAGTTCAGCTTCGTTTCGGTTTGATATCTACTATAGTCTGAGAGATAAATATTTC
The DNA here is from genome assembly GCF_987345545.1 of Pholcus phalangioides. Taxonomy (NCBI): domain Eukaryota; kingdom Metazoa; phylum Arthropoda; class Arachnida; order Araneae; family Pholcidae; genus Pholcus; species Pholcus phalangioides. The sequence goes on along the minus strand of NW_028301599.1, from coordinate 4,161,841 downwards.
ATAGTTGAGCCTCGAGAAATATGCAGCTTTTGTAATCTACGTAGAAGTGAATCTGGGGAACATGTATTTTGCGAGTGCCCAACTTACAGAAGTTTTCGGGATAATTACTTTCTCAGGAATGGCATTTCCAATTTCAAACAAGTACTGACGCTGAATAACTCGAAAATCAAACATATTTACTTTTTTTCTTAACTACCGTTTGAGACATTGTCTTCTTTATACCGATCCATCTGAAATATTAAAACCAATTTCGTAGTCCTGAATAACCCTGTCTTATGCAAATGTGGTTTTCTTGGTTTATTATTATTACTATTACTTTTTGCGTAATAATTCGTTGAGGGTTTTTGCTGAAGTGTATGTTGTTGTTTTTCCCCCCGTAATGCTGTCTCATTAAAAAAAAATTTTTTTGACTTCAAAATTAGCTCTGCCAAATTCAATAAATATTCTGATTCCGCTAATCCACATTTGCCTGATTTTACCGGTGAAACATTCATCTTATAGGCATATACTTTTCAATTATAAAAAATATCAAAATAACCTGTTGACCCAGATACGTTTTCATGTTAGCAAGGCGTTGTATAGTTATTAAAGGATAAAACTTAACTGTTTATAAGGACACCGTGTTCTAAAAAACCCAATTAGAAAGGCGTTTCCTCGTCACTTCTGAGGTGGAAAAACAACAGCAACAAAATCATCGTTTTAAGTGCAGTATTCGCTGGGACATTTTAAATTCAAAAATCAAACAAAAGAAAAGTATCAAACAAAAGTAACAAAAGTAAAGTCTGGAAAGAAAAGTATAAATAAGGGAAAGGGGCGTTGTCCGTTAGTTATTTTTAATTCAAATATCTCAGTGAAGAATGTAATCAGAAAAGTGGAATTTTTGTTTTATTGACATTGAGGAGAGACGGAGAAAATGCAATTTAAACTGAGTTCAACTGAGTGAATCCATAATCGCCCCTGCCTCATTTTACTGGTGAACCATTCATGCTATAGGCATATTTTTCTATCATACAAAATATCAAAATAACGTGTAGTACTCAGATGCGTCTTTCATGCAGCAAGGGGGGGGGTTGTATAAATATAAAACTTAACTTCTTATTATAAGGACGCCGTGTACTGAAAAACCCAATTAGAAAGGCATTTCCCCGTCTCTTCTTAGGCGGAAAAACAACAGCAACAAAATCATCGTTTTAAGTGCAGCACTCACTGAGACATTTTCAATTTAAAAAGCAAGCAAAAGTCTTTAAAGGAAAGCTTGAAAGGAGCTTGTCCGTTAGATTTTTTTCAATTCAAATATCGCACTGACGATTTTAATCAGAAAAGCCGATTTTTTTTGTTTTGTTGGAATTGAGGAGAGACGGAGAAAATGCAATTTTAACTGAGTTTTTGATCTCCGTGTGAAACGGACACATTAATTTTTGTATCTGAATAATTACAACATCTTTTGCAATAGGGAAGACGTAATTGTGTTCTGTGCGGTATTTGGATACTTTTTCTACCTGAAAGATTATACCTATGTTTCTGGGACCAATGGTTCGCCAGTAAAAATGTGGCGCGTGATAGTAGCTATACACCTTGTATAAGTGATCAATAATGATAGGTTTCGTCACCGGGCTAGAGCTCTCTCAATTCCCCCTTCTATGTGGAAGTTAAAGATGTGACTGTGCACCTGCCCAAATCCAGCCCTGTATCGCAAATCAGTAAGGATTTACAATACTCTTATTTTGTGTCCTTTTGACGTATGTAGCCCATGATGCTTAAAAATCTAGTTACAATTTTATATATGTAAACTGGTAGGTGTATATATATTTAGGAGTAACGAAAGGAGTCGAAGTCCCTCAGAAAAATCACTCTGTACTGGAACATACGTTTTTCTGGAGATGGAACTGGGGGAACAGCAACTTGGTATCTTACTTACCAATATCAAAAAATTGAATTATGTGGATCGACAGATTTTAGATCTTTAATTGATGACAGCTTTTTTGGTTTTTGAGTTTTTGCATTTGCTATGAAGATTTTGGTAAATTTTGCTCAAATAACTTATTATTATTACGTGTTTTAATCTTTGAAGCAAGTAAATTCAGAAATTATATTTAGTAAAATTTTTCATTGCATCTATTATTTGGAGTCGGATGCCCGAATCGGCAGAGAAATTTTTTGAAGATTTTTCTCGAGAATCTGGTGCCCATAAGGCTTCCATTCTTTATCCAAATAGGTATGAATTTCTCGTGAAATCACCCTTAATATGCTCTTTCTTTGACCGCTCAGAGTATAAGGCTGTGTTTTTTTTCTACTATTTTTTTTATCTCTCGGCAGACCATAATCCACAACCGAGCTCTGCGGCACACTTACATTGAGATCTTGCAAAAGTTAACTTTCATATAAGTATGCAAAATGGTACTAAGGCTACTTAACCGTACATGCACCTAGTAAAAATTCCTATAGCAAATTTTTAACGTTTTGGTGCACGCCTGAATAAGTGTTCTGAGTGTGAAAGTGGCTTTAAATTATAAAAATGAAGTCTGTTGTAACGACGGTTCACAATCTGAGGGAAGATTGTGATTATAACAAGCTTCTCGTTATAGACGATTTTTATTTTTTTTGGACTAGAAATATATAAGATGGGGAGGGGAAACCAGATAAATTTATCTTTCTTTTCTACTCTTATTTTGAACCTCTTTTGCTACTGCACCTTGATGAACCTGCATCTCGTCCATATTCCTCTGCGGAACTCATAATGAACTGGAACATTTCGGAATGTTTCCCACTTGTCACGAACTTAACGTGAAGTTTGTTTCAGCGTTATGCTTGTTATGTGTAGTGCTGCCATCTACCATCAATTTTTCTAACTATGAATGTCGTGTGATGATTGAATAATTGTACCGTTGAAGGCCTGTTGCTCTGCGCTGTGACGCCTTTTTAACAGGGGGATCGGCTCCCATTCGCTTTCATATGTGGTGGGTGCATGCTACAATCAAGTCTCGGTATAACGTCAACACTGGACCCCGAACGAAAATGTCTTCCTTCGTGACGGCGGGTGAATTACAAAGAGGTAAGATCAACATGCTATCCATACAGAGAAAAACATAAATTTCAAAACATACTTTGTTAGCGAAGCGGCATTAAAAAAGTGCTTGTCGTTATAGCGAGCTTTTAGTGAACACAGTCTGTCTAATGAAAACAAGATTTTTCTGTAGCAGAAGAGGAACATTTTGGGGCAGTTTCAGTATCCACACAAAAAGGAAACTATCTCTCCAATCACTCAATTAACGTAATTAAAATTTTAGTGTCTGAATTAAAAAAAAATTGGATTTATGTATAATTCGTGATGTATTTTTTCAAAACATGTGTAATGCTAACCGCACTCATTTACTAAAAAGCATACATTCATTTGCAAATGCATCTTAACTTTTAAGTAAAGGATTTAATGGGTTTTTATTGAATTGGATCGTAGAGGGTTCAATTTTGAGAAAATATAAAATCTTTGCTAAGCTCTCTTCACTGGCTCTGCAACCTTGAGGTGAATTCACGTCAGTGTCTTGGTGGCTGAAAAATTCACTCCATCATTTACTTTATCTTTTCCATATCGAAAAAGTAAAATTCATCCAATAAGTAGCACATACGTGATATTTTAAATTCCCGTTATAAACGATGATTGTCATTTGGCGATAAGACCGCAACTACTACTTAACCGCACATGCACTTCGTTTATATTCCTCTGAAAATTTCTAACGAATCGGTACATGCCGGGCCATGTTGTGCATCCATATACATGGCCCTAACGTATTTATGTTTTCATATTGAGCACGTTTTGTGTCCTTGTTGGTGCTGCCATATATTTCACATATTTTGAGTAAAGATGGCGAATGCTTCAATTTTCATAATATGTAGGTAACATGTTGAAGGTCTGGCTATACTCTGCAGGGACGGGCTCGCTCTTCTCGCCTCGAAATAAGGAAACTGCACGAATTACTCAAGTGTCAAGCATTTTTTCCTCGTATTTTTATATCCGGATAACGCCGGGTATTTCTGCTAGTAATCTATGGAGGATCAGAAACGTAAACGTAAAAACGGAATTTGTTTCCGGTGGGGGGGGGGATACGTTGCACATGTCGCCATCAGTGGGCGTTTCACTTTCAATACCTGTAGTAAACACGTACATTTGTATGACGTCACGCAGCAGTGTTATAAACACCCAAAAGCATTCGCGGAGATTTTGATTCTCAATGCGTTTGCTGCTCACGATGATGATAAGTTTACGAGAGAGATTGCGCTTCCTTGGCCAAATTGTTTTTAAAAAAACAGCAATTCCGCAGTAACTGCTCTACGGAAAGATCAGACTTGGAAGAGTATTCGAAAAGGTCTAATGAATGTTAAAAACCTTCGGAGCATTATAAGGAAATTCGAAACCATAGGATCGTTAGCTGTTCGTCCTGGAAGAGGAAGGAAACCAGTATTCTATAGACGCAGTACAGGAGGTTTCGCTTCAGGTGAAAGAGGACAGAGCTTCAAATTCTCGTGGTACTGGTGTCAGGCGTGTTGCACACACATTGGATAGGCCACGTTCAACTGTCCCTAAGGTAATGCGGAATATCCTCCGATATTATCCGCACAAACTTTCAGTTGTGCAGCAGTTGACATAACATGATTATGAAGCTCGATTCCCGTTCTCATTGCAGTAGCTCGGGTTGACACGATTCAGAATGGGCTTGGAATATCCTCTGGGCAGACGAATAGCATTTTCACTTATATGGTGCAGTGGACACACACAAGTGCCGAATTTGGAAACCAGAAAATACGCGCGAAATATTAGAAGTTCCGTTGCATTCACCAAAAGTGACGGTATGGTGTGGATTTACTCCCTACTTCTACGATTAACTACGTTCTACAGATCCAGAGATAAGTTCGATCACCGGGAAGCAACATGCATTGCTGTAGAAGAAATACATTTTTATGGCTCTGCAAACACGTCACGGTGTCTGCCTTGTGTGCATTATTTATGCAAGACGGACCTCCTCCACACATCGCACTGTGTGTTAAAAATGTTCACATTTTACAGTAGAAGGTGTCATCCGCCGGCACTTGCCTAATCTGTGGCCTCTCCTAACCCCGGACCTTAATCCATGCAATTTTTGCGTTTTGGGGTATTTGAAACGTCTGGTAAATCGTGACAATCCAAGAACTGTACGTGACTTTTAAGGCAGAATTTGTTGAACATGTCATCTTGCAATTTCACACGGTATCTGAAAATGATGGCCATCATGTGGAATATGTTTTATTGCAGTAACAATATTGTAAAAGTGATTAACAGTTGTTAAAATTATAAACGCTTGCCTAAATGTGTCATTTTTTAATAAAACACCCTCTGATGGTGGAATGGGTGACTAATTTTCCCCCTGAATCAAATTCCTATCACTACGTAAATCCTTCAGAAATTTTGACAATTTTCTGATGACAGATTTCGCCTGTAGGCTACTCTAAAGTAGGTTCTTTTAAATATGGACGCCCGGTGTATAAAACTGATCTTCTGTGTGCGTGTTCTTTATAGAAATCTACAATTTTACCGTCGCCAAATTTTGCATATATACCAAATGGGCCACGACTTGAACGATTGGCTACTTTATAAGTTTACAAGGCATGGGCGAATGCACGAAATGGACAAGAACTTGTCGGGTTACAATGATTTTTCTCCCTCAAAAATCACTTTCGGAATGTTTGCTTTTGTTACCGTGGCTTCCTAGCATTGTGTTCCCGACATGCATACGTGTTTACAATGCTTTGTCACTTCTTAAATGATGCCAGAATTATAGTTCATTCTTTTATAAGGGTTTGTCAATTTTTCAATCTTGCCAGTAATTGAAGATAACTTTGCCAGCACCGAGAATTCTGTTACTAGTAATCTTGTAACAGCAAAGGCATGAGATCAAACTCACATTCTATCGTCAAAATTAAGAATTGAACTAATTTTTTCAAACTTTTTTTCATGTTTCTCCTAATCGTTTAGTTTAAAGATATCCACCATAAAATTGGTTGTTTCTCCTTCAAATGTTGTTTCTCCTTCGGATCGTTCCGTACAAAGATATCCACCATAAAATGCATTAACAGGGAGTTTCATGCACATTTTCTGGACATTGCACATGACTATTGAGACAACAATAAAATTAACCAAAAAAAATGATATTATATTTAATTAAAAACAGAATATTAAAATATTAAATTTATGTTATAGGCAATGAAGTGAACAAATATATTGCTTACTTCTTCTGATTAAAAAAAAAAACCGATGCTCCCAATCGGGAACATTGACCACTAAAGTGATGAGCATTGTGCAGACAAAAACATGAATTCAAGAAACGCTATTCATCTTAACTCTGAGAAAAAAGGACATAAATTAACAGCATTATTACAATGAAGAAGAGAAAGCCAAACATTTTATCCAAGTAATATTTCCACTCGAGGGCCCCCATCAGAACCATCACGAGGTTGCAAATGAAATGGCTGATCGAAATCATCCATACCTCTAGGACGCCGGAAAAAAATTTCAGACGTTTTTTTTGGAATAATATTTACGGGCGCTATGGGTTCTAAGGATTGTGGAACAGTGTTTTTTGTAATGTATATGTGTAGAACATAGGCGCAAATCAAGATTAAAATTCCAACAACCGCACCGAGGATGTATACCCATGTGGTCATTGTCGTGGTATTCGAAACTGTTGTTGATTTTGTAAAATTACCTGATGTATCGCGAGAAGTCGTAGTAATATTTCCCGTTGTCGTCTTCATGGTCGTTGTTGATTCTGTAAAATTACCAGGTGTATCGCGAGAAGTGGTAGTGATACTTCCCGTTGTCGTTTTCATCGTTGTTGTGGATTCTGTAAAATTACCAGGTGTATCGCGAGAAGTGGTAGTGATACTTCCCGTTGTCGTTCTAATCGTTGTTGTTGATTCTGTAAAATTACCAGATGCATCGCGAGAAGTGGTAGTGATACTTCCCGTTGTCGTTTTTATCGTTGTTGTTGATTCTGTAAAATTACCAGGTGTATCGCGAGAAGTGGTAGTGATACTTCCCGTTGTCGTTTTCATCGTTGTTGTGGATTCTGTAAAATTACCAGGTGTATCGCGAGAAGTGGTAGTGATACTTCCCGTTGTCGTTCTAATCGTTGTTGTTGATTCTGTAAAATTACCAGATGCATTGCGAGAAGTGGTAGTGATACTTCCCGTTGTCGTTTTCATCGTTGTTGTCGCTTCAATACACTCACCAGAAACAGCGCATGTCCCTTTCATTCCGCACTTTGTTCCGTAAGGTAGAAACACGTCCATTCCTTTGAAGGCATCCAGAGTTTTCACCGGGACACAAGACAAATTCCCAGGTATGAAACAGCAAAAACGGCAGGCATCGAGGCCAATGCAATTGCATACTGTCAGGTTTTTCGTTTCACATAATGATCTGTCACAAGAACCATAAGAACATTTTCCTGGTCTTGCGAAACATTTTCTGCCTTCCGGTGCAATTTTTTTAAATTGCGTGCATTCCTTCGAAGTACCGTCGCATTCTTGTATGATGCAGCCATCTGGTCCGAAATCACATTCTTTTCCCGCTACCTGAACGGCGCAATTTTCTGTACAACATATATCGTCCTTGCTACTGCAGACTCTATCCATATGCCTTCGGTAGGTGCATTCGCGATCTCCACCGAGACCTCCTTTTGGTGTGCAGCACTTGTCCATCATGCCGCAGGTTTCTGGCGTTCCGCAGTCGCATTCCTCTCCCGCCTCTCTGACAGCGTTACCGCACGTCGGACTAGTGACTAACTTGTTCCTACACTCATTGGTCATTATTTTATCCTTCATTGTAGCAGTTATAGTTCTCACGCTGCATGTGGAAAACCGTCTCAAATCTTCATCATCTGGACCGCTCGGTCCCATTATATAAGATCCAAAAAGTGGTATACATTTTTTTGGTAATTTAGGTTCACTGTCGTGGTAAGCTCCTAGAAGATGACCAATCTCATGCGTAACTGTTCGCGTTGTTGAGCCTAACGATCTCATGCGTCCAGAACCATAACTTTGTCTACTAACGGCAACATTGCTACGCCGACACATAGCTGCTCTAAAAGCATATCCGTTCACATTTCCTTTATATTTCTTGAACGTTATATAATAAGATCCAGCATAATTGTTTCTATGATTCTTTTTAAACTCCTGTATTACTAATCCTATATTACTCTTCTCAGGATTAATTTGTTTTTTTATTGGGTAGTCGCTATCGTTCCTGTTTGTGTAAATAGTTATCTTCACAGGAATTATTCTCACCGTGAACGATCCAAACCTGGTTCTACGAATTATAAAGTCAGCCGTTTTGGCATGAAAGTAAATAAATGCTTCTGCGTCATTTCCTTTGGTTTCAATCATACTTTCGTCCGAGACAAATTCCATTTTGAAGTTCATGGTAGTGTCTGGTTCTACGATATGTGGTGTTGGTGATCGAACGTCGTGGAATGATGGTTCGTCTTCGTTATCGTAATCATATTCATCATCTACGTTATAGTAATTAAAATATTCAGAAATGTCTTGATTTTCTTCATACACGATGGATTTTGAAACTACTGAAGCATCATTGGGAAAATATACGATGGCGGGCTCTACGAAATATACCTCGTAGCCATTGTTCACCATGACGGATCCCTCAAACTGGCCATGTCTGTTCTTGAATCCATGCACGATCGTCGTGGAATTGATGAATTCATAGTATTCGGCACTGAAATTTGTAATCTCTGACTCGTTTGGACCTTTTCCACCGCGTATTTCCACCACGGTTTCATCAAGTTGTGGATCTAAAGATCTGTGAAGCATAACGTCAATGTCGGTATCGAAAGCGCAGAAAGTCAGTTGCATCAAAGCGTCAGGTTTACGGCCGTTTGTCTCTCTATCTGAAATAGCGATGTCTTCGGCATGCTGAGGCACCCCTTTCCTTGGACGAAACGACACGTCCACTATTTGATATCGCAGTGGAGTGCAATCGAAGAATGACAAAAATAAAACTACGATAAGATGTTGTTTTGCTAACATTTCTTCGTTAGATAAACCACTAAAGCAAAAGAATCGCAGACTTTTACCCGAATGTCGGAGAAGAAGCAAAAAATTGCGAAAATGTTTTTCGACTAACGAACAACATATCAATGTTATTAAAGACTTTGAAACGACTGCATCGAAACTTTGGTACTCCGAAATGAGAAATTACAAATGTAGCAGAAGTATATTCAATAAATAATTTCTACGAAATGAACCAATGAAAAACTTTAATTTACAATATTTTCTCCTACATTTTCACGTTGCGGATAGCTGCGAATAAAATTTGTCGTGAAAAAAATATTCCCATATTAAATCAATCATTTCAGCTTAAACTCAACATTATGATCTCAGTTAAGACTTTAGATTTCTTACGCAACAAATACAATTGAAAATGCTATTTGTGCGTTCGTCGATGCAAATTGCAATAAAAACACATTGATAACAGACTTGAATGAATATCAAAAAAACACACATTGCATATCCATTGTTTTTTTCGGAAGAAATTGACTTTTGTTACGGCCCCTGAAGTATATTTTTGCAAAATTGTGTTGGAAAATGATTTCATTAAATTGCAAATCAAATGCAAACAAGTTTTTGGTCATTCGATTAGTTTGTTCTTCTAAAAAAAAGCTAATGCATTGAAGTATTAAATGCAAATAAGGAGAAGACTTTTATATGCGATTTTCTGATCATTTGATTATGTTGGACGCACCGCGGTCATTTTCCGTGCACGAGGGATAATTAGACCTGGACCTACTTTCAAAATGCCGAAAATGTTTGTATATTAATTTTCTAATAGCCCATATTCTTAACCATCCGCGTGCTTATCTGCTGTTGTGTGCGAAGTTAGCGCTGCCATCTGTGCTTCAAATTTATTGCGAGGGAAGTTTGATGCTTTGATATTTTTACAGTTGCAACCAGGGGAAATTAGGGGGTTGTGGTAACCTTAGCACTGGATCAGGACGGGCTAAATGTTTGTTTTTTGTCCGTTCAAAATTACGAGGAAGAGTGCCAAAATGGCTTGACCTGGGGTAACAGTGTCAATTTTTGTTTTCGGTCGCGGCCGTGGTTATAGGAACTGTTGTGAGACTTTTCAATAGGGAGATCGAGTAACATGTGACTGAAGCCAGAAAACGGCAGAAAACACACTTCAACCAACTATCAGTGCGTCACCAGTGGGATTCGAACCCGGTCATCGTGATGCGAATCTTTAACGAATGATCGCACAGCGGCTAACATCGGCGTTGAAAGTATTCCACAGTCTTGGAAAAAATTCTATAACTCACTGAAAATAAAGTTTAGGCAGTGCTAGAATTGAAGAAGGAACAAGGGATGGAGGGGCAACTACCAAATTTGGAGGAGTGGCATATTTAGGAGGAGGGAGAGGATCGGAGAAAAAAATTAACCTGAAAGCGCAAAAAAACAAAAATAAAAACCCCGAGTTATAGAGATTTCGAATTTTACAGTCACGGGGAGCGGTGACAAAACCAAGTCTGCCCCACTCCTGATAAAAATCCGATAAATATGACTGATCGCTCAAAATCCTCAAATATGACTAACCATGAAAAGTATGACTGGTCACTAAAAATCCGAGCATTAATGATAATATATGAACGGGAGAAAAAAATAATATTTTGTTGTGGAAAATCGTCTTATCTACCAGATCGTTAGATGTTCTATGTATTCGTTCGTGAGAATTTCTCAAAAACCGATTTGACAGATGAAAGTAAATACTAGATGCCTCAAAAGACTGGTATTTTTTGGAGATGATGGTTACAAGGAAGAAAATTCAACTCCGCCCCCACGGGGACTAGATCCCCGGTCCCTCGTATGTCGGACGAGAGCTTTACCAACTAAATTATCAAGACAGCTAGAATATTTCGCCCTTGAAAGATATAGTCGATGAATTTTCTTTAATGTAATCATCAAAAAATAACTAGTGTTTCGAGGAATCTTGTATTAAAAAGAGATGACCATTCTACATGAATGCAAGTTGCCATCTACTGGCGTAATGTCATGATAAAACCTAGGTTTTACAAAGTCGAGTTGCTAAAAGCCTGAAAGACGCTTGTAAACGTATACATTTCGAACTTTTACCAAGGAACTTCGGTAAATGCTGACATTTACCAACTTTCACGAAAATTAGTAAAAATAAGAATTTTCCTACTTTCCTAAACTTAAAAACGTCCCATTCATTGATCACAATATCAGCATTTACCGAAGCTCTTGGTAAAAGTCCGAAATGCATACGGTTACAAGCGTTTTTCTAGCTTTTACCACCTCTACCTGGTAAAAAAAAAAATTAATAATAATAATATTTACCGGTAAAACTTACCATCTTCGGGCATTTACCGTAACATATACACGCTCCAAGGGAGAAATATCCTATCAGTTACCATAGTTTAGTTCAGTGATTTCCAACGTGGGCGTTAATGCCCCCTGGGAGGCGATGGAATGCTTCAGTGGGGCGGTAGAAGCTACGGGGTATAACATAGGATCCTATGGGTTGGATTGCGTTGGGAGAAAAATATTTCTGAAGAAGGGGGCGATGGGGCAAAAAAGGTTGTGTAACTATGGTTTAGTTGGTAGATCGCTCGTCCGGCATAGGAGAAAGAGGGGTTCGAGTCCTCGTGGGGGCAGACATGAATTTTCTTCCTTGTAATAATCATATCCAGAAATTACCAGTCTTTCAAGAAATCTTGAACTAATGAATGTTTAGATATTTATACATATAAAGGGTGTATAATGTTTCTTACTGGCGAACCGTTAATCCTAGAAGATGAATTCCAATGAGAGAGTGTCTCCAAATAACGTGTAGTACTCAGACACGTCATTCATATTGTGGAGGGGTTTGTATAGCTATTAAAACAAAAATGTTAACTTTTCGTACGGATATCCTGTGCTCAAAAACCTGATCACTAAAGTTGTTGTTCTGTCACCCCTGACGCCAAAAAAGAAAGTTACAAGTTTCTATGTTCAATATTCACAGAGATATTTGAATTCGGAGAACCTGATTAAAGTTAGGAAAAACAGCATCAAGTGAGGAAAAAAACGATTTTTTTTCCCAAAATGCCTCCAATTTTTCGGATTCAAACATCTCAGTAAATATTCCACTTAGGCCGGTATTACACTATAAAAGTTTGATAAAATCCCTTTTATAAAACTTGAAAAATCTAACCAATAAGGTTATTTGTTACATTCTAGAAAATGTAACCGTTGACCTTATTGGTTGCATTTTTCAAGTTTTATAATAGAACTTTTATCGAACTTTTATAGTGTAATACCGGCCTAAGAAACATGTCACTTTTTTTTCGGTTTCGATCAGGACGGTTGGGGCAACAACTTTGTGAGTCTTTAACACAGTGTTACCGTATGAAAAGTTAGCATTTTTATTTTAATAATTATAAACCGCTTCCAACATGAATACCATATCTGTGTGTGAGTACGTTATTTGGATATTTTTTCAAATGGGAAGTATATACATATACATACATACATATATATATATATATATATATATATATATATATATATATATATATATATATATATATATATATATATATATATTCCCATAAGATCAATGGTTCACCAGTAAAATGCCATTCGTACTGAATCGTACTACTGATTTCGTACTACAATCCATGTACCCTGTATATATATTTATATGTATGCAAAATCATACACATTTTTTTTTTTTTAAATTCGAACACGTATTTCGTACGGGTTATGTTTGTCGGTGTTTACAATTCCATCAGTTTTATCAAATTTTAAACTATTTACAAACTTATGGGTCTACTAGAAATTTTTCGTTGGCTTGAGGAAACTTTGGAACAGTTCCCAAATCTTATCATCCTGCTGCCATATGCGAACAATTTCAGCGTTTATTGGAAATTGAAATTTCAAACATCAGAGAGACACTATTACAAGTTCTCATTTTCATGAGAATAATACAGATAATAGGGAATGTCTTCCCTTTATTATTATGTATGCATATATTGCTGGCTATATCAGTGATTTGTTTTCTGATTTAAGCGGAAATTTTAAGGTTTTGCGTATCCATCGGCTCGTGAGAAAACAGATTATTACTGCAATAACTTGATATGTACTCAATTGAATAGAGGTTTGATTGATGTTTGTAAATTACCCAGTCCTAGTGAAGTCTCTAGTTTCAGTATGGAAAATATTTTGATTACATTTAGAAAAGAACAAAAAACAAGAAGAAAAATTGATTAGAGACAGTAAAATTAAAGAAAATTAATAGAAATGATTTTTGCATACTGTAGCAAAATGGCAAATTTATATATTTTTCCTATGGTACTGTGCTATACGTTGATTACACCGAAAGGGAATGCCTGGGGAAAAAGTTAAAGTAGAACTTATGTGTGGATTAAAAATAATTTTTGATAGTAAAACATAAACTAAAAGTACACATACAAAAATATAAATACAGTAGAACTGACTTAATTCAAACTCTTTTTCTTCCACCTAAATTAATGGTAAAATTACTTGTTTAATTCGATTCTTTTTCGAATGCTTCAGGTAATTTGAACAATTGAAGTAAATTTCCAACTAACTAAATTTATAATTAATGAAAATTGATGGTAATAATTATAATTTTGGGAAACCCCATGTGACAAAAAAAAATTAAGGAAAAAAATATTTCTGTTGATGGTCAAGGGAAAAAAAAAAATTCAGATAGAAAATCGGAATGAAATTTGAGAATTTCATGTTTAAAAACTCTAAAAAATCAAATATCATTGTAAAAAAATTAAAAAAAAACACTATGATACTCATTAGACCTTTTAGTTCCTAAAAATATTCATTTCATGAGAACATTTATGTGGAAAATATCTGAAAAAAATATTAAACAAAGCATCGCACAAACGCAACGTTATTCGAAAATTGGGATAAAAAGAAAACCTCGTGAAAATATTGATGATTGCAACGTCTCATATGTATTATACACAGACGTACTGTTCCGAGACAATTCGGTGTTAGCGAAGGATCGATCCCCTTCGAAGGATCCGCACCTGTCCCAGCGACCGACATTTTTATATATATATTTGTGCAATAAATTTCGCTTTGACTAAATTCAATTCGAAGGTTTTTAACAACTGGCTGTTGCGAATATATATTTCGGAAAGAGAGAAAATTCAAACTTTTGAAGTTTGAGAGGACGTGGGTTCGCGCCAGTTGAATTTCTCTCTTTCCGAAATATATCTTCGCAACAGCCAGTTGTTAAAAACCTTAGTATGGTAGCGGAGAGTGACGTCATCCTTGTATAAGTCGCCATCTGGTGGCAACGTCAGCAAGTTGTGAGCTTGACCTGAGTCTGGTCGGCCGTCCATGTACGGTCCCTTTCAGTGTTACGGTCCCTTCCCGGGCGCATCAGATGTTATTGTTTTTAATTTAATAACTATACAACACCTTGCAACATGCATGGCGTAGCAGAAATTCCCGACTTGGTTCCCCTTTTTTCACTTGACATTTCCTTTTGATTTATGAAACTATATTTCATGCAATTTTTGGAAATTTATTTTCCTTTCTATCATAAAAACATGCAACATGCGAACACTTGTCCACCTTTTAACCCATACTTACATAAATCATGAATGAAGACATTAGGAAAAACTATTTAGTATAATGTGAGAAAAGTCAGTATATATCAAAGCAAGTGCATTTTCCTGGTATTTGACGCTGTAACGAACAGCAACGAGATTTTGATTCGACGTGAAGTTCCCGTTAACTTTTTTTCTTCGACACACATCGTCATCAGAACTGACGTCATTCCAACACATATCGGTTGGAAAACAACACATTCCTTTCTGAGAGAGAGAGAGAATTTGGTTTTTTCTCATGCAAAAACTGAATTGTTGAACGAATGTTTGATTTTGTGGATACTGGATCTTGTTTTCGAATATTTCTCATGTTCTTGGGGTATGATGATGCTGATTACTAAGAAGATCAAGGAGATAAAAACCATTCTATTTTTATCTTTTCTACGTCGTTTTGTTTCTTTTATACCTCCAATATAAAGGCTGTTGTTTCTTCCATGATCGATGATGTTGTATTTGTGCTTTTTTTCCCAATAATCATTCTTTTTTTTGTTCCATCCTGAGCTGCTAATCTGTCTTTGATTGTGAGGTTGAGGGTATAACGTTACCCTTCTCTCCAACGATCCCGCGAGAAACGTTGTAACGCTGTAAAAAAAGCATGGTGAAAAATAACGAATGAAAATGGCTTGCGTAAGTATTCTGGGAATCAGCGTTTACGTCAGCGGAAATCAGTGGAGAATCTTGTTAATTATGATTTGTTCATATATATGACTCAAGTCTCACCTAGTTATAACGTCATATACGTGTAACGAGTAGATCTCACTCTCACGGGGATTCGCTAAATAAAGCGATTTCTGACGTGAATCCGTTTTTTAAATCATCTTACGATTCTCAGTGCATTCGCAAAAAAGTTGCATAACTAAATAATGTAAACGCTAATATCTCAGTAAGTATTAATAATCGTGATTCCTTTATTTCTCCGTATTTTTGATGCCTTTGAGAAAGATTTGAGTCCGTTCATAAACGAATTTTAATTCTAAAATTCGATTTTAAATCAGATTAAGTCAGAAAATTTGCCGATTACAGAACAATCGGCAAACACAGCTCAAATGCGATGAGCTGCAATTGTAGAAATTTCTTGCAAAAAAAGCCATAAAATCAAAAGCAAGAGCGACAAAAAATGAATCGTTGTATCCGAGGGCGTTGCGATTTCTTCGACGTTATAAGCAATTATTTGTCAGCGTTCATGAAAATTATTCTGTATGGGAATCAGTCATTTCGTCAAGTATTGACTTTATAGCCAATGCGTCATTACAACAGAGATTGTTATAACCAAGTTTGACTCGAAAAAAGTAAATTACAGTGGATCCCGCTTATAAAGTTTTTCAAAGAACCGCCATGAAGAAACGTTGTAAGCGGAAAAACTCTTTAAAAGGGAAATCTTAATGACTACTTGGAGTTGAGACTCCAAAAATGTGTCGCACCAAGCGGGGAAAACGTTATAGCCGGGATCGACTGTGCACGAAAAAGTATTCAATAAAAAAAGGGTGCGAGCAGGGTACAGACAAATTTTAAGATCCAGGAAGTCGGTAGACAGGGTGTCGTGACTGGCCCCTATCTACGGACTTCCTGGATCTTAAAATTTGCCTGTCTAATAACATAGCCTATATTGGTATTTTTGATAAAAACAAAGAATTCAAATTTAAAGTTAATTTTGTGTCTAATTTAAATTCTAACATCAGTATTAGAATTTTGAAAAATATATTTTTTTGGACAACTTTCAAGAATTAAAAAAAAACCTGTAATAATGCTAAGGATTTTTTAGAAGTATATTCTGAATTTTTAAATATTTCGAGTGGCAACGGTTATCCGTCTTCTTTTATGCGGTTCAAACTTCACCCACGTTTTCCTCATTGTTAATTCAGGCGGCATGTTTTAAAATGTCTAACTCTTGGTATGTTTTCTTCATTCTTCAATTTTATATTCTCACTAGCTATAATACCCGGCGTTGCCCGGGCACAAAAATGGGAAAGAAAACATGCTACGAACTTGTATAACGACAAAAATGAAAGAAAAACATTTTGCAACTTACATAATTACAAAAATAAATAAGGGGACATGTTTCGAACTTGCAGAATTGCCAAAATAGTAGAGGAATGCGGATTTGTATAATTACAAAAATGCGGGAGATAAATCTGGATGATCGATATAGATCATACCCTGTAATCTAAATAATAAGGATATTGGCCAAATGCGCCTAGCTATAATACCCGGCGCTGCCCGGGTTTTCTTTAATGAGGCTTTTTGGATCACGTGATATCTCCCTCTTTCTTTGAGGGTACATGCAAACTGTGTTCACCAATATGGCGACTTCCTGCGCGACTGATGAAATAAATCTAGATTAAAGAAACATAGAAATGAATATTTTTTTTTCCTTTTTTAAGCGGGTGCTAGGTATTTCGACTCCCCCCCCCGAACTTATCCCCCCCAAGTTATCCATCTGCCTATTCCACCTTCCAAAAATGCTTAGTTAAAGCTGTGGAATTTTTGCGATGTGCTTTTTACGGGCCCATAATTAATTTTAAAACAACCTAAACTATATGAATTTATGCAGTTGAATATCAAAAGACAATACGGAGATATTAATTTTCATGGTTGAAAAGATGTAAATATAAAACTTGAAATCAATGTTATTGCATGAATATCCAACTCAAAATTAGGTCCGGCTAATTACTTCATATTTAATTTTCTGGGCTTCGTATGTCTCAATACATATTTCAAAAATCGAGAATTCAATACAATTTTCAAAATTGTTGATGGGGCGGAAAATCCCACCAAATTTCTGCATTTCTACAGTAGAATCGGCAATTTTAACACTGATTACTATGAGGATCACCCTTTTCCTCAACCTCGAAGCGGTGCTGATGATGATTATGACGTCTATTCAAAAAGTCTCCTTACTGATAGTATTGAAAAAAGGCAAACCATTACAAAGGCATAAACTATTATACTTATAGTAACAGGATTAGAAACGTGACAAACCATTGTAAGGGCATATACACGCATGAAACGCATTGCTAGGCAACCACTGTAACCAAAGTAAACGTTCGGAAACTGATTGTTGAGGCCCAAAAACCATTGTTGCCCGATTGTTTTTTGCCCATTTGGGGCACTTGCTCTGCTCTCACAAAATTTTAAAGTAGCCTATCGTTCAAGTCGGTCCCATTTGGTATATATGCAGAATTTGGTGACGATCGATCCAAAATTGTACATGTGTATAGAGAACACACACACACACACACGAGTGAACAGATGGTAATTTTATGCCTATTAGGCTTACCATCATTGGAAAAATTTTAGCAGTTTGGAGCAATGTGGGGTTCCCCCCCTTGAGAATGACCTCCTCATTGATCCATATTTTGTCCAATTTTTCTTCCTTTTTCCCTTTTTTCAATTCCTTCTAATTTTTTCGCCTTATAATATCTAGATTATAATTTCGAGTTATGCGTGTGAAGCACATTTTTTTTTTTGGCGCTATACTCTGACTTTTGAAGTTTTTCCATTGAAATATGGTTTTTATCGGTTGCTCTTTTATATATAGTGGTGGGGGAAAAAGTTCAAAGGCAACAGAAAAATCGCAATACATCTAAAACCTGTGGATATAAAAATCGTCTAGAGTAATAAGCACAAGTAGGACTAAACTATTTTCCCCCACTATGCTAAGAAATTAATATTTATCGTACAGTCGCGATTTGTCATGATCAATATTTGTCGCACGGCAAAAAAAGTGATGTTTTGTATATTCCCATATTACATTTACATACAAGGTGAATCCATAATTCCCCTTTGGGCCCCAGTATGGGTATTGAAATTTTTAGGTGATATGAACATATTTTTTCACTATTTTTTAGAAAATCTTTTGCCCTGCCTAAATATATACCCGATTATCTCCTCCGTATTGAATTAGAGCAACCCCAGGTATCAGTTATAATGGAAAAAGTCTTGATCAAATTTTACTTTCGAATTTTAGACATGAAAAGTAATAGATTCCCGAAAATTTGCAACAACTTTGAACATTTTTGACGAGATTGGATAGAAGTTTTTAAAATTTATCCTCGATCCTGCCGTTTTTAAACATTACATACCCTACGTCCTATAACGGTTGACTTCAGGGTGAACAAAAAGATCTCTTCAGTTTTTAAAAACTTGCTATACCGCAGTGTGCTATTAGATTAACAAAACCATCTTGATATTTGGAAGGTTATCTGATAGTTGGCTCAGAAATACATCTCAATCGCGTATTAATTCAGCTTCGTTTCGGTTTGATATCTATTATAGTCTGAGAGATAAATATTTCATAGTTGAGCCTCGAGAAATATGCAGCTTTTGTAATCTACGTAGAAGTGAATCTGGGGAACATGTATTTTGCGAGTGCCCAACTTACAGAAGTTTTCGGGATAATTACTTTCTCAGGAATGGCATTTCCAATTTCAAACAAGTACTGACGCTGAATAACTCGAAAATCAAACATATTTACTTTTTTTCTTAACTACCGTTTGAGACATTGTCTTCTTTATACCGATCCATCTGAAATATTAAAACCAATTTCGTAGCCCTGAATAACCCTGTCTTATGCAAATGTGGTTTTCTTGGTTTATTATAATTACTATTACTTTTTGCGTAATAATTCGTTGAGGGTTTTTGCTGAAGTGTATGTTGTTGTTTTTCCCCCCGTAATGCTGTCCTATTAAAAAAAATTTTTTGACTTCAAAATTAGCTCTGCCAAATTGAATAAATATTCTGATTCCGCTAATCCACATTTGCCTGATTTTACTGGTGAAACATTCATCTTATAGGCATATACTTTTCAATTATAAAAAATATCAAAATAACCTGTTGACCCAGATACGTTTTTCATGTTAGCAAGGCGTTGTATAGTTAGTTATTAAAGGATAAAACTTAACTGTTTATAAGGACACCGTGTTCTAAAAAACCCAATTAGAAAGGCGTTTCCTCGTCACTTCTGAGGTGGAAAAACAACAGCAACAAAATCATCGTTTTAAGTGCAGTATTCGCTGAGACATTTTAAATTCAAAAATCAAACTAAAGAAAAGTATCAAACAAAAGTAACAAAAGTAAAGTCTGGAAAGAAAAGTATAAATAAGGGAAAGGAGCGTTGTCCGTTAGTTATTTTTAATTCAAATATCTCAGTGAAGAACCTTATCAGAAAAGTGGAATTTTTGTTTTATTGACATTGAGGAGAGACGGAGAAAATGCAATTTAAACTGAGTTTTTGATCTCCGTGTGAAACGGAAACATTAACTTTTCTATCTGAATAATCACACACCTTGCAATAGGGAAGACGTAATTGTGTTCTGTGCGTTATTTGGATACTTTTTCTACCTGAAAGATTATACCTATGTTTCTGGGACCAATGGTTCGCCAGTAAAAATGTGGCGCGTGATAGTAGCTATACACCTTGTATAAGCGATCAATAATGACAGGTTTCGGCAGGCCTATGCGCCTGGCACTTCTCTGCACCTCCTCGACCAAATCTACTATGTCCCATCTGTAGTTATGGTATCCAAAACCTCACCACACAGTAGGTCGTATAACGACTCATAGAGGTGAAAAAAAAATGCAACAGAAAGATCGCTATACATCCAAAACCTGGGGATATATAAAACTTTTAGAGTTATAACTGCAAGTGGGACTAAACTAATATCCCCACTATCTTATTAGTTTACCATTTATCGTACAATCGCGATTTATCGGGATCAATAATAATTGTCGCACGGCAAAAAAAAAGAGATTTGTTTTGCATACTCCATATTACATGCACGGTGAATCCATAATCGCCCCTGCCTCATTTTACTGGTGAACCATTCATGCTATAGGCATATTTTTCTATCATACAAAATATCAAAATAACGTGTAGTACTCAGATACGTCTTTCATGCAGCAAGGGGGTTTGTATAAATATAAAATTTGACTTCTTATTATAAGGACGCCGTGTACAGAAAAACCCAATGAGAAAGGCATTTTCCCGTCTCTTCTTAGGCGGAAAAACAACAGCAACAAAATCATCGTTTTAAGTGCAGCACTCGCTGAGACATTTTGAATTTAAAAAGCAAGCCAAAGTCTGGAAAGAAAAGCTTGAAAGGAGCTTGTCCGTTAGATTTTTTTCAATTCAAATTTCGCACTGACGATTTTAATCAGAAAAGCCGATTTTTTTTGTTTTGTTGGAATTGAGGAGAGACGGAGAAAATGCAATTTTAACTGAGTTTTTGATCTCCGTGTGAAACGGACACATTAATTTTTGTATCTGAATAATTACAACATCTTTTGCAATAGGGAAGACGTAATTGTGTTCTGTGCGGTATTTGGATACTTTTTCTACCTGAAAGATTATACCTATGTTTCTGGGACCAATGGTTCGCCAGTAAAAATGTGGCGCGTGATAGTAGCTATACACCTTGTATAAGTGATCAATAATGATAGGTTTCGTCACCGGGCTAGAGCTCTCTCAATTCCCCCTTCTATGTGGAAGTTAAAGATGTGACTGTGCACCTGCCCAAATCCAGCCCTGTATCGCAAATCAGTAAGGATTTACAATACTCTTATTTTGTGTCCTTTTGACGTATGTAGCCCATGATGCTTAAAAATCTAGTTACAATTTTATATATGTAAACTGGTAGGTGTATATATATTTAGGAGTAACGAAAGGAGTCGAAGTCCCTCAGAAAAATCACTCTGTACTGGAACATACGTTTTTCTGGAGATGGAACTGGGGGAACAGCAACTTGGTATCTTACTTACCAATATCAAAAAATTGAATTATGTGGATCGACAGATTTTAGATCTTTAATTGATGACAGCTTTTTTGGTTTTTGAGTTTTTGCATTTGCTATGAAGATTTTGGTAAATTTTGCTCAAATAACTTATTATTATTACGTGTTTTAATCTTTGAAGCAAGTAAATTCAGAAATTATATTTAGTAAAATTTTTCATTGCATCTATTATTTGGAGTCGGATGCCCGAATCGGCAGAGAAATTTTTTGAAGATTTTTCTCGAGAATCTGGTGCCCATAAGGCTTCCATTCTTTATCCAAATAGGTATGAATTTCTCGTGAAATCACCCTTAATATGCTCTTTCTTTGACCGCTCAGAGTATAGGCTGTGTTTTTTTTCTACTATTTTTTTTATCTCTCGGCAGACCATAATCCACAACCGAGCTCTGCGGCACACTTACATTGAGATCTTGCAAAAGTTAACTTTCATATAAGTATGCAAAATGGTACTAAGGCTACTTAACCGTACATGCACCTAGTAAAAATTCCTATAGCAAATTTTTAACGTTTTGGTGCACGCCTGAATAAGTGTTCTGAGTGTGAAAGTGGCTTTAAATTATAAAAATGAAGTCTGTTGTAACGACGGTTCACAATCTGAGGGAAGATTGTGATTATAACAAGCTTCTCGTTATAGACGATTTTTATTTTTTTTGGACTAGAAATATATAAGATGGGGAGGGGAAACCAGATAAATTTATCTTTCTTTTCTACTCTTATTTTGAACCTCTTTTGCTACTGCACCTTGATGAACCTGCATCTCGTCCATATTCCTCTGCGGAACTCATAATGAACTGGAACATTTCGGAATGTTTCCCACTTGTCACGAACTTAACGTGAAGTTTGTTTCAGCGTTATGCTTGTTATGTGTAGTGCTGCCATCTACCATCAATTTTTCTAACTATGAATGTCGTGTGATGATTGAATAATTGTACCGTTGAAGGCCTGTTGCTCTGCGCTGTGACGCCTTTTTAACAGGGGGATCGGCTCCCATTCGCTTTCATATGTGGTGGGTGCATGCTACAATCAAGTCTCGGTATAACGTCAACACTGGACCCCGAACGAAAATGTCTTCCTTCGTGACGGCGGGTGAATTACAAAGAGTTAAGATCAACATGCTATCCATACAGAGAAAAACATAAATTTCAAAACATACTTTGTTAGCGAAGCGGCATTAAAAAAGTGCTTGTCGTTATAGCGAGCTTTTAGTGAACACAGTCTGTCTAATGAAAACAAGATTTTTCTGTAGCAGAAGAGGAACATTTTGGGGCAGTTTCAGTATCCACACAAAAAGGAAACTATCTCTCCAATCACTCAATTAACGTAATTAAAATTTTAGTGTCTGAATTAAAAAAAAATTGGATTTATGTATAATTCGTGATGTATTTTTTCAAAACATGTGTAATGCTAACCGCACTCATTTACTAAAAAGCATACATTCATTTGCAAATGCATCTTAACTTTTAAGTAAAGGATTTAATGGGTTTTTATTGAATTGGATCGTAGAGGGTTCAATTTTGAGAAAATATAAAATCTTTGCTAAGCTCTCTTCACTGGCTCTGCAACCTTGAGGTGAATTCACGTCAGTGTCTTGGTGGCTGAAAAATTCACTCCATCATTTACTTTATCTTTTCCATATCGAAAAAGTAAAATTCATCCAATAAGTAGCACATACGTGATATTTTAAATTCCCGTTATAAACGATGATTGTCATTTGGCGATAAGACCGCAACTACTACTTAACCGCACATGCACTTCGTTTATATTCCTCTGAAAATTTCTAACGAATCGGTACATGCCGGGCCATGTTGTGCATCCATATACATGGCCCTAACGTATTTATGTTTTCATATTGAGCACGTTTTGTGTCCTTGTTGGTGCTGCCATATATTTCACATATTTTGAGTAAAGATGGCGAATGCTTCAATTTTCATAATATGTAGGTAACATGTTGAAGGTCTGGCTATACTCTGCAGGGACGGGCTCGCTCTTCTCGCCTCGAAATAAGGAAACTGCACGAATTACTCAAGTGTCAAGCATTTTTTCCTCGTATTTTTATATCCGGATAACGCCGGGTATTTCTGCTAGTAATCTATGGAGGATCAGAAACGTAAACGTAAAAACGGAATTTGTTTCCGGTGGGGGGGGGGGGGATACGTTGCACATGTCGCCATCAGTGGGCGTTTCACTTTCAATACCTGTAGTAAACACGTACATTTGTATGACGTCACGCAGCAGTGTTATAAACACCCAAAAGCATTCGCGGAGATTTTGATTCTCAATGCGTTTGCTGCTCACGATGATGATAAGTTTACGAGAGAGATTGCGCTTCCTTGGCCAAATTGTTTTTAAAAAAACAGCAATTCCGCAGTAACTGCTCTACGGAAAGATCAGACTTGGAAGAGTATTCGAAAAGGTCTAATGAATGTTAAAAACCTTCGGAGCATTATAAGGAAATTCGAAACCATAGGATCGTTAGCTGTTCGTCCTGGAAGAGGAAGGAAACCAGTATTCTATAGACGCAGTACAGGAGGTTTCGCTTCAGGTGAAAGAGGACAGAGCTTCAAATTCTCGTGGTACTGGTGTCAGGCGTGTTGCACACACATTGGATAGGCCACGTTCAACTGTCCCTAAGGTAATGCGGAATATCCTCCGATATTATCCGCACAAACTTTCAGTTGTGCAGCAGTTGACATAACATGATTATGAAGCTCGATTCCCGTTCTCATTGCAGTAGCTCGGGTTGACACGATTCAGAATGGGCTTGGAATATCCTCTGGGCAGACGAATAGCATTTTCACTTATATGGTGCAGTGGACACACACAAGTGCCGAATTTGGAAACCAGAAAATACGCGCGAAATATTAGAAGTTCCGTTGCATTCACCAAAAGTGACGGTATGGTGTGGATTTACTCCCTACTTCTACGATTAACTACGTTCTACAGATCCAGAGATAAGTTCGATCACCGGGAAGCAACATGCATTGCTGTAGAAGAAATACATTTTTATGGCTCTGCAAACACGTCACGGTGTCTGCCTTGTGTGCATTATTTATGCAAGACGGACCTAAGGCACATCTCGCACTGTGTGTTAAAAATGTTCACATTTTACAGTAGAAGGTGTCATCCGCCGGCACTTGCCTAATCTGTGGCCTCTCCTAACCCCGGACCTTAATCCATGCAATTTTTGCGTTTTGGGGTATTTGAAACGTCTGGTAAATCGTGACAATCCAAGAACTGTACGTGACTTTTAAGGCAGAATTTGTTGAACATGTCATCTTGCAATTTCACACGGTATCTGAAAATGATGGCCATCATGTGGAATATGTTTTATTGCAGTAACAATATTGTAAAAGTGATTAACAGTTGTTAAAATTATAAACGCTTGCCTAAATGTGTCATTTTTTAATAAAACACCCTCTGATGGTGGAATGGGTGACTAATTTTCCCCCTGAATCAAATTCCTATCACTACGTAAATCCTTCAGAAATTTTGACAATTTTCTGATGACAGATTTCGCCTGTAGGCTACTCTAAAGTAGGTTCTTTTAAATATGGACGCCCGGTGTATAAAACTGATCTTCTGTGTGCGTGTTCTTTATAGAAATCTACAATTTTACCGTCGCCAAATTTTGCATATATACCAAATGGGCCACGACTTGAACGATTGGCTACTTTATAAGTTTACAAGGCATGGGCGAATGCACGAAATGGACAAGAACTTGTCGGGTTACAATGATTTTTCTCCCTCAAAAATCACTTTCGGAATGTTTGCTTTTGTTACCGTGGCTTCCTAGCATTGTGTTCCCGACATGCATACGTGTTTACAATGCTTTGTCACTTCTTAAATGATGCCAGAATTATAGTTCATTCTTTTATAAGGGTTTGTCAATTTTTCAATCTTGCCAGTAATTGAAGATAACTTTGCCAGCACCGAGAATTCTGTTACTAGTAATCTTGTAACAGCAAAGGCATGAGATCAAACTCACATTCTATCGTCAAAATTAAGAATTGAACTAATTTTTTCAAACTTTTTTTCATGTTTCTCCTAATCGTTTAGTTTAAAGATATCCACCATAAAATTGGTTGTTTCTCCTTCAAATGTTGTTTCTCCTTCGGATCGTTCCGTACAAAGATATCCACCATAAAATGCATTAACAGGGAGTTTCATGCACATTTTCTGGACATTGCACATGACTATTGAGACAACAATAAAATTAACCAAAAAAAATGATATTATATTTAATTAAAAACAGAATATTAAAATATTAAATTTATGTTATAGGCAATGAAGTGAACAAATATATTGCTTACTTCTTCTGATTAAAAAAAAAAACCGATGCTCCCAATCGGGAACATTGACCACTAAAGTGATGAGCATTGTGCAGACAAAAACATGAATTCAAGAAACGCTATTCATCTTAACTCTGAGAAAAAAGGACATAAATTAACAGCATTATTACAATGAAGAAGAGAAAGCCAAACATTTTATCCAAGTAATATTTCCACTCGAGGGCCCCCATCAGAACCATCACGAGGTTGCAAATGAAATGGCTGATCGAAATCATCCATACCTCTAGGACGCCGGAAAAAAATTTCAGACGTTTTTTTTGGAATAATATTTACGGGCGCTATGGGTTCTAAGGATTGTGGAACAGTGTTTTTTGTAATGTATATGTGTAGAACATAGGCGCAAATCAAGATTAAAATTCCAACAACCGCACCGAGGATGTATACCCATGTGGTCATTGTCGTGGTATTCGAAACTGTTGTTGATTTTGTAAAATTACCTGATGTATCGCGAGAAGTCGTAGTAATATTTCCCGTTGTCGTCTTCATGGTCGTTGTTGATTCTGTAAAATTACCAGGTGTATCGCGAGAAGTGGTAGTGATACTTCCCGTTGTCGTTTTCATCGTTGTTGTGGATTCTGTAAAATTACCAGGTGTATCGCGAGAAGTGGTAGTGATACTTCCCGTTGTCGTTCTAATCGTTGTTGTTGATTCTGTAAAATTACCAGATGCATCGCGAGAAGTGGTAGTGATACTTCCCGTTGTCGTTTTTATCGTTGTTGTTGATTCTGTAAAATTACCAGGTGTATCGCGAGAAGTGGTAGTGATACTTCCCGTTGTCGTTTTCATCGTTGTTGTGGATTCTGTAAAATTACCAGGTGTATCGCGAGAAGTGGTAGTGATACTTCCCGTTGTCGTTCTAATCGTTGTTGTTGATTCTGTAAAATTACCAGATGCATTGCGAGAAGTGGTAGTGATACTTCCCGTTGTCGTTTTCATCGTTGTTGTCGCTTCAATACACTCACCAGAAACAGCGCATGTCCCTTTCATTCCGCACTTTGTTCCGTAAGGTAGAAACACGTCCATTCCTTTGAAGGCATCCAGAGTTTTCACCGGGACACAAGACAAATTCCCAGGTATGAAACAGCAAAAACGGCAGGCATCGAGGCCAATGCAATTGCATACTGTCAGGTTTTTCGTTTCACATAATGATCTGTCACAAGAACCATAAGAACATTTTCCTGGTCTTGCGAAACATTTTCTGCCTTCCGGTGCAATTTTTTTAAATTGCGTGCATTCCTTCGAAGTACCGTCGCATTCTTGTATGATGCAGCCATCTGGTCCGAAATCACATTCTTTTCCCGCTACCTGAACGGCGCAATTTTCTGTACAACATATATCGTCCTTGCTACTGCAGACTCTATCCATATGCCTTCGGTAGGTGCATTCGCGATCTCCACCGAGACCTCCTTTTGGTGTGCAGCACTTGTCCATCATGTCGCAGGTTTCTGGCGTTCCGCAGTCGCATTCCTCTCCCGCCTCTCTGACAGCGTTACCGCACGTCGGACTAGTGACTAACTTGTTCCTACACTCATTGGTCATTATTTTATCCTTCATTGTAGCAGTTATAGTTCTCACGCTGCATGTGGAAAACCGTCTCAAATCTTCATCATCTGGACCGCTCGGTCCCATTATATAAGATCCAAAAAGTGGTATACATTTTTTTGGTAATTTAGGTTCACTGTCGTGGTAAGCTCCTAGAAGATGACCAATCTCATGCGTAACTGTTCGCGTTGTTGAGCCTAACGATCTCATGCGTCCAGAACCATAACTTTGTCTACTAACGGCAACATTGCTACGCCGACACATAGCTGCTCTAAAAGCATATCCGTTCACATTTCCTTTATATTTCTTGAACGTTATATAATAAGATCCAGCATAATTGTTTCTATGATTCTTTTTAAACTCCTGTATTACTAATCCTATATTACTCTTCTCAGGATTAATTTGTTTTTTTATTGGGTAGTCGCTATCGTTCCTGTTTGTGTAAATAGTTATCTTCACAGGAATTATTCTCACCGTGAACGATCCAAACCTGGTTCTACGAATTATAAAGTCAGCCGTTTTGGCATGAAAGTAAATAAATGCTTCTGCGTCATTTCCTTTGGTTTCAATCATACTTTCGTCCGAGACAAATTCCATTTTGAAGTTCATGGTAGTGTCTGGTTCTACGATATGTGGTGTTGGTGATCGAACGTCGTGGAATGATGGTTCGTCTTCGTTATCGTAATCATATTCATCATCTACGTTATAGTAATTAAAATATTCAGAAATGTCTTGATTTTCTTCATACACGATGGATTTTGAAACTACTGAAGCATCATTGGGAAAATATACGATGGCGGGCTCTACGAAATATACCTCGTAGCCATTGTTCACCATGACGGATCCCTCAAACTGGCCATGTCTGTTCTTGAATCCATGCACGATCGTCGTGGAATTGATGAATTCATAGTATTCGGCACTGAAATTTGTAATCTCTGACTCGTTTGGACCTTTTCCACCGCGTATTTCCACCACGGTTTCATCAAGTTGTGGATCTAAAGATCTGTGAAGCATAACGTCAATGTCGGTATCGAAAGCGCAGAAAGTCAGTTGCATCAAAGCGTCAGGTTTACGGCCGTTTGTCTCTCTATCTGAAATAGCGATGTCTTCGGCATGCTGAGGCACCCCTTTCCTTGGACGAAACGACACGTCCACTATTTGATATCGCAGTGGAGTGCAATCGAAGAATGACAAAAATAAAACTACGATAAGATGTTGTTTTGCTAACATTTCTTCGTTAGATAAACCACTAAAGCAAAAGAATCGCAGACTTTTACCCGAATGTCGGAGAAGAAGCAAAAAATTGCGAAAATGTTTTTCGACTAACGAACAACATATCAATGTTATTAAAGACTTTGAAACGACTGCATCGAAACTTTGGTACTCCGAAATGAGAAATTACAAATGTAGCAGAAGTATATTCAATAAATAATTTCTACGAAATGAACCAATGAAAAACTTTAATTTACAATATTTTCTCCTACATTTTCACGTTGCGGATAGCTGCGAATAAAATTTGTCGTGAAAAAAATATTCCCATATTAAATCAATCATTTCAGCTTAAACTCAACATTATGATCTCAGTTAAGACTTTAGATTTCTTACGCAACAAATACAATTGAAAATGCTATTTGTGCGTTCGTCGATGCAAATTGCAATAAAAACACATTGATAACAGACTTGAATGAATATCAAAAAAACACACATTGCATATCCATTGTTTTTTTCGGAAGAAATTGACTTTTGTTACGGCCCCTGAAGTATATTTTTGCAAAATTGTGTTGGAAAATGATTTCATTAAATTGCAAATCAAATGCAAACAAGTTTTTGGTCATTCGATTAGTTTGTTCTTCTAAAAAAAAGCTAATGCATTGAAGTATTAAATGCAAATAAGGAGAAGACTTTTATATGCGATTTTCTGATCATTTGATTATGTTGGACGCACCGCGGTCATTTTCCGTGCACGAGGGATAATTAGACCTGGACCTACTTTCAAAATGCCGAAAATGTTTGTATATTAATTTTCTAATAGCCCATATTCTTAACCATCCGCGTGCTTATCTGCTGTTGTGTGCGAAGTTAGCGCTGCCATCTGTGCTTCAAATTTATTGCGAGGGAAGTTTGATGCTTTGATATTTTTACAGTTGCAACCAGGGGAAATTAGGGGGTTGTGGTAACCTTAGCACTGGATCAGGACGGGCTAAATGTTTGTTTTTTGTCCGTTCAAAATTACGAGGAAGAGTGCCAAAATGGCTTGACCTGGGGTAACAGTGTCAATTTTTGTTTTCGGTCGCGGCCGTGGTTATAGGAACTGTTGTGAGACTTTTCAATAGGGAGATCGAGTAACATGTGACTGAAGCCAGAAAACGGCAGAAAACACACTTCAACCAACTATCAGTGCGTCACCAGTGGGATTCGAACCCGGTCATCGTGATGCGAATCTTTAACGAATGATCGCACAGCGGCTAACATCGGCGTTGAAAGTATTCCACAGTCTTGGAAAAAATTCTATAACTCACTGAAAATAAAGTTTAGGCAGTGCTAGAATTGAAGAAGGAACAAGGGATGGAGGGGCAACTACCAAATTTGGAGGAGTGGCATATTTAGGAGGAGGGAGAGGATCGGAGAAAAAAATTAACCTGAAAGCGCAAAAAAACAAAAATAAAAACCCCGAGTTATAGAGATTTCGAATTTTACAGTCACGGGGAGCGGTGACAAAACCAAGTCTGCCCCACTCCTGATAAAAATCCGATAAATATGACTGATCGCTCAAAATCCTCAAATATGACTAACCATGAAAAGTATGACTGGTCACTAAAAATCCGAGCATTAATGATAATATATGAACGGGAGAAAAAAATAATATTTTGTTGTGGAAAATCGTCTTATCTACCAGATCGTTAGATGTTCTATGTATTCGTTCGTGAGAATTTCTCAAAAACCGATTTGACAGATGAAAGTAAATACTAGATGCCTCAAAAGACTGGTATTTTTTGGAGATGATGGTTACAAGGAAGAAAATTCAACTCCGCCCCCACGGGGACTAGATCCCCGGTCCCTCGTATGTCGGACGAGAGCTTTACCAACTAAATTATCAAGACAGCTAGAATATTTCGCCCTTGAAAGATATAGTCGATGAATTTTCTTTAATGTAATCATCAAAAAATAACTAGTGTTTCGAGGAATCTTGTATTAAAAAGAGATGACCATTCTACATGAATGCAAGTTGCCATCTACTGGCGTAA
This sequence comes from Pholcus phalangioides, assembly GCF_987345545.1. Lineage (NCBI taxonomy): Eukaryota > Metazoa > Arthropoda > Arachnida > Araneae > Pholcidae > Pholcus > Pholcus phalangioides. The sequence continues at coordinate 4,131,224 of NW_028301599.1, read as the reverse complement.
TGTCATGATAAAACCTAGGTTTTACAAAGTCGAGTTGCTAAAAGCCTGAAAGACGCTTGTAAACGTATACATTTCGAACTTTTACCAAGGAACTTCGGTAAATGCTGACATTTACCAACTTTCACGAAAATTAGTAAAAATAAGAATTTTCCTACTTTCCTAAACTTAAAAACGTCCCATTCATTGATCACAATATCAGCATTTACCGAAGCTCTTGGTAAAAGTCCGAAATGCATACGGTTACAAGCGTTTTTCTAGCTTTTACCACCTCTACCTGGTAAAAAAAAAAATTAATAATAATAATATTTACCGGTAAAACTTACCATCTTCGGGCATTTACCGTAACATATACACGCTCCAAGGGAGAAATATCCTATCAGTTACCATAGTTTAGTTCAGTGATTTCCAACGTGGGCGTTAATGCCCCCTGGGAGGCGATGGAATGCTTCAGTGGGGCGGTAGAAGCTACGGGGTATAACATAGGATCCTATGGGTTGGATTGCGTTGGGAGAAAAATATTTCTGAAGAAGGGGGCGATGGGGCAAAAAAGGTTGTGTAACTATGGTTTAGTTGGTAGATCGCTCGTCCGGCATAGGAGAAAGAGGGGTTCGAGTCCTCGTGGGGGCAGACATGAATTTTCTTCCTTGTAATAATCATATCCAGAAATTACCAGTCTTTCAAGAAATCTTGAACTAATGAATGTTTAGATATTTATACATATAAAGGGTGTATAATGTTTCTTACTGGCGAACCGTTAATCCTAGAAGATGAATTCCAATGAGAGAGTGTCTCCAAATAACGTGTAGTACTCAGACACGTCATTCATATTGTGGAGGGGTTTGTATAGCTATTAAAACAAAAATGTTAACTTTTCGTACGGATATCCTGTGCTCAAAAACCTGATCACTAAAGTTGTTGTTCTGTCACCCCTGACGCCAAAAAAGAAAGTTACAAGTTTCTATGTTCAATATTCACAGAGATATTTGAATTCGGAGAACCTGATTAAAGTTAGGAAAAACAGCATCAAGTGAGGAAAAAAACGATTTTTTTTCCCAAAATGCCTCCAATTTTTCGGATTCAAACATCTCAGTAAATATTCCACTTAGGCCGGTATTACACTATAAAAGTTTGATAAAATCCCTTTTATAAAACTTGAAAAATCTAACCAATAAGGTTATTTGTTACATTCTAGAAAATGTAACCGTTGACCTTATTGGTTGCATTTTTCAAGTTTTATAATAGAACTTTTATCGAACTTTTATAGTGTAATACCGGCCTAAGAAACATGTCACTTTTTTTTCGGTTTCGATCAGGACGGTTGGGGCAACAACTTTGTGAGTCTTTAACACAGTGTTACCGTATGAAAAGTTAGCATTTTTATTTTAATAATTATAAACCGCTTCCAACATGAATACCATATCTGTGTGTGAGTACGTTATTTGGATATTTTTTCAAATGGGAAGTATATACATATACATACATATATATATATATATATATATATATATATATATATATATATCCCATAAGATCAATGGTTCACCAGTAAAATGCCATTCGTACTGAATCGTACTACTGATTTCGTACTACAATCCATGTACCCTGTATATATATTTATATGTATGCAAAATCATACACATTTTTTTTTTTTTAAATTCGAACACGTATTTCGTACGGGTTATGTTTGTCGGTGTTTACAATTCCATCAGTTTTATCAAATTTTAAACTATTTACAAACTTATGGGTCTACTAGAAATTTTTCGTTGGCTTGAGGAAACTTTGGAACAGTTCCCAAATCTTATCATCCTGCTGCCATATGCGAACAATTTCAGCGTTTATTGGAAATTGAAATTTCAAACATCAGAGAGACACTATTACAAGTTCTCATTTTCATGAGAATAATACAGATAATAGGGAATGTCTTCCCTTTATTATTATGTATGCATATATTGCTGGCTATATCAGTGATTTGTTTTCTGATTTAAGCGGAAATTTTAAGGTTTTGCGTATCCATCGGCTCGTGAGAAAACAGATTATTACTGCAATAACTTGATATGTACTCAATTGAATAGAGGTTTGATTGATGTTTGTAAATTACCCAGTCCTAGTGAAGTCTCTAGTTTCAGTATGGAAAATATTTTGATTACATTTAGAAAAGAACAAAAAACAAGAAGAAAAATTGATTAGAGACAGTAAAATTAAAGAAAATTAATAGAAATGATTTTTGCATACTGTAGCAAAATGGCAAATTTATATATTTTTCCTATGGTACTGTGCTATACGTTGATTACACCGAAAGGGAATGCCTGGGGAAAAAGTTAAAGTAGAACTTATGTGTGGATTAAAAATAATTTTTGATAGTAAAACATAAACTAAAAGTACACATACAAAAATATAAATACAGTAGAACTGACTTAATTCAAACTCTTTTTCTTCCACCTAAATTAATGGTAAAATTACTTGTTTAATTCGATTCTTTTTCGAATGCTTCAGGTAATTTGAACAATTGAAGTAAATTTCCAACTAACTAAATTTATAATTAATGAAAATTGATGGTAATAATTATAATTTTGGGAAACCCCATGTGACAAAAAAAAATTAAGGAAAAAAATATTTCTGTTGATGGTCAAGGGAAAAAAAAAAATTCAGATAGAAAATCGGAATGAAATTTGAGAATTTCATGTTTAAAAACTCTAAAAAATCAAATATCATTGTAAAAAAATTAAAAAAAAACACTATGATACTCATTAGACCTTTTAGTTCCTAAAAATATTCATTTCATGAGAACATTTATGTGGAAAATATCTGAAAAAAATATTAAACAAAGCATCGCACAAACGCAACGTTATTCGAAAATTGGGATAAAAAGAAAACCTCGTGAAAATATTGATGATTGCAACGTCTCATATGTATTATACACAGACGTACTGTTCCGAGACAATTCGGTGTTAGCGAAGGATCGATCCCCTTCGAAGGATCCGCACCTGTCCCAGCGACCGACATTTTTATATATATATTTGTGCAATAAATTTCGCTTTGACTAAATTCAATTCGAAGGTTTTTAACAACTGGCTGTTGCGAATATATATTTCGGAAAGAGAGAAAATTCAAACTTTTGAAGTTTGAGAGGACGTGGGTTCGCGCCAGTTGAATTTCTCTCTTTCCGAAATATATCTTCGCAACAGCCAGTTGTTAAAAACCTTAGTATGGTAGCGGAGAGTGACGTCATCCTTGTATAAGTCGCCATCTGGTGGCAACGTCAGCAAGTTGTGAGCTTGACCTGAGTCTGGTCGGCCGTCCATGTACGGTCCCTTTCAGTGTTACGGTCCCTTCCCGGGCGCATCAGATGTTATTGTTTTTAATTTAATAACTATACAACACCTTGCAACATGCATGGCGTAGCAGAAATTCCCGACTTGGTTCCCCTTTTTTCACTTGACATTTCCTTTTGATTTATGAAACTATATTTCATGCAATTTTTGGAAATTTATTTTCCTTTCTATCATAAAAACATGCAACATGCGAACACTTGTCCACCTTTTAACCCATACTTACATAAATCATGAATGAAGACATTAGGAAAAACTATTTAGTATAATGTGAGAAAAGTCAGTATATATCAAAGCAAGTGCATTTTCCTGGTATTTGACGCTGTAACGAACAGCAACGAGATTTTGATTCGACGTGAAGTTCCCGTTAACTTTTTTTCTTCGACACACATCGTCATCAGAACTGACGTCATTCCAACACATATCGGTTGGAAAACAACACATTCCTTTCTGAGAGAGAGAGAGAATTTGGTTTTTTCTCATGCAAAAACTGAATTGTTGAACGAATGTTTGATTTTGTGGATACTGGATCTTGTTTTCGAATATTTCTCATGTTCTTGGGGTATGATGATGCTGATTACTAAGAAGATCAAGGAGATAAAAACCATTCTATTTTTATCTTTTCTACGTCGTTTTGTTTCTTTTATACCTCCAATATAAAGGCTGTTGTTTCTTCCATGATCGATGATGTTGTATTTGTGCTTTTTTTCCCAATAATCATTCTTTTTTTTGTTCCATCCTGAGCTGCTAATCTGTCTTTGATTGTGAGGTTGAGGGTATAACGTTACCCTTCTCTCCAACGATCCCGCGAGAAACGTTGTAACGCTGTAAAAAAAGCATGGTGAAAAATAACGAATGAAAATGGCTTGCGTAAGTATTCTGGGAATCAGCGTTTACGTCAGCGGAAATCAGTGGAGAATCTTGTTAATTATGATTTGTTCATATATATGACTCAAGTCTCACCTAGTTATAACGTCATATACGTGTAACGAGTAGATCTCACTCTCACGGGGATTCGCTAAATAAAGCGATTTCTGACGTGAATCCGTTTTTTAAATCATCTTACGATTCTCAGTGCATTCGCAAAAAAGTTGCATAACTAAATAATGTAAACGCTAATATCTCAGTAAGTATTAATAATCGTGATTCCTTTATTTCTCCGTATTTTTGATGCCTTTGAGAAAGATTTGAGTCCGTTCATAAACGAATTTTAATTCTAAAATTCGATTTTAAATCAGATTAAGTCAGAAAATTTGCCGATTACAGAACAATCGGCAAACACAGCTCAAATGCGATGAGCTGCAATTGTAGAAATTTCTTGCAAAAAAAGCCATAAAATCAAAAGCAAGAGCGACAAAAAATGAATCGTTGTATCCGAGGGCGTTGCGATTTCTTCGACGTTATAAGCAATTATTTGTCAGCGTTCATGAAAATTATTCTGTATGGGAATCAGTCATTTCGTCAAGTATTGACTTTATAGCCAATGCGTCATTACAACAGAGATTGTTATAACCAAGTTTGACTCGAAAAAAGTAAATTACAGTGGATCCCGCTTATAAAGTTTTTCAAAGAACCGCCATGAAGAAACGTTGTAAGCGGAAAAACTCTTTAAAAGGGAAATCTTAATGACTACTTGGAGTTGAGACTCCAAAAATGTGTCGCACCAAGCGGGGAAAACGTTATAGCCGGGATCGACTGTGCACGAAAAAGTATTCAATAAAAAAAGGGTGCGAGCAGGGTACAGACAAATTTTAAGATCCAGGAAGTCGGTAGACAGGGTGTCGTGACTGGCCCCTATCTACGGACTTCCTGGATCTTAAAATTTGCCTGTCTAATAACATAGCCTATATTGGTATTTTTGATAAAAACAAAGAATTCAAATTTAAAGTTAATTTTGTGTCTAATTTAAATTCTAACATCAGTATTAGAATTTTGAAAAATATATTTTTTTGGACAACTTTCAAGAATTAAAAAAAAACCTGTAATAATGCTAAGGATTTTTTAGAAGTATATTCTGAATTTTTAAATATTTCGAGTGGCAACGGTTATCCGTCTTCTTTTATGCGGTTCAAACTTCACCCACGTTTTCCTCATTGTTAATTCAGGCGGCATGTTTTAAAATGTCTAACTCTTGGTATGTTTTCTTCATTCTTCAATTTTATATTCTCACTAGCTATAATACCCGGCGTTGCCCGGGCACAAAAATGGGAAAGAAAACATGCTACGAACTTGTATAACGACAAAAATGAAAGAAAAACATTTTGCAACTTACATAATTACAAAAATAAATAAGGGGACATGTTTCGAACTTGCAGAATTGCCAAAATAGTAGAGGAATGCGGATTTGTATAATTACAAAAATGCGGGAGATAAATCTGGATGATCGATATAGATCATACCCTGTAATCTAAATAATAAGGATATTGGCCAAATGCGCCTAGCTATAATACCCGGCGCTGCCCGGGTTTTCTTTAATGAGGCTTTTTGGATCACGTGATATCTCCCTCTTTCTTTGAGGGTACATGCAAACTGTGTTCACCAATATGGCGACTTCCTGCGCGACTGATGAAATAAATCTAGATTAAAGAAACATAGAAATGAATATTTTTTTTTCCTTTTTTAAGCGGGTGCTAGGTATTTCGACTCCCCCCCCCGAACTTATCCCCCCCAAGTTATCCATCTGCCTATTCCACCTTCCAAAAATGCTTAGTTAAAGCTGTGGAATTTTTGCGATGTGCTTTTTACGGGCCCATAATTAATTTTAAAACAACCTAAACTATATGAATTTATGCAGTTGAATATCAAAAGACAATACGGAGATATTAATTTTCATGGTTGAAAAGATGTAAATATAAAACTTGAAATCAATGTTATTGCATGAATATCCAACTCAAAATTAGGTCCGGCTAATTACTTCATATTTAATTTTCTGGGCTTCGTATGTCTCAATACATATTTCAAAAATCGAGAATTCAATACAATTTTCAAAATTGTTGATGGGGCGGAAAATCCCACCAAATTTCTGCATTTCTACAGTAGAATCGGCAATTTTAACACTGATTACTATGAGGATCACCCTTTTCCTCAACCTCGAAGCGGTGCTGATGATGATTATGACGTCTATTCAAAAAGTCTCCTTACTGATAGTATTGAAAAAAGGCAAACCATTACAAAGGCATAAACTATTATACTTATAGTAACAGGATTAGAAACGTGACAAACCATTGTAAGGGCATATACACGCATGAAACGCATTGCTAGGCAACCACTGTAACCAAAGTAAACGTTCGGAAACTGATTGTTGAGGCCCAAAAACCATTGTTGCCCGATTGTTTTTTGCCCATTTGGGGCACTTGCTCTGCTCTCACAAAATTTTAAAGTAGCCTATCGTTCAAGTCGGTCCCATTTGGTATATATGCAGAATTTGGTGACGATCGATCCAAAATTGTACATGTGTATAGAGAACACACACACACACACACGAGTGAACAGATGGTAATTTTATGCCTATTAGGCTTACCATCATTGGAAAAATTTTAGCAGTTTGGAGCAATGTGGGGTTCCCCCCCTTGAGAATGACCTCCTCATTGATCCATATTTTGTCCAATTTTTCTTCCTTTTTCCCTTTTTTCAATTCCTTCTAATTTTTTCGCCTTATAATATCTAGATTATAATTTCGAGTTATGCGTGTGAAGCACATTTTTTTTTTTGGCGCTATACTCTGACTTTTGAAGTTTTTCCATTGAAATATGGTTTTTATCGGTTGCTCTTTTATATATAGTGGTGGGGGAAAAAGTTCAAAGGCAACAGAAAAATCGCAATACATCTAAAACCTGTGGATATAAAAATCGTCTAGAGTAATAAGCACAAGTAGGACTAAACTATTTTCCCCCACTATGCTAAGAAATTAATATTTATCGTACAGTCGCGATTTGTCATGATCAATATTTGTCGCACGGCAAAAAAAGTGATGTTTTGTATATTCCCATATTACATTTACATACAAGGTGAATCCATAATTCCCCTTTGGGCCCCAGTATGGGTATTGAAATTTTTAGGTGATATGAACATATTTTTTCACTATTTTTTAGAAAATCTTTTGCCCTGCCTAAATATATACCCGATTATCTCCTCCGTATTGAATTAGAGCAACCCCAGGTATCAGTTATAATGGAAAAAGTCTTGATCAAATTTTACTTTCGAATTTTAGACATGAAAAGTAATAGATTCCCGAAAATTTGCAACAACTTTGAACATTTTTGACGAGATTGGATAGAAGTTTTTAAAATTTATCCTCGATCCTGCCGTTTTTAAACATTACATACCCTACGTCCTATAACGGTTGACTTCAGGGTGAACAAAAAGATCTCTTCAGTTTTTAAAAACTTGCTATACCGCAGTGTGCTATTAGATTAACAAAACCATCTTGATATTTGGAAGGTTATCTGATAGTTGGCTCAGAAATACATCTCAATCGCGTATTAATTCAGCTTCGTTTCGGTTTGATATCTATTATAGTCTGAGAGATAAATATTTCATAGTTGAGCCTCGAGAAATATGCAGCTTTTGTAATCTACGTAGAAGTGAATCTGGGGAACATGTATTTTGCGAGTGCCCAACTTACAGAAGTTTTCGGGATAATTACTTTCTCAGGAATGGCATTTCCAATTTCAAACAAGTACTGACGCTGAATAACTCGAAAATCAAACATATTTACTTTTTTTCTTAACTACCGTTTGAGACATTGTCTTCTTTATACCGATCCATCTGAAATATTAAAACCAATTTCGTAGCCCTGAATAACCCTGTCTTATGCAAATGTGGTTTTCTTGGTTTATTATAATTACTATTACTTTTTGCGTAATAATTCGTTGAGGGTTTTTGCTGAAGTGTATGTTGTTGTTTTTCCCCCCGTAATGCTGTCCTATTAAAAAAAATTTTTTGACTTCAAAATTAGCTCTGCCAAATTGAATAAATATTCTGATTCCGCTAATCCACATTTGCCTGATTTTACTGGTGAAACATTCATCTTATAGGCATATACTTTTCAATTATAAAAAATATCAAAATAACCTGTTGACCCAGATACGTTTTTCATGTTAGCAAGGCGTTGTATAGTTAGTTATTAAAGGATAAAACTTAACTGTTTATAAGGACACCGTGTTCTAAAAAACCCAATTAGAAAGGCGTTTCCTCGTCACTTCTGAGGTGGAAAAACAACAGCAACAAAATCATCGTTTTAAGTGCAGTATTCGCTGAGACATTTTAAATTCAAAAATCAAACTAAAGAAAAGTATCAAACAAAAGTAACAAAAGTAAAGTCTGGAAAGAAAAGTATAAATAAGGGAAAGGAGCGTTGTCCGTTAGTTATTTTTAATTCAAATATCTCAGTGAAGAACCTTATCAGAAAAGTGGAATTTTTGTTTTATTGACATTGAGGAGAGACGGAGAAAATGCAATTTAAACTGAGTTTTTGATCTCCGTGTGAAACGGAAACATTAACTTTTCTATCTGAATAATCACACACCTTGCAATAGGGAAGACGTAATTGTGTTCTGTGCGTTATTTGGATACTTTTTCTACCTGAAAGATTATACCTATGTTTCTGGGACCAATGGTTCGCCAGTAAAAATGTGGCGCGTGATAGTAGCTATACACCTTGTATAAGCGATCAATAATGACAGGTTTCGGCAGGCCTATGCGCCTGGCACTTCTCTGCACCTCCTCGACCAAATCTACTATGTCCCATCTGTAGTTATGGTATCCAAAACCTCACCACACAGTAGGTCGTATAACGACTCATAGAGGTGAAAAAAAAATGCAACAGAAAGATCGCTATACATCCAAAACCTGGGGATATATAAAACTTTTAGAGTTATAACTGCAAGTGGGACTAAACTAATATCCCCACTATCTTATTAGTTTACCATTTATCGTACAATCGCGATTTATCGGGATCAATAATAATTGTCGCACGGCAAAAAAAAAGAGATTTGTTTTGCATACTCCATATTACATGCACGGTGAATCCATAATCGCCCCTGCCTCATTTTACTGGTGAACCATTCATGCTATAGGCATATTTTTCTATCATACAAAATATCAAAATAACGTGTAGTACTCAGATACGTCTTTCATGCAGCAAGGGGGTTTGTATAAATATAAAATTTGACTTCTTATTATAAGGACGCCGTGTACAGAAAAACCCAATGAGAAAGGCATTTTCCCGTCTCTTCTTAGGCGGAAAAACAACAGCAACAAAATCATCGTTTTAAGTGCAGCACTCGCTGAGACATTTTGAATTTAAAAAGCAAGCCAAAGTCTGGAAAGAAAAGCTTGAAAGGAGCTTGTCCGTTAGATTTTTTTCAATTCAAATTTCGCACTGACGATTTTAATCAGAAAAGCCGATTTTTTTTGTTTTGTTGGAATTGAGGAGAGACGGAGAAAATGCAATTTTAACTGAGTTTTTGATCTCCGTGTGAAACGGACACATTAATTTTTGTATCTGAATAATTACAACATCTTTTGCAATAGGGAAGACGTAATTGTGTTCTGTGCGGTATTTGGATACTTTTTCTACCTGAAAGATTATACCTATGTTTCTGGGACCAATGGTTCGCCAGTAAAAATGTGGCGCGTGATAGTAGCTATACACCTTGTATAAGTGATCAATAATGATAGGTTTCGTCACCGGGCTAGAGCTCTCTCAATTCCCCCTTCTATGTGGAAGTTAAAGATGTGACTGTGCACCTGCCCAAATCCAGCCCTGTATCGCAAATCAGTAAGGATTTACAATACTCTTATTTTGTGTCCTTTTGACGTATGTAGCCCATGATGCTTAAAAATCTAGTTACAATTTTATATATGTAAACTGGTAGGTGTATATATATTTAGGAGTAACGAAAGGAGTCGAAGTCCCTCAGAAAAATCACTCTGTACTGGAACATACGTTTTTCTGGAGATGGAACTGGGGGAACAGCAACTTGGTATCTTACTTACCAATATCAAAAAATTGAATTATGTGGATCGACAGATTTTAGATCTTTAATTGATGACAGCTTTTTTGGTTTTTGAGTTTTTGCATTTGCTATGAAGATTTTGGTAAATTTTGCTCAAATAACTTATTATTATTACGTGTTTTAATCTTTGAAGCAAGTAAATTCAGAAATTATATTTAGTAAAATTTTTCATTGCATCTATTATTTGGAGTCGGATGCCCGAATCGGCAGAGAAATTTTTTGAAGATTTTTCTCGAGAATCTGGTGCCCATAAGGCTTCCATTCTTTATCCAAATAGGTATGAATTTCTCGTGAAATCACCCTTAATATGCTCTTTCTTTGACCGCTCAGAGTATAGGCTGTGTTTTTTTTCTACTATTTTTTTTATCTCTCGGCAGACCATAATCCACAACCGAGCTCTGCGGCACACTTACATTGAGATCTTGCAAAAGTTAACTTTCATATAAGTATGCAAAATGGTACTAAGGCTACTTAACCGTACATGCACCTAGTAAAAATTCCTATAGCAAATTTTTAACGTTTTGGTGCACGCCTGAATAAGTGTTCTGAGTGTGAAAGTGGCTTTAAATTATAAAAATGAAGTCTGTTGTAACGACGGTTCACAATCTGAGGGAAGATTGTGATTATAACAAGCTTCTCGTTATAGACGATTTTTATTTTTTTTGGACTAGAAATATATAAGATGGGGAGGGGAAACCAGATAAATTTATCTTTCTTTTCTACTCTTATTTTGAACCTCTTTTGCTACTGCACCTTGATGAACCTGCATCTCGTCCATATTCCTCTGCGGAACTCATAATGAACTGGAACATTTCGGAATGTTTCCCACTTGTCACGAACTTAACGTGAAGTTTGTTTCAGCGTTATGCTTGTTATGTGTAGTGCTGCCATCTACCATCAATTTTTCTAACTATGAATGTCGTGTGATGATTGAATAATTGTACCGTTGAAGGCCTGTTGCTCTGCGCTGTGACGCCTTTTTAACAGGGGGATCGGCTCCCATTCGCTTTCATATGTGGTGGGTGCATGCTACAATCAAGTCTCGGTATAACGTCAACACTGGACCCCGAACGAAAATGTCTTCCTTCGTGACGGCGGGTGAATTACAAAGAGTTAAGATCAACATGCTATCCATACAGAGAAAAACATAAATTTCAAAACATACTTTGTTAGCGAAGCGGCATTAAAAAAGTGCTTGTCGTTATAGCGAGCTTTTAGTGAACACAGTCTGTCTAATGAAAACAAGATTTTTCTGTAGCAGAAGAGGAACATTTTGGGGCAGTTTCAGTATCCACACAAAAAGGAAACTATCTCTCCAATCACTCAATTAACGTAATTAAAATTTTAGTGTCTGAATTAAAAAAAAATTGGATTTATGTATAATTCGTGATGTATTTTTTCAAAACATGTGTAATGCTAACCGCACTCATTTACTAAAAAGCATACATTCATTTGCAAATGCATCTTAACTTTTAAGTAAAGGATTTAATGGGTTTTTATTGAATTGGATCGTAGAGGGTTCAATTTTGAGAAAATATAAAATCTTTGCTAAGCTCTCTTCACTGGCTCTGCAACCTTGAGGTGAATTCACGTCAGTGTCTTGGTGGCTGAAAAATTCACTCCATCATTTACTTTATCTTTTCCATATCGAAAAAGTAAAATTCATCCAATAAGTAGCACATACGTGATATTTTAAATTCCCGTTATAAACGATGATTGTCATTTGGCGATAAGACCGCAACTACTACTTAACCGCACATGCACTTCGTTTATATTCCTCTGAAAATTTCTAACGAATCGGTACATGCCGGGCCATGTTGTGCATCCATATACATGGCCCTAACGTATTTATGTTTTCATATTGAGCACGTTTTGTGTCCTTGTTGGTGCTGCCATATATTTCACATATTTTGAGTAAAGATGGCGAATGCTTCAATTTTCATAATATGTAGGTAACATGTTGAAGGTCTGGCTATACTCTGCAGGGACGGGCTCGCTCTTCTCGCCTCGAAATAAGGAAACTGCACGAATTACTCAAGTGTCAAGCATTTTTTCCTCGTATTTTTATATCCGGATAACGCCGGGTATTTCTGCTAGTAATCTATGGAGGATCAGAAACGTAAACGTAAAAACGGAATTTGTTTCCGGTGGGGGGGGGGGGGATACGTTGCACATGTCGCCATCAGTGGGCGTTTCACTTTCAATACCTGTAGTAAACACGTACATTTGTATGACGTCACGCAGCAGTGTTATAAACACCCAAAAGCATTCGCGGAGATTTTGATTCTCAATGCGTTTGCTGCTCACGATGATGATAAGTTTACGAGAGAGATTGCGCTTCCTTGGCCAAATTGTTTTTAAAAAAACAGCAATTCCGCAGTAACTGCTCTACGGAAAGATCAGACTTGGAAGAGTATTCGAAAAGGTCTAATGAATGTTAAAAACCTTCGGAGCATTATAAGGAAATTCGAAACCATAGGATCGTTAGCTGTTCGTCCTGGAAGAGGAAGGAAACCAGTATTCTATAGACGCAGTACAGGAGGTTTCGCTTCAGGTGAAAGAGGACAGAGCTTCAAATTCTCGTGGTACTGGTGTCAGGCGTGTTGCACACACATTGGATAGGCCACGTTCAACTGTCCCTAAGGTAATGCGGAATATCCTCCGATATTATCCGCACAAACTTTCAGTTGTGCAGCAGTTGACATAACATGATTATGAAGCTCGATTCCCGTTCTCATTGCAGTAGCTCGGGTTGACACGATTCAGAATGGGCTTGGAATATCCTCTGGGCAGACGAATAGCATTTTCACTTATATGGTGCAGTGGACACACACAAGTGCCGAATTTGGAAACCAGAAAATACGCGCGAAATATTAGAAGTTCCGTTGCATTCACCAAAAGTGACGGTATGGTGTGGATTTACTCCCTACTTCTACGATTAACTACGTTCTACAGATCCAGAGATAAGTTCGATCACCGGGAAGCAACATGCATTGCTGTAGAAGAAATACATTTTTATGGCTCTGCAAACACGTCACGGTGTCTGCCTTGTGTGCATTATTTATGCAAGACGGACCTAAGGCACATCTCGCACTGTGTGTTAAAAATGTTCACATTTTACAGTAGAAGGTGTCATCCGCCGGCACTTGCCTAATCTGTGGCCTCTCCTAACCCCGGACCTTAATCCATGCAATTTTTGCGTTTTGGGGTATTTGAAACGTCTGGTAAATCGTGACAATCCAAGAACTGTACGTGACTTTTAAGGCAGAATTTGTTGAACATGTCATCTTGCAATTTCACACGGTATCTGAAAATGATGGCCATCATGTGGAATATGTTTTATTGCAGTAACAATATTGTAAAAGTGATTAACAGTTGTTAAAATTATAAACGCTTGCCTAAATGTGTCATTTTTTAATAAAACACCCTCTGATGGTGGAATGGGTGACTAATTTTCCCCCTGAATCAAATTCCTATCACTACGTAAATCCTTCAGAAATTTTGACAATTTTCTGATGACAGATTTCGCCTGTAGGCTACTCTAAAGTAGGTTCTTTTAAATATGGACGCCCGGTGTATAAAACTGATCTTCTGTGTGCGTGTTCTTTATAGAAATCTACAATTTTACCGTCGCCAAATTTTGCATATATACCAAATGGGCCACGACTTGAACGATTGGCTACTTTATAAGTTTACAAGGCATGGGCGAATGCACGAAATGGACAAGAACTTGTCGGGTTACAATGATTTTTCTCCCTCAAAAATCACTTTCGGAATGTTTGCTTTTGTTACCGTGGCTTCCTAGCATTGTGTTCCCGACATGCATACGTGTTTACAATGCTTTGTCACTTCTTAAATGATGCCAGAATTATAGTTCATTCTTTTATAAGGGTTTGTCAATTTTTCAATCTTGCCAGTAATTGAAGATAACTTTGCCAGCACCGAGAATTCTGTTACTAGTAATCTTGTAACAGCAAAGGCATGAGATCAAACTCACATTCTATCGTCAAAATTAAGAATTGAACTAATTTTTTCAAACTTTTTTTCATGTTTCTCCTAATCGTTTAGTTTAAAGATATCCACCATAAAATTGGTTGTTTCTCCTTCAAATGTTGTTTCTCCTTCGGATCGTTCCGTACAAAGATATCCACCATAAAATGCATTAACAGGGAGTTTCATGCACATTTTCTGGACATTGCACATGACTATTGAGACAACAATAAAATTAACCAAAAAAAATGATATTATATTTAATTAAAAACAGAATATTAAAATATTAAATTTATGTTATAGGCAATGAAGTGAACAAATATATTGCTTACTTCTTCTGATTAAAAAAAAAAACCGATGCTCCCAATCGGGAACATTGACCACTAAAGTGATGAGCATTGTGCAGACAAAAACATGAATTCAAGAAACGCTATTCATCTTAACTCTGAGAAAAAAGGACATAAATTAACAGCATTATTACAATGAAGAAGAGAAAGCCAAACATTTTATCCAAGTAATATTTCCACTCGAGGGCCCCCATCAGAACCATCACGAGGTTGCAAATGAAATGGCTGATCGAAATCATCCATACCTCTAGGACGCCGGAAAAAAATTTCAGACGTTTTTTTTGGAATAATATTTACGGGCGCTATGGGTTCTAAGGATTGTGGAACAGTGTTTTTTGTAATGTATATGTGTAGAACATAGGCGCAAATCAAGATTAAAATTCCAACAACCGCACCGAGGATGTATACCCATGTGGTCATTGTCGTGGTATTCGAAACTGTTGTTGATTTTGTAAAATTACCTGATGTATCGCGAGAAGTCGTAGTAATATTTCCCGTTGTCGTCTTCATGGTCGTTGTTGATTCTGTAAAATTACCAGGTGTATCGCGAGAAGTGGTAGTGATACTTCCCGTTGTCGTTTTCATCGTTGTTGTGGATTCTGTAAAATTACCAGGTGTATCGCGAGAAGTGGTAGTGATACTTCCCGTTGTCGTTCTAATCGTTGTTGTTGATTCTGTAAAATTACCAGATGCATCGCGAGAAGTGGTAGTGATACTTCCCGTTGTCGTTTTTATCGTTGTTGTTGATTCTGTAAAATTACCAGGTGTATCGCGAGAAGTGGTAGTGATACTTCCCGTTGTCGTTTTCATCGTTGTTGTGGATTCTGTAAAATTACCAGGTGTATCGCGAGAAGTGGTAGTGATACTTCCCGTTGTCGTTCTAATCGTTGTTGTTGATTCTGTAAAATTACCAGATGCATTGCGAGAAGTGGTAGTGATACTTCCCGTTGTCGTTTTCATCGTTGTTGTCGCTTCAATACACTCACCAGAAACAGCGCATGTCCCTTTCATTCCGCACTTTGTTCCGTAAGGTAGAAACACGTCCATTCCTTTGAAGGCATCCAGAGTTTTCACCGGGACACAAGACAAATTCCCAGGTATGAAACAGCAAAAACGGCAGGCATCGAGGCCAATGCAATTGCATACTGTCAGGTTTTTCGTTTCACATAATGATCTGTCACAAGAACCATAAGAACATTTTCCTGGTCTTGCGAAACATTTTCTGCCTTCCGGTGCAATTTTTTTAAATTGCGTGCATTCCTTCGAAGTACCGTCGCATTCTTGTATGATGCAGCCATCTGGTCCGAAATCACATTCTTTTCCCGCTACCTGAACGGCGCAATTTTCTGTACAACATATATCGTCCTTGCTACTGCAGACTCTATCCATATGCCTTCGGTAGGTGCATTCGCGATCTCCACCGAGACCTCCTTTTGGTGTGCAGCACTTGTCCATCATGTCGCAGGTTTCTGGCGTTCCGCAGTCGCATTCCTCTCCCGCCTCTCTGACAGCGTTACCGCACGTCGGACTAGTGACTAACTTGTTCCTACACTCATTGGTCATTATTTTATCCTTCATTGTAGCAGTTATAGTTCTCACGCTGCATGTGGAAAACCGTCTCAAATCTTCATCATCTGGACCGCTCGGTCCCATTATATAAGATCCAAAAAGTGGTATACATTTTTTTGGTAATTTAGGTTCACTGTCGTGGTAAGCTCCTAGAAGATGACCAATCTCATGCGTAACTGTTCGCGTTGTTGAGCCTAACGATCTCATGCGTCCAGAACCATAACTTTGTCTACTAACGGCAACATTGCTACGCCGACACATAGCTGCTCTAAAAGCATATCCGTTCACATTTCCTTTATATTTCTTGAACGTTATATAATAAGATCCAGCATAATTGTTTCTATGATTCTTTTTAAACTCCTGTATTACTAATCCTATATTACTCTTCTCAGGATTAATTTGTTTTTTTATTGGGTAGTCGCTATCGTTCCTGTTTGTGTAAATAGTTATCTTCACAGGAATTATTCTCACCGTGAACGATCCAAACCTGGTTCTACGAATTATAAAGTCAGCCGTTTTGGCATGAAAGTAAATAAATGCTTCTGCGTCATTTCCTTTGGTTTCAATCATACTTTCGTCCGAGACAAATTCCATTTTGAAGTTCATGGTAGTGTCTGGTTCTACGATATGTGGTGTTGGTGATCGAACGTCGTGGAATGATGGTTCGTCTTCGTTATCGTAATCATATTCATCATCTACGTTATAGTAATTAAAATATTCAGAAATGTCTTGATTTTCTTCATACACGATGGATTTTGAAACTACTGAAGCATCATTGGGAAAATATACGATGGCGGGCTCTACGAAATATACCTCGTAGCCATTGTTCACCATGACGGATCCCTCAAACTGGCCATGTCTGTTCTTGAATCCATGCACGATCGTCGTGGAATTGATGAATTCATAGTATTCGGCACTGAAATTTGTAATCTCTGACTCGTTTGGACCTTTTCCACCGCGTATTTCCACCACGGTTTCATCAAGTTGTGGATCTAAAGATCTGTGAAGCATAACGTCAATGTCGGTATCGAAAGCGCAGAAAGTCAGTTGCATCAAAGCGTCAGGTTTACGGCCGTTTGTCTCTCTATCTGAAATAGCGATGTCTTCGGCATGCTGAGGCACCCCTTTCCTTGGACGAAACGACACGTCCACTATTTGATATCGCAGTGGAGTGCAATCGAAGAATGACAAAAATAAAACTACGATAAGATGTTGTTTTGCTAACATTTCTTCGTTAGATAAACCACTAAAGCAAAAGAATCGCAGACTTTTACCCGAATGTCGGAGAAGAAGCAAAAAATTGCGAAAATGTTTTTCGACTAACGAACAACATATCAATGTTATTAAAGACTTTGAAACGACTGCATCGAAACTTTGGTACTCCGAAATGAGAAATTACAAATGTAGCAGAAGTATATTCAATAAATAATTTCTACGAAATGAACCAATGAAAAACTTTAATTTACAATATTTTCTCCTACATTTTCACGTTGCGGATAGCTGCGAATAAAATTTGTCGTGAAAAAAATATTCCCATATTAAATCAATCATTTCAGCTTAAACTCAACATTATGATCTCAGTTAAGACTTTAGATTTCTTACGCAACAAATACAATTGAAAATGCTATTTGTGCGTTCGTCGATGCAAATTGCAATAAAAACACATTGATAACAGACTTGAATGAATATCAAAAAAACACACATTGCATATCCATTGTTTTTTTCGGAAGAAATTGACTTTTGTTACGGCCCCTGAAGTATATTTTTGCAAAATTGTGTTGGAAAATGATTTCATTAAATTGCAAATCAAATGCAAACAAGTTTTTGGTCATTCGATTAGTTTGTTCTTCTAAAAAAAAGCTAATGCATTGAAGTATTAAATGCAAATAAGGAGAAGACTTTTATATGCGATTTTCTGATCATTTGATTATGTTGGACGCACCGCGGTCATTTTCCGTGCACGAGGGATAATTAGACCTGGACCTACTTTCAAAATGCCGAAAATGTTTGTATATTAATTTTCTAATAGCCCATATTCTTAACCATCCGCGTGCTTATCTGCTGTTGTGTGCGAAGTTAGCGCTGCCATCTGTGCTTCAAATTTATTGCGAGGGAAGTTTGATGCTTTGATATTTTTACAGTTGCAACCAGGGGAAATTAGGGGGTTGTGGTAACCTTAGCACTGGATCAGGACGGGCTAAATGTTTGTTTTTTGTCCGTTCAAAATTACGAGGAAGAGTGCCAAAATGGCTTGACCTGGGGTAACAGTGTCAATTTTTGTTTTCGGTCGCGGCCGTGGTTATAGGAACTGTTGTGAGACTTTTCAATAGGGAGATCGAGTAACATGTGACTGAAGCCAGAAAACGGCAGAAAACACACTTCAACCAACTATCAGTGCGTCACCAGTGGGATTCGAACCCGGTCATCGTGATGCGAATCTTTAACGAATGATCGCACAGCGGCTAACATCGGCGTTGAAAGTATTCCACAGTCTTGGAAAAAATTCTATAACTCACTGAAAATAAAGTTTAGGCAGTGCTAGAATTGAAGAAGGAACAAGGGATGGAGGGGCAACTACCAAATTTGGAGGAGTGGCATATTTAGGAGGAGGGAGAGGATCGGAGAAAAAAATTAACCTGAAAGCGCAAAAAAACAAAAATAAAAACCCCGAGTTATAGAGATTTCGAATTTTACAGTCACGGGGAGCGGTGACAAAACCAAGTCTGCCCCACTCCTGATAAAAATCCGATAAATATGACTGATCGCTCAAAATCCTCAAATATGACTAACCATGAAAAGTATGACTGGTCACTAAAAATCCGAGCATTAATGATAATATATGAACGGGAGAAAAAAATAATATTTTGTTGTGGAAAATCGTCTTATCTACCAGATCGTTAGATGTTCTATGTATTCGTTCGTGAGAATTTCTCAAAAACCGATTTGACAGATGAAAGTAAATACTAGATGCCTCAAAAGACTGGTATTTTTTGGAGATGATGGTTACAAGGAAGAAAATTCAACTCCGCCCCCACGGGGACTAGATCCCCGGTCCCTCGTATGTCGGACGAGAGCTTTACCAACTAAATTATCAAGACAGCTAGAATATTTCGCCCTTGAAAGATATAGTCGATGAATTTTCTTTAATGTAATCATCAAAAAATAACTAGTGTTTCGAGGAATCTTGTATTAAAAAGAGATGACCATTCTACATGAATGCAAGTTGCCATCTACTGGCGTAATGTCATGATAAAACCTAGGTTTTACAAAGTCGAGTTGCTAAAAGCCTGAAAGACGCTTGTAAACGTATACATTTCGAACTTTTACCAAGGAACTTCGGTAAATGCTGACATTTACCAACTTTCACGAAAATTAGTAAAAATAAGAATTTTCCTACTTTCCTAAACTTAAAAACGTCCCATTCATTGATCACAATATCAGCATTTACCGAAGCTCTTGGTAAAAGTCCGAAATGCATACGGTTACAAGCGTTTTTCTAGCTTTTACCACCTCTACCTGGTAAAAAAAAAAATTAATAATAATAATATTTACCGGTAAAACTTACCATCTTCGGGCATTTACCGTAACATATACACGCTCCAAGGGAGAAATATCCTATCAGTTACCATAGTTTAGTTCAGTGATTTCCAACGTGGGCGTTAATGCCCCCTGGGAGGCGATGGAATGCTTCAGTGGGGCGGTAGAAGCTACGGGGTATAACATAGGATCCTATGGGTTGGATTGCGTTGGGAGAAAAATATTTCTGAAGAAGGGGGCGATGGGGCAAAAAAGGTTGTGTAACTATGGTTTAGTTGGTAGATCGCTCGTCCGGCATAGGAGAAAGAGGGGTTCGAGTCCTCGTGGGGGCAGACATGAATTTTCTTCCTTGTAATAATCATATCCAGAAATTACCAGTCTTTCAAGAAATCTTGAACTAATGAATGTTTAGATATTTATACATATAAAGGGTGTATAATGTTTCTTACTGGCGAACCGTTAATCCTAGAAGATGAATTCCAATGAGAGAGTGTCTCCAAATAACGTGTAGTACTCAGACACGTCATTCATATTGTGGAGGGGTTTGTATAGCTATTAAAACAAAAATGTTAACTTTTCGTACGGATATCCTGTGCTCAAAAACCTGATCACTAAAGTTGTTGTTCTGTCACCCCTGACGCCAAAAAAGAAAGTTACAAGTTTCTATGTTCAATATTCACAGAGATATTTGAATTCGGAGAACCTGATTAAAGTTAGGAAAAACAGCATCAAGTGAGGAAAAAAACGATTTTTTTTCCCAAAATGCCTCCAATTTTTCGGATTCAAACATCTCAGTAAATATTCCACTTAGGCCGGTATTACACTATAAAAGTTTGATAAAATCCCTTTTATAAAACTTGAAAAATCTAACCAATAAGGTTATTTGTTACATTCTAGAAAATGTAACCGTTGACCTTATTGGTTGCATTTTTCAAGTTTTATAATAGAACTTTTATCGAACTTTTATAGTGTAATACCGGCCTAAGAAACATGTCACTTTTTTTTCGGTTTCGATCAGGACGGTTGGGGCAACAACTTTGTGAGTCTTTAACACAGTGTTACCGTATGAAAAGTTAGCATTTTTATTTTAATAATTATAAACCGCTTCCAACATGAATACCATATCTGTGTGTGAGTACGTTATTTGGATATTTTTTCAAATGGGAAGTATATACATATACATACATATATATATATATATATATATATATATATATATATATATTCCCATAAGATCAATGGTTCACCAGTAAAATGCCATTCGTACTGAATCGTACTACTGATTTCGTACTACAATCCATGTACCCTGTATATATATTTATATGTATGCAAAATCATACACATTTTTTTTTTTTTAAATTCGAACACGTATTTCGTACGGGTTATGTTTGTCGGTGTTTACAATTCCATCAGTTTTATCAAATTTTAAACTATTTACAAACTTATGGGTCTACTAGAAATTTTTCGTTGGCTTGAGGAAACTTTGGAACAGTTCCCAAATCTTATCATCCTGCTGCCATATGCGAACAATTTCAGCGTTTATTGGAAATTGAAATTTCAAACATCAGAGAGACACTATTACAAGTTCTCATTTTCATGAGAATAATACAGATAATAGGGAATGTCTTCCCTTTATTATTATGTATGCATATATTGCTGGCTATATCAGTGATTTGTTTTCTGATTTAAGCGGAAATTTTAAGGTTTTGCGTATCCATCGGCTCGTGAGAAAACAGATTATTACTGCAATAACTTGATATGTACTCAATTGAATAGAGGTTTGATTGATGTTTGTAAATTACCCAGTCCTAGTGAAGTCTCTAGTTTCAGTATGGAAAATATTTTGATTACATTTAGAAAAGAACAAAAAACAAGAAGAAAAATTGATTAGAGACAGTAAAATTAAAGAAAATTAATAGAAATGATTTTTGCATACTGTAGCAAAATGGCAAATTTATATATTTTTCCTATGGTACTGTGCTATACGTTGATTACACCGAAAGGGAATGCCTGGGGAAAAAGTTAAAGTAGAACTTATGTGTGGATTAAAAATAATTTTTGATAGTAAAACATAAACTAAAAGTACACATACAAAAATATAAATACAGTAGAACTGACTTAATTCAAACTCTTTTTCTTCCACCTAAATTAATGGTAAAATTACTTGTTTAATTCGATTCTTTTTCGAATGCGCTTCAGGTAATTTGAACAATTGAAGTAAATTTCCAACTAACTAAATTTATAATTAATGAAAATTGATGGTAATAATTATAATTTTGGGAAACCCCATGTGACAAAAAAAAATTAAGGAAAAAAATATTTCTGTTGATGGTCAAGGGAAAAAAAAAAATTCAGATAGAAAATCGGAATGAAATTTGAGAATTTCATGTTTAAAAACTCTAAAAAATCAAATATCATTGTAAAAAAATTAAAAAAAAACACTATGATACTCATTAGACCTTTTAGTTCCTAAAAATATTCATTTCATGAGAACATTTATGTGGAAAATATCTGAAAAAAATATTAAACAAAGCATCGCACAAACGCAACGTTATTCGAAAATTGGGATAAAAAGAAAACCTCGTGAAAATATTGATGATTGCAACGTCTCATATGTATTATACACAGACGTACTGTTCCGAGACAATTCGGTGTTAGCGAAGGATCGATCCCCTTCGAAGGATCCGCACCTGTCCCAGCGACCGACATTTTTATATATATATTTGTGCAATAAATTTCGCTTTGACTAAATTCAATTCGAAGGTTTTTAACAACTGGCTGTTGCGAATATATATTTCGGAAAGAGAGAAAATTCAAACTTTTGAAGTTTGAGAGGACGTGGGTTCGCGCCAGTTGAATTTCTCTCTTTCCGAAATATATCTTCGCAACAGCCAGTTGTTAAAAACCTTAGTATGGTAGCGGAGAGTGACGTCATCCTTGTATAAGTCGCCATCTGGTGGCAACGTCAGCAAGTTGTGAGCTTGACCTGAGTCTGGTCGGCCGTCCATGTACGGTCCCTTTCAGTGTTACGGTCCCTTCCCGGGCGCATCAGATGTTATTGTTTTTAATTTAATAACTATACAACACCTTGCAACATGCATGGCGTAGCAGAAATTCCCGACTTGGTTCCCCTTTTTTCACTTGACATTTCCTTTTGATTTATGAAACTATATTTCATGCAATTTTTGGAAATTTATTTTCCTTTCTATCATAAAAACATGCAACATGCGAACACTTGTCCACCTTTTAACCCATACTTACATAAATCATGAATGAAGACATTAGGAAAAACTATTTAGTATAATGTGAGAAAAGTCAGTATATATCAAAGCAAGTGCATTTTCCTGGTATTTGACGCTGTAACGAACAGCAACGAGATTTTGATTCGACGTGAAGTTCCCGTTAACTTTTTTTCTTCGACACACATCGTCATCAGAACTGACGTCATTCCAACACATATCGGTTGGAAAACAACACATTCCTTTCTGAGAGAGAGAGAGAATTTGGTTTTTTCTCATGCAAAAACTGAATTGTTGAACGAATGTTTGATTTTGTGGATACTGGATCTTGTTTTCGAATATTTCTCATGTTCTTGGGGTATGATGATGCTGATTACTAAGAAGATCAAGGAGATAAAAACCATTCTATTTTTATCTTTTCTACGTCGTTTTGTTTCTTTTATACCTCCAATATAAAGGCTGTTGTTTCTTCCATGATCGATGATGTTGTATTTGTGCTTTTTTTCCCAATAATCATTCTTTTTTTTGTTCCATCCTGAGCTGCTAATCTGTCTTTGATTGTGAGGTTGAGGGTATAACGTTACCCTTCTCTCCAACGATCCCGCGAGAAACGTTGTAACGCTGTAAAAAAAGCATGGTGAAAAATAACGAATGAAAATGGCTTGCGTAAGTATTCTGGGAATCAGCGTTTACGTCAGCGGAAATCAGTGGAGAATCTTGTTAATTATGATTTGTTCATATATATGACTCAAGTCTCACCTAGTTATAACGTCATATACGTGTAACGAGTAGATCTCACTCTCACGGGGATTCGCTAAATAAAGCGATTTCTGACGTGAATCCGTTTTTTAAATCATCTTACGATTCTCAGTGCATTCGCAAAAAAGTTGCATAACTAAATAATGTAAACGCTAATATCTCAGTAAGTATTAATAATCGTGATTCCTTTATTTCTCCGTATTTTTGATGCCTTTGAGAAAGATTTGAGTCCGTTCATAAACGAATTTTAATTCTAAAATTCGATTTTAAATCAGATTAAGTCAGAAAATTTGCCGATTACAGAACAATCGGCAAACACAGCTCAAATGCGATGAGCTGCAATTGTAGAAATTTCTTGCAAAAAAAGCCATAAAATCAAAAGCAAGAGCGACAAAAAATGAATCGTTGTATCCGAGGGCGTTGCGATTTCTTCGACGTTATAAGCAATTATTTGTCAGCGTTCATGAAAATTATTCTGTATGGGAATCAGTCATTTCGTCAAGTATTGACTTTATAGCCAATGCGTCATTACAACAGAGATTGTTATAACCAAGTTTGACTCGAAAAAAGTAAATTACAGTGGATCCCGCTTATAAAGTTTTTCAAAGAACCGCCATGAAGAAACGTTGTAAGCGGAAAAACTCTTTAAAAGGGAAATCTTAATGACTACTTGGAGTTGAGACTCCAAAAATGTGTCGCACCAAGCGGGGAAAACGTTATAGCCGGGATCGACTGTGCACGAAAAAGTATTCAATAAAAAAAGGGTGCGAGCAGGGTACAGACAAATTTTAAGATCCAGGAAGTCGGTAGACAGGGTGTCGTGACTGGCCCCTATCTACGGACTTCCTGGATCTTAAAATTTGCCTGTCTAATAACATAGCCTATATTGGTATTTTTGATAAAAACAAAGAATTCAAATTTAAAGTTAATTTTGTGTCTAATTTAAATTCTAACATCAGTATTAGAATTTTGAAAAATATATTTTTTTGGACAACTTTCAAGAATTAAAAAAAAACCTGTAATAATGCTAAGGATTTTTTAGAAGTATATTCTGAATTTTTAAATATTTCGAGTGGCAACGGTTATCCGTCTTCTTTTATGCGGTTCAAACTTCACCCACGTTTTCCTCATTGTTAATTCAGGCGGCATGTTTTAAAATGTCTAACTCTTGGTATGTTTTCTTCATTCTTCAATTTTATATTCTCACTAGCTATAATACCCGGCGTTGCCCGGGCACAAAAATGGGAAAGAAAACATGCTACGAACTTGTATAACGACAAAAATGAAAGAAAAACATTTTGCAACTTACATAATTACAAAAATAAATAAGGGGACATGTTTCGAACTTGCAGAATTGCCAAAATAGTAGAGGAATGCGGATTTGTATAATTACAAAAATGCGGGAGATAAATCTGGATGATCGATATAGATCATACCCTGTAATCTAAATAATAAGGATATTGGCCAAATGCGCCTAGCTATAATACCCGGCGCTGCCCGGGTTTTCTTTAATGAGGCTTTTTGGATCACGTGATATCTCCCTCTTTCTTTGAGGGTACATGCAAACTGTGTTCACCAATATGGCGACTTCCTGCGCGACTGATGAAATAAATCTAGATTAAAGAAACATAGAAATGAATATTTTTTTTTCCTTTTTTAAGCGGGTGCTAGGTATTTCGACTCCCCCCCCCGAACTTATCCCCCCCAAGTTATCCATCTGCCTATTCCACCTTCCAAAAATGCTTAGTTAAAGCTGTGGAATTTTTGCGATGTGCTTTTTACGGGCCCATAATTAATTTTAAAACAACCTAAACTATATGAATTTATGCAGTTGAATATCAAAAGACAATACGGAGATATTAATTTTCATGGTTGAAAAGATGTAAATATAAAACTTGAAATCAATGTTATTGCATGAATATCCAACTCAAAATTAGGTCCGGCTAATTACTTCATATTTAATTTTCTGGGCTTCGTATGTCTCAATACATATTTCAAAAATCGAGAATTCAATACAATTTTCAAAATTGTTGATGGGGCGGAAAATCCCACCAAATTTCTGCATTTCTACAGTAGAATCGGCAATTTTAACACTGATTACTATGAGGATCACCCTTTTCCTCAACCTCGAAGCGGTGCTGATGATGATTATGACGTCTATTCAAAAAGTCTCCTTACTGATAGTATTGAAAAAAGGCAAACCATTACAAAGGCATAAACTATTATACTTATAGTAACAGGATTAGAAACGTGACAAACCATTGTAAGGGCATATACACGCATGAAACGCATTGCTAGGCAACCACTGTAACCAAAGTAAACGTTCGGAAACTGATTGTTGAGGCCCAAAAACCATTGTTGCCCGATTGTTTTTTGCCCATTTGGGGCACTTGCTCTGCTCTCACAAAATTTTAAAGTAGCCTATCGTTCAAGTCGGTCCCATTTGGTATATATGCAGAATTTGGTGACGATCGATCCAAAATTGTACATGTGTATAGAGAACACACACACACACACACGAGTGAACAGATGGTAATTTTATGCCTATTAGGCTTACCATCATTGGAAAAATTTTAGCAGTTTGGAGCAATGTGGGGTTCCCCCCCTTGAGAATGACCTCCTCATTGATCCATATTTTGTCCAATTTTTCTTCCTTTTTCCCTTTTTTCAATTCCTTCTAATTTTTTCGCCTTATAATATCTAGATTATAATTTCGAGTTATGCGTGTGAAGCACATTTTTTTTTTTGGCGCTATACTCTGACTTTTGAAGTTTTTCCATTGAAATATGGTTTTTATCGGTTGCTCTTTTATATATAGTGGTGGGGGAAAAAGTTCAAAGGCAACAGAAAAATCGCAATACATCTAAAACCTGTGGATATAAAAATCGTCTAGAGTAATAAGCACAAGTAGGACTAAACTATTTTCCCCCACTATGCTAAGAAATTAATATTTATCGTACAGTCGCGATTTGTCATGATCAATATTTGTCGCACGGCAAAAAAAGTGATGTTTTGTATATTCCCATATTACATTTACATACAAGGTGAATCCATAATTCCCCTTTGGGCCCCAGTATGGGTATTGAAATTTTTAGGTGATATGAACATATTTTTTCACTATTTTTTAGAAAATCTTTTGCCCTGCCTAAATATATACCCGATTATCTCCTCCGTATTGAATTAGAGCAACCCCAGGTATCAGTTATAATGGAAAAAGTCTTGATCAAATTTTACTTTCGAATTTTAGACATGAAAAGTAATAGATTCCCGAAAATTTGCAACAACTTTGAACATTTTTGACGAGATTGGATAGAAGTTTTTAAAATTTATCCTCGATCCTGCCGTTTTTAAACATTACATACCCTACGTCCTATAACGGTTGACTTCAGGGTGAACAAAAAGATCTCTTCAGTTTTTAAAAACTTGCTATACCGCAGTGTGCTATTAGATTAACAAAACCATCTTGATATTTGGAAGGTTATCTGATAGTTGGCTCAGAAATACATCTCAATCGCGTATTAATTCAGCTTCGTTTCGGTTTGATATCTATTATAGTCTGAGAGATAAATATTTCATAGTTGAGCCTCGAGAAATATGCAGCTTTTGTAATCTACGTAGAAGTGAATCTGGGGAACATGTATTTTGCGAGTGCCCAACTTACAGAAGTTTTCGGGATAATTACTTTCTCAGGAATGGCATTTCCAATTTCAAACAAGTACTGACGCTGAATAACTCGAAAATCAAACATATTTACTTTTTTTCTTAACTACCGTTTGAGACATTGTCTTCTTTATACCGATCCATCTGAAATATTAAAACCAATTTCGTAGCCCTGAATAACCCTGTCTTATGCAAATGTGGTTTTCTTGGTTTATTATAATTACTATTACTTTTTGCGTAATAATTCGTTGAGGGTTTTTGCTGAAGTGTATGTTGTTGTTTTTCCCCCCGTAATGCTGTCCTATTAAAAAAAATTTTTTGACTTCAAAATTAGCTCTGCCAAATTGAATAAATATTCTGATTCCGCTAATCCACATTTGCCTGATTTTACTGGTGAAACATTCATCTTATAGGCATATACTTTTCAATTATAAAAAATATCAAAATAACCTGTTGACCCAGATACGTTTTTCATGTTAGCAAGGCGTTGTATAGTTAGTTATTAAAGGATAAAACTTAACTGTTTATAAGGACACCGTGTTCTAAAAAACCCAATTAGAAAGGCGTTTCCTCGTCACTTCTGAGGTGGAAAAACAACAGCAACAAAATCATCGTTTTAAGTGCAGTATTCGCTGAGACATTTTAAATTCAAAAATCAAACTAAAGAAAAGTATCAAACAAAAGTAACAAAAGTAAAGTCTGGAAAGAAAAGTATAAATAAGGGAAAGGAGCGTTGTCCGTTAGTTATTTTTAATTCAAATATCTCAGTGAAGAACCTTATCAGAAAAGTGGAATTTTTGTTTTATTGACATTGAGGAGAGACGGAGAAAATGCAATTTAAACTGAGTTTTTGATCTCCGTGTGAAACGGAAACATTAACTTTTCTATCTGAATAATCACACACCTTGCAATAGGGAAGACGTAATTGTGTTCTGTGCGTTATTTGGATACTTTTTCTACCTGAAAGATTATACCTATGTTTCTGGGACCAATGGTTCGCCAGTAAAAATGTGGCGCGTGATAGTAGCTATACACCTTGTATAAGCGATCAATAATGACAGGTTTCGGCAGGCCTATGCGCCTGGCACTTCTCTGCACCTCCTCGACCAAATCTACTATGTCCCATCTGTAGTTATGGTATCCAAAACCTCACCACACAGTAGGTCGTATAACGACTCATAGAGGTGAAAAAAAAATGCAACAGAAAGATCGCTATACATCCAAAACCTGGGGATATATAAAACTTTTAGAGTTATAACTGCAAGTGGGACTAAACTAATATCCCCACTATCTTATTAGTTTACCATTTATCGTACAATCGCGATTTATCGGGATCAATAATAATTGTCGCACGGCAAAAAAAAAGAGATTTGTTTTGCATACTCCATATTACATGCACGGTGAATCCATAATCGCCCCTGCCTCATTTTACTGGTGAACCATTCATGCTATAGGCATATTTTTCTATCATACAAAATATCAAAATAACGTGTAGTACTCAGATACGTCTTTCATGCAGCAAGGGGGTTTGTATAAATATAAAATTTGACTTCTTATTATAAGGACGCCGTGTACAGAAAAACCCAATGAGAAAGGCATTTTCCCGTCTCTTCTTAGGCGGAAAAACAACAGCAACAAAATCATCGTTTTAAGTGCAGCACTCGCTGAGACATTTTGAATTTAAAAAGCAAGCCAAAGTCTGGAAAGAAAAGCTTGAAAGGAGCTTGTCCGTTAGATTTTTTTCAATTCAAATTTCGCACTGACGATTTTAATCAGAAAAGCCGATTTTTTTTGTTTTGTTGGAATTGAGGAGAGACGGAGAAAATGCAATTTTAACTGAGTTTTTGATCTCCGTGTGAAACGGACACATTAATTTTTGTATCTGAATAATTACAACATCTTTTGCAATAGGGAAGACGTAATTGTGTTCTGTGCGGTATTTGGATACTTTTTCTACCTGAAAGATTATACCTATGTTTCTGGGACCAATGGTTCGCCAGTAAAAATGTGGCGCGTGATAGTAGCTATACACCTTGTATAAGTGATCAATAATGATAGGTTTCGTCACCGGGCTAGAGCTCTCTCAATTCCCCCTTCTATGTGGAAGTTAAAGATGTGACTGTGCACCTGCCCAAATCCAGCCCTGTATCGCAAATCAGTAAGGATTTACAATACTCTTATTTTGTGTCCTTTTGACGTATGTAGCCCATGATGCTTAAAAATCTAGTTACAATTTTATATATGTAAACTGGTAGGTGTATATATATTTAGGAGTAACGAAAGGAGTCGAAGTCCCTCAGAAAAATCACTCTGTACTGGAACATACGTTTTTCTGGAGATGGAACTGGGGGAACAGCAACTTGGTATCTTACTTACCAATATCAAAAAATTGAATTATGTGGATCGACAGATTTTAGATCTTTAATTGATGACAGCTTTTTTGGTTTTTGAGTTTTTGCATTTGCTATGAAGATTTTGGTAAATTTTGCTCAAATAACTTATTATTATTACGTGTTTTAATCTTTGAAGCAAGTAAATTCAGAAATTATATTTAGTAAAATTTTTCATTGCATCTATTATTTGGAGTCGGATGCCCGAATCGGCAGAGAAATTTTTTGAAGATTTTTCTCGAGAATCTGGTGCCCATAAGGCTTCCATTCTTTATCCAAATAGGTATGAATTTCTCGTGAAATCACCCTTAATATGCTCTTTCTTTGACCGCTCAGAGTATAGGCTGTGTGTTTTTTCTACTATTTTTTTTATCTCTCGGCAGACCATAATCCACAACCGAGCTCTGCGGCACACTTACATTGAGATCTTGCAAAAGTTAACTTTCATATAAGTATGCAAAATGGTACTAAGGCTACTTAACCGTACATGCACCTAGTAAAAATTCCTATAGCAAATTTTTAACGTTTTGGTGCACGCCTGAATAAGTGTTCTGAGTGTGAAAGTGGCTTTAAATTATAAAAATGAAGTCTGTTGTAACGACGGTTCACAATCTGAGGGAAGATTGTGATTATAACAAGCTTCTCGTTATAGACGATTTTTATTTTTTTTGGACTAGAAATATATAAGATGGGGAGGGGAAACCAGATAAATTTATCTTTCTTTTCTACTCTTATTTTGAACCTCTTTTGCTACTGCACCTTGATGAACCTGCATCTCGTCCATATTCCTCTGCGGAACTCATAATGAACTGGAACATTTCGGAATGTTTCCCACTTGTCACGAACTTAACGTGAAGTTTGTTTCAGCGTTATGCTTGTTATGTGTAGTGCTGCCATCTACCATCAATTTTTCTAACTATGAATGTCGTGTGATGATTGAATAATTGTACCGTTGAAGGCCTGTTGCTCTGCGCTGTGACGCCTTTTTAACAGGGGGATCGGCTCCCATTCGCTTTCATATGTGGTGGGTGCATGCTACAATCAAGTCTCGGTATAACGTCAACACTGGACCCCGAACGAAAATGTCTTCCTTCGTGACGGCGGGTGAATTACAAAGAGTTAAGATCAACATGCTATCCATACAGAGAAAAACATAAATTTCAAAACATACTTTGTTAGCGAAGCGGCATTAAAAAAGTGCTTGTCGTTATAGCGAGCTTTTAGTGAACACAGTCTGTCTAATGAAAACAAGATTTTTCTGTAGCAGAAGAGGAACATTTTGGGGCAGTTTCAGTATCCACACAAAAAGGAAACTATCTCTCCAATCACTCAATTAACGTAATTAAAATTTTAGTGTCTGAATTAAAAAAAAATTGGATTTATGTATAATTCGTGATGTATTTTTTCAAAACATGTGTAATGCTAACCGCACTCATTTACTAAAAAGCATACATTCATTTGCAAATGCATCTTAACTTTTAAGTAAAGGATTTAATGGGTTTTTATTGAATTGGATCGTAGAGGGTTCAATTTTGAGAAAATATAAAATCTTTGCTAAGCTCTCTTCACTGGCTCTGCAACCTTGAGGTGAATTCACGTCAGTGTCTTGGTGGCTGAAAAATTCACTCCATCATTTACTTTATCTTTTCCATATCGAAAAAGTAAAATTCATCCAATAAGTAGCACATACGTGATATTTTAAATTCCCGTTATAAACGATGATTGTCATTTGGCGATAAGACCGCAACTACTACTTAACCGCACATGCACTTCGTTTATATTCCTCTGAAAATTTCTAACGAATCGGTACATGCCGGGCCATGTTGTGCATCCATATACATGGCCCTAACGTATTTATGTTTTCATATTGAGCACGTTTTGTGTCCTTGTTGGTGCTGCCATATATTTCACATATTTTGAGTAAAGATGGCGAATGCTTCAATTTTCATAATATGTAGGTAACATGTTGAAGGTCTGGCTATACTCTGCAGGGACGGGCTCGCTCTTCTCGCCTCGAAATAAGGAAACTGCACGAATTACTCAAGTGTCAAGCATTTTTTCCTCGTATTTTTATATCCGGATAACGCCGGGTATTTCTGCTAGTAATCTATGGAGGATCAGAAACGTAAACGTAAAAACGGAATTTGTTTCCGGTGGGGGGGGGGGGATACGTTGCACATGTCGCCATCAGTGGGCGTTTCACTTTCAATACCTGTAGTAAACACGTACATTTGTATGACGTCACGCAGCAGTGTTATAAACACCCAAAAGCATTCGCGGAGATTTTGATTCTCAATGCGTTTGCTGCTCACGATGATGATAAGTTTACGAGAGAGATTGCGCTTCCTTGGCCAAATTGTTTTTAAAAAAACAGCAATTCCGCAGTAACTGCTCTACGGAAAGATCAGACTTGGAAGAGTATTCGAAAAGGTCTAATGAATGTTAAAAACCTTCGGAGCATTATAAGGAAATTCGAAACCATAGGATCGTTAGCTGTTCGTCCTGGAAGAGGAAGGAAACCAGTATTCTATAGACGCAGTACAGGAGGTTTCGCTTCAGGTGAAAGAGGACAGAGCTTCAAATTCTCGTGGTACTGGTGTCAGGCGTGTTGCACACACATTGGATAGGCCACGTTCAACTGTCCCTAAGGTAATGCGGAATATCCTCCGATATTATCCGCACAAACTTTCAGTTGTGCAGCAGTTGACATAACATGATTATGAAGCTCGATTCCCGTTCTCATTGCAGTAGCTCGGGTTGACACGATTCAGAATGGGCTTGGAATATCCTCTGGGCAGACGAATAGCATTTTCACTTATATGGTGCAGTGGACACACACAAGTGCCGAATTTGGAAACCAGAAAATACGCGCGAAATATTAGAAGTTCCGTTGCATTCACCAAAAGTGACGGTATGGTGTGGATTTACTCCCTACTTCTACGATTAACTACGTTCTACAGATCCAGAGATAAGTTCGATCACCGGGAAGCAACATGCATTGCTGTAGAAGAAATACATTTTTATGGCTCTGCAAACACGTCACGGTGTCTGCCTTGTGTGCATTATTTATGCAAGACGGACCTCCTCCACACATCGCACTGTGTGTTAAAAATGTTCACATTTTACAGTAGAAGGTGTCATCCGCCGGCACTTGCCTAATCTGTGGCCTCTCCTAACCCCGGACCTTAATCCATGCAATTTTTGCGTTTTGGGGTATTTGAAACGTCTGGTAAATCGTGACAATCCAAGAACTGTACGTGACTTTTAAGGCAGAATTTGTTGAACATGTCATCTTGCAATTTCACACGGTATCTGAAAATGATGGCCATCATGTGGAATATGTTTTATTGCAGTAACAATATTGTAAAAGTGATTAACAGTTGTTAAAATTATAAACGCTTGCCTAAATGTGTCATTTTTTAATAAAACACCCTCTGATGGTGGAATGGGTGACTAATTTTCCCCCTGAATCAAATTCCTATCACTACGTAAATCCTTCAGAAATTTTGACAATTTTCTGATGACAGATTTCGCCTGTAGGCTACTCTAAAGTAGGTTCTTTTAAATATGGACGCCCGGTGTATAAAACTGATCTTCTGTGTGCGTGTTCTTTATAGAAATCTACAATTTTACCGTCGCCAAATTTTGCATATATACCAAATGGGCCACGACTTGAACGATTGGCTACTTTATAAGTTTACAAGGCATGGGCGAATGCACGAAATGGACAAGAACTTGTCGGGTTACAATGATTTTTCTCCCTCAAAAATCACTTTCGGAATGTTTGCTTTTGTTACCGTGGCTTCCTAGCATTGTGTTCCCGACATGCATACGTGTTTACAATGCTTTGTCACTTCTTAAATGATGCCAGAATTATAGTTCATTCTTTTATAAGGGTTTGTCAATTTTTCAATCTTGCCAGTAATTGAAGATAACTTTGCCAGCACCGAGAATTCTGTTACTAGTAATCTTGTAACAGCAAAGGCATGAGATCAAACTCACATTCTATCGTCAAAATTAAGAATTGAACTAATTTTTTCAAACTTTTTTTCATGTTTCTCCTAATCGTTTAGTTTAAAGATATCCACCATAAAATTGGTTGTTTCTCCTTCAAATGTTGTTTCTCCTTCGGATCGTTCCGTACAAAGATATCCACCATAAAATGCATTAACAGGGAGTTTCATGCACATTTTCTGGACATTGCACATGACTATTGAGACAACAATAAAATTAACCAAAAAAAATGATATTATATTTAATTAAAAACAGAATATTAAAATATTAAATTTATGTTATAGGCAATGAAGTGAACAAATATATTGCTTACTTCTTCTGATTAAAAAAAAAAACCGATGCTCCCAATCGGGAACATTGACCACTAAAGTGATGAGCATTGTGCAGACAAAAACATGAATTCAAGAAACGCTATTCATCTTAACTCTGAGAAAAAAGGACATAAATTAACAGCATTATTACAATGAAGAAGAGAAAGCCAAACATTTTATCCAAGTAATATTTCCACTCGAGGGCCCCCATCAGAACCATCACGAGGTTGCAAATGAAATGGCTGATCGAAATCATCCATACCTCTAGGACGCCGGAAAAAAATTTCAGACGTTTTTTTTGGAATAATATTTACGGGCGCTATGGGTTCTAAGGATTGTGGAACAGTGTTTTTTGTAATGTATATGTGTAGAACATAGGCGCAAATCAAGATTAAAATTCCAACAACCGCACCGAGGATGTATACCCATGTGGTCATTGTCGTGGTATTCGAAACTGTTGTTGATTTTGTAAAATTACCTGATGTATCGCGAGAAGTCGTAGTAATATTTCCCGTTGTCGTCTTCATGGTCGTTGTTGATTCTGTAAAATTACCAGGTGTATCGCGAGAAGTGGTAGTGATACTTCCCGTTGTCGTTTTCATCGTTGTTGTGGATTCTGTAAAATTACCAGGTGTATCGCGAGAAGTGGTAGTGATACTTCCCGTTGTCGTTCTAATCGTTGTTGTTGATTCTGTAAAATTACCAGATGCATCGCGAGAAGTGGTAGTGATACTTCCCGTTGTCGTTTTTATCGTTGTTGTTGATTCTGTAAAATTACCAGGTGTATCGCGAGAAGTGGTAGTGATACTTCCCGTTGTCGTTTTCATCGTTGTTGTGGATTCTGTAAAATTACCAGGTGTATCGCGAGAAGTGGTAGTGATACTTCCCGTTGTCGTTCTAATCGTTGTTGTTGATTCTGTAAAATTACCAGATGCATTGCGAGAAGTGGTAGTGATACTTCCCGTTGTCGTTTTCATCGTTGTTGTCGCTTCAATACACTCACCAGAAACAGCGCATGTCCCTTTCATTCCGCACTTTGTTCCGTAAGGTAGAAACACGTCCATTCCTTTGAAGGCATCCAGAGTTTTCACCGGGACACAAGACAAATTCCCAGGTATGAAACAGCAAAAACGGCAGGCATCGAGGCCAATGCAATTGCATACTGTCAGGTTTTTCGTTTCACATAATGATCTGTCACAAGAACCATAAGAACATTTTCCTGGTCTTGCGAAACATTTTCTGCCTTCCGGTGCAATTTTTTTAAATTGCGTGCATTCCTTCGAAGTACCGTCGCATTCTTGTATGATGCAGCCATCTGGTCCGAAATCACATTCTTTTCCCGCTACCTGAACGGCGCAATTTTCTGTACAACATATATCGTCCTTGCTACTGCAGACTCTATCCATATGCCTTCGGTAGGTGCATTCGCGATCTCCACCGAGACCTCCTTTTGGTGTGCAGCACTTGTCCATCATGTCGCAGGTTTCTGGCGTTCCGCAGTCGCATTCCTCTCCCGCCTCTCTGACAGCGTTACCGCACGTCGGACTAGTGACTAACTTGTTCCTACACTCATTGGTCATTATTTTATCCTTCATTGTAGCAGTTATAGTTCTCACGCTGCATGTGGAAAACCGTCTCAAATCTTCATCATCTGGACCGCTCGGTCCCATTATATAAGATCCAAAAAGTGGTATACATTTTTTTGGTAATTTAGGTTCACTGTCGTGGTAAGCTCCTAGAAGATGACCAATCTCATGCGTAACTGTTCGCGTTGTTGAGCCTAACGATCTCATGCGTCCAGAACCATAACTTTGTCTACTAACGGCAACATTGCTACGCCGACACATAGCTGCTCTAAAAGCATATCCGTTCACATTTCCTTTATATTTCTTGAACGTTATATAATAAGATCCAGCATAATTGTTTCTATGATTCTTTTTAAACTCCTGTATTACTAATCCTATATTACTCTTCTCAGGATTAATTTGTTTTTTTATTGGGTAGTCGCTATCGTTCCTGTTTGTGTAAATAGTTATCTTCACAGGAATTATTCTCACCGTGAACGATCCAAACCTGGTTCTACGAATTATAAAGTCAGCCGTTTTGGCATGAAAGTAAATAAATGCTTCTGCGTCATTTCCTTTGGTTTCAATCATACTTTCGTCCGAGACAAATTCCATTTTGAAGTTCATGGTAGTGTCTGGTTCTACGATATGTGGTGTTGGTGATCGAACGTCGTGGAATGATGGTTCGTCTTCGTTATCGTAATCATATTCATCATCTACGTTATAGTAATTAAAATATTCAGAAATGTCTTGATTTTCTTCATACACGATGGATTTTGAAACTACTGAAGCATCATTGGGAAAATATACGATGGCGGGCTCTACGAAATATACCTCGTAGCCATTGTTCACCATGACGGATCCCTCAAACTGGCCATGTCTGTTCTTGAATCCATGCACGATCGTCGTGGAATTGATGAATTCATAGTATTCGGCACTGAAATTTGTAATCTCTGACTCGTTTGGACCTTTTCCACCGCGTATTTCCACCACGGTTTCATCAAGTTGTGGATCTAAAGATCTGTGAAGCATAACGTCAATGTCGGTATCGAAAGCGCAGAAAGTCAGTTGCATCAAAGCGTCAGGTTTACGGCCGTTTGTCTCTCTATCTGAAATAGCGATGTCTTCGGCATGCTGAGGCACCCCTTTCCTTGGACGAAACGACACGTCCACTATTTGATATCGCAGTGGAGTGCAATCGAAGAATGACAAAAATAAAACTACGATAAGATGTTGTTTTGCTAACATTTCTTCGTTAGATAAACCACTAAAGCAAAAGAATCGCAGACTTTTACCCGAATGTCGGAGAAGAAGCAAAAAATTGCGAAAATGTTTTTCGACTAACGAACAACATATCAATGTTATTAAAGACTTTGAAACGACTGCATCGAAACTTTGGTACTCCGAAATGAGAAATTACAAATGTAGCAGAAGTATATTCAATAAATAATTTCTACGAAATGAACCAATGAAAAACTTTAATTTACAATATTTTCTCCTACATTTTCACGTTGCGGATAGCTGCGAATAAAATTTGTCGTGAAAAAAATATTCCCATATTAAATCAATCATTTCAGCTTAAACTCAACATTATGATCTCAGTTAAGACTTTAGATTTCTTACGCAACAAATACAATTGAAAATGCTATTTGTGCGTTCGTCGATGCAAATTGCAATAAAAACACATTGATAACAGACTTGAATGAATATCAAAAAAACACACATTGCATATCCATTGTTTTTTTCGGAAGAAATTGACTTTTGTTGCGGCCCCTGAAGTATATTTTTGCAAAATTGTGTTGGAAAATGATTTCATTAAATTGCAAATCAAATGCAAACAAGTTTTTGGTCATTCGATTAGTTTGTTCTTCTAAAAAAAAGCTAATGCATTGAAGTATTAAATGCAAATAAGGAGAAGACTTTTATATGCGATTTTCTGATCATTTGATTATGTTGGACGCACCGCGGTCATTTTCCGTGCACGAGGGATAATTAGACCTGGACCTACTTTCAAAATGCCGAAAATGTTTGTATATTAATTTTCTAATAGCCCATATTCTTAACCATCCGCGTGCTTATCTGCTGTTGTGTGCGAAGTTAGCGCTGCCATCTGTGCTTCAAATTTATTGCGAGGGAAGTTTGATGCTTTGATATTTTTACAGTTGCAACCAGGGGAAATTAGGGGGTTGTGGTAACCTTAGCACTGGATCAGGACGGGCTAAATGTTTGTTTTTTGTCCGTTCAAAATTACGAGGAAGAGTGCCAAAATGGCTTGACCTGGGGTAACAGTGTCAATTTTTGTTTTCGGTCGCGGCCGTGGTTATAGGAACTGTTGTGAGACTTTTCAATAGGGAGATCGAGTAACATGTGACTGAAGCCAGAAAACGGCAGAAAACACACTTCAACCAACTATCAGTGCGTCACCAGTGGGATTCGAACCCGGTCATCGTGATGCGAATCTTTAACGAATGATCGCACAGCGGCTAACATCGGCGTTGAAAGTATTCCACAGTCTTGGAAAAAATTCTATAACTCACTGAAAATAAAGTTTAGGCAGTGCTAGAATTGAAGAAGGAACAAGGGATGGAGGGGCAACTACCAAATTTGGAGGAGTGGCATATTTAGGAGGAGGGAGAGGATCGGAGAAAAAAATTAACCTGAAAGCGCAAAAAAACAAAAATAAAAACCCCGAGTTATAGAGATTTCGAATTTTACAGTCACGGGGAGCGGTGACAAAACCAAGTCTGCCCCACTCCTGATAAAAATCCGATAAATATGACTGATCGCTCAAAATCCTCAAATATGACTAACCATGAAAAGTATGACTGGTCACTAAAAATCCGAGCATTAATGATAATATATGAACGGGAGAAAAAAATAATATTTTGTTGTGGAAAATCGTCTTATCTACCAGATCGTTAGATGTTCTATGTATTCGTTCGTGAGAATTTCTCAAAAACCGATTTGACAGATGAAAGTAAATACTAGATGCCTCAAAAGACTGGTATTTTTTGGAGATGATGGTTACAAGGAAGAAAATTCAACTCCGCCCCCACGGGGACTAGATCCCCGGTCCCTCGTATGTCGGACGAGAGCTTTACCAACTAAATTATCAAGACAGCTAGAATATTTCGCCCTTGAAAGATATAGTCGATGAATTTTCTTTAATGTAATCATCAAAAAATAACTAGTGTTTCGAGGAATCTTGTATTAAAAAGAGATGACCATTCTACATGAATGCAAGTTGCCATCTACTGGCGTAATGTCATGATAAAACCTAGGTTTTACAAAGTCGAGTTGCTAAAAGCCTGAAAGACGCTTGTAAACGTATACATTTCGAACTTTTACCAAGGAACTTCGGTAAATGCTGACATTTACCAACTTTCACGAAAATTAGTAAAAATAAGAATTTTCCTACTTTCCTAAACTTAAAAACGTCCCATTCATTGATCACAATATCAGCATTTACCGAAGCTCTTGGTAAAAGTCCGAAATGCATACGGTTACAAGCGTTTTTCTAGCTTTTACCACCTCTAC
This sequence comes from Pholcus phalangioides, assembly GCF_987345545.1. Classification (NCBI taxonomy): domain Eukaryota; kingdom Metazoa; phylum Arthropoda; class Arachnida; order Araneae; family Pholcidae; genus Pholcus; species Pholcus phalangioides. Next base: position 4,091,958 of record NW_028301599.1, on the reverse strand, counting down.
CTGGTAAAAAAAAAAATTAATAATAATAATATTTACCGGTAAAACTTACCATCTTCGGGCATTTACCGTAACATATACACGCTCCAAGGGAGAAATATCCTATCAGTTACCATAGTTTAGTTCAGTGATTTCCAACGTGGGCGTTAATGCCCCCTGGGAGGCGATGGAATGCTTCAGTGGGGCGGTAGAAGCTACGGGGTATAACATAGGATCCTATGGGTTGGATTGCGTTGGGAGAAAAATATTTCTGAAGAAGGGGGCGATGGGGCAAAAAAGGTTGTGTAACTATGGTTTAGTTGGTAGATCGCTCGTCCGGCATAGGAGAAAGAGGGGTTCGAGTCCTCGTGGGGGCAGACATGAATTTTCTTCCTTGTAATAATCATATCCAGAAATTACCAGTCTTTCAAGAAATCTTGAACTAATGAATGTTTAGATATTTATACATATAAAGGGTGTATAATGTTTCTTACTGGCGAACCGTTAATCCTAGAAGATGAATTCCAATGAGAGAGTGTCTCCAAATAACGTGTAGTACTCAGACACGTCATTCATATTGTGGAGGGGTTTGTATAGCTATTAAAACAAAAATGTTAACTTTTCGTACGGATATCCTGTGCTCAAAAACCTGATCACTAAAGTTGTTGTTCTGTCACCCCTGACGCCAAAAAAGAAAGTTACAAGTTTCTATGTTCAATATTCACAGAGATATTTGAATTCGGAGAACCTGATTAAAGTTAGGAAAAACAGCATCAAGTGAGGAAAAAAACGATTTTTTTTCCCAAAATGCCTCCAATTTTTCGGATTCAAACATCTCAGTAAATATTCCACTTAGGCCGGTATTACACTATAAAAGTTTGATAAAATCCCTTTTATAAAACTTGAAAAATCTAACCAATAAGGTTATTTGTTACATTCTAGAAAATGTAACCGTTGACCTTATTGGTTGCATTTTTCAAGTTTTATAATAGAACTTTTATCGAACTTTTATAGTGTAATACCGGCCTAAGAAACATGTCACTTTTTTTTCGGTTTCGATCAGGACGGTTGGGGCAACAACTTTGTGAGTCTTTAACACAGTGTTACCGTATGAAAAGTTAGCATTTTTATTTTAATAATTATAAACCGCTTCCAACATGAATACCATATCTGTGTGTGAGTACGTTATTTGGATATTTTTTCAAATGGGAAGTATATACATATACATACATATATATATATATATATATATATATATATATATATATATATTCCCATAAGATCAATGGTTCACCAGTAAAATGCCATTCGTACTGAATCGTACTACTGATTTCGTACTACAATCCATGTACCCTGTATATATATTTATATGTATGCAAAATCATACACATTTTTTTTTTTTTAAATTCGAACACGTATTTCGTACGGGTTATGTTTGTCGGTGTTTACAATTCCATCAGTTTTATCAAATTTTAAACTATTTACAAACTTATGGGTCTACTAGAAATTTTTCGTTGGCTTGAGGAAACTTTGGAACAGTTCCCAAATCTTATCATCCTGCTGCCATATGCGAACAATTTCAGCGTTTATTGGAAATTGAAATTTCAAACATCAGAGAGACACTATTACAAGTTCTCATTTTCATGAGAATAATACAGATAATAGGGAATGTCTTCCCTTTATTATTATGTATGCATATATTGCTGGCTATATCAGTGATTTGTTTTCTGATTTAAGCGGAAATTTTAAGGTTTTGCGTATCCATCGGCTCGTGAGAAAACAGATTATTACTGCAATAACTTGATATGTACTCAATTGAATAGAGGTTTGATTGATGTTTGTAAATTACCCAGTCCTAGTGAAGTCTCTAGTTTCAGTATGGAAAATATTTTGATTACATTTAGAAAAGAACAAAAAACAAGAAGAAAAATTGATTAGAGACAGTAAAATTAAAGAAAATTAATAGAAATGATTTTTGCATACTGTAGCAAAATGGCAAATTTATATATTTTTCCTATGGTACTGTGCTATACGTTGATTACACCGAAAGGGAATGCCTGGGGAAAAAGTTAAAGTAGAACTTATGTGTGGATTAAAAATAATTTTTGATAGTAAAACATAAACTAAAAGTACACATACAAAAATATAAATACAGTAGAACTGACTTAATTCAAACTCTTTTTCTTCCACCTAAATTAATGGTAAAATTACTTGTTTAATTCGATTCTTTTTCGAATGCTTCAGGTAATTTGAACAATTGAAGTAAATTTCCAACTAACTAAATTTATAATTAATGAAAATTGATGGTAATAATTATAATTTTGGGAAACCCCATGTGACAAAAAAAAATTAAGGAAAAAAATATTTCTGTTGATGGTCAAGGGAAAAAAAAAAATTCAGATAGAAAATCGGAATGAAATTTGAGAATTTCATGTTTAAAAACTCTAAAAAATCAAATATCATTGTAAAAAAATTAAAAAAAAACACTATGATACTCATTAGACCTTTTAGTTCCTAAAAATATTCATTTCATGAGAACATTTATGTGGAAAATATCTGAAAAAAATATTAAACAAAGCATCGCACAAACGCAACGTTATTCGAAAATTGGGATAAAAAGAAAACCTCGTGAAAATATTGATGATTGCAACGTCTCATATGTATTATACACAGACGTACTGTTCCGAGACAATTCGGTGTTAGCGAAGGATCGATCCCCTTCGAAGGATCCGCACCTGTCCCAGCGACCGACATTTTTATATATATATTTGTGCAATAAATTTCGCTTTGACTAAATTCAATTCGAAGGTTTTTAACAACTGGCTGTTGCGAATATATATTTCGGAAAGAGAGAAAATTCAAACTTTTGAAGTTTGAGAGGACGTGGGTTCGCGCCAGTTGAATTTCTCTCTTTCCGAAATATATCTTCGCAACAGCCAGTTGTTAAAAACCTTAGTATGGTAGCGGAGAGTGACGTCATCCTTGTATAAGTCGCCATCTGGTGGCAACGTCAGCAAGTTGTGAGCTTGACCTGAGTCTGGTCGGCCGTCCATGTACGGTCCCTTTCAGTGTTACGGTCCCTTCCCGGGCGCATCAGATGTTATTGTTTTTAATTTAATAACTATACAACACCTTGCAACATGCATGGCGTAGCAGAAATTCCCGACTTGGTTCCCCTTTTTTCACTTGACATTTCCTTTTGATTTATGAAACTATATTTCATGCAATTTTTGGAAATTTATTTTCCTTTCTATCATAAAAACATGCAACATGCGAACACTTGTCCACCTTTTAACCCATACTTACATAAATCATGAATGAAGACATTAGGAAAAACTATTTAGTATAATGTGAGAAAAGTCAGTATATATCAAAGCAAGTGCATTTTCCTGGTATTTGACGCTGTAACGAACAGCAACGAGATTTTGATTCGACGTGAAGTTCCCGTTAACTTTTTTTCTTCGACACACATCGTCATCAGAACTGACGTCATTCCAACACATATCGGTTGGAAAACAACACATTCCTTTCTGAGAGAGAGAGAGAATTTGGTTTTTTCTCATGCAAAAACTGAATTGTTGAACGAATGTTTGATTTTGTGGATACTGGATCTTGTTTTCGAATATTTCTCATGTTCTTGGGGTATGATGATGCTGATTACTAAGAAGATCAAGGAGATAAAAACCATTCTATTTTTATCTTTTCTACGTCGTTTTGTTTCTTTTATACCTCCAATATAAAGGCTGTTGTTTCTTCCATGATCGATGATGTTGTATTTGTGCTTTTTTTCCCAATAATCATTCTTTTTTTTGTTCCATCCTGAGCTGCTAATCTGTCTTTGATTGTGAGGTTGAGGGTATAACGTTACCCTTCTCTCCAACGATCCCGCGAGAAACGTTGTAACGCTGTAAAAAAAGCATGGTGAAAAATAACGAATGAAAATGGCTTGCGTAAGTATTCTGGGAATCAGCGTTTACGTCAGCGGAAATCAGTGGAGAATCTTGTTAATTATGATTTGTTCATATATATGACTCAAGTCTCACCTAGTTATAACGTCATATACGTGTAACGAGTAGATCTCACTCTCACGGGGATTCGCTAAATAAAGCGATTTCTGACGTGAATCCGTTTTTTAAATCATCTTACGATTCTCAGTGCATTCGCAAAAAAGTTGCATAACTAAATAATGTAAACGCTAATATCTCAGTAAGTATTAATAATCGTGATTCCTTTATTTCTCCGTATTTTTGATGCCTTTGAGAAAGATTTGAGTCCGTTCATAAACGAATTTTAATTCTAAAATTCGATTTTAAATCAGATTAAGTCAGAAAATTTGCCGATTACAGAACAATCGGCAAACACAGCTCAAATGCGATGAGCTGCAATTGTAGAAATTTCTTGCAAAAAAAGCCATAAAATCAAAAGCAAGAGCGACAAAAAATGAATCGTTGTATCCGAGGGCGTTGCGATTTCTTCGACGTTATAAGCAATTATTTGTCAGCGTTCATGAAAATTATTCTGTATGGGAATCAGTCATTTCGTCAAGTATTGACTTTATAGCCAATGCGTCATTACAACAGAGATTGTTATAACCAAGTTTGACTCGAAAAAAGTAAATTACAGTGGATCCCGCTTATAAAGTTTTTCAAAGAACCGCCATGAAGAAACGTTGTAAGCGGAAAAACTCTTTAAAAGGGAAATCTTAATGACTACTTGGAGTTGAGACTCCAAAAATGTGTCGCACCAAGCGGGGAAAACGTTATAGCCGGGATCGACTGTGCACGAAAAAGTATTCAATAAAAAAAGGGTGCGAGCAGGGTACAGACAAATTTTAAGATCCAGGAAGTCGGTAGACAGGGTGTCGTGACTGGCCCCTATCTACGGACTTCCTGGATCTTAAAATTTGCCTGTCTAATAACATAGCCTATATTGGTATTTTTGATAAAAACAAAGAATTCAAATTTAAAGTTAATTTTGTGTCTAATTTAAATTCTAACATCAGTATTAGAATTTTGAAAAATATATTTTTTTGGACAACTTTCAAGAATTAAAAAAAAACCTGTAATAATGCTAAGGATTTTTTAGAAGTATATTCTGAATTTTTAAATATTTCGAGTGGCAACGGTTATCCGTCTTCTTTTATGCGGTTCAAACTTCACCCACGTTTTCCTCATTGTTAATTCAGGCGGCATGTTTTAAAATGTCTAACTCTTGGTATGTTTTCTTCATTCTTCAATTTTATATTCTCACTAGCTATAATACCCGGCGTTGCCCGGGCACAAAAATGGGAAAGAAAACATGCTACGAACTTGTATAACGACAAAAATGAAAGAAAAACATTTTGCAACTTACATAATTACAAAAATAAATAAGGGGACATGTTTCGAACTTGCAGAATTGCCAAAATAGTAGAGGAATGCGGATTTGTATAATTACAAAAATGCGGGAGATAAATCTGGATGATCGATATAGATCATACCCTGTAATCTAAATAATAAGGATATTGGCCAAATGCGCCTAGCTATAATACCCGGCGCTGCCCGGGTTTTCTTTAATGAGGCTTTTTGGATCACGTGATATCTCCCTCTTTCTTTGAGGGTACATGCAAACTGTGTTCACCAATATGGCGACTTCCTGCGCGACTGATGAAATAAATCTAGATTAAAGAAACATAGAAATGAATATTTTTTTTTCCTTTTTTAAGCGGGTGCTAGGTATTTCGACTCCCCCCCCCGAACTTATCCCCCCCAAGTTATCCATCTGCCTATTCCACCTTCCAAAAATGCTTAGTTAAAGCTGTGGAATTTTTGCGATGTGCTTTTTACGGGCCCATAATTAATTTTAAAACAACCTAAACTATATGAATTTATGCAGTTGAATATCAAAAGACAATACGGAGATATTAATTTTCATGGTTGAAAAGATGTAAATATAAAACTTGAAATCAATGTTATTGCATGAATATCCAACTCAAAATTAGGTCCGGCTAATTACTTCATATTTAATTTTCTGGGCTTCGTATGTCTCAATACATATTTCAAAAATCGAGAATTCAATACAATTTTCAAAATTGTTGATGGGGCGGAAAATCCCACCAAATTTCTGCATTTCTACAGTAGAATCGGCAATTTTAACACTGATTACTATGAGGATCACCCTTTTCCTCAACCTCGAAGCGGTGCTGATGATGATTATGACGTCTATTCAAAAAGTCTCCTTACTGATAGTATTGAAAAAAGGCAAACCATTACAAAGGCATAAACTATTATACTTATAGTAACAGGATTAGAAACGTGACAAACCATTGTAAGGGCATATACACGCATGAAACGCATTGCTAGGCAACCACTGTAACCAAAGTAAACGTTCGGAAACTGATTGTTGAGGCCCAAAAACCATTGTTGCCCGATTGTTTTTTGCCCATTTGGGGCACTTGCTCTGCTCTCACAAAATTTTAAAGTAGCCTATCGTTCAAGTCGGTCCCATTTGGTATATATGCAGAATTTGGTGACGATCGATCCAAAATTGTACATGTGTATAGAGAACACACACACACACACACGAGTGAACAGATGGTAATTTTATGCCTATTAGGCTTACCATCATTGGAAAAATTTTAGCAGTTTGGAGCAATGTGGGGTTCCCCCCCTTGAGAATGACCTCCTCATTGATCCATATTTTGTCCAATTTTTCTTCCTTTTTCCCTTTTTTCAATTCCTTCTAATTTTTTCGCCTTATAATATCTAGATTATAATTTCGAGTTATGCGTGTGAAGCACATTTTTTTTTTTGGCGCTATACTCTGACTTTTGAAGTTTTTCCATTGAAATATGGTTTTTATCGGTTGCTCTTTTATATATAGTGGTGGGGGAAAAAGTTCAAAGGCAACAGAAAAATCGCAATACATCTAAAACCTGTGGATATAAAAATCGTCTAGAGTAATAAGCACAAGTAGGACTAAACTATTTTCCCCCACTATGCTAAGAAATTAATATTTATCGTACAGTCGCGATTTGTCATGATCAATATTTGTCGCACGGCAAAAAAAGTGATGTTTTGTATATTCCCATATTACATTTACATACAAGGTGAATCCATAATTCCCCTTTGGGCCCCAGTATGGGTATTGAAATTTTTAGGTGATATGAACATATTTTTTCACTATTTTTTAGAAAATCTTTTGCCCTGCCTAAATATATACCCGATTATCTCCTCCGTATTGAATTAGAGCAACCCCAGGTATCAGTTATAATGGAAAAAGTCTTGATCAAATTTTACTTTCGAATTTTAGACATGAAAAGTAATAGATTCCCGAAAATTTGCAACAACTTTGAACATTTTTGACGAGATTGGATAGAAGTTTTTAAAATTTATCCTCGATCCTGCCGTTTTTAAACATTACATACCCTACGTCCTATAACGGTTGACTTCAGGGTGAACAAAAAGATCTCTTCAGTTTTTAAAAACTTGCTATACCGCAGTGTGCTATTAGATTAACAAAACCATCTTGATATTTGGAAGGTTATCTGATAGTTGGCTCAGAAATACATCTCAATCGCGTATTAATTCAGCTTCGTTTCGGTTTGATATCTATTATAGTCTGAGAGATAAATATTTCATAGTTGAGCCTCGAGAAATATGCAGCTTTTGTAATCTACGTAGAAGTGAATCTGGGGAACATGTATTTTGCGAGTGCCCAACTTACAGAAGTTTTCGGGATAATTACTTTCTCAGGAATGGCATTTCCAATTTCAAACAAGTACTGACGCTGAATAACTCGAAAATCAAACATATTTACTTTTTTTCTTAACTACCGTTTGAGACATTGTCTTCTTTATACCGATCCATCTGAAATATTAAAACCAATTTCGTAGCCCTGAATAACCCTGTCTTATGCAAATGTGGTTTTCTTGGTTTATTATAATTACTATTACTTTTTGCGTAATAATTCGTTGAGGGTTTTTGCTGAAGTGTATGTTGTTGTTTTTCCCCCCGTAATGCTGTCCTATTAAAAAAAATTTTTTGACTTCAAAATTAGCTCTGCCAAATTGAATAAATATTCTGATTCCGCTAATCCACATTTGCCTGATTTTACTGGTGAAACATTCATCTTATAGGCATATACTTTTCAATTATAAAAAATATCAAAATAACCTGTTGACCCAGATACGTTTTTCATGTTAGCAAGGCGTTGTATAGTTAGTTATTAAAGGATAAAACTTAACTGTTTATAAGGACACCGTGTTCTAAAAAACCCAATTAGAAAGGCGTTTCCTCGTCACTTCTGAGGTGGAAAAACAACAGCAACAAAATCATCGTTTTAAGTGCAGTATTCGCTGAGACATTTTAAATTCAAAAATCAAACTAAAGAAAAGTATCAAACAAAAGTAACAAAAGTAAAGTCTGGAAAGAAAAGTATAAATAAGGGAAAGGAGCGTTGTCCGTTAGTTATTTTTAATTCAAATATCTCAGTGAAGAACCTTATCAGAAAAGTGGAATTTTTGTTTTATTGACATTGAGGAGAGACGGAGAAAATGCAATTTAAACTGAGTTTTTGATCTCCGTGTGAAACGGAAACATTAACTTTTCTATCTGAATAATCACACACCTTGCAATAGGGAAGACGTAATTGTGTTCTGTGCGTTATTTGGATACTTTTTCTACCTGAAAGATTATACCTATGTTTCTGGGACCAATGGTTCGCCAGTAAAAATGTGGCGCGTGATAGTAGCTATACACCTTGTATAAGCGATCAATAATGACAGGTTTCGGCAGGCCTATGCGCCTGGCACTTCTCTGCACCTCCTCGACCAAATCTACTATGTCCCATCTGTAGTTATGGTATCCAAAACCTCACCACACAGTAGGTCGTATAACGACTCATAGAGGTGAAAAAAAAATGCAACAGAAAGATCGCTATACATCCAAAACCTGGGGATATATAAAACTTTTAGAGTTATAACTGCAAGTGGGACTAAACTAATATCCCCACTATCTTATTAGTTTACCATTTATCGTACAATCGCGATTTATCGGGATCAATAATAATTGTCGCACGGCAAAAAAAAAGGGATTTGTTTTGCATACTCCATATTACATGCACGGTGAATCCATAATCGCCCCTGCCTCATTTTACTGGTGAACCATTCATGCTATAGGCATATTTTTCTATCATACAAAATATCAAAATAACGTGTAGTACTCAGATACGTCTTTCATGCAGCAAGGGGGTTTGTATAAATATAAAATTTGACTTCTTATTATAAGGACGCCGTGTACAGAAAAACCCAATGAGAAAGGCATTTTCCCGTCTCTTCTTAGGCGGAAAAACAACAGCAACAAAATCATCGTTTTAAGTGCAGCACTCGCTGAGACATTTTGAATTTAAAAAGCAAGCCAAAGTCTGGAAAGAAAAGCTTGAAAGGAGCTTGTCCGTTAGATTTTTTTCAATTCAAATTTCGCACTGACGATTTTAATCAGAAAAGCCGATTTTTTTTGTTTTGTTGGAATTGAGGAGAGACGGAGAAAATGCAATTTTAACTGAGTTTTTGATCTCCGTGTGAAACGGACACATTAATTTTTGTATCTGAATAATTACAACATCTTTTGCAATAGGGAAGACGTAATTGTGTTCTGTGCGGTATTTGGATACTTTTTCTACCTGAAAGATTATACCTATGTTTCTGGGACCAATGGTTCGCCAGTAAAAATGTGGCGCGTGATAGTAGCTATACACCTTGTATAAGTGATCAATAATGATAGGTTTCGTCACCGGGCTAGAGCTCTCTCAATTCCCCCTTCTATGTGGAAGTTAAAGATGTGACTGTGCACCTGCCCAAATCCAGCCCTGTATCGCAAATCAGTAAGGATTTACAATACTCTTATTTTGTGTCCTTTTGACGTATGTAGCCCATGATGCTTAAAAATCTAGTTACAATTTTATATATGTAAACTGGTAGGTGTATATATATTTAGGAGTAACGAAAGGAGTCGAAGTCCCTCAGAAAAATCACTCTGTACTGGAACATACGTTTTTCTGGAGATGGAACTGGGGGAACAGCAACTTGGTATCTTACTTACCAATATCAAAAAATTGAATTATGTGGATCGACAGATTTTAGATCTTTAATTGATGACAGCTTTTTTGGTTTTTGAGTTTTTGCATTTGCTATGAAGATTTTGGTAAATTTTGCTCAAATAACTTATTATTATTACGTGTTTTAATCTTTGAAGCAAGTAAATTCAGAAATTATATTTAGTAAAATTTTTCATTGCATCTATTATTTGGAGTCGGATGCCCGAATCGGCAGAGAAATTTTTTGAAGATTTTTCTCGAGAATCTGGTGCCCATAAGGCTTCCATTCTTTATCCAAATAGGTATGAATTTCTCGTGAAATCACCCTTAATATGCTCTTTCTTTGACCGCTCAGAGTATAGGCTGTGTTTTTTTTCTACTATTTTTTTTATCTCTCGGCAGACCATAATCCACAACCGAGCTCTGCGGCACACTTACATTGAGATCTTGCAAAAGTTAACTTTCATATAAGTATGCAAAATGGTACTAAGGCTACTTAACCGTACATGCACCTAGTAAAAATTCCTATAGCAAATTTTTAACGTTTTGGTGCACGCCTGAATAAGTGTTCTGAGTGTGAAAGTGGCTTTAAATTATAAAAATGAAGTCTGTTGTAACGACGGTTCACAATCTGAGGGAAGATTGTGATTATAACAAGCTTCTCGTTATAGACGATTTTTATTTTTTTTGGACTAGAAATATATAAGATGGGGAGGGGAAACCAGATAAATTTATCTTTCTTTTCTACTCTTATTTTGAACCTCTTTTGCTACTGCACCTTGATGAACCTGCATCTCGTCCATATTCCTCTGCGGAACTCATAATGAACTGGAACATTTCGGAATGTTTCCCACTTGTCACGAACTTAACGTGAAGTTTGTTTCAGCGTTATGCTTGTTATGTGTAGTGCTGCCATCTACCATCAATTTTTCTAACTATGAATGTCGTGTGATGATTGAATAATTGTACCGTTGAAGGCCTGTTGCTCTGCGCTGTGACGCCTTTTTAACAGGGGGATCGGCTCCCATTCGCTTTCATATGTGGTGGGTGCATGCTACAATCAAGTCTCGGTATAACGTCAACACTGGACCCCGAACGAAAATGTCTTCCTTCGTGACGGCGGGTGAATTACAAAGAGTTAAGATCAACATGCTATCCATACAGAGAAAAACATAAATTTCAAAACATACTTTGTTAGCGAAGCGGCATTAAAAAAGTGCTTGTCGTTATAGCGAGCTTTTAGTGAACACAGTCTGTCTAATGAAAACAAGATTTTTCTGTAGCAGAAGAGGAACATTTTGGGGCAGTTTCAGTATCCACACAAAAAGGAAACTATCTCTCCAATCACTCAATTAACGTAATTAAAATTTTAGTGTCTGAATTAAAAAAAAATTGGATTTATGTATAATTCGTGATGTATTTTTTCAAAACATGTGTAATGCTAACCGCACTCATTTACTAAAAAGCATACATTCATTTGCAAATGCATCTTAACTTTTAAGTAAAGGATTTAATGGGTTTTTATTGAATTGGATCGTAGAGGGTTCAATTTTGAGAAAATATAAAATCTTTGCTAAGCTCTCTTCACTGGCTCTGCAACCTTGAGGTGAATTCACGTCAGTGTCTTGGTGGCTGAAAAATTCACTCCATCATTTACTTTATCTTTTCCATATCGAAAAAGTAAAATTCATCCAATAAGTAGCACATACGTGATATTTTAAATTCCCGTTATAAACGATGATTGTCATTTGGCGATAAGACCGCAACTACTACTTAACCGCACATGCACTTCGTTTATATTCCTCTGAAAATTTCTAACGAATCGGTACATGCCGGGCCATGTTGTGCATCCATATACATGGCCCTAACGTATTTATGTTTTCATATTGAGCACGTTTTGTGTCCTTGTTGGTGCTGCCATATATTTCACATATTTTGAGTAAAGATGGCGAATGCTTCAATTTTCATAATATGTAGGTAACATGTTGAAGGTCTGGCTATACTCTGCAGGGACGGGCTCGCTCTTCTCGCCTCGAAATAAGGAAACTGCACGAATTACTCAAGTGTCAAGCATTTTTTCCTCGTATTTTTATATCCGGATAACGCCGGGTATTTCTGCTAGTAATCTATGGAGGATCAGAAACGTAAACGTAAAAACGGAATTTGTTTCCGGTGGGGGGGGGGGGGATACGTTGCACATGTCGCCATCAGTGGGCGTTTCACTTTCAATACCTGTAGTAAACACGTACATTTGTATGACGTCACGCAGCAGTGTTATAAACACCCAAAAGCATTCGCGGAGATTTTGATTCTCAATGCGTTTGCTGCTCACGATGATGATAAGTTTACGAGAGAGATTGCGCTTCCTTGGCCAAATTGTTTTTAAAAAAACAGCAATTCCGCAGTAACTGCTCTACGGAAAGATCAGACTTGGAAGAGTATTCGAAAAGGTCTAATGAATGTTAAAAACCTTCGGAGCATTATAAGGAAATTCGAAACCATAGGATCGTTAGCTGTTCGTCCTGGAAGAGGAAGGAAACCAGTATTCTATAGACGCAGTACAGGAGGTTTCGCTTCAGGTGAAAGAGGACAGAGCTTCAAATTCTCGTGGTACTGGTGTCAGGCGTGTTGCACACACATTGGATAGGCCACGTTCAACTGTCCCTAAGGTAATGCGGAATATCCTCCGATATTATCCGCACAAACTTTCAGTTGTGCAGCAGTTGACATAACATGATTATGAAGCTCGATTCCCGTTCTCATTGCAGTAGCTCGGGTTGACACGATTCAGAATGGGCTTGGAATATCCTCTGGGCAGACGAATAGCATTTTCACTTATATGGTGCAGTGGACACACACAAGTGCCGAATTTGGAAACCAGAAAATACGCGCGAAATATTAGAAGTTCCGTTGCATTCACCAAAAGTGACGGTATGGTGTGGATTTACTCCCTACTTCTACGATTAACTACGTTCTACAGATCCAGAGATAAGTTCGATCACCGGGAAGCAACATGCATTGCTGTAGAAGAAATACATTTTTATGGCTCTGCAAACACGTCACGGTGTCTGCCTTGTGTGCATTATTTATGCAAGACGGACCTAAGGCACATCTCGCACTGTGTGTTAAAAATGTTCACATTTTACAGTAGAAGGTGTCATCCGCCGGCACTTGCCTAATCTGTGGCCTCTCCTAACCCCGGACCTTAATCCATGCAATTTTTGCGTTTTGGGGTATTTGAAACGTCTGGTAAATCGTGACAATCCAAGAACTGTACGTGACTTTTAAGGCAGAATTTGTTGAACATGTCATCTTGCAATTTCACACGGTATCTGAAAATGATGGCCATCATGTGGAATATGTTTTATTGCAGTAACAATATTGTAAAAGTGATTAACAGTTGTTAAAATTATAAACGCTTGCCTAAATGTGTCATTTTTTAATAAAACACCCTCTGATGGTGGAATGGGTGACTAATTTTCCCCCTGAATCAAATTCCTATCACTACGTAAATCCTTCAGAAATTTTGACAATTTTCTGATGACAGATTTCGCCTGTAGGCTACTCTAAAGTAGGTTCTTTTAAATATGGACGCCCGGTGTATAAAACTGATCTTCTGTGTGCGTGTTCTTTATAGAAATCTACAATTTTACCGTCGCCAAATTTTGCATATATACCAAATGGGCCACGACTTGAACGATTGGCTACTTTATAAGTTTACAAGGCATGGGCGAATGCACGAAATGGACAAGAACTTGTCGGGTTACAATGATTTTTCTCCCTCAAAAATCACTTTCGGAATGTTTGCTTTTGTTACCGTGGCTTCCTAGCATTGTGTTCCCGACATGCATACGTGTTTACAATGCTTTGTCACTTCTTAAATGATGCCAGAATTATAGTTCATTCTTTTATAAGGGTTTGTCAATTTTTCAATCTTGCCAGTAATTGAAGATAACTTTGCCAGCACCGAGAATTCTGTTACTAGTAATCTTGTAACAGCAAAGGCATGAGATCAAACTCACATTCTATCGTCAAAATTAAGAATTGAACTAATTTTTTCAAACTTTTTTTCATGTTTCTCCTAATCGTTTAGTTTAAAGATATCCACCATAAAATTGGTTGTTTCTCCTTCAAATGTTGTTTCTCCTTCGGATCGTTCCGTACAAAGATATCCACCATAAAATGCATTAACAGGGAGTTTCATGCACATTTTCTGGACATTGCACATGACTATTGAGACAACAATAAAATTAACCAAAAAAAATGATATTATATTTAATTAAAAACAGAATATTAAAATATTAAATTTATGTTATAGGCAATGAAGTGAACAAATATATTGCTTACTTCTTCTGATTAAAAAAAAAAACCGATGCTCCCAATCGGGAACATTGACCACTAAAGTGATGAGCATTGTGCAGACAAAAACATGAATTCAAGAAACGCTATTCATCTTAACTCTGAGAAAAAAGGACATAAATTAACAGCATTATTACAATGAAGAAGAGAAAGCCAAACATTTTATCCAAGTAATATTTCCACTCGAGGGCCCCCATCAGAACCATCACGAGGTTGCAAATGAAATGGCTGATCGAAATCATCCATACCTCTAGGACGCCGGAAAAAAATTTCAGACGTTTTTTTTGGAATAATATTTACGGGCGCTATGGGTTCTAAGGATTGTGGAACAGTGTTTTTTGTAATGTATATGTGTAGAACATAGGCGCAAATCAAGATTAAAATTCCAACAACCGCACCGAGGATGTATACCCATGTGGTCATTGTCGTGGTATTCGAAACTGTTGTTGATTTTGTAAAATTACCTGATGTATCGCGAGAAGTCGTAGTAATATTTCCCGTTGTCGTCTTCATGGTCGTTGTTGATTCTGTAAAATTACCAGGTGTATCGCGAGAAGTGGTAGTGATACTTCCCGTTGTCGTTTTCATCGTTGTTGTGGATTCTGTAAAATTACCAGGTGTATCGCGAGAAGTGGTAGTGATACTTCCCGTTGTCGTTCTAATCGTTGTTGTTGATTCTGTAAAATTACCAGATGCATCGCGAGAAGTGGTAGTGATACTTCCCGTTGTCGTTTTTATCGTTGTTGTTGATTCTGTAAAATTACCAGGTGTATCGCGAGAAGTGGTAGTGATACTTCCCGTTGTCGTTTTCATCGTTGTTGTGGATTCTGTAAAATTACCAGGTGTATCGCGAGAAGTGGTAGTGATACTTCCCGTTGTCGTTCTAATCGTTGTTGTTGATTCTGTAAAATTACCAGATGCATTGCGAGAAGTGGTAGTGATACTTCCCGTTGTCGTTTTCATCGTTGTTGTCGCTTCAATACACTCACCAGAAACAGCGCATGTCCCTTTCATTCCGCACTTTGTTCCGTAAGGTAGAAACACGTCCATTCCTTTGAAGGCATCCAGAGTTTTCACCGGGACACAAGACAAATTCCCAGGTATGAAACAGCAAAAACGGCAGGCATCGAGGCCAATGCAATTGCATACTGTCAGGTTTTTCGTTTCACATAATGATCTGTCACAAGAACCATAAGAACATTTTCCTGGTCTTGCGAAACATTTTCTGCCTTCCGGTGCAATTTTTTTAAATTGCGTGCATTCCTTCGAAGTACCGTCGCATTCTTGTATGATGCAGCCATCTGGTCCGAAATCACATTCTTTTCCCGCTACCTGAACGGCGCAATTTTCTGTACAACATATATCGTCCTTGCTACTGCAGACTCTATCCATATGCCTTCGGTAGGTGCATTCGCGATCTCCACCGAG
The DNA here is from genome assembly GCF_987345545.1 of Pholcus phalangioides. Lineage (NCBI taxonomy): Eukaryota > Metazoa > Arthropoda > Arachnida > Araneae > Pholcidae > Pholcus > Pholcus phalangioides. The sequence goes on along the minus strand of NW_028301599.1, from coordinate 4,076,121 downwards.
ACCTCCTTTTGGTGTGCAGCACTTGTCCATCATGTCGCAGGTTTCTGGCGTTCCGCAGTCGCATTCCTCTCCCGCCTCTCTGACAGCGTTACCGCACGTCGGACTAGTGACTAACTTGTTCCTACACTCATTGGTCATTATTTTATCCTTCATTGTAGCAGTTATAGTTCTCACGCTGCATGTGGAAAACCGTCTCAAATCTTCATCATCTGGACCGCTCGGTCCCATTATATAAGATCCAAAAAGTGGTATACATTTTTTTGGTAATTTAGGTTCACTGTCGTGGTAAGCTCCTAGAAGATGACCAATCTCATGCGTAACTGTTCGCGTTGTTGAGCCTAACGATCTCATGCGTCCAGAACCATAACTTTGTCTACTAACGGCAACATTGCTACGCCGACACATAGCTGCTCTAAAAGCATATCCGTTCACATTTCCTTTATATTTCTTGAACGTTATATAATAAGATCCAGCATAATTGTTTCTATGATTCTTTTTAAACTCCTGTATTACTAATCCTATATTACTCTTCTCAGGATTAATTTGTTTTTTTATTGGGTAGTCGCTATCGTTCCTGTTTGTGTAAATAGTTATCTTCACAGGAATTATTCTCACCGTGAACGATCCAAACCTGGTTCTACGAATTATAAAGTCAGCCGTTTTGGCATGAAAGTAAATAAATGCTTCTGCGTCATTTCCTTTGGTTTCAATCATACTTTCGTCCGAGACAAATTCCATTTTGAAGTTCATGGTAGTGTCTGGTTCTACGATATGTGGTGTTGGTGATCGAACGTCGTGGAATGATGGTTCGTCTTCGTTATCGTAATCATATTCATCATCTACGTTATAGTAATTAAAATATTCAGAAATGTCTTGATTTTCTTCATACACGATGGATTTTGAAACTACTGAAGCATCATTGGGAAAATATACGATGGCGGGCTCTACGAAATATACCTCGTAGCCATTGTTCACCATGACGGATCCCTCAAACTGGCCATGTCTGTTCTTGAATCCATGCACGATCGTCGTGGAATTGATGAATTCATAGTATTCGGCACTGAAATTTGTAATCTCTGACTCGTTTGGACCTTTTCCACCGCGTATTTCCACCACGGTTTCATCAAGTTGTGGATCTAAAGATCTGTGAAGCATAACGTCAATGTCGGTATCGAAAGCGCAGAAAGTCAGTTGCATCAAAGCGTCAGGTTTACGGCCGTTTGTCTCTCTATCTGAAATAGCGATGTCTTCGGCATGCTGAGGCACCCCTTTCCTTGGACGAAACGACACGTCCACTATTTGATATCGCAGTGGAGTGCAATCGAAGAATGACAAAAATAAAACTACGATAAGATGTTGTTTTGCTAACATTTCTTCGTTAGATAAACCACTAAAGCAAAAGAATCGCAGACTTTTACCCGAATGTCGGAGAAGAAGCAAAAAATTGCGAAAATGTTTTTCGACTAACGAACAACATATCAATGTTATTAAAGACTTTGAAACGACTGCATCGAAACTTTGGTACTCCGAAATGAGAAATTACAAATGTAGCAGAAGTATATTCAATAAATAATTTCTACGAAATGAACCAATGAAAAACTTTAATTTACAATATTTTCTCCTACATTTTCACGTTGCGGATAGCTGCGAATAAAATTTGTCGTGAAAAAAATATTCCCATATTAAATCAATCATTTCAGCTTAAACTCAACATTATGATCTCAGTTAAGACTTTAGATTTCTTACGCAACAAATACAATTGAAAATGCTATTTGTGCGTTCGTCGATGCAAATTGCAATAAAAACACATTGATAACAGACTTGAATGAATATCAAAAAAACACACATTGCATATCCATTGTTTTTTTCGGAAGAAATTGACTTTTGTTACGGCCCCTGAAGTATATTTTTGCAAAATTGTGTTGGAAAATGATTTCATTAAATTGCAAATCAAATGCAAACAAGTTTTTGGTCATTCGATTAGTTTGTTCTTCTAAAAAAAAGCTAATGCATTGAAGTATTAAATGCAAATAAGGAGAAGACTTTTATATGCGATTTTCTGATCATTTGATTATGTTGGACGCACCGCGGTCATTTTCCGTGCACGAGGGATAATTAGACCTGGACCTACTTTCAAAATGCCGAAAATGTTTGTATATTAATTTTCTAATAGCCCATATTCTTAACCATCCGCGTGCTTATCTGCTGTTGTGTGCGAAGTTAGCGCTGCCATCTGTGCTTCAAATTTATTGCGAGGGAAGTTTGATGCTTTGATATTTTTACAGTTGCAACCAGGGGAAATTAGGGGGTTGTGGTAACCTTAGCACTGGATCAGGACGGGCTAAATGTTTGTTTTTTGTCCGTTCAAAATTACGAGGAAGAGTGCCAAAATGGCTTGACCTGGGGTAACAGTGTCAATTTTTGTTTTCGGTCGCGGCCGTGGTTATAGGAACTGTTGTGAGACTTTTCAATAGGGAGATCGAGTAACATGTGACTGAAGCCAGAAAACGGCAGAAAACACACTTCAACCAACTATCAGTGCGCCACCAGTGGGATTCGAACCCGGTCATCGTGATGCGAATCTTTAACGAATGATCGCACAGCGGCTAACATCGGCGTTGAAAGTATTCCACAGTCTTGGAAAAAATTCTATAACTCACTGAAAATAAAGTTTAGGCAGTGCTAGAATTGAAGAAGGAACAAGGGATGGAGGGGCAACTACCAAATTTGGAGGAGTGGCATATTTAGGAGGAGGGAGAGGATCGGAGAAAAAAATTAACCTGAAAGCGCAAAAAAACAAAAATAAAAACCCCGAGTTATAGAGATTTCGAATTTTACAGTCACGGGGAGCGGTGACAAAACCAAGTCTGCCCCACTCCTGATAAAAATCCGATAAATATGACTGATCGCTCAAAATCCTCAAATATGACTAACCATGAAAAGTATGACTGGTCACTAAAAATCCGAGCATTAATGATAATATATGAACGGGAGAAAAAAATAATATTTTGTTGTGGAAAATCGTCTTATCTACCAGATCGTTAGATGTTCTATGTATTCGTTCGTGAGAATTTCTCAAAAACCGATTTGACAGATGAAAGTAAATACTAGATGCCTCAAAAGACTGGTATTTTTTGGAGATGATGGTTACAAGGAAGAAAATTCAACTCCGCCCCCACGGGGACTAGATCCCCGGTCCCTCGTATGTCGGACGAGAGCTTTACCAACTAAATTATCAAGACAGCTAGAATATTTCGCCCTTGAAAGATATAGTCGATGAATTTTCTTTAATGTAATCATCAAAAAATAACTAGTGTTTCGAGGAATCTTGTATTAAAAAGAGATGACCATTCTACATGAATGCAAGTTGCCATCTACTGGCGTAATGTCATGATAAAACCTAGGTTTTACAAAGTCGAGTTGCTAAAAGCCTGAAAGACGCTTGTAAACGTATACATTTCGAACTTTTACCAAGGAACTTCGGTAAATGCTGACATTTACCAACTTTCACGAAAATTAGTAAAAATAAGAATTTTCCTACTTTCCTAAACTTAAAAACGTCCCATTCATTGATCACAATATCAGCATTTACCGAAGCTCTTGGTAAAAGTCCGAAATGCATACGGTTACAAGCGTTTTTCTAGCTTTTACCACCTCTACCTGGTAAAAAAAAAAAATTAATAATAATAATATTTACCGGTAAAACTTACCATCTTCGGGCATTTACCGTAACATATACACGCTCCAAGGGAGAAATATCCTATCAGTTACCATAGTTTAGTTCAGTGATTTCCAACGTGGGCGTTAATGCCCCCTGGGAGGCGATGGAATGCTTCAGTGGGGCGGTAGAAGCTACGGGGTATAACATAGGATCCTATGGGTTGGATTGCGTTGGGAGAAAAATATTTCTGAAGAAGGGGGCGATGGGGCAAAAAAGGTTGTGTAACTATGGTTTAGTTGGTAGATCGCTCGTCCGGCATAGGAGAAAGAGGGGTTCGAGTCCTCGTGGGGGCAGACATGAATTTTCTTCCTTGTAATAATCATATCCAGAAATTACCAGTCTTTCAAGAAATCTTGAACTAATGAATGTTTAGATATTTATACATATAAAGGGTGTATAATGTTTCTTACTGGCGAACCGTTAATCCTAGAAGATGAATTCCAATGAGAGAGTGTCTCCAAATAACGTGTAGTACTCAGACACGTCATTCATATTGTGGAGGGGTTTGTATAGCTATTAAAACAAAAATGTTAACTTTTCGTACGGATATCCTGTGCTCAAAAACCTGATCACTAAAGTTGTTGTTCTGTCACCCCTGACGCCAAAAAAGAAAGTTACAAGTTTCTATGTTCAATATTCACAGAGATATTTGAATTCGGAGAACCTGATTAAAGTTAGGAAAAACAGCATCAAGTGAGGAAAAAAACGATTTTTTTTCCCAAAATGCCTCCAATTTTTCGGATTCAAACATCTCAGTAAATATTCCACTTAGGCCGGTATTACACTATAAAAGTTTGATAAAATCCCTTTTATAAAACTTGAAAAATCTAACCAATAAGGTTATTTGTTACATTCTAGAAAATGTAACCGTTGACCTTATTGGTTGCATTTTTCAAGTTTTATAATAGAACTTTTATCGAACTTTTATAGTGTAATACCGGCCTAAGAAACATGTCACTTTTTTTTCGGTTTCGATCAGGACGGTTGGGGCAACAACTTTGTGAGTCTTTAACACAGTGTTACCGTATGAAAAGTTAGCATTTTTATTTTAATAATTATAAACCGCTTCCAACATGAATACCATATCTGTGTGTGAGTACGTTATTTGGATATTTTTTCAAATGGGAAGTATATACATATACATACATATATATATATATATATATATATATATATATATATATATATTCCCATAAGATCAATGGTTCACCAGTAAAATGCCATTCGTACTGAATCGTACTACTGATTTCGTACTACAATCCATGTACCCTGTATATATATTTATATGTATGCAAAATCATACACATTTTTTTTTTTTTAAATTCGAACACGTATTTCGTACGGGTTATGTTTGTCGGTGTTTACAATTCCATCAGTTTTATCAAATTTTAAACTATTTACAAACTTATGGGTCTACTAGAAATTTTTCGTTGGCTTGAGGAAACTTTGGAACAGTTCCCAAATCTTATCATCCTGCTGCCATATGCGAACAATTTCAGCGTTTATTGGAAATTGAAATTTCAAACATCAGAGAGACACTATTACAAGTTCTCATTTTCATGAGAATAATACAGATAATAGGGAATGTCTTCCCTTTATTATTATGTATGCATATATTGCTGGCTATATCAGTGATTTGTTTTCTGATTTAAGCGGAAATTTTAAGGTTTTGCGTATCCATCGGCTCGTGAGAAAACAGATTATTACTGCAATAACTTGATATGTACTCAATTGAATAGAGGTTTGATTGATGTTTGTAAATTACCCAGTCCTAGTGAAGTCTCTAGTTTCAGTATGGAAAATATTTTGATTACATTTAGAAAAGAACAAAAAACAAGAAGAAAAATTGATTAGAGACAGTAAAATTAAAGAAAATTAATAGAAATGATTTTTGCATACTGTAGCAAAATGGCAAATTTATATATTTTTCCTATGGTACTGTGCTATACGTTGATTACACCGAAAGGGAATGCCTGGGGAAAAAGTTAAAGTAGAACTTATGTGTGGATTAAAAATAATTTTTGATAGTAAAACATAAACTAAAAGTACACATACAAAAATATAAATACAGTAGAACTGACTTAATTCAAACTCTTTTTCTTCCACCTAAATTAATGGTAAAATTACTTGTTTAATTCGATTCTTTTTCGAATGCTTCAGGTAATTTGAACAATTGAAGTAAATTTCCAACTAACTAAATTTATAATTAATGAAAATTGATGGTAATAATTATAATTTTGGGAAACCCCATGTGACAAAAAAAAATTAAGGAAAAAAATATTTCTGTTGATGGTCAAGGGAAAAAAAAAAATTCAGATAGAAAATCGGAATGAAATTTGAGAATTTCATGTTTAAAAACTCTAAAAAATCAAATATCATTGTAAAAAAATTAAAAAAAAACACTATGATACTCATTAGACCTTTTAGTTCCTAAAAATATTCATTTCATGAGAACATTTATGTGGAAAATATCTGAAAAAAATATTAAACAAAGCATCGCACAAACGCAACGTTATTCGAAAATTGGGATAAAAAGAAAACCTCGTGAAAATATTGATGATTGCAACGTCTCATATGTATTATACACAGACGTACTGTTCCGAGACAATTCGGTGTTAGCGAAGGATCGATCCCCTTCGAAGGATCCGCACCTGTCCCAGCGACCGACATTTTTATATATATATTTGTGCAATAAATTTCGCTTTGACTAAATTCAATTCGAAGGTTTTTAACAACTGGCTGTTGCGAATATATATTTCGGAAAGAGAGAAAATTCAAACTTTTGAAGTTTGAGAGGACGTGGGTTCGCGCCAGTTGAATTTCTCTCTTTCCGAAATATATCTTCGCAACAGCCAGTTGTTAAAAACCTTAGTATGGTAGCGGAGAGTGACGTCATCCTTGTATAAGTCGCCATCTGGTGGCAACGTCAGCAAGTTGTGAGCTTGACCTGAGTCTGGTCGGCCGTCCATGTACGGTCCCTTTCAGTGTTACGGTCCCTTCCCGGGCGCATCAGATGTTATTGTTTTTAATTTAATAACTATACAACACCTTGCAACATGCATGGCGTAGCAGAAATTCCCGACTTGGTTCCCCTTTTTTCACTTGACATTTCCTTTTGATTTATGAAACTATATTTCATGCAATTTTTGGAAATTTATTTTCCTTTCTATCATAAAAACATGCAACATGCGAACACTTGTCCACCTTTTAACCCATACTTACATAAATCATGAATGAAGACATTAGGAAAAACTATTTAGTATAATGTGAGAAAAGTCAGTATATATCAAAGCAAGTGCATTTTCCTGGTATTTGACGCTGTAACGAACAGCAACGAGATTTTGATTCGACGTGAAGTTCCCGTTAACTTTTTTTCTTCGACACACATCGTCATCAGAACTGACGTCATTCCAACACATATCGGTTGGAAAACAACACATTCCTTTCTGAGAGAGAGAGAGAATTTGGTTTTTTCTCATGCAAAAACTGAATTGTTGAACGAATGTTTGATTTTGTGGATACTGGATCTTGTTTTCGAATATTTCTCATGTTCTTGGGGTATGATGATGCTGATTACTAAGAAGATCAAGGAGATAAAAACCATTCTATTTTTATCTTTTCTACGTCGTTTTGTTTCTTTTATACCTCCAATATAAAGGCTGTTGTTTCTTCCATGATCGATGATGTTGTATTTGTGCTTTTTTTCCCAATAATCATTCTTTTTTTTGTTCCATCCTGAGCTGCTAATCTGTCTTTGATTGTGAGGTTGAGGGTATAACGTTACCCTTCTCTCCAACGATCCCGCGAGAAACGTTGTAACGCTGTAAAAAAAGCATGGTGAAAAATAACGAATGAAAATGGCTTGCGTAAGTATTCTGGGAATCAGCGTTTACGTCAGCGGAAATCAGTGGAGAATCTTGTTAATTATGATTTGTTCATATATATGACTCAAGTCTCACCTAGTTATAACGTCATATACGTGTAACGAGTAGATCTCACTCTCACGGGGATTCGCTAAATAAAGCGATTTCTGACGTGAATCCGTTTTTTAAATCATCTTACGATTCTCAGTGCATTCGCAAAAAAGTTGCATAACTAAATAATGTAAACGCTAATATCTCAGTAAGTATTAATAATCGTGATTCCTTTATTTCTCCGTATTTTTGATGCCTTTGAGAAAGATTTGAGTCCGTTCATAAACGAATTTTAATTCTAAAATTCGATTTTAAATCAGATTAAGTCAGAAAATTTGCCGATTACAGAACAATCGGCAAACACAGCTCAAATGCGATGAGCTGCAATTGTAGAAATTTCTTGCAAAAAAAGCCATAAAATCAAAAGCAAGAGCGACAAAAAATGAATCGTTGTATCCGAGGGCGTTGCGATTTCTTCGACGTTATAAGCAATTATTTGTCAGCGTTCATGAAAATTATTCTGTATGGGAATCAGTCATTTCGTCAAGTATTGACTTTATAGCCAATGCGTCATTACAACAGAGATTGTTATAACCAAGTTTGACTCGAAAAAAGTAAATTACAGTGGATCCCGCTTATAAAGTTTTTCAAAGAACCGCCATGAAGAAACGTTGTAAGCGGAAAAACTCTTTAAAAGGGAAATCTTAATGACTACTTGGAGTTGAGACTCCAAAAATGTGTCGCACCAAGCGGGGAAAACGTTATAGCCGGGATCGACTGTGCACGAAAAAGTATTCAATAAAAAAAGGGTGCGAGCAGGGTACAGACAAATTTTAAGATCCAGGAAGTCGGTAGACAGGGTGTCGTGACTGGCCCCTATCTACGGACTTCCTGGATCTTAAAATTTGCCTGTCTAATAACATAGCCTATATTGGTATTTTTGATAAAAACAAAGAATTCAAATTTAAAGTTAATTTTGTGTCTAATTTAAATTCTAACATCAGTATTAGAATTTTGAAAAATATATTTTTTTGGACAACTTTCAAGAATTAAAAAAAAACCTGTAATAATGCTAAGGATTTTTTAGAAGTATATTCTGAATTTTTAAATATTTCGAGTGGCAACGGTTATCCGTCTTCTTTTATGCGGTTCAAACTTCACCCACGTTTTCCTCATTGTTAATTCAGGCGGCATGTTTTAAAATGTCTAACTCTTGGTATGTTTTCTTCATTCTTCAATTTTATATTCTCACTAGCTATAATACCCGGCGTTGCCCGGGCACAAAAATGGGAAAGAAAACATGCTACGAACTTGTATAACGACAAAAATGAAAGAAAAACATTTTGCAACTTACATAATTACAAAAATAAATAAGGGGACATGTTTCGAACTTGCAGAATTGCCAAAATAGTAGAGGAATGCGGATTTGTATAATTACAAAAATGCGGGAGATAAATCTGGATGATCGATATAGATCATACCCTGTAATCTAAATAATAAGGATATTGGCCAAATGCGCCTAGCTATAATACCCGGCGCTGCCCGGGTTTTCTTTAATGAGGCTTTTTGGATCACGTGATATCTCCCTCTTTCTTTGAGGGTACATGCAAACTGTGTTCACCAATATGGCGACTTCCTGCGCGACTGATGAAATAAATCTAGATTAAAGAAACATAGAAATGAATATTTTTTTTTCCTTTTTTAAGCGGGTGCTAGGTATTTCGACTCCCCCCCCCGAACTTATCCCCCCCAAGTTATCCATCTGCCTATTCCACCTTCCAAAAATGCTTAGTTAAAGCTGTGGAATTTTTGCGATGTGCTTTTTACGGGCCCATAATTAATTTTAAAACAACCTAAACTATATGAATTTATGCAGTTGAATATCAAAAGACAATACGGAGATATTAATTTTCATGGTTGAAAAGATGTAAATATAAAACTTGAAATCAATGTTATTGCATGAATATCCAACTCAAAATTAGGTCCGGCTAATTACTTCATATTTAATTTTCTGGGCTTCGTATGTCTCAATACATATTTCAAAAATCGAGAATTCAATACAATTTTCAAAATTGTTGATGGGGCGGAAAATCCCACCAAATTTCTGCATTTCTACAGTAGAATCGGCAATTTTAACACTGATTACTATGAGGATCACCCTTTTCCTCAACCTCGAAGCGGTGCTGATGATGATTATGACGTCTATTCAAAAAGTCTCCTTACTGATAGTATTGAAAAAAGGCAAACCATTACAAAGGCATAAACTATTATACTTATAGTAACAGGATTAGAAACGTGACAAACCATTGTAAGGGCATATACACGCATGAAACGCATTGCTAGGCAACCACTGTAACCAAAGTAAACGTTCGGAAACTGATTGTTGAGGCCCAAAAACCATTGTTGCCCGATTGTTTTTTGCCCATTTGGGGCACTTGCTCTGCTCTCACAAAATTTTAAAGTAGCCTATCGTTCAAGTCGGTCCCATTTGGTATATATGCAGAATTTGGTGACGATCGATCCAAAATTGTACATGTGTATAGAGAACACACACACACACACACGAGTGAACAGATGGTAATTTTATGCCTATTAGGCTTACCATCATTGGAAAAATTTTAGCAGTTTGGAGCAATGTGGGGTTCCCCCCCTTGAGAATGACCTCCTCATTGATCCATATTTTGTCCAATTTTTCTTCCTTTTTCCCTTTTTTCAATTCCTTCTAATTTTTTCGCCTTATAATATCTAGATTATAATTTCGAGTTATGCGTGTGAAGCACATTTTTTTTTTTGGCGCTATACTCTGACTTTTGAAGTTTTTCCATTGAAATATGGTTTTTATCGGTTGCTCTTTTATATATAGTGGTGGGGGAAAAAGTTCAAAGGCAACAGAAAAATCGCAATACATCTAAAACCTGTGGATATAAAAATCGTCTAGAGTAATAAGCACAAGTAGGACTAAACTATTTTCCCCCACTATGCTAAGAAATTAATATTTATCGTACAGTCGCGATTTGTCATGATCAATATTTGTCGCACGGCAAAAAAAGTGATGTTTTGTATATTCCCATATTACATTTACATACAAGGTGAATCCATAATTCCCCTTTGGGCCCCAGTATGGGTATTGAAATTTTTAGGTGATATGAACATATTTTTTCACTATTTTTTAGAAAATCTTTTGCCCTGCCTAAATATATACCCGATTATCTCCTCCGTATTGAATTAGAGCAACCCCAGGTATCAGTTATAATGGAAAAAGTCTTGATCAAATTTTACTTTCGAATTTTAGACATGAAAAGTAATAGATTCCCGAAAATTTGCAACAACTTTGAACATTTTTGACGAGATTGGATAGAAGTTTTTAAAATTTATCCTCGATCCTGCCGTTTTTAAACATTACATACCCTACGTCCTATAACGGTTGACTTCAGGGTGAACAAAAAGATCTCTTCAGTTTTTAAAAACTTGCTATACCGCAGTGTGCTATTAGATTAACAAAACCATCTTGATATTTGGAAGGTTATCTGATAGTTGGCTCAGAAATACATCTCAATCGCGTATTAATTCAGCTTCGTTTCGGTTTGATATCTATTATAGTCTGAGAGATAAATATTTCATAGTTGAGCCTCGAGAAATATGCAGCTTTTGTAATCTACGTAGAAGTGAATCTGGGGAACATGTATTTTGCGAGTGCCCAACTTACAGAAGTTTTCGGGATAATTACTTTCTCAGGAATGGCATTTCCAATTTCAAACAAGTACTGACGCTGAATAACTCGAAAATCAAACATATTTACTTTTTTTCTTAACTACCGTTTGAGACATTGTCTTCTTTATACCGATCCATCTGAAATATTAAAACCAATTTCGTAGCCCTGAATAACCCTGTCTTATGCAAATGTGGTTTTCTTGGTTTATTATAATTACTATTACTTTTTGCGTAATAATTCGTTGAGGGTTTTTGCTGAAGTGTATGTTGTTGTTTTTCCCCCCGTAATGCTGTCCTATTAAAAAAAATTTTTTGACTTCAAAATTAGCTCTGCCAAATTGAATAAATATTCTGATTCCGCTAATCCACATTTGCCTGATTTTACTGGTGAAACATTCATCTTATAGGCATATACTTTTCAATTATAAAAAATATCAAAATAACCTGTTGACCCAGATACGTTTTTCATGTTAGCAAGGCGTTGTATAGTTAGTTATTAAAGGATAAAACTTAACTGTTTATAAGGACACCGTGTTCTAAAAAACCCAATTAGAAAGGCGTTTCCTCGTCACTTCTGAGGTGGAAAAACAACAGCAACAAAATCATCGTTTTAAGTGCAGTATTCGCTGAGACATTTTAAATTCAAAAATCAAACTAAAGAAAAGTATCAAACAAAAGTAACAAAAGTAAAGTCTGGAAAGAAAAGTATAAATAAGGGAAAGGAGCGTTGTCCGTTAGTTATTTTTAATTCAAATATCTCAGTGAAGAACCTTATCAGAAAAGTGGAATTTTTGTTTTATTGACATTGAGGAGAGACGGAGAAAATGCAATTTAAACTGAGTTTTTGATCTCCGTGTGAAACGGAAACATTAACTTTTCTATCTGAATAATCACACACCTTGCAATAGGGAAGACGTAATTGTGTTCTGTGCGTTATTTGGATACTTTTTCTACCTGAAAGATTATACCTATGTTTCTGGGACCAATGGTTCGCCAGTAAAAATGTGGCGCGTGATAGTAGCTATACACCTTGTATAAGCGATCAATAATGACAGGTTTCGGCAGGCCTATGCGCCTGGCACTTCTCTGCACCTCCTCGACCAAATCTACTATGTCCCATCTGTAGTTATGGTATCCAAAACCTCACCACACAGTAGGTCGTATAACGACTCATAGAGGTGAAAAAAAAATGCAACAGAAAGATCGCTATACATCCAAAACCTGGGGATATATAAAACTTTTAGAGTTATAACTGCAAGTGGGACTAAACTAATATCCCCACTATCTTATTAGTTTACCATTTATCGTACAATCGCGATTTATCGGGATCAATAATAATTGTCGCACGGCAAAAAAAAAGGGATTTGTTTTGCATACTCCATATTACATGCACGGTGAATCCATAATCGCCCCTGCCTCATTTTACTGGTGAACCATTCATGCTATAGGCATATTTTTCTATCATACAAAATATCAAAATAACGTGTAGTACTCAGATACGTCTTTCATGCAGCAAGGGGGTTTGTATAAATATAAAATTTGACTTCTTATTATAAGGACGCCGTGTACAGAAAAACCCAATGAGAAAGGCATTTTCCCGTCTCTTCTTAGGCGGAAAAACAACAGCAACAAAATCATCGTTTTAAGTGCAGCACTCGCTGAGACATTTTGAATTTAAAAAGCAAGCCAAAGTCTGGAAAGAAAAGCTTGAAAGGAGCTTGTCCGTTAGATTTTTTTCAATTCAAATTTCGCACTGACGATTTTAATCAGAAAAGCCGATTTTTTTTGTTTTGTTGGAATTGAGGAGAGACGGAGAAAATGCAATTTTAACTGAGTTTTTGATCTCCGTGTGAAACGGACACATTAATTTTTGTATCTGAATAATTACAACATCTTTTGCAATAGGGAAGACGTAATTGTGTTCTGTGCGGTATTTGGATACTTTTTCTACCTGAAAGATTATACCTATGTTTCTGGGACCAATGGTTCGCCAGTAAAAATGTGGCGCGTGATAGTAGCTATACACCTTGTATAAGTGATCAATAATGATAGGTTTCGTCACCGGGCTAGAGCTCTCTCAATTCCCCCTTCTATGTGGAAGTTAAAGATGTGACTGTGCACCTGCCCAAATCCAGCCCTGTATCGCAAATCAGTAAGGATTTACAATACTCTTATTTTGTGTCCTTTTGACGTATGTAGCCCATGATGCTTAAAAATCTAGTTACAATTTTATATATGTAAACTGGTAGGTGTATATATATTTAGGAGTAACGAAAGGAGTCGAAGTCCCTCAGAAAAATCACTCTGTACTGGAACATACGTTTTTCTGGAGATGGAACTGGGGGAACAGCAACTTGGTATCTTACTTACCAATATCAAAAAATTGAATTATGTGGATCGACAGATTTTAGATCTTTAATTGATGACAGCTTTTTTGGTTTTTGAGTTTTTGCATTTGCTATGAAGATTTTGGTAAATTTTGCTCAAATAACTTATTATTATTACGTGTTTTAATCTTTGAAGCAAGTAAATTCAGAAATTATATTTAGTAAAATTTTTCATTGCATCTATTATTTGGAGTCGGATGCCCGAATCGGCAGAGAAATTTTTTGAAGATTTTTCTCGAGAATCTGGTGCCCATAAGGCTTCCATTCTTTATCCAAATAGGTATGAATTTCTCGTGAAATCACCCTTAATATGCTCTTTCTTTGACCGCTCAGAGTATAGGCTGTGTTTTTTTTCTACTATTTTTTTTATCTCTCGGCAGACCATAATCCACAACCGAGCTCTGCGGCACACTTACATTGAGATCTTGCAAAAGTTAACTTTCATATAAGTATGCAAAATGGTACTAAGGCTACTTAACCGTACATGCACCTAGTAAAAATTCCTATAGCAAATTTTTAACGTTTTGGTGCACGCCTGAATAAGTGTTCTGAGTGTGAAAGTGGCTTTAAATTATAAAAATGAAGTCTGTTGTAACGACGGTTCACAATCTGAGGGAAGATTGTGATTATAACAAGCTTCTCGTTATAGACGATTTTTATTTTTTTTGGACTAGAAATATATAAGATGGGGAGGGGAAACCAGATAAATTTATCTTTCTTTTCTACTCTTATTTTGAACCTCTTTTGCTACTGCACCTTGATGAACCTGCATCTCGTCCATATTCCTCTGCGGAACTCATAATGAACTGGAACATTTCGGAATGTTTCCCACTTGTCACGAACTTAACGTGAAGTTTGTTTCAGCGTTATGCTTGTTATGTGTAGTGCTGCCATCTACCATCAATTTTTCTAACTATGAATGTCGTGTGATGATTGAATAATTGTACCGTTGAAGGCCTGTTGCTCTGCGCTGTGACGCCTTTTTAACAGGGGGATCGGCTCCCATTCGCTTTCATATGTGGTGGGTGCATGCTACAATCAAGTCTCGGTATAACGTCAACACTGGACCCCGAACGAAAATGTCTTCCTTCGTGACGGCGGGTGAATTACAAAGAGTTAAGATCAACATGCTATCCATACAGAGAAAAACATAAATTTCAAAACATACTTTGTTAGCGAAGCGGCATTAAAAAAGTGCTTGTCGTTATAGCGAGCTTTTAGTGAACACAGTCTGTCTAATGAAAACAAGATTTTTCTGTAGCAGAAGAGGAACATTTTGGGGCAGTTTCAGTATCCACACAAAAAGGAAACTATCTCTCCAATCACTCAATTAACGTAATTAAAATTTTAGTGTCTGAATTAAAAAAAAATTGGATTTATGTATAATTCGTGATGTATTTTTTCAAAACATGTGTAATGCTAACCGCACTCATTTACTAAAAAGCATACATTCATTTGCAAATGCATCTTAACTTTTAAGTAAAGGATTTAATGGGTTTTTATTGAATTGGATCGTAGAGGGTTCAATTTTGAGAAAATATAAAATCTTTGCTAAGCTCTCTTCACTGGCTCTGCAACCTTGAGGTGAATTCACGTCAGTGTCTTGGTGGCTGAAAAATTCACTCCATCATTTACTTTATCTTTTCCATATCGAAAAAGTAAAATTCATCCAATAAGTAGCACATACGTGATATTTTAAATTCCCGTTATAAACGATGATTGTCATTTGGCGATAAGACCGCAACTACTACTTAACCGCACATGCACTTCGTTTATATTCCTCTGAAAATTTCTAACGAATCGGTACATGCCGGGCCATGTTGTGCATCCATATACATGGCCCTAACGTATTTATGTTTTCATATTGAGCACGTTTTGTGTCCTTGTTGGTGCTGCCATATATTTCACATATTTTGAGTAAAGATGGCGAATGCTTCAATTTTCATAATATGTAGGTAACATGTTGAAGGTCTGGCTATACTCTGCAGGGACGGGCTCGCTCTTCTCGCCTCGAAATAAGGAAACTGCACGAATTACTCAAGTGTCAAGCATTTTTTCCTCGTATTTTTATATCCGGATAACGCCGGGTATTTCTGCTAGTAATCTATGGAGGATCAGAAACGTAAACGTAAAAACGGAATTTGTTTCCGGTGGGGGGGGGGGGGATACGTTGCACATGTCGCCATCAGTGGGCGTTTCACTTTCAATACCTGTAGTAAACACGTACATTTGTATGACGTCACGCAGCAGTGTTATAAACACCCAAAAGCATTCGCGGAGATTTTGATTCTCAATGCGTTTGCTGCTCACGATGATGATAAGTTTACGAGAGAGATTGCGCTTCCTTGGCCAAATTGTTTTTAAAAAAACAGCAATTCCGCAGTAACTGCTCTACGGAAAGATCAGACTTGGAAGAGTATTCGAAAAGGTCTAATGAATGTTAAAAACCTTCGGAGCATTATAAGGAAATTCGAAACCATAGGATCGTTAGCTGTTCGTCCTGGAAGAGGAAGGAAACCAGTATTCTATAGACGCAGTACAGGAGGTTTCGCTTCAGGTGAAAGAGGACAGAGCTTCAAATTCTCGTGGTACTGGTGTCAGGCGTGTTGCACACACATTGGATAGGCCACGTTCAACTGTCCCTAAGGTAATGCGGAATATCCTCCGATATTATCCGCACAAACTTTCAGTTGTGCAGCAGTTGACATAACATGATTATGAAGCTCGATTCCCGTTCTCATTGCAGTAGCTCGGGTTGACACGATTCAGAATGGGCTTGGAATATCCTCTGGGCAGACGAATAGCATTTTCACTTATATGGTGCAGTGGACACACACAAGTGCCGAATTTGGAAACCAGAAAATACGCGCGAAATATTAGAAGTTCCGTTGCATTCACCAAAAGTGACGGTATGGTGTGGATTTACTCCCTACTTCTACGATTAACTACGTTCTACAGATCCAGAGATAAGTTCGATCACCGGGAAGCAACATGCATTGCTGTAGAAGAAATACATTTTTATGGCTCTGCAAACACGTCACGGTGTCTGCCTTGTGTGCATTATTTATGCAAGACGGACCTAAGGCACATCTCGCACTGTGTGTTAAAAATGTTCACATTTTACAGTAGAAGGTGTCATCCGCCGGCACTTGCCTAATCTGTGGCCTCTCCTAACCCCGGACCTTAATCCATGCAATTTTTGCGTTTTGGGGTATTTGAAACGTCTGGTAAATCGTGACAATCCAAGAACTGTACGTGACTTTTAAGGCAGAATTTGTTGAACATGTCATCTTGCAATTTCACACGGTATCTGAAAATGATGGCCATCATGTGGAATATGTTTTATTGCAGTAACAATATTGTAAAAGTGATTAACAGTTGTTAAAATTATAAACGCTTGCCTAAATGTGTCATTTTTTAATAAAACACCCTCTGATGGTGGAATGGGTGACTAATTTTCCCCCTGAATCAAATTCCTATCACTACGTAAATCCTTCAGAAATTTTGACAATTTTCTGATGACAGATTTCGCCTGTAGGCTACTCTAAAGTAGGTTCTTTTAAATATGGACGCCCGGTGTATAAAACTGATCTTCTGTGTGCGTGTTCTTTATAGAAATCTACAATTTTACCGTCGCCAAATTTTGCATATATACCAAATGGGCCACGACTTGAACGATTGGCTACTTTATAAGTTTACAAGGCATGGGCGAATGCACGAAATGGACAAGAACTTGTCGGGTTACAATGATTTTTCTCCCTCAAAAATCACTTTCGGAATGTTTGCTTTTGTTACCGTGGCTTCCTAGCATTGTGTTCCCGACATGCATACGTGTTTACAATGCTTTGTCACTTCTTAAATGATGCCAGAATTATAGTTCATTCTTTTATAAGGGTTTGTCAATTTTTCAATCTTGCCAGTAATTGAAGATAACTTTGCCAGCACCGAGAATTCTGTTACTAGTAATCTTGTAACAGCAAAGGCATGAGATCAAACTCACATTCTATCGTCAAAATTAAGAATTGAACTAATTTTTTCAAACTTTTTTTCATGTTTCTCCTAATCGTTTAGTTTAAAGATATCCACCATAAAATTGGTTGTTTCTCCTTCAAATGTTGTTTCTCCTTCGGATCGTTCCGTACAAAGATATCCACCATAAAATGCATTAACAGGGAGTTTCATGCACATTTTCTGGACATTGCACATGACTATTGAGACAACAATAAAATTAACCAAAAAAAATGATATTATATTTAATTAAAAACAGAATATTAAAATATTAAATTTATGTTATAGGCAATGAAGTGAACAAATATATTGCTTACTTCTTCTGATTAAAAAAAAAAACCGATGCTCCCAATCGGGAACATTGACCACTAAAGTGATGAGCATTGTGCAGACAAAAACATGAATTCAAGAAACGCTATTCATCTTAACTCTGAGAAAAAAGGACATAAATTAACAGCATTATTACAATGAAGAAGAGAAAGCCAAACATTTTATCCAAGTAATATTTCCACTCGAGGGCCCCCATCAGAACCATCACGAGGTTGCAAATGAAATGGCTGATCGAAATCATCCATACCTCTAGGACGCCGGAAAAAAATTTCAGACGTTTTTTTTGGAATAATATTTACGGGCGCTATGGGTTCTAAGGATTGTGGAACAGTGTTTTTTGTAATGTATATGTGTAGAACATAGGCGCAAATCAAGATTAAAATTCCAACAACCGCACCGAGGATGTATACCCATGTGGTCATTGTCGTGGTATTCGAAACTGTTGTTGATTTTGTAAAATTACCTGATGTATCGCGAGAAGTCGTAGTAATATTTCCCGTTGTCGTCTTCATGGTCGTTGTTGATTCTGTAAAATTACCAGGTGTATCGCGAGAAGTGGTAGTGATACTTCCCGTTGTCGTTTTCATCGTTGTTGTGGATTCTGTAAAATTACCAGGTGTATCGCGAGAAGTGGTAGTGATACTTCCCGTTGTCGTTCTAATCGTTGTTGTTGATTCTGTAAAATTACCAGATGCATCGCGAGAAGTGGTAGTGATACTTCCCGTTGTCGTTTTTATCGTTGTTGTTGATTCTGTAAAATTACCAGGTGTATCGCGAGAAGTGGTAGTGATACTTCCCGTTGTCGTTTTCATCGTTGTTGTGGATTCTGTAAAATTACCAGGTGTATCGCGAGAAGTGGTAGTGATACTTCCCGTTGTCGTTCTAATCGTTGTTGTTGATTCTGTAAAATTACCAGATGCATTGCGAGAAGTGGTAGTGATACTTCCCGTTGTCGTTTTCATCGTTGTTGTCGCTTCAATACACTCACCAGAAACAGCGCATGTCCCTTTCATTCCGCACTTTGTTCCGTAAGGTAGAAACACGTCCATTCCTTTGAAGGCATCCAGAGTTTTCACCGGGACACAAGACAAATTCCCAGGTATGAAACAGCAAAAACGGCAGGCATCGAGGCCAATGCAATTGCATACTGTCAGGTTTTTCGTTTCACATAATGATCTGTCACAAGAACCATAAGAACATTTTCCTGGTCTTGCGAAACATTTTCTGCCTTCCGGTGCAATTTTTTTAAATTGCGTGCATTCCTTCGAAGTACCGTCGCATTCTTGTATGATGCAGCCATCTGGTCCGAAATCACATTCTTTTCCCGCTACCTGAACGGCGCAATTTTCTGTACAACATATATCGTCCTTGCTACTGCAGACTCTATCCATATGCCTTCGGTAGGTGCATTCGCGATCTCCACCGAGACCTCCTTTTGGTGTGCAGCACTTGTCCATCATGTCGCAGGTTTCTGGCGTTCCGCAGTCGCATTCCTCTCCCGCCTCTCTGACAGCGTTACCGCACGTCGGACTAGTGACTAACTTGTTCCTACACTCATTGGTCATTATTTTATCCTTCATTGTAGCAGTTATAGTTCTCACGCTGCATGTGGAAAACCGTCTCAAATCTTCATCATCTGGACCGCTCGGTCCCATTATATAAGATCCAAAAAGTGGTATACATTTTTTTGGTAATTTAGGTTCACTGTCGTGGTAAGCTCCTAGAAGATGACCAATCTCATGCGTAACTGTTCGCGTTGTTGAGCCTAACGATCTCATGCGTCCAGAACCATAACTTTGTCTACTAACGGCAACATTGCTACGCCGACACATAGCTGCTCTAAAAGCATATCCGTTCACATTTCCTTTATATTTCTTGAACGTTATATAATAAGATCCAGCATAATTGTTTCTATGATTCTTTTTAAACTCCTGTATTACTAATCCTATATTACTCTTCTCAGGATTAATTTGTTTTTTTATTGGGTAGTCGCTATCGTTCCTGTTTGTGTAAATAGTTATCTTCACAGGAATTATTCTCACCGTGAACGATCCAAACCTGGTTCTACGAATTATAAAGTCAGCCGTTTTGGCATGAAAGTAAATAAATGCTTCTGCGTCATTTCCTTTGGTTTCAATCATACTTTCGTCCGAGACAAATTCCATTTTGAAGTTCATGGTAGTGTCTGGTTCTACGATATGTGGTGTTGGTGATCGAACGTCGTGGAATGATGGTTCGTCTTCGTTATCGTAATCATATTCATCATCTACGTTATAGTAATTAAAATATTCAGAAATGTCTTGATTTTCTTCATACACGATGGATTTTGAAACTACTGAAGCATCATTGGGAAAATATACGATGGCGGGCTCTACGAAATATACCTCGTAGCCATTGTTCACCATGACGGATCCCTCAAACTGGCCATGTCTGTTCTTGAATCCATGCACGATCGTCGTGGAATTGATGAATTCATAGTATTCGGCACTGAAATTTGTAATCTCTGACTCGTTTGGACCTTTTCCACCGCGTATTTCCACCACGGTTTCATCAAGTTGTGGATCTAAAGATCTGTGAAGCATAACGTCAATGTCGGTATCGAAAGCGCAGAAAGTCAGTTGCATCAAAGCGTCAGGTTTACGGCCGTTTGTCTCTCTATCTGAAATAGCGATGTCTTCGGCATGCTGAGGCACCCCTTTCCTTGGACGAAACGACACGTCCACTATTTGATATCGCAGTGGAGTGCAATCGAAGAATGACAAAAATAAAACTACGATAAGATGTTGTTTTGCTAACATTTCTTCGTTAGATAAACCACTAAAGCAAAAGAATCGCAGACTTTTACCCGAATGTCGGAGAAGAAGCAAAAAATTGCGAAAATGTTTTTCGACTAACGAACAACATATCAATGTTATTAAAGACTTTGAAACGACTGCATCGAAACTTTGGTACTCCGAAATGAGAAATTACAAATGTAGCAGAAGTATATTCAATAAATAATTTCTACGAAATGAACCAATGAAAAACTTTAATTTACAATATTTTCTCCTACATTTTCACGTTGCGGATAGCTGCGAATAAAATTTGTCGTGAAAAAAATATTCCCATATTAAATCAATCATTTCAGCTTAAACTCAACATTATGATCTCAGTTAAGACTTTAGATTTCTTACGCAACAAATACAATTGAAAATGCTATTTGTGCGTTCGTCGATGCAAATTGCAATAAAAACACATTGATAACAGACTTGAATGAATATCAAAAAAACACACATTGCATATCCATTGTTTTTTTCGGAAGAAATTGACTTTTGTTACGGCCCCTGAAGTATATTTTTGCAAAATTGTGTTGGAAAATGATTTCATTAAATTGCAAATCAAATGCAAACAAGTTTTTGGTCATTCGATTAGTTTGTTCTTCTAAAAAAAAGCTAATGCATTGAAGTATTAAATGCAAATAAGGAGAAGACTTTTATATGCGATTTTCTGATCATTTGATTATGTTGGACGCACCGCGGTCATTTTCCGTGCACGAGGGATAATTAGACCTGGACCTACTTTCAAAATGCCGAAAATGTTTGTATATTAATTTTCTAATAGCCCATATTCTTAACCATCCGCGTGCTTATCTGCTGTTGTGTGCGAAGTTAGCGCTGCCATCTGTGCTTCAAATTTATTGCGAGGGAAGTTTGATGCTTTGATATTTTTACAGTTGCAACCAGGGGAAATTAGGGGGTTGTGGTAACCTTAGCACTGGATCAGGACGGGCTAAATGTTTGTTTTTTGTCCGTTCAAAATTACGAGGAAGAGTGCCAAAATGGCTTGACCTGGGGTAACAGTGTCAATTTTTGTTTTCGGTCGCGGCCGTGGTTATAGGAACTGTTGTGAGACTTTTCAATAGGGAGATCGAGTAACATGTGACTGAAGCCAGAAAACGGCAGAAAACACACTTCAACCAACTATCAGTGCGTCACCAGTGGGATTCGAACCCGGTCATCGTGATGCGAATCTTTAACGAATGATCGCACAGCGGCTAACATCGGCGTTGAAAGTATTCCACAGTCTTGGAAAAAATTCTATAACTCACTGAAAATAAAGTTTAGGCAGTGCTAGAATTGAAGAAGGAACAAGGGATGGAGGGGCAACTACCAAATTTGGAGGAGTGGCATATTTAGGAGGAGGGAGAGGATCGGAGAAAAAAATTAACCTGAAAGCGCAAAAAAACAAAAATAAAAACCCCGAGTTATAGAGATTTCGAATTTTACAGTCACGGGGAGCGGTGACAAAACCAAGTCTGCCCCACTCCTGATAAAAATCCGATAAATATGACTGATCGCTCAAAATCCTCAAATATGACTAACCATGAAAAGTATGACTGGTCACTAAAAATCCGAGCATTAATGATAATATATGAACGGGAGAAAAAAATAATATTTTGTTGTGGAAAATCGTCTTATCTACCAGATCGTTAGATGTTCTATGTATTCGTTCGTGAGAATTTCTCAAAAACCGATTTGACAGATGAAAGTAAATACTAGATGCCTCAAAAGACTGGTATTTTTTGGAGATGATGGTTACAAGGAAGAAAATTCAACTCCGCCCCCACGGGGACTAGATCCCCGGTCCCTCGTATGTCGGACGAGAGCTTTACCAACTAAATTATCAAGACAGCTAGAATATTTCGCCCTTGAAAGATATAGTCGATGAATTTTCTTTAATGTAATCATCAAAAAATAACTAGTGTTTCGAGGAATCTTGTATTAAAAAGAGATGACCATTCTACATGAATGCAAGTTGCCATCTACTGGCGTAATGTCATGATAAAACCTAGGTTTTACAAAGTCGAGTTGCTAAAAGCCTGAAAGACGCTTGTAAACGTATACATTTCGAACTTTTACCAAGGAACTTCGGTAAATGCTGACATTTACCAACTTTCACGAAAATTAGTAAAAATAAGAATTTTCCTACTTTCCTAAACTTAAAAACGTCCCATTCATTGATCACAATATCAGCATTTACCGAAGCTCTTGGTAAAAGTCCGAAATGCATACGGTTACAAGCGTTTTTCTAGCTTTTACCACCTCTACCTGGTAAAAAAAAAAATTAATAATAATAATATTTACCGGTAAAACTTACCATCTTCGGGCATTTACCGTAACATATACACGCTCCAAGGGAGAAATATCCTATCAGTTACCATAGTTTAGTTCAGTGATTTCCAACGTGGGCGTTAATGCCCCCTGGGAGGCGATGGAATGCTTCAGTGGGGCGGTAGAAGCTACGGGGTATAACATAGGATCCTATGGGTTGGATTGCGTTGGGAGAAAAATATTTCTGAAGAAGGGGGCGATGGGGCAAAAAAGGTTGTGTAACTATGGTTTAGTTGGTAGATCGCTCGTCCGGCATAGGAGAAAGAGGGGTTCGAGTCCTCGTGGGGGCAGACATGAATTTTCTTCCTTGTAATAATCATATCCAGAAATTACCAGTCTTTCAAGAAATCTTGAACTAATGAATGTTTAGATATTTATACATATAAAGGGTGTATAATGTTTCTTACTGGCGAACCGTTAATCCTAGAAGATGAATTCCAATGAGAGAGTGTCTCCAAATAACGTGTAGTACTCAGACACGTCATTCATATTGTGGAGGGGTTTGTATAGCTATTAAAACAAAAATGTTAACTTTTCGTACGGATATCCTGTGCTCAAAAACCTGATCACTAAAGTTGTTGTTCTGTCACCCCTGACGCCAAAAAAGAAAGTTACAAGTTTCTATGTTCAATATTCACAGAGATATTTGAATTCGGAGAACCTGATTAAAGTTAGGAAAAACAGCATCAAGTGAGGAAAAAAACGATTTTTTTTCCCAAAATGCCTCCAATTTTTCGGATTCAAACATCTCAGTAAATATTCCACTTAGGCCGGTATTACACTATAAAAGTTTGATAAAATCCCTTTTATAAAACTTGAAAAATCTAACCAATAAGGTTATTTGTTACATTCTAGAAAATGTAACCGTTGACCTTATTGGTTGCATTTTTCAAGTTTTATAATAGAACTTTTATCGAACTTTTATAGTGTAATACCGGCCTAAGAAACATGTCACTTTTTTTTCGGTTTCGATCAGGACGGTTGGGGCAACAACTTTGTGAGTCTTTAACACAGTGTTACCGTATGAAAAGTTAGCATTTTTATTTTAATAATTATAAACCGCTTCCAACATGAATACCATATCTGTGTGTGAGTACGTTATTTGGATATTTTTTCAAATGGGAAGTATATACATATACATACATATATATATATATATATATATATATATATATATATATATATTCCCATAAGATCAATGGTTCACCAGTAAAATGCCATTCGTACTGAATCGTACTACTGATTTCGTACTACAATCCATGTACCCTGTATATATATTTATATGTATGCAAAATCATACACATTTTTTTTTTTTTAAATTCGAACACGTATTTCGTACGGGTTATGTTTGTCGGTGTTTACAATTCCATCAGTTTTATCAAATTTTAAACTATTTACAAACTTATGGGTCTACTAGAAATTTTTCGTTGGCTTGAGGAAACTTTGGAACAGTTCCCAAATCTTATCATCCTGCTGCCATATGCGAACAATTTCAGCGTTTATTGGAAATTGAAATTTCAAACATCAGAGAGACACTATTACAAGTTCTCATTTTCATGAGAATAATACAGATAATAGGGAATGTCTTCCCTTTATTATTATGTATGCATATATTGCTGGCTATATCAGTGATTTGTTTTCTGATTTAAGCGGAAATTTTAAGGTTTTGCGTATCCATCGGCTCGTGAGAAAACAGATTATTACTGCAATAACTTGATATGTACTCAATTGAATAGAGGTTTGATTGATGTTTGTAAATTACCCAGTCCTAGTGAAGTCTCTAGTTTCAGTATGGAAAATATTTTGATTACATTTAGAAAAGAACAAAAAACAAGAAGAAAAATTGATTAGAGACAGTAAAATTAAAGAAAATTAATAGAAATGATTTTTGCATACTGTAGCAAAATGGCAAATTTATATATTTTTCCTATGGTACTGTGCTATACGTTGATTACACCGAAAGGGAATGCCTGGGGAAAAAGTTAAAGTAGAACTTATGTGTGGATTAAAAATAATTTTTGATAGTAAAACATAAACTAAAAGTACACATACAAAAATATAAATACAGTAGAACTGACTTAATTCAAACTCTTTTTCTTCCACCTAAATTAATGGTAAAATTACTTGTTTAATTCGATTCTTTTTCGAATGCTTCAGGTAATTTGAACAATTGAAGTAAATTTCCAACTAACTAAATTTATAATTAATGAAAATTGATGGTAATAATTATAATTTTGGGAAACCCCATGTGACAAAAAAAAATTAAGGAAAAAAATATTTCTGTTGATGGTCAAGGGAAAAAAAAAAATTCAGATAGAAAATCGGAATGAAATTTGAGAATTTCATGTTTAAAAACTCTAAAAAATCAAATATCATTGTAAAAAAATTAAAAAAAAACACTATGATACTCATTAGACCTTTTAGTTCCTAAAAATATTCATTTCATGAGAACATTTATGTGGAAAATATCTGAAAAAAATATTAAACAAAGCATCGCACAAACGCAACGTTATTCGAAAATTGGGATAAAAAGAAAACCTCGTGAAAATATTGATGATTGCAACGTCTCATATGTATTATACACAGACGTACTGTTCCGAGACAATTCGGTGTTAGCGAAGGATCGATCCCCTTCGAAGGATCCGCACCTGTCCCAGCGACCGACATTTTTATATATATATTTGTGCAATAAATTTCGCTTTGACTAAATTCAATTCGAAGGTTTTTAACAACTGGCTGTTGCGAATATATATTTCGGAAAGAGAGAAAATTCAAACTTTTGAAGTTTGAGAGGACGTGGGTTCGCGCCAGTTGAATTTCTCTCTTTCCGAAATATATCTTCGCAACAGCCAGTTGTTAAAAACCTTAGTATGGTAGCGGAGAGTGACGTCATCCTTGTATAAGTCGCCATCTGGTGGCAACGTCAGCAAGTTGTGAGCTTGACCTGAGTCTGGTCGGCCGTCCATGTACGGTCCCTTTCAGTGTTACGGTCCCTTCCCGGGCGCATCAGATGTTATTGTTTTTAATTTAATAACTATACAACACCTTGCAACATGCATGGCGTAGCAGAAATTCCCGACTTGGTTCCCCTTTTTTCACTTGACATTTCCTTTTGATTTATGAAACTATATTTCATGCAATTTTTGGAAATTTATTTTCCTTTCTATCATAAAAACATGCAACATGCGAACACTTGTCCACCTTTTAACCCATACTTACATAAATCATGAATGAAGACATTAGGAAAAACTATTTAGTATAATGTGAGAAAAGTCAGTATATATCAAAGCAAGTGCATTTTCCTGGTATTTGACGCTGTAACGAACAGCAACGAGATTTTGATTCGACGTGAAGTTCCCGTTAACTTTTTTTCTTCGACACACATCGTCATCAGAACTGACGTCATTCCAACACATATCGGTTGGAAAACAACACATTCCTTTCTGAGAGAGAGAGAGAATTTGGTTTTTTCTCATGCAAAAACTGAATTGTTGAACGAATGTTTGATTTTGTGGATACTGGATCTTGTTTTCGAATATTTCTCATGTTCTTGGGGTATGATGATGCTGATTACTAAGAAGATCAAGGAGATAAAAACCATTCTATTTTTATCTTTTCTACGTCGTTTTGTTTCTTTTATACCTCCAATATAAAGGCTGTTGTTTCTTCCATGATCGATGATGTTGTATTTGTGCTTTTTTTCCCAATAATCATTCTTTTTTTTGTTCCATCCTGAGCTGCTAATCTGTCTTTGATTGTGAGGTTGAGGGTATAACGTTACCCTTCTCTCCAACGATCCCGCGAGAAACGTTGTAACGCTGTAAAAAAAGCATGGTGAAAAATAACGAATGAAAATGGCTTGCGTAAGTATTCTGGGAATCAGCGTTTACGTCAGCGGAAATCAGTGGAGAATCTTGTTAATTATGATTTGTTCATATATATGACTCAAGTCTCACCTAGTTATAACGTCATATACGTGTAACGAGTAGATCTCACTCTCACGGGGATTCGCTAAATAAAGCGATTTCTGACGTGAATCCGTTTTTTAAATCATCTTACGATTCTCAGTGCATTCGCAAAAAAGTTGCATAACTAAATAATGTAAACGCTAATATCTCAGTAAGTATTAATAATCGTGATTCCTTTATTTCTCCGTATTTTTGATGCCTTTGAGAAAGATTTGAGTCCGTTCATAAACGAATTTTAATTCTAAAATTCGATTTTAAATCAGATTAAGTCAGAAAATTTGCCGATTACAGAACAATCGGCAAACACAGCTCAAATGCGATGAGCTGCAATTGTAGAAATTTCTTGCAAAAAAAGCCATAAAATCAAAAGCAAGAGCGACAAAAAATGAATCGTTGTATCCGAGGGCGTTGCGATTTCTTCGACGTTATAAGCAATTATTTGTCAGCGTTCATGAAAATTATTCTGTATGGGAATCAGTCATTTCGTCAAGTATTGACTTTATAGCCAATGCGTCATTACAACAGAGATTGTTATAACCAAGTTTGACTCGAAAAAAGTAAATTACAGTGGATCCCGCTTATAAAGTTTTTCAAAGAACCGCCATGAAGAAACGTTGTAAGCGGAAAAACTCTTTAAAAGGGAAATCTTAATGACTACTTGGAGTTGAGACTCCAAAAATGTGTCGCACCAAGCGGGGAAAACGTTATAGCCGGGATCGACTGTGCACGAAAAAGTATTCAATAAAAAAAGGGTGCGAGCAGGGTACAGACAAATTTTAAGATCCAGGAAGTCGGTAGACAGGGTGTCGTGACTGGCCCCTATCTACGGACTTCCTGGATCTTAAAATTTGCCTGTCTAATAACATAGCCTATATTGGTATTTTTGATAAAAACAAAGAATTCAAATTTAAAGTTAATTTTGTGTCTAATTTAAATTCTAACATCAGTATTAGAATTTTGAAAAATATATTTTTTTGGACAACTTTCAAGAATTAAAAAAAAACCTGTAATAATGCTAAGGATTTTTTAGAAGTATATTCTGAATTTTTAAATATTTCGAGTGGCAACGGTTATCCGTCTTCTTTTATGCGGTTCAAACTTCACCCACGTTTTCCTCATTGTTAATTCAGGCGGCATGTTTTAAAATGTCTAACTCTTGGTATGTTTTCTTCATTCTTCAATTTTATATTCTCACTAGCTATAATACCCGGCGTTGCCCGGGCACAAAAATGGGAAAGAAAACATGCTACGAACTTGTATAACGACAAAAATGAAAGAAAAACATTTTGCAACTTACATAATTACAAAAATAAATAAGGGGACATGTTTCGAACTTGCAGAATTGCCAAAATAGTAGAGGAATGCGGATTTGTATAATTACAAAAATGCGGGAGATAAATCTGGATGATCGATATAGATCATACCCTGTAATCTAAATAATAAGGATATTGGCCAAATGCGCCTAGCTATAATACCCGGCGCTGCCCGGGTTTTCTTTAATGAGGCTTTTTGGATCACGTGATATCTCCCTCTTTCTTTGAGGGTACATGCAAACTGTGTTCACCAATATGGCGACTTCCTGCGCGACTGATGAAATAAATCTAGATTAAAGAAACATAGAAATGAATATTTTTTTTTCCTTTTTTAAGCGGGTGCTAGGTATTTCGACTCCCCCCCCCGAACTTATCCCCCCCAAGTTATCCATCTGCCTATTCCACCTTCCAAAAATGCTTAGTTAAAGCTGTGGAATTTTTGCGATGTGCTTTTTACGGGCCCATAATTAATTTTAAAACAACCTAAACTATATGAATTTATGCAGTTGAATATCAAAAGACAATACGGAGATATTAATTTTCATGGTTGAAAAGATGTAAATATAAAACTTGAAATCAATGTTATTGCATGAATATCCAACTCAAAATTAGGTCCGGCTAATTACTTCATATTTAATTTTCTGGGCTTCGTATGTCTCAATACATATTTCAAAAATCGAGAATTCAATACAATTTTCAAAATTGTTGATGGGGCGGAAAATCCCACCAAATTTCTGCATTTCTACAGTAGAATCGGCAATTTTAACACTGATTACTATGAGGATCACCCTTTTCCTCAACCTCGAAGCGGTGCTGATGATGATTATGACGTCTATTCAAAAAGTCTCCTTACTGATAGTATTGAAAAAAGGCAAACCATTACAAAGGCATAAACTATTATACTTATAGTAACAGGATTAGAAACGTGACAAACCATTGTAAGGGCATATACACGCATGAAACGCATTGCTAGGCAACCACTGTAACCAAAGTAAACGTTCGGAAACTGATTGTTGAGGCCCAAAAACCATTGTTGCCCGATTGTTTTTTGCCCATTTGGGGCACTTGCTCTGCTCTCACAAAATTTTAAAGTAGCCTATCGTTCAAGTCGGTCCCATTTGGTATATATGCAGAATTTGGTGACGATCGATCCAAAATTGTACATGTGTATAGAGAACACACACACACACACACGAGTGAACAGATGGTAATTTTATGCCTATTAGGCTTACCATCATTGGAAAAATTTTAGCAGTTTGGAGCAATGTGGGGTTCCCCCCCTTGAGAATGACCTCCTCATTGATCCATATTTTGTCCAATTTTTCTTCCTTTTTCCCTTTTTTCAATTCCTTCTAATTTTTTCGCCTTATAATATCTAGATTATAATTTCGAGTTATGCGTGTGAAGCACATTTTTTTTTTTGGCGCTATACTCTGACTTTTGAAGTTTTTCCATTGAAATATGGTTTTTATCGGTTGCTCTTTTATATATAGTGGTGGGGGAAAAAGTTCAAAGGCAACAGAAAAATCGCAATACATCTAAAACCTGTGGATATAAAAATCGTCTAGAGTAATAAGCACAAGTAGGACTAAACTATTTTCCCCCACTATGCTAAGAAATTAATATTTATCGTACAGTCGCGATTTGTCATGATCAATATTTGTCGCACGGCAAAAAAAGTGATGTTTTGTATATTCCCATATTACATTTACATACAAGGTGAATCCATAATTCCCCTTTGGGCCCCAGTATGGGTATTGAAATTTTTAGGTGATATGAACATATTTTTTCACTATTTTTTAGAAAATCTTTTGCCCTGCCTAAATATATACCCGATTATCTCCTCCGTATTGAATTAGAGCAACCCCAGGTATCAGTTATAATGGAAAAAGTCTTGATCAAATTTTACTTTCGAATTTTAGACATGAAAAGTAATAGATTCCCGAAAATTTGCAACAACTTTGAACATTTTTGACGAGATTGGATAGAAGTTTTTAAAATTTATCCTCGATCCTGCCGTTTTTAAACATTACATACCCTACGTCCTATAACGGTTGACTTCAGGGTGAACAAAAAGATCTCTTCAGTTTTTAAAAACTTGCTATACCGCAGTGTGCTATTAGATTAACAAAACCATCTTGATATTTGGAAGGTTATCTGATAGTTGGCTCAGAAATACATCTCAATCGCGTATTAATTCAGCTTCGTTTCGGTTTGATATCTATTATAGTCTGAGAGATAAATATTTCATAGTTGAGCCTCGAGAAATATGCAGCTTTTGTAATCTACGTAGAAGTGAATCTGGGGAACATGTATTTTGCGAGTGCCCAACTTACAGAAGTTTTCGGGATAATTACTTTCTCAGGAATGGCATTTCCAATTTCAAACAAGTACTGACGCTGAATAACTCGAAAATCAAACATATTTACTTTTTTTCTTAACTACCGTTTGAGACATTGTCTTCTTTATACCGATCCATCTGAAATATTAAAACCAATTTCGTAGCCCTGAATAACCCTGTCTTATGCAAATGTGGTTTTCTTGGTTTATTATAATTACTATTACTTTTTGCGTAATAATTCGTTGAGGGTTTTTGCTGAAGTGTATGTTGTTGTTTTTCCCCCCGTAATGCTGTCCTATTAAAAAAAATTTTTTGACTTCAAAATTAGCTCTGCCAAATTGAATAAATATTCTGATTCCGCTAATCCACATTTGCCTGATTTTACTGGTGAAACATTCATCTTATAGGCATATACTTTTCAATTATAAAAAATATCAAAATAACCTGTTGACCCAGATACGTTTTTCATGTTAGCAAGGCGTTGTATAGTTAGTTATTAAAGGATAAAACTTAACTGTTTATAAGGACACCGTGTTCTAAAAAACCCAATTAGAAAGGCGTTTCCTCGTCACTTCTGAGGTGGAAAAACAACAGCAACAAAATCATCGTTTTAAGTGCAGTATTCGCTGAGACATTTTAAATTCAAAAATCAAACTAAAGAAAAGTATCAAACAAAAGTAACAAAAGTAAAGTCTGGAAAGAAAAGTATAAATAAGGGAAAGGAGCGTTGTCCGTTAGTTATTTTTAATTCAAATATCTCAGTGAAGAACCTTATCAGAAAAGTGGAATTTTTGTTTTATTGACATTGAGGAGAGACGGAGAAAATGCAATTTAAACTGAGTTTTTGATCTCCGTGTGAAACGGAAACATTAACTTTTCTATCTGAATAATCACACACCTTGCAATAGGGAAGACGTAATTGTGTTCTGTGCGTTATTTGGATACTTTTTCTACCTGAAAGATTATACCTATGTTTCTGGGACCAATGGTTCGCCAGTAAAAATGTGGCGCGTGATAGTAGCTATACACCTTGTATAAGCGATCAATAATGACAGGTTTCGGCAGGCCTATGCGCCTGGCACTTCTCTGCACCTCCTCGACCAAATCTACTATGTCCCATCTGTAGTTATGGTATCCAAAACCTCACCACACAGTAGGTCGTATAACGACTCATAGAGGTGAAAAAAAAATGCAACAGAAAGATCGCTATACATCCAAAACCTGGGGATATATAAAACTTTTAGAGTTATAACTGCAAGTGGGACTAAACTAATATCCCCACTATCTTATTAGTTTACCATTTATCGTACAATCGCGATTTATCGGGATCAATAATAATTGTCGCACGGCAAAAAAAAAGAGATTTGTTTTGCATACTCCATATTACATGCACGGTGAATCCATAATCGCCCCTGCCTCATTTTACTGGTGAACCATTCATGCTATAGGCATATTTTTCTATCATACAAAATATCAAAATAACGTGTAGTACTCAGATACGTCTTTCATGCAGCAAGGGGGTTTGTATAAATATAAAATTTGACTTCTTATTATAAGGACGCCGTGTACAGAAAAACCCAATGAGAAAGGCATTTTCCCGTCTCTTCTTAGGCGGAAAAACAACAGCAACAAAATCATCGTTTTAAGTGCAGCACTCGCTGAGACATTTTGAATTTAAAAAGC
The DNA here is from genome assembly GCF_987345545.1 of Pholcus phalangioides. Lineage (NCBI taxonomy): Eukaryota > Metazoa > Arthropoda > Arachnida > Araneae > Pholcidae > Pholcus > Pholcus phalangioides. The sequence continues at coordinate 4,043,595 of NW_028301599.1, read as the reverse complement.
AAGCCAAAGTCTGGAAAGAAAAGCTTGAAAGGAGCTTGTCCGTTAGATTTTTTTCAATTCAAATTTCGCACTGACGATTTTAATCAGAAAAGCGGATTTTTTTGTTTTGTTGGCATTGAGGAGAGACGGAGAAAATGCAATTTTAACTGAGTTTTTGATCTCCGTGTAAAACGGAAACATTAATTTTTGTATCTGAATAATTACAACATCTTTTACAATAGGGAAGACGTAATTGTGTTCTGTGCGTTATTTGGATACTTTTTCTACCTGAAAGATTATACCTATGTTTCTGGGACCAATGGTTCGCCAGTAAAAATGTGGCGCGTGATAGTAGCTATACACCTTGTATAAGTGATCAATAATGATAGGTTTCGTCACCGGGCTAGAGCTCTGTCAATTACCCCTTTTATGTGGAAGTTAAAGATGTGACTGTGCACCTGCCCAAATCCAGCCCTGTATCGCAAATCAGTAAGGATTTACAATACTCTTATTTTGTGTCCTTTTGACGTATGTAGCCCATGATGCTTAAAAATCTAGTTATAATTTTATATATGTAAACTGGTAGGTGTATATACACTGCTGGCCACCCAAATTGCAACACCAAGAAAGACAAGAGATATCGCAACAATATTTATTTTGTAGATAACATGTTGGCCAAGCATCAAATGATTAAATTTATAGACTTCTGTGAAGTGTGGTTCCTGCCAAAATCAGTAGCCAGAGTAGCCGCCATTGTTGGAGATCACCGCTGCCACACGCCTCGGCATTGATTCAAAGAGACTTTGGATGTGTTCTTGGGGTACAGCAGACCAAGCAGCTTCCACGCGTTGCCAAAGTTGATCTGGTTTGGCAGCTGGGGATGTAATCTGGGTCAATCGTTGAGCAACCATGGACCACATGTTTTCTATCGGCGAAAGATCCGGAGAGCGATCTGGCCAGGGAAGCAATTCAATCTGGCGATTGACGAAGAACCTTTGGACAATGCGTGCCACGTGTGGTCGCGCATTATCCTGTTGAAATATGGCTGTGGGCAAGCCCTGAAGGTAAGGAAGGACAACTGGCTCCAACACCTCGGAGATGTAGCGCTGGCTTTTTAAAGTACCGGCAATGCGTACTAGAGGAGTGCGAGAGTGATATCCAATACCGCCCCATACCATAATACCCGGTGCAGGACCAGTGTGGCGGTGCATAACGCAGCTGTTCAGCAACCTCTCTCCACGGTGTCACCACAAGAAAAACACAATTGCCGTACTTCAAATCGTCGAAATCTCCAAGCCTTAAATAGCGCTTTGTAGTGGCGCCACAGGCACGCGTGATGTGCGTCTGCGCTGAAATTCTAATAATTTGCATATCTCACCTCCGCTAATGCATTTTGTAAATTTCATATTATTTTCATGCTTCCTTCAGGGTGTTGCATTTACGGTGGCCAGCAGTGTATTCAGGAGTAAGGAAAGGAGTCGAAGTCAATCAGAAAAATCACACTGTACTGGAACATACGTTTTTCTGGAGATGGACCTGGGGGAACAGCAACTTGGTATCTTACTTACCAATATCAAAAAATTGAATTATGTGGATCGACAGATTTTAGATCTTTAATTGATGACAGCTTTTTTTCGTTTTTGAATTTTTGTATTTCTCTGAAGATTTTGGTAAATTTTGCTCAAATAACTTATTATTATTACGTTTTTTAATCTTTCAAGCAAGTAAATTCAGAAATTATATTTAGTAAAATTTTTAGTGCATTTATTATTTGGAGTCGGATGCCCGAATCGGCAGAGAAATTTTTTGAAGATTTTTCTCGAGAATCTGGTGCCCATAAAGCTTCCATTCTTTATCCAAATAGGTATGAATTTCTCGTGAAATCACCCTTAATATGCTCTTTCTTAGACCGCTCAGAGTATAAGGCTGTGTTTTTTTTCTACCATTTTTTTTATCTCTCGGCAGACCATAACCCCCAACCGAGGTTTGCAGCACACTTACATTGAGATCTTGCAAAAGTTAACTTTCATATAATTATGCAAAATGATACTAAGACTACTTAACCGTACATGCACCTAGTAAAAATTCCTATAGCAAATTTTTAACGTTTTGGTGCACGCCTGAATATGTGTTCTGAGTGTGAAAGTGGCTTTAAATTATAAAAATGAAGTCTGTTGTAACGACGGTTCACAATCTGCGGGAAGGTTGTCATTATAAAAAGCTTCTCGTTATAGACGATTTTTATTTTTTTTGGACTAGAAATATATAAGATGGGGAGGGGAAACCAGATAAATGTATCTTTCTTTTCTACTCTTATTTTGAACCTCTTTTGCTACTGCACCTTGATGAACCTGCATCTCGTCCATATTCCTCTGCGGAACTCATAATGAACTGGAACATTTCGGAATGTTTCCCACTTGTCACGAACTTAACGTGAAGTTTGTTTCAGCGTTATGCTTGTTATGTGTAGTGCTGCCATCTACCATCAATTTTTCTAACTACGAATGTCGTGTGATGATTGAATAATTGTACCGTTGAAGGCCTGTTGCTCTGCGCTGTGACGCCTTTTTAACAGGGGGATCGGCTCCCATTCGCTTTCATATGTGGTGGGGGCATGCTACAATCATGTCTCGGTATAACGTCAACACTGGACCCCGAACGAAAATGACTTCCTTCGTGACGGGGGGTGAATTAAAAAGAGGTAAGATCAACATGCTATCCATACAGAGAAAAACATAAATTTCAAAACCTACTATATTAGCGAAGCGGCATTAAAAAAGTGCTTGTCGTTATAGCGAGCTTTTAGTGAACACAGTCTGTCTAATGAAAACAAGATTTTTCTGTAGCAAAAGAGGAACTTTGTAGGGCAGTTTCAGTATCCACACAAAAAGGAAAATATCTCTCCAATCATTCAATTAACGTAATTAAAATTTTTGTTCCTAAATTAAAAAAAACATTGGATTTATGTATAATTGGTGATGTATTGTTTCAATACATGTAATGCTAACCGCACTCATTTACTAAAAAGCATACATTCATTTGCAAATGCATCTTAACTTTTAAGTAAAGGATTTAATGGGTTTTTATTGAATTGGATCGTAGAGGGTTCAATTTTGAGAAAATATAAAATCTTTGCTAAGCTCTCTTCACTGGCTCTGCAACCTTGAGGTGAATTCACGTCAGTGTCTTGGTGGCTGAAAAATTCACTCCATCATTTACTTTATCTTTTCCATATCGAAAAAGTAAAATTCATCCAATAAGTAGCACATACGTGATATTTTAAATTCCCGTTATAAACGATGATTGTCATTTGGCGATAAGACCGCAACTACTACTTAACCACACATGCACTTCGTTTTTATTCCTCTGAAAATTTCTAACGAATCGGTACATGCCGGGCCATGTTGTGTATCCATATACATGGCCCTAACGTATTTATGTTTTCATATTGAGCACGTTTTGTGTCCTTGTTGGTGCTGCCATATATTTCACATATTTTGAGTAAAGATGGCGAATGCTTCAATTTTCATAATATGTAGGTAACATGTTGAAGATCTGGCTATACTCTGCAGGGACCGGCTCGCTCTTCTCGCCTCGAAATAAGAAAACTGCACGAATTACTCAAGTGTCAAGCATTTTTTCCTCGTATTTTTATATCCGGATAACGCCGGGTATTTCTGCTAGTAATCTATGGAGGATCAGAAACGTAAACGTAAAAACGGAATTTGTTTCCGGTGGGGGGGGGGGATACGTTGCACATGTCGCCATCAGTGGGCGTTTCACTTTCAATACCTGTAGTAAATACGTACATTTATATGATGTCACGCAGCAGTGTTATAAACACCCAAAAGCATTCGCGGAGATTTTGATTCTCAATGCGTTTGCTGCTCACGATGATGATAAGTTTACGAGAGAGATTGCGCGTCCTTGGCCAAATTGTTTTTCCAAAACAGCAATTCCGCAGTAACTGCTCTACGGAAAGATCAGACTTGGAAGAACATTCGAAAAGGTCCAATGAATGTTAAAAACCTTCGGAGCACTATAAGGAAATTCGAAACCATAGGATCGTTAGCTGTTCGTCCTGGAAGAGGATGGAAACCAGTATTCTATAGACGCAGTACAGGAGGTTTCGCTTCAGGTGAAAGAGGACAGAGCTTCAAATTCTCGTGGTACTGGTGTCAGGCGTGTTGCACACACATTGGATAGGCCACGTTCAACTGCCCCTAAGGTCATGCGGAATATCCTCCGATATTATCCGCACAAACTTTCAGTTGTGCAGCAGTTGACATAACATGATTATGAAGCTCGATTCCCGTTCTCATTGCAGTAGCTCGGGTTGACACGATTCAAAATGGCCTTGGAATATCCTCTGGGCAGACGAATAGCATTTTCACTTAGATGGTGCAGTGGACACACACAACTGCCGAATTTGGAAACCAGAAAATCCGCGCGAAATATTAGAAGTTCCGTTGCATTCACCAAAAGTGACGGTATGGTGTGGATTTACTCCCTACTTCTACGATTAACTACGTTCTACAGATCCAGAGATATGTTCGATCACCGGGAAGCAACATGCATTGCTGTAGAAGAAATAAATTTTTATGGCTCTGCAAACACGTCACGGTGTCTGCCTTGTGTGCATTATTTATGCAAGACGGACCTCCTCCACACATCGCACTGTGTGTTAAGAATGTTCACATTTTACAGAAGAAGAAGGTGTCATCCGCCGGCACTTGCCTAATCTGTGGCCTCTCCTATCCCCGGACCTTAATCCATGCGACTTTTGCCTTTTGGGGTATTTGAAACGTCTGGTAAATCGTGACAATCCAGGAACTGTGCGTGACTTTTAAGGCAGCATTTGTTGAACATCTCATCTTGCAATTTCACACGGTATCTGAAAAGGATGGCCATCATGAGGAGTATGTTTTATTGCAGTAAGAATATTGTAAAAGTGATTAACAATTGTTAAAAATATAAACGCTTGCCTAATTGTGTCATTTTTTAATAAAACACCCTCTGATGGTGGAATGGGTGACTAATTTTCCCCCTGAATCAAATTCCTATCCTACGTAAATCCTTCAGAAATTTTCACAATTTTCTGATGACAGATTTCGCCTGTAGGCTACTCTAAAGTAGGTTCTTTTAAATATGGACGCCCGGTATATAAAACTGATCTTCTGTGTGAGTGTTCTTTATAGAAATCTACAATTTTACCGTCGCCAAATTTTGCATATATACCGAACGGGCCACGACTTGAACGATTGGCTACTTTAAAAGTTTGCAAGGCATGGGCGAATGCACGAAATGGGCAAGAACCTGTCGGGTAACAATGATTTTTCTCCCTCAAAAATCACTTTCGGAATGTTTGCTTTGGTTACCGTGGCTTCCTAGCATTGTGTTCCCAACATGCATACGTGTTTACAATGGTTTGTCACTTCTTAAATGATGCCAGAATTATAGTTCATTCTTTTATAACGGTTTGTCAATTTTTCAATCTTGCCAGTAATTGAAGATAACTTTGCCAGCACCGAGTATTCTGTTACTAGTAATCTTGTAACAGCAAAGGCATGAGATCAAACTCACATTCTATCGACAAAATTAAGAATTGAACTAATTTTTTCAAACTTTTTTTCATGTTTCTGCTAATCGTTTAGTTTAAAGATATCCACCATAAAATTGGTTGTTTCTCCTTCAAATGTTGTTTCTCCTTCGGATCGTTTCGTACAAAGATATCCATCATAAAATGCATTAACAGGGAGTTTCATGCACATTTTCTGGACATTCCACATGACTATTGAGACAAAATTAAAATTAACAAAAAAATAATAATTTTATTTTTAATTAAAAACAGAATATTAAAATATTAAATTTATGTTATAGGCAATGAAGTGAACAAATATATTGTTTACTTCTTCTGATTAAAAAAAAACCCGATGCTCCCAATCGGGAACATTGGCCACTAAAATGATGAGCATTGTGCAGACAAAAACATGAATTCAAGAAACGCTATTCATCTTAACTTTGAGAAAAGAGAACATGAATTAATAGCATTATTACAATGAAGAAGAAAAAGCCAAACATTTTATCCAAGTAATATTTCCACTCGAGGGCCCCCATCAGAACCATCACGAGGTTGTAAATGAAATGGCTGATCGAAATCATCCATACCTCTAGGACGCCGGAAAAAAATTTCTGACGTTTTTTTTGGAATAATATTTTCGGGCGCTATCGGTTCTAAGGATTGTGGAACAGTGTTTTTTGTAATGCATATGTGTATAACATAGACGCAAATCAAGATCAAAATTCCTACTAATACACCGAGGATGTATAGCCATGTGGTCATTGTCGTGGTATTCGAAAATGTTGTTGATTTTGTAAAATTACCAGATGTATCGCGAGATGTGGTAGTGATAATTTCCGTTGTCGTTTTCATCCTTGTTGTTGATTCTGTAAAATTTTCAGCTGTATCGCGAGAAGTTGTAGTGATACTTCCCGTTGTCGTTTTCATCGTTGTTGTTGATTCTGTAAAACTGTCAAGTGTATTGCGAGAAGTTGTAGTTATACTTCCCGTTGTCGTTTTCATCGTTGTTGTTGATTCTGTAAAACTGTCAAGTGTACTGCCAGAAGTTGTAGTTATACTTCCCGTTGTCGTTTTCATCGTTGTTGTTGATTCTGTAAAACTGTCAAGTGTATTGCCAGAAGTTGTAGTGATACTTCCCGTTGTCGTTTTCATCGTTGTTGTCGCTTCAATACACTCACCAGAAACAGCGCATGTCCCTTTCATTCCGCACTTTGTTCCGTGAGGTAGAAACACATCCTCTCCATTGAAAGCATCCAGAGTTTTCACCGGGACACAAGACAAATTCCCGGGTATGAAACAGCAAAAACGGCAGGCATCGAGTCCAATGCAATTGCATACTGTCAGGTTTTTCGTTTCACATAACGATTTGTCACAAGAACCGTAAGAACATTTTCCTGGTCTTGCGAAACATTTTTTGCCTTCCGGTGCAATTTTTTTAAATTGCGTGCATTCCTTCGAAGTACCGTCGCACTCTTGTATGACGCAGCCATCTGGTCCGAAATCACACTCTTTTCCTGCTACTTGAACCGTGCAATCTTCTGTGCAACATCTATCGTCCTTGCTACTGCAGACTCTATCCATATGTCTTCTGTAAGTGCATTCGCGATCTCCACCGAGACCTCCTTTTGGTGTGCAGCACTGGTCTATTATGTCACAGATTTCTGGCGTTCCGCAGTCGCATTCCTCTCCCGCCTCTCTGACAGCGTTACCGCACGTCGGACTAGTGACTAACTTGTTTCTACACTCATTGGTCTTTATTTTCTTCCTCATTGTAGCAGTTATAGTTCTCACGCTGCATGTAGAAAACCGTCTCAAATCTTCATCATCTGGACCACTCGGTCCCATTATATAAGATCCAAAAAGTGGTATACATTTTTTTGGTAATCTACTGTCAAAGTCGTGGTAAGCTCCTAGAAGATGACCAATCTCATGCGTAACTGTTCGCGTTGTTGAGCCTAACGATCGCATGCGTCCAGAACTATAACTTTGTCTGCTAGCGGCGACATTGTTACCCCGACACATAGCTGCTCTAAAAGCCTCTCCATTCGAACTTCCTTTATATTTCTTGAACGTTATATAATAAGATCCAGCATAATTGTTTCTATGATTCTTTCTAAACTCACGTGTTACTAATGATATATTACTTTTCTCAGGATTAATTTCTTTTTTTATTGGGTAGTCGCTATCGTTCCTGTTTGTGTAAATAGTTATCTTCACGGGAATTATTCTCACCGTGAACAATCCAAACCTGGTTCTACGAATTAAAAAGTCAGCCGTTTTGGCATGGAAGTAAATAAATGCTTCTGCGTCATTTCCTTTGGTTTCAATCATACTTTCGTCCGAAACATATTCCATTTTGAAGTTCATGGTAGTGTCTGGTTCTCCGATATGTTGCGTTGGTGATCGAACGTCGTGGAATAATGGTTCGTCTTCGTTATCGTAATCATATTCATCATCTACGTTATCGTAATCATATTCATCATCTACGTTATGGTCACCAAAATATTCAGAAATGTCTTGATTTTCTTCGTACACGATGGATTTTGAAACTACTGAAGCATCATCGGGAAAATATACGATGGCGGCCTCTACGAAATATACCTCGTAGCCATTCTTCACCATGACGGATCCCTCAAACTGGCCATGTCTGTTCTTGAATCCATGTACGATCGTCGTGGAATTGATGAATTCATAGTATTCGGCAGTGAAATTTCTAATCTCTGACTCGTTTGGACCTTTTCGACCGCGTATTTCCACCACGGTTTCATCAAGTTGTGGATCTAAAGATCTGTGAAGCATAACGTCAATGTCGGTGTCGAAAGCGCTGAAACTCAGCTGCATGAAAGCGTCAGGTTTACGGCCGTTTGTCTCGCTATCTGAAGCAACGATGTCTTCTGCATGCTGAAACACCCCTTTCGTTGGACGAAACGACACATCCACTATTTGATATCGAAGTGGGGTGCAATCGAAGAATGGCAAAAATAAAACTACGATAAGAAGTTGTTTTGCTAACATTTCTTTGTTAGATAAACCGCTAAAGCAAAAAATCGCAGACTTTCTCCCGAATGTCGGAGAAGAAGCAAAAAATAGCGAAAATGTTTTTCGACTAACGAACAACATATATATGTTATTAAAGACTTTGAAACGACTGCACAGAAACTTTGGTACTCCGAAATGCGAAATTACAAATGTAGCAGGAGTATATTCAATAAATAAGTTATACGAAATGAACCAATGGAAAACTTTAATTTACAATATTTTCTCCCACATTTTCACGTTGCGGATAGCCGCGAAGAAAATCTGTCGTGAAGAAAATATTCCCATATTAGTGTTCAATCATTTCAGCTTAAATTCAACATTATGATCTCAGTTAAGACTTTAGAGTTCTTTCGCAACAAATACCATTGAAAATGCTATTAGAGCGTTTGTCGATGCAAATTGCATGAAAATACATTGATCACAGACTCGAATGAATATCAAAAACACACACATTGCATACCCTTTGTTTTGTTCGTAAGCAATTGACTTTTGTTACAACCCCTGAAGTCTATTTTTTCAAAATTGTCATCAAAAATGATTTCATTAAATTGCAAATCAAATGCAAAAATAATTTTGGTCATTCGGTTAGTTTGTTCTAAAAAAAACAACAACAACAACTAATGCATTGCAGTATAAATGTAAATGAGGAGAAGACATCTACGACGATTTTCTAATCATTTCATCATGTTTGTCGCACACGGTCATTTTCTGCATATGAGGGCTAATGAGACCGTGGCATACAATTAATTGTTGATTCCGAACGGCAGGCTTGTTTTTGATACTCATAGAGAGGTTGGTGCGCTAACCCCACGATGGGGGACTCCCTGCGGTAGCAATTTTTGCTGAAGTCAAGTCACCGTTATCGACCTGGAGTACCACGCCCGCGCTTTTCTGAGCTATCAATTTTCGAATTACAAATACAACACCACAACAGGCAACATGCCCAACGAGGTGGCAGAGAAATAGATGCCCATAATAAATATGGATGTCATATATTTCAAAAATACATCAACCCAATTAAAAATGCAATTACAAACAATATATATACATGATGAAATTTTGCAAAATGCCCAAGGAATACTTCAGGTTGTCTTATTCTAAATATGGATAGCTTCTCGATTTAACCCAACATGTTTATCGTATTTCTTTTTAAACGTGTCAATTGTGTTACAATTTACTACCTCCGGGGGTAAGCTGTTCCATTTATTAACAACCCTATTAGGGAAAAATTCCCTGCAACACCATAACCTCGCATTGTCCCTTACCAATCGATACAATATTCCCGAAATAGATGACAGCACTAAAAAATTCATACAGGTCACTAGACAGACGGGATTTGAAATATAGATGGCAGCAGCAGCATACACACAGCACTAGATCAACACCATCTATAGCAGAACGTCTCCACGCGAAGCTCGTAACGTCACTGAATAAAATTCTATATCAATTAAATATAGCAGGGACCGAAGCATGCGCCATCTTTACACTTTTCGTAGCATATCCAATAGCTATAAGTGAGATGACCTTCTTCAGCGACGTGACAAGCTTCGCTCGGAGGCCTCCTGCTATAGATGGTGTTTACTGGATACGAATGAATGCTGTGAGGTTCAGACGCACACAATTCTGATACGACTTATTAACCAAAGATGTTACGCATGGTTAAGAAGAAGGATATATACCAGCATATCATTTAGCCAGTGATCCCATGGTCACGTGGAGACGGCTTTGTCCAGTGCTGTGCGTTGAAGAGATATTCGAAGTGTGTTGGGATTCCGTGGAACAACTTCATAACCATCAAGGGTTCCGCGAGAGCTTTTTCGTTAGAAACCCCGGACATAGAGTTGCATCAGGGATAGTAATACCGTTCGAGTGACATTGGATTACTCTTGCATGCATTTAAAGTATAATTCATACATTGATTTCTTAATTTAGATTACTTTTTGAATACAATTTTGATTTAATCGACCGGCATGAATTTTTTTGCATTTGATTAGCAATTGAGTGAAATAATTTCCAAAGTGTTTTTGTGAAAAATCTTTAACAGGGTAACATTAACATCACGTAACATTAAATGGCAAAACCTCAGGTTAGAAGTGTTTGGTGTCTTCTATTTAGCGAACAGTCATCGATTATAGAATCTTTCAAAGAAAATTTTAGCGAAGGCGAAACTGCTCTTATTGTGAGAAGCGTAAGATCAGAATGTTGCTGGAATTTCTTTCCAACTGTGCTCAGAAGTTTTTCTCCAACTTCCACGACATTTGTTGATCTTTCGTAATCCACCTATATAAGTATTTCTTTTCAACTACTACACGAAGGTTGCAACACCAGCTGAAGCGAAGATGAATTAAGGAAAGATAATTTAAAACTGTTGCAAATTTTGCCCTGTAGTTGAATTTTATTTCTCGATTTCATTTGTGCACCATCCAGCTGTCGAAACTTCGTACGAATAGCGGACGGAGTGCGACATCATCTTCGAATCGGTCGCCGATTTGAACTGCATCGTTCAGAGCACACAAGCTCTTAGGAAAGATGTTCGGTATCTTTTCGATATACTGTATATATATTACGCATAATGCACGAAAATATTCATTGGAATAACAAATACATAATTTCTTCCTATTAAATCTCTATATTTACCGTAATGTTTGATAATAAATTAAAAACACTACATAAAAAGCTATGGTCGGTGAGAAACTGTCATAATTCTTATAGACATTTCTCGCTTAAAACGTTTTCCCGAATGTAACGTTTTTTAGTTGCGGTTTAGTTTTTGAAAAACGTTATAAGCGGGATCGACTGTATTAGAAGATATTTTAAATTATCTGGAACCCATTTTGGGATAGAAAAATAACATAGACCCAGTTACATCAAATTAGACGATAGAGGGGAGGGGGGGGGGTGGGAAATCAAGCACTATACCAGATATGATGATATCACAGGTTATACGCAATAAGAAAAGTGAAGATTCTTGTTATATAGCATGGGAGAGGCCGATACAAAGGCATGTATCGGTAAACATCTCTGACCGGAGTCGCTCTGATTCAATGCGTTCTTTCTATGCGAATATAGAGTTGTTTTAATTTTATTGATATCACCGAGGGTCCAGTATGTCATAAAGATTGCCCCAGTCTTTATTTCGTCTAAATCGGGCGAGTAGAACCGAAGTTAAGAAGACTTCGCCCAGCAGCTGAATCGTTCGAATGCGTGGCAAGATGGCGGTGACCGTATGTTGATAATCACGATTCTCGCACCAAGCAACTCTAGCATGCTGTCTGGTCCACCGATTGTAATTTTCGGGAGAATAGATAAATTTTGTGATTTCGATTTGATTCCAGATTTAATTATATTATTTTAAAATCTTATCTTTTGTATGAAGAGACAATTGTTTAAGAAACAGAGCAATCCTTGGTTAAGCCGGAGTGATAACACAACTCTGCAATGAAATTCAGCCGGTTGCGTCGTGTGCTGAGTGATGGTCAAATAAAAAGGAATGTTGACTCAACGAACGAAAAAAGAGATGATGGGTTCAGGGCTAGAGCGATCTTGATGGAGGCTCTGGATTTATCACTGCAATCTCAATTAAATTTTTCCCCCCAACAGACATCGTTTTCAAAGAAGGACATCAAAAATTCAGCGTCACTGTACAAGACCATACTGAAGAGGAACTTTCTCCGAACCATGGATTTAGCCCAGCCCAGTGCAGAGAAAGAGGAATTCCTTTCCGTATTAAGATCTACAGATTCAAGATCAAAGGGATATCTGATTTTAGATGGTACTGAAGCAGGGAATGAAGTAATGAAGCAACCATCTTCTGTGTCAGGCGCAGAACAAGGGGAAACCGGTAGTGAACAACAAGGTGGACCCTACGCGTATGAGGCTGCTAAGACTATATGGACAATGCTGACAGATACGAAGAAAAACGGTAACGCCAAATCACGTAGTCGAATCCCGATGAGTGAAAGAAAGAAACTACAAGGTCTTCTAACAAGAACAATCGATGACATAAGAGACTTATGGGCGTTAATTAGCATGACACACAAGAGTGTACGAGGGAGGAATCGCTACAGAGTTCCTCTTGATGAACAAGAAATAGTTCTACAACAACTCCAGCTGCTTCTTGAAGAAATAGCGAAGCCATTAGCATTTAAACAACTACCTTCTTGCCAAGCGTTGATTGGCAAAGGCTTGACAAAATGTGATGAAGGACTGTCATCTATAGACTGCCACAAGCACAGCTCACGAGAAGCTTCGCTAATTACAACTTCTACAGTGGATACACAAACTACAACCGACCGAGAGGTAACCGAGGTGCGGAACGAAACAAAGAGAACCTACGTCAACAGGGGATCACAAACGGAAAAAAACGGATATAGCAAAGGTTCAGACATCTAGGAAGAAATTCCAGGCTCCAGTGGATAGACAAAATTCGGTAAATGTCAACATGAGCAAAAAGAATCGGAAGATATGTTTCAACCCAATAGTTTCATCGGGTCGTAAATCTCTATTAGACTTTTCTGATCTACCCACTGACGAAGGAAGTGACGTTGCAGCTGAAGTAGAATCTCGAGTGGAAGATCGATCGCCAAACCTACAGAAAACAGCTACTCAACTTGGAAATCACAAGTGCACCCTCACAACCGGAAATGATGAAAATGAGCGGCTGGATTGGTATGAACGATCCACGATGGGGCAAGCATGCGAAGTCGATGGACAAACGTTAACTGAGAATAATCTTCAGAATAAAAACAATATGGACAACCCTAAAGATGGACAGTCCTCTGAAATCACTAGTTATAACCTATGTGAGGATGAAAACGCAGACTCTGTGATATTGCCGGATGGCCATGCTAATTTAAACATTTCTGCAATAAGATCATCACAAATTTCAAATCTATCATTCTATGAGGAGGACAGTTGGAACGAAGATCAGCAAAAGCAACAAGATGTTTTGCAGTCAGCTCATAGTAACCTGGAAGGTGAAAACTGGAAGGAGGTATGCAGGGAAAGTAAACGGCAGCAATCAACGTTGGAAGACAGCAGTAGTAAAAAAGACAATGATTATATTTTAATAAAACTGACGGATTTTACAACTCTCGACACGTGGCCTCCGTTAACAAAGTCCAGTGACACCTCGATAAGGCTAAAACATAAGGTAGAAAATGACAAGGCAAATTACAATCGTAATGACCAAGAACTGCAAGGTACTCAGCAATCGTGGTCACAGGTGGTAGGTGATAAGCCCTTAAAAAAGAAGAGATATGGTTATAAAGTGATGAGTGGTTCTAACAGACCACAAAATTCCATAAATGAATCTACAAACATCAGTCGAAAGGATGTATGGTACTCTCGAATAGAGAAAAATCGGAGGATAGGAGCAGTAGACAACCACATCGCAGATAAATGGTCACTACAGCCAACACGGATGAACATTGATTGGCATGACGATTACAAGCAGAAAAGTGAACGTCAGCATCAATATGATGGAGGGAAAAACTACAAGCATGTCAGGGTTCTGGCAAAAAGACCATTTGGCGGTAGAAGAAACAACAGAGCAATGTCATCCTTCAATGGATCAAATAAACAATGGTGGTGTAACATACCAGCAGTGCAAGACAATCGCTTCCAGAGGCATAGTGACGGAAGAGCTGGGATTAGATCAGGCTACGAACTCTCAGAGAGAGGAAGATGGTCATCACAGAGTCGTCATACACATGCGAAATGGACTGTTCCCAAGGAAATAGCAAGGGGGGATTATCCCACATGCAAGGGAAGTATAGATATCAACAGGAATCACATACTGGGGACGGCTAGGTGTGATGATGGCGAAGACAGACGCGATAATGCAAGAAAGTCGTCATGCTGTTATTCAAGATTTGGAAGAACACATACCCAGTCATCTAGAGAAATAAAAAAAGCAAAAAATAGGTGCATAGACTGCACTCTGATGAACTTGGCCCACGGTTCACAACTGAGAACAGATCATAGAACAGCCGGCAAAGAATGTACAAGCCATTTACTTGTACGGGGTCGCAGCTTGATACACTAGACCAAGAAGAGATGAGTGCTCAAATTGACGTAAACCTATTAGAAGGGGAGGCGCCCTTGCGTCTAATTCAGATTAACATGGACAGATCTAGGAACTGTACTTTTCATTTGGTGACCTATGCAATAGAACACAAGATTGATCTATTGTTGGTACAGGAGCCGTGGGTTAATCGCGGTGCTCTCCGTGGCTGGCCACAACAATGGACTATATGGAGTTCACAAGATTCTAAAAGTGCAATTATAGCTGCTTCTTCGCGGGTGCATCCAGCAACTTATCGTATAGGTAAACAACTTGTTGCCATACAGCTTAGCCTTCGACAGAGAGAAATAATCTTGGTGAGTGCCTATGCTTCTCCCTACGAGGGTTTAGACGGGGTACTACAAGAACTAGAAGAAATACATCTATCATCTACTGCTAAAGAGAAGATGTTTGCAACCGATATTAACTGTCATTCGTCATTGTGGGGCTACAAAACTACAGATGCCAGAGGCTGGAAATTACAAGAATTTCTCAGCGGTCACGGCATGTACCTATTTAACGCTGGCCAAACAAAACCTACTTACGAACTTTTTGGTACAAAAGGATGGCCGGATCTCACGTTTACCTCGTCTGAAGAATTATTTGCTCACACAGCCTGGTCAGTAGGAAACGAGGATTCGCACAGCTCGCATCGGTATATTCATTTGGACCTGCATATAGAATGTCAATCTCAACTGCAATGGCGTTATAGGACGACCACACGGAGATTAATCAGGCTCAAGACACACACCAGGCCAATGTTAACCGATTTTGCACAGCAGCTGCGTATGACACACACGGAAGAAGACCTCAATGCAACTGTGGACACCTTTATGGAAGTGTTGCAGTCTGCTTGCGTAAATATACTGGGACGTGCTCAAAAACATAACGAAAAACTTCCCAACTGGTGGACACAGGACTTAGCCATTCATAGAAAGAGGGTTCGAGCCTTGGAGAGAAAATTTTTCAAGGCTAAAGGTAAGTTCAAGGGTGATGCCCCATACGATTTACAAAAAGGCTAGAGCAGAATATCTAAAGAAGGTTAGGAAAACTAGGAACGACTGCTGGACAAATTTTTGCGCTGCTGAAAATAATCCTTATGGGATCGCATACCGTTCTGTTTTCAAAAGCAAGAGAGTACCGCCTCAAGTTTTGATGATGCAAAGCGGGAATCACAATTCCACAATCTTGGAAGCGGCGGAGCAGCAACTCGATACGATTTACCCAGATCCTACGGACACAATATCCTTGGTAAAACCGATTAGAACTGGTATCCCAGATGACGAGCAAATTACAGTGGAAGAGATCAGGAGTATTGTCACAAGGTTGAAGAATAGAAAAGCACCTGGCTTTGATAATATTAGTGTTCCCATACTGAAGACATTATTCGAAGCCAATGCCGAATCGTTTACTGAAATTCTCAACAGGTTCCTGGAATTATCTCTCTTTCCTAAACATTTTAAAAAGGGGAAGCTCCTGCTATTCCTTAAGAAAGATAAAGACCCACAATTGCTACGGTCATATCGTCCGATTTGCCTACTACCCACTCTAGGTAAGGTCTACGAGAAAGTTATAGTGCAAAGACTTATGTATCAATTGGAGTGCATGAACTGGCTAAGTCCTCTACAATTTGGATTTCGTGCTGGAGGGTCAGCTGAGAAAGCTATAGATTCACTGTTGCAAGTAATTGTCGGTATGCATCAACAAGGCTATCAGACGGCGATAGTCACGATAGATATTCGTGGAGCCTTCGATTCGCTGCGCCATGAAATAATTATCAATCAACTTCGCCAACTGCCACTTCCTGGAAACCTGACGCGAGTTATTGAGAATATGCTTTCAGACAGATATATAATGATGTCCACAGACGGAGGAATAGCCATGAAAAAGCAGATGAAAGGGTGTCCACAGGGCTCATGCAGCGGCCCCTTGATGTGGTCACTTGTCCTCAACACGCTTTTACAGATTAACTGGGGCCCGCGGGTATATATGCAGGCATTTGCCGACGATCTGGTATATGTTATATCCGGCGAAGACCATATAGCAATAACGGATGAAGCACAGACAGTGTTCGAAAAATTGAGCATTTGGCTGGCTAATAATAAACTTCAATTGGAAGTAGAAAAAACCCGCTTCTTGTGGCCGCACCCAAAGAAAAAGATGAAACCTAAGATCTACATTGAAGGTATACGAATTCGACCGTCTCAGATAATACGATACCTTGGTGTGTACTTTGATAGTAAATTGAACTTTATGGCGCACATCCAAAAACAGGTCGACAAAGTAAATGGCACACTGCAATTACTGCGCAGATTGGCCGGATCGAAATGGGGGATGCAGCGAGCCTTTCGCAACATCTTATATAAGACTATTGTACAAAGGCAACTTTCATATGGATGCGCCACTTGGTATCAGCACCCAACTCAAAAACAAAAGAGAGCTCTGGATATCGCACAGCGTCCCTTTCTTCTATATGTTACAGGAGCATACGTTATAACCGCGAACGAAGTTCTGTATGTGGCTACAGGCAACCCAGCTTTGAGTATTTACATGGAGTACGAGGCTCTTAAGAACAGACTGCTACATCTTGAAAAGGACATAATATTGGACGAGCAGAGAATTTCGTCAAACCAATTTGAGCAGCGGCATAAGCAATGGCTGTTTCACCCAAGCAGACATCTCACCAAGTCTCAAATAATGCCATTTGGTATTGATAATATAGATTCCTTGGGCTCTAAGAAAATATTCACTGATGGCTCTAAAACAGAAACGGCTACTGGCTGCGCGTATGTGGTACTAGCGGAAGATGGTTCAATAGAGGAGCAATGGAGTCGAAGGTTAGCTAAAGAGAATAGCGTATTCCAAGCCGAAATTTTTGCGATACTCAATGCTGTTAAACGTGCGGGAGAGATGCTTTGTCCAGTAACAATCTTGACAGATAGCGCATCTGGCCTCCTAGCCATACAAGATCCTCGTTCACCTAACCCTGACGTACGAAGTATTCGTCTTATCCTACGCGCTCATGACAACATAAGGTTAGTCTGGGTCAAAGCGCACGTTGGTATTGCTGGAAATGAAAAAGCGGATTAACTTGCCAAGGAAGCGACAACATTGAAAGACTTGGTTGTTCTACCTTGGCCGAGGAGTCATGCCCGTAATATCTTGAAAGACAGAATGCTTCATCTTTGGCAAGTTGAATGGAACAAGAACTCAACGAAAGACGTCTACAAGATACAACGTCGAGTGGCTTTGCGCAAGTGTGTATGGCCGCGAACAAAAACAATCCTTTTAACTGAGCATGGTCCATTTCCGACATACTTGCAGCGCTTTGGACGATCATCTCACAATGCTTGTAAGTGTGGTGCTACGGGCTCGCTATGGCATTACGTCTGCCAATGTCCACACACATCAGCGTTTCATTTTGGTCAGATGTCACAAAGTCAGATGACCGCATTCAAAAGAAGAATACTAAAAAGTCCGATGAACTTCTCAAGCATTCAAAATTTGATTCAATTTTTAGACCGTAACCTATATTTTAGTTTACAAGATGGGTGGACTACGGAAGAAGCAGGATGAATTTCAGCCTTCCAGACCAGTAAAGCTGATACCACGGAGAGTCTACAACTTGCGGCCACGTAGGGGTACCGGAAATTCACGAAACTGATACGTCGTTGAACGGTGAACTTTATTGGAGAAACTATAAACACTTAACATGTTAACGTTGTGAATCAATGCACCCCATAATCCAGCTAGCCAGCCGATGTAGCTTCGGGAATGATGAAATCTCCTAATTGCCCAGGAGAATTAAGACGTAGGATGCTTATGGAACAGGAATGTGTTCCTAGAATGAGCTAAAACATCTGGGTGTCCGAACATTGGCTGACTTGGACACTTGGACCAGGACATGTGACGCAAACATGACATCGATTCGTCGTTGTACGGCCTACACGACTAGTGACATCCAACGAACGCGGACGGACCGCCACCAACAGAATTTGATTATCGAGTCTGGACGTGCCCCAAGGACGACATAATATCAATTTAGATTTCGATTCTTAGATCATGATTTATCATAATTATTTCGTTGATTTATACTCCTGTAATTGGATTTGTTATTCTGTTATACAAATTTATATAGATATATATACATATTTAATAAAATTCCGGATGCACCCATCTTTCGGGAACGCCTTGATATCTCCTTGAGATGGGAAGCGGGGTGTGTCCGGTCCTTCAATGTTCAATGTTATATAGCATGTGATGATCAAGGGGAATAATATTAGAAAATATTATGATAATGATAAATGCCCGACTAGAAATAACTTTTACAAGCACAATGACGTCCCACTTGTAAGTTGCCCTCAGTTATAAGATTTTTTTTGCCCTCCCAATCACACACGTAGAGCATACCATTATTATTCACTTATGCGTCTATTTTGCTTGCTCCCTCGCACCGACGCATTAGTTAGAGAACACAGGATATATACATGTACTACTACCTAAAATATTGTCATGATGAATAACCGTGGGCGTTAAACGCTGTACAGAGCACAGAGCTCAAAACTGCATTATTCTCCTTCATCTTGGAGTAACACAATATTGCAAAATAGCATTAAATGTGGCCTAAAATTATAATTAGGGCTCTGAATTTTATGACCTTAAAATTTGAAAACATGACCTTATAATTTTACCAATATTTCATCTCTTCTTTTTGAACTGTCGTTTCTTATATTATTAGGTTAATAAAATAAACGTGAAATATATCAATTTACTGAATAATTAGAATACCCCATATTCTTAACCGTCTGCGTGTATATCTGCTGTTGAGTGCGATGTCAGCGTTGCCATCTGTGTTTCAAATTTATTGCGAGGGCAGTTTAATGCTTTGATATTTTAACAGCTCCAACCAGGGGAAATTAGGGGGTCTAGTGACCCTAGCTCTAGACCAGGACGGGCTAAATGTTTGTTTTTTGTCCGTTCAAAATTACGAGGAAAAGTGCCAAAATGGCTTGACCCACGGGGTAACAGTGTCAATTTTTGTTTTTGGTCGCGGCCGTGGTTATAGAACCTGTTGTGGGACTTTTCAATAGGGAGATCGAATCACATATGTGCCTGAAGCTAGAAAACAAATGGAAAATACTTCAACCAACCACCAGTGCGCTACCAGTGATATTCGAACCCAAGTCATCGTGATGCAAATCTCTCACGAATGATCACAGCACAGCGGCTAACATCGGCGTTGGAAATATTCCACACAATCTTGGAAAAATATTCCATAACTGACTGAAAATTGGCTTCAGGAAGTGCCAGAATCGAAGAAAGAACAAGGGATAGAGGGGCAACTACCAAATTTATTTATTTATTTATTATATACAAAACCTGTGCAAGGCCTCAGTAGGCTCTAACTCCACAGGTACACAATTCAAACAATCAATAAAATTTTAAAGAGACGGCAGCGAACATCAGTAAAGGCAATAGCATAATCATACACATGGACATATGCAAAGAGAAGAATGCATAAAAGATGACGCTGATAAATTAACAAAAAAAAAATCCCCGAACACAGAACAACAATAAAATAAACATGTTTACACAATAAAATTCAATATATAAATCCGAAAATAATAATAATAATATACATATTTAAAAAAATAATAAGAAATAAAAAATCATCGCATGTAATTCCGAATTGTAATAATCTATAGAACTGATGGAAAAAAAAGTTATATAAATACAATAAGCAATAAAATAAGCATATATGCATCAATAAAACCCGACATGAACTAAAATGCGTAGCCCGTTAAAAATGTTGAAAGATCAGAAGCGTTGAGAAAGTGACAGAATCTGTGATATGTAGATGAACATACGAGATCTGGTGGTAATCTGTTCCATACTCTCCCAACTCGGCATCGGAAGTTATCGGAAGTTATCGGAAATTTGGAGGAGTGACATATTTAGGAGGGGATGGGAAAAGAAAATTAACTTGAAAGCGCGAAAAACCAAAATAAAAACCCCGTGTAAAGGTCCCTACACACGCTCAGTTACACTGCACAGGTGACCTGAAGGGAATGGTTTTTCGATTCGGTATAACTGTACAGTTACGCCTGCGCAGGTAATGTATAACTGACCGTGTGTATGGGCCATCAGATATAGCTGTGCAGTTTTTTTCCCCGCTTTTTTACTACCACCCTACTTTCTTCCTTCTTCTTTTTTACTGATAATGTAATGGAACAATAATAACTGAATAACTTGTTTTGGAGAGGGATTGCTTTAATTAGAAGAAAATTTTCTAATGGCGTAATTTTCACGATATTTTCTTACAATTTCATATCGAATAAAAAAATCGAAATACAATTTTAGAAATATTTCGACCATTGTTAAAATTCGCAATTTTGTTGAAATCACCCTTTTCAATAAATTTGCCCGAAATTATGCACCGAAACACACAAACTTTGTATTCAGATAATGTGCTATGACTATTAATTGTTTATTCATTATTTAGAGACCAGGTTTCTTTTACATTTTAGAGGTCCCGTATAATGTCAGATTATTTTAGTATTCTTTCACATGTAAATGCTTTAGAAATCAAGATTCCTAGAAATCAAGCAGGTGTTTATACGAGTCAGTTAATGTTTGCAATTGTTTGCAATTTCAACGCAGGATTCCCACTCCTTTCTTGACCGAAAACCAGCAACAGGACAAAAATCACTTCAATTTACTATTTTCTTTTACATGTAATTTTTAATGAATCTCATTGAATTTGTTTTTTGAACACATCTCGCAAGATTGCAACGAATTTCAACTTTCAGCTCAAACATTTAAAGAAAAAATTCAGATGAAATTACGCTGGTTAAAAGTAAGAAAACCATTGAATAATTCTTTGAGAGAGATATACGATTGATAATATAATTATATCATTGAGTTATACTATTAATATATATACTATGCTTAATAATAAGTCAATTTCGAATTGAGTTGAATTCATCTTAAAAGGTCGCGCGAAAATTAATGTTGTTTTCTTTCAAAGAAAAACACTACGTAAGTTACCATAAAAATTTTCTTCAAAATTTTTTTTCTTTCAATCGATGCTATCGCGAGAAGAAAATGCTATCATACGATGCTAAATGAGCATGTATCCCCCTATCCGTATATTCAGAGGAGAAACGATGCTTGTTTTCGGAGATACAGTCGACACTCGTTATAACAACCTTACGTTATAGCGATCATTCACGTTATAGTGACAAAGACTGGTAGGATAAGTCCCAAATGTTTTCCTAGAACTACTATCATATATGTTTTACTTATATAACGACCCTCCCAATCAGGCCCGACCACACCCCTCTCGCTATGACTTGCTCCAAATATAACGTCCAATCGCGACGTGAAGAAGGGGTCGTTATATCGGGAGTCGACTGTAATACCAAAATTTATTTTCTATTGCCTATATTGTCATAATCACTGTAGATATGGATAGCATTCTTGATAAGCATCAGTAAGCAGTAGTGCCTTTTACTTAAGTCATGAAAATCGGTCAACATGAGAGGTTTTAGTAACATCAAAATTTTGAAGGAAAAAAATACATTATATCCTCAAAGTGTGCGTCGCAGCTCTTGGGTGTTACCTCCCCCCCCGCTCCCCACATCCTGCCGCAGGGCACAGAGGCTAATCTCTTTGCCGGGCCGCCACTGTACTGAATTTTTAAACGTGGAAAAAAAAAATGATGGGAATCGTCTCGGACTCTGAAACCAGAATCCTGGTGCCAGCCCCATTTTTGGGGTGGGGGGAAATGGCTCGAATAATGACAATATTCCTTAGTAAAACCAGTCTCGGGGATGCTGGACCCCCCAGATGGTGTAGAGATCTGTGACAGTAGGCTTTATCGATCAATTTACAGTTACAATGCCTCTAGAATGTTCAGTGCACATTCAAAGGGAGAAAAAACACTTTAGCTCTTGATGAAACAAGTTCGAATTTCTGTGTGCAATATTCGTTTTTTTTCTTTTTTTGCCCAAGGCCCATATTTACAAAGGCTTCCTAGGGAAAATGGTCTGAGTTTCCGAAAACTGATGTTTTCCTCTCGTCCCCTCATTACCCCCTTGTGTCAATTCATAGACTGAATAGTCCTACTTTGGGAAACACCGATTTTAACACTTCACCAGAGTTTAGTTCAGAGTTCAGTTCAGTTCATTATGACGAGTGATCTTCGAAACGGACAGCGCGAATGTTTGGAAGAATTCATTGAAATGTATAGGAATGAGAAATGCTTGCAGCAGGTGAAATCTGAAGATTATCATAACAAAATTAAGAGAGGTGATAGTTATGAGAGATTGGTGTGGAAAATGAGAGAAATAGACCCTCTAGCGAACAGAGACAGTGTTGTTAAAAAATATCAATTCTTGCAATAATTTAACGTGCGAATATTGTTCCCTTTTTTTAACCAATCTTTGCACCACGTTACCGTTTTTTTTCTTTTATTTGAGTTAATAACTTTCAGTGCGATCACCAATCCAACTACACCCAAAGCATCAACTGTGGAAATACTAGAAAATTCCGAACTTCATAGACTGAAAAAATCCGAACTGATAAAAAGACCGCGAAGAAAAAGATCGAAGAATGAAAATATCCCCACAGATGGCCTAGAACCGGTTCCAGAGGCTTCGCCTGCACAGGTATAACTGAATGTTGTGGATGCATGGAACCGTTCAGTTATGCCTGTACAGGTATAACTGTGCAGGCATAACTGAACGTGTGTAGCGATTATAGAGATTTCGAATTTTACAGTCATGGGGAGCGATGACAAAACCAAGTCTGCCCCCCTCCTGACAAAAATCCCTGTGTTTTGAATGGCACTGATTAAAATGCACTGGACGCGAAGATTTCGCGTCCGAATAACACTTTTCGCTAGTGACTGGCGTGCCATTGGGAAACGAACAATGTAGCATTCAACAAAAAAATATCCACTGGGAATCCAAAAGTTTTTTGTTTCTCCTAAAAAGAAGAAAAAGACAAAATTTCCTTGTTAGTCCATACTGCATCACTGAAGAAGGAAATACCTACAGATTAAAATCTTCAGTGTTGAATAAAATGACCAAAACATATGGCGGATGGCATGGCTCCAATAAGCCTCAAATATGACTGATCGCTCAAAGTCCTCAAAATATGACTTACCATAAAAAGTATGGCTGGTCACTAAAAATCCGAGCATTAATGATAATATATGAACGGGGGGGGGGGGGGAGAAAAATATAATATTTTGTTGTGGAAAATCGTTTTATCTACCAGATCGTCACATGTTCCATGTACTCGTTCGTGAGAATTTCTCAAAAACTGATTTGACAGATGAAAGTAAATGCTAGATATCTCGAAAGACTGGTGTTTTTTGGAGATGATGATTACAAAGAAGAAAATTCAACACCGCCCCCACCGGGACTCGATCCCCGGTCCCTCGTATGTCGGACGAGCGCATAAATATAGATGGATTTTCTTCAGTATAATCATCTCCGAAAATAGCCAGTGTTTCCAAGTGGAGATGACATTTATACATGCATGCAAGTCGCCATCTGGTGGCGTAATGTCATGGTAAATGCTAGATTTTGCCAAGTCGAGTAGTTAAAACCCTGAATAACGCTTGTAAACGTATACATTTCCAAATCACTTACCATACTTTAGTTGGTAGATCGCTCGTCCGGCAAACGAGAAAGAGGGGTTCGAGTCCTTCATCTACACTGACGTCGGCTAAGACTCAGCAGAAAGGAAAGAGCAAGTCTAAGAGAACAAGACATAAAAAATATAACCCGGTCGTGCTAAAGGGTAAGAACTCCGTGCTAGACTTTTCCGCCATGATTACCAACTGCTCAACTGATGTAGGATCTGGTTCAAATGATGAATTGGCTAGAAAATGTGAATCCCCAGCTCTCTCTACATTGTCATTAGTTGAACAGGAGACCTCAATTATTGGTGGACTTGCGAATACGGAGATTCCAACGGATACTCCAGTAATCCCAACGGAAAGCAGCGACAGCATCTCTAAGAGAAGCCAATCCGCTGAAGATCTGATACATCACATCGAGCAACTGAAGGTCATTCAACATCCTGAAATCAATGACGATAATCCTATAATCAAAAATGACAATCGATTCTGCAAACGATCTAGAGATGAAAGTGGCCAATCGATGCCTAAAAAATTTACTTCGTATATTGATGAACACTATTCATCTGCAGTGGCGGATTACCGCACAGGCGCATGAGGCGCGCGCCTGGGGCCTCGGCAGAGCGGGGGGCCTCAAAATAGTTGTGTGCTTCATCCTACATATGAATTTAAATGCGCATCAACAAATCTCTTGAACTAAGTACAGTATCTGCTCTCCCTTTTTTTTTAACCGCAATTTTTTTTTTTATGTATACTGTACGTATATAGTTATGGAAGAAAAACGGGGCCAGTTCTTCCCCGACAAAGAAAGAAGAGACATTGTAAAGCGATCATTCAGGGAGGGTAATTTTCAAACAGTATTTCCCTAAGGGCACAAGCAGGAGGAGGGGTGAGAACAGCAGGTCCTAATGTCTGTCCGAAATGAAAATTGGAGTGAAGGCATAAACAGATGTCTCATTCCACAGTATTAAATGCTTTTATGGGCGCCGATAATACGACAGCTTTGGTGTAAGCTTTTGTATACAGTATAATGGATGGCAAGATGGCTATCGGCAAGCGGCGACATCGACAGGAAGAGACACTCGTACTAATTAAAATGAATGTAGTTATTGTGATTTTGTCTCCCACTTGTTTGAATGAAGTACTATAAGCTGGTTCAAACAACATATACATTTGCAATCTATGACTGGAACCATACGACCATATGACAAAAAAAAAGTGGGGTTTGAAATGAATGCTGAATGACATGCATTCTGAATCACGTGATTTTTCTGTTTCTCTTTTAACACTCCCTCCCCGGCTGAAAAAAATCAAGGGGGTTTCTCTTCCTTCTTTCTAAAAGAAAGAGCTACATTTTTGGATTGGTCAAGGAGGCTTGGGTAGACAACATCTTTGTGTCAGACCGAAAAGTGTTTATTGTTAATGTAATTGTAATGTGTGTTATTTATTAAATTTTCATGCCGATCCTCAAGATTTCCTTTAGGATTTAGATTGCAGAATCTCCAAAAATAACGGTAAGCAAAACTAAAAATATATAAATTATCTGATAAATTTTTATTTGAGCATTTCAATTCAACTACAGTAGTCTCTCGAGAATTCGGTCGTGCTCTAATCCAGCACGTCCAGTAGTCCAGGATATTTAGGTGGTGTGGTGTCACTTTTCTCCTGATGCCCTAACCCCTTAACACGTTCTAATATTTCTTAATTGCTGATCAAGTCCTGACTATGTCTTTGCACGAAATTTCATATATTATTTCAATGGGTTTCTTCAAAGTTAATCCAGCAATTTCGGTAAAATCTGGCACACCGTGGTCTAATACGTACCGGATTAGCGAGAGTCTACTGCAGGGGTCTTCAACCTTTGAGGCATAGCAGGCCATATTGAAACATTTTATAAAGTACGCGGGCCACAATGTTATACTGTTGCATTTTTCGTTATTAAACGAAACGGGGGGGGGGGCATAATATAGAAAATTTTTATTCACTCAGAATACAAATAATACAATGGCAACGGCCACAATAGGCAGAGTGCCCAACGAGGTGGCTGAAAGAGAAAATAATAATAATCAATATAATAATAGTAAAAATAAAATAGAATAAACAAATAAAAAATAATAATTTCTAAAAAAAATTTTTTAAATAATTTCTTTCATTGACAATAATTTTAATTCATTCTGAAATAATTTCTTTCATTAAATTTAATTCATTCTGAACTAATTTCTTCCATTAAAAATGTAATTCTTATATTTACTCTGATATAATTTCTTCCCTCTATTGAAGAAATGTTTTTCTATTAAATATTATCAGTATCTTTATATCAAATCAAATATATTATATTTGAGATATTATCAAATCTTTATTAATCAGTAATATTAAATTACTAAAACTATGACGGATCTCCATTTTTGCCGTGTGGCTGAAGGCACCAGGACGGACATCTTAGATTACTAAAAATATGATGCAGAATTTTACTGTGATTTTATTTTTAATGGGAGTGTGATTATTTTTCATCTAGTACCAGAGAATATCATTATATTTCCTTATCTTATTTTTGTGTTTATGGTTTTGGTGATGCAAAAACAAAAAAAAAGTTATGATTTTCATAATATTGTTCATTTTAGTGAACCATCTCGTTCTTATTAGGGCCAAAAGGGTGCAGTGG
The DNA here is from genome assembly GCF_987345545.1 of Pholcus phalangioides. Classification (NCBI taxonomy): domain Eukaryota; kingdom Metazoa; phylum Arthropoda; class Arachnida; order Araneae; family Pholcidae; genus Pholcus; species Pholcus phalangioides. The sequence continues at coordinate 4,016,621 of NW_028301599.1, read as the reverse complement.
TGGATAAACGCAAATTTGTGGGTGGGGGAGGTGGTTGTGATCATGTGTTAAATTTTTCAGGATGGTTCTGATTTTTTTTGGAAAAAATTCTGAATTTTCCCCCTTTTTTAAGGAAATTTATTTTCTTGGTTTGTTATTCAGTCAAAAACGTAGAAAAAAACGTTTTTTTCCATTTAATTTTGCTGATCTCGGGGGGGGGGGGGGGTAGACAGTCCCTACCTTTAATCCGCCCCTGATAGGGGGACCTCCAGATCAGGCCTGGGGCCTCCCAAAATCATGATCCGCCACTGTTCATCTGAGAATACATCTGACAGTGAAGCTTATGAGGAATATGAAATAATCGACGGATGGGAGATGCAGCGGGAGACGCCACATTCACCAGCGTGCTCACGAAAGTGAGTACTTTCCACGAATGAAACATGTGATATCTCCGAAGTGCCAGAAAATACATCTCCTGACATAAGCAGAGCAGACTCCGAATATGAACTGATTGATAGATGGCCGAAGCAAAAAGCGTCAACACGATCACCCCGTTTGCAATACCGTGTACGAGGAGTTACGTCTATCAGGTACGCAAAATATGATGGTATCAAAGTATCAGAAAATACATCTTGGGACCCAAGCAAAGCCGATTCAGGCTATGAACTCATTGATAGATGGCCGGAAACAAGGCACTTATCCCAAGTGTAATACCGAGTTCGAGGGCATGTGCCTATGAGGTAACTTGATGAGTTAATTAAAGATAGCTAATCTTAACGAGATGAGTCAATTGATGGTAGTTAGGGAAAATTGAAATAGTTTATAGATATTATATAATAGTAGTAGTGATAGCATGGGAAAATGAGCAGAAAAATAAAGAAAAGTGAGAAGCTACAGTAAGGTAAAAGAAACCTACGATAGTATAAGAATGTAGGTCAGGAGGCAAAATTTTGGGTAATAGGAATCGCATGTGATGGGAAAGTTTAATCCTAGGAGACAGACTTGAATTTATGGGAAAAGCTATATTTTGGAATGCAGTTGTATGTAGTCGGAGATAATGAGAAAATGTAATAAAACGGGACCCTAGTTGAGAACGTTAGGTGGGTAAAATAATATTCGTGTCAAGCTGAAAACCGCGGCACTGGAAATCTTATGAAAAATAAGATAAGGCTAATCTTTGTCGCTGGTCAAATGCATTGATTTACGAAGGAATGTGCGTCTAGACGGTTTCTATGGACGTGGAACGGATCTAAATTAAATGGTAGGGTCAAAGGTTATGGAAATGTGAGATTTTCCCAGAGAAGGAGATGAGCCAATGAAATTATGTTTAATACTAAAAAGTGGTTCAGACGGGAAAAGAGAATTTCAAGATGAGCGAATGGAAAGTCTTGAAATAGCGCAAAAAGGCGGAGTTGAAATTATCAATCAAAATATAAAGAGATTTTAACAGAGAGAGGGGTAGAGTTTTTTTGAGTTAGATCAGAGAGATAGGGAGTCGGAATCTTAGGACAGAAGGATGAAGTCGAAGAAATTGTGGTCTAGGAGCTTTGACGGGGTAAGTGATACTCAATATATACTGTCATGTTTTTAATATAATCAGTCCCCCACATCTCTGTAAAAGTTAATTATTAATGTGCATGTACCTGTGTAATCTGTAATGAATCATCATAATAATGTAAATAAATTCAATGTAAATTTAAATGGGAGTATACGTATTTACTTTCAAGTCTCTCAATAAATTCTAATTAGTTTAGAATATGTTTAAACCTGGGTTAATACAGGTCTTGTAGGTTGCTCTTCACTATAAAAGGAAACCTCAAGCTCTGTAGGAAGTTACACAACGCGATGGGGAGAAGGTTAAGATTACTGGCTTAAATGTATTAATGGGAACTGGCTACCAAGCGTACGAGGAAAGGCAACACAAATCGCAATACCAGAATAGACGAAACTGAACATTCACGAGAATCCGAAGTAGTTGATTCATTCCCACGTTCACGCAAAGGGAATCGCCATTACGAGCACAATCTTAAAGTAACACCAACAATAAATCAGCGACCATTTCATAGCAGAGTACATAACGACAGTAGAAAACACAACAGCTGACTATGTATAAACTGTTACATAAGTACTCTAGTGATAAACTGCAATTACGAACTGCAACATAATAAGGAAGATCAAGCATGTCCTAGTAGACAACGGCAAAAACAGGTTACGGCAATACGGAATGGCAGATCCACCGCAACAATCCCTGGAAACATATATTCAAGTTCACATACATCGCACAGCTCAGAAATCAGTGTACACGCTGCCAGAGATATCATCACCACGCCAGAAACTGCAAATATCCGTATCCAAAATGTGAAAATGTGGAAATATTCATAATACAGATGTATGCACGACGAAAACACGCAGATGCATTAACTGCATGGAAAGCAACATGCAGTTCCATGAAAATAGCAGTAAACCCCAGTGCAACCAGTAATCAATGTCCAACATTTCAAAAGCACACCAGAACGGCAGCTCAGTCATCCACAGATCATTTCAGAGCATTTAATGATAGCAGATACTGATGCTCCATAAGCCTAAAAAATTATCGTTGGGAAAAGTACGGATGAACTGAGAATACTGCAAATAAACATTGACAAATGCATAGACGCAACATCACTTTTAGTGAAACAAGCAGAAAAACCCCATATTAATATCATTCTAATACAAGAACCATGGATTAGGAAACGAAAACGGCATGGTTTTCCCCCAGATTGGCACATATGGCATTCGCATAACCAAAAAGCAGCTATTATAATACTGAGCAAGAAAATAGAAGGAGCAATCTTTGACATTAAGGAACATACAATAGCTATGAAGTTGCAATTAAATAATGAACAATTATTATTCATCAGTAGATATTCATCACCTTACGACGTCATAGATCTTACGCTACAGGAGCTCACAGCAATCATCCGGAAAGCCAAAAAAACAAAAACTATCACAGCAGCAGACTTAAACGGAAGAAAGATTATGGGGGTATCCAGATACAAACCACAGAGGAATTCGCATAATGAACTTCATTCAGAGAAACAGATTGTATCTACTACACAATAGAAAAGAAGAACCAACATATACTCACTGGAACTCAAAAGGATGGCCGGACATGACTATGATTAATTCCAATGAAATACAACGCTCAATAACAAGGTCAATCGGCACGGAAATAACATCAAGTTGCCATAAATATATCCATGTTCAATTGAGCAATCTTGACATGCCCAAGATGAAACAAATCAAATATAGTTCCTCTGTGAGAAGAATAAATAATTTTATGATGAATCTAAAACCTCTAATAGGATCTATAATACAAAGCATCACATCATGCATCAAGAAATAAATGAAGCAGCAACTGAATTATTCAGAACATTTACTGAAGTGGCAGCAACGACACTCCGAGTGGACAGAACGTCACAACGAACGTGTGCACCATGGTGGAACAGAGATCTGGAAATCCATAGGAAACTGCTAAGAGCTAAAGAGAGACGTTGGAAAAAGTCGCCGGAAGCACAGAAACAGCAACAGAATCATTTCGGCAAAAGAAAGCGAGATATACTAAAGCCATTAGGAAACCAAAGCTCAATTCGTGGAAACAGTTTTGTCCGGAGATGGCAGATCCATTTGGCAAATCATACAAGGCTGTTTTAAATAAACGCAAACCTACACCTCAGATAGTAACGGGAGCATCGGAAGGTTTCCATTTTAAAGAAATTGCCCAACAACAACAACTAGAAGAGATAATACGCGAGGAAATACAGCTTACAACAAGAGCTCAAGAAGAAACAAAAATAACAAGAGGAGAGATACAACGAACAGCATATTGAACAAATGACCGAAAGGCATCCGGACTGGACAACATCAGTTATAAACTCCTGAAAGCTATCAACAAACAGTTCCCAAATCTTCTATTCCATCTATTCAATCAGTGCGTCAAATATCATTGCTTTCCGGAGCATTTCAAAACAGGGAAAGTCCTTCTATTTCTAAAAAAGGACCAAAATCCAGCAAACCTATCATCATATCGACCAATATCTCTATTATCAACAACAGGCAAAGTATTTGAAAGAATTTTGGTTCAAAGAATGACATATCATATTATATATCAGATTATCCTGGCTGTATGAAATTCAGCATGGATTCTGTAAAGGTAAATCCGCCGAGCATACTCTGTACATTCTGAAAGAAGAAATAGAAAATAGAAGGAAAGAAAGCAAAAATGTGGCCGTTATTTCAATAGACATAAAATGTGCCTTTGACAATCTACGATATGCCTCTATTATAGATAAGCTTCGCCAGCTTCCGATATCTGAGCAACTTCTGAAAACAGTCGAAGATATACTCCATAATAGAGAAGTAGTAATGATTACAGCTGGAGAAGAGGTGAGGAAGCATCAATACAAAGGCTGTCCCCAAGGCTCATGTTCTGGACCACTCTTATGGAACCTTGTGGTTGACGAAATCCTGAAAGAGCCATGGCCATCAAATGTGAAAATACAGGCATATGCAGACGACATTCTCCTGATAGTCTCATACCACACAGTCAAAAGTACTACAAAAATAGCGATGGAAGCCTTAGAAAAATTTACGACATGGTTGAGAAAACATTACTTGACAGTCGTATCAGATAAAACAAAGTTTCTATGGATATCTTCAAAAAACCTCCCATCATCAGAATGTTTGGAAAATCTATAAAAAGAACAGATATATTAAAATACCTCGACGTGTACATAGATTCTAGACTAACTTGGAGTCCACACATGGAAAAACAAACCGAAAAAATTAATAAGCTTTTTCTCCAGCTCCAAAACATAGGCGGAGCGAAATGGAAAATCAAATATCGGCAACGACGAGTTCTCTATTGGACGATAGCAACACGAATAATGGCTTACGCAACACCTATTTGGTACGCAGGCGCAACCAACTCCATGCAACAGAAATTAGACTCAGCCCAACGTAATTTATTATTATATATCACAGGAGCGTACCACACAACACGAAATAGTGCACTATATGTCATTACAGGTTGTACGCCTTGGAGCCTATGGATGAATTATGAAGCATAAATAGGTCTATTATTACGTCTACACCGACCAGCAAAGATTGGTGCATTAAACTTTGCTCCAGAAGAGTATCAGCGTCGGGAAAATCAAATAACTCTCCACCCATCGGAAGACCTGCATCAACACCAAGTATCTATCGGGAATAACCAGAACAAAGAAATCGGAGGCCACAAAAGGACTCATATATATACACAGAAGGCCCCGAAAACTATCTCCGGAACAGCATCAGCATATGTAGTAGCCAAAGATAATAAGATCGTCGAGTACTGGAGTAGAACGGAACGCTGGAGTAGAAGCTAGGAAACGAGAATAATATTTTGCAAGCTGAATTACTAGCGTTATATATGGCAACCATAAAAGCTCAAGAATTCCAACAAGCAACTATAATCTATAGCGATAGCCTTTCCAGTATATATGCAATACAGAACCCGATGACCATCTATGCTATGGCTAGGGATATTCGGCAGGTCCTACACAAGAACCCATAAATTCGCATATCTTGGATCAAAGCGCACGTGGGTGAGTGGGGGAACGAAGAAGCAGATGCAATAGCCAAAGCAGCGACAATCAATGGCACACATTTAATTAAAATATTATTACCATCATCTACAGCAAAACAAAATGCAAGAAAAGAACTACTCAATCTATGGCAAACCCGATGGAATGATGCCAAAACCGAAAGAAGTGTCCACAAAATAGTACCAAAAGTTTCATACAACGCAAAAAATTAGAGCAGAGAACTTTTTACAACCAATCACGGACCTTTCCCAAATTACCTTCACCGCTTCAAAAAACGAGGATCAGATCATTGAATTTGTGGTGAAATTGGCACTCCCATCCATTAATTGGCAACATGTACATTAACTGCACATCTAAAGCACATGCTTGTGCCCGCTGCTAAAAATGCCACACTCTGGATCAGAGAGATTTTTAAAAACAAAAGTATAATAAATAAAGTCAAGAAAATAATTAGATGGATAGAAGACAATGAAGACAAAGTGATCCCACAGACGCCATATCAGCCAATAGCACAAGTACAAACTTCACAAAGAAAAAAGAAACTGATCAACTATAAAGAAGACTGACTGATAGCACAAGAACAGCATAATGCCGTGGAAATCGAACGATTTAAATTGAGGATGAAATCGATTATGAATTTTATCTGATTTTTATCATTGACTTCAATATGTGATTTAGGATTTTATATTCGAATTAAGATTTAATATGGAATATATAGGATTATATGCTTGATTTCCGATCGTATACGTAGATTTGTGATCTTGCAACTGATTTTGTACTTACATTATGATTTTATAGTTGTTATGATTGTAATGTATATTTTATAATGTATCCTTTTTTATGAATAAATTGCCAGAGGTATCCAGTCCTGTGGGCAATGAGCCGATATTGCCATATGGCGATGTGGCCCGGATATCTTTCGGTTTGACGGTAGGTGTATATATATTCAGGAATAAGGAAAGGAGTTGAAGTCCCTCAGAAAAATGACATTGTACTGGAACCTAGGTTTTTCTTGAGACGGACCTGGGGGAACAACAACTTTGTATCTTCCTTACCAATACCAAAATGGCAGAAAATTGAATTATGTGGATCGACAGATTTTAGATCTTTAATTGATAACAGCTTTTCGTTTTCGAATTTTTGAATTTCTTTCAAGATTTTGGTTAATTTTGCGCAAATAACTTATTATTATTACTTTTTTCATCTTTGAAGCAAGTAAATTCAGTAATCATATTTAGTGAAATTTTTCGTGCATCTATATTATTTGAAGTCGGTTGCCCGAATCGGCAGATAAATGTTTGGAGATTTTTCTCGAGTCTGGTGTCCATAAAGATTCCGTACTTTATCCAAATAGGTATCAATTTCTCGTGAAATCGCTCTTATTATGCTCCTTCTTAGACCGTTCACGCGGTCTAACGCTGTGTTTTTTCAACCATTTTTTATCTCTCGGCAAACCATAACCCACAACCGAACTTTGCGGCACACTTACATTAATATCTTATAAAAGTTAAGTTTGACAATTATGCAAAATGATATTACAACTACTTAACCGTACATGCACCTATATTCTGTTCGCTCTAACTTGGGTCCTGATGTAAATAAACCGCTGTACCAATTTTTGATATCACTCCACATCCTTTATCTCTATTGGTTGTAATTTTACCCGCAAATTCATTACGTGTTCCGAACACGTGTGTTTTTTCCTCTCAAACCCGAGATTGTAAATTCGTTATGAAGAATTTTCCTGGAAAATTTTTTTTCACTGTTCTCCAAATTTTGTTGAAATAAAAACTGTTGATAACACTAATTAAAATAGAAAGAGGTATATACCTCAAAAAAAAAAATTTGATAAGGCATTCTGTCGTTATCATGGCACTCCTCAACAGTTGGGATGACAGGGCCTCCGACAATACTTCTCATTTTTTTATTTTTTTACGCTAAAAGTTTACTATATAGAAGGGCTGTTGAAAGGTTGGTCTGAGGGCCCGCCGAAGATCACAGCCTAGGGGGGGGGGCGGGTCTTGCGGCAGGATGTGGAGCCATCGTCATTACAAAAGCTTGTGCGAGTTGTTTATTATTTTACGGCAGATAGTGAGAAAAAAATCCTTATTTTTTCTTATCACTTTTTTTTCTTCAGAATTTAACAATTTTATTTCTGAGCTAATTTATGCCGTATGATTTTCCTGGGCCGGATATGCTACCAATTACAACGTGAAACAAAAATATGCTACCAATTAAAACGTGATGAACAACTTACCGTTGTGTTGCCGCTTTTTATTTTCCTTGCGGGTCTGTATAATTAAATATTTCATTATAATCCACGGGCTGTCGAAGTTCACATTATTTCGTTTCTTTACTTCAACAAGTTGTTGATATCCTGTTTTTTATCAAGACAATTTCGGTTTTTTTATCCTTGCGTAGGTTGCGAGCCATGACCCTACATCCAGCAGCAGGAGCCCCTGGACTGGGATCTTTAATGGGCCCCCAGGCCAGACTTTCTCTCGGGATCTATAGTGTCTGTCATAATGAGGCTAACTGAATCAAAAATGAGCATTACTCATTCGAACCAGATTTCCAAAACTTTACCTTCATGTCTACGTGATAATCCTCAGACTTCTTCGGCTCGCCGCCTTCGACGAAACCAATATTACTTCCTCCCAACAAGCTGCTCAAGCAGAAGTGCGAATTCTTTTGAAATGCGTATATTCACCACGAACGATGAGTGCCCCCCCCCATCCGTATCCAGTGCACGTCAAAGCGTGTGGGTGAGAAAAAAATATTGTTGACAGATACTTTATTTATAGGAGTCCAGAGCAGCTGCAAAGAAATGAATTTTCAAATGGCTCTGCCAAACAAGATAGACACGCATATTTCATTTATGTCATCAAACGATAAAGAAGAAAGCTCTTTTTCTTGCAAGACCCCTTGAAGAAGCGTATACAAGTGTATAGCAAATCTGTTTGCTAATGGGAATAATAATAATATAATGAAACGTCCGTTTAAAAAGGGGACGGTAATGTTTGAGTGAGAAAGCCGTATCCTGTCAACACCCAACGCTTTGTGACCGATCTGTAAAAAATATTTTTTCCCGTCTACCAGATAACTTTGAAATAATATGTAATGAATATTTAAAAAAATAAAAATTATGAGGTATTTTATGGTATGAGGGGCAAACGGCAAAGGACTATATTTTTGGCGGTGTTGAAAAGGTGAAATGTTTTTCAACCAATCATTTTGGGCATCGCACACGTGCTTTCATTTACATCAGGACCCAAGTTTGAACGAACAAGAATTTTCTGTAGCAAACGAAGTACTTTATAGGGCAATTTCAGTATCTAAAAAAGGAAAATATCTCTCCCCATTCATTTAATTGACATATTTAAAATTTTAGTGTCTAAATTAAAAAAAAATTGGATTTATGTATAATTGGTGATGTATTGTTTCAATACATGTAATGCTAACCGCACTCATTTACTAAAAAAACATACATTCATTTGCAAATGCATCTTAACTTTTAAGTAAAGAAATTAATGCGTTTTTATTGGATTGGATCGTAGGGGGTTCAACTTGAGAAAATATAAACACGCCAGTGAAGAGAGCTAAGCTCTCTTCACTGGCTCTGCAATCTTGTGGTGAATTTACGTCAGTGTCTTGGTCGCTGACAATCACTCCATCATTTACTTTATCTTTTCCACATCCAAAAAGTAAAATTCATCCAATAAGTAGCACATACGTGATATTTTAAATTACCGATATAAACGATGATTGTCATTTGGCGATAAGACCGCAACTTCCACTTAACCGCACATGCACTTCGTATTTATTCCTCTGCAAATTTGTAACGAATCGGTACATGCCGAAATGTGTTGTGTGTCCACATACATGGTCTTGACGTATTTAAGTTTTCATATTTGAGCAGGTTTTATGTCCTTGCTGGAGCTGCCATATATTTCACATATTTTTGAGTAAAGATGACAAATGATTCAATTTCCATAATATGTAGGTAACATGTTGAAGGTCTGGCTATACTCTGTAGAGACCCGCTCGCTTTTCGGCCTCGAAATTAGAAAATCGCACGAAAACACTGTTGTTTCTACTTGTGATCGTTTAGTTCAAAGATATCCAAAATAAAGTGCATTAACACGGAATTTTCTGTATATTTTGTGGGCTTTGAACATGACTATTTAGACAACATTTAAATTCAAAACAAACAAAACAATTTTATTTTTCCTTAAAAACAGAATATTAAAATATTAAATTTATGTTATAGGCAATAAAGTGAACAAATATATTGTTTTCTTCTTCTGATTAAGAAAACCGATGTTCATAATGCGGAACATTGACCACTAAAATTATGAGCATTGTGCAGACAAAAACATGAATTCAAGAAACGCTATTCAAACTCTGAGAAAAGAGAACATGAATTAATAACATAGTTACGATGAAGAAGAGAAAGCCAAATATTTTATCCGAGTAATATTTCTACTCGAGGGCCTCCATCAGAACCATCACGGGATTGCAAATGAAATGGCTGATCGAAATCATCCATACCTCTAGGACGCCGGAAAAAAATTCCTGGCGCTTTTTTTGGAATACAATTTTTGGGTGAAATCGGTTCTAAGGATACTGGAACAGTCTTTTTGGTAATGCATATGTGTAGAACATAGGCGCAAATCAAGATTAAAATTCCAACTAACGCACCGAGGATGTATACCCATGTGGTCATTGTCGTGGTATTCGAAACTGTTGTGGATTCTGTAAAATTACCAGATGTATCGCGAGAAGTGGTAGTGATACTTCCCATTGTCGTGTTTGACGTTGTGGTTGATTCTGTAAAATTGCCAGATGTATCGCGAGAAGTGGTAGTGATACTTCCCGTTGTCGTTTTCATCGTTGTTGTTGATTCTGTAAAATTACCAGGTGTATCGCGAGAAGTGGTAGTGATACTTCCCGTTGTCGTTTTCATCGTTGTTGTTGATTCTGTAAAATTACCAGATGCATCGCGAGAAGTGGTAGTGATACGTCCCGTTGTCGTTTTTATCGTTGTTGTTGATTCTGTAAAATTACCAGGTGTATCGCGAGAAGTGGTAGTGATACTTCCCGTTGTCGTTTTCATCGTTGTTGTTGATTCTGTAAAATTACCAGGTGTATCGCGAGAAGTGGTAGTGATACTTCCCGTTGTCGTTTTCATCGTTGTTGTTGATTCTGTAAAATTACCAGGTGTATCGCGAGAAGTGGTAGTGATACTTCCCGTTGTCGTTTTCATCGTTGTTGTTGATTCTGTAAAATTACTAGATGCATCGCGAGAAGTGGTACTAATACTTCCCGTTGTCGTTTTCATCGTTGTTGTCGCTTCAATACACTCACCAGAAACAGCGCATGTCCCTTTCATTCCGCACTTTGTTCCGTAAGGTAGAAACACGTCCATTCCTTTGAAAGCTTTCAGAGTTTTCACCGGGACACAAGACAAATTTCCAGGTATCAAACAACAAAAACGGCAGACATCGAGGCCAATGCAATTGCATACTGTCAGGTTTTTCGTTTCACATAACGATCTGTCACAAGAACCGTACGAACATTTTCCTGGTTTTGCGAAACATTTTTTGCCTTCCGGTGCAATTTTTTTAAATTGCGTGCATTCCTTCGAATTACCGTCGCATTCTTGTATGACGCAGCCATCCGGTCCGAAATCACATTCTTTTCCCGCTATCTGAATGGCGCAATTTTCTGTACAACATATATCGTCCTTGCTACTGCAGACTCTATCCATATGCCTTCGGTAAGTGCATTCGCGATCTCCACCGAGTCCTCCTTTTGGCGTGCAGCACTTGTCTATCATGTCGCAGTTGTCTGGCGTTCCGCAGTCGCATTCCTCTCCTGCTTCTCTTACAGCGTTGCCGCATATCGGACTAGTGACTAACTTGTTCTTACAGTCATTGCCTTTTATTTTCTTTTGCATTATAAAAGTTATCATTCCCACGCTGCATCGGGAAAACCGTCTCAGATCATTAGCATCGGAAGCACCCCTCGTTCCCATTATATAAGCTCCAGAAAGTGGTATACAATCTCTGCTGTATTTACTGCCGTCGTGGTAAGATCCTAGAAGATGACCAATCTCATGTGTAACTGTTCGCGTTGTTGAGAGTAATGATCTCATGCGTCCAGAACTATAACTTTGTCTGCTAACGGCAAGATTGTTATCCTGACACATACCTCGGACAAAAGCCTCTCCATTCGATTTTCCTTTATATTTCTTGAACGTTATATAATAAGATCCAGCATAATTGTTTTGATGATTTCGTTCAAAGTCACGTAATAATACTGATATATTATTTTTCTCGGGATCAAATGCATTTTTTATTGGGTAGTTGCTATCGTTCCTGTTGGTGTAAATAGTTATCTTCACAGGAATTATTCTCAACGTCAACGATCCAAATCTGGTTCTACGAAGCAAAATGTCAGCCGTTTTGGCATGAAAGTAAATAAATGCTTCTGAGTCCTTTCCTTTGGTTTCAATCATACTTTCGTCCGACACAAATTCCATTTTGAAGTGCATGTTAGTGTCTGGTTTTCCGATATGTTGTGTTGGTGATCGAATGTCGTGGAATAATGGTTCGTCTTCGCTATCGTGATCATATTCATCATCTACGTCATAGTCATCAAAATATTCAGAAATGTCTTGATTTTTTTCATACACGATGGATTTTGAAACTACTGAAGCATCATCGGGAAAATATACGATGGCGGGCTCTACGAAATATACGTCGTAGCCATTCTTCACCATGACGGATCCCTCAAACTGGCCATGTCTGTTCTTGAACCCATGCACGATCGCCGTGGAATTGATGAATTCATAGTATTCGGCACTGAAATTTCTAATCTCTGACTCGTTTGGACCTTTTCCACCGCGTATTTCCACCATGGTTTCATCAAGTTCTGGATCTAAAGATCTGTGAAGCATAACGTCAATGTCGGTATCGAAAGCGCTGAAACTCAGTTGCATGAAAGCGTCAGGTTTACGGCCGTTTATCTCGCTATCTGAAGCAACGATGTATTCGCCATGCTGAAGCACCCCTTTCGTTGAACGAAACGACACATCCACTATTTGATATCGATGTGGGGTGCAATCGAAGAATGGCAAAAATAAAACTACGATAAGATGTTGTTTTGCTAACATTTCTTCGTTAGATAAACCACTAAAGCAAAAGAATCACAAACTTTCTCCCGAATGTCGAAGAAGAAGCAAAAAATTGCGAAAATGTTTTTGGACTAACGAACAACATATCAATGTTATTAAAGACTTTGAAACGACTGCATCGAAACTTTGGTCCAAATTACAAATGTAGCAGAAGTATATTCAATAAATAAGTTTACGAAATGAACTAATGAAAAACTTTAATTTATAATATTTTCTCCTACATTTTCACGTTGCGGATAGCTGCGAAGAAAATTTGTCGTGAAAAAAAATATTCCAATATTAAATCAATCGTTTCAGCTTAAATTCAACATTATGATCTCAGTTAAGACTTTAGAGTTCTTACGCGAACAAATAGAATTGAAAATGCTATTTGAGCGTTCGTCGATGTAAATTGCATGAAAACACATTCATAACAGACTTGAATGAATATCCAAAACACACACATTGCTTATCCTTTGTTTTATTAGGAAGAAACTGACTTTTGTTACGGAACCTGAAGTATAGTTTTGCAAAATTGTCTTCAAAAATGATTTCATTAAATTGCAAATAAAATGCAATAAAGTTTTTGGTCATTCGATTTTAGTTTTGGTCTTCTAAAAAAAAGCTAATGCATTGGCTCTGCAATCTTGTGGTGAATTTACGTCAGTGTCTTGGTCGCTGACAATCACTCCATCATTTACTTTATCTTTTCCACATCCAAAAAGTAAAATTCATCCAATAAGTAGCACATACGTGATATTTTAAATTACCGATATAAACGATGATTGTCATTTGGCGATAAGACCGCAACTTCCACTTAACCGCACATGCACTTCGTATTTATTCCTCTGCAAATTTGTAACGAATCGGTACATGCCGAAATGTGTTGTGTGTCCACATACATGGTCTTGACGTATTTAAGTTTTCATATTTGAGCAGGTTTTATGTCCTTGCTGGAGCTGCCATATATTTCACATATTTTTGAGTAAAGATGACAAATGATTCAATTTCCATAATATGTAGGTAACATGTTGAAGGTCTGGCTATACTCTGTAGAGACCCGCTCGCTTTTCGGCCTCGAAATTAGAAAATCGCACGAAAACACTGTTGTTTCTACTTGTGATCGTTTAGTTCAAAGATATCCAAAATAAAGTGCATTAACACGGAATTTTCTGTATATTTTGTGGGCTTTGAACATGACTATTTAGACAACATTTAAATTCAAAACAAACAAAACAATTTTATTTTTCCTTAAAAACAGAATATTAAAATATTAAATTTATGTTATAGGCAATAAAGTGAACAAATATATTGTTTTCTTCTTCTGATTAAGAAAACCGATGTTCATAATGCGGAACATTGACCACTAAAATTATGAGCATTGTGCAGACAAAAACATGAATTCAAGAAACGCTATTCAAACTCTGAGAAAAGAGAACATGAATTAATAACATAGTTACGATGAAGAAGAGAAAGCCAAATATTTTATCCGAGTAATATTTCTACTCGAGGGCCTCCATCAGAACCATCACGGGATTGCAAATGAAATGGCTGATCGAAATCATCCATACCTCTAGGACGCCGGAAAAAAATTCCTGGCGCTTTTTTTGGAATACAATTTTTGGGTGAAATCGGTTCTAAGGATACTGGAACAGTCTTTTTGGTAATGCATATGTGTAGAACATAGGCGCAAATCAAGATTAAAATTCCAACTAACGCACCGAGGATGTATACCCATGTGGTCATTGTCGTGGTATTCGAAACTGTTGTGGATTCTGTAAAATTACCAGATGTATCGCGAGAAGTGGTAGTGATACTTCCCATTGTCGTGTTTGACGTTGTGGTTGATTCTGTAAAATTGCCAGATGTATCGCGAGAAGTGGTAGTGATACTTCCCGTTGTCGTTTTCATCGTTGTTGTTGATTCTGTAAAATTACCAGGTGTATCGCGAGAAGTGGTAGTGATACTTCCCGTTGTCGTTTTCATCGTTGTTGTTGATTCTGTAAAATTACCAGATGCATCGCGAGAAGTGGTAGTGATACGTCCCGTTGTCGTTTTTATCGTTGTTGTTGATTCTGTAAAATTACCAGGTGTATCGCGAGAAGTGGTAGTGATACTTCCCGTTGTCGTTTTCATCGTTGTTGTTGATTCTGTAAAATTACCAGGTGTATCGCGAGAAGTGGTAGTGATACTTCCCGTTGTCGTTTTCATCGTTGTTGTTGATTCTGTAAAATTACCAGGTGTATCGCGAGAAGTGGTAGTGATACTTCCCGTTGTCGTTTTCATCGTTGTTGTTGATTCTGTAAAATTACTAGATGCATCGCGAGAAGTGGTACTAATACTTCCCGTTGTCGTTTTCATCGTTGTTGTCGCTTCAATACACTCACCAGAAACAGCGCATGTCCCTTTCATTCCGCACTTTGTTCCGTAAGGTAGAAACACGTCCATTCCTTTGAAAGCTTTCAGAGTTTTCACCGGGACACAAGACAAATTTCCAGGTATCAAACAACAAAAACGGCAGACATCGAGGCCAATGCAATTGCATACTGTCAGGTTTTTCGTTTCACATAACGATCTGTCACAAGAACCGTACGAACATTTTCCTGGTTTTGCGAAACATTTTTTGCCTTCCGGTGCAATTTTTTTAAATTGCGTGCATTCCTTCGAATTACCGTCGCATTCTTGTATGACGCAGCCATCCGGTCCGAAATCACATTCTTTTCCCGCTATCTGAATGGCGCAATTTTCTGTACAACATATATCGTCCTTGCTACTGCAGACTCTATCCATATGCCTTCGGTAAGTGCATTCGCGATCTCCACCGAGTCCTCCTTTTGGCGTGCAGCACTTGTCTATCATGTCGCAGTTGTCTGGCGTTCCGCAGTCGCATTCCTCTCCTGCTTCTCTTACAGCGTTGCCGCATATCGGACTAGTGACTAACTTGTTCTTACAGTCATTGCCTTTTATTTTCTTTTGCATTATAAAAGTTATCATTCCCACGCTGCATCGGGAAAACCGTCTCAGATCATTAGCATCGGAAGCACCCCTCGTTCCCATTATATAAGCTCCAGAAAGTGGTATACAATCTCTGCTGTATTTACTGCCGTCGTGGTAAGATCCTAGAAGATGACCAATCTCATGTGTAACTGTTCGCGTTGTTGAGAGTAATGATCTCATGCGTCCAGAACTATAACTTTGTCTGCTAACGGCAAGATTGTTATCCTGACACATACCTCGGACAAAAGCCTCTCCATTCGATTTTCCTTTATATTTCTTGAACGTTATATAATAAGATCCAGCATAATTGTTTTGATGATTTCGTTCAAAGTCACGTAATAATACTGATATATTATTTTTCTCGGGATCAAATGCATTTTTTATTGGGTAGTTGCTATCGTTCCTGTTGGTGTAAATAGTTATCTTCACAGGAATTATTCTCAACGTCAACGATCCAAATCTGGTTCTACGAAGCAAAATGTCAGCCGTTTTGGCATGAAAGTAAATAAATGCTTCTGAGTCCTTTCCTTTGGTTTCAATCATACTTTCGTCCGACACAAATTCCATTTTGAAGTGCATGTTAGTGTCTGGTTTTCCGATATGTTGTGTTGGTGATCGAATGTCGTGGAATAATGGTTCGTCTTCGCTATCGTGATCATATTCATCATCTACGTCATAGTCATCAAAATATTCAGAAATGTCTTGATTTTTTTCATACACGATGGATTTTGAAACTACTGAAGCATCATCGGGAAAATATACGATGGCGGGCTCTACGAAATATACGTCGTAGCCATTCTTCACCATGACGGATCCCTCAAACTGGCCATGTCTGTTCTTGAACCCATGCACGATCGCCGTGGAATTGATGAATTCATAGTATTCGGCACTGAAATTTCTAATCTCTGACTCGTTTGGACCTTTTCCACCGCGTATTTCCACCATGGTTTCATCAAGTTCTGGATCTAAAGATCTGTGAAGCATAACGTCAATGTCGGTATCGAAAGCGCTGAAACTCAGTTGCATGAAAGCGTCAGGTTTACGGCCGTTTATCTCGCTATCTGAAGCAACGATGTATTCGCCATGCTGAAGCACCCCTTTCGTTGAACGAAACGACACATCCACTATTTGATATCGATGTGGGGTGCAATCGAAGAATGGCAAAAATAAAACTACGATAAGATGTTGTTTTGCTAACATTTCTTCGTTAGATAAACCACTAAAGCAAAAGAATCACAAACTTTCTCCCGAATGTCGAAGAAGAAGCAAAAAATTGCGAAAATGTTTTTGGACTAACGAACAACATATCAATGTTATTAAAGACTTTGAAACGACTGCATCGAAACTTTGGTCCAAATTACAAATGTAGCAGAAGTATATTCAATAAATAAGTTTACGAAATGAACTAATGAAAAACTTTAATTTATAATATTTTCTCCTACATTTTCACGTTGCGGATAGCTGCGAAGAAAATTTGTCGTGAAAAAAAATATTCCAATATTAAATCAATCGTTTCAGCTTAAATTCAACATTATGATCTCAGTTAAGACTTTAGAGTTCTTACGCGAACAAATAGAATTGAAAATGCTATTTGAGCGTTCGTCGATGTAAATTGCATGAAAACACATTCATAACAGACTTGAATGAATATCCAAAACACACACATTGCTTATCCTTTGTTTTATTAGGAAGAAACTGACTTTTGTTACGGAACCTGAAGTATAGTTTTGCAAAATTGTCTTCAAAAATGATTTCATTAAATTGCAAATAAAATGCAATAAAGTTTTTGGTCATTCGATTTTAGTTTTGGTCTTCTAAAAAAAAGCTAATGCATTGGCTCTGCAATCTTGTGGTGAATTTACGTCAGTGTCTTGGTCGCTGACAATCACTCCATCATTTACTTTATCTTTTCCACATCCAAAAAGTAAAATTCATCCAATAAGTAGCACATACGTGATATTTTAAATTACCGATATAAACGATGATTGTCATTTGGCGATAAGACCGCAACTTCCACTTAACCGCACATGCACTTCGTATTTATTCCTCTGCAAATTTGTAACGAATCGGTACATGCCGAAATGTGTTGTGTGTCCACATACATGGTCTTGACGTATTTAAGTTTTCATATTTGAGCAGGTTTTATGTCCTTGCTGGAGCTGCCATATATTTCACATATTTTTGAGTAAAGATGACAAATGATTCAATTTCCATAATATGTAGGTAACATGTTGAAGGTCTGGCTATACTCTGTAGAGACCCGCTCGCTTTTCGGCCTCGAAATTAGAAAATCGCACGAAAACACTGTTGTTTCTACTTGTGATCGTTTAGTTCAAAGATATCCAAAATAAAGTGCATTAACACGGAATTTTCTGTATATTTTGTGGGCTTTGAACATGACTATTTAGACAACATTTAAATTCAAAACAAACAAAACAATTTTATTTTTCCTTAAAAACAGAATATTAAAATATTAAATTTATGTTATAGGCAATAAAGTGAACAAATATATTGTTTTCTTCTTCTGATTAAGAAAACCGATGTTCATAATGCGGAACATTGACCACTAAAATTATGAGCATTGTGCAGACAAAAACATGAATTCAAGAAACGCTATTCAAACTCTGAGAAAAGAGAACATGAATTAATAACATAGTTACGATGAAGAAGAGAAAGCCAAATATTTTATCCGAGTAATATTTCTACTCGAGGGCCTCCATCAGAACCATCACGGGATTGCAAATGAAATGGCTGATCGAAATCATCCATACCTCTAGGACGCCGGAAAAAAATTCCTGGCGCTTTTTTTGGAATACAATTTTTGGGTGAAATCGGTTCTAAGGATACTGGAACAGTCTTTTTGGTAATGCATATGTGTAGAACATAGGCGCAAATCAAGATTAAAATTCCAACTAACGCACCGAGGATGTATACCCATGTGGTCATTGTCGTGGTATTCGAAACTGTTGTGGATTCTGTAAAATTACCAGATGTATCGCGAGAAGTGGTAGTGATACTTCCCATTGTCGTGTTTGACGTTGTGGTTGATTCTGTAAAATTGCCAGATGTATCGCGAGAAGTGGTAGTGATACTTCCCGTTGTCGTTTTCATCGTTGTTGTTGATTCTGTAAAATTACCAGGTGTATCGCGAGAAGTGGTAGTGATACGTCCCGTTGTCGTTTTTATCGTTGTTGTTGATTCTGTAAAATTACCAGGTGTATCGCGAGAAGTGGTAGTGATACTTCCCGTTGTCGTTTTCATCGTTGTTGTTGATTCTGTAAAATTACCAGGTGTATCGCGAGAAGTGGTAGTGATACTTCCCGTTGTCGTTTTCATCGTTGTTGTTGATTCTGTAAAATTACCAGGTGTATCGCGAGAAGTGGTAGTGATACTTCCCGTTGTCGTTTTCATCGTTGTTGTTGATTCTGTAAAATTACTAGATGCATCGCGAGAAGTGGTACTAATACTTCCCGTTGTCGTTTTCATCGTTGTTGTCGCTTCAATACACTCACCAGAAACAGCGCATGTCCCTTTCATTCCGCACTTTGTTCCGTAAGGTAGAAACACGTCCATTCCTTTGAAAGCTTTCAGAGTTTTCACCGGGACACAAGACAAATTTCCAGGTATCAAACAACAAAAACGGCAGACATCGAGGCCAATGCAATTGCATACTGTCAGGTTTTTCGTTTCACATAACGATCTGTCACAAGAACCGTACGAACATTTTCCTGGTTTTGCGAAACATTTTTTGCCTTCCGGTGCAATTTTTTTAAATTGCGTGCATTCCTTCGAATTACCGTCGCATTCTTGTATGACGCAGCCATCCGGTCCGAAATCACATTCTTTTCCCGCTATCTGAATGGCGCAATTTTCTGTACAACATATATCGTCCTTGCTACTGCAGACTCTATCCATATGCCTTCGGTAAGTGCATTCGCGATCTCCACCGAGTCCTCCTTTTGGCGTGCAGCACTTGTCTATCATGTCGCAGTTGTCTGGCGTTCCGCAGTCGCATTCCTCTCCTGCTTCTCTTACAGCGTTGCCGCATATCGGACTAGTGACTAACTTGTTCTTACAGTCATTGCCTTTTATTTTCTTTTGCATTATAAAAGTTATCATTCCCACGCTGCATCGGGAAAACCGTCTCAGATCATTAGCATCGGAAGCACCCCTCGTTCCCATTATATAAGCTCCAGAAAGTGGTATACAATCTCTGCTGTATTTACTGCCGTCGTGGTAAGATCCTAGAAGATGACCAATCTCATGTGTAACTGTTCGCGTTGTTGAGAGTAATGATCTCATGCGTCCAGAACTATAACTTTGTCTGCTAACGGCAAGATTGTTATCCTGACACATACCTCGGACAAAAGCCTCTCCATTCGATTTTCCTTTATATTTCTTGAACGTTATATAATAAGATCCAGCATAATTGTTTTGATGATTTCGTTCAAAGTCACGTAATAATACTGATATATTATTTTTCTCGGGATCAAATGCATTTTTTATTGGGTAGTTGCTATCGTTCCTGTTGGTGTAAATAGTTATCTTCACAGGAATTATTCTCAACGTCAACGATCCAAATCTGGTTCTACGAAGCAAAATGTCAGCCGTTTTGGCATGAAAGTAAATAAATGCTTCTGAGTCCTTTCCTTTGGTTTCAATCATACTTTCGTCCGACACAAATTCCATTTTGAAGTGCATGTTAGTGTCTGGTTTTCCGATATGTTGTGTTGGTGATCGAATGTCGTGGAATAATGGTTCGTCTTCGCTATCGTGATCATATTCATCATCTACGTCATAGTCATCAAAATATTCAGAAATGTCTTGATTTTTTTCATACACGATGGATTTTGAAACTACTGAAGCATCATCGGGAAAATATACGATGGCGGGCTCTACGAAATATACGTCGTAGCCATTCTTCACCATGACGGATCCCTCAAACTGGCCATGTCTGTTCTTGAACCCATGCACGATCGCCGTGGAATTGATGAATTCATAGTATTCGGCACTGAAATTTCTAATCTCTGACTCGTTTGGACCTTTTCCACCGCGTATTTCCACCATGGTTTCATCAAGTTCTGGATCTAAAGATCTGTGAAGCATAACGTCAATGTCGGTATCGAAAGCGCTGAAACTCAGTTGCATGAAAGCGTCAGGTTTACGGCCGTTTATCTCGCTATCTGAAGCAACGATGTATTCGCCATGCTGAAGCACCCCTTTCGTTGAACGAAACGACACATCCACTATTTGATATCGATGTGGGGTGCAATCGAAGAATGGCAAAAATAAAACTACGATAAGATGTTGTTTTGCTAACATTTCTTCGTTAGATAAACCACTAAAGCAAAAGAATCACAAACTTTCTCCCGAATGTCGAAGAAGAAGCAAAAAATTGCGAAAATGTTTTTGGACTAACGAACAACATATCAATGTTATTAAAGACTTTGAAACGACTGCATCGAAACTTTGGTCCAAATTACAAATGTAGCAGAAGTATATTCAATAAATAAGTTTACGAAATGAACTAATGAAAAACTTTAATTTATAATATTTTCTCCTACATTTTCACGTTGCGGATAGCTGCGAAGAAAATTTGTCGTGAAAAAAAATATTCCAATATTAAATCAATCGTTTCAGCTTAAATTCAACATTATGATCTCAGTTAAGACTTTAGAGTTCTTACGCGAACAAATAGAATTGAAAATGCTATTTGAGCGTTCGTCGATGTAAATTGCATGAAAACACATTCATAACAGACTTGAATGAATATCCAAAACACACACATTGCTTATCCTTTGTTTTATTAGGAAGAAACTGACTTTTGTTACGGAACCTGAAGTATAGTTTTGCAAAATTGTCTTCAAAAATGATTTCATTAAATTGCAAATAAAATGCAATAAAGTTTTTGGTCATTCGATTTTAGTTTTGGTCTTCTAAAAAAAAGCTAATGCATTGGCTCTGCAATCTTGTGGTGAATTTACGTCAGTGTCTTGGTCGCTGACAATCACTCCATCATTTACTTTATCTTTTCCACATCCAAAAAGTAAAATTCATCCAATAAGTAGCACATACGTGATATTTTAAATTACCGATATAAACGATGATTGTCATTTGGCGATAAGACCGCAACTTCCACTTAACCGCACATGCACTTCGTATTTATTCCTCTGCAAATTTGTAACGAATCGGTACATGCCGAAATGTGTTGTGTGTCCACATACATGGTCTTGACGTATTTAAGTTTTCATATTTGAGCAGGTTTTATGTCCTTGCTGGAGCTGCCATATATTTCACATATTTTTGAGTAAAGATGACAAATGATTCAATTTCCATAATATGTAGGTAACATGTTGAAGGTCTGGCTATACTCTGTAGAGACCCGCTCGCTTTTCGGCCTCGAAATTAGAAAATCGCACGAAAACACTGTTGTTTCTACTTGTGATCGTTTAGTTCAAAGATATCCAAAATAAAGTGCATTAACACGGAATTTTCTGTATATTTTGTGGGCTTTGAACATGACTATTTAGACAACATTTAAATTCAAAACAAACAAAACAATTTTATTTTTCCTTAAAAACAGAATATTAAAATATTAAATTTGTGTTATAGGCAATAAAGTGAACAAATATATTGTTTTCTTCTTCTGATTAAGAAAACCGATGTTCATAATGCGGAACATTGACCACTAAAATTATGAGCATTGTGCAGACAAAAACATGAATTCAAGAAACGCTATTCAAACTCTGAGAAAAGAGAACATGAATTAATAACATAGTTACGATGAAGAAGAGAAAGCCAAATATTTTATCCGAGTAATATTTCTACTCGAGGGCCTCCATCAGAACCATCACGGGATTGCAAATGAAATGGCTGATCGAAATCATCCATACCTCTAGGACGCCGGAAAAAAATTCCTGGCGCTTTTTTTGGAATACAATTTTTGGGTGAAATCGGTTCTAAGGATACTGGAACAGTCTTTTTGGTAATGCATATGTGTAGAACATAGGCGCAAATCAAGATTAAAATTCCAACTAACGCACCGAGGATGTATACCCATGTGGTCATTGTCGTGGTATTCGAAACTGTTGTGGATTCTGTAAAATTACCAGATGTATCGCGAGAAGTGGTAGTGATACTTCCCATTGTCGTGTTTGACGTTGTGGTTGATTCTGTAAAATTGCCAGATGTATCGCGAGAAGTGGTAGTGATACTTCCCGTTGTCGTTTTCATCGTTGTTGTTGATTCTGTAAAATTACCAGGTGTATCGCGAGAAGTGGTAGTGATACTTCCCGTTGTCGTTTTCATCGTTGTTGTTGATTCTGTAAAATTACCAGATGCATCGCGAGAAGTGGTAGTGATACGTCCCGTTGTCGTTTTTATCGTTGTTGTTGATTCTGTAAAATTACCAGGTGTATCGCGAGAAGTGGTAGTGATACTTCCCGTTGTCGTTTTCATCGTTGTTGTTGATTCTGTAAAATTACCAGGTGTATCGCGAGAAGTGGTAGTGATACTTCCCGTTGTCGTTTTCATCGTTGTTGTTGATTCTGTAAAATTACCAGGTGTATCGCGAGAAGTGGTAGTGATACTTCCCGTTGTCGTTTTCATCGTTGTTGTTGATTCTGTAAAATTACTAGATGCATCGCGAGAAGTGGTACTAATACTTCCCGTTGTCGTTTTCATCGTTGGGGACTTGATCCCCGGTCCCTCGTAAGTCGGACGAGAGCTTTACCAACTGAACTATAGAGACAGCGAGAATATTTCTCCCTTCGAGCATAAATATAGATGAATTTTCTTCAGTATAATCTCCCAAAAATAGCCAGTATTTCGAGGAATCTTGTATTAATAAGTGAAGAGGACACTTCTACAGGCATGGCGCCACCTGGTGGGGCTCGATCCTCGGTATGTCGGACGAGCGCTTTACCAACTAAGCTATCGAGACAGTCAGAATATTTCGACCTTGACGCATATTATATAGATGGAATTTCTTCAATGTAAGCAAAAAATAAATAGTGTTTCGAGGAATCTTGTATTAACAAGAGATGACATTTCTACATGCATGTAAGTTGCCATCTGGTGGCGTAATGTCATGGTGAAACCTAGGTTTTACAAAGTCGAGTTGCTAAAAGCCTGAAAGACGCTTGTAAACGTGTACATTTCGAACTTTTACCAAGAACATTGGTAAATGCTGACATTTACCAACTTTCATGAAAATTATTTTAAAAATTCGTAGTTTTACTAATCCAAATTCATATTGCATATTTCGGCCTTTTTTAGCATTAATGCCTATAATTGCATAAAAGAATTTCAGAGAATACGTGCATATTTTTGAAAGTATATATAAGCGTAATCACACTTTTTTATGATCTTTCAAATAAATATTGCTAATAATACAGTAAACCTATATTTTGCGTTCATTGGCGGGATAAAAAACTCGTTCGTAAAAGAGGGGTGGCCGTTGATCAGGGATTTGAAATGAATGATTCTGTTAAACTAGAGGAAAATATAACTTGGCCGTAAAAGAAGGGTGACCGCATCTGAGAGGGGCGTCCATTAAGGGGTTTCTAAATACAGGGTGATTATAAAAAAACTATCCCGACATATGGGCCCCTAACTATCATACCATTCACAGAAACTGAATGAAATTTTGGCATAAGGTATTTTGATGTATGCGCTCAAGAATGATATGGAAAACAATAGTGTCACTCTAACAGTTGCGGTTACAGTGAGAAAATTTCGAAAATATCAAATGGCAACACCAAGTTTTTTGTATTGGAATGTGATCTCCATTGTGAAAACCCCTAAATAGCGTTCGAACGGCAACTGTAGCATGAAAATGACCGGCGGTAGATAGGCTAAAAGTGAGGACAACCAATAAGGACAGAGAAGCAGCATAAAATAAAGCATTTTATTGTGTTTCACAAATTTTCCACATATACAAATACAAATACAACGCCACAACAGGCAAACTGCCCAACGAGGTGGCTGACTTAAGAACATCATGGATCCCCGAGCCATTTTTTGGAGCCCTACCTACTACTGCTACACCACCCATGCACCCCCCCCCCCCGCGGAACCCCCCAACGAACCCCCATGAATCGGTACATGCGGGAATGTGCGTGTACGTGTAGTGCAACCTGACGTAAAGTTTTGTTTTCTGTGTAATGCTTGTTATGTGTAGTGCTGTCATCTGCCCCCAGTTTTACTAACTATGAGTGAAGTGTTATGGTTGAATGATTTACCGTTGTAGGACTGTTGCTCTCTGTGGCGAGACTTTTTAACGGGGAGATCGGCTCGCATTTGCGCCTTGAAGTTGGGAACCACAGAAAACCAACTTCAGCCGACCACCACTGTGGGGTTCGAACCCGGATCCTCGCATCACGAGTCCGGCACTATAACCACTCGACCACCACAGCGGCACTCGACCACCACATGACCTTGTGGAGGACTAATCAGGCTGGGATCTCAGCCGAAGTGTGACGAATGAAACGAACATTAATGCTCTGGTGCACGACAAAGTCCTTTTTACTTTTTCCTTGCCTAGCTCCGGGGATTTTCATGCTACAGGTGCCATTCCAACGCTATTTAGTGTTTTTCAGGATGGAGATCGCATTCCAATACAAAAAACTTGGTGTTACCATTTGATATTTTCGAAATTTTCCCACTGTAACCGTAACTGTTAGAGTGACACTGTTGTTTTCCATATCATTCTTGAGCGCATACCTCAAAATACCTTATTTCATTCAGTTTCTGTGAATGGTATGATAGTTAAGGGCCCATATGTCGGGATAGTTTTTTTATAATCACCCTGTATATACAAAACATCACTCACTTTTTTTGCCGTGCCACAAATATTGATTACGACAAATTGCGATTGTACGATAAATATTAAACTAATAGGATAGTGGGGAAAATAGTTTAGTCCTACATGTGGTTATCACTCTAGAAGATTTATATATCCACAGGTTTTCGATGTATGGCGATTTTTCTGTTGCCTTTGCGTGCGTGCGCGCGCGCGTGTGTGTGAACCTTTTTCCCCACCACTATATATATATATCTTATATATAAATGTGAAAGTATGTATGTATGTATGTATGTATGTATGCTCTTCATACAAATCTACAGTTTTAGACCGATCGTCGCCAGATTTTGCATATATACCAAACAGGACCGGGATTGAGCCGTAGGCTACTTTAAAAGTTCGTCAGAGCTGGGCAAATGCCCGAAATGGGCAAAAAACCGTCGGGCAACAATAGTTTTCGGGCCTCAACAATCACTTTCGGAACGTTTACTTTGGTTACCGTGGTTCCCAACAATGCATTTCAGACGTGTATATATCTTTACAATAGTTTGTCACATCTTTAACGCTGCCATCATAACAGTTTATTCCTTTATAACGGTTTGTCACTTTTCCAATCCTCCCAGTAATTAAAAAAAAACCCGGGAAGCGCCAGATATTTTTGCTTGCATGTATACAGGGTGTCCTGTAAGTGCTAATGTGACCTTTATCTCATCAACCACCCATCGTTGAGGTATAGTTTCAATTTAAAAAGTGCTTAAAAGGAGTTTGAATAATATTCGCTGCAGAAGCTGGACATATGACGTCACTAACAACAGTGAACAACAACTACGACGATAAAACAAGGAATAAAAATGTTCAACGCCAGCTGATGAACTCAATGCTTGCCTCAAATCATCAGCACTCTACTTCACCAAACACCAACTCTGGCCGTATCGCTACATTGCAATTTACTGCCATTAGTGAGATGGGTTTGAAGTGAAGGTGCTGTCTATCGGTGGTTGCCTCGAGTTCGTTAGGACATCAACACTCTGGCACGAAGCTAAAAAATTATCATTATCCACCAACATGCGAGTTCAACTGCAAAATGACTCGGCACTGCTATCATTTTCACATCAGTTGATCAAACTTGGCAATGGAAGAATTCCCGTAGACCCAAGAAGGACTGATTACGTTCCCAAATGGATTTTACCAGTTTTTAAACTCAGTTCAAGAACTTGGAGACAAAGTCTTCCCAAACATTCAACAAAATCACCAAAACCATGAGTGACTGTGAGAGAGTAATTCTGGCACCGGAAAATGAGAATTTCTGAACTCTTTGGATATTCCGGGTGTGCCACCTCACAACTTGACCCTCAAAGTCGGAGTACCTATAATGCTTTTAAGAAATTTGGAGACACCGAGACTCTGCAATGGCACCAGACTCTGCGTGAAAAAATTGCACAATTACATCCTTGAAGTAACGATTCTAACTGTATCTGCCAAAGGAGAAGACGTCTTCATTCCACGCATCCCAATTATCACTGAAGAAATGCCATTCACTTTCAAGCGATTAGTTCCCGATTCTTTTAGCTTTTGCTATGGCAATCAACAAAGCGCGAGGCCAGTCGTTAGCAGTGGCAGGTATCAACCTATTTGAGCCCTGCATTTCTCACGGACAGCTTTTCGTCGCCTGTTCGCGTGTTGGTAATCCCAAAAATTTGTACATCTACACACCAGATGGAAAAACCAAAGATTGCCCGAAGTTTTTAATTAAAATATTAAAAAATGAAAGTAATTTTTTTTACTTAATGCAAAATATTTTGATTAAGAAATAATTAATAAGCTATACGTATATAAATTTTTTACGGGGCGGGCAACGTCGCCGGGTATCAGCTAGTATATATATATATATGAGTCGTTATACGACCTACTGTGCCGTGAGGTCGAGGTTTTGGAGACCATACCTACAGAAGGGCATAGACTTGGTCGAGAGGGGGCAGCTTAAGAGCCAGGCGTATCCTTGTTGGTACACCTTGTTGGTTTATGCTATGAAGAGCGACTTGATTTTTTTGAAAATGTTTATTTATTTATTTATTTATACAAACTACAGGCGAAAGCCCAGTTGCAGTTTGTATATATGAATACAAGATAAATATAAAAACATTTGTATATACAAAATAGAAGTTTAAAAATAACATCATCAGCATTACTGCACCTTAGAAATCGGTACAATGGGGAATTTTTCAAAACATCAGAACGATATGGAGGAACATAAAAAAGATTACGGCATCCCAGATTGATTCGTGGGCAGTAAAAAGTAATAAGATTTATAATATCAGGTGCATCAATATCAAAGTGAATAATTTTTACACAAAACCTAGTAAGGGCCCTGAAACGGCGAGTTTCAAGGTAATCATAATTGAACGATGAGCAAAGTATTTCGTTTGGTAAGTAATGATTATATGACTGATGTTTCTTAAAATATACATAGCGTAAAAGCCAGTTTTGAACATATTCAATTTTAACTATATTAAATAAGCAATGTGGATTCCAAATTATGCTGCAGTGTTCCAAAACAGATCGAACATAGGAATTGAAAAGTAACAAGATAGTTTCAACATTGTGAAAAAGCGTAGTATTACGAATTATAAAACCAAGACTTCTGGATGCTTTAGACACTATATAATTAATATGTCGGTTAAACGAAAAAGAACTGTGAAATATCATACCTAAATCCTTCACACAATCAACCCTTAGAAGTAATTGACCATCAATACTGTAATCATATATAAATGAAGAATGCTTCCTACTATAGGTAATAAATTTACACTTATCAATGTTTAAATACAACTTATTATTTACAAACCATAAATTCAGTTTGTCAATAGGTTCTTGTAATTAACAGCGTCATCAGCATTATTTATAACATGAAAAAATTTTACATCATCAGCAAACATTAAGCATTTAGTGTCAATGCAATCATGTAAATCATTTATAAATAAATTAAAAAGTAAGGGGCCCAAAATGTACCCCTGATGAACACCAGAATAACATGCATAGCAAGAGGATTTACAACCATTAAAAATTACTCTCTGAGATCTCCCAGTAAGGTATGACTTAATCCACTTGAGCAGATGTCCAGAAAAGCCCTAACCCCTGATCTTCTGAAAAATAATATGATTGAATGAATCGAAAGCCTTTGAGAAGTCAGAATAAACAACATCGATTTGCTGCTTATTATCTATAGTTTGAGCAATAACTTGAGAAAATTCGACTAAATTAGTTAATGAAGATCTCTTAGCAATAAAACCATGCTGACAACCAGGAACGAACGTGGCCATAAATTCTTTCATGGATGATAAGTTCAAATTTCTTACAAATAGAATAAATTTTAACTATAGATCGATAATTTAAAACATCAGATTTATCTCACTTTTGAAGACAGGCAACACTGAGCAAGTCTTCCAAATTGAAGGAAAGACACCAGAACTAATAGAGATATTAAAAATGATAGACAGAGGGCCAGCTAAATATGAGCCACAACCCTTAACTATGTATGGGGGAATACGATCATCGCCTTGGCCTTTTACGACTTTTCAGATTTTTTATAGCAGACAAAACATCCTATTCAGTAATGGAACAAAAAAAAACAACTATTTGCAAAATCATAACTTTGTAGTACAGTCGCAGACAAGTTGTTGGAGCTGCAACTTGTCTGACGGAAAAACTGAATTAAAAAAACCTTTAAAAAATTCAGCAATAACAGGGAAATCAGAAGATAACCTGCCACAATAAGACATGACACTGGGAAAGCAATTACGGGATCTTAAATATCGGCAGAAAGACTAAAATTTACGAGGGTTGTGATTAATATAATTTTCAAGTGAAGAAATATAATCACATTATAATGAAGAGACGAATTTTACGCTTCATTTCAGCCCTGACACTATGCAGATCATTAACAGATTCAGAGTGACCATTCCGATATGAACTAAGAGTAGCCTATTCTTTCTTTTGATCAAACCAACAATATCAGAGGAGAACCATGGTGGGAATTTCCTTTTTTTAGTCCTGAACTTAGGAATACACTTATTAAATATGTCATAAATCACACCGTAAAATACATCCAAGACTTCATCAACATTGGAAAATGTTGACAAAAAATTCCAATTGACAGAACGTAATAAATCAGTTAAAGCAAAAAAATCAGCTTTCTTGAAATTATTACTCAAATCAAAATCAAAGTTAGAATTGACTGTAATACGTTTAGACAAAGTTAACTAAAACGAAGTCTCAAATGCTGGGTGTAACGGATCTTCAGTTACAAGAGGATTCATTGGTTTATGAAGATCAAACCGAAAGCAATTTTCATCAACCAGTACAAGATCTAAAATTTTACCATAACAATTTACAACAATATTTTATTGGATAAACGAACGGCCTAAAACAAAATCAAACAATTCAGATGTAACAGTTGAGGAAGAACTAATATTAGTATTCGATGGCCAATCGATCGAAGACATATTAAAATCACCGAAAATTAAAATATTAGATTTAGAATTAGACAAAATATCAACTGTATTGTAGAATTCATTATTTACAATACATGAATCCATATCCCCTCCCCCTTGGGCCCCAATATGGGCATCAAAAGTTTTAGATGATCTGAACATATTTTTTCACTATTTTTTAGAACATTTTTTGCCCTGCCTAAATATATCCCCAGTTATCTCCTCCGTATTGAACTAGGGCAACCACAGGTATCAGTTATAATGAAAAAATTCCTGCTTAAGTTCCACTTTCGAATTTTAGACATGAAAAGTAATAGATTCCCGAAAATTTGCCTAAAAAAACCTATATATTAAGCTACTAAATGACATTGAACATTGAAGGACCGGACACACCCCGCTTCCCATCTCAGAGAGATATCGAAGCTTTCCCGGGGGATGGGTGTATCCGGAAATTTATTAATTTATGTGAAAATAACAATGATATACATATATACAATAAATAATCTGGAATAAATAATCGTACAAATTGTGATCATATAGCATCATCCACAGATAATCAGTCCGTAATCGTAATAGTCCTTATATAAATAATCAAAGATAATTTTTGTCTTGTATGTGATAGAATCTGGAAGTGAGTTTATCCAATCTAGAATATAACAATCTCGGCAATCAAGCTGTAATAAGATATAAATTGACGTCCATATGTCCGGCATCTCCATTTCATTCACACCCGCCGGAAAAAGGATGAAACAGTTGACACTTGTCTTCTTGGGCGTAAATTGTATCGATTATTAGATGTCGGTGAAACAACCGATGCATGTCTTCTTGGCCGTAAATTGTACTTTTTAATAGGTAACCGTGTTACCTCTCTTGTTGGCTCGTAAGACGGGTCCTCAAAGCGCGAATTGCGTCCCCTTGATCCCGCAGCTTGTGTCTTATTGTGGAGTAGATGTAGGTTGCGGTCCAGGAATCGAATCAACCTCTGCAAACGTTGAAAGTTCAGAGGGCTGTCTAGAATTCTCATTTTCCAAGCAAGCATTCTGGACTCTGGCAGTTGGCCAAAGTGGAAGTCTCTCGTCTGGGGACACGTGGTTATATAGTGCCATAGGGAACCATTTGAACCGCAGATGCATACGCTGTTACTAGAACGTTTAAAACGCAGAAGATACACCGGAAAAGGGCCATGCTCGGTGATAGCGATTGTTTTCTCTCTAGGCCATACGTTCAAACGCCACTGAACTCGTCGTTGTATCTTGTATGCGTCCTTTGCTGCACATGTATTCCAATTGGTCTGCCACCCCTGCAACACGTCCTCTTTAAGCACCCGATGGACCAAACTCCTTGGCCAAAGTTGGTCGTCTTGAGACGGAAGTTTTGTGGCCTCCTTGGCAAGTTTGTCGGCTATTTCGTTGCCAAAGATGCCTGCGTGGGCTTTAACCCAGGCCAATCGGATTCTCGTGTTGGCGCATAAAATTCGGCGAATCTTCCGTACATTATGATGCACAGAACGTGGGTTTTTGATTGATAACAGGCCCGAAGCGCTGTCTGAGAGGATCAGCACTGGTTTCGATAAGGCGTGTGCCCTTGAAACGGCATTCAGAATCGCATATATTTCAGCTTGAAAAACACTGTTTTCTTTTGCGAGCCGCCTGCTCCATTGTTCCTCGATGGATCCATCTTCTTTTATAACTACATAAGCGCACCCTGTACCGTCAGAAGACTTCGAGCCGTCTGTATAGATCTTTACTGTTCCAGGAGCCAGCTTAATACATTCAGCACCAGACAGCACGACCTGATTTGCGTCAATGTCCACGCTGGGATGCATGAGCCATAGCTTGTGTTGCTTTTCAAAAGCCTGCGCTTGCAGTGATTGAGTACTAATGACAACGTCTTCATCCAAATGAAGAATGCTGGTCTTGCGGGCTTCATATTCAATATAACTGCTCAGCCGCGGATTCCCTGTGGCGACATATAAGACTTCATTTGCAGTGGTGGAGTAGGCCCCGGATACGTACAACAGGAACGGGCGCTGGGCTATGTCCAGAATTCTCCTTTGTGTTTGCGTAGGATACCGAAACCAAGAGGCGCATCCAAAGGAAAGCTGACGCTGCACAACTGATCTGTATAAAATATTCCTAAAATTCTGCTGGAGCCCCCATTTTGGTCCGGCTACTCTACGAAGGAGTTGGAGGGTACCGTGTACCTTGTCTACTTGCTTAGCGATATGTGTCATAAAACTGAGCTTGTCATCTATGTACACCCCTAGATATTTAATTACTTTGGAAGGCCAAATCCGTAATCCATTGATAACGATCCTCGGCTTCTGTTTCTTGGGATGAAGCCAAAGAAACGTGGTTTTCTCCACTTCCATCTGCAGCTTATTATTACTCAACCATTTCGACAGAGACATGAATGCATTTTGCGCAGTGAGAGTTATGTCGTCGTGGTCGTCCCCTGATATTACAAAAATGAGATCATCTGCGAATGCTTGTATGTAGACATGAGGACCCCAGTTAAGTTTTAACAGCGTATCAAGCACCAGCGTCCACAGTAAAGGACCACTGCAGGATCCTTGTGGGCATCCTTGACGCTGCTCTTTTGTTGCTACACCTCCATCAGTAGTCATTGTTATGTAACGGTCTCGCAACATATTCTCCACGATACTTACCAAAGACGACGGAAGTGGCGTTCGACGTAACTGGTTTATAATGAGTTCGTGGCGTAGGGAGTCGAAAGCACCACGTATGTCCACCGACACGACAGCTGTTTGAAGACCATGGGCGTGTTTGTCTCTGATGACACGAAGAAGAGCCTCAATGGCCTTTTCCGCTGATCTTCCAGCGCGGAAACCAAACTGGAGAGGACTTAACCAATTAGCCTGTTCTAAATAATACACAATACGCTGGACCAGAACCTTTTCAAAAACTTTTCCTATTGTGGATAGAAGACATATTGGACGATATGATCGCAAGGACTCTGGATCACGATCCTTTTTCAGAAAAAGAAGAATCTTCCCTTTTTTGAAATGGTGAGGAAACACCGATATGTCTAGCAGTTTATTGAAAACGAAGGTAAAGACTTCAGCATATTCTTCAAAAAGTTTCTTCAGAATTGGGATGTTGATATTGTCACAGCCTGGTGCGCTTCTGTTCTTGAGGTTATTCACTATGTGAGCTATCTCTGACGTCGTAATTGGTAAATCATGTTCGAATACGTCGCTTCGTCTCTGCACTAGAGCAATTCGTTCTACTGTATCCGGATATATAAGATTCAGCTGGTATTCTGCTGCCTCAAGAATGGTTGAGTTGAACATACCATTGAAACTCATCCTCACTTGAGGCGGTATACGTTTGCATTTAAATACTGAACGATATGCTCCACCGTAAGGACTGCTTGCCTCGGCACAAAACTTCGTCCAACTGGTGATTTTACTACTAAATGACAGCGATACCAAATTCAATTGGCTGGCAACAATTTTGGACATTTTTGACGAGATTGGATAGTTGTTTTTTTTTCAAAATTTTACCTCGATCCTACCGTAATTAAACATTACATACCCTACGTCCTCAAACGGTTGACTTCAGGGTGAACAAAAATATCTCTCTCTTCAGTTTTCAAAAACTTGCTATACCGCAGAGTGCTGTATATCAACAAAAACATTTTGATGTTTGGAAGATTATCAGAAATATACATCTCAATCGCGTATTAATTCAGCTTGGTTTCGGTTTGCCATCTATTAGACTGAGAAATAAATATTTCACAGTTGAACCTCGAGAAATATGCAGCTCTTCTAATCTACGTAGAAGTGAAACTTGGGAGCATGTATTTTTCGAGTGCCCAACAAGTACTAACTCTGAATAACTCCAAAATCACACACAAACATATTTAATTTTTTTCTTAACTACTGTTTGAGACATTGTCTTCTCTATACCGATATATCTGAAAATTAAAACCAATTTTGTAGCCCTGAATAACCCGATCTTATGTAAATGTGGTTTTTGGTTTATTATTATTACTATTATTTCTTGCATAATAATTCTTTGTGGGTTTCCGCTTAAGTGTATGTTGTTGTTTTTTCCCCCTTAATGCTGTCCCACTAAAACAAGTTTTTTCTCTTATTTATTTTTATTGTTTTAATTCATTTTATATTATTTTGTGTGAAAACCTCTACCTTTTAAATTTGGCTCCACAAAAAATTAAATAAAGATTCTGATTCTGATAATACCCCCTTGTCTGGTTTTACTGGTGGAACATTCATCCTATAGGAATACTTTTCAATTATAAAAAAATATCAAAATAACATGTAGACTCAGAGATACGTCTTTCATGTAGTAAGCCATTGTATAGTTTTTAAAGTATAAAACTTAACTGTTTATGAGGACACCGTGTTCTAAAGAACACAATTAGAAAGGCATTTCTTCGTCACTTCTGAAGCGGAAAACCAACAGCAACAAAATCCTCGTTTTAAGTGCACTATTCGCTGAGACATTTTAAATTCAAAAATCAAACAAAAGTTTGGAAAGAAAAGTATAAATTAGGGAAAGGAACGTTGTGTCCGTTCGTTATTTTTAATTCAAATATATGAGTGAAGAATAATCAGAAAACTGGAATTTCTGTTTTGTTGGCATTGAGAAGAAACGGAGAAAATGTCATTTCAACTGAGTATTGATCTCCGTGTAAAACGGAAACATTAATTTTTTGCCAGAATTATAGTCTATTCCTTTATAATGGTTTGTCAATTTTTCAATCCTGCCAGTAATTGAAGATAACTTTAGCAGCACAAGGGGGGTATTACAGCTAGTAATCTTATAACAGCAACGACATGAGATCAAGCTCACTTTGTACCGGTAAATCGAAGAATTGAACTGATTTTTTTAAATATTTTTTTCCTGTTGTTTCTCCTTCGGATCGTTTTGTACAAAGATATCCATCTTAAAATGCATTAACAGGGAATTTCCTGCATATTTTCTGGCATTGAACACGAATATTGAGACAGCATTAAAATTAAAAACAACAAAATAATAATTTTTCCTATTATTAAAACATTAAATTTGTGTTATAGGTGCTGAAATGAAGAAATATCTTGTTTCCTTCTTCTGATTAAAAAAACCAATGCTCCCAATTGGGAACATTGCCACTAAAATGATGAACATTGTGCAGACAAAAACATGAATTCAAGAAACGCTATTCAAACTCTGAGAAAAGAGAACATGAATTAATAGCATTATTACAATGAAGAAGAGAAAGCCAAATATTTTATCCAAGTAATATTTCTACTCGAGGGCCCCCATCAGAACCATCACGAGGTTGCAAATGAAATGGCTGATCGAAATCATCCATACCTCTAGGACGCCGGAAAAAAATTCCTGGCGCTTTTTTTGGAATAACATTTTTCCGTGCTATCGGTTCTAAGGATTCCCGAACAGTCTTTTTTGTAATGCCTATATGTATAACATAGGCGCAAATCAAGATCAAAATTCCAACTAACGCACCGAGGATGTATACCCATGTGGTCATTGACGTGGTATTCGGAACTGTTGTTGATTCCGTAAAATTACCAGGTGTATCGCGAGAAGTGGTAGTGATACTTCCCGTTGTCGCTTCAATACACTCACCAGAAATAGAGCATGTCTCTTTCAGTCCACACTTTGTTCCGTAAGGTAGAAACACATCCATTCCGTTGAAAGCATCCAGAGTTTTCACCGGCACACAAGACAAATTTCCGGGTATCAAACAGCAAAAACGGCAGGCATCGAGGCCTATGCAATTGCATGCTGTCAGGTTTTCCTTTTCACATAACGATCTGCCACAAGAACCGTACGAACATTTTCCTGGCCTTGCGAAACACTTTTTGCCTTCTGGTGCAATTTTTTTGAATTGGGAGCATTCCTTCGAAGAACCGTCGCATTCTTGTATGACGCAGCCATCTGGTCCGAAATCACACTCTTTTCCTGCTACTTGAACGGTGCAATCTTCTGTGCAACATCTATCGTCCTTACTACTGCAGACTCGATCCATATGCCTTCGGTAAGTGCATTCGCGATCTCCACCGAGTCCTCCTTTTGGTGTGCAGCACTTGTCTATCATGTCGCAGTTTTCTGGTGTTCCGCAGTCGCATTCCTCTCCTGCTTCTGTTACAGCGTTGCCGCATATCGCACTAGTGACTAACCTGTTCTTACAAGAATTGGTTTCAATTTTCAACTTCAATATAGTAGTTATCATTCGCACACTGCATGGTGAAAACCGTCTCAGATCTTTATCATCTGAAGGTCCGCTTGGTCCCATTATATAAGATCCAAAAAGTGGTACACAATCGTTTCCGTATTTAGGGAAGTCGTGGTCGGATCCTAGAAGATGACCAATCTCATGTGTAACTGTTCGCGTCGTGGAGCCTAACGATCTCATGCTTCCATAACCATTACTTTGTCTGCTAACTCCAACATTGCTACTGCCACAAACCCCTGTTTTAAAAGCCACTCCATTCGCAATTCCCCCGTATTTCTTCAACGTTATAAAATAAGCTGCAGCGTAATTGTTTTTATGATTCTTTCTAAAGTCATATAATACTAATGACATGTTACTCTTCTCAGGATCAATTTCGCTTTTTAGTGGGTATTTGCTATCATTCCTGTTTGTGTAAATAGTTATCTTCGCAGGAACTATTCTTGCCGTGATCGAACCAAACCGGGTTCTACGAAATAAAAAGTCAGCCGTTTTGGCATGGAAGTAAATATATGCCTCTGAGTCATTTCCTTTATTTTCAATGATACTTTCGTCCGAGACATATTCGAATTTTAAGTGCAAGGTAGTGTCTGATTTTTCGACAAGTTCTGTTGCTGATCGAACGGCGTGGGATAATGTTTCGTCTTCGCTATCGTAATCACATTCATTATCTCCCTTATAGTCATCAAAATATTCAGAAATGTCTTGATTTTCTTCATACACGATGGATTTTGAAACTACCGAAGCATCATCGGGAAAATATACGATGGCGGGCTCTACGAAATATACCCCGTAGCCATTATTCACCATGACTGATCCCTCAAACTGGCCATGTCTGTTCTTGAATCCATGCACGATCGCCGTGGAATTGATGAATTCATAGTATTCGGCAGTGAAATTTCTAATCTCTGACTCATTTGGACCTTTTCTACCGCGTATTTCCACCATGGTTCCATCAAGTTCTGGATCTAAAGATCTGTGAAGCAAAACATCAATGTCGGTGTCGAACGCGCTGAAACTGAGCTGCATGAAAGTGTCAGGTTTACGGTCGTTTGTCTCGCTATCTGAAGCAACGATGTCTTCGGCATGCTGAAGCACCTTTTTCGTTGGTCGAAACAACACATCCACTATTTGATGTTGAAGTGGGGTGCAATCGAAGATTGACAGAAATAACACTACGATAAGAAGCTGTTTTGCTAACATTTGTTCGTTAGATATCATTATGAAGATGCCACTAAAGCAAAAGAATCGCAGAATTTCTCCCCGAATGACGAAGATGAAGCAAAAAATTGCCAAACTCCTTTTCGACTAACAAACATAATATCAGTGTTATTATAGACTTTTAAATGACTGCATGCAAACTTTATGCACCGAAATGCGAAATTACACATGTAGCAGATAGATATTCAATAAATAATTTGTACGAAATGAGAACCGATGAAAAAAACTTTAATATACAATATTCCATCTACTACATTTTCAGTTTGCGGATAGCTAATAGGAAATTACGTTGTGAAAATAATATTCAACCATTTCAGCTTGAATTTAATATTATGATCCCAGTTAAGACTAGAGTTTTTACGCAACAACTACTATTGAAAATGATATTTGAGCGCTCGTTTTTTCATTTTCGTCGCACCACAGTCATTCTCTGCACACGATGGCTAATTAGACTGGGCACTACAATTTATTAGCGATTCCAAACGGCAGGCTTGTTTTTTATACTCGCGGAGGGGTTGGCTGAACTGGATCTCTCTCTCTACCGTTCCACCTGGTGGGGGGCACTTGCTGAAATTAAGAAACGCTACTAATGCCTGTGCTTCAGCACCTCACACCACAGTGCGTGAAATAGGGAAGGCAAGGTAGTGTCTCTAGTGGTGTAGATGGTAGCATGCTTACCCAGTTCACAAGAGGGGCTGAGTTCGAGTCCCTGTGGAGACCGGATGACTTTTCTTTCCGAGTTCTCCTCGGCACACTATCGAGAAAATATGTTTCTTAAATAATAATTGAGATGATGTTGCTGAATATGCAGGTGAAAAAGTGAATTTAAAAATAATTCGGGAATTTACGACGTACAAAGTGCGTTTCATAAGCATTAAGAATAAAATCATAAAAAATCAAGGAATATAGGTGTACAATAAAAAATTAATTTGATTTTTGCAAAGTACCTTCGCTCAGATGAGATGCATACGTCCCATCGCTCAATCCACTTTTCAAAGCAAATAGAAAAGACTTTTCCTTGAAGGTGTCTCAGTGAACCCTACATAGCTCTTAAATAACTAATGATTCTCCCACTCTGAGCTTATCCTTCAACATCGGAAGCAGCCAGAAACCACAAAGTGGCCGGACTGTAATGGAGTTCTGGCATGATTTTAATATTGAATTTTACATATTAAGTTTCTCAGTTTTGAAATATTTGTGACAATGTATATATCGAGAGAGCGCCGTGAACTGGGTGAACTCGTAGAAATCTCAATTATGCCGGGTTCACTGAAGCATCTTCAAGAAAAATGCTTCTCTACCTGCTTTGAAAAGTGAATTGAACGATTAGAACAATGCATATCTTCTGAGGGAAGAGTTGCTATACCTATATTTTTTGATATTTTTCCCCGTAACTTCTTATGTATGAAACGCGCCTTGTGATTTCGAATGGATTTGATCATTTTTGTCACACCTCATCACATACTCATCGAGAGGATGGTGCGTTAACTCCTCGATGGGGGGGGGGGACTCCTTGCGGTAGCAATATTTTCCTGCGGTCTTGTCGCCGTTTTAGTTGTATCCCTGTGTCAGGAAAGTTTTCTGACAAGGACGAACCGAGTATCGAACTTGCGACACCTCTAAGCATCCTTTGGTACTTTAGGCGAGCATCTTATCGACCTGGGCTACTGCGCATATTTTGGGCGTTCGTCGACGCAAATTACATAAAATGAGATTGATGACGGACTTAAATGAATATCAAAGACACATTGCATACCCATTTTTTTATTCGGAAGAAATTAAATTTTGCTGCGATCCTTGAATACGATTTTTCAAAAATGTCTTCAAAAGTGGTTTCATTCAATTGCGAAGCAAATGACAGAAATATAAGACCACTCCAATTTTCTCGCATAATTTGCGTATCTATTTTTGCTGGGCATTATTTCTAAGAGCCTCTTGAAAAATTAAACATGTTTGTATTCTTTGAAGACCAACTCATATAGATAGGACGGGGCAAAAAGCGATGTCATATATGGGAAGGGAAGAACCTCGTTCTGAAGAAGTGTAGATTAAATTACAGAGTAAAATCGCATAGAATATTAATACACTTGATGCTCGATAAACGACCTCCTTGTCCCATCGGAAACAGGCGTGATACTGGGATTGTCGTAGTATCGGAAGTAGAACATACGTGATAGTCGTTTTATGAAAACATTTGGGACTCAGGTCGTTGTAATGGAATGATCGCTATAGCGTGCAGTCGTTGAAACAAGCGTCGACAGCATGCCCAATAAACTGCTGCGTAATTTCCTGAAGAACAACGAACAGCAATAATTATATGCAGGAAAATTGCGGACGTTTTAGAACTATTTTAGCTAGTTGAAATATTCATAATAGAAAGTTAGGACACAGCCTTACCGGGTTATCGAGAAAAAGGCTTTCTTGACCACCGTTTACGATCACAGACAGTGATGAGGTTATAATTCACTAAAAAGTATTTTATTTTACGAGAATGAACGGTGAAATGCTACTCTTTTTAGATTATAACTCATATGAAGACAATATAAAATTGTAAACATCGCATTTGAGATAAAGGGCTTTTTAGCCGACTCCAACCTCATTACTGTGCTCGTAAAGTGTGGTCAAGGAAGCATTTTTTCTTTCCTTTTTACGAAAACACGGTATGCAGTGTCCTAACCACTTGTAGATATTCTTACCGGTCCAAGAGAACTCTAAAAAAACGTCCGTAACTTTCTCTGAATATCAGTCTTGAATTATTGCTATTCTCTTCCACCAATATGTTGAAGAGAACATCCAAACTGTCTTTTTATACCCAGGATAAAATGTTCTTCCGGAAATCATTAAGCAGTGTCTTAGACGTGTTAATATTTATTTTTAATAACACAAATGCCAAAATATGTACGTATACAAATGTCTATACAATATAAAAACCTATACAAGGACAATGCACACTCAGCCACCTTGTTGGGCATTTTGCCTGTTGTGGTGTTGCAATTGTATTTGTATAATACACACACTATTGACCTTAAGGGACATGAATGTCCGATCTATTCTATCAAATTCTTCGAGAAGTTAATTTATTCTTCTTTTAAATGATTATCTTACCTTCTTTATGAGAGATACCCCTTTGCTTCGTCCAATTATTCGAGAGGCTCCAAGAAATTATGCCTGGCCCAAAGTATATGCAAACTAGCTAAGTGACGCGAGAAAATGGGAGTGGATTTATAATTTAGTTTTTCATTTTCATCGTATTGATAACAAAAGAAACGTTTTTTTACTCAAAAAGCGAATGCGTTTTCATGATATTATTTCCCATTTTATTCGTCATCCATGAAAAAACTTTGAAAAATTCTGTTTTTTACGCTTTTGTTGTAATCGCCATTTTTCGCTTTACGCTATCACACTACTTCCACCAGTGTACATGCACACTTAAATACTCCATATTCGGATATGTGGCCCACACAAGGAGGCCAAAAAACTTCCGTCTCAAGACGACCACCTTTGGCCAAGGGGTTTGGTCCATGGGGTGCTTAGAGAGGACGTGTTGCAGGAGTGGCAGACCAATTGGAATACATGTGCAGCAAAGGACGCATACAAGATACAACGACGAGTTCATTGGTGTTTGAACGTTTGGCCTAGAGAGAAAACAATCGCTATCACCGAGCATGGCCCTTTTCCGGTGTAGCTTCTGCGTTTTAAACGTTCTAGTAACAGCGTATGCATCTGCGGTTCAAATGGTTCCCTATGGCACTATACAACCACGTGTCCCCAGACGAGAGACTTCCACTTTGGGCAACTGCCAGAGTCCAGAATGCTGACTTGGAAGATAAGAATTCTAGACAGCCCTCTGAACTTTCAACGTTTGCAGAGGTTGATTCGATTCCTGGACCGTAACCTACATCTACTCCACAATAAGACGCGAGCTGCGGGATCAAGGGGACGGCATTCGTGCTCGGAGGACCCGTCTTACGGGCCAACAAGAGAGGTAACAAGGCTACCTATTAAAAAGTATAATTTACGGCCAAGAAGAAAAGCATCGGTTGTTTCACCGACACCTGATAGTCGATACCATTTGCATCCAAGACGACAAGTGTCAACTGTTTCATCCTTTTCCGGCGGATGTGATGAAATGGCGATGCCGGCCATATCAATTTACATCTTTTGACAGCTTGATTGATGAGATTGGTATATTCTAGATTGGATAAACTCACCTCCAGATTCTATCACATACAAGACAAAAATTATTCTTTGATTATTTATATAAGGACTATTACGATTACGGACTGATTATCTGTGGATGATGCTATGATCACAATTTTTACTTTATTGTTTAATAATTTTGTTTCACAATTTTGTTTATGTATATATGTATATCATTGTTATTTTCACATAAATTAATAAATTTCCGGATACACCCATCCCCCGGGAAAGCTTCGATATCTCTCTGAGATGGGAAGCGGGGTGTGTCTGGTCCTTCAATGTTCAATGCCTTACAGACACAATCTTTACGCAAGACGGAGCTTCTCCACACATCGCATTGTGTATTAAGAATGTTCACATTTTATAGAAGAACGTGTCATCAGCCGGCACTTTCCTAATGTATGGCCTTCCCTATCCCCGGAACTTAATCCTTGCGATTTTTGGCTTTGGGGGTATTTGAAACATCTGGTAAATCGTGACAACCCAAGAACTGTACCTGACTTTTAAGGCAGCATTTCCGTGACGTGCTGAACATTTCCCCGCACACACATCGGTCAGTTGTGGAACATGTCATCTCGCGATTTCACATGGTATCTGAAAATGATGGCCATCATGTGGGATATGTTTTATTGCAGTAGCAATATTGTAAAAGTAATTAGCAATTGTTAAAACTATAAACATTGATTTTCTGTACATCT
Organism: Pholcus phalangioides; assembly: GCF_987345545.1. Taxonomy (NCBI): domain Eukaryota; kingdom Metazoa; phylum Arthropoda; class Arachnida; order Araneae; family Pholcidae; genus Pholcus; species Pholcus phalangioides. The sequence goes on along the minus strand of NW_028301599.1, from coordinate 3,974,211 downwards.
TTACAATGGTTTGTCACTTCTTAAATGCTGCCAGAATTATAGTTTATTCCTTTATAATGGATTGTCAATTCTTCGATCCTGCCAGTAATTGAAGATAACTTTGCCAGCACCGAGTATTCTGTTACTAGTAATCTTATAACTGTAAAGGGGCATGAGATTAAACTTACCTTGTACAGGCAAAATTAGGAATTGAACTGATTTTTTTAAACTTTTTTCCTGCTGTTTCTCCTTCTAATCGTTTAGTTTAAATATATTAAATTCATTAACAAGGGTTTTCATGTATATTTCCTGGACTTTGCACATGACTATTGAGGCAACATTAAAATTAAATAAATCGGCTGAAGTTGGTGGTCGGCTGAAGTTGGTTTTCTGTGGTTCCCAACTTCAAGGCGCAAATGCGAGCCGATCTCCCCGTTAAAAAGTCTCGCCACAGAGAGCAACAGTCCTACAACGGTAAATCATTCAACCATAACACTTCACTCATAGTTAGAAAAACTGGGGGCAGATGACAGCACCACACATAACAAGCATTACACAGAAACAAACTTTACGTCAGGTTGCACTACACGTACACGCACATCCCCGCATGTACCGATTCGTTGGGGGGGTTCCGCGGGGGGTGGGTGTATGTGTGGTGTAGCAGTAGTAGGTAGGGCCTCCAAAAAATGGCTCGGGGATCCGTGATGTTCTTAAGTCAGCCACCTCGTTGGGCAATTTGCCTGTTGTGGCGTTGTATTTGTATTTGTATTTGTATTTATTTTTAATCAAAAACAAAATAATAAAATATTAAATTTATGTTATAGGCATTGAAATGAACAAATATATTGTTTTCTTCTCCTGATTAAGAAAACCGATGCTCCCAATTCGAAACATTTGCCGTTAAAAGGATGAGCATTGTGCAGAGAAAACCATGAATCAAAGAAACGCTATTAAACGTCTGAGAAAAAAGAACATCAATTAATAGCTTTATTCCAATGAAGAAGAAAGCCAAACATTTCATCAAAGAAATATTTCTACTCGGGGGCCCCCATCAGAACCATCACGAGGTTGCAAATGAAATGGCTGATCGAAATCATCCATACCTCTAGGACGCCGGAAAAATATTCCTGACGTTTTTTTTGGAATAACATTTTTGGGTGCCATCGGTTCTAAGGATTCCCGAACAGTCTTTTTTTTTATGTATATGTGTATAACATAGGCGCAAATCAAGATTAAAAGTCCAGCTAACGCACCGAGGATGTATATCCATGTGGTTATCGTCGTGGTATTCGAAATTGTTGATTCTGTAAAATTACCAGGTGTATCGCGAGAAGTGGTAGTGATACTTCCCGTTGTCGTGTTCGTCGTTGTGGTTGATTCTGTAAAATTACCAGATGCATCGCGAGAAGTCGTACTCATACGTCCCGTTGTCGTTTTCATCGTTGTTGTTGATTCTGTAAAATATCTAGATATATCGCGAGAAGTGGTAGTTATACTTCCCGTTGTCGTTTTCATCGTTGTTGTTGATTCTGTAAAATATCTAGATGTATCGCGAGAAGTGGTAGTTATACTTCCCGTTGTTGTTTTCATCGTTGTTGTCGCTTCAATACACTCACCAGAAACAGCGCATGTCCCTTTCATTCCGCACTTTGTTCCGTGAGGTAGAAACACGTCCATTCCTTTGAAAGCATCCAGAGTTTTCACCGGGACACAAGACAAATTCCCGGGTATCAAACAGCAAAAACGGCAGGCATTGAGGCCAGCGCAATTACATACCGTCATGTTTTTCGTTTCACATAACGATCTGTCGCAAGAACCGTACGAACATTTTCCTGGTCTTGCGAAACATTTTTTGCCTTCCGGTGCAATTTTTTTAAATTGCGAGCATTCCTTCGAAGTACCGTCGCATTCTTGTATGACGCAGCCATCCGGTCCGAAATCACATTCTTTTCCCGCTATCTCAATGGCGCAATTTTCTGTACAACATTTATCGTCCTTGCTACTGCAGACTCTATCCATATGCCTTCGGTAAGTGCATTCGCGATCTCCACTAAGACCTCCTTTTGGTGTGCAGCACTTGTCGATCATGTCGCAGTTTTCTGGTGTTCCGCAGTCGCATTCCTCTCCTGCCTCTCTGACAGCGTTGCCGCATGTCGCACTAGTGACTGACCTGCTCTTACAAGAACTGGAATTCATTTTTAACTCCAATACAGTAGTTATCATTCGCACGCTGCAAGGGGAAAACCGTCTCAAATGTTGAACGTCTGAAGAATCTATTGGACTCATTATATAAGATCCAAAAAGTGGTACACAATCATTGCCAACTGTAGGCTCGTCGTGGCTTGATCCTAGAAGATGACCAATCTCATGTGTAACTGTTTGCGTTGTGGAGTCTAACGATCTCATGCGTCCGTAATGATCACATTGTCTAGCAGCTGCAACATTGCTACTACTACAAACGCCTGATTTAAAAGCCACTCCATTCGCATTTCCTTTATATTTCTTCAACGTTATAAAAACGGCTCCAGCATAATTGTTTTTATGATTATTTCTAAAGTCGCGTAATACTAATGACATATTACTCTTCTCAGGATCAATTTCGCTTTTTAGCGGGTAGTTGCTATCGTTCCTGTTTGTGTAAATAGTTATCTTCGCTGGAACTATTCTCACCGTGATCGAACCGAAACTGGTTCTACGAATTAAAAAGTCAGCCGTTTTGGCGTGGAAGTAAATATATGCTTCTGAGTCATTTCCCTTGGTTTCAATAACACTTTCGTCCGACACATATTCAAATTTTAAGTGCATGATAGTGTCTGGTTTTCCGACAAGTTCTGTTGGTGATCGAACGTCATGGAATAATCGCTCGTCTGCGCTATTGTAATCATATTCATTATCTACGTTATGGTCATCAAAATATTCAGAAATATCTCGATTTTCTTCATACACGATGGATTTTGAAACTACCGAAGGATCATCGGGAAAATATACGATGGCGGGCTCTACAAAATATATCTCGTAGCCGTTCTTCACCATGACGGATCCCTCAAACTGGCCATGTCTGTTCTTGAATCCATGCACGATCGTCGTGGAATTGATGAATTCATAGTATTCGGCACCGAAATTTCTAATCTCTAACTCGTTTGGACCTTTTCCACCGTGTATTTCCACCATGGTTTCATCAAGTTCTGGATCTAAAGATCTGTGAAGCAAAACGTCAATGTCGGTGTCGAAAGCGCTGAAACTGAGCTGCATGAAAGCGTCAGGAGTACGGTCGTTTGTCTCGCTATCTGAAACAGCGATGTCTTCTGCATGCTGAAGCCCCTCTTTCGTTGGACGAAACAACACATCCACTATTTGATGTTTAAGTGGGGTGCAATCGCAGAATGACGGAAATAACACTACGATAAGAAGTTGTTTTGCTAACATTTCTCAATTAGGTATGATTATGAAGATGGCACTAAAGCAAAAGAATCGTAGACTTTCTCCCGAATGTCTAAGAAGAAGCAAAAAATTTTCAAACTCCTTTCCGATAAATAACAAACATAATATCAGTGTTATTATAGACTTTTAAACGACTGCATCCAAACTTCATGCACCGAAATGCGAAATTACACATGTAGCAGAAGGATATTCAATAAATAATTTGTACGAAATGAACTGATGGAAAAAACTTTAATACACAATATTTTCTTCTTCTACATTATCAGTTAGCAGATAGCTACGAAGAAATTTCGTTGTGAAAACAATATTCCCGTATTAATGCAATCATTTCAACTTGAATTCAATATTATGATCCCAGTTAAGACTAGAATTCTTACGCAACATACTACCATTCAAAATGCTATTTGAGCTTTGATCGATGCAAATAGCATGAAAACACATTGATGACACATTTGAATGAATATTAAAAACACATTGTATACCCATTGTTTTATTCGTAAGAAGTTGACTTTTGTTTCGGCCTCCAAAGTGTGTTTTTTCAAAATTGTCTTAAAAAATTATTTCATTCCGATGCAAATTAAATGCAAAAAAAAAAAAATTTTGGTCATTCGATTAGTTTGTTGTTTTAAAATAAAAATAATGCATTGCAGTATAAAGTGTATATAACGAGATGACTTTCTACGCGATTTTCTGAGCTATCAGTTTTCGAATTTATCCATTTTTTTTTTTCTTTGTCACTCAAGACCCCCCCCCCCCACCTTGAGAAACAGAGACTACTTACTGTATTCCAGCAATTGTTGTAGATATAATTGTCAACTAGACGGGATGTTTCAAACGTTCAGATTTACGCGTTTATAATGTGAATGCGATTTATGAACCATCTTCAGACCAAACCAAGTACATCTCCGAAAAGTGAGTAACATAATTCATTAATTTTTGAATTATCAAATATTTATGTATTGTTTGTTGAAATTATAACAATAGTGTAATATTTTCAAAAATCTTAATTTAAAATTAAAACAAAAAAATTTTCGCATTGGTAAATTGCTTAATTGGAAATTCGTATTACTACTAACACATCTCGAATAAACATTTCTACAATGTTTAAGAATTTGCGATGCGGTATTATTCATTGTCTATAAAAATCTTACGTTTGAACTCAAAAACTGCAATTTGTAAAAATCCCGTTTAACCTGTATCTTTCTTAATCATATTTAACACAAAGGCCACAACAGGCAATATGCTCAGTTGTAAGTGGCTGAAAAAAAAGATGGCCATAAAAAAAATGTGGATTTCAAATATTACCGACACGTAGCAACCGTATATAAGGATCCGGGTTCGAACCCCACCGTCGCCGCAGTGGTAGTCGGCTGAAGTTGGTTTCCTGTGGTTCCCAACTTCGAGGCGCAAATGCGAGCCGATCTCCCCATTGAAAAGTCTCGCCACAGAGAGCAACACTTCTACAACGATACAATTATTCAATCATTACACTCCACTCATAGTTAGAAAAAACTGGTGGCGGATGGCAGCACTACACATAACAAGCATTACACAGGAACAAACTTCACGTCAGGTTTCACTACACGTACACGCACATTTCCAACATGTACCAATTCGTTGGAGGTTCTGCAGAGGAATATGGACGAGGTACATGTATGGTTTAGTAGCAACCCTATATAAAAGCAGTTAATATATATCAGTTAATGAAAGAGCAATCTGCATGTACATCTTTTTTTTATCAATTTAAAATCTTGGTTGTTAACTCAAGAAGATTTAAATTATCTGTTTGATATTGTAATGTAATCTTCTTTTTTATCTTGCATACGCTGCTAAATGCCAAATTTTTTTGTTTATCAATTCCTTTCCGGTTGCCACTTATTTCTTGGCGTTATATATATATATGTGTGTTTTGTTCTTTCTTTTTTTTCTCTCGTTATTATTTATGCCGACAGATATGTATCGGATATTGTTTTGAGGGCTCACAAGCTTGCTTAGCCCCTAAATGGTTTGTAATTTGTTTAAAAATCTTAAATAAAGGAAAATAAATAAAACAATTTTTTTTAAAAAGCGTTATATCACGAAAGGAAAAAAAATAACGAATAATAAATACTATATAATGCACCACCTGAAAAAATGTTATCGTTTGTCTTAGTCTATAGTTAGTATGGATTACTTTTCGATTTATCCTAATATGTTTATCGTACTTCATTTTTAAACGTGCCGATTGTGGCTATATTATCCCCTGGGGTAAGCTACTCCATTCATTCACAAAACTATTAGAGGAATACTCAATACGACACCAAAACCTGGAGTTGCCCCCCGTTACTAAACGATATAGGTGTCTCTACTTGTTGAAGCAGTTGATTGAAGGTGTATAAAGTACTCATGATCCATCCTATCCTTCCTGTTGAAAATTTTAAACACTTCGATCATGTATCCCCGGCACCCGCGTTCCTCAAATGTAAACATGTTGAAGAACTCGAGGTATATCTTCAAAGCTGAAACCATGTGTGCCAACAAGAGCACCCATAGCTATTCTCGACACCCCCTCGGCCAATCACATGCCCCTCTGTAGGCAAGGTCTCCAAAACAAAATGGCATATACAGTCCTGCACAATCGATCTTTTGATCACCGCTGAACAATGTTCAGGAAAATTAAGCCGGTCGTCAATAAGAATTTTTAAATCGGTGAACCTATTTCATAGATTTCCAACTGGTTTTACGAGCAACCCTACTGTTCGGTGAGAGTTTTTTTCGGGGGTTCCGCGGAATGAAACGTCACCAAACCCTAAACAATCCTGGAACCCGGAGAGCTTCGAAAGAAAAGGGACTTTCTTGTTATTGATAATCGTACAGCTTATATGAATTTGACGGGACACCCACACACACAGGGCCATGTTGACGCCTATGGTATGCTACATGTCCACAATATGAACTAAGGCCACGGGGCACGGCCAAGGTACCTCAGAAGAAGCCTAGGAGCCTTCGCAATAATGCGATCCGGAATTGGGAATCATAATAATAGGTATGAATATATATCTGGGGATGGTGCTCGATGCACAGTTGTAATCATGGACTCGCATCACGTGGATATGGGTACTAATCCACCGGCGGTGCAGTGATTGTCTGGTGAAGTTGGTTTTCTGGGACTTTTTAACTTCGAGGAGCGAATAAGAGCCGATCCCCCTCCATTAAAAAGACTCGTGCAGTCACAGTATTTTGTAGATCCGATATATGTTACTGCCAAATCCCGTGCGGCTAATTCACGAATTGGCCGATAGTTTTGGCCGAAGTCCGAACTGCAGAAATGATTCGAACTTCGGCCGCCCATTTCGTGAATTGATTGGCGATCCCTGACCAGAACTCGATATGCTGATGTAAGATGGGGCAGTAGATGTCAAATCCATTTTTTTTTAAATAGCAAAAGTCCTGATACATCTCCATTATATATATACCAGCTGTATTGGATTAGTTCCATGTGAGACGAGCAAAAAAAGTGCAATTTGATAGAAAACTATAAAAATAATTGTATCAAAAACATATACCATTTTATGCCATTTATACCATATTCTACATATACCAAATTTTTTAGAAAACAAGGAATTACCGCATCGCAACGGCCGGTTTGATGGGTTGCCATAATAAACGAAGACATGATTATCACGAAAAAATACGCCACCTGGATGATGATCCCGAATCATGTCTTTTTTTATCGAAAACTTAAGCCAGGGATCACCGGTCAGTTCACAAAGTGGCCGGTGATTCCTGACGAAAGTAACTAACTTTTTATCGTTTTAAATTTAATTTTTTTTCCTATATTGATAATGCTAATTTTTCCCAGATACAACGACCGCTTTTTTTTCTATTCCCGCTTACAACGTGCGGAAAATTCACACATCGGGCTTTTTCCTTCCTTGAAAACAGCACACTTTTTCACAGGTAAGGAAACGAAAATGGTGTTTTTGTGTGCCAGCGATTAACTATTACATGAAAACTACAGGTGGCGCATTTTTTTATTGCTCTTCGGAAGCCTGTTATGTTGTTTTCGGCATAAAGAATAGATTAAAAATTTCTTCATTTTTTTCATTTTTTCAAGGGACTTTTTCACAACTATAATTTGAATATATATTTTTTTCTTGTTCGCTCACTTTGTCTAACACTAGTTTGCAGAGCATAAACTGCCCTTATCATTACTCCATTACTACTGGTGATCAAGTCATGTCACTGAATAAGAAGACTAACAGATAAGAGCTAGAAAACGTTCTCAGAATAGGGGGGGGGCAGTTTTTTTTTCTTTAGCGGTCTTATTCAAATATGCCGCATTGGATCGATTCCAAAAAATGACATCCAAACAATTATTCTCACAGTGGTGTTAGACTACACCTCTGAATCTATTGATACAAAATCAAGCCGCAAATGAGTGACATGGACACAAAACGTAAAAAACTTGACAGATTTTTAGGCGCCAGCATCAAGTAGTATTTAAAGGCGGCTTTTTTCTTGATAAGAAAAGTTGGATTTTCCCAATGTACTCCTTGGAATTTTATTCTACGCAGAACAGCCAATACGATGATTTCATGACCTTTGAAATTTCGGAAAATGATCAGGAACAACGTTAGATTTTGCTGAGCAGTTCTTGAGTTAAAATGTCTCAGATAATGTCTCAAATTAAAAAGAAAAGCTCCAAGTGTAGAAGAAAAGATAAAAATTGCTAAATTTGTAAATGATAGCCCTGTGCTTTCTAGAGCTACAACAGCAAAAAATTCAATTTGCTTCCCGAGAGACCAGACACGACCCAGGCTCTGTCCCTCCCGGCATATACCGGCTTTTACCCTTGCGGGTTGGGTCACGCTGGGGAGAATTCATCACTGCCCTCACGGGGACTCGAACCCCGGTCTCTCGCTTGCAGGACGAGTGCTCTACCATCTAAGCTATGGAAGCAGATCAATTTGCCTCCCAGCATGTTAAATAAATAACATGTAAGATTTCTTCTATTCCGTACATATATATACAGTCAAACCTCGTTAATGAGTCACTCTTGGGAGAGCAAAAATATGACTTAGTAAGCGGAGTGACTCGTTAAGCGGAGTAAGCCATAGCTGTGCCAATTCCTACCTGAGGACAATTGACACTTACAAAAAGTGACCCGGTAAGCGGAGTGACGTGTTAACCCGGTAACGCACTAACGAGGTTTGACTGTATCTATATTACGTATAATGCACATAAAAATTTATTGGAATAGCAAATACATAATTTCTTCCTAATAAATCTCTATATGTACCGTAATGTTTGCTAATAAATTATAAACACTACATAAAATAGCTACGGTCGGTGAAATCTATGTCTTATTATTCTTATAGCATTTCTCGCTTAAAACGTTTTTTAGTTGCGATTTTTTAAAACGTTATACGCGGGATCGATCGAATATATTAGGAAATATTTTAAATTATCTTTTTTAATTATCTTATTTAACCCTTTCTGTGGGTTAGAGAAATACCACAGGCACAGTTACATCAAGGTAGACGGTAGGGGGGGGGGGGAATCAAGCACTATACCAGATATAATATCACAGGTTATGAGAATGCATTGAACGCGAAGATTTCGTGTCCGAATAACAATTTCCGCTACTGACTGGCGCGTCATTAGGAAACGCAAAAGTTTTTTGTTTCTGCCAAAAAGAAGAAAAATACAAAAATTTCACGTTAGTCTATACTGTATCTCTGAAGATGGAAATACCTACAGATTAAAAAACTTCAGTGTTAAATAAAATGATCAAAACATATGACCCATGGCTTCAAAATGCCTCAAATATGACTGATCGCTCAAAATCCTCAAAATACGACTAACCATAAAAAGTATCACTGGTCACTAAAAATCCGAGCATTAATGATAATATATGAACGGGAGAAAAAAATAATATTTTGTTGTGGAAAATCGTTTTATCTACCAGATCGTCACATGTTCCATGTATTCGTTCGAGAGAATTTCTCAAAAACCGATTTGACAGATGAAAGTAAATACTAGATACCTCAAAAGACTGGTACTTTTTGGAGATGGTGATTACAAGGAAGAAAATTCAACTCCGCCCCCACAGGGACTTGATCCCCGGTCCTTCGTATGCCGGACGAGAGCTTTACCAACTAAACTATCGAGACAGCGAAAATACACTGCTGGCCACCCAAATTGCAACACCAAGAAAGACAAGAGATATCGCACTAATATTTATTTTGTAGATAACATGTTGACCAAGCATCAAATGATTAAATTTATAGACTTCTGTGAAGTGTGGTTCCTGCCAAAATCAGTAGCCAGAGTAGCCGCCATTATTCGAGATCACCGCTGCCACACGCCTCGGCATTGATTCAAAGAGACTTTGGATGTGTTCTTGGGGTACAGCAGACCAAGCAGCTTCCACGCGTTGCCAAAGTTGATCTGGTGTGGCAGCTGGGGATGTAATCTGGGTCAATCGTTGAGCAACCATGGACCACATGTTTTCTATCGGCGAAAGATCCGGAAAGCGAGCTGGCCAGGGAAGCAATTCAATCTGGCGATTGACGAAGAACCTTTGGACAATGCGTGCCACGTGTGGTCGCGCATTATCCTGTTGAAATATGGCTGTGGGCAAGCCCTGAAGGTAAGGAAGGACAACTGGCTCCAACACCTCGGAGATGTAGCGCTGGCTTTTTAAAGTACAGGCAATGCGTACTAGAGGAGTGCGAGAGTGATATCCAATACCGCCCCATACCATAATACCCGGTGCAGGACCAGTGTGGCGGTGCATAACGCAGCTGTTCAGCATCCTCTCTCCTGGTATCTCCAGACTCGAATCCGACCATCGCAGTGTTGCAGACAGAAACGTGACTCGTCAGTAAAGACAATTTCATTCCATTGTGCCGTCCACATCCTTCTTTCATCGCACCATTGGCGGCGGTGACGTCTGTGGTTCTGCGTCAAGGGTAGACGAAGCAATGGACGTCTTGCGGACAGACCACTCTGCTGTAAACGGCGTCGAATGGTACGCGCAGACACTGGATGATGCGGTACAGACTGAATGTGCTGTGCTATGGTTCGTGATGTGGCTGAGCGATCCGTCACTGCCATACGCACAATACGTCTGTCATCACGTGAAGTGGTGCACTGAGGTGGATGCGATCGAACACATCGGTCCGTCGTACCCTCCTGCATCCAACGATCACATATCCGCATTACAGTTGTTTGGTTTCGTCCAACACGACTACCGATTTCCCTGAAAGATAATCCACAATCTCGGTAGGCCACTATCCTTCCTCTGTCGAACTAGGATACTTGATCAAAAGATGATCGTTTTTTTGAAAAAACCACAAGAAAAACACAATTGCCGTACTTCAAATCGTCGAAATCTCCAAGCCTTAAATAGCGCTTTGAAGTGGCGCCACAGGCGCGCGTTATGTGCGTCTGCGCTGAAATTCTAATCATTTGCATATCTCACCTCCGCTAATGCATATTGTAAATTTCATATTATTTGCATGCTTCCTTCAGGGTGTTGCATTTACGGTGGCCAGCAGTGTATTTCTCCCTTCGAGCATAAATATAGATGAATTTTCTTCAGTATAATCTCCCAAAAATAGCCAGTATTTCGAGGAATCTTGTATTAATAAGTGAAGAGGACACTTCTACAGGCATGTCGCCACCTGGTGGCCTAATGTCATGGTAAAACCTAGGTTTTACAAAGTCGAGTTGTTAAAAGCCTGTGGGATAAAAAACGCTTGCAAACGTATACATTTCGAATTTTTATAAAGCACTTCGGTAAATGCTGACATTTGCCAACCTTCATTAAAATCAGTAAAAATACGAATTTTCGAATTTTCATATATAAATTTTAAAACTTGCCATTCATGAATCACAATGTCAGTATTAACCAAGTTCTTGGTTAAAAGTCCGAAATGTATACGTTTGCAAGAGTTTTTCGAGCTTTCACCACTCTCCGGGCTTTCACCGTAACATATACATGCTCCAAGGAAGAAACATTCTATCTGTTACCATGTTTAGTTGGTAGATCGCTCGTCCGGCATACGAGACAGTGCAATATTCACTGAGATATTTGAATTCGGAGAACCTGAGGAAAGTTAGGAAAAAACAGCATCAAGTGCGGAATAAAAAACGTGTTTTTCCCAAAATGCCTCCATTTTTCGAATTCAAACATTTCAGTAAATATTTCACTTAGAACATGTAACTTTTTTTATTTTGATAAATTTACATCAATTTTTAGTTTATTTACAAACTTATGGGCCTACTAGAAATTTTTCGTTGGCTTGTAAATCTGACTTACCTGTTCATTAGAAGCTATGCCTTTTGTACATCGCATGCTATCCCATTAATATTCAAGAATTTCTTGCGTTGAATGGATGATAATTACGAATAATCCTAACTCAGAATGGAGTATCTGGAAGCAAACATCCTCTAAAGTATCTGAGCTTCAATCTAACGCATTTTATCCGCATTTTACTCCCAGACGACGTCTTAGTTGTAGAATCCGGCCTTCATACGAGAGATATCGGATCGACGCGCACAATGAGATGCCAATTCCACAAGAAATTTCCGGTCCCGAGAGAGAGAATCGTCGCATTTTATATTATAATTTTGTCTTGGACATCTCATTTCAGAAACGAGGAAACTTTGGAACAGTTCCCAAATCTTATCAGCCGGCTGCCATATGCGTACGATTTCAGCGTTTATTGGAAATTGAAATTTAAAACATCAGAGAGACATTATCCCAAGTTCTCATTTTCACGAGAATAATACAGATAAAAGGGAATGTTTTTTCCCTCTATCATTTCCGTTTAATCTCAGAGAGTGATGTTTGGTGTTTATGTATGGCATATATTGCTGGCTACACGAGTGGTTTTTTTTCTTGTTTACGCGGAAATTTTAAGGTTTCGGGTATCCATCGGCTCGTGAGAAAACCGATTATTACCACAATAACTTGATATGTACTGAAATACATAGAGGTTTGATTGTTGTGTGTAAATAATCCAGTCCTAATGAAGTCCGTAGTTTCAATATGGAAAATATTTTTATTACATTTAGAAAAGAGCAAAAAACAAGAAGAAAAATTGAATGGAAATAGTAAAATTAAAATTACCTAAAAATAGTAAAACTTACTAAAATTAACTAGAAATAACAGTGTATGAATGGAATGAACATTTCAGTTCATTGACTGTACTATTCTAGGAAAGTTACTTTTTTTAAGTTGTATGAATGATTTTTGTATATTGTAGCGAAATGGCAAATTTATATATTTTGCCGATGGTACTGTGCTATACAAATACAACGCCACAACAGGCAAAATGCACAACGAGGTGGCTGAGAAAAGATGCCCATAAAAATAGGGATATACGTTGAGGACAATGAAAAGGAACGTCTTGTGAAAAAGTTAAAGTAGGACTTGTGTGTGGATTAAAAACACTTTTTGATAGTAAAACATAAACTAAAAGTGCACGTACAAAAATATAAATACAGAACTTGCTTAATTAAATCTCGTTTTCTTCCATCTAAGTTAATGTTAAAATTCCTTGTTTAATTCGATTCTTTTTCGAATGTTTCAGATAAGTCGGAGGATAAAAAACTGATTTTATTACGAGCAAATTTATTTTACAAAAAATCCACAATAAGCTGAAAAGAGATTTTGTTTTTCTCGATCAAGTTTTTAAACAACGAATTTTCAAAACTTATTGAAGGTTTGAATTTTTTTTTTTTATGTCAATTTTATCATTGTTCAGTTGGAGTGCATCGATACTATGTACCACTTAATTCCGATTATGCTTTCCAATCTATAGATCAAGCTGTATCATTCTCTGATCGCATAACAATGATAAGCGAAATTTGCGAAAGAATTTCATGACAGATGATCATGAACTGTTTCCGTAAATCATGCTTTGAACATGGTAAAGAAATTCTACGGTGATCAGAATAATGGATTAATATAGCAGCTAAAATCAATTACGATTAAATTAGGATGCATTAAGTTTTACAGGTACATCATAATTATAAATTATTAAAATTTTGGAAACAGGTTCGTAACTCATGAAGAAATTTTAATAAATGATAATTATTTTCCTATGTGAATGTGTTGATAATTGAGTGGCAGTTTGTACTCATTTTAAACACCCAGGTTAGATTAATCAGATAATTGGAAATTTTTGCTAGTGGCATTGGACTTCGAATTAACCAAGTTCGACTTTTCATGTAAATAAAATATAAAATATTCCTGAAATATAAACGCAAACACAAATATCTCTATTACAATCCATAAACACTGACAAACATAATAACCATTACATGTAGTTTTTATTTTATATATATTCTGTTTCTGTTTTTTAAAATATAAATATAACCAGAGTCAGAGAAACAAGACCGAAGCTGGTCCTTAGCTAAGGCTCTCTCCAGACAATCCCCCATTTAAAGTATGTGAGTGATGGGATTCGGAAATTATTTTTTCGCCCCCGAAATTTTCGCACCTGATATTTCACCTGCCCTGAACGCATGAGCAACTGTATGAGTGACTGACTGTGTGAGAGAGCGTAGATTGTATGATTGACTAGGTGAGTGTCCAAGGGAGTTACTGAGTGATTGACCATATAGGTGACCGAATGAGTGACCGAGTGAGTGTTTATTTGAGTTTCCAAGTGATATGAATTAGTGAGTGACGGAATGAGTGACCAAGTGATATGAATTAGTGAGTGACGGAATGAGTGACCAAGTGAATGATCGTATGAGTGACGGAATGAGTGACCAAGGGAGTGCACGTATGTGTGACCGTAATAATGACCAAGTGACCATATGAGTGATCAAGTGAGTGACCGTATGAGTGACCGAATGTATTGACCGGGTGAGTGTATGCAAAGATTATCCCCCCTCTTCTTCCCAACTCACTTTATCACTCATACGGTCACTTACATGGTCATTCTCACCATCAATCATCTGTTCACACATACGGTCATTCATGGCATCGCTCATACGGTCAGGGCAGGTGAAATGTGAATGGAGTAAATTTCCAGTTCATTGGTCACTCACACGGTCAGTGCTCAATATACCATCGGAGGCTAAATGTTCAACTTACTTGATCATTCATACGGTCACTCACACCATCATTCACATGTTTACTCTTACGGTCATTAATACGATCATGGCAGGTTAATTTGTCCAGCTCACTTGGTTACTCATACGGTCACTCACTTGATCACTTGTACCATCTTGGATATACTAGTGACCATCATATCTTGTACCATCATTCATATGTTATTTCATACAGTCAGGCCAAGCGAAAAATCAGGGAAAATATACAACTCATTGATCATTAATAGGGTCACTAAATTGGTCACTCACCGTGTCGCTCATATGGTCAGGACAGGCGAAATGTCCTGGGTGAAATATCCGGGGCGAAATGTCGGGTACTCGGACGGGTATTGCTGCTATTAATCTATAAAACATAAGAACACTTCTCTGGATTTTCTCATGTTTTTAACATGTGATAATACAAAGCGGGTTGGTAAAGATTCACACGGAAGTATATTGGAAAATCGCATTGTTATTTGTGTCACAATAATCATAAAACGGCAAAGGAGAGTAAAGCATGATCTAGAAAAGAGTATTGAGGGCAGCGTGATCACACAACACAAGCATACTAAAGTCTAAGAACATAGAGCAATAATAAATAGTAACACTTTAATAAAAAAGACGAAGAAAATCATTTTATCTAAGCAATATTTCGTCTCGTGGGCTGCCATCACAACCATCACGAGGCTGCAATGGCTGATCGAAATCATCCATACCTCTAGGACGGCAGAAAAAAATTCATGGAGTTTTTTATGGAATAAAATTTCCGGGGGTTATCGGTTCTACGGATTCTCGAACAGTCTTTTTTCTAATGCAAGTGTGTATAGCATAGGCGCAAATCAAGATCAAAATTCCAACTAATACACCGAAGATGTATAACCATGTGGTCATTCTCGTAGCATTCGAAACTGTTGTTGATTCCGTAAAATTACCAGATGTATTGCGAGGAGTAGTAGTGATATCTTCTATGGTCGCTTCAATACACTCACCAGATATATCACATGTCCCTTCTATTCCGCACTTTGTTCCGTGAGGTAGAAACACATCCTCTCCGTTGAAAGCATCCAGAGTTTTCACCGGAACACAAGACAAACTCCCGGGTGTCAAACAGCAAAAACGGCAGGCATCAGGGCCAATGCAATTGCATACTGTCAGGTTTTTCGTTTCACATAACGATTTGTCGCAGGAACCGTACGAACATTTTCCCGGTCTTGCGAAACATTTTTTGCCTTCCGGTGCAATTTTTTTAAATTGCGAGCATTCCGTCGAAGTACCGTCGCATTCTTGTATGACGCAGCCATCTGGTCCAAAATCACACTCTTTTCCAGATACCTGAACGGTGCAATCTTCTGTGCAACATATATCGTCCTTGCTACTGCATATTCTATCCATATGTCTTCTGTAAGTGCATTCGCCATCTCCACCGAGTCCTCCTTTTGGCGTACAGCACTTGTCTATTATGTCACAGGTTTCTGGCGTTCCGCAATCGCATTCCTCTCCCGCCTCCCTGACAGCGTTACCGCACGTCGGACTAGTGAATAACTTGTTCTTACACTGATTGGCCTTTATTTTTAACTCCAATATAGTAGTTATCATTCGTACGCTGCATTGGGAAAACCGTCTCAGATCTTTAACTTCTGAAGGACCCTTCGATCCCATTATATAAGATCCAAAAAGTGGTACACAATCTTTGCCGTATTTAGGGCAGTCGTGGTCGGATCCTAGAAGATGACCAATCTCATGCGCAATTGTTCGCGTTGTGGAGCTCAACGATCTCATGCGTCCATTCCCATCACTTTGTCTGCTAACCCCAAAATTGCTACTACCACAAACGCCTGATTTAAAAGACACTCCATTCGCAATTCCCCCATAGTTCTTCAACGTTATAAAAAAAGCTCCAGCATAATTGTTTTTGTGATTTTTTCTAAAGTCGAATAATACTAATGACATATTACTTTTCTCAGGATGGATTTCACTTTTTAGTGGGTAGTTACTATCGTCCCTGTTTGTGTAAATAGTTATCTTTGCAGGAATTATTCTCGCCGTGATCGAAACGAACCTGGTTCTACGAATTAAAAAGTCAGCCGTTTTGGCATGGAAATAAATATATGCTTCTGCGTCGTTCCCCTTGGTTTCCACAACACTTTCGTCCGAGACATATTCAAATTTGAAGTGCAAGGTAGTGTCTGGTTTACGAATATGTTCTGTTGGTGATCGAACGGCATGGAATAATGGTTCGTCTTCACTATGGTAATCATATTCATTATCTACCTTATAGTCATCAAAATATTCAGAAATGTCTTGATTTTCTTCATACACGATGGATTTTGAAACTACTGAAGGATCATCGGGAAAATATACGATGGCGGGCTCTACGAAATATATCTCGTAGCCATTCTTCACCATGACGGATCCCTCAAACTGGCCATGTCTGTTCTTGAATCCATGCACTATCGTCGTGGAATTGATGAACTCATAGTATTCGGCACTGAAATTTCTAATCTCTGACTCGTTTGGACCTTTTCGACCGCGTATTTCCACCACGGTTTCATCAAGTTCTGGATCTAAAGATCTGTGAAGCAAAACGTCAATGTCGGTGTCGAAAGCGCTGAAACTCAGCTGCATGAAAGCGTCAGGTTTACGGCCGTTTGTCTCGCTATCTGAAACAGCGATGTCTTCGGCATGCTGCAGCACCCCTTTCGTTGGACGAAACAACACATTCACTATTTGATGTTCAAGTGGGGTGGAATCGAAGAATGGCAGAAATAACACTACGATAATAAGTTGTTTTGCTAACATTTCTTCGTTAAATATCGTTATGCTTATGTTCCTAAAGCAAAAGATTTGCAGATATTTTTCTGAACGGTGATAAATAGCAATGAAATATCAATCTTTCTTTCGACTCACAAACGTTATATCAGTGTCATTATAGGCTTTTAAACGAATGCATACCAAATCATATATAACGAAAAGCAAATCATATATGGATGAAAAGGATTTAATCTGCAAATTTTTTTTCTCCTACTTTTTCATTTATTGGATAGCTACCGAGAAATTTAGTCGTGAAAAATAAAGTCGCGTAAAATCGGGGAAAATTGTTTTGTCGACAAAGACATTGTACGCGATTTTCTGAGCTATCATTTTTCGAATCCATCCATTCTTTTTTTTTTGTTTCTCAAGACATCTTGAGGAACAGAGGCTACTTACCGTCTTCCAGCTATTATTGTAGATATAATTGACAACCAGACGGGTTCCCAACGTTCCTGTTTACGCGTTTTTAACGTAATTACGATGTTTGAATCATCTTCAGACCAAACCGACAAGAGCACCGGTAGCTCTTCCCTACACCCCCCCAGCCAATCACATGCGCCTCTGTAGGCAAGGTTAAATGTTATGTATAGCAATCAGTAATCAATACAAAAATTATGCGCAATTTGGTTAAGGAATTGCAAGAACGGTCAAAAATGTTTTAATGAGTATCAGGAAAAAATGTTTTAATGCAACATTCATTTCTTAATTGATGCATATTGTAGGATTATTCGTATCCCTTTTTCTGAAAAAAAGTATGTTTTTGTCGTTATTGCAATGTAATTCATTTTAGTTGAGCTCAATCATAGAGATGCTCTCCGACACGACCCAGCCTCTCAGAAGGGGAAGAGAGGAAGTTGTCTTGCACAACACCTCTGGGCGTGAGCGGTCATCAATCAATCAGTCATAGAGAACATTTTTTGCACTCAAATATCGGTTAATACACTATCAAGTTACTTTATTACTTTTAAATTCAAAAAAAAAAGAAAAATCAGGTTCTTTCTATTCTCAAATCCCTCACTAATATATTCAATAGCATGTTTCAGACAAGCTACTTTCCCGATGTCTGGAAAGTACTTTCAAGCCTCTTCTTAAATGTGGAACTGATCCACTTTTTTCTCAAACTTCAGACCTATCAGCCTATTCAGTAACATTTCTGAAGTCTTTGATCTATATTTCACGTCTTGACACTTTCCTGTACTCCAACGACATTCTTCGAAGTGAGCAGGCTGCGTTATTCCATTAAAAATTAAAAAAAAATAATGATAAAAACAATTTTACAAAGCAAAAAATATTGAAAAAAACCGAAAGATGCATTTTTATGGCATTTTGCATGAACTTCCGTGCTCTAATTAGGATAAGATAAAATCATATCCCCGGATTTTTTGCTGATTCTTCAGCAAATGACGTCTGTGGAGGTTGCGGCCATTTTTCTGTGATGGGTGCAAGTTTCCAAATTACTACTTTGAAAAAAATCATCTTTTTTTACGTATTTTCCGGTGACAACAGGAATATAAACATAGAAAAAATAAATCCCGCCAAAACAAAAATTCACGGAAGCTCACCATTCGATTGCAATATGTTGGATCATTTCCGTTGAAAAACAGTTTCATTCCTTTTCAAAACAAGGAAGAGAAAAAACTTCCTTTATGATATTTTTTTCCTTCAATATATATTCTTATTTATTTTGTTAATTTACCGCGCCGTTGCCGAGTGTCGTGCTAAGATAAAGGCGTGCTAAGCTTACGAATTATGATATGGCGTCGGTGCGGATTAACCAAGTCTCAGCTCCAAACTTTTCCTATCAATCATACGACAACAACGTATCGACGTTTCGAAACATTTTCTACATTTTTTTCCCCTCTTTTGCGTCTTTCCCCTCATTAATCGCAGGCGATTTAACACGTTAGGGCCATTAATTTCTTTCAGAGACAATCGCAAATATAACTCACTATTTTTTTTTTTCAAATTCGAAATTCACAATACAAATATTGATTTGGATACAATAAAAGTATTGCTAATATATTATTAATTGTATTTTGTAAGTACAGAGATACTTCGGCTAGCGAAGATAATTCATTTCGGAATCACGTTCGTTAGCCGAAGCGTGATTTTCCATAAATTTTTAAGGAAAATTCTTCGATTCGTTCCAGAAACTTTCCAAAATTTAAAATGTTTCTTTTTTTTTATAACACAAAAAATGCCACGAAAAAGACGAAAACTGACAGAAGGCTCAAATGAACATCTTTAAAATCGGTTTGAATTAGAATTTACAGGATTTTGAGGACAATGGGGGATATTCTATTTTATATTATGTACACTCATGTCCATAAATTAAGGATAATTCAGAATCACACGGAAATCGAAATCTAAAGTAAAAATTTCACCTGTAGAATTATCACACACATCTGCAAGAAGGATATGCAAATTTCAGGAAGCCACCAGATGATGCCGATAGTACGTCACAATGACGAGAGTGTAAGAGGGGGGTATATAAGGAATGGTGGCAAAGAAGTAAAATTGTTCACAAGAGTTCTGTAAGGCGCTCAGTGCCATAAGCGAATAGTTATGACACAGAGGACGCATGTGGATGATTTTTTACGAGGTAGAATTATCGGCCGCCTGGAATGTGGGCGTACTCAGATGGAAGTACCCGAGGAACTTGGAATTGCCAAAAGTGTCATCTCTAGGCTTTGGCAACGATTCCAAGATAATGGAAATGTCAGTAGACGTTACAGTACAGGTCGCCCCCGAGTTACAACACCGAATGAAGACCGGTATTTGGCAGTAACTGCCAAAAGAAGCAGACGGAGCACAGCATCCGACCTGTCTCGTCAGCTATCTGCAGCCACGGGTACCACAGTTTCAAGGCAAACCGTGTACAGACGTTTGGGAGATATTGGTCTATATGCTCGCAGGCCTGTCAGATGTGTTCCGCTCACGGCAACTCACTGTCGGCAGCGATTAGCCTGGAGTAGAGAACATGCAATGTGGACATCGTCACAGTGGGGTTGTGTGATGTTTTCCGACGAGTCCAGGTTTAGCTTGCAGTCTGATTCACGTCGGACTTTCATATGGAGAACGTCAGGTACCCGTAACCACCAAGACAACATCATTGAACGACACCGTTACGGAGGTGCAGCATTGCTCGTTTGGGGTGGAATTATACTGGGTTCCAGAACAGATCTGCATGTTCAAACCGGAACCATGAAAGCCCAAATTTATCGGGACATCATTCTGGAACAACATGAACGTTTATTTAGGGATGCCATGGGCGCAGAATTTGTGTTTATGGATGACAACGCCCGTCCTCACCGAGCAAACATCGTAAACGAATGCCTTGAATCTGAGGATATAACCCGTATGGAATGGCCAGCATTCTCACCTGACTTGAATCCGATGTGTGGGACATGCTTGGCCGACGAGTTGCAGCCCGTCAACCACCTCCTACATGTGTACCGGAACTTCGGAGAGCATTGCTTGCTGAGTGGAGTGATCTTGCCCAAGGTCAGATCGATAATTTGATATTCAGCACGCCTAGGCATTGTACGGACTGCATTTCATCGCATGGGAGACATACAATGTGTTAACCATCATACCGAGCATGTAATAGTAAGTTTTTGTAAAGGAGATATTTTTTACAATTGCTCCAGGGAGCAAAAATCGTAGTTTTTATGAATGGCATCATACATACACCATCGTTTTTTTTCTTTATCTTTTGTTTAATAAATGGGCTTTATGAATAAGTAACGTTTGTTTTGTTTCTGAACCTTTATTTGCCGGAGCTGGCATTATCCTTAGTTTATGGACATGAGTGTAAATTAAATAAAAGAAAACTGCGTATGTGAAAAGATGTATTAAAAATTCACTCTAATTGAATAAATTTTTGCTTAGATCTATTGCTTCGATTAGGAATATGCTAAAAACACCCATTTATCGATGCATACACCCGTTTACAAATACATCCGTATTTGTGAAAAGAAGAAGAATTTAATGCATTTTTATGGAGTTAATCATGAATGGTTCAACAGGAAAACATAAATTAAACTATTTTCTAACCTCTCTTCAGTTGTTCTGCAATTTTGAAGTGAATTTAAGTTATTTGTCGTAGTCACTGACAATTAATGCTACCATATCTTTCCCAAATTTTGAAGTAAGCATGACAAATGTTTGAATTTTCATGTTAGATAGAAATACAACGGCCACAACAGGCGAATCGGCCAACAAGGTAGCCGAAAAAAGATGCCCATATAAAATATGGATGTCGAATGTAATAAGAATAAGGAAACCCAATGTAAAAAAATGTATATCACAAAAGCAAAAACTAATAACCAAGACTAGATGATATGCTTCCCACAAAAGCCATGGTATGGTATCTAAGTATGGATTGCTTCTCTATTTGTCGCAATATTTTTATCAAACTTCTTTTGAATGCGTTAATTGTGTTGCAATTCACGACATCCAGAGGAAAGCCATTCCATTTACACAACACTATTGGAGAGAAACCTCAACCTGGAGTTGTCTCTTTCCAATCGGTACTGATGTCCTCTTGTCAAAGCAGTTGATTGACGTTATGAACCCAAGTGTTTCTTTATACCTCTTCTGCTGGGTGCCAACCAGACCACGGGTGACTGTTCTGCAGCCCCTCGACCAAGTCAATGTC
Organism: Pholcus phalangioides; assembly: GCF_987345545.1. NCBI lineage: Eukaryota > Metazoa > Arthropoda > Arachnida > Araneae > Pholcidae > Pholcus > Pholcus phalangioides. The sequence goes on along the minus strand of NW_028301599.1, from coordinate 3,952,226 downwards.
TTTCTTTTTGTACGGTCTCTAAAACCTATTTGTATACTTCAGTGCAGGACGGACTAGGCCTCTAAAATTCAGTGTATATATATATATACTCTTAAAAGGTCTCTTCGCGTTCTCCCAAATTCCCTTCTACCGAATTTTAGAGGCCTAGTCCGTCCTGCACTGGAGTATACCAATAGGTTTTACAATAGGTTACAATAGGTTTATATATATATATATATATATGTGTCTCCACAAATAATCAGTCTTTCAATGAATCTTGTACTAACAAGTGGGGAGGACATTTCTATGTACACGTGGCCATCTGGTGGCCTATGCCATTCACGCGCTATTAGTTGATTGCTCGTTTGGACCTTTCCTTCCACGTATTTCCACCACGGTTTCATCAAATTCTGGATCTAAAGATCTGTGAAGCAAAACATCAATATGGTTGTCGAAAGCGCTGAAACTGAGCTGCATGAAAGAATCAGGTTTACGGCCGATTGTCTCACTATCTGAAACAGCGATGTCTTCGGCATGTTCAAGAGTCCATTCCTTTGGACGAAACAACACATGCACTACTTGATATTGGCGGATGGTACAATCGCGAAATGACATAAATAACACAATAAGAAGTTGTTTTGCAAACATTTCGTCGTCAGATATCGTTATGAAGATGCCGCAAAAGCAAAAGTATCGCAGATTTTTATCCCGAAAGACGCAGAATTAGCAAACAATTGTCACACTCTTTTCACCCAGTATAAACTTTTAAACGACTGAAACTAACTTTTATATTCCGAAAAGCGAAATTTTACATGGAAGGATATTCAATAAATAATTGAACGAAATGAGCCGAAGAAAAAGCTTTAATTCGCAAGATAGTGCTCTAGACCAGCCTGAACAGGATTGCAGCGCGAGAAAATGAATGGAGTATGAGTTTCTGCGTCGACAAGTGCATGGTCGCTCATTTCGGTTCAAACAACCCACGTTTCACTGAAAACTTGAATGGTGTTATTATTCCAGATGCAACTAGGATCACTAATCTGGGTATTCTTTTTGATGAGCAGCTTAGGTGCTCTGAACATTATTAAGCGGTTGTCAAAAAATCGAATATATATAATGCTCGGTTTTATTCTCAAAAATGTCTTCGTAAATGCAATGAGTTTTTTACATGATTTTATTCTTCTCTGTCAATTAATTCACTCAATTATTTTTCAAATTTCTTTAATTATTTACCCAAAAATGTTCTTTTATTAAGACATACATGAAAAAAATTGAGGGATACATGGCTTTTTAAATTATATATTAACTTTTTGAACGCAATTTTCATGATCAAAAACTGAACAAATACGATTAAAATATACTCAGAAAATGAAATTTACAAATTAAAATAATGTTTACTATATTTTCACAAGCACAAAAATTAGTCTTATTCTATGTCGGAAACAAAGTCCTTGCAAACAACTCCACAACATGTTGATCCCACAGGTCTTGCATCATTTGGTACCATTTTGTCAGCTTTTCCTTGATCTGAGTGGGAGTTTGAGCACGACAATGCTTCTATTCCTACTTCAACATGAGCAAAAGCAGTAAGTCTCGCAATAAATTGTTTTGGTATTCAATTGGCCAGCATTGAGTCCGCATGTAAGCCCGATAAAATATCTTTGTGACATTTTTAAGTAAGAAATGAGCTTTTAATCGAACATTTTGCATTTTATAAGACCCTGATTTTCATATTTCCAGTGATCTATTCCTGTTCAATGTCATCTATCGACAAAAATAAGAACTAATTTTCTTGCACTCCGAAAAATAAATAAATAAATGAATCGTCTTTTTCGCGGGAATAAGTGTTATCGCAAACACCACATTCAAATTTATCAATTCCTTCAATTTTTAAGCTATTCACCAACTTATGGGACGACTTTTTTTGTTGGACGACTTTGCTTGTAAATCTCACTTACCTCTTTGTTCATTAAAAGTTATTGCTTCTGTATTTCACGCATCAATATTTCATTAATATTTTAAGTATTTCTTGCGATGAAAGGAGGAAGATTTCGAATATTTCTAACTTAGAATGAAGTTTCTGGAGGAAACCTTCCTCTAAAATATCATCTCAGCATCAATCCAACGGATTTTATCCGTATTTTCCTATAAGATGACGTCTTAGTTGTAGAATTCGGCCTCATACTTATATCGGATGGACGCGCAATGAGATGCCAATTCCACAACAAATTTCCGGTCCCGAGTGAGATTCACCGCATTTCACATTATAATTCTGTGCTGTTTTCACCGCACATGTGGGCAACTCATTTCAAGAACCGGGAAACTTTGAACAGTTTCCAAATCTTATCAGCCGGCTGCCATATGTGTACGATTTCAACGTCTATTGGAAAGTGAAATGTGAAACACACATCAGACAGACATTATCTCTAGTTCTTATTTTCACGAGAATAATACAGATAATATAGGCAATATGTTTCTTCTCTCTTATTTCGTTTTAATCTCGGAGAGTGATGTTGAGTGTTTATTTCTGATAAATATCGTTGATTATATCAGTCTTGTCTTTCTTGCTTACACAGAAATTCTAAGGCTTTGGATATCTTTCACAGCGTGAGATAACTGATTATTATCATTAGAATAGCCCGAGCAGAAACTTCTTTTTTTTTCGAATCACAGATTCAGTTCTCGTAATATTAATCATGTTTGTGCATCGATACAAGTTTACCTTATGTACATTGTGTTGCCCATAGACATCGGAATCTGGAGGCTCAGCGTTTTACCTCCTTCCAAAAAATTCATGAAAATAAAATGAAACACATGGGTGGGGGACTCTCTCAATTCCATTTATTTGGGCGTCCAACAACCCTAGCCCTTCCCCCCAGTGCTTTGCTCTACTTTTTTGTTTTCAAATTAGAGACAAAATGAAAACGCATTGGGCAAGCGTTATCTCCTGAACCTTAATACATGGTATGGTTCTTGGGAGAGGGGCAATGATGAGACTACGCTCATCGACTACTGATCCATGGGTCGGGAAGGGAGCGATGGGTATCGTGATGAGTTTTGTACTATGATTTCCAAGAGTAATTACTGTATTGTAACAGGCAGATACTTCGAGCTGTATAGGACACCAGTATGCCGCTCTACCCCAGAGATGATAGGGCTATTGAGATGGCCTTACATAACCACATAACCCCGTTCCACCTATGCCATACCGAATATGGGTTCTATAGCCTGCAAGACAATTATTGTTAAGAAATATATTATTCAGAAATCAGAGAACTTATTTGATTTCATAGTTGAATAAAATTCCTTAATTTTTGGAAAAAGACTTCACGTGCCAAAAGACATTCGGAACATTCGCAAAATACATCGCGGAAAAAGACATTCACTGCTCTTACACGCGTTCTGCTAGTTGTTTCCCCCTTCTCTAGTGTATAATCGAGCATTTTTGCCAGGGATGGTAAGCACTCATTCACTGATCTTCAGCATAGTATATCGGTATCACGATCCAGTCACTCCCCCAAGGAGAGAAAAATACACAATTTCACAATTTACGGAAACAAAGTGATCAAGTCGATATGAATTTCTCTCATTTGAATTTGAAATTCTTCCATTTAAATACGATTGATCCAAAACTACTAGAGAGAAGAGGAATGTGAAGTTCTTTCTATTTCTTCATTCAAACGAAGAGCAGATAAAATTCAAGTCTTGTTCCTTTCGAATCACCTTTAAGGTACATTTTCACTTGTATTTTCTTTTAGCCCGATTGGATTTTTCAGGTGCCCTACATTCGCTCCTAAAATGAAATCTCATTTCTCGGGCTTCTCATACGCATTAGTAAACATATCACCATGATCCATTTGATATGCAAGCTCTCTCTCAATCAGTTATATCCTCATGAGGAACACGATATAATTTACATAATATACATAGCGAAATGGACTCTTATGCTTCAAAGAGAAATGTGACGCCAAGGCAGAGTCTTTCAAACTTATTAGTCCTATCAATTCCTTCGAAAAAAAAAGAATAAATTCCCCTAGGCTCCCTTACACTTAATAAACCCTAAAGATCCCATGTTGTATCTGCAGTTTCTACCACCAAAAGATTCAGTCCATCTATTGCGAAAAGGCGATGCTGTACTCTGGGTAACAGTGCGATAGAATATGTATAGTTCTCCTGAAACCTGCAGAAGTAACCAGTTTATATCCTAGAAATTTAACCGGTTATTAGGTCAGCAGATACTACTTCATCGTGTATGCATCTCGTTAAAATCCCTCGGCGAAATTTGTAACGAATCGGCTACATGCTGGACGCGTTGTGTGTGTATTTATATGTTACTACCAAAGCCCGAAGTTGAACACTTCGCGAACTGGTCATCACACTTGACCCGGCCAAAGTCAGAAATTCTGGTTTTCACTAGTCCTTATATATCGCTCCCTATGATTTGGGGTCATCAAAACGTTGGCATACTTTTCGTGAGAATATTGTGGCTATTTATAATTAGCCATAATTATTATGGTTAGCTAAAGGGCAACCTCTAATGATAAAGGAATCTGACTATCTGTATGTTGGAGATCCATACATAGGGATCGACGTATAGAGCCCAGCGAAAGCCTGAATTTCAGACACTGACCGGATCAACTGGGTTGGCCAGTTCGCAAAGTAGCCGAATTCGGACTTTGGCAGTAATATAGAGTAGGGAGCCCCAAATGTCACTCACTTAAGCCATTATTTTAATAACAAGACTAATTAATGTCCTGTAATTAATTTGTGTAAAAATTGTTCTATTCTATTGTCTAGACTACTATCTAAAAATAAACTGAATTGCATCTCTAACACATAATTCTAACGCACCAAAATATTCTTAGCGACCTCTGAATTTTTCGTATTGAAAAAAAGTGTTCCCAATATCGTTCCTAATATCGCCTACGACTAAAATGGGTTGAAATAAAGTCTAACTTAACTATAATAAAAGTTAACTTTTATTATAAACGTTAATCATAACGTTTAGTTATAATTGTACTTTATTCATTAAGCGTTTAGTTTAATCTTTTTCCACTTCTTTCTATGTGACATCTGAAAAACAAAACCTACTTCGAAAGCGTTCGTAATATCACCTATAGGACGATAATGGGAATACTCAAGTGGGCGATATTGGGAACAACCTAACTCTCAAACATGGTGACCTCTACCCTCTGAATCGAATCGCAAACCAAGAAACAAGCTACACCAAAATATAACCTGTTACGTTCGCTATCACTGCCTCAAATGACATAACGCTATCACTTGAACTTTATTGATTATACGAAAAGTAATGAAACGTGTTTATTAACTCATCGCGCGTACACGAAAATATTCCCAGAGAAAAGAAAAACAACACAGGTGCGTACAGTTTCTACAAACATCAACTGTGAAGAGGAAATCTCTGTATTTCTGGTAGTGGTATATATTCTAGAAACCTTGGTGGCCACCAGCTACCAGATCAATCAAGAAGAAACCGTGGTAGGCGGTATTAGGAACGTAGGCGATAATTGCGCCCACTACTCTACGTGGTATGCCTGCCCACTACCCTTCTTGCCTGTATTATACTTGTTTTGTGTTCTTGCTGGTGCTGCGTTTTGTAAAATATAAATATTTGGATATTTGAATATTCGTGTTATGTTAGTAGTATCATGTTGAAGGTCTGTCAGCATGTTCTCTCTGCAGTGACTTTTTCAGTGCGCCAAACCAGCTTCTTGGTGACGGCACGCGGATTTGCTGGCGGGAAAGCTGTGTGACTTCATAACACCAATCACCACTGTGCTGAGAGTTGGGATCGAACCCGAGTCAATTTTTATTCAATTCAGGGAAAGGTTGTTACCTCTAGCATGAGGCAGCGGCAAACGCAGGATGGACCAACAACTAGGAAGATGGGGTACAAAAGGTGTGGAGAGGGGGACAGAAATTTGTTCACGACACATTTTCAGCTACCAACGTTCAAAAAACATTTAAATTAACAGAAATTGATTTGAATCGCATGTAAAAGATACGACATATACGATACGATATACATAATCAACGATTATTCAATCTTACACAAAGGAAATATAGTATTGTTAATACCGCTTTCGACGCTGATGTTTGTTCTCATCCTGTATGACATAGGAACACTGATCTGTTATCCACATTTTAGTTGAATTTCTTCTCTCAGCCGTCTAGAATATCTTTTCTTCACTTCCGCGACGTTAATTGCAGTCTAGCGCAATTGTTATCTAAACCTCCATTTTTACAACACTCCTAATTACTGTGATCCGGTCTCTCATTTGAAAAAGTCTTTCCGCAGAGAGAAAGAAAACCTGCGAGATCATACTTTGACAACATGGAAATTCAAACATTTACCTTCTTCTATTCAAATTATGGAAGACGTATGGCAGCACCAGCAAGAAACATGAATCAAACAAGACAAAACAATACGTTAGGGGCCACATATACACCGAGATACGCATACATACTGGCATGTAACGATACCTTCGAAATTCTGTAGAGGAAATATGTACAAGATGAACGTATAAATTTAAGTAGTGATAGTAAAACCTTCTTTCCCACTTCTCGCAAACGATTCTGCATAGTTAAAGCTGCAGATATAAACCTTGTACCCAGTGCCGCTACTCATTTTGCATTCATGGTCGGATTTCGGATTTTTAGCGGTGTTCCTCGGCAAAGGAAATTCATTTTCCATCAACACTTCTTGTGGATCCATTACGCAAACAGGCCAGAGAAAAATTCTCTATGACGCTTCTTTGATTTTTTTTCCCAAAGAAATTGTACTTTGAAGGTAGTTAAAAGTCGTGCTTTTCCTTCTGAAAAATTCTATCTTCCAACGTGGAAATTATGTTTTTTTTTCCTTGGAAAAATCTTAGTCCTTAGGAAAATTACGATGAGACGAGAACGCAATTATTTTAATTTCTTATACATTTTCTAAATATCCTACCTGAGCCAACATCTTTGTTTAAAACAGTGGCCGAAGACTTTTGCGGCAAATGTGCTGCTCGGATAATTCTTTCGTGAGTTACGTCAAGTCATAAACTGATTTTCATTTGGTCATATTGGAAAAAGACATTTATGTTTTTCTTCCATGTATTTCGTACTTAAAGTGATTGTTGTATCAAAAATTTCCATCCTGAAGGAAAATAAAATTATTTTATGCCTTCTAAACGTACTATTGCTGATGCTGTACTGCAGTGGTTCCCAAAGTGTGAGTAGTGCCAATGAAACGGGGGGTGGGGATTTACAAGATATTCTCCAGAATAGAAATGTCCAAATCCGAAATCCATTTTTGTTTTAAAGATATGTCAAAACTAAAAAAAAATTCACTCAGCTGAGCTAATAACCATTTACAGTATCATAGAATGACATTTTACAAATTCTACTCGTATGATAATCAATATATCAAGTTGATACTTTGAGAGATTTCAAAATTGTATATTTTATAAACGTAAAAACGCAGAATGATAACCAATATATGTGAATATAAGGGGGGGGGGGGATATCTACGTTTTATGAAAAATTTTTGTTAATGTTCGATTTCAGGTGTATAATCATTTTGAAATTTAATGATTCTTTCTTAATCACCTGTACACAAAAATCAAGGAGGATTAACCTTTCAATGGGTAACTTGCTATTCTTGGTAACGATCCAAACTTGATTAGCGTGAGGGGTCATGCAAATCCACTAGCAGACAGGAATTGTTGAACTATGTCTTCCGCCCCAAACTTGATTCGCAGCGGCTTCCGACAGAGGCCGTTCATATCCCCTTACAGTCAGAGATTCTTAACCTATGAGTCACGGTCCAAACTTGACTCGCAGGGGCTTCCTAGATGTGTCGTAAAACTCCATTTACGGTCTTGTTATAAATGCTTTCGTTGAGTCACTCGTTCCATTATTTTCGGTAAATAGTCCCATGGGTGGCGAAGCTGATTCTGTTGTTGATTTTGAGTCGCTGATGAAAAAGGTCAAGAGTACCTGCGTTAAATGAATTAGAATTTTCGGCAAGGATAATTACTGATTAACTCAACAAATCTTATGTGATGGTTTCGACGGGTTTATGGAATGAACAGTAGCAAACTCACACAGTCACCCACGAATAGGAACAGATTTTCCTCTAAATTGTCTCTATTAATTGTGGAAAAAGATGTTCATCGATCACCTCAATACGATCTCACGTAAACAAGAATGGATATCACAAGAAATCTCAAATCATCACAATTTATCGCTTATTCAACAGTTAGTTCAGTACTTTCGATTCTTAAAGTTTTAGGACACCTCAATGCGATTCTGAAAGATTTCTTGGGAGCTATCGGCTGGACGGAATCGTGAAAAGTGTGATTTTTAGCACCGCGATGGAGAAAAATTAATAAGGCAGAAAGTAAAATCAGCGCCACTGCTACTGCAGTTACATAGATCCATATTTTACACTTTACATACTCTCCTGGTGTAGAAGATGTAGTAGTTGGAAGTGTAGATGTTATATTTTTCTCTGTGTTTTTCGTTGTTGTTGTTGTCAGTTTCATACAATCACCGGATGTACCACAAATGAGATTTTCTCCGCATTTGCTCCCGTACGGCAGCATCAAATCTTCGCCATCGAAAGCATCCAGAGTTTTCACCGGGACACAAGACAAATTTTTAGGTATCAAGCAGCAAAAACGGCAGGCATCGAGGCCACTGCACTTGCATACTGTCAGGTTTTTCGTTTCACATAAAGATTTGTCGCAAGAACCGTACGAGCATTTCCCTGGTAGTGCGAAACATTTTTTGCCTTCTGGTGCAATTTTTTTAAATTGCGAACATTCTTTCGACGTACCGTCGCATTCTTGTATTAAACAGCCATCTTGTGAGGAATCACATTCTTTTCCCGCTACCTGAATGGCGCAATTTTCTGTACAACATCTATCGTCCTTGCTGCTGCAGACTCTTCCCACATGTCTTCTGTAGGTGCATTCACCATCTCCACCGAGACCCCCTTTTGGTGTGCAGCACTTGTCTATCACGTCGCAGGTATCTATGGTCCCGCAGTCGCATTCCTCCCCTGCCTCTCTGATAGCGTTTCCGCACGTCGTACCGGTGACGAACTTCTTCTTACAAGTATTTTTATCAATTTTTTTTTTCAGGTTGATATATATAAATTCCGCGCTACATGGGGAAAACAGCTTCAGATCTTGATCATCTGCAGGATCATCTGCTCCCATTATATAAGAACCATAACGTGGTATACAAAGTTTGCCTAGAGATTCCGAGTCGTCTTGAGATCCCAAGAGATGACCAATCTCATGTGTAACTGTTCGTGTAGTAGAAACTGATGATCTCATGCGTCCATTCTTATCAACTAGTCTGATCACTACACTATTGTAACGGGTACAAACACCTCCTCTATGAGTCGCTCCATCATATTTTCCTCCATATTTCTTGAATGTTACAAAAACGACTCCAGCATAATTAGTTTTATGATTTCGTACAAAGTCATTCCAAACAACACTCATGGTACTTTCCTCAGGTGGAATTCGTTTCTTTAGTGGGTAGTTGATATCACTGGTGTTTGCATAAATCGTTATCTTCTTAGGAATTATTCTCGCTCTCAACTTGCCCGGGGAGTACCGTGGCACATCTTTTCGAATCTGAAACAATGTTCTACGAATTAAAAGGTCGACCATTTTGGCATGGAAGTAAATATATGCTTCTGCGTCATTTCCTTTAGTCTCAATCACACTTTCGTCCGAGACATACTCGAAGGTGAATTGATAGGTAGGGTCTGGTGTTGATTGAATGACATGCTCTGTTGGTGATTGAACGGCATAGACAAATAGTTTGTTTTTGCTATCGTGATCATATTCGATACCTGAGCTGCGATATTGATCCGACTTTTCAGAAATATTTCTATTTCCTTCATAGACGATGGATTTCGAAAGTACCGACGGATCATCGGGAAAATAAACGACAGCAGGTTCTACGAAATATACCTCGTACCCATTCTTCATTATGATGGAACCCACAAACTGTCCATGTCTGTTCTTGAATCCGTGCACGATCGTCGTGGAATTGATGAACTCATAGTATTCGGCACTGAAATTTCTAATTTCTGACTCGTTTGGACCTTTTCCACCGCGTATTTCCACCATGGTTTCATCAAGTTCTGGATCTAAAGATCTGTGAAGCAAAACGTCAATGTCGTTGTCAAAAGCGCTGAAACTCAGCTGCATGAAAGCGTCTGGCAAACGGATTTTACTATTTGGAAGAGGGACGTCTTCTGCGTGTTCAAGTACCCCTTTCATTTTACGGAATAACACATCAACTATTTGATGTTGAAGCGGGGTGCAATCGAAGAATTGCTCAAATAACAAAATCATAAGAAATTGTTTTGCTAGCATTTCTTCGTTAAATATCGTTATTGTCATGTTCCTAAAGCAAAATATTTGCAGATTTTCTACCGAACGGTGAGAAATAGCATCAAAATATAAAACTCTCTTTTAATTCACAAACATTATATCAATGTTATTATAGGCTTTTAAACGAATGAACCAACTCATATATTTCGGAAGGCAAAATTTTATATGGAGGATAAATATATTTTCAATATATAATTGAACGAGATGAACCGATGAAGAGGCTTTAATTTGCAAGATTTTTTTCTCCTACCTTTTCATTTATTGCATAGTTACCAAGAAATTTTGTCGTGAAAAATAAAGTCGCATATTACAGTTGAACCCCGTGTTGACGTATGAGGTAAAAACAAAATTTTTATTCCTAGAATCCAGGAAAATTGTTACATCTATAGGTTCATATAATAACGACGCAGCCGAAACACGGGAAGAACCACACTTTTTTGTGCTAGGTGCATTTTCTTTAATTAATGTATATACGTTAATTATGTACACTTATTACATCGTATGTATAATTTGGTTAGCCAGCTCTTCACATGAGCTGCTTACATCCTTTCGTTTGTACGTTCCCTCCTAGAATGTCCCTCTTTTGTCGCCTCCTCTTCTTGTCCACCTTTTTCTCTCCTCCGTCCCTCGGCTCCTGGTATGCAGCTGTCCAGTCCCCCTATCTGACCCTTGACCTTTCACACGCTTTCGTCGTGGAAGGTCATCACGGATCTCACACGCCCGAACACAATTAAAAACTCTGCCTTCATGGTTGAGTTTTTCTTTCTTCTCCTTGTGCTGTTGTTGGCACAGTAGGATACAATGGACTTGCCAGGACTCGGACCATCGGACATTCTTTGTTTATGCTGGCATACGTATTTCTCACGTCCAGATGGTGTAGAGAGGGAGAAAGGGCCCTGGTGATTACGCTTCTTCACCCCCTTTTATGACGGGATAGCCTTCTCATTATAGACTCTCCTCATTTTCTCTTTCTTCATTTGCAACAGTTTCCCAACCAGCTGGGAGAATGGGTGTTTCTTTTCCTTTTTTTTTCACGCACACACAACACTGGACCCTTTTCTTAGAGTAATAACAGAGTGAAATGAACAGTTTCCCTCACCCCAAGAAAGCTGGATACTGTGTATATGTTAAATAATAATACTAATAAAAGAAACATTTTCCATATTCTCTTGATCTGCTTATAATTAATAACCAAAAAAAAAACAAACTTATAACTAGCCTTATATACAAAAAAAAAAGATTTACTCTTTTTTATGATGTAATCCCAATTTTCTCTACTTAACCTCGATAGAGCATCGGCTCCCAAATGCTGCGCTCCTGCCTTGTGAGTGATCTTTAAATTCCATCTTTGCAGGGCTAAGGACAAACGTAAACAATTTGTAACGTAACAATTTTGGACTTTTTGGAGTCGTTTCGGTCAAATACTTTAAAGGATTGTGATCCGTTATAATCTCCACGTTCAGGCCATGGATCCATTTTTCAAGTCCTGGTCCGACAACAGGCAAACCTACAACACACATAATACTTGCATAACATCAAAATTCAGACATTTACCATCTTCCATTCAAAATATGGAAGTCAGATATCATGTTATACTATAATATATATATAATTATAAACTAGCAGACGCTGACTAATAGGAAGAACATTATTCCCTTAAAGAAAAATTAAGTATGTATGCGTGTATACAGTAAAATAGCAAAAATAGCGCCAGAAGCGGTTAATTTTCACCTGAATTAACAATTAATGTAAAAAGGGGGCAGACCAAGTAAAGTACCAGCTCACTATAATCATCGAACTGTTATTTAGGAATTCAATTTCATAATTATAATACTTTGGTTTTGATAGCATTAAATCTCGAATCTTCTGAAATGCAAAATTTCCTGGGCAATCTGGGGGAGTCGTTAACACTTGCAGTTCACGCACAGAGTCGAAGAGGGAGTTTTCTGATTTTCTGACCGTTGATGGCAAATGGAGTAATATCTTCTAATGATACTAACGTCTAAAACCGCCCTTTATGAAAATATGAAATATTCTTTGTGATATCTTTATCTTATTAAAATAAACGCTCTCCCATTATTAATATTCCTGAGGAACTTCTAAGTGTGATATCTTCACGAAGAGAACCAGAATGAATGATCGAGAAAAACTTCTCCTAGTTTGTGGGCAAATTGTACTGAAATTCCGATGAATAAGTCCTTTATTGCCTGCCCCACCATCCCGTCTTACTTATTGGGGAGTGGCAGTACCGGCCGAACTGTTTTGCGTCCACTCAGGGACACAAGCGGAGAAATCCAAGTCCACTCATAAAAAAAAAAAAACATTTAAATAAACAGAAATGGATCAAAATGAAATATAAAGGCCGATTTATTTCAATATTTAAATTATCTTTATCCCATGGATGTTAATTTTATTTTAAATTCTTGGTCGGCTTGGTTTGGGGGAGCACGACCTTGTTTATGATCTTTCTCCGAGCGTACGGCTCTGTTGCCATTGACTGATTAACTTTTCTGGACTTGAGAAACCACGATAAAGAAGACGTGAGCTGAACGCTTGGTACTTCGCTCTAATTATGAATGGGAATCTATATCTATACCATCGTTTCTCAAACGAGGACTACCTCTAGTCCGACTATGACACAGGTGGTCCGCAGGCAGACTTGATAATTTAATTGTAACTGGGTGAAATACTCAATGTAATTACTCAATTATTGTTATTGATATTATAGTAATATTCTTTTGGATTCGAATAAAACTAACATCTTCAAAAATGGGGCATATCTCATCGTGAAAAGTGCACGAAATTTCAGTCCTAAATACGTGATATCGCTAATAGTAAGACGCAAAATGCAATTCACAACAAGTTTTAATTTATTTTTGAAATCGCTGTGGTTAATATACCGGGACGTCGACCATTGTCACAAGAATTGTTGGCAAAACAACCAAATGGTTGAGAAATCACCAATGCATGCTAAATGAATTGTTACTGGAAATTGCGGTGAGTAAAAATGTATTCAAAATAAAGCATATTGAAACTTGACCGATATGAGAGATGAATGAATAGGTCATAGTAAGATTTAGGTGTTGTTAATTACGTTATTTCACGATTTTTAAATTTGAATAGATTTCGTTTAAAAAACGAGACGATTATACAATAATATTGGGACGGCCGTATGCAATATTTATTGAGATCAAAATCAAATGCAATATTTATCTAGATCTTAAATACATAAAGTCACCAAGTATTGATAACTTATTACTCTCTCTGCTGACAATGAATTGATTAAAAAGTCATCATTTTTAGGGACTGTACACAAGGAGAATGACCAAGTGAAACATTTTTATTTTTTTCCGCAATAAATAAAAATTTCAGTATTTCTGCAACCTTGGATCTAATTACGTTTCGCAATTTGTGAACCACAACCTCAATCATTGGAAATAAACGCTGAATGTTCCAGTCAAATATGTCCAATTATATTGAACTTGAAAATATATATTTTTTTAAAATACCTTTTCTTCGAATTCAATTTGCATTGCACTAATTAGTGTTTTTAGCACACTGAGTCCCCGTAAAAAAAGTTATTTTTTATATCTTTTCGTATATACACCCTTTGGGAAATTAAGACATTTTGAGTAAATGCACGTCATTTTTGAAAACATTTTTGAAACAGAAAGTATGTTTCGAAGTCAACGGTTGCAGGAACATCTGCTGTAGTAACAATTACGGATAGCCTGTGTGTAATTTGTTCAAAACTGTCCGGTTGTGGTAGTAAATTTTCCAATGAGTGTATTACTTTTTCCTACGTAACTCCTTATGCATAGTTACTTTAGCGACATTGCACGATGAAAAATAAAACAGCACAAGGACATTTCCAGTACAACAATTTCAGAAAAAAATTATATTTTAATAAATACAATAAAGTAATTTTGAAAATAACTGTACAGTTGTTTTACAGTTTTTCCTCATACACTAGACACACATTTATTTACGTTACATGTACAAATACAACGCCACAACAAGCAAAATGCCCAACGAGGTGGCTGAGAAAAAGATGCCCATAACAAATATGAATGTCATATATTCAATAAATAAAAATACAGCAACCCAATTAAAAATCCAATTACAAACAGTATATATGCATGATAAAATATTATACAATGCCTATAAAGAATACTTATGGTTGTCTAATTAATATAAAGTAATTAAAATTATGAAATACGCAGTACAGAACGGAATTCAGTTTATTTCGTCGTTTCCCAGAGCCCAATAAGACTGTCTCACGACTTACAAATAGCCTTTCTCAGCCATTGTAAAGGATAATGTCAAGTTTGTACATGTATGTGTAAAGAAAGTATACGTGTGTGTTTGTGTAGATTAAACAAAAATTTAGTCCATGTCCAAAGTACAAATGCAGTATGTGCTCCGAAAGAACGCAATTAGCGGAAAAATTACATACAAAACGTATAATAATATAGAGATAACACATACAACACATATAAAGTATAGAGATAGCATATACGGATATAAAAATGAGTACAATATACTAGTGCTAAAGTAGATAAAAATAAAATAGAATAGAAAAGAATTACTTATACAAAACATTAGAAATAGAAATACACAATATATGTATACTTTTTTTACACTTTATCTTTTTTACACTTTATCTTTTTTCCTTTTTATGTATTTTATTATTATTTTTTTTATAATTCTCTCTTTTTTTCATATTCCTTTCTTTTCTTTTTTTTTCTCGAAAACATAGCTTATTGACGAAGTCCAATATAAAAGGTATAATCAGGTCTTTCCTGATGTCAGCTCCACGTATAGATTTAGGTGCCCTCACAAGGAACCTTAGGATCTTGTTTTGCTGAGATTGCAGTTTTTGCATGTTGCTATGACTTACGTAGGCCCACACGGGGTGGCATATGTCATAATTGGTTGAAGTATAGATTTATATAGTATGACTATTCTTTCAGGAGAGACGAGCTTGAGGAAATGCCATTTTGGAAAGCATGCCTAGCGCTTGGGCGGCCTGACATAGTCAATCTGCATACCAAAAGTCATTGGCCGGTCCAGAATACAGCCTAGGTATTTCACTTTTCTTACTGGTACCACGGCCGCGCCACCGATGTAGATGGGAGCGTTTCCTGGGTCCTTTTTTCTTGTGAACCAAATAAATTGGCACTTGTTTTGGTTCAGTTCAATGACGTTGATGTCACACCAATCCTCAATATCCTCTACGATTTCTTGAAGATTTTCGCGGCATTTTTTAGTCTTCCTATGATTGCTGAGTATGATGACATCGTCCACAAAAAGTGTTACGATTCCTACCTGAGGAGCAAGAATGTCATTAATATAAGTATAAAGAGCTGCTGGCCTCGACAGGACCCTTATGGAACTGAGGCTCTCACTGGGTGCACTTTTGATTATGTTTTCCTATTTTTGACTGTGAAAGTTATTTCTGAAAGATGGCTGTGGAAGAATAATATAAAATGCTCCGAGAAGCCCATGTCGATAAGTTTGGCCAGTAGTGTATCATGTTTAGTTTTGTCGAACGCCTTACTTATGTCAAGACATGCCGCACAGACGTAATCTTTGTAGTTGAACGAGCTAGTTATGAATTCCGTTACTCTATGCAATTGGGTTACACAGTAATGTCCTCGGCGAAAGCCATGTTGCTCGGGTCGATGATGTTACGTTGATTGAGATAGTTATTAAGTCGAGTTATACGTACACACTCAAATAATTTGGAGATGCTAGGCTGATGGGCCTAAAATTTTTTGCAATGAGAGGATCAGTACCCATTTTATAAATTGGTTTTACATTTTATAAATTGGTTTTACTTATATAATAGACAGCTTCCAGATGCGAGGAAAATTGTTGATTCGGAGCTTGCTGTTGAGGAGAGTTGTGAGAGTAGAGATAATTGGAGGAGGTAAGTTTTTAATAGCATAATTGGAGATTTCGTCATGCCCAGGGGCTTTCTTAGTTTTGAGTTTATTAATGAGTGTATTAACCTCGTCCGAGGTGGTTAGCTCGGCTTCACGAAATCCACAAAGAGCCGGTCTTGATATGCTCAGGAAATCTTGAAGTTTCCTCTGATGTTCAAGTTCGATGATAGATGGTTGATTGGAGTTCGGTGAGAACTGCTCCTCGTAGTTGTTGGACAGTACTTCGGCTATTTCCCTTTCTCTGAAGACAAATTCGTTCCTTTGGTTTTTGATCTTGTTGATGTTGCTCCCTTTGTCCTTGCAGTTCTTCCAGGCTCTCCAAAGTGATCCATCTGCTGCTGTGGCGTCTTCTATAAAGTTGGATATTCGTTCGTTGACGTAGGCTAAGGTCTCTTTTCGTATTTCTTTCTACAGTCCATTAAGAACTAATTTGTCCATTCGCCTACTGTGATGTTGCCACATTTCACTGATATTGTTCTTGAGTTTCATCTTGTTTCGCAGCTCTTGGGAGATGCCAAATCTGTTGTCAGTTGCAAGAATTTTCCTCGTCTATTTGTCGAGCATCTTTAATTTTGGATGTGATGTCAGAGATTCCTTGTTCGACAGTATCTGGTGTAAGTTGGTCGAGGGTTAGTTCTTCTTCTGTGCTGAGAATTTCACAGTATATTTATGGTGAACAATAGTGGATTATGAGGACAATAATTGATCGGACACTTTATTATCAACATTATCATAAAATAATAAGAAATTTATGACGCAATTATTGAATTAATAATACTTACCGCTCAATAATTCAGAAATATTTCCAAACAACGTAAAAATACAGCGATGAAGGCGGACGTATACGAAAACTAAAAATACGTTTATATACCAAAACATAATCAACGATTATTCAATCTTACACAAAGGAAATATAGTATTGTTAATACCGCTTTCGACGCTGATGTTTGTTCTCATCCTGTATGACATAGGAACACTGATCTGTTATCCACATTTTAGTTGAATTTCTTCTCTCAGCCGTCTAGAATATCTTTTCTTCATTTCCACGACGTTAATTGCAGTCTACCGCAATATTTAACTAAACCTACATTTTTACTACACTCCTAATCACTGTGATCCGGTCTCTCATTTGAAAAGTCTTTCCACAGAGAGGAAAAAAACCTGCAAGATCATACTTTGACAACATGGAAATTCAAACATTTACCATCTTCTATTCAAATTATGGTAGCCGCTGTGGTGGTCGAGTGGTTATAGTGACGGACACGCGATGCGAGGATCCGGGTTCGAACCCCACAGTGGTGGTCGGCTGAAGTTGGTTTTCTGTGGTTCCCAACTTCAAGGCGCAAATGCGAGCCGATCTCCCCGTTAAAAAAGTCTCGCCACAGAGAGCAACAGTCCTACAACGATAAATCATTCAATCATAACACTTCACTCATAGTTAGAAAAAAACTGGTGGCAGATGGCAGCACTACACATAACAAGCATTACACAGAAACAAACTTTACGTCAGGTTGCACTACACGTACACGCACATTGATTGGGGGTTCCGCGGGGAAGGGGGTGCATGTGTGGTGTAGCAGTAGTAGGTAGGGCCTCCAAAAAATGGCTCGGTTATCCATGATGTCTTAAGTCAGCCAATTTTGGCAATTTGTCTCGTTGGGCAATTTGCCTGTTGTGGCGTTGTATTTGTATTTGTATGGCAGCGCCAGCAAGAACATGAATCAAACACCGCAAAACAATACGTTCGGGGGCCACATATACACCGAATTACACATACATACTGGCATGTAACGATTCGTTTGAAATTCTGTAGAAGAAATATGTACAAGATGAACGTATAAATTTAGGTAGTGATATAGTAGAACCTTCTTTCCCACTTCTCTTTTCCAAACGATTCTGCATAGTTAAAGCTGCAGATATAAACCTTGTACCCAGTGCCGCTACTCATTCTGCATTCTGGTCGGATTTCGGATTTTGAGAGATGGTTCCTCTCGGCAAATGCAATGGACTTGATGACAATGCGATGGATTTCGATCATCACTTCTTGTGGATTCATTACGGCAACAGGCCAGAGAAAAATTCTCTACGACACTTCTTTTTTTCAAAGAAATTGTACATTGAAGGTAGTTAAAAGTCCTGCAAATTTCCCTCTGAAAAATTCCGTCTTTCAACATGGAAATTTTCAGTTTTTTTGTGTTGAAAAAATCAGAAAAAAATCATTTGAGAGAAATATCTTAGCCCTTAAGAAAAAATTAAGATGAGACGACAACAAAATTACTTTAATTTCTTATACATTTTCTAACTATTCTACCTGAGGCGACATCTTTGTTTAAAACAGTGGTCGAAGACTTTTGCCGCAAATGTGATGCTTGGATACTTCTTTCGTGAGTTACGCCAAGTCATAAACTGATTTTCATGGCATATAAAAAAAAAAGACATTTATGTTTTTATTCCATGTATTCCGTACTTAAAGTGATTGTTTTATAACCATTATCCTTCCTGGAGGAAAATAAAATTATTTTATGCCTTTTAATCGTACTATTGCTGATGCTGTATTGCAGTGGTTCCCGAAGTGTGAGTCGTGCTAATTAAATAAAGGGAAGGATCGCAAGATATTCTCCAGAATAGAAATGCCCCAATCAGAAATCCATTTTTGTTTTAAAGATACGTCAAAACTTAAAAAAATTCACTCTGCTTAGCTAATAACCATTTACGGAATAATTTAACAAATTCTACTCGTATAATATTCAATATATCAAGTTGATACTTTGAGAGATTTCAACATTGTATATTTTGTAAAAGTAAAAACACAGAACGATAACTAATATATGTGAATATAAAGGGGGGGGGGGGGTAGTTTAATGAGTTTTATTTGACTTTTTGTGGTAGTTCTACGTTTTATGAAAAGGTTTCGTTAATGTTCGATTTCATGTGTAAAATAATTTTGAAATTTAATGATTCTTTCTTAATCACCTGTACACAAAAATCAAGGAGGGCTCACCTTACGATGGGTAACTTGCTATTCTTGGTAACGATCCAAATTTGATTATCACGGGCTTCCGTGATGGGCCATTCAAATCCACTTATAGCCAAGAATTCTTGAACTATGTCTCCCGCCCTAATCTTGATTCGCAGAGGCTTCCGAGAGAGGCCGTTCATATCCTTAACCTATGAGTCACGGTCCAAACTTGATTCGCCGGACTTCATAGATGAGTCAAAAAACTTCATTTACGGTCCTGTTATTAATGCTTTATAACAAACAGTTCCATGGGCGGCGCAGCTGATTCTGTTGTTGATTTTGAGTCGTTGCTGAAAAGGTCAAGAATACCTGCATTAAATGAATTAAAATTTTATTCAAGGACAATTACTGATTAACTCAACAAATCGTATGTGATGGTTCCGACGTGTTTATGGAATGAACAGTAGCAAACTTACACATGCACCCACAACCATGAACACATTTTTCTCTAAATTACCTTTATTGATTGTGATAAAAGAAGTTCATCGATCACCTCAATACGATATCATGCAAACAAGAATCGATATCACAAGAAATCTCAAATCATCATCTCAATTATTCAATAGTTTGTTCAGTATTTTCGATTCTTAAAGTTTTAGGACACCGCAATGCGATTCTGAAAGATTTCTTGCGAGCTATCGGCTGGACGGAATCGTTAAATGTGCAATTCTTAGCACCACGATGGAGGCAAATTAATAAGGCAGAAAGTAAAATCAGTGCCACTGCTACTGCAGTTGTGTAGATCCATATCTTTCCCTTTACATACACTCCTGGTGTAGAAGAATTTGGAAGTGTAGATGTTATGTTTTCCTCTGTTCTTTTTGTTGTTGTTGTTGTTGTCAGTTTCATACAATCACCGGATGTACCGCAAATGAGATTTTCTCCGCATTTGCTCCCGTACGGCAGCATCAAATCTTCGCCATCGAACGCATACAGAGTTTTCACCGGGACACAAGACAAATTTTTAGGTATCAAACAGCAAAAACGGCAGGCATCGAGGCCACTGCAGTTGCATACTGTCAGGTTTTTCGTTTCACATAACGATTTGTTACAAGAACCGTACGAGCATTTCCCTGGTCTTGCGAAACAGTTTTTGCCTTCTGGTGCAATTTTTTTAAATTGCGAGCATTCCTTCGAAGTACCGTCGCATTCTTGTATGACGCAGCCATCTTGTCCGAAATGACATTCTTTTCCCGCTACCTGAATGGAGCAATTTTCTGTACAACATCTATCGTCCTTGCTGCTGCAGACTCTTCCCACATGTCTTCTGTAAGTGCATTCACCATCTCCACCGAGACCCCCTTTTGGTGTGCAGCACTTGTCTATCATGTCGCAGGTATCTATGGTTCCGCAGTCGCATTCTTCCCCTGCCTCTCTGATAGCGTTGCCGCACGTCGTACCGGTAGCGAACTTGTTCTTACAAATATTTTTGTTAATGCTTCCTTTCACGGTTATAAATATAAATTCCGCGCTGCATAGGGAAAAGAGCCTCAGATCTTTTTCGTCTGTAGTTGCTTTTGCTCCCATTATATAAGAACCATAATGTGGTATACACATTTCACCTAGAAATTTCGAGTCGTGTAAAGCTCCCAAGAGATGACCAATCTCATGTGCAAGTGTTCGTGTAGTAGAAACTGATGATCTCGTGCGTCCATGATTATCAACTTGTCTGATTACTACACTATTTTGGCTACTACATATACCTCCTTTACGAGTCTTTCCATTAGATTTTCCTCCATATTTCGTGAATGTTATAAATACGACTCCAGCATAATTAGTTTTATGATTTCGTACAAAGTCATTCCAAACGACACTCATGTTAGTTTTCTCAGGAGGAATTTGGTTCTTTAGTGGGTAGTTGAAATCGCTGCTGTTTGTGTAAATCGTTATTTTCTTAGGAATTATTCTCGCTTTCAACTTGCCCGGGGAGTACCACGGCGCATCCTTTCGAATTTGAAACAATGTTCTACGAATTAAAAGGTCGACCGTTTTGGCATGGAAGTAAATATATGCTTCTGCGTCATTTCCTTTAGTCTCAATCATACTTTCGTCCGAGACATATTCGAAGTTGAATTGATAGGTAGGGACTGGTGTTTCGACATGCTCTGTTGGTGATCGAACGGCATGGAATAGTGGTTCATCTTCGCTATCGTAATCATATTCATTATATACGTTATAGTCATCAAAATATTCAGAAATATTTCTATTTCCTCCATACACGATGGATTTTGAAACTACTGAAGGATCATCGGGAAAATATACGATGGCGGGCTCTACGAAATATACGTCGTAGCCATTCTTCACCATGACGGATCCCTCAAACTGGCCATGTCTGTTCTTGAATCCATGCACTATCGTCGTGGAATTGATGAACTCATAGTATTCGGCACTGAAATTTCTAATCTCTGACTCGTTTGGACCATTTCGACCGCGTATTTCCACCACGGTTTCATCAAGTTCTGGATCTAAAGATCTGTGAAGCAAAACGTCAATGTCGTTGTCAAAAGCGCTGAAACTCAGCTGCATGAAAGCGTCTGGCAAACGGATTTTACTATTTGGAAGAGGGACGTCTTCCTCGTGTTCAAGTACCCCTTTCATTTTACGGAACAACACATCAACTACTTGATGTTGAAGCGGGGTACAATCGAAGAATTGCTCAAATAACAAAATCATAAGAAATTGTTTTGCTAACATTTCTTCGTTAAATATCGTTATGTTCATGCTCCTAAAGCAAAATGTTTGCAGATTTTCTCCCGAACGGTGAAAAATAGCAATAAAATAAACTCTCTTTCGACTCACAAACATTATATCAATAGGCTTTTGTTATAGGCTTTTAAACGAATGCAACCAATTCATATATTTCGGAAGGCAAAATTATACATGGAGGAGAAATATATTTTCAATATATAATTGAATGAAATGAACCGATGAAAAGGCTTTAATTTGCAAGATTTATTTTCTCCTACCTTTTCATTTATTGGATAGCTACCAAGAAATTTCGTCGTGAAAAATACCGTCGGACCCCGGTTTAACGTATGAGGTAAAAATAAAATTCGGAACGGAACTCATAGCTCAAGAGACCCTGGCTGTGAGTACATTTGTATAATTCATCTTGGAAGCTCCTGTGAATCAAGTCTGGCTCAAGAGCCCGCGGCTGTTAGTGGATGCTAACGACCCATCTCAGAAGCCCCCTAAGAATCAAACCTGGTCGGGACCCATAGTTCGAGAGACCCTGGCTGGAAGTAGATTTGTATACCCCCATCTGAGAATTAATAAATTAATTTATTAAATAAGAACCTGCGAATCAAGTCTGGCTCATGAGCCCTAGACTGTCAGCGGATTAGAACGACCCATTTAAGAAGCCCTGTGAATCTAGACTGGGTCGAAACCCATAACTCAAAAGGTGTTGGCTGCGAGTGAATCTGTATAATTCATCTTGGAAGCCCTTGCGAATCAAGTCTTGCTCAAGTGCCTCAGATGTTAGTGGATTGCAACGGATGTTAGTGGATTGCCCTCTTGGAAGCCGTCGCGGATAAAATCTGGCTCATGAGGTCCTGTCTGTTAGTGGATTCGAAAGAGCTGTCTCAGGAAGTCCCTGCGAATCAAATCTGGTCAGGCACCATAGCTCAAGATCCTCTGGCTGTGTGCTAACGATCCACGTGTATTTATATATCCCCCCATATTGGAAGCTCACTTCGAATCAGGTCTGGCTCAAAGACCCTGGCTGTTAGTTGATTAAAACGACTCATCTCGGAAATCCCTACGAATCTAGTATTGGTTGGGACCCATAGCTCAAGAGCCCCTGGCGATAAGTGCATTTGTATGACCAACACATTGTGGAAGCTCCGGCGAACGAATCAAATCTAGATTGGCTATATTGGCTCTATTGGCTTGGCGAATCAATTCGAAGTGTCCATGACTGTTAGTGTATCGAAACGACCCATATTGGAAGCCCTTGTGAATCGAGTATAGCTCAAGAGCTCTTGGCTATTAGTGGATTGGAACGTCCCATCTTTGAAGGCTCTGCGAATCAAATCTGGTCGGGACCCATAGCTCAAATGTCCCTGGCTGTACGTGGATTTGTGTAACCCAACTTGGAAGCCCCTGCGAATCAGGTCCGGCTCAGGAATCCTTGGCTGTTAGTGGATCGTCTAAGAAGTCCCTGTGAATCAAGTATTGAAAGAGACCATAGGATAAAACCCCTGCTTTAAAGAGAGTAGAATTTCTGAAGGAATATTTTCTTACAAAAATAGAAAGCTTAAATGAGAAGGAAAATGTTTCTATCCATTCATAGTATTTATATTTTTGATTTACTGTATATACTTCATTTATAGAATGATATTTTAGACCAAAAACTACATTAGAGAGCTGATGTCTTTTCTCTCTTCTAAAATCCACATACGAAGAAACGATGGGAAACAAAAAACAAACTTTAGAATCACGTGATTTTTTTAGGTCTCATTATTTTTATAAGATACCAAAACATTTTGCTTTTCATTGAAAAACTCAGTCGGGTTTTATTTTTCAGCATTTACGTTTGAA
Organism: Pholcus phalangioides; assembly: GCF_987345545.1. NCBI lineage: Eukaryota > Metazoa > Arthropoda > Arachnida > Araneae > Pholcidae > Pholcus > Pholcus phalangioides. Next base: position 3,928,320 of record NW_028301599.1, on the reverse strand, counting down.
AATAATGAATGCGAATGTATTTATTTTTTTCTTACTTTACGAACAATAAGCTTTTATCAACGAAATCAAAAAAATATATTTTTTCATTATACTCATAGAAAAAAAAACCAATTTTTTGAGCAGAAATATTTTTATATTATGCTCACTCGAATTGAACAGTACTATGAAAGAGCTATAAGTTGAATCGAAAAATATCAATTTTTTTAAATTTTTTTTTAAAAGTGATAAATTTTAAATATTTTAAAGAAAAATGATAAAGTTTGAATAATTAAAAAGTACGATTAAATACAAAAGAAATTATCATAGAATTCCTAGTTTAGAATATAACTTTTAATGATGTGCCGTATTCTTTACTTGAAGAGGGAACCTGTATTAAAATTTTCCATGACAGTACTGTACAAATGATGTTTCTAATGCAAGGATATTCAACTGGTGTTCTGTGACAGCTTCTTTTGGTGTTCCACGTGATAAAACGTCACGGAACCCTTAAAAATCCCGGAACCCGGAGGGCTCTCAGAAAAGAAAACTTTCTTGTTACTGATATTCACGAATGTTTCAAACTCTGCCACGAAGCTGGGCTGGAAGAGATCTTAGCAACGGGATAAGTCCTGTGGCAGATTTATGGTGTTCGTTCATTCATTATACTCACAAAGCTGTTCTTTATCTTGAATTTAAACGAGATAGTGCCTTAAAAAAAATCAGGCCACTTTTGGATGACTTAACAAAGACACAGTAGAGTAACATTTCTTTTTACATCGAATTTATTTCAGGATCAGAAGCTCCAGAAGTTCATGTATGTCATTTTCCGTTTCATCGGGAAATTAAAAGTGTAAAGCGATGCTTTTTTGGAAAATTTTTTTCCCAAAAAATACAATTAATTGAAAAAAAATCCACATAAGACATTTTGCAAGGATGATGTCACTCTCCGCTACCACACGAACGTTTTGACAAATGGCTGTTGTGAATATGAATTTTCTCTTTTTCCAAAAAATTCATCTTCGCAACATCCAGTTGTTGAAAACCTTCGAAAAGGCATTGTGTCAATTATAAAAACCTGAAATTATGCAGACACAGGTCAGATTCATTCACTGTTTTAAAAAAATGATTTTTATCAGAAAAAAACATACTGCGATCTTTCACTATTTCCGCTTGAATATTGCTTAGATAAGATTAACGAGAATAATATTAACTTGAATATTACTTAGATTATTAACCCCTCTCTCTCAGTACTCTGCGTCTAATTTATCGATTAACATTGTTATATAAAATTTTCCATGGTCAATTCAACATGGATACCTGTGGTATCTTAGCCAAACCATTGTACAATCTCTAGAAGACTCTACCATTTCCTTGAAAGAATACCAATTTTTACTTCCACTGACTGCTTTAATACAGCTTCTTTCGTCATACCATTGGTGAATGGAACTAACTCCCAAGCTCTAATGTCGAATCACCCTACTATCACTAGTTCTTTGTCCGATATCTGAAATTTTATTAACATAAATTAAAATGCAGCACGACACATATACGAACATATACACACAACATGTATGGTCCACTTTTATTGCGCCTAAGGTATCAGTGCGATCCGTCCAGGGCAAACTATGTAAAATATTTATGTTGGTGACAAACACATCCATAAAGCAGAGTGAATAAAGTAACCTTAAACATCATTTTCGCAATCAATCCAATCACGTGTAAATTTCAATTTTATTATAATTTTAAAATGGTTTCTGAAGCTAATTATTTTCCATTTAAAGTATAGAAGTTAAATGTTATTGGTTATTTATATAGGGGTCTCTCTGTATAAACAATAATAACTTAAAGATGTGTAATTTACTGAAATTGAAGCGAAAACCCTTTTGAAAACGAGCTCTATTTGAGTGGAACGTTGTACGATCAAACAATATCTTTGCAAATTTCAATTGCATCCTCTTGTACAGGCACCAACAATATTGTATAAACGAATAAATACCGAGCGCAATATTATAATAACCAACTAAAATACCATAGCATTGTAACAACTTCAATTATATGTTTTACCTAGTATCTAGACATGATGAAAGGATTGCAAAATCCCTATACGTCACAAAGTGTATGTTTATCTTTATTTGAGGTTTTTGTTCCATATTGTAGTGTTTTGTGTTTTGATGTTCACCGTTTTTTGTTTTGTATTTTTGTCTGAATGTGTGTGTATTTGGAATTTAAAAAAAAAAATAATATATTTAACTAAAAACAAGACAAAAACATGAAAAGACCTCTTTTTTACCAATGTCAACACATGAACAGCATCAATTACCATGATAGCATCGCGCTTCCACTGCAACGTTTCCTTGTAAAACATCGGGAGTCATCGAATCAAGAAGAATAAGACACCAATAAAAAAAGAGAGTAAAAGTAGAAAAACACCGGAATTGAAACGACCAGAAATTTCTGAAGCAAAGTTCTTTGACAAATCACCTGCCATTAAGTAAATGTCTCGGGAGTTTCAGTGCATCCCGAGTAAATCCTCCGTGAAACTGCCTTCTTCATACTCTTTTTTCATTTATTTCCATTTCCTTATTTTTCCCCCCTTCATGTTATACTCTTTCTCTGCTATATAAAGAAAATACTTTACATGATAGCCCCTCTCTGTTTTCTTTCAGTATGTAACTGTTCCATTGTGTTCCGTTCTCATTTTTCTGGTTCATCGTTTTCTTTTTAAATGGCGATGTATTTCCATTTATTGTATCCTCGTTGAAAAATATGGCTGAAATTATTTTGTTTTTTGTCCGTGAAAACAAAAGTATCCCTTTCTCCCGTTTGCAATTTTTTTCCTCATTTTTTGATTTTTTTTCCTATCGCAACAAAGGCTAGGTTTGATATGAAATACGTGTTTCTTCCATTCTGAACCTGAGGTATTGATTGGGTATAAGGCATTGATCTTCAGCGCATGGCCCGTGGGCCATATTTGGCCCTCGAAGATTTTTGACATCGCCCGCCCATTATTGTTAGAAAATGATTGAGGACATTATAAAAAACGATTAAGTCTAGAATTAATAAAAGAAACAATTCTGGAATAAATGGAATGAATAATTTTACAATTCGAGAGAGAGTTCAAGGATTCTAGTACTAATTGAAGAAATAATTCCGTTGTAATAGTTGATGAAATTTTAGAATTAATGAAAAAATATATTTGCAGAACAAGTTGATGGAAACTCAGAATTAATGAAAGAAATAATTCCGGAAAAATTGATGAGATATTTCCGGATTAAATATAATGAAAGAAATAATTCTGTAGCGAATAGATGAAAACTCAGAACTAATGAAAGAAGTAATTCCATAATTCGTGAATTATTAACGTATAATTCAATGAAAGAAATGATTTCGTAGTTCCTGATAGAAATTATTTCGCAATCAATACAATAATAATTGCATAATTATCGAAAAATATATTGAGAAGCGAAATAATTTCAGAATTACCAAAATTATTAATTACAGAATCATTTGAAGTGATTTCAGATTGAAATTAATCTCAGAATAAATTAATCTAATCAGTAATTAAATAATTAAAATATTTTCAAAACCAATCAAAATTGATAATTAATAAAAGAAATAATTCCAGAATAAAACGAAGTCTTAAATCATTTCAGTCCTTGTTTGTGGGGCTGAACCCACGAATACGCATACGCACGCACGCGCACTCCCTTCAATTTAGCGCGCCACGTCTAAAGTGTTGAAGACCCCTGATATAGAGGAAAAGGTGGGTAAGAGTGTGTTCCTAGTTGTTATTTGATTTTAAAAACAAAACTTCAAAAAATTTTCGTAAAATATCTCATATTGAAACAGCAAAAATTGTATATGATATGAAAACAGCAGATTCATACGTATTGAGCTATACATTTTCTATAAAAATTGCTTAGGGCAAGCCGGGAATAGTTTGTGGCAGCGGGTACAATTTGGTAACACATGTGCCCCAGAATACACTTTATAATTTGTCAGACTTTCCGAAGACCATGAAATTGAAAATATTTCAGTAAAGTGTGCCCTTCTGGTATGTATTAGTAACTCTTGGACGTGCATACACAGTGGCAAATTCTATACAGGCACGCTTCGCTTTAAGCGGTTTTACTTTGAGCGATTTCGTTATAATGAGATTTTGAAAAGATTTTTTTTTGTTTTCTTCTAAATTTTGACCCACAAAATTTGGTCTGCAGTTTGATTATTCCTGAATATGGGCTTACAAATTTCAGAAATGACTTGAATCGACAAAATCAGTTGGATCTGGTGATGATGATGAGACAAATATGAAAGAAAAACAGTTCAAATTCATTTCACCGGATCTCACGAATAAGTATCTTTTAGTAACACTTCGACAAAGTCATCACGATTTGGATCGAATAAAACGATCCTAATGAATCTCTATTTGCCATTTTTGCGAGGGATATTCAGAATTCTCTACCTTTGCTTCCAATCTTTTATGCAGAAATGAACAAAAGCTGCTTGTCAGCCGAATTTTGACTGCTTTCACTAAAAAATTCATCATCCTATCATATTAGGCTCTCTTCAGGAAGGAAAACATCCACGATTATTAGAGTCAATATGAAGTAGTGAAGGCAGTAGTAAAAAGTAGAAATTAGATTATTAAATATTAAATTTATTCATTCAAGTCTAAATTACCGAGATTTATTTTATGTTCGAATAATTAATGCATTCAAGAAATATTTTTCTGGATATATTTTTTTAATCCTTCTGAATAAAATCCTTATCTCTATCTTATCCATGTTGAATTAAATTTTATCTGCTAATTATACGAATTACAGATGACTAGACACAAATCGAAAATAATTGGAAAGAAAAGTCACATTCCTCTGTGGGAAATAATTTGTAATCTATTGCGCAGTCCCGTTCACCCCAAAGGAACACAGTGTTATCAGGAAAGAAAATGTCTGTCCTCTGTAGCTTAATGGTAGAGCACGCGCACGGATAGTTCGGGCTGGTCGTTCGATTCCCCCATAGAGGAATGCGCCTTTCCTTTCCAATTATCTTCGCTTGGTATCCAAGAAAGTATTGTTTTCTTCAAGCAATAAATGTCAAAATAAAAAAAATATTGAAATGGTGACATTTTCAAAGACCCACATAAACTCGATTCTTTGCTCTTCTTCTCGTAAAGACTGGAATGTTTTCGCCTCCGTTCACATGGAACCCCAAAATCGTAACTCCCATAAAGTCTCGCGGAGTGAAAAGTTGTACGGCAGTTGTTCTCTCACCACTTTAAAAGAACACTCGAGATGTTTCTTTCGCATCACAAGCTTATACGAAAGCTTCTCTTTCTTTCCGCGGCCATATATAACCGACCTCCGCCGGAGATCTTTGTGCGGTAAATGGAGTACAAGATCGAAACCAGTAAAATCGAATTTCCTGGGAGACCTACTTCAGCAACGTCGCGGAAATTTGAAGACCGTTCACTAGAAATAGGATTAAGTGGGAGCTAAACTCCCGCTATTGGCCGTTTTCGGTGATACACGAGGCTCGAGGGACCTTTAAACCTCCAAGAGAATTCCATTTGAAAACGCCATAAACACATTATCTTTTTCAAAAACTCGAATCTCACTCTTTCTCTCTATCTCTCTCTCTATCCGTAAGCCGAAGCCTAGACGTTGTATCGAACTTAATTGCTCAGCTCAGCTTTGTGGGGGGGAAATCCACAATGTTTGTATGTTTACAATCACACTGAAATCATGAAAAAGTCTGTCATCACCGGCGAGGAAAATGCCCCTCGTTTAATTATAAACCTACGTGTTTTTGTACATATGGTACGGTAAATGTGATTAATGTGATTATCATATATCCGTTCAGTTATATCAATCATATATCATATTCAGTTATTCATGAATCTAAAACTGTTCCATTTTAATCTCTAAAATTACTAGAAGCGAAGTTATTGCCAATTACGTAAAAAAATAATTTAATATGCTCTTAGTCTAAAAATAAAATTTTTGAATGCATTTGTTGAAAACATGTTTTTTTTGGTTCTTTTTTACTTCACGGAAACATTAATCTCTCAGGGAATTTTCAAAATATCTCTATGACACTTCCCCACTGTATTCTGGAGAGTTCTGGCTGCGCAAAGAATTGAAAAATAAGCGATATGTAAAAATTTGATCTACATGATTTTTAAATGAGAGAATAACAAGTATACACATTTGTCTTTTTCCCGTCTCTCTCTATAATGTACAAGACTGCCAGCCTTCTATTCGCAAATAATGTAAACAAATTTATTTATTCTGAGGTCAATTATTTTACACGAAAAGTTCGTGTTCTTTCACGTATATAATCATATCTTGAAAAGTTTTCATACCGTGTTTCCTAGAAAATAAGTCCCGGTTTTCTATTATTTTTTGCTTCGAAAAATGCATAAGGGCTTATTTTCACTGTAGAGGGCTTTTTATTAGGAGCTTCCTGGAAAATTACGCGGAGGGTTATTTTTTTGCAAAAATATATCTTATCGTTTTGAAGACATTTTTAAATCATTGCTACGGCTAAATCAACATAAAATTTCCACTTGATAAAACTTTCGGATGTCGTCATTAAAAGTAAACAGGAAATTTGGTTTAGATTTTCAGGACCGAACGAGGCGATGTGTGAAGCTCATGCTGGCCGGAAATACTCGTCCCTTCATTCGGTCCTCATCCTTGAACTGTACCGGTTGTTTACTTATTACAACTATAACCGAAATTACAATATGGAAGTTTGATAAAAGATGTTTTACAAACCTTAAAAAAACAACCACTAAGTCTATTGGTTACATTCGCTCGAATGTAATAGATACGCTTATTGGTTGCATTTTTCAAGTTTCATAAAAGAACTTTTACAAGACTTTTATAGCGTAATTTCGGCCTATCACAACAACATTCACTGCCTAGCCTGAATATGCCATAGACAGGGATTACACTATAAATGTTTTAGAAAAATTATTTTGTAAAACTTGAAAAAAAAAACAACCAATTGGTTACATTTGCTCGAATATAAACAATACGCTTATTGGTTGCATTTTTCAAGTTTCATAAAAGAAGTTTTCTAAACTTTTTATAGTATAACATTGGTCATATGTTGTTTTTTCTTCAATTATCATCAAAAACATTGTGAACATTAATTTTTTCTTTGTTTTCTTTGTTAAAAGTCAGTCTCAAATTTATCTGTTTACGTAGGCGTGCACCTCTCATCTAAGGAGACCGGCTTGAATGTTATCAAAAATGTAATTTTTGTTCACATTATAACTTATTTCAAGCATAAATTTCAATGAAATTATTTATTTACAGTTGATATTAAATAATAGCAAACAATTATCATTTTATGTAGTTTAATGCATCCGTCACGTGGTGCAACGACATACTAAATGCTTCTTTCTAACGATTTTAACAAGGACTTAGTTATTAGTCATTTCGTGGTAGGGCTTATATTAGGAGCATCATGAAATATCGTGCTAGGGCTTATTTTCAGTGTAGGTCTTATTTTCGGGGAAACACGGTAATATTATGAAATTTTTAGCTCACTGCACGGAAAGATGTGATAGCAGTAATGTATGTGAAGCTCATGTTGGTACAAACAGTAGTTTTCAGTGTACAATGTCTAGCAGAAGTACGGCAACATGCTAATTTTTCATATAAAATGACCAATATAATTTTTTTACCAAAATATTGTCAATGAAGTAACATTTATTGAATATGAAGTAAAATTTATTTTCTTAATTTTCTACCATATACATACCAAAACCACATTTGTTTTATCCGGATGACCTTTTTTTATAAAAAAAATCTTCCAGAGGCAGGCATTCGCCTTAAAAAAATATCGTTGTAGAGGGATTTATATCATTATATAGAGTGTCGTTGTAGTGAGGTTTCACTGCATCTGGCCCGCAGACTGAGAAGTTTGTGCTCCCCTACCCTGGAACATGAGAAACCTTATTAAATAGATATTGTCGTTTATTCGCTTTTGTACTATCGATTATTTAAAGGAACTCATCAAACAATTAGTCTTTTTTTATTTCCCTACTTTCGAAGTAAATACCGTAGTTTCCACGCTGCCGTCTTCACACAATGAGAGGCCCATAAGTGAAAATAATTGCAGCTTTCCATCAAAAGTACTGCAAGAAGTGACAAGGGAAGCTATTCCGTGACACAGAAGATCCATAAAAGAAAATATTTATATATAACAATAATAAATAAATATATAGAGAAAAGAGCTTCTATTCGAGAAAAAAGGGTTCCTTTCCCTTTACCGGAACCCCGGGCAATTAGCGGTCGCCAACGCATTAATGGTTTCAGCCGCACATTTTGTGGTCTTGCGTGACAATAGCTATTCGGAGGAAAAACTGACACGTAAGACATCAAGCACCACAAAAGCCAGAAAGCTTTTATGAAAAGCTGGCAATTTTCTGTAGCCATTCAACATGAATCACGCCAGGGGTTGAGAGTCACTCTTCCAGTTTGTATTGGACGTGGGCCCCGGAAAAAAAGAGGAAAAATTGGCTTTTCTCCGGAGAAAAAATTAATAACAATGATAATAAGTGAAACAAAAAAAAAAGAATATATATATTTATGTAATAATGCTGTACGCGCAAAACGAGTCAATAAGGTTCGGCTAATAATTATGCGTTGGATGTTCCGCTTAAAAACAAAGTATTAAATGAATACGCGTTTAAAATAAATAACAAATTTATTACAGCCATTCAAAGGAACTTTAAAGTTTATGGTTATTATTATATATTACTTATTAAAGGAATACACCTGGTGTATAAGGCTGCGTTTGTCGACAGTCGCATCTTCTAGCGTATTCCACACTCTTTTTATTACAATTTAAGCAGTCAAATATTTATTTGAGATAATGGGACGAATGGGATCAATGCACGTTACCCCCCCCCCCCTCCTACCGTGATTTATTGAATCCCTTATATACGATATGTCTTGCCCTTCATTGTTTTGCCTTTCGCAGAGGTTCCCAAATACTTCTAGTTATGAACCCCTGGGAAACCTTAGTGTTTGCCATAGACCCCCCATGTACAGCAGCGGAAACAACAGCCATCTTTCAGCGAGAACGTTCTCGAACAATTTAACACATGCTATCCCCTGTACTAGGGGCCGTTCAAGTATTACGTAAGCAAAGTTTTAGCCATTTCTGACACCCCCCCCCCCGTCAGCAAAAGTCAGCAAAACTCTAACCCCCTCCCCCCTTGTCAGCAGCATTTCGTCATCACTGCCCCCACGCATAATGGTGGGATCAGAAACGTACGCGGGAGCGAGGCATAGAGGGTTCGTGAGCCTCCCCTCCCCCCACAAGCCGCTTTCATAGAACGGAATGGAATTCTATGTAAAAATGTCTTGGAGAATCAACTTCTTTTGACTAAAAATCAAATTTCATCAATGGAGCTCTGTTCATTTGTGAATATTAGAACGAAAAGACATTTTAATGCAGATAAAGTAGCAATTTAAAAAGAAAAAATTTATAACATGACCGAGCAAAAAAAAAAAATGGAAATTCGCTTATAACGAGAAGTTCGTTATAGTGACATTTTCCCTCGTGATTGCGAACGGTCTTTCTAATTGGCTTTTAATGTAAATAATTGACTAATGGTATTAATTACTTCTTTACCTGAAAAATAGAAATAATATTAAAAAATATATAAATGAAAAATTAACTTTCAAAAGTAAATTTAACAAAAATGATAAATATTTTTTTTTGAATCCAAGTTCTATCAAAAATTTATTTAATTTTTTATGAATTAAAATCATATCCCCGTTCAAAAATGTGGTACCCTCGTGTAGAAAAAGAAATTTTTTACATCTCCAATCCAACGAGAAATCATTTTCGTCTCCATACTCAAACGTTAGGTAATTCCACTGGCTGAATCCGACGGAATGTACGGCAACCATCATATTTTTCCTGACAAACGCCTCCTAAACGATGTTTCGAGCAAGAGAAGTAGCCGTTGGGAAATCATCTCTGTGTAGGCTTTACCTTGAATGTTATATCTTCATCGAATCTAGTTATTCCCAGTTGGATTCGATAAAATCAATATCGGTAAGGGCAAAAATATGAATCTTCCCACGTCTCCAAATCTTATGTTGAACTAGACTTGAACGTGGTTTCTTGAGCTCTGTCTATCTGAGGCGATTGAATCATGAAGGGACTAGTACTTTGAAAAATATAAAATATCGATTAATTTTAAATCTCGAGTACGACATTTTATGATTATTTATTGAATAATCATAATTAGGGCTCGGATCTTAATAGCATGTGATATTTTCGATGGCAAGTCAAATTTCACAAATTTTTGCCCCTTTAACCGTCAATAACGAGATATCTCGCCTCCATCTTATTTCAGCGTTGACAAGCACAGATCATAGGAATAATTTCTCAATGGGAAACGTTTCCCAATACCCCTTAGTTCGCACGTGCTGAAAATCGGAGAAAGCCTACTTCATTGGGGGGAAAAAAATATATATGGCATTTTGAAGGGGGGCGGGGGGTTTAGTGATTTGTAATTGCCCACCGTCGCCGCAGTGGTGGTCGGCTGAAGTTGGTTTTCTACGGTTCCCAACTTCAAGACGCGAATGCGAGCCGATCTCCCCGTTAAAAAGTGTCACCGCAGATTGCAACAGGCCTACAACGTTACAATTATTCATTCATTACACTTTACTTACTATGAGTTGAAAAAAAACTCATAGTTTAAAAAACATTGATGGCAACTCTACACATAACAAGCATTACACAGAAACAAACGTCACGGAAAGGTCACTACAAACACACACACACACACACACACACACACACACACACACACACACACACACACACACACACACACACACTTTCCAACATGTATCAATTCGTTAGAAGTTTCGCAGAGGAATATGAACGAGGTGCATGTATGGTTAGTAGTGATTTATAATTACCGCTTAAAGTGTTAAGCTTTTTGCCGTGCAGTCAAACCTTCTTATCTCGAAACTGATGATATCGACAAAAACATACAAGACAGAGTTTTCGAGAAGTAGAGGATTTTTTTTCATAAGAAAGGAAAAACCACGCCACGTATAGGAAAAACTTCGATTGGGAAAAAAAACTAAAAAATAATGTGCTACATTTTTACTACATAGTGTCCCACAATCGACAGATAGTTTTTATAATGGTAAAGCAAGGAAATGGTGACAGACATTAATGCCATTCATGCGGAATATAAATGTGCGAAGTCATTAATTTCAGCTGCATCATTCATGTTACAAGAGGTTGTATATCTCTTGATGTCAACCACAAGTTCCCACGTTTCTAAGTGCAATATGCACAGAGATATCTGAATTCAAAAAACGGAGAAAAGCTGGGAAAAGAGCGTTGATCGTCAGTTTCTCTTGTACTTTCTCAACTTTTATTCCAGATTTTTGAATTTAGATGTCTCTGCGAATATTGCATATTGCAGCTAGAAGAGTGGAAAGTTTCTGGTTGACATCAGGAGGGACACGGCAACAACGGTTGGGGTTTTTGGGTGCAGGATGTCCATATATAATGATATATATATATTTTTATTTTAGTAACTATACAACGAAATTCTTAACTTTGTCTATTTGTATTCGGCATGCATGAATGACTAATTTCTGCCACCGTTTTCTTGCTGTCACATTTTAAAAACCGTCACTCGGTTGTTGGACACTCTGTACATAATAACAAAATTATTGGTTGAGTTATACGCATTGTTCAAATGCATATTTCATGCATCACGCTAATATGTGTTCAAATTTTATTTACATATCTTATTTAAAGTTACTGACTGGCATTCTTGTCTACATTTTCTTTAAAATGGTACTGGAGTAAATTTTTAATAATATTTTTAATATAAAGTGTCCGGAAATGCTGAGAATAATAATAAATTTTGGACTACCTATGCTATTTTCTATGAAAATATTATTTTTATGTTAAACTTCAAGTAAAATTAGTATGATACTCTATACTAATATTACTACATAGTGTCCCACAATCGACAGATAGTTTGTATAATGGTAAAGCAAGAAAATGGTGACAGACATTAATGCCATTCATGCGGAATATAAATGTGCGAAGTCATTCATTTCAGCTGCGTCATTCATGTTACAAGAGGTTGTATATCTCTTGCAAAATGTTCTGTGAATGGAATATTTTATTATTATTTTCCCAATACATTCACCTAGTAATAGTGCTGGTTGTAAACCAAGAGTTGAAGAATTATATTATATGCATTGGTCTATATATTCAATTCATTCTATAGGTTCAATTTATACTCAAATCTATTAATGTGCGTACGAATTTTTTTTTTAATTTCTTTATACATATCGTGTATAAAACATTTATTAGACAAATACACATATGACAGACCTTATAGAATTAGATTCATAACTTCAACAATATCGAGTATAATATAATATCAAAATTTCGTTATGATATAATGATTGAATGTTCAGAAATCGTGTTTCAAACTCAAGTGAAATGTCAAAAATAGCATTCTTCGTAAAAGGCGGTTGAATTTGTATTCACTGTTTAACTTGGATGTGAAAACGAAACACTAAAGTGAACATAACTTCAGTTCTAAGCGTCTTATAAACAAAATAACACCTGTTTGGGAACCACAAATGTAAGGCTTTCCTAAAAGTTTAGAAAATGAAAGTCAGTATTTTCTTGCAAAATGACGTTTTCGACCTAGTCGGATATCGTGCAAGACCTTTTGCAAAATGATTTTTCCTAATAAAAACATATGAAGATACTTGAGGAAACTAAATAGCATTTGAAAAAGACATCCCATAATTCAGTGGAATTCTAGATCCCACAGTAGAAGAGATCATTAATTGAGCGTAAGGTACGCGTGGTTTTGATTTGAATTTTGTGTAATAGTCTGGATTTAAAATCCTTCAGAATCAGGTAAATTGCATAATATTTGAAGGACTAGCTGACACGAAAAGAGATTCAGACTTTTAATGTAAAAACATAACCTTATAACTTGAGGGCATATTTCTATGTTTTTTTTTTCCTGAGAATTTTATGTCGTGAAAATCCGAGCCCTATGGGTTCGATAGAAAAGTATGTCAACCGGAAAATTTCCACGCTTCTAACTGTTTTGGGCGCGGTAGCCCGGTCGATAAGATGCTCGCCTAAAGTACCAAAGGATGTTTAGAGGTGTCGCGAGTTCGATACCCGGTTCGTCCCTGTCAGAAAACTTTCCTGACACAGGGGTACAACAAAAACAAAAAACGGCGACTTGACCGCAGCAAAAATTGCTACCGCAAGGGAGTCCCCCATCGAGGGGTTAGCGCACCAACCTCTCGATGAGTATAAAAAAAACAAGCCTGTCGTTCGGAATCGGCAATAAATTGTAGGTGCCGGTCTAATTAGCCCTAGTGTGCAGAAAATGACCGTGGTGCGACAAAAATGATCTAACTGTAATATTCACAGACATCTGAATTCAAAAATCGGGAAAAAAAAGTTGCTAAAGACTAAGAGAAACTAACGATCAACGCTCTTTCCCTAGCTTTTCTCCGATTTTTGAGAATTCAGATATGTCTGCGAATATTGCTCTTAGAAACGTGGGAATTTTTAGTTGATATCAAGAGACAGGGCAACAACTTTCCAATTGGGGTTTTTCACACGGTGTCCATATATAAAGTTTTTTTTTATATTTTTATAATTATACAACTTCTTGTAAACTCAATAGGTTCGATAGAAAAGTATGCTCTAGATGCGGCAGAGTGATTTTTGTTTCATAAATAAATTATTAACTGAATAGGATTTATTTCAAAAATAAATTTTGAGATTTTAAATGCAATTTTGGGTACATCTCGACAGTATTTACGTGAAAAATTTGCTTCACCGCTACTGCTGATTATTCACTTACTTATCGAAGAAAGTTATATCCCAAAAATACGTGGGCGAAAACCAAACATCCAAAAAAATTATATAGTCTTAGAAGAAACAATAAAAAAAGGACAAACACATGGTAAAAATGAGAAATTCCAAATGCATTTCGACACCGTCTTCAGTTCTACAAACCCGTTTAATTATTGTTAAATTGAGTTTTTCTATAGTTAATGTTTAATTTCGGCTTCCTCTTTTAAATGAAAATTAATTCAATACTAAACCAAAAACATACTACTCTGATCTTGCGAGGGGTGATCGTTGCTACCCCCCCCCCCCCCCCAGCTGGATCCGCACCAGAGGGAAGGCAGACATTTTCAGCAGTCAATTGAACCAATTGAATTAAGCGGAGCCAGACATCTTCAGCTCCTGAGTTGCGAATAAAGTGGGGCAAGTATTTTCGGTTCTAGCTCGGAGTGGAGGCAGGTATCGCTTTAGCTGTGAATGAAGCCAAGAAAGATATCTTCAGCTGTGAATGAAGCCAAGAAAGATATCTTCAGCTGTGAATGAAGCCAAGAAAGATATCTTCAGCTGTGAATGAAGCCAAGAAAGATATCTTCAGCTGTGAATGAAGCCAAGAAAGATATCTTCAGCTGTGAATGAAGCCAAGGTAGATATCTTCAGCTGCGTGTGGATGGGAGGGACTGCTCTACAACGGTGAATGAAGCGAACCAGGTATCTTCAGCTCTGAAGTGGTGAATGAAGCGGAGGCAAACATCTTTACATTCGAATGGAGCGAGAACAGACATCTTTAGCTTGTGAGCTCTAAACGAAGAGGAGCCAGACATCTACGGATTTTCAGTTGTAAATAGACTAGAGGCAGACATCTTCAGCTGCGAACGGAGTGGAGCCAGGCGGATCCAGGGGGGATTTGATTATTAATGACATTTTTTTTCAATATATCGACACAGAAAACAAATACGATTGCTGATTGAAAAAAAACTTTTGAAACTCGAGTTTTGCAAATGAGTGCTATAAAAAGGTGCTAAACTGTCCGAGCTTACACTTTTATTCATATTTATTGAATAATAAAATAATTAAATTTTCATCATAATTTAAATTTTTCTTCAATAATCAGTCAACATGTATTTTTTTTTTCCATCTCCGACCCCCAAAAACTTTCTCCCAGGGGGTTGCGGGCACCTTCGGTTAAGAACCACTGCTTTAAGGATAGAGACTTAAAAAAAAAAAAATACAGATGATATAGAAATAAAATGTAAATGTGTTTTGGCAAGTGGCCATGTCAAGGGTGTGGTTGCCGCTGCACTTGACGGGTTAATCAATCGCTCCACCAAAGTGAAGAGGCTTTTCTCGTGAATAATAAGAAAAACGCTCCTCCGCTGAACAAAATAGGGCCTTTCGCTTTCATTTTTTACACTTTTATTTTTAAAAAAAAAGAAGGAAGAAGAGGTAAAGTTGAGAGTGTTTGTGTTATTTCTGGAATCTACTACCGTTGCCTACCCTCAAGGGTCTTAGAAAACGTAAATCACTCGGATCGCTCGCTATGTTACAAGCGTGCAATTCTTTTTTTCTTTTACCTAGACATACACGGGGTAAAAAATGAACGGCAGATAAGAATAATTTATCTTCCTACTCTATTGTTCTTCTTATATTCCGAAAGGAGTGAGATGTTACGCAATATTTTTGCGGGTACCCGAAGTCCCAGAGTCGCCCTTAGGGGGTGTGCGACAGGTACGGTCACACCGGGCCGTCCAGAAGTCCCAGTAGTTTGGGCCCCCTCCCCCCGCTCTTATTAAAAGTTAAAAAATACACATACGGTAAATCACAAACATAATTTCAATTATGGGATTTTTGCAATCGTTAATTATAAATTTTCATAAATTCCGGGAAATTTTCTTTCATCAATTTTAGAATTATTTTTCTCATTAGTTCTGAATTTTCAATGATTCTAGGGATTTTTCCCACTCATTAATTCTGAATTTTCAATGATTCTGGGGATTTTTCCACTCATTAATTCAGAATTTTCAATGATTCTGGGGATTTTTCCTCTCGTTAATTCAGAATTTTCAATGATTCTGGGGATTTTTCCTCTCGTTAATTCAGAATTTTCAATGATTCTGGGGATTTTTCCTCTCGTTAATTCAGAATTTTCAATGATTCTGGGGATTTTTCCACTCATTAATTCTGAATTTTCAATGATTCTGGGGATTTTTCCACTCATTAATTCTGAATTTTCAATGATTCTGGGGGATTTTTCCTCTCGTTAATTCTGAATTTTCAATGATTCTGGGGATTTTTCCTCTCATTAATTCTGAATTTTCAATGATTCTGGGGATTTTTCCTCTCATTAATTCTGAATTTTCAATGATTCTGGGGATTTTTCCTCTCATTAATTCTGAATTTTCAATGATTCTGGGGATTTTTCCTCTCATTAATTCTGAATTTTCAATGATTCTGGGGATTTTTCCTCTCATTAATTCTGAATTTTCAATGATTCTGGGGATTTTTCCTCTCATTAATTCTGAATTTTCAATGATTCTGGGGATTTTTCCTCTCCTTGATTTAATTTCCATCAATTGTGGGAATTTTTTTCTCTCATTAATTTTGAACAATTCTGGGATTTTTTATTCTCATTAATTCTAAACTTTTATGAAACCTGGATTTTTTTTTCAAAAAACATCCAAGCAATTACTATGGAAACGATTTCTAGAATAGTAACACTTTTCAGCAATTGATTTAATAACAAAAGATATTTCTTTTTCTTTAAAACATAATCAAAGTAATTTTTATCCTTGAACTACGAACTTAACACAGGTTATTTACAGCACTCATACCTCAATATATTCGAGCATGCTCCAAGTTATTCTAATAATAATCATGTTTTCGCAAGCCGTGAAGGATTTCCAAAACCTCCAAACTTCCATGTAAACAACAAAGACAACAACAACATAGCTAGTAATATATGTGAAGAAATACGCAAGACAGACATCAACATCACTCTCCGAGATTAAATGGAAATGGGAGAAGAGGAAAAACGTTCCCTATTTATCTGTATTATTCTCGTAGAAATGAGAACTGGAGATAATGTCTGTCTGATACGTGTTTCAAATTTCAGTTCCCAATAAACGTTGAAATCGTACGCATATGGCAGCCGGCTGATAAGATTTGGAAACTGTTCCAGTTTCCCCGTTCCTAAAAAGAGATGTCCACGTGTAGGGAAACCATCATAAAATTATAATGTATAATAATGATGATTCTCTAGAGGGACAGAAAATTTCTTGTCAAATTGGCATCTCATCGCGCGTCCATCCAATATCTCTCGTGTAAAGACCGGATTCTCCAACTAAGACGTCATCTGGGAGAAAAATGCGGATAAAATGCATTAGATAGAAGCTGAGATGTTTGTTCAGAGGATGTTTGCCTTCAAAAACTTTATTCTGATTTAGCATTATTCGTAATTATAATCCTTTCATCGCAAGAAATACTTAAATATTAATAAAATAATACCGATATACAAAAGTGGGTAACATCTAATAAACGGATGAGATTTGGAAGCAACAAAAAATTTCTAGTAGTCCCATAAGTTTGTAAAAATTGCTTAAAAATTGATAACAATTGAAAGAATTGGAAAATTTGGTTGTGGGGTGCTTGCGTTATTCCCATCGTTATCTTCACGAAAATTGATTTTTAAATTTGGTATATGAAAATTAGTTCACATTTTTGTCAATAGAAGGCGTTAAACTGGAGGGGAATCACAGTAAATATGCAAATCAGAGTCCCAAAACATGCAAGATGTTAGATTAACAGGTAATTTCTTATCCTTTCTGTCACCGCCTTTCATTGAAGATTGAAGCTGAGATATTTCAGACAATGTTTGCCTCCAGAAACTTCGTTCTGAGTTGGAATAATTCGAAATTATCATTCTTTCATCGCAAGAAATAGTACAATGTTCAATAACTTCTTATAAAAAAAGAGATTTATGAGCCATCAAAATATAAACTTTATTATACATTGAAAGTTTATTTTGAATCGCAGCTCTAATGAGTAATTTTCTGAATTTAATGAATTTTATTCAGGTTTCTGTTCATTAACTTGACCTCGATTTGACTTAAAAACTATCGTTCAAGCGATTCGTGAAGAAGAGGTTTCTCATAAATTAGAATTATTCGTCCACCGTGTGTCATTTGGGAACATTCCCAGCATTTTTAATGGATGCATTTGAGATAAATGTCTTCATCATATTGTGCGGACACGATTGAATAATAAATTAGATAGTATCATATGTATAACCATGTCTTTTCCGCAAGTGAAACAAATACAAGAAAGGGGTCATTCAAGTATTACGTCAGCATCGATGGGTGGGAGGGGGGGTTCCGATTTGTGGACTTTTGATGACAAGAGGGGAGGTGGTTTTGCTTACGTCATCAACCACCCTTTATGAAAATATGTGATATTCTTAATGGCATCTTACTCGATGCGCTTAAGTGCTCTGGAACTGTGCAACGCATCAATCCAGTGGTCCGTAATTATGCCACGGATGACTTAGAACGTTCCGCGGGTAACTTGAGTGAAGTAGAACCACATTGGGTGCCACTTAAGTGCTCTAAAATTGTGCCACATGTCACTCAAGGGATCTTTAAATGTGTCACGAATCGTTTAAGTGTGCTGGAACTGTGCCACGGGCCTAATTAAGTAATCTTTGAATGTGGGGAATTATTTAGGTGATATCTTTGAATATGCCACGGACCTACTTCAGTGATCAGAAAATATACCACGGTCCAGTTAAATGCACTGGAATTGTGCCACGGGTCATTTAAGCGATCTGTAAATGCGCCACTTAGTTCATTTTTACAAAATTAGGTGTGATGGGAGGCAAGCCACATCAGATAACCTTCAGTGTCACATTTGGTCCGCGGGTCATGTGTTTACCATATATGGCTTAAAGGGTGGGACGCAATGAATTTCTTAAAGAGAAATTTCGAGTTCTTACCCTTCAAATAGCATTGAAATTAACCGAAATCGATTATAATAAGATATCTTTCGAAATTTTAATTTTTAAAATATTTTCAAAATAAAATTTTTTTTTTCGTCTGGAGAGGGGGAGGCGCACGAGCCCCTTTATGCCACCCGCGTACGTTTCTGATCCGAACAATATGCGTTATTAAGTAGGGGGCAGTGCTGACGAATATTTGCTGACGGGTGTGTCAGAGTTTTGCTGACAAGACGAGAGGGGCGTCAAAAATGGCTTGAAATTTGCTGACGTAATACTTGAACGGCCCCAAATATTCTTACGCGGTTCCAACGTCAAATTGCTACTACTGCTCAACCGCGCATGCACCTTATACACATTCCTCTACGGAAATTCTAACGAATTGGTACATGTTGGAATGTGCGTATACGTGAAGTATTTTTCTGTGTAATGCAAGATGTTTGGAATTTATTGCAGCATATATGCCAACGTAAAATAGTCATTTGCCCTGAGAAGTCAAAAGAAGCATTTATTTTCGAAATTTTTCTGTAGGTTAAACTTTTTTGGTGCCAAAAAAGTTTTCTGCCGCGAAGACTTTTTTGAAATTTTTGCAGCCCTGGCACAGTTAGGTTATGTTTTGAATCTTTTGAAATATCATATTCATTTCTTTATATGCTTTTCAAAGCAAACGACTTCTTGTCAAGTTTCCCCCCATAAAAACCACGGGTATGTTGAGTTTGCATGAATTATTTTCTCTCCATATTTTTTTTACGTGGAACTTTAATATTTATATTAGTTTGCATGATATAAATTTGCATTGGAAAGAATCAGGGGTAATGAAAACTATTAAGCGATGTGTATTTTTATGAACTTGAAACACGAAATTTCGAATTTTTACATTTTTATTTTCCAAAAATTAAAAAAAAAGTTCTAAAATTCGACATTTTCATTACGTTTTCAAGATTGAGGTTCATTCCCTATGGTTGAATTGCGAGTTTTAGAATTTGCATAAGCATTGGTTGAACCGGATTCGAGAAATTCTTCGGTTAATGACAAGAATTTGCATTTTGAGAAAAATGCTTTCAAATATTTAACAACACAAATTACTTTTAAATTTTATTTTTTCAAACTTAAAACTGCTCATAAAAATTGAAAACCACTCAAAGTTAGAGATCCTTTGTTCTCAAAGATTGTGAGATCAGGGTACAGAACTAAATTTCCATCTTTATTATGTATATGAAATATCTAGAATTAGAGTGCATTAATTACGTGTATCTCTCAAATGGAATGCTTCACAAATATTAATACAATACCTTAAAAAAACCTCAATGGTGTATGATAATCAAGATATTGCTCAATGGGAATTTTTTGTCAAACGAATTTCTATTTTCAGATATTTGATTTATACAGATAAGCAAACTCTATGATGTGAGAAATAACATTGAACTTTTGGAAAAGTCTACTAAAAACATCGTTTCAGTGATTTCTTGTATTCATGGAATACAAACAAACATTTCATGACAATAAAAAATTTTTGAAGAAAAACTAATTAGTTTGAATAATTTATTCTAAGGAAAAAAAATTTAAGCTAAAGAATAATAGCGGTATATCTACAGGGTGATCAGCGAATACGCCCTTATTTCAAAATTAAATATCTCTACAACAAAGATCAATAGAATTATGCATTAAACGGTACGTTTATTAGCAAAACTGTAAGAATGTTGTACAGAAATTTCGAAAATTTAGTTTTTTTTTAAATTTTTTAAAATTGAAATAAAGATTTTGGGGTTCCGAAAATCCTCATTTGTGTGAAGAGAAACCACTGCATTCGCCTAAAGTTACTGCATGGGCTGCGGCATGCGCCAGAAGCATTATCGGCCCCTTCTTCGTGCGAGAAACGATTACTACTGAACGTTACGTTACAATTTCGGAACAATTTGTCAGCACACATGGCGCATACCGCAGCCCATGCAGTAACTTTAGGCGAATGCAGTGGTTTCTCTTCACACAAATGAGGATTTTCGGAACCCCAAAATCTCCAGTTTTGCTTTTTTTTTTAAATTTTAAAAAATTAAAAAAAAATTATTTTTGAAATTTCTGTACAACATTCTTACAGTTTTGCTAATAAACGTACCGTTTACCGCATAATTCTATTGATCTTTGTTGTAGAGATATTTAATTTTGAAATAAGGGCCTATTCGCTGATCACCCTGTATATAAATTTTTCTCATGATAAACTGGATATAAAAGTAATTTCTCAAACATTTACGATGTCATTTAGAGTCTTCTGATTAGAAATACATCAGTTTTGCTCTTTTAATGATACGCAAACTTCTGAAGCCGTTCAAAAAAAAAAGATCTATTCATCAATCTCTTATAAAGCTATTATTAGAAGCATTCAGTTTTCTTGTTTTCTCGAGAAAGTAATTGAAGCGATACATAGGGGAATGGATAATACATACATAGTGATTTTCTCGTATTAGATCTAATTAGATTTTCCACTGACGAGCCATAAACAAATGAACCGAACCGAGATTTTCGTTCCATAATCTTTTCGCCTAAACGTTGAGAAAGAAAAACTCAATTATTTTCACTAGAAGATGTTAGTCTGACACTTTTTTCCGATTTTTATTTTTAACATTGGAAGAGTTTAGTTCCTAATCCATTACACGAGATTGGTTTAAGAATCAAGGAATATCGGTAGGAGAGATAAGTATGTAAGAGTGCAGTATAGTATCGATATTTTTCTTATAAATTATAAGATATAATGATTTTTGTATGAACAAGTTTAGTTTGGAAAAATTCTACAAGATGTACGACTTTGCTTTTCTCGATCAAGTTTCCTTCGACTCTTTTTTTGTCATAATTTTATGTCTATTTCATCGTTGTTCTGCTGGAGTGCATCGAGAATGTAAACCACTTATTACCGATTATGCTTTTCAACATTTAAGGTGTATCATTCAAAATCTGTATCTTTTTTCGTCGTCACCAAGAGAATTTTAAGTATCGGAAAGCGTTAAGAGAGATATTGTAATACGTGACTGCAAGTATATTTCCTTGATAGCGTAAGCATAATAAGCGAAATTTGGAAACAGTTTCGTAACGGATGATCACGAACTGTGGTGCTTCCGGTAATCAGGCTTTGAACATGTTCAAGAAATTCTGCAGTGATGCTGATTCAAGAACAGAGGAATATTGTATCAGCTAAAATGAATTACATGATTATAAATTATTAAAATTAAGGAAATAGTTTCGTAATTGATGATAAATTTTAGTGATTGATAATAATAATAATAAATTGGTTTTTATTGTGCGTTGAAACAGCCATAGCCAATTACAGAAACACACAAGCACACATACAGGGTGGTCAAAACGTCTGTTGAAACTTTAAAAATTCATATAAACCGGAAAAAAACCGAAGTAAAAAAAGGTTTGCAAGCTTAGCATCGCTAGGTCACGGGAATTTTTTTGACATAAAAAAATAACTCGAAAAACCGCAGATAGGTGGCTCTGGTACGTGCGACTTCGGTGGAAATATGCAAATGAGACGGTTATAAGAGCTTGCGCTCCTAATCCACAATCAGTTCACCGTTGTAAACCGTGTATGTGGACCTGTGTCACTCTGCTGTTGCTGGATTTGTGACTCGCAATGCGTTATCCCCTGTTGTGGTGATGATGTGGAACACATACTGCTTTAATAAACGATTTGGAGGCTTTCTGTTCGTTATTTGCGTACCTTTATTCTACCTGTGTACGTTACCGCCACCTCTCGGCTGTTTTTTTAGTTATTTTGTTTTCCTGTCTAAAATAATTGCCGTGACCTAGCGATGTTAACCCGTCAAACCGTTTTCTACTTCGGTTATTTTTGCGGTTTTTATGAATTTTTAATGTTTCTACGGACTTTTTGCACACCCTGTACAAGAAGAACAAATATAAATGAAATACACACCAATGACATACAAGAGCAGGAGTAAATAAGAAACCCAATTAAATTAAAAACAATAAAGAATAATTTTTGTAACAACATTTTAATTTCATCCGAAAAATATGTAAATAAATGCTGTTGCAGATTGCGAACCACTGATTAGTCAGTTAGAACCAACATTAAGTTTTGACATCTTACAGATACGGGATGGATTAATTGGGTAATTCAACCTTTTTTCCAATAACTTTGGACTTAATAATATAATTAACCAAGTGCGACCGTATACACATGTATATAATCGTATATACCGATTGTAAAGTGCCACGTCCCATATGCACCTATTATTTAGTTTTTGAACCGTTGGTAATTTTGGTAAATGGAATTCTCCTATAGACCAGAATAAGGGACGTCGCTAACAAATAATGGCTCGACATTAGGAAAATTAATCATGCATTATTAATTTTCTGTCTAGGATGTCATGTTAATACATATATATGTGTCTTCACAGTATTAAGTCATTTTACAAAGAGAAAAATGTGTTTGCTTATAACAAATTTAACTTTATGTAAGAAGTAATCGAAATTTTTCTTCAAATATTTTGTAAGAGATTGTTATTTTATTAAAACAGTACTTTAATGAATGCATCTCTTAAAGCAAATCCGTCTTCACAATAATATGCCGTTGAGAGACCATTTTGTCCCCTATAAATATACATCAATTAATAAATATGAAGAATAATCCCCCATAACTGTCCTTACCTCATTTTACTGGTTAGAGGCATACGTCCCTTTGGAAAAATATCCAGATAACGTGTAGAACTTGGATACGTTCCAAGTACAAAATTCGTTGAGATATTTCAGTTCAAAATCCAAAAAAAAAGTTCGGAAAAATACAAATACAAATACAAATACAAATGCAACGCCACAACAGGCAAAATGCCCAACGAGGTGGCTGATAAAAAGATGCCCATAAAAATATGGTTGTCATATGTTTCAAAAATACAGCAACCCAATTAAAAATGCAATTAACACAAATTACAAACAATATATACACATGATAAAATATTATACAATGCCCATAAAGAATACTTATGGTTGTCTTATTCTAAGAATGGATAGCTTCTCGATTTACCCCAACATGTTTATCGTATTTCTTTTTAAACGTGTCAATTGTGTTACAATTTACTACCTCCGGGGGTAAGCTATTCCATTTATTAACAACCCTATTGGAGAAAAATTCCCTGCGACACCATAACCTTGCATTGTCCCTCACCAATCGATACTGGTGTCCCCTTGTAAAAGCAGTCGATTGGCGGTGTACTAAAAGTTCATGGTCCATCCTATCCATCCCATTGAAAATTTTGAACACTTCGATCATATCTCCTCGACACCTGCGTTCATCCAATGTAAACATATTCAAAAAATGAAGTCTTTCTTCATAACTCAAGCCCTGTGTGCCAATAAGGACACGCGTAGCTCTTCTCTGCACCCCTTCAACCAAGTCTATGTCCCTCTGTAGGTATGGTCTCCAAAACCTTACAGCATACTCCAGTCCAGGACGAACTAAGCCTCGAAAAAGCGGAAGAATGACTTTAGGAGAACGCGAAGAGACCTTTTTGAAAATGAGACCAAGCATTCTATTCGATTTTTTGACAACCGCTGAACAATGTTCAGAAAACTTAAGTCGCTCGTCAATGAGAACTCCCAAATCGGTGACTCTAGTTGCATCCGGGATAGTGACACCATTCAACTCGTAAGAGAACCGTGGGTTGTTCGAACCAAAATGAGCGACCATGCACTTATCTACGCTAAACGTCATGCTCCATTCATTTGCCCATGCTGCAATCTTGTTTAAGTTGGTCTGGAGCAACTCCCTATCGCTTTCATTTCCGATTACCCCCATTAGCTTCACATCATCTGCGAATTTGCTAGTAATTCCATCGATACCCTGATCGAGTTTGTCGATAAAAAGTGAAAAAAGTATGGGGCCAAGGACACTTCCCTGAGGAACTCCACTTGTGACGTCTGTCCAACCAGAGAATTCCCCGTTCACCATAACTCGTTGCGACCTATCTCTTAACCACGATTCTATCCAATTCAGCAAGTTGCCCCCTATTCCAATCTCGTGTAAACGCTTCAAGAGTTTGCCATGTTGGACCCGATCGAATGCCTTCTGGAAATCAAGGTAAACAACGTCGACATTTTTGCTCTTACCCAAAGCCTTAGTCACGTAATCATAGAAGCAAAGGAGGTTAGTTACACATGACTTCCCCTTCCTGAACCCATGCTGATTATCCGACAATACATTATTCTCGTCTATCCACTTCACAAACTGCCTTTTGATGATAATTTCCAAGATTTTCGAAAGGGAGCTCGTCAAACTCACTGGACGATAATTAGACACCACTTCTCTACTACCCTTCTTAAATATCGGAACAACGTTAGCCAGTTTCCAATCTCTCGGGACGATACCCTCAGCAACACTACTCCTGTATATCTGTGCGACTGGCCCCAACAATTCATTAGCACCTTCCCTGAGAACCCTGGGATAGATATCATCTGGTCCTGGTGCTTTGCTTGCACATACATTTCTTAGAAGATTTAGGACCTCCACGTCTTCAACTTGAATATCGTTGAGCGTTTTATTACCCCATGCAACACCCGTATATCGAATATCATTATCTCCATTAAAAACCGACGCGAAAAAGTCATTGAAAGCACTACACATGCCTACATTGCTCTCTACTTTTGAGCCTCCTATCGAGAGGGGGCCAACTGTCCCCTTACATCCATTATTGACGTATCGAAAAAATGATTTTGGGTCAGAGCCAATGTTATCTGCCAACCTAGATTCAACTTGCTTTTTACTATCCCTTATCGCTTTCTTCAACAGTCTTCTTTTATCAGTAAACAATGATAGGTCACCTCGTCCACTTTTATACTCTCTGAATGCTCTTTTCTTTTCAAGATAAAGGTTCCGCACGCTATCCGTGAACCATAGAGGGTGTGATGTACAAACACGCTTTTTTCGAACAAAGGGTATGACGTCGTGCAAAACAGAGGACAGCTTCGTACTAAATTCTTCCCATTGACTTACCACCCCTACTGATTCCAACCGGTCTTTGAAAACTTCCGCTAACCTTCTTCGCAAAACATCAAAGTTAGTTCTCCGAAAACAAGGAACCAGTCTTTTGTTATCAACCTTACCCGAGGAAAAGTTACAGTGAAATCTGACGATACGATGATCACTGGAAGAAAACTCTTCCCCCACCGAAACATGTTCAACTAGATCCTCAGAACTAGTAAGAACTAAATCCAAAATAGCAGTACCCCTAGTGGCTTCTGATACATGCTGATACAAAAAATTTTCGAGCACCAACTTAAGAAAGTCTCTTTCGTACTGATTTCCAGATGAAAGGTTCTCCCAATCAATACCCGGGTAATTGAAATCCCCTAGTATGAGAACCCTCTTTCGCTTACACATGTAGGAAATTTCATCATGCATTTTGGCGATATAGTTTTGATCCCTATTCGGTGGATTGTAACAAACCCCAACAATAAGCTTATGACGTCTTTTGTTCTCAAGTTCAACCCATATGGTTTCAATATCACTTCTCTGCACGTTACACTCTCTAGCCTTCAAACATGATTTCACGTATATCAACACTCCACCCCCTTTCCTATCAGATCTATTTCTCAAAAAAGTATCGTATCCGGAGATGTGTAAGAAAGATTCATCCCCATCGTTTGCCCAAGATTCTGTAATGGCTATAAGATCCAAGTCCTCCACAACTATCATAGCTTCTAAAAAATCTTTCTTATTACCCAAGCTCCTGGCATTTATTAACACACATTTTAATTTGCCCGGTGGTTTGTTGTCAATCGAGAAGCCATCCAAGTCAGAGGTGGGTAATTCCCCGTCAGTACTGTTGTGATTATCCTTAACTAATCCGCATTCCCGACTACGTGGTCTGGGAGTAAAAAACCTGACCTAAGACTATCGTAAACCTCCCAGACCCCTCTCTTATTTAGATGGATCCCATCCGAACGAAGCCACCTATCGGTAAATGCGGGAAGCTCCAAGAACGTGACCCCAAGTGAGGAGCAAATGTCCTTCAGGCCTATATTGAATTGGTGGATCCTACTCCTATATCCCCTACTACCCCTTGGCAGCACTGGAATCACTGCCACATCTGAACCCCCCTCCCTAGCGGATAATAGTAAATCCCGGTATTCTGACAGAGACTCACTAATATTCGCTCCTACCTGATTTGTTCCCACCCACAGAATCACCCGCAAGGGCAACTTTCGGCGATGAAAAACGTCTCGAACGTTGCCAATCTTCCCCCCAGGAAGACAACAGCGCTCGAAACCCCGAAAATCCCTACACACTCGGTTCCCAAGTTCCCTAACCATAGAATCGCCGATGATTAAACCCCTATCACTATCCCCCTCTACCTCATCCACGACCACCCATTCGCCCTCTAAAATGTCGTTGTTCGTGGAGATTGCTTCTTCATCAACAGGTGGCTCGACGACCAGAGGGTCCGTTATAACCGGGCCCTCTAGCACCCTAACTTTTTCCCGTAAAGCTTCGACCTCGAGTTCCAGCCTTTTTCTAACCAAGCACCCTTTACAATTGAAACTATCAGCTACTATACCCCTAGACCAGGGAAACCTCCCGTCGCAAGCTCTACACAACACTAGTCGAGGTCGAGGCATACTAACACTATTGCTAAAGCTAGATAATAATAATAATACTTAAAAATAGGAAAATGAGAAACGTTAACTGGAATTTAAAATAATGTAAAATACATTACTATGCAAAATATACGTAAGAGATTATACGAAAAAATTACGTAAAGTAGAATGCTCAGCACTAAATCACGAAGAATAAAATAAATATGTATATGAAGAATACAACACCCCCTAAAAAAAGTATTAAGCTACGAAGTACAATTTATACTTATTAGAATTAGCTAACTATCTCAAAACACTAACACTACAACAATAGGCCCAAATGGAAGGAAAACAACGTTATTGAGAGTACCCGGGAAAAAGTATACACTGTTTGCTAACACTAACGTCCAAAAACCTACGAACTTATATCAAAGAAGCGAGCGAACCTGGCGAAAAAACAACGAAAATGAAATGCGAACGAGAAAAATAAATATAAGTCGATCGAAAATACACAACGAAAATTTAAAAAAAAAATGAGAGCAATATAAAAAAAAAAAAAACCACTTATCTCACAATCCAACGTGCGCTAAAAAAAAAAAGAAAATCACCGCAGAATATGACCCAACAATAAACAACACGCTAAGTAAAACTCACGAGAACGAAGAACATAATGACCTTTTCCTATAGTTTATGCCGTTCTTCCCCTCAATTTAAGTATTTCTGAAATGAAACATTTCAATGAATATCGCACTTAAGAACGTGGAACTTTTCATTGAGCCCACGCGAGACCTGACAACAATATTCCCATTGGTTACTTGAAAACAGGGTGTCAGTATAAAAAGTTATTTTTTTAGTTTCAATAACCATATGACGTCTTTCAATATGAATGACGCGTGTGTCTGTCATACGTTATTTGGATATTTTTTTTCTAATTGGAAGTTCTTCTAAGATCAACGGTTCGCCAGTAATTTGCGGCGAGAGCAGTTCGCTGTGCGCCCTGTGTGTTCGATATACCAACGATTTAAAATTTCAGTTACACAATTGTTATAATATGAATACAATTTTTCTACGGGATTTATAAAATTCATTTCGTCAATTAAAAAAACATAACAATTAATAAAAAAAAACAATATCTCTCTCCTTTATGGTTTATCGTATGCAAATGAGAAGAAGAAAATGAGTTGTCTTGTGTACGTTATGGAATATTGAGGGTTTTTTTTTCGTTCCAAAAATATTATACGAGTATATAAAAATTGAGATCGGAAATAAGGGATGTCTCCGTGCCAAATAGTTCTCAGCATTAGGATAATATTGAATCATTTGAAATTTCAAATGTGAAAAAAAAAATTAAAGACACACAGTAGAAACTTTTAGCTTCATTTCAAATAGTTTCTCAGGATTAGGATTACTAATCACTTCAGCTTTTTTTGTTTTGTGCTGAAATATCATATTACCAGACATATGACTTCCAAAAATAATGGATACTATACAAGGATAAAAAGCGTATTTGACTAGAACAAATTTAAGATCATGTAACTACAGAATGTATGTTACTAGTAATACAAAATTTCAAATATTCGGTAAGATTATCAATTTATCGAATCAATTTTTTAATGAATAGATTGTCTTAGAATAACTCTGTGAATAAATTTGTTTTCAGAATATTCTGTTGAGAGATATACATCGGTCAGTTCTAAAGATATATTAATAGAAAAATTATATTCGATAATATAATTTCACTATTTCATAAAATTTACTATTTCAGTATTACAGTAGTAATATAAATACAATTTTTCTACTAGGTTTTTACAAATAAATACCTTAAAAAAATATCTATTGCGAAAACGTCTTCAAATATCTCTATTTTATCGGTTCGCGCTTATGCAAATGAGAAGGAAAAAATGAGTTCGACAACCTCTTTGATGTCGTTTCTTGTGCATTTCATGAAAATACCCAGAGACTTTTTTTTTTTTCAAAAATGTTCTACGACTGTATAAAAATTGAGATCGGAAATAAGGGAAGTGTCTCCGATTAACGATATTTATTCAAGGAAAACGTATTTTTCAGATTTTCGGGAAAGAATTTATTTACTCAAATCTTTTGAAGAGAAGAAGAAAATACTGTTATCGCGCATTTCCATGGAATTTCTTGGTTGAAAAGAAGTAACAGGCGAAACGGGAGGGGAAAGGGCATAACTAGATATACTTCCGAGTTGCAGTAAATTTAATTTTCATAGAGTGTTTGTAATGCCGGGATGGTGAGGAGCGCGAGAGCCATCTCAAATGAGTTAGCTCTCACTTCATCGATCCGTGGAGCAGGTGCAGCTCGGTTATACTCCCAGAGTTATGCCAAAATATTGCTGCTTCTCAACAAACTACTCGTGTACAGTAACCATGTAGTGTTTGTACTAAGTAGACGCAAGGAATGGCTAGATAACATAAAGTTTGATTTGTTATGTTTTGATAAGGGCTTTAAGGCACTCTGGGGGGTATTCCTCGTTCCTTCTCTCCCTCTATCTTGCTCTTTATCCCGTGTATAAACAAAGTATATTTGCACTTTGCATTCAGTGCATAAATTTACACTAATTTAGTATTTATTGTATGTGTGTGTGTGCGTGAAGACTTTTTTTAATGGCTGTTTTTCCTGAAACATCGACTTTCGTTTCGCGAAGTAAGTGTTTGTTTTGGGTAGAAATGTCTTACAGAAAGTGTAATGATCGTATCTGCAATTTTTATTGTCCGTTTATATATAGGGTGATTCATATAGAACGTGGCCACAATTTGAGGTAGGTATATGACAAAAGATTCATACATATACAGTGGAACCTTCCTTAACGGACACTCCCAGTGAACGGAGATTTTTCTGGTAATCGGTTCCGGGGAGTAGGGCTTCAATGTATTTCACTCCCTGTAAGTGGAATGGTGATGTTGGTTTTACAGGTTATTTGTGTGAAGAAATGCAACATTACAAGACCGATGAATGTTTCTATGTTTTTCACACCTATTTTAATTTGATTTAGTTTTTATTGAAAAATGTGTGCTGGCACTTATCATGCACTGGTAAAACAATTAATTGGTTGAATTAAGAGATGAAAAGTTATAAATTTTACCATATTTATCAGATTTTCCAACTTTATGTGTGAGAATTACGCATAATCATCGATAAAATTCATAAATGTAGTGAGATTTGATCAAACTTTTTTCATGTTATATATATATATTGAGACGGTTAATGGTTATGCATGACCCATTATCGCTTTTACAGCAACACATTCGCGTTGCACTAAAATGTATAGGAAACAATTGCGTTGGAAGCTAAACGTCGTAAAAATGTGAAAGTCGTATAAACGAGTTTCCACTGTGTATCGCACCTCCCCATTAGCGGACAAAATGTTTAGTCCCGCGGGTGTCCGTTATCGAGAAGTTCTACTGTTATCATGTGCTTGACATATGACTGGCCTTGAATTGTATATGTACTGTACGGTCGAGTGCCATTTATTGTGATTGGAGCAGGTGTTGAAAGTTGGTGCCGTTTTCTTGAAGGCGCGCGGTCACTATCCTCAGTGATGCATTGCAGTGTTCCTTTGGTGACTGTCCTGATCACAGCAGGAATGTTATTCTTCAAATTTTGTTACGCCTGAGTGTGAGGTTGCTTGCGTACACGCTGTTTTACACCCATCCTTCGAGAACGCTTCGATATCTGCCTGAGAAGGATGGCTGAAGGTGAAGCAGGATGGCTTCGGCCCCTCAATTTTCAATGCGTACTATGTTTTTTTTTCAGAAAACGCCCCATAAAAAGAAATCATGGTTTCTGAGGTCTGTAATAAATGTACCGTTGTAGGCCTGTTGCTCTCTGTAGTGAGACCTTTTTATTGGGAAGATTACCTCGTATTTGCGCCTCGAAGTTGTGAACTACAGAATAACAAAGGGGAGGGGGAGCCAGATAATTTTATATGGGTGTAAGAGTTTTTCTTTAATTTCAGTGAATAAAAGGTATTTTCTTTCAATATTTTAATTTTTTTCGAAAATACTTGAAAAACAGCCAAATTTTGGATGGCTTGGGAAACGGACAAGAGCTTTTTGTGACCCACCCTTTTCCAACGTACGACTTTGGTATGGATTTTTCCTTTTCCGAATATGTACAGAATTTATCAATTTTTTTTTCTCAAATCACTACATTCTACCAACGAAATACCAATTCCTACATTGAAATATCCTACAATGAATGCACGTGAGCTCAAAAAAGCGTATACGCGGAAGAATGTGAAGAGGTTCTCGATGGAGAAACGAAATTCAATACTATCTACACGTTCCATTATAATACTCGGGTTTTGTCATGTGAGTGTTAATTTCTCACGGACTCGGTTTGATGAAATGCGGCTGTGGAACGATGTGAGGAGGAAGAGGAGGCGAGCGAACACACGCAATGTCACAAATTCCAACGCTCATATAATCGTACATGCTGCTATGTACATACGTATGCATGCATACACATCTATTCTCCCCACAACGATATCAATGCTAATGAAGACCATGATCTCGATGGACATTACGGTATGTTAGCGGCATATGCGGACTCGCACAATGGATTCCAAAGCCTTTCTCTCCTTCACCTCTCCCGTGTTCTGCAGAAGCAAAAGCACACCGTTATAACGGGTTAGGCACCAGTCGATGATTGCTATCATAGGTAGCTGCTAAAGATTCGTTTTGCATATATATTAGGAGATTGTTCGCAATCTCTGACGCACGGGAATTCGAATGGATGGGGAATGAGAACTAGGAGATTGTAAGGGAGAAAACCTGTTAAGACTTATTTCGAAGCGAAATCTTACTCTCTTGTTAATTTGATTTAGGACCTACGCTGAGGGTAACTGAATTAGTCGGAGAAATATCTTTCATGAGAACCACGAAGGATATAAAACGCGTTTTTCTCAGTGCATTTCTCTATAAAATTGTTGTTCCTTACACTCACGTCATGAATGCAGCTCATGGAAACTAGAACGAGGAACATTTCTATACATGGAAAATAAATACAGTGCACGTCATTGATATGGTGTCACGACATCCTGAAGCAGATATTTCAAAAATATGTTTAAAAGATATTTCATTCAATTTCAAAATCAAATGCAAGAAATTTTGTGTTAAATCTGTTAATTTGTTCTTTCAAAATAAAAGAAAGAAATAACGAATTATAATGTACTAATTGAAATAAACTACACCCAAAATTCTAAATTTTGCAGAAATATTTTATTCACCATGAGTTAGTAAAATGAATCTCAGATATCAAAGTTCGAGGTTCATTTTACTAACACATGTCAAATAAACATTTCTGCAAAAGTTCATAATTTTTCGTGTAGTAGTTTCTTTCAATCATACGACCCAGAAACTGCAATCTGAGGCAATTGCGTTGAAAGTGTTTTTTTTTTCTGCAATTAATTCAACTTTTAACCACCAGGTGAAAATGTGGAGCTTTTATCGTAGTCCTTTTACTCCATGATCCACATAACGTATATGTTGAAGAAAATGTGATAAATTCGGGTATTTTATACATGATAACTGGTTATTATGTATAATCATCGAGTAAATTTGATAAATTTCCCTAAATTAATCATTTTTACAAGCGATTAGGCATACTTTTACTACTACCACTACTGAACCTCAAATGCACCTCGTATATATTTCTCTGCGGAACTTCTAATGAATTGGCACGTATCGGAATGTGCGTTTCTGTGTAATACTTGTGTTATGTGTAGTGCTGCCATCTGCCATAAATGTTTCTTAAATATGCGTGAATGTAATGATAAAGAAATTCGGTGCTCAGATGGCAAAATGCAACAAGTTACTTTTTCAAAATTTCACGACAGCAAATTTGTAAACAATATTTTTCAAAAATGTGATACTGTGGCTTTTTGACTTATTGCAATTTGCCTCCGTTGGTTTCTCCTAAACTGAAAGAGATGGGCGGAATTTTGACACCTTCCATAATTTCGACGAACGAGACTCCAGAATGCGACCAACTTGGTCAGCTGAAGTTGGTTTTCTGAGGTTTTCAACTTCAAGGCACGAATGCGAGCCGATCTCCCCGTTAAAAAGTCTCGCCACAGAGAGCAACAGGCCTACAACGTTACAACTATTCAATCATTACACTTCACTCACAATTTGAAGTATATATGTGCAGCACTGAAATATCAAACACAACACTAGCTACACATTCAGATTGTTAGGTGCACTCACTTTGTCCCAGACTCTGCCACGAAGCTGGGCTGGAAGAGATCTCGGCAACGGGATAAGTCCGGTGGTAGTACACCTGGCGTTCATTAAGAACCAACTTAATTTTTAGGTAAAAGTGACTTGTGACATTGTTCCATCTGACGACAGATTTTTACCGTTGCAGGCCTGTAGCTCTTTGTTGCGGGACTTTTTAGAGGGGAGATCGGCTCGCGTTTGCTGCTCGAAGTTGGATACGCATATACCCAACCGTCGTTGGTAAATTTCATATCTACTAAAAAAAACATCACTTTTAGCGAGGCTTACACAATACCCAAGCGTCGCGCCGTTGGTGAGCATGATAAGTCGCATTATATGATACGCTAGAAACGAGGAAAAACATAAGACATGAATTCGATCAAGTTGATGTAAATTCCCATGAAAATATTCATGTAATAATCCGTTTCTAATCAGGTACTCTAATTATTTTGAAACAGCTTTCCTGGTGTTATACTTGAAACACAAAGAGGGGGAAAGTAATTTGACACCTTAAGTCACATTCAATCTACTTTATGCAATTTTTTTTGCCGCAGATATGCTTAAGAACATCTTTGAAGATGGAAATATAAATTATACAACAGCTCCCTTAATTCGGGCTTTCGAGCTCAAGCTCTTCAATGACTCTTTTCGTAAAAGGACGAACTCTTCTTGAAAAGGACGTGTATATGAGTCGGTAAAATCCGCTGTTTCGTTCTTACTGCGAGTGAAACCTATGTGCTGACAGCAGGAATCTTGGTAATACTTAGAAAGTATTCAGCACCAAGGTTTGCGTCCATGACACGGTAAACCTCTGGAGGTGTGTGTGTGATATGTTTTATAACTTTTAATAAACACTTTTCAAATGTTTCTATAAATCATAAACCGATATTTTATGCCACGTCGTATCTTCGTGATAAACATCATTGATTAAAAATAGTTGAGATTCAAATACTTATTAAATATGTTGATTAAAAGTGTACGGAAATGTTTTCAGAGCACGTTCACTGTCTTCTAGAAAAATCTAGAAGATTTAGTATTCATCAAAGAAATTGTTTTCTCCTTGAATATTTCAATCATAGTTTCAAAAGTACTGCAGAATATATTAGAAATATTTTTCCCCAATGCAATAAAATCTTATTTTATTATATGAAATTGTATATTAGATCTGGTTGCGCCTGTATGCGCCTGAAAATGTTTGTATAAAAGAGTGATTCGATATTTACAGGATCTTCAAAGAATACAGTAAATATATAGTCATAGAGTGGGTGTCGATACGCCTCTTTAGTTGATTGCTTATCGAAAAGAAAAATCTCGAAATGATATTTTTTCTATCACATCCACCATAGAGAACCCAAAAATATTAGCTATTTATTTCTTGTTAAGCTCCAAGATTCTAGCTCTAATCTATAATCTTTCTCGAATTTTCGTTTCTTTAGTTCTCAATTTGTTTTTTATCTCTATTTATAGCTTTGAATGTTTCAATCAATTTTTTCTTTCTTCTCCATCATCCGATCTAATTGGAACTGGAGATAAATGTGGGAAACGATAACCGTCTAAATGATACTTAAAAAATGGAGGAAAAAACCAATTTATAGGAAATTGAGAAAAAAAATAATTTATATCGTGGAGGAAATGACCATCATCGATTGAAATGATCAGATGGAATCTCCTCTTTTCTACTTTGCTCAAAAAAAATTAGGAATCAGTTTTACGTTAGCTGTGAATTAAAAAAAATTTTAGTAGCTCGAATTTTAATTGCAGACATAATGTTTTTGTTTTTTTTAAATGGCATCACATTGGATCATTTGAATAACATTGAACAGTACAGTCAAACTCGGCTATAACGAAAATAATTGGTAGTCCAGACTGATTCCGATATATAAATAAAATTTAATGAATCTTGTTTATAACGTTTATTAAAAGCAATCACCTCACATATAATGACAAACACCCTCGTTTCACAATGGCGTTTCCCCAGAATTTCCTTTGATTGGGGCTAATTATATGTTCAAGGAATCTCTCGTCTGTTGCTCCTTCTGTCCCTACATTTAAAAAAACAAGACGTGTTTGACGCTCCAACTTGCTCATTGACGTGACCACAATACGCAATATCTTCGTATTTTTCCCTTCCTGATTATATGTTACTAGCTATAATACCCGGTACTGCACGTGTCAAATCATGTCTAACCGGTGTGAGTCCAGCTGCAACTAATTAAAGACGACTTTGATTCTCAGAAAGAAAAAAAAGCACCGACCGGAATCACTCCCACCATTTATTGGCGAAGGAAAAAAAATTAAAATACCGAATGGCAAATTTTCTTATTAACCGGCGTCACAATGGGTTAGGCTGAACGGGACTGCGCAGCAGACAGCTTCATGGGTTCATAACTCAGAAACAACTCGTAACGAACTGGACCCCCAGATGGAAACATACAACGAAACGATGAACCTCTCCACTAATTATTCAAATAACCCGTCCAATCTCCGCTCATCTAATCAATTGTACTGGGTGTAATTAGCGGAGGGATTCATCGTTTCGTTGTACGTCGCCATCTGATGGAAAATGTCGTTACGAGCTGTTGCACAGTTACGACGCTATCTAAGTTTTTTGGTTAGCATAGCAAACATGAGATTTCTATTTCAAGTTTAAGTCTAACTGGATTCCAAGATATTTCCAAGAAAAAACTCTATTTACATTAGGACAGTTGCAATCATTTCTTGAGCAATCTGTAAGATGTGATTTTGAATACTATATCTGAATTGCTATCCCCAATCAAACTGTAATAAATAAATTTAGTTTTTTTGGAGATTCTCAATTTCATCGATATGAATATTATTATTGAACCAATCATTGATTATTAGAAGATCGTGTTCAACCTGTCTTTTAAGCAAATGTACATCAGTGCAGGAGTAGAGAATCACAGAATCATCCGCGTATGTTATTATTTTACCGAAGAGTTTCAGCGCACAAAAATCATTGATAAAAATGGTGAAAAGAATCGGACCTAAAATAAAGCCCTGAGGAACTCCTTTTGCTATAGTTGTGTATTCACTAAAAGAGTTATTTATCATAACTCTCTGTTTTGTATCGTTTAGATAAGACTTGAACCATTGTAACATTTCACCTCTAACACCAGCGTTAGATAATTTATTAAATAAGATCTCGTGATTGACGTTTTCAAATGCTTTTTAGATATCAAAGAAGAGAGAAACAGTTTGTCTATTTTGGTCAATACTTTTGTAAACAACCCTGCAGAATTCTATCGAAGAATTTACCGTACCTCGATTTCCCAAGAAACCATATAGTTTAAGGGCAAAAAACTTACTGTTGTTTGAAAAAGTTAGTAGTCTATTTTTCACCGCAGTTTCGATTAATTTAGAAAAGATAGGAAGAATATAAATAGGGTGGTAATTATTTAAGATACTTCTATCTCCTGCTTTATAAAACGAGAAATATAATTGATAAAAATTTGTAGACTTGAAGATCGAAAAATGACGAGAATCAGCTTCAGTCCTGTTAGCCTTTCTTGTGAGGGGGACTCTGAAATGGCGTATTTATGGGGGCTTAGCGGAACCATGGCATAGGTTGGCGAGTTCAGAGGAGCATAAAATTTGAAGAATGGTTTTCGTAGAAAATTAAGAGGGAGGTAAAATTTGTATAACCCTCAATAAATCCGATTCTGCCTAGATAGCTAGAGGCTAGGTCAATGAGTGAGGGACAAAAAGTGATCTAGAGAATTTGCAAGCTCGTGAGTGAGCAAAAGAGTTACCTAGAGTGCGTACAAGCATATGGATGACCAAAAGCATGACCTAGAGAGTGGAAGCATGTCAAAATGACCAAAAACAGTGATCTAGAGCATGTGCAAACTTGTGAATTACCAAAATAATGACCTAGAGTTTGTGTAAGCATGTGAATGAGCAAAAGAATGACTTAGACAGTCCGACTTACAGAAAATTTTATTCTCTCCAATACCAATTTTTTAGTCGCCATGCCGGCCTGCGCCTGGGATTTGTCCTGATGTATATTTATACCATATAATACGATTTATCATGTTTACCAACGACGCGACTCTTGGGTATTATCCATAATCGCTTGTAAAAGTGATTAATTTTGGGAAATTTATTAAATTTGCCAACGACGCATGCGCACTGTGCATAATCACTGGTTAAAAGTAATAAAATTAGAAAAATGTATGAAACTTACCTAAATGCTCGATAAGTATGCATAATAACCAGTTATCATGTATAATAACCGCATTTTCCAAATTTAGATATTACTCTTATATTATTCCTTCTCGTATGGATCGAGAAAACAATTGAAGAAACACCACACCCTGTATTGTAATTGTATTTTCGATATTTTATGCCGCGTCGTATCTTCGCAATAAACATCATTGATTAAAAATAGTTGAGATTCAAATATTTATTAAATATTTTGATTATGTACGAAAATTCTTTCAAAACACGCTCACTGTCTTTTTGAAAAATTTAGAAGAATTATTTCATAATCGAAAAAATCGTTTTCTCCTTTAATATTTCAATCATACATTCCCAAAAATACTGCTGAATATAGTAGAAATATCTTTACCCAATGCAATAAAACCTTGTTCTATTATATGAAATTGTATATTAGATCTGGTTGCGGCTGCACAACTTCAAAATATTTGTATAAAAAAAAGTGATTTGATTTTTACAGGATCTTCAAAGAATACAGTAAGTATGTAGTCAGAGAGATGAAAGTGGGTGTCGATACGCCTCTTTAGTTGATTGCTTATCGAAAAGAAAAATCTCGAAATGATATTTTTTCTATCACATCCACCATAGAGAACCCAAAAATATTAGCTATTTATTTCTTGTTAAGCTCCAAGATTCTAGCTCTAATCTATAATCTTTCTCGAATTTTCGTTTCTTTAGTTCTCAATTTGTTTTTTATCTCTATTTATAGCTTTGAATGTTTCAATCAATTTTTTCTTTCTTCTCCATCATCCGATCTAATTGGAACTGGAGATAAATGTGGGAAACGAAAACCGTCTAAATGATACTTAAAAAATGGAGGAAAAAACCAATTTATAGGAAATTGAGAAAAAAAATTATTTCTATAGTGGGGAAATGACCGTCATCGATTGAGATGATTAGATGGAATCTCCTCTTTTCTAATTTGCACAAAAAAATTAGGAATCAGTTTTACGTTAGCTGTGAATTAAAAAAAATTTAGTAGCTGGAATTTTAATTACAGACGTAATGTTTTTTTTTTAGATGGCATCACATTGGATCACGGATTTGAATAACATTGAATAGTTATAGATTGGGGGATAGATGGTAAAATATATGAAAACTAGAGCCACGATTTATATTGTGACCACAATTAGGCTCCAAAATTTATTTTTACAACTGGGAACTTCGCACTTAACCCATTCTGTTTTATCTTCTCATATGGTGGCTCCAGCGTCGTAATTGGAAATATTGCCGCCCCTGGCAAACATTATTTTGTCACCGGGCCGTGACTGGGTGGGCTTGTGTATTAACACAGCACTGTCCTGCGCTCGGGTGCCTCTTTCTAAGTGAATTTATGGCATGGAAAAAAAACTGATGAGAATCATAAAGGACCCCAAGATTCAAGTCATGTCGTGTCAGCTCCACCCTTATGGAGACCATGCTTCTGGTTTCTTTACAAATTTCATAACATTTACCAAATGAACACTAATACATATTCTGGGGTGTAAAAATGTTCATAAAAGTTCATTAGAATCATAGAAGTTATAGTACTAAAAAAAATTGTCGGATAGGCTGTGAGACCTAGAATTGGTCGCTAATTGGAGCTAAAAATTGACTGTAAAAGTTAAATGGGACACCGCTCCATTACGGAAAATTATAGTTATTTTTTATACATTTTTGTATCGAATTCGTATCAGATGTATCAATACAGTGATATGTAATTTAATTATTTTTAATCGAATGTTATGTGAATATCACAGTATAGTAGATTTTGATCCGATGATATTGTTGTAATTTCTATAATCAGTATGAATGGGAATAATTTTGTGTGAAGCCAAAACAGGTGGAAATAACGATTTTCACTGACGGAAAACTTATTTCCTGAATTTCATGGACCTTTTTACACTCAGTAAGGCTTATCGTCAACTTACAAAAGGCCTATTCATACCTTTGGCCTTATTGTTGTGGTGGGAGGAATCCCATCAGTGAAATCTGGCACCCTACTGTTGACAACTGGGGGAAGGCATCGTCTTACCTTAAGAGGCCCTGCCGTTTTTCAAAGGATTTTGGTAAAATCGTGTGCCCGATTCAGAAGATTTTCTTTGAATATGCGTAACTGTCGAAGGGTTAAAATTAGACAATTTTATAACAGTGTCCTTTGTTCCTATGTAAAATTGCCACCCCTCCCCTAAATTTTCCACCTGGACAGTTGCCCCCGCCCTCTCTCGTCACGCCCCGGAGCGGCTTCCTCCAACGGGATTGATTTTGTTTTATCTTATTCTAAATTTTATATATATTGCATTGTAATGAAATGACTTTATACTGTTATATAATTGTATAATAAATATATTATTATATAATAAATATAATATTTTATATTTACAAATATAAATACAAATACAACGTCACAATAGGCAAAATGCCCAACGAGGTGGCTGATAAAAAGATGCCCATAAAAATATGGATGTCATATATTTCAAAAATAAAATCAAGGAAAATAGAGGCAATTGAACTTAGGTCCTGAATATAGTAAAAAATGAATGTAGGTTTTGGCCAAAATATATAGTATTTTCGTCAGTGCAATGTCATACTGTATAAGTAATTATTTCTAACAATAATTGATTGGTATTAATTGGTATTACCAATATAAGAACATGAGCCAGCCCCAGATGCTGAGAGCAGCAGCTCTGGGACAGCTTTTTACACATTTTTATTGCACAAGATTGTAACAACACAAAATGGATTTTTGTTTTAAAATTCAAATCAACACTGTACACAATTTCACGGAGAAGCTACAATTTATGTTTTTAAACTTTCGATATAACGACCTCCGAATGAAACGTCCGTTTTCCGTGAAACGAAGAGGGGGGGGGGGGTCATTATAAAGATCGTCGACTATATTAAGATTCTTTGATGACGTTCCTATGCAAAATTCGTCACCATGCATGCGTCAAAATCTGATTGGAAGATATCTTACCGAACACGGTGTGCGTATGACGCTGTCTCGCGATACACCGCCCCACCATCCCGTTCATATATGGTCATGGATGCATAAAGGACTGCTATCATCTGCACTACATCACGGCCTTTAAAAAGATTAGATCGAATGATTTATTCAGTTTCCTCGCAGTCCGATGAATCTTTTCCGAAGTTTTCTCTGTAAGGTCATCAATCAAAAATTTTCTAAATATAAGGCAACAGCGGCAGCACGTATCGCGAAATCTGCAGCTCAAAACCATTTTTCCTTTCGATAAATGCCAAGAGAAAAATAGCAAAACAAATAAACAAACTAAGGCTCCAGAGAAGCAAAAAATATGTTTTACTTCTTTTCAGCAGATCGATTCTTATTATTATCCATGTAGTGCAATGCTTACATACACACTATGTTCGATTGCGATTAAAGTACAGAAAAACGTTTTTTTGGTGAGGCATATCAATATAGAAAACGAACATTATCGAACGATTGGAAAACTATTTCTATTTATACAGATTAGAAAATAAAAATCATAAGTGATATTGATCAACCATAATTATAACATTTTACGGTACGTATACTCAACTCATTGCCCACGCGGCAAATGTGCCCTCCTAGTCATCTGATGTGGCTCGCGATAAATACCGAAACTACACAA
Source organism: Pholcus phalangioides (assembly GCF_987345545.1). NCBI lineage: Eukaryota > Metazoa > Arthropoda > Arachnida > Araneae > Pholcidae > Pholcus > Pholcus phalangioides. Next base: position 3,886,783 of record NW_028301599.1, on the reverse strand, counting down.
GTGGCCCACCAAGGATTATTATATCATTTGAGCGGCCCGTGACACAAATCCAGATTATGGCATATTTCCAGGTCGCTTCAGTGGCTCGCGACATTTTCTAGATTATTTAAGCTAGAAAAGACACATATCTAGATCCGCTGAGCGACCCTTAGCATATTTACGACTACCTATAGAGTGACCGGCCGCTAACATCTATTTTCAAAAGTTGCACGTGATGCATTAGAAGATCATCTAAGGGGCTGGTCAGAACATTTCCAGATCCCTTGAGTGGCCTGCGACACGATTCGAGATAACTTGAGTGACTCGAAACACACTTAGAGATAAAAAATAAGTGGCTTGTGGCACATTTCTAGATCACTCAAGCGGCTTGTGGCACACTTTTAGACAGCGTGAGTGATTCGCGACACATTTCCAAATAATTTAAGTGACCCGCGGCATATTTTCAGATCGCCTGAAGTGCTCGAATTGCATTTTCAGATGATAAAATTGACCAAGTGACTTGGGTCACAGAAGCTTCCGAGATGGGTCGTTGTCCGTATCCAAACGGTCGTCCTACTCCATTAACAGCCAGGGGATCTGAGGTATGGGTCCCTACTAAAACTTGATTTGCAGGGGGTTCCGGGAACGGTCGTACGAATCTACTTACAGCCAGGAATTCTTGAGCTATGGATCACGACCTAAACTTCATTCGAAAAGCTTCCGAGAGGAAGGAACGTACTCATCCACTTACAGCGAGGGATTCTTGAGACACGACCCAGCCTTTATTCGGTCAAACACGCTTAACGACGATTTTGATGATTTCTTCGAAAAACAGCAAACTGGGGCCGAGTTGAGTTTGCTCTTTGTAATGGATTGGGTGATATTAACTGGTCGTAATATTGAATAAAATATCGTACGGAGGAAATAGAAAAACGGACCTGTCGTTATAATGGGACGGTCGCATTTACGGGTGGTCCTTATAACGAGCGTCGGCTCTATTACTATAATAAAAAATGCAGGCGCGTATATTGCCGTTGTGGTGCAAGAAACCAATTTCGAAGAAGTTGGCTAAAGTTGATTTCCTGTAATTCCCAACATCAAGGCGTTGAGAGCCGATCTCCCCCCTTCAAAATGTCTCGTCACAGAGAGCAACAGGCTTTTAATGGTAGAATTATTCAATCATTACACTTCAGTCATAGTTAGGAAAATTGATGGCAGGTGACAGCACTATAGCAACCATAGTACAGAAACAAAATTCAAATTAAATTCACAACACATTCACGCACATTTTCCACCATGGTCCAGGTCTTTATCGACCGCCGGCTAAACTCTATTCATTGAGACATAGTGGATGACCATCATTTGGTTAGAAAGAGTTGTCACAGGTATACTCGTTACCATATACCTACATACATGTACTTGTTATTCAATTGTTTTGTTTACTTCTCACTCGAAATTATCCAATCCAACGAAAAATATTCACAGCAAGAAAACAGACGAATCATTCTTAGCTGTTAAAAGAACGAGCCAAATTTATGATCCTCATAGTTCATTTGGAATTTCGAGTATTTCATTACGGAATTTTCGAGGTCGTTCATCTTCGGATGTTTCTTAATAATGCAAAATTAGTCGAACATCACATTTTATTCTTCGTCGACGTGGTCGTCGCGTGTTTCTCGAAATAATTTACTTACGTAACTTCGACTCAACGTCGTTTCGTTTTCCAAAATGAAGATTAAAAATGTCTTCAAAAGATGTAGTAATGAATATGGATTCACCGACTGGGAATTCCGATAATACGAGATGTTCGACCGCGTTTTACAAAAGTTCTACACAACCAGAAATTATAACAGTATTCCCCGAAGTTATTTAACTTGAGATGTAACTCGCAGGAATTATAAGATGGCAACGGTGTGTTTTCGTCTACTTGATTGGGAGCTTATTCGGGCTCCGACATTACTCGTGTCGTAGCAATAATTGTAAATGGTACGAGCGGTGAGAGGAGGCACATCAGCTATACATAGATAGCAGTACATACGTATGTAAAGCGTACCCTTGACAGCATTTACCTTAATTGAGATGCATTTATTCCAGGAACAACGTGTATCTCTATCTCTTTCATGGTAATGTCTTACTGTTTTCCGTAAGTGTATAGATATTTTGTAGATTACCTAGACTCTAACTTGGAGACGTTAAGTTAAAGATCGTTTCGTGTTTATGAGCTACGTGTATAGAATTCTATGGCGTCGTTTTGTTTGGAATTCGAAAATTTACTTGACTGAGTACAGCAACGAAATATATTAATTAATCGACGAGATGCTTATTTTCTAAACAACTGAAATTTGTGCGTGACATATTATCACTAGGCGAATCTTTTGTGTACATAAATGCTCATTTCGTGAGCCGATGGCGTACTCTCAGTACTCGAGTAGCTCAAAATAACTGATCGTAACAAAAAGTTTCTCAGTGTTCGATTGTTTCTAAATTTTAAGATAAAAGTGCCCATGTTTAGTGTGAATGCCTTCATTTATTTCTTACTGTATAGTCAAAGAGGATGACTTGGATATAAATTTTAGACATTTTCTGTTTTATCTCCCTTGAAGTTGCACCACTAGGGAAAGAAGAAATTTTTTTTCTGTGATTTTATGCAACGATAATTGTTTTGCAACTTAATTTGATGGAGAGAAATAAATGCAAAATCGTACCGAAGTAATTCCCGTCAGGTGTGGTGACTTGGGTACACTACTCAAAAGTATTGATGTTTCGCCTATAGAAGCGTATGTTTCCATCTCACTGAATGGAAGTAATTCGAGACAAATAAAAAAAAAATTACAAATACATAAATTCTGTTTTCATTATACACTGGTGAAATAAATTAAGAGAATTTGCATATTTCATCGAATTTCATGAAAAGAACTGAACTGAATGTAAAACCACTGCTTCTAGACAAAAATGCAAATCTTGTACGTCAAATACGTAAGCGTACACGTGTCTGTAGGCGGAGCCAGTAGAAAAACAGGCTTTATAAGCGCGCGTAAGTTGAGACGCATTTCGTTCGCTAGCACAGCTCGGCGAATTTCTTGGTGTTATTTTGCAGCAATCGGTTAATTTCAAATTGTAACAGTAAAAATGAGCAACCACCAACGTTTAGATGATGGAATGAGGTGGGGAGGCTAGAAGCAGGCCAATCTCAAGTCCAGATTTGGAGAGAGTTCAATTTAACGCCCAGCGTCGTGTGTAACTTATGGAAACAGTTCCAGGATACCGGATCCATCGAAAAAAAGCCTGGGCAAGGTCGTCCAAGAGCCACGACGGCCAGAGAAGATCGCCATTTGTCGATTATAGGTGAGGCGTAACAGGAGTAGTACAGCTTCTCAGCTCTCTCGTGACTTGTATGCAGCCACAGGAACCCGTGTATCAAGGGTGACTGTTTCCAAAAGACTTCATGAGAGAGGGTTGCTTGCAAGAAGACCTGCTGTTTGCGTCCCGCTCACTTCTACGGACAGGAGAACCCATTTATCATGGTGCAGAGAGCATAGAGATTGGAGTATGGATCAATGGGCGACCGTTCTCTTCACTGATGAGTCCCGGTTCAGCCTAAGCACCGATTCTCGCCGTACGTTCATATGGAGAGAACCAGAGACCCGCTACCTACCCTCCAATGTCCGCGAAATCGACCATTATGGCGGAGGAGGTTTAATGGTCTGGGCAGGCATCATGTTGGATGGCCGCACACCTCTCCATGTCTTTGAAAGAGGCACTGTGACTGGTGTGAGGTATAGGGATGAGGTCTTGGAGCCCTATGTTCACCTTTTCAGGGGTGCAGTTGGCCCTCAGTTAATTTTAATGGACGATAACGAGAGGCCACATGGAGCTCTTCTGCTCGACGATTTTCTAGAGAGTGAGGATATTCGCCGGATGAATTGGCCAGTCAGATCTCCAGACCTTAACCCTATAGAGCATGTCTGGGACACTCTGGGGAGGGCAATTGCAACTCGCAACTTTCCTCCGGGAACCATCCAGGAAATGAAAATAGCGTTGCTGAACGAGTGGGACCAATTGCCACAGGAAATGATAAACTGCCTTATTTCAAGTATGAAATCACGCTGCGAGACCTGTATATCTGTAAGAGGGGACCATACCCCCTATTAACCCATCTATTAACCCATTTTTTTGTTTATTCTGCAACCGCTGTTTCATACCTTCCGACTCAAACAAGTGTTACGCACGATCTTGCGTGTGTATTACAATTACTGAATGGTTATTTGTTTTGTATTGTATCAATGTATGTACATATCAAATTTCATTAAAATCGGTACAGTAGTTCTAGAGATAATCGACCAAGTCTGCAAATCCTCTTAATTTCTTACACCAGTGTAAATAGTTAGATTACCGCAAGTTAGTCTCTCGTGTCTACAATATAAATGTGCCTAGTCAAATCTGACTGTTACTTGGGAGGGTTTATCTTTGCCAATGCAGAATCAGATGAATATCAAACTTAATCTTCCAGCTCCGACTTATGATATTTTGAATTTTTTCCATGACATCATCAAAAATTTCAGTAATCTCACCTGGGTATTTTCTTCCCGGACATCTGTGTGTGACAGAACTAAAATCTCTAACTCTGATATCTGCTTTGTTTTTGATCAAACTGTTCTTGTTGATTAGGAGTTGGAACATCGTGATTATCTTTCATCTCCTGTGGTGCAGGAACATCGATTTCAGAATCTTCTGGCATGAAAAGACGATCTTCACTTTTCTGTCTTTTATGTGGCTTATTTACTTATTTTTAGTACTTCCATGATGGGTTAGTACTTTTCGTGGTGAAACTAAAATAAAAAAGACTCCCTAAGCGACCCGCAATTCATAAATATTTCACTAATCACACAACCATTAATTTAAAAATTGATTGAATTAGATAATTTATCATCCACAAACGAAACAATAACTGTACCTACCTAAGCAAGCTTCTATCAAGATCGCAACGTGTAACCACTAAGCTCTGTAAACAACGTTTTGCAATGTTTTCGTGGAACCTTAAAACGCAGGTTATGATAAAAGTAGGTAGGCAGGGAAAAAAAGACGGGATAATTACGACAGATTTGACACAATTTTTAATCATAGAGGCTGGACTTTTAATCATAGAGGCTCTTGCGGCTGGACATTGAATCAGAAACTTTTCTATTTTACTCACAGTGCCCATGGTTTAATCTATAAGAAAAAATTAGAGCAAGCATGCCGAAATCAACCCGTTTGATGGTATGTTTATGTCTACCACTTAACCGTACATGCACCTCATACAAATTGCCCTGCAGAATTTCTCACAAATCGGTACATGCCGGAAGCCGGAATGTGCTTTCTGAGTTGTATGAATGGCTGCTAACGTATTTATAGTATTGTTCCGCATAATTTTCCACAAGACTTCGAGATTGCAAAACAAGAAGCGGTTCGACAGACAAACACAGATTTATTTACAGAACAGCAATTTACACGTATTTACAGGCTTATCAGAGAGCTAACAACTTTCTCTCAACGTTCAATCACAACTGACTTTTCATCGAGTCCGTCTCTATTCGAGCCTGCCATCTTGTGAGCGACACACTATTTATAACCCTGGTAGAAACTTCGAGAAAAAGAACGTTCTACAAAATTCCATTTTACAGTTTCCAAATCGGCGGCGCCACCATACGGACTGTTTGGAGGGGTGGGACCTTCTAGAATGTTCTTCCAGCCCTTCGGCTAGTTCTCAGCCAATCGCATCCTTTTCCGATGAACCGAAACCGGTATCAATTCTCGTTGCCAACGGAAGATTGTGATAAAGAATTCAGCCATCTATCGTCTATAGTTCGTAGCAGTATCAAAGTTCTGCTTGTTTCGTGCTTTTACTGGTGCTGCCATTTGTATTTCGTATTTTGAACCGGAGACGATAAATGATTGAATTTTCATGTTACGTAAGTATCATGTTGAATCTCTGCCTGCTCTCTGTGGAGAGACGATCCTATGTCATGGGAGACGATGCTTTTTATAACGATCCCTCTTTCTTCGAACGATTCCATAATGGACAGAAACTGCAATCTGTATAAAGATCCCTCATGTAGTTATAAATGGCATTCACAGACCACGCCCCTGAGTCATCCTCATCGTCAGTAATACTTCAGACTCGGACTTAGTTTCAAGAAGATGACTATCGATTTTATGGAACTTAAGCCTGATTAAAAAATTCAATTCTTGCCAAAAACTTCATTAAATCCGATATTAATAAATATGGCAATTCGTTATAAGCGATATTTCTGGCAATATTTTCAGTATTGAAGATTCACTGGAACGAAAAATCTTTGTTAGAAACATCTAACGGATACTTCGTAGTATTTAATTTCGTTATAAGCGACCTCGAATTTAATAGCACTATTTAACCGTACATACACCGCGCACGCATTCCTCTGCAGAATTGCTAACAAATCGGCCGATGCAGGAAAGTGTTGTATGTACATAGGTGGCCTACAGTATTTGCGTTTTGAGAATTTTGCGTGTTTTGCGTTATTCTGCTGCTGCTACCTGGCTTCTATATTTTGAACTAAAAATAGGTACTGATCAAATTTTTATATTATGCAAGTATCGTATTAAAAAATCTGTTGGCTCTCGACAGAGTCGATAATCTCATACTTTTTTTTTAATTGTCTAAAAATAACTGTGTTATGATTGATTACATCGGTTAATGTGTATTTAAATACTATGTTTGATTAATGAAAATCGCATAAAAAATTTATCCTTCTTTTGAAAATCCAGAAATTTGTTCTCTTCATGCACAGATGTGCATATGAATGCGAAAGTAAAGTCAATATGGCATACTACGTGCATGTTACTTTTCGGTTTGAATTCTCATTGTGATACATGAACATATTGGATTTTTTTGTATATATAATATTACCAATATTTGAATTGACATAATCGATTTAATCAATTCTGCGGTTTAATGGTATAAATGAATAATAAGCAATCGATACTTGAATAGATAAACTTACATACTTATTCTTTTATCTATATCTTCATGAATCATTTCGTTGCTGAAAAAATACAATCTAATAAAACATTTTTACATTAAAATAAAATAAAAAATATATCATGAACATGTTTTATAATAGAATAATTCCATTATAATAAATGAAGCGAAAATAACTACAACGAGGTATTAAAACGAAAATTCTTCTAGTGTTGAAAACCAATTACTTTAATGCTATTACAATATAATCGTCTTAGAGTTTTACAAATCTAAGTATTTACAAGCTTTATTAGAAGCTTGTATGATTTAAAAAAAAAATTGTGTATACATAAGATCCTATTTCTCCGTAAAAATAATAATTGGATGTATTAATTATACGTATACTAGATTGCGTAGTGTTGTTTGTTTTCGAAAAGGCTCGCTCAGATGCGAAAAGAATAAGTGAGAGAAGACTTTGCGTCGTTTTCAGCTTGACTGTATAAGGCTTCGGTAAACACAGAAACTCATTAAAAGTGTCGCGTCTCGTTCATACAAAACTAATTCAATGAACTCTAAAAGATATTATTAACGCTTTTAATCTCGCGCTTAGTTCGATTCTGAGCAGCGACGTTTCACTGCAGTTAATCCCGATACGATGAAGAAAATATATTATTTGGTACATTTAACAAATCTTATAATTTCATCGAGTTTTTTTTCATAGGTTTTCGTCCATTTCTTGCACTTGCAATCATATCGAAGAATAGTAAAATAAATAAAAAGTTTATAAGAGGAGTTTCATTATTTCTTTTGGTAGTTATAAAAAAAGAAATATTTTTTCTATGTTTTACTAAAGTTTTGTTTGGATAGATTTTTGTGAAATAGTAAAACCACTTCAAAATGTGAAAGGTCATACATGATACTGTAAATGTGATAAAACCGGTCATTATGCATGATCAGCCATACCATTTTGGTAAGTTTTATAAATTTTCCTAATTATTTTTCGTAATTTTCCTAATTCCTTATCATCTTCATTTGATTATGCATAATATGAAAGTGCCATTTGTGTGAATATAATGTTTACTAAAAATAAGTATAATTTCAACCGGCGTTTATGTAAAATATCCCAGCGTCGTTGGAGAGCATTATAAATCAGTTTTACCAACTGATTTATAATGCTCATCAACGACGCTGGGATACTTTACATAAACGCCGAGAAAATCATGGTCTTGGGCACACAAAATTGACCTCGCGGACAAAATAAATTTCTGCGGAAATTTCATTACTCTGCTACTGCGTGTCATTGATGTTTAAGACAAAATGAATTCCTTCAGTGCGTAATGCGATCGGTATCGAAAAGCTGCCTTACGCGTGCATGTTACATTGCTCAGAATTTGGCAGCTCTTTACGGTATTTTCATTTCGCACATGCAATCTCTTCGCAAATTTCTCAAACATATTTTACTTCAAACCCTGTCAGTGGACTTCTAAGTGAAAATGAAGCCACTCCTTTCAAGCCCTTAGAAAATCATAGCCAAATCCTTTTTTGTTTTAAATTAACAAAGCAAAGTATTGGTCTTTGCGATAACAAGCACTTTTGTCCAAAATTCGCCGAAAAAAGTGGTACATGAACAAGAGTTTATTGTGAAAATAAGTCAGTGAAACTGAATAGATACTGTCTTTTTAGAAGTTTCGGTAGAGAAAAGTAATAAATGTAGATTTTTTTCCTTTGGCTCTCAAAATGACCATCTACTCGTCGTTCTAGTTTGGTTGGCTTGATTTTTTATCCTCCGTTGGATGTAAAGTAGTTGTTGAAAACATTCTCGTCTACTAAAACTTTTTCACACATTTGACAGTTTCATGTCTGTTTTCTAAAATCACTGTATACATGTTTTTTTTTTGTATCGCAATTACTACAAAATCTTAATGCGTTTATGCCAATGTCACTATTGAAAAAACAATAATTGAGGATTTTTTTTTTTTACCAAGAAGTCGAGAAAATTTCTCTTTCCAAAAAAATTCACATCGTACGTAACAACCAGTTGTTGAAAACCTTCTTAAGGTAGCCGAGAATGACGTCATCCTTGCATAGGTCGCCATCTGTTGGCAGCATCAGCAGTTGTTAGCTTGGCCCGAGTCAGGTCCGGCCGTCCATTTACGGTCCCGTTCAGCGCCCACGAGCTTCTAGCAAAGATTGAGAGATTCGATGCCTTTGAAGTCTGTTGGTCTAGGGAAGTGAAAGGACGTGGGTTCGATTCCCCGCAAAGACATTGAATTTCCTCTCTTTCCAAAAAAGTCATTTTCGCAACAGCCAGTTGTTAAAAACCTACAGAGAATTAACGAGTTCACGATATATACCAATATACATTTGTCAACCATTTTTTTATCAGTTTTGATGTATTAGTTGTTAATTAACCTCAAATATTAACGTAAAATATATAGACTGTGTGTGTGTGCAAAATAAATCCTTGAAACGGCGGGCTTCTCAAAGCATTAAAATGGCAAATTGAAGTAACAAAATTTGACGGCAATATTAGAAACTTATTATATTATTGAATATATATTCAGGTTGGTTATTTTCATGTATCTGTATGGCATTGGATTTCAGATAAAAATAATTTAATGAAAATTCGTACCTCATAATCATTAAATGCGTTTTTCTCAAAATGACAATTTTTGTCATTGCACGCATGATTACTCCAAAAAGTTCGAAATTTCCTACGCTCTCTGAACTATCATAGGACTATGAAATAAATTAGAATATTTGAGAATCATGGATATTTAAAGTTTTTAAAAATGTTTATACTTCGAAAAAATTGAAAATTTCAGAATTTTAAAATAACAATTATAAAAATGCATTCCTTCATAATTTTTTCCTTCATAATATCATTGTAATTTCGCATTAATATCTTTTAGAAAAAAGCAAAACCACAGATCTAAGTAAAAAGTTATTCATATAATCATACGGAGAAGACACTCATGTTATCCAGGGGCGAAATTTAACGCATGAGTTGTTTGCTGTATGAAAAACTCACACATAATGCTGTATGAAAAATTTAAAAACTTTTTCCATGCAAAGATAAAGATACAGGCTAAACATGCGAATTTTATAATAGTAACGTTAAACCTATGTTTTGTAATGAATTTGCAAAGCAATGTGCCTTGCAGGAAAGTACACAACAGTTGTGGTACTTTTTACAAGTTTATGTCGCACTGTATTTCTGTCCGTATTGCACCTAGTGCAATAATTTATCCCTAATATGGCAGAGTTTTTAACCCATGGGTCACCACACGAGACTAGGTCGAAATGGTTTCAGACAGATCGTATATGTTCACTTACATTCAGAGTTTCTTAAGCTACGGATTACAACACAAAGTCGTACAAAGTCGACTTCTGTATTGCGTCACCAGTTTCACTATTTTCGAAGAACAAACGGTCAAATAGGTTGCAATGCTGCATTTTTTGTTGATTTTGGGTCGCGGCTGAAACAGGTTAAAAACCCCTGACTTGTAGTGACAAAGCGATCTTCTTTAGAAACATTTATTCCATGAATTTAAATCTTTCATGTTCGAAATTTTAAAAGATTTTATCATTCTTGTGCACATGCGTTTTATTGCAACGCCAATCCCCTTTTTAAGGCAATGAGAAATTCAAAACAAGCAAACATAGGTAGAATTGCCTACTATGAACTAGAAAGAAGATTTTAGTGTACAAGAATAAATACTTAGAGCAGAGCTGCCTTCACCAGACGCGGGGCCAGGGTGCATCTCAACAATCTCAGGTTACAAAAAAAAAGTCAAGACATCATTTTGCCCCGATTTTTTATCTTTTGTGGGAAAGGAAAACTGCATCCATGATTTCAGAATGACGGGAAATATCCATCGAAACATTTTTTTGAACTCAAAATTGAATGTAAATTAACACAAAAATTTAAAAAAATGCAACACTGAAGATAATTTTTAATTGATGAGAGAAAAAATACCCGAAACTAACGAAACTTTTAGAACCGATGAGTTGAAAGTTATTGAAAGTAATAATTCTAGAGCACCAATGAAAATTCTGAACCAATTGGAGAAATAATTCCAGAATTGATAAAAATTTAGAATTAATGAAATTAATAATTCCGTAATTGTCTTTGAGACTTTGTTTCAATATTACAAGATCCGAAACCACCCTTGAACAAAACTATTTTTTCCCCTGTTTTTTTCCGTTTATCAAAGCATTTTGCAGGGTTCATAATGATAGTTTCAAAAGTTTTTAAGAAGAAGTCAAATAAAATATTGGAAACTTCCCACATATGCAAATTCATAATTGATCAGTAAGTTCATAATCATAATAGTAAGTTCATAATCATAATCATAATAGTAAGTTCATAATCATAATCATAATAGTAAGTTCATAATCATAATCATTAATAATCATTAATATAATCATTAATCATAATCAGTTCATAATCATTAATATAATCATTAATCATAATCAGTTCATAATCATTAATATAATCATTAATCATAATCAGTTCATAATCAGTAATATTTTGGTCAGCAGAGATTTTCAGCAGAGATAAATTTCGTTTTCGGAATTGTATTATTAAAAAAATAAAATTTACAGCCAACTGTGTAATGATCAGTTAAACTATATTAGAAGATAAATGATTTCACACATTCAATGTTAATGTTTTGGTGAGCAATGTGGGATTAGTTAAAATGGGAGATTATCTGTAGAGAGAGCCTCAGCAAAGGATTACCTTTGGTCTTGTTGTTTTCGTTGAATCGCTCTGCCTGGTTATATTATATAAGTATATAAGGGTGTCGCACACCCCTAGAGGCGGCTCTGATTTAGAGACAAAAGTATGGTGTTTTTCTCAATGAAACTGATTTATTCAGGTTTAGAACAATTACTGTCCATGAAAATGTCGACTTAAAAGAGAATACTCGTAGAAATTAGTGATACTGCATAAAAGAATTATAATTTAAACATAGTGCGAGTAAATGATTCTGAAAGAAGTAATGCAAAGATGTAAGACATTAACGAGAAATGATTGTACAATCTTTGGCGATGTGTCACCGAAAATTAGTATAATTAAATGGAATGAAGGAGCTGATTTCTTGGACCGTCGCCATTTTCGTAGACACAGATAATTAGCGCTGGTCTTGAAACGGATAATTATTAATCAAAACATCCCTTTTACTATGTCATACATAACCGTACCTAAAATATTTTCCCCCTAAACATTAAAGAAAAACTTGTACTTAATGGTTGACGCTGTTCATTAATTCAACGAAAATGTATTACTATAATAGCTTGTGTGACCACGTAGTTTAAATTAATTTCAAAAATTTGCTCGCGCAAAACCAATCCATAGGGCGGGATTAGAGTATAGTGAGAGAGGGGAAAAAAAACTATCCCGAAAACCATCTTGGCATGAATCTCGCGTATGATTACCATTTAATTAGCAAAATTCGTGAATATTAATTTCCTTAATGATGCAAAGGCGTGTGATTATAAAGCGATAGGTTCCTGTGGAACAGAAGGAAAAAAAATCGTATAAATTCCGCAGCTGCCCTCCAGACGAAATTTACCGCTTTTAAAGCTATCGATTGGCTCTTTTAGTCGTGTATTAATACCTTGGTGAAGCAACGTGTTTAGATAATTCTGCTGAACTCCAGAGGAAGTTATTACTGAACATCAAAAGATTATTGATCTCAATCTGGTTGGGATCCAGATACATCAGGAGTGTCAAACGCAATCGGAGCCATTTTGTTCAAAATTATATGTCACGGGGCCCACCAATTGTTATCTTTTATTTTTTCATATCTAAATTTTAAAAAAAAAACTGTATTCAATAGAAAGAGGAGGGGGAGTGAAATGAAAATAATAAATGGACCATAACATTAATATTAATTTAGTAAATAAAATTATTTCTTAATTTAATTTTTTGATGATAATTATTAGCTTATTATTACACATGTCTGCAATGAAAACGTTTCTTAAAAATAATTGGTGTTTTGTAGTTTTTTTGATGCTAATTGCTAAACTAAATGAACTGTTCACGACCAGGTTCTGTCGCACCAGAAATATAAGTGCTGTACCTTGGAGGGTGCTGTCGTGCCGGAAAAACACCAGCAGGTATTCCGGCCGGGTAAGCGAGGGAACAGGAAGAGAAGAAGAAAATGAGAGAGAAAATCAAAATAGTAATTAAATAATAGTAATTAATTAATAGTTAATTAAATTAAATAGTAATTAACTATAATCAAAGGAAATAGTAATTATAAAAATAATTAATATAATTAAAATAATACAATATAATGCTAATTACTGGGGAAATAATTGAAAAAATCCATCATGTCTACTTTTTGCTATAAAGTGAAAATTACCTTTCAGCACTACTGCATAGGCATCGTACGAATCACAATGATACTGTGCGTCATAAACAAATATAACAAATATACTGAATCATTTCCAAAGATATTTCTGTGATTTTCCAATAGTTTTAGGGAACTGATTCCGAAAGTGAAGTTTTCAGTAATTTTAGAAAGACTTCATGGCGCTGATTGTGAATCTGGCATTGGTTTTGTCATATCGGTTCTATTTTCGGAGATGATGAGTGAAAAGCAAATTTCAATGGTAATACATATGCATTATAAAAATCACATTGAAACAGTGCGTTATGAATAAATATACTACTGCTACTTATAACCGTACATGCATCTCGTACACATTCCTCTAGGGAATTTCGGTACATGCCGGAATGTGGGTGTACGTGTTGTGGACTTAATGTATAAAAGTTTGTTTCTGCGTAATCCTTTCCATGTGCAGTGCTGCCATCTACCATTAATTTTTCTAAATATGAGTGAAGTGTAATGAATTCCATGATTAAATTTAGTAAATTATTACCAAATTTATATTTTCTTGATATTAGAACCTATTATTATAATGGCGGTGCTAGAATACGTATGTGAAACATGTATTCATGAGGGGATGAGATAAAAATAAAAATTCCAATATATTTTAAGATTTCAGTTATATTTTCCCTAAAATATGAAATCCTTTTATGAAAAGACGTTTCATATGATAGAAAAACATGGCTTACATATTTGGAATAAGCACTGAAATTTATGTAAAAATCAGTTATCAAAACTTAAAAGAAGCTTTCAAAAAGTATTTTTGGTAGACCCGATTGGACAGTTCAAATAAATATCTAGTTTCGATCATCAGAATATGCATCGATTTGTTTTGTTGACAATAACGAGTATAATTGCAGCAATTTTAATAACTTGACATAAATTATTTCTTACTGATAACTAATATCCACAACCAACATGATGTCACGATTTGGACTGAAACTTAAGAGTACTGAACATTACAATCTTTATTAGGCATAGATATTGACATCAGTTAATCGTTATCTTGAAATGATTTAGAGCTTTATACAATTATTACGGTTTTTTTAATAATATTTTTTGGATGTTGTTAGGTCAGGGTGGGCAGCCAATAGTTCCTTTCGGGGCCACATGAGGCCTGCCATTTACACAAAAAAGGTATCAATTCAAAAGGGTGTAGACATCAATTCATACATGATCAACACATGACCCGCAGGACAAATATGCCTCTGAAATCATCTGATGTGGCCCGCGATGTCAAACATTGTTTTATAAGAAATTAACTAAAAAAAGTGGCACATTTCCATATTCTTCAGATAACCCGTGGTGCAGTTCCTCATCACTAGAACTGACTATGACATATTTACATATTTTCAGATTTTTCAAGTAGCCTGAGGTGCATTGCCAGATCAGTTGAGTGACTCGTGACATATTTGCATAATACTTTAGTTACCTGTGACACAGCGGCTTGCGGCACAGTTCCAGACCACTTAGTGTACCGCGATACATTCCGAGTTAACTGAATTACCTCTCGGCATATTCACAGATCATGCGTGCACTGTCCCAGAGCAACTTCACCAGACGCAAAGAGTGAGCTTCGGCACATTTCTAGGTCACTTGGATGACCCACAGCTTACTTACAGATCGTTGTTTGCCCTGCGACAGACTTTAAAGCCGCTTAAGGAATCCACAAGTCATTTGTAGATCACTTAAAGGATCCACAGCACATTTACAGATCGTTCAATTGAAGGGCCTCGACACGTTTTCAAACCAATGAAGTGGAACGTTCTCTATATGAAAATGTTCTATTTTCCCCCCTATTTTGGGGCCGTTCAAGTATTACGTCATCATCGATGTGGGGGGGAGGGGGTTTCCGATTTGCTGACTTTTGATGACAAGGGGGGGGGGTTTGGATAATGCTTACGTCATCAACCACCCTTTATGAAAATATGAGTTAGGATTCAGAGGGGCAGAGCTGATGCCGAAATTTTGCTGACAGGGGGGGGGGGGAAGGGGTCAAAAATTGCTAAAAATTTTCTTACGTAATACTTGAACGGCCCCTTTAAAGGCTTAGTCAAATTTTCGAAATCAGGAATTAAAATTATTTTCGTGACCATAAATTTAATTACGATAATTATGACTGATTATCATAATTACGATCTTCCATATTGATATGTTTATCTCATATTTTTATTTCATATATATTCCTTTTTACAGGCAGTACCATATTGCCCGCGACTGGCAATTTTTCATCAATTTTAGCCGTAGTTCACAATTTTATTTTTGACCAATTTATTGGTTGTAATTGGCATCTTTATTTGAGTTTGACAATTTTTCGAGTGTATATTGGAAGTTTACCTGGCAAATTTTTTGGCTATAAATGACAACTCTACATGCGTTTGACAATTTTTCGGCTGTAACCGCTAACTTTACCTGTGTTTAAATTTTTTTCTTCTATAAATTGCGAATTTACTTCGCGACGTTTCTGGCTGTGAATTCCAACTTAGCTTTTTTTGGTTGTTTAGTTGAATGAGAACCTTTACCTACTTCGACAATTTTTTTTGGAAGCAATTAATAATTTTGCTTCCTTCGACATATTTTTTGATGACATACCGTATTTCTATGGAAAAAAAATGTGGTCAGCCTACGTATTTATCATGTTGTGAGAAGTGATACTTTTCTATCGAAACAACTTTCGAAGTCCGGATGGATCCCCTTGGCGGGCCGCACTTGGCTCGTGGGTTTTAGACTGTGGTTTGCCATAATAGGTTAAAAGCCGGTGAGAGAATTAATCAATGTTTTGTTTGCATAGAAGATTTTTTTTTCTATATTTCTCGCTAAATTGCAGCGTGACGAAAAATAGATTTCGTGCTCTAAACAGAAAATAGAATCTTTACTCTAAATGTAAATTCTCGAGTATGGATACTTTGGACCAATGGTTATCCGATCACCAGACAAGTCTATATTAAAATCTATATTTCACACTTTGTCTCCACCAAGATCTAACGCAATAGATTGACAAACGAAATCTCAGAGCGAACGCATAAGACGAATTCATAAATATGAATTTTACTGAAACAATTTCTTTCAATTTATTGCTGGTCAATGCATCATTCAGTTCTAAACCGAGTATCCTCACAGCGCCTTTTCTACCTGGGAATTTCACCGTATCTCTACGACAGGTTACCTCAAGATACGTTTCCAGCGTCGACTATTTTTTCTGGCCGTCGTAGGCAGTCGAATAGCCGCAGCAACATTTCAATTCCAGCTGTATGATCAACGTATCATCCCCTTCAGGTGTCAAGTCATCCGGATTCAAAAAACAACTGATGCCGTATTCTTGCGCTAGGCAGAAATCCTGTTCGCGTTCCACCCGGAAGATTTCTTCGGACGGCGACTTCAGCACTCGCAACCTGAATCGAGCTGACACTGGAGTTTCCGGCGATTGCTTCAGCGACAGACTCAAATCGAGCCTCCAACTACTGTCTTTCTCATTTTTCATATCCACCATGACCTTGTACAGAGTGATATGCCACTTGCAGTTGCCATCAGTCGGGAAGTCCG
Source organism: Pholcus phalangioides (assembly GCF_987345545.1). Taxonomy (NCBI): domain Eukaryota; kingdom Metazoa; phylum Arthropoda; class Arachnida; order Araneae; family Pholcidae; genus Pholcus; species Pholcus phalangioides. The sequence goes on along the minus strand of NW_028301599.1, from coordinate 3,869,881 downwards.
GGCTCTCAAGTCCTTCTTCGTCCAGTTCATCTACGCTGCCCTTCCAGAAGCTAAAATTTCGCAACCTCCAGGTGAAATTTGTCGTCTCTACATTGAAGGTAGTGGTGAAGCACAAATTTTCAGGTTGCTGACTTTTTTCTTGTGATGGCGTGCCCATTCTCACACGAATCGAATGTTTATCTGAAGAAAAGCGCCTAGAGTTTTTTTAAACCTCACTCTCGGGACAGTCACCGGTCATCTAAAAGAAGTCCCTTAACATTACCATTTCAATGAATCGATGACGTTCTGAGAATAAGCGCATGTATTTTGGACTTGACTTCTCAATTCCTTTCTCAGTTACAGAGTAAACATTGGTTCTGTTAATTTTATTAATATATAGCCTTCTCAACGGCCATCAGGTAGATATATATTAATTATCATTTGCCAAAAATAAGTGAAAAAATATACTATGGAGACACTGTCATTTTATACTGATATATACATATACCGTATATTACAGTTTCAAAGCTCATTTTAATTGTCAAATATTTATAGTGAACAGTTTGTTATATTTTATCTATGTAATGTTATAATATGTTCCCAGTATAAAATACATGTGATATCATTCTTCAATCTATAAATTATCTAACTTGATACTTTGAAATGCCTCCTGAAGATGTTACGGAGATTGTTGTTCTGAATATGATACATCAATAGATAAACGGTTAAAACAACTTGATATTTTACTGGATTTTTCATTACATTTATGTTCCAAAAATTTTAAAAAAGAACATTATCAACACATTATAACTATTACTACTATCACTACATGGACGATCATAAAGGTCGGAAGCCGTGAGGAAAAAAGATTATTACGAACACCGTCTGTTTCAAAATAATAAACATGTTTCAAATAGAGAGAGAGAGAGAGAGAGGTTAGACACATGAAAATAAACTATGAAAGAAAGCACAAACTGTTCTAAAGTTCGCTCGATTGTATGCTGAGATTTAGCACGAGAAATTGAAAAAAAAAAAAGAGTGAAAATGACCCATGATGGCACTTGAAGCCAGGGCCGTCATTTCACCTTTTTCCGGGGGGGGGGGGCAAAGCACAGGTAGCTACTCTATGTATGTATATATATACCATTTTTAGTGTATTTTCAAAATCCAGGGGGCATTTCCCCCCCCCCCCTAAATGATGGGCCTGCTTGGAGCGTTACACTGTAATTTCATTCTTGTGAACGTCTAGGTTCCGGACTTGTATTCTGAAAGTTGTTTGTAGATTTTATAAAATGATTACCACAGTGTGAAAAAAAAATTTTTTTTTTTCCTCGGTTTGAATATTTCTGTCATTCAATCAGCAGACAGTAAATAGTCAATTGAAAGATGTCGATACCATAAAAGCAAAATATAAGAGAAAATAATCATAATTTTCTTAATATTCTTCAGCTATACAAACAATGAAATGAAGACTTTGAGACAAAGAAAAAAATGTGTTCATAGTGTGATGAATATCAAAGCAATAAATAATAATCAATAAAAAGTAATTTCTGATTGGGCATTTGTTAAAAGTTGAGTCACTGAAGTAAGTGTCCTTGATACCATTTTTTTTTCACTTTTTATCGATAAGCGCCATCATGGTATCGATAGGATTATGAGCAAATTCGCAGGTGACGTGAAGCATAGGGGGTAGGCAAAGCAAAATGGAGAGACTATAAACGAACTTGAATATTATAGCAGCATGGGTAAACGATTCACCTGCAGTGTGGATAAGTGCATGGTCGCTCGCTTCAGTTCGAACAACCCAAGTTTCACTTAATATCTGACTGGTGTCTCTATCCCGGATGCAACTAGGATCACTGATTTGGGAATCCTCATTAACGAGCGGCTTAGGTTTTCAATATTGTTCAGCAGTGGTTAAAAAAGCGTGAGAATACTCGGTTTCATTCTCACAAAGGTATCTTCGTGTTCTCCTAAATTGATCCTTCTACTTTCCAGAGGCTTAGTCCGTCCTGGATTAGAGTACGCCGTTAGATTTTTGAGACGATACTTAACAGAGGGGCATTGGCTTGGTCAACGGGATGTGCAGTGAAGAGTTACGCGTGCTCTTGGTGACACATGGGGCTTAAGCTATGAAGAAATTATTTATTGAAACTTTATTTTTTGGAAACTTTTACATTGGAAGAGCGCAGGTGTCGGGGGATGGGATGTGTTCGAAGTGTTCAAAGTTTTCAACGGGAAGAATAGGATGGAATAGAGAAGTTATTTATATACTATAAATCAACTGCTTCGACAAGGGGACACCAGTATCGATTGATAAGGAATAGTATTTCAGGAGTTTCCTTCCATTCGGGTTGTGAATAAATGGAATATCTTATCTGTGGGAGTTCCGAATTGTAACGTAATTGACACGCTTAAAAAGAAGTATGATAAAAAATATTGGGATATATATCGAGAAGCTACCCCATACTTAGATGAGACAACTATAATTGTTTATGGGCAATATATTTATACTTTATTATAATTATCGGCTTTTTAGCCGCTGTGGTGGTCGAGTGGTTATAGTGCCGGACTCGAGATGCGAGGATCCGGGTTCGAACCCCACAGTGGTGGTCGGCTGAAGTTGGTTTTCTGTGGTTCCCAACTTCAAGGCGCAAATGCGAGCCGATCTCCCTGTTAAAAAGTCTCGCCACAGAGAGCAACAGTCCTACAACGGTAAATCATTCAACCATAACACTTCACTCATAGTTAGTAAAACTGGGGGCAGATGACAGCGCTACACATAACAAGCATTACACAGAAACAAACTTTACGTCAGGTTGCACTACACGTACATTCCCGCATGTACCGATTCGTTGGGGGGTTCCGCGGTGGGGGGGGGTGCATGTGTGGTGTAGCAGTAGTAGGTAGGGGCTCGGGGATCCATGATGTTCTTAAGTCAGCCACCTCGTTGGGCAATTTGCCTGTTGTGGCGTTGTATTTGTATATCGAGAAGCTACCCCATACTTAGATGAGACAACTATAATTGTTTATGGGCAATATATTTATACTTTATTATAATTACCGGCTTTTTATTGTTCTTATTGGGTTTCAATATTTTTGATATAGTTCAGATATATATTCGACATCTATAATTTTTATGGGTATTCTTTTTCAGCCAACTCGTTGGGCATTTTGTCTGTTGTGGCCTTTATATTTATATTTAATAATTACACTTCTCTAATTCCACGAAATACTGCATACAAATTCACAGAAAACATTGGATCTGATGTGCATCACAAATTTTTAAATATCGTAATTATCATTTTCACATTGGCTTTTTTTTCTAAGTGGGGCTATATGAAACACAAACAGTCAAACGTACGTCCAACTTTTCCAGTTTTATTCTCTTACACAATCGTTTTGGCTTTAGTAGTGTGTATATAAAACCGATTACCAGAGAATGTCCGCGCGAAACACGTATCGTTAGCATAACTTACAAGATCCTTTATATTAGTTACAACGTATGGCAGTTTGATTGCAAAGGCGTGTTCTTCGGGAGTGTCACGCAAACTTCCCTCCTCACAATGACGTAAGCCAGTCCGTTGCGATGTTGCCAGCATGTGCTAAATAAAAGAGTGCCTTTTAAGTAGGTAAATCTGCCCCATTCATCCTGGGGACGTCATCATCAATCTCGGCCTTTCTCTACACACACACACACATATATGTATGTGAGTGTGTGTGTGTTTGCCCTTCATTCGTGACATGGTGGAACGCTTTACACGGAGAACTTTCGTACTTCGTTTTCTGTTCGGTCAAGACTAACACATTGTGAAAAGCCTTACTTTGATTCATTTCCTCTGGGTCAAATAAGGTGACCTTGTCCCTCCTGCTGGTGGAATATTAATTGATTTATAAAAGCTTCTCGAAAAAGAAGAAAAAAAACATGTTTTACTCTTCTTATTTTATCATTGATGATGATAAATAATGGTGTATTTGTGAGTATTAAGACAAGGGTGCTCAAACTTTTCAGTCCGTGGGCCAGATATGCGCTATTTCTTCTACTCGCGGACCAGAAACACTTGTATGTAAAGGGGGGAGGCAATATGATCCGGATTTTACGGGATATTCCAGAAATTTTCTTCGTCCTTCGTCTTAATTTTTTTTAATGAACACTGTCTCGAGTTTTTTACATTCATTTTCCAACAAGATTTGGTTCAATTAGTTGAAACAATCAAAAATTGAAGCTATTTCAATGACTTATAACATATTTTAATGAATTTTATTATGATTCTATAAATTAAACTGAATCGGTTAGAAGAAAAAGAACAGTACTAGTCAAAAATTCTCATATATGGATAACCAAGTTCTAAGTCTCGAAAAACAGGTGCACTGTTCTTTTACTAGTTCGAATTTAAAACATGCTTGGGAACAATGAAGGAAGGCTGGTGTAGTCTTACATACATTCAATGTATAGATCTGCATTTCTTTCATCGATTCATAAAAAATGCAGGATGTGGACTTGTACTGTTCTTTTTCTGAATGAGATTTCCATTCCAGGTCTTGATCAATGCACTACTTCGTTTAAAAAGGTGCGGAATTTATATATTCTTAAGAAAAATAAATGCATATAGAACATGTGTATTTGTTTTTGACTTCGTAGTAACTACCCTGTGCATTATGCCCTATTACGCATATTTGTCATTTTTCATAAAAATATATTGATGTGGACTTCAAGCCTTTTCTGTCACACTCTCCAGTGCCTTCGTCGGAGCTCGAACCTGAGAATCATTGCTACTTAAGCGAGTTACTTATCCGAGGAAAAATTAAAAAGAAACGTGGGGCGAGATCAAGGGTAATAAGCTTGTTGTGGAAGTGTTGGGATGTTATGTTTTGACAGATAATCTGACACCAGTCCGTCTGCATGATTCGGTGCGATGCAAGCGACCACAACTTTAGGCCAAGTCGTTGGTGATCCATTACAGTAATGCGCCGACTCTCAGGTCACTCCTGGTATCAGATTACCTATCGAAACATAACATTCCGATATTTTGACAATCAATTTATTCCCCTGATCTTGCCCAAATGTGACTTACTCATTTTTTCTCCAATAAAGGATTTGTTTAAGGGGCAACGATTCTCAGGTTAAAAAGAAGTGCAGCAAGCAGCGACGGAAGCTTTGCCACGAGGATGTGGCAAAAGGAGGCTTGATATCCGCATTTGCATCTTTGTATGAACAATGGAAAAAAAATACAATACATAGTAAAATAAGTTCCGGAACTTCTTGAACATATTAGTACAGGAGCACAGGTGTTTTATTGTGAATGAACTGCTTCAATGTTCAGTAGATTCATGAAAGGTCCAAAGTTTAGTTAGAGTTAAAAAGAATGTAAGGCTGAGTCGTTAGAATTACGATAAAGTTAATGAATTTAGTTTAACAAATATTAATTTGTAGGTCATTTTAGCAATAGACCATCTACAGGATATTCAAAAGATCATCATTGACAGTATTTTGGATGAACTGATAATCAGCCGCAAAGTAAAGATGGGCGGTATCATCGGCCAAATATGTAATGATTTCTTTTTCTTATTCTATCATTTTTGGTCATGATTAATGACATTATTTTTTTGCATTAACAAATAAAATCAGAATCGAATCAGAATAATAAAAGGAGAAAATTCAAAGAACATTTTGTTTGTAGCTGATAAGTAAAAGACACAATAGATCATTATAGCTTCGGAAAAGTAAATAAATAATAATAGTTGTGTGAATGTCACTTTATCATCTTTTATAAAATAAATATCGCATTGAAAATATTTATTTCTTCATTTTCTTCACAATATGTGCTAAAAACTATAAACAAAAAAGCAAAATATAAGCTCCGTGATCAATGGCCATTTCATAACAATAGCAATCCCTCTTTTCTCCTTTGCTATGAAATAAACTTCAATTTTCTTGATTTTTTTCTCTGTTTCTTTGAATCGTATTCGTTTTTTTTTTCTTTAAAGAAATGGATAAAGAATATGGAGGGGGGAGGGAGGGAAAAGAAGAGCATTACAACTTCCACAAGTAAAAAGAAAAAGGTGGAAAAAAAAGGAAAATAAATGTTAGGTGAACAAATAATCCATGAATCGTTCTTTCAGAGCTCGATGGGGAAAATGTTTTTCATACAGAGCGAGTTCATCGCTCACATACGTCAAGCTTCGATATATATATATAAAGAAAAAAAAAAGAAGTTAATACAGAAAAATCTATACTAAAAAACAAATGCGATTCCGCAGCTCACAAATATTTAGAATCAAAATATATGAATTTCCAGTTACAGAATCCATTTTCTTTCACGATATACGGCTGAGGATTATGGATACTTAGAATTGGATTTAACATTATTCAGTTAATAGGAGTTTGTATTTATTCATTTTTCCTCCCTTCTGATTTGGATGGTTTTCGAGAATTTTTTATTGGAAGAATCAGTTTTCAAAGTTCTTTTTTTCTCTTTTTCTTTGAGAATTATTATGCATTGAGAATTCAAAGAATGGTTCCCCTTCTTTGTGAGCAGAATCTACGAGGATTTCTACAAGTTTTGTGGAAAGCACTGGAATAAATATTTGCTATATTGTATTTGAATACATGGTCTTCGGAAGTTTGATTAATCATTACTATTATTTTTTTGTAATTGGTTTCGGTTACAAATAGTTTCACGTAAACTCCAAGATTGCAATTTTTGCTTGCTTTTGAGGTGATAAGCAGTTACGTTACAGAGTGCTTTACCAGAGCGTCTCGAAGGAACCATAAAGTTCATGTTTAAATTCAAGTAAAATGCGAAAATAATCATTGAAAAGAACGTGTATTGTGGTAAATGAAATCTCTGAAAAACTGGCGTTCAGTGAAATTCCTAAATGCCAAATAGTGTCACTACCCACTTCACGCACAAGGTTTTAGCAAAAGATTTGGATTATGTCTGTTTGAAGAGTCGGCGATAAATATATGATAACATTGTGCTAAATAAACCGCGCGTTGGTAAAAGTAAAAAGGGTGAAATTAAAATATACAAAGGGAAAAGTATAATAAATAATGTAGATAAAAGAGTTTTTCTTAGTCCTCTTTTCATCCTCACCCTGCGTGTTCTCTTTCGCTCTTACATTTATAGTCGGATGGTACATTATATGTGTAGGAAAAATATCATTAGCAGGAATATAGAAAGAAAGTAGAGAAAGAAAGAACAAATTTTCCGTAGAGATAGGGTTACTATAAAGATTCGCGATGATGAATAAGGAGAGAGGAAAAACACAGAGGACGTGTTTGAATTTATCCCAATGGTCTTTGGACGTAATATTATGCCTGCGATAGTCAAAATATGTTAATTAGTAAACTTTTGCCTCTCCCTATCAAAGCAAAAAAATATAAATCAACAATTTGATGAAAATTTTCTGAGACATCGTAACTAATGATTCTGAGGCATCGTCTACGCTAAAATTATTGTTTAAAAAAGTCAGAATTCGAAAAAAAAAAGGCAAAATTTAAAAAAAAAAAATCTACGATGTCTCAGTTATATTACGTGGGAAATTACAGTCACCCCCCCCCCCCCGTATTCGCGGTTTTCGTATTCACTGTTTTTTTCTTTTTTATCAGAAAATTTTTTTGCAACACACAGAAATCGTCTTTCATGTGTTTTGTTTAAAAAAATTGTCTTGTGCATGTTTAGGATGGTTCATTTTTGGATGTCCCGCTAATAACATTATCGTCATCACTAGATCCGTGGCAGCTGCTAAGAGAGAAACAGTCACCTCGGGATATTAACTTTGGCCCCAATGTGCGCTCCAGGACACAATCATTTCTACAGAACTAACTGAAGAGATTATAAAAGACATTGTCACGTTAGAATCTCATTGCCAAGCACCGGGGGGTTGGCTCTGTTTTCGTTACTAAACACTTGTTGTCCATTGTTCATGCCACCATATTCTTATGCCGCCATCTCTTGTAAACATATGTAAGGAACATATCCAAAGATGCACACTCATGCGTCTCCACGCCCAAGTTTGGAAATTTCTGTTAACCAAAATATTTCAGCTCTTTCTCTCGCATTTTCAGTACGTAAATAACTACACACTGGAACCCTCTTCTGGCTTAAGAAATCCTACTGCGCTGAATAAATTTTTTTATTTCGGTGGGGTACCAAGAATCCTTTTTATTTTTCAGATAGTGGACGCATTTTATTTAACTCTTACATCGACAATCCCGAGATATCCCGTCTGATTAAATCCGATTGATTTTGGCAATACCGAAATATCTCTCGAAACCATTTCATTTCGGCATTGACGAGCCAGATACACTTAAAGGTTTTCTTTTCCTGTTAACGTGTTTTCTCCCTCTCCCGTCACGTGAATCAACTGCCAGTGGGCGTAGTCAGCATTCATTCAAAGTCTGATAACAGAAGGGGGAAAGAAAGAATTTTTTTGCTTCCCTTCGCGGTAGTGTACGATTAAAACCAGTCATCCACTTTGAGCGACAACGTACGGCAAGCTGCGCGAGTGGCAACAGCCAACATTGAGTCCAACGCAAAGTCCGTCTGACGTCGTCCACATAATCTTGAGTGTGTTCGCCAACTAATATTGAGAGAGTATTGAAAACAAATTTTAGAAAATTTATTAAAGTCCATACTGAATCAGATATCTGGCTCAAACTAAGAGAAGACTTTTTTGTTGTTAATAAGTGAATAATTATATTTAATCCGATTACTACTCCGTCAACTACAATTGTGAAATTTAGAGCTTTCATGCTCACGCGGGTGAGAAAGGAGTTAGACTGGAGACCCTAAAGGAGAGAGAAGAAGAATAAACCGTAGCGATTGTACGAAGAAAGTAGACAAGAATATTGCGCATGCGCAGATAATGCAAAACGCGAAAATCCCAAATCTTAGCGGATTCATCGTGATTCTCCGTTCATCTGCTGACATCGCTCTCTCAAGATCATTTGCAGTGTGTGACAATCTCCTATTTTCTATGCAATGGAATCAGTCTTGTGAATACGGACAACTGCGCGAGAGTGGTTTATCGCTTCAAGTCGCCGCCAGTGGATGCACATGATAAATAACAGAAAACGATCTTTTTCCCCTCTCTTCTCTTTTTAATATTATTATTTTCTGTTGGGGGGAAGCATTTATCAGCACTCATTCAATCTGAATAAAATTATTCTGCTAAATACGAGACGATTTGTAGAAGATTTAGTGATTTCCACTGTGGCAGCGTCATTTCTATGCGCACAGAATTTCGATATCTGTGCACACTAACGAAATATCATGATATCTCATAAAATATAGATTTTTTTTTTCTTTTGCGTAGAAAAACATTTATGTACACGGAAGCTTCCTCAGTCATTCTCAGACTCAAAACGTTTATGTTTTGTGAAATTACTCATCATGAAAAAATGATGACTTTCTTAGTTACTTTTCCCATAACCAAAAAACATTTATTAGCTAAAATAAGTTTATTACAAAATAACAATGAAGTACAGGATGTATTATACTGAGAAACATCATTAAATTGCAACCCCTTCTGCCACCTATAAAATAAAAAATACAAGTGTTATGATTCTTCAATTGGAATTGGTGAACGTTTTTGATTAATGGGCTGTATATTAAAAAAATAATATAGTATGATATTAAGAAATATTTTTTGAGCAATAATATAAATTGAATTATCATGTTTGTGGCAAAACTTCAACAGTTGGTGAAATCATCACATAACATGTGTGTATACTAGAGAGGTACAAAATAAAGAGGGAGAAGGAATAAAAACAATTTGGCTTTTATGTTATGTGTCCATTCTTTGTTCGATATTACACCAAAGTAATTTTTACGAGGACATGCGTCATGATAAGAAACAGCATGTCTACTTCTTGAAAAATATATATATATATAGAGAGAGAGAGAGAAAAGGGAAAAAACTGACATAATCATGAAATGACACTATCAAAAGGATGATTATGTTCAATTCTTTACGAGGGAGAAGAGGGAGCGACTGACGTTTTTTTAAGAATTGTTCTGATGTTATAGCGAATGGTTTCTAATTTTTAACTCGCTATAAACGGATACTTTTTGTGTGTTTCACACTCGATGTTTGACAATAAATTACAAATCACTCGTTATAGCGAGATTCTCGCTGTAAGTCGAACTCCAACTTTTACTCTAGTAAAGTAGACGCCGTTTATTATAATCATAGATAATATAATCATTCGGTTATTTCTATCACTTCAGTTCTTGCTCAGTTTTTCAACTGGCCACATGGCCCTGTCTCTGCTGATGCCAACAAAATATTTCTACGTTTCGCACACATATTTGAATTCAAAAATTGAAATAGAGTTTGGAAAGAAGCGTTTTCCTTCAGTTTCTATTATTCTTTCTGACTTCCCTCCACGATTTTGGAATTCCACAATATCTCTGCGAATATTGCACTTAGAACGAGTGTGTAACAACACTCAATGTGTAATATTTTTTTGTTTGCTGGCATCGGGAGAGACAAATAACAACTTTCTAATTGGATTTTTGAGTACAGTATTCGTATAACAAGTTATTTTTTATCTTATTAACTATACAACCCCTTGCAAACGTGAATGACGTAACTGAAATTCCTGACTTCGCACATTTATACTCAGCAAGAATGACTTTAATATATGTAACCGTTTTCTTACTATCCCATATTGAAAACCATTAGTCGATTGCGGGACACTCTGTATAAACCATGACTGAATAGACATGGAAAGAAGACGGAATGAAAGGAATAGAAATGAAAAGAAACTAAACGAATGGGAATGAAAGGAATAGAAATGAAAAGAAACTAAACGAATGGGAATGAAAAAAAAAAGCACACTATAGGAATGAATGTGCCTGAGAGACGCATTGTCAGGAAACTGCAGTGATCACAGTTAACATTCCAAAATACATTGTTGAGACCCAACAACCATTGTTTACTGACAGTTCTTGCCCATATCGGGCGTTTTCTTAGCTCTGACGGACATTTGAAGTGGGAAATCTTTTAAGTTGAATCCTATTTGGTATTTATGCAAAATTTGGCGACGATCGGCCTAAAATTGAAGATCCCAAGAGCACACACACACGCACCCACAGAAAATCAATTGTACATATAGACCTATATCCATAAATAATTGTTCTATAACTCTGTGCCAAGCAAAAGCTAAAAAAGAATGCATCGATTTTTGAACATCGTGCCATTCGTTAAAGTATAGAAATTCTCAATGCAAGAAAGAAATCTCGAGAAATTCCATCCGGAAGCTTAATAGATCCAAGTAAAGTGTTTCTCAAAACCGTCTCCGCTGTTCCATTAAATCTCTCTTCTTCTCTTTCCCTCCACAAAAGTGTATTTTATGTCCGACATTATCATTTCCAACTCGGAATGGGTAAAAGTCACCAAGCGTTATGTCGATAAGAAGACCTTCAGTCATACTTCACCGACAACGGTTGATCATACTTCAGCGACGGATGATATTTCTTTTAGTTTTCTGATTCCGATATCTGACGTTAGATGAGGGACTAAGGAAGACTGTGATGCAGCGTCAGGGACGATAATAAATTGAAAGACTGTGGGAGAAGACATTCCGTAAAGGAAAGAGCGAGGAGGAAAAAGGAAGTAAAAGTGGGAGAATATAATCCACCGTTTTTGATGGCTTTCTCGCTCATCTCGGCGTCATTAATCCCCCAAATACCGGATTCTAATAGTCTGTCTGGAGAAACGGGAAAAAAAGGGCAAGAGACGTCGTTGGGAACGCGACGAGGGCTGAGCTGGTGGTCGTCTTTATGGGGCTATTGATTTAGTGGGACGTCGTCGTCGTCCCCCACCTCACGGGGAGAGATATCTATGAAAGAAAACCATAACCGTATGGATACTTGAAAGAGAAAATGCATTAAAGCATGAGCTGTGCAGATAAGTTTATTATAGATTATAAACTTTGCAAGAGGATTTTGCCTTCTTTTTTGATTATTTGATTTTAAATGAATTCAAAGTCGACTAGATAATGTCAGATGCAAAGCGTTGCTATCTATTACAGTGATACTTCGGCTAAAGAATTAGATACGGTAATGCGTTCTAAAATTACATTATTGAGAGCTGAAATCTTCGTTTGTCAGAATTTCCCATAGACTTCTATGGGAAATCCTTTATTTCCTTCCAGGTGCTGCACAAAATTTGAAGATATGTTTTATAAAACCGGTGAAGGCTCGATAAAAAAGGATATGTAACAATTTACAAAATGCAGTACCATCTTAAGGCATGCCCAGGGGCCTCAAGCGAAGACGGGACTCACAAAAATGAGATCTGGTAAATGAGAAATTTTCGAAAATTTGTTTGGTAAGAGCCTCAGAAAAATCGGTTGGTCCGGGGGCCCATGATACTCTTAAGGCGGCCCTGACAAGATGAGAAACTGAAGATGTTTTATTGCTCAATATTTCACTGTTATTCTCTGAATTACTGCTCTAAATGCGGAAAACCCGTTTTACCCGCATTTAACGCGGTTTTTCCCCCCGAATTTCCTCCGTTTTTCAAATTCGAATATCTCAGTGAATATTGCAGAAACATAGATTTTTGTTGGCATCAAGAAAGACAGGGCAACAGCTTTCTAATTGAATTTTGGGGCACACGGAGACTGTATAACACACGCAAGTTTTTTATTTAATAACTGTACAACCTTTTGTAACCTAAATGGCATATATGAGTCTTACACGCTATTTGGAAACTTTTTTTATTGGACGTATACCTCTAGGATCAACTGTCCACCAGTAAAATGCCATACCCCTGTTTGTTATGCACTCTGTATATATCTTTTGTACCATGACATCGTGAAAAATGGCTGTTTGATTTATTTTGGATGCAGTTAAATTATCCCAATATTTTCCATGAATGTCATCATCCGCAGTGTATTCCATGAAAAAACAGTCGTAAAATACATTTTCATTACTTTGTACACTTCTTGCGCACATGGAAGTATCATATTTATTGTTACGATTATGAGGTGTCGACTGAAATGAATTCACTATTTTTAGAGCAGTAAACGCGAGACATTTTTGAAAAAGGCGTCAGGAAAGTGTTTATGACGACGACGAACTGGGTATCGAACTCGCGATACCTCTAAACACCCTTTGGCACTCCAGGCGAGTATCTTATCGCCCTGGGCTACAGCGCCACAACATAATTTGTTCAGCCGTTCGGAAACTAAGTTCGGTCAAATAACGGGCATCGACTATCATCACTTGGCGGGGGAAGAATTCGAATGAAACTGTCACACACGTCCTGTGTACAGTTAAAAACCTAAAAATAAGAAGAGGGTATAAAAAATGGGACTTTTATTCATGATAAGCATGTGTCTTTATAATCGTTATCCATAGTTTAATTCTTGCAGAAAGAAAAAGAAACACTGGTGTTTTCGATATATATAGTCGAATCCCGTTTTAACGAATTCCGTAATAGCGAAAATCTAGTTTTAACGAATACCGTAATAGTGAAAATCTAGTTTTAACGAATACCGTAATAGCGAAAATCTCGTTTTAACGAACAAGTTCCTAATCCCGCAAATAAGTATAAATAGGAATACTGCAAACAACCTAAAATTCCTTTATAACGAAATTTCGTTATAAAGAAGTGATTTCTCCTGTCTATTGGAGTTCGTTATAACGGGATTCGACTGTATATATATTTTTACCCTGTAGTGAAATATTTCTAATTTTTAAGTCACCATAACCAAAAAAAAAGTTCTTTGTATCTTCAACATTTGCTCTTTGACAATCACCTGTAAATGCGTTCTAGCGAAATCCTTGTTTTGTGGATATGAATCATGTTCTCATATGTGAATTTTGCAATACATACACACAGCCCACGGCAGGCGAAAGGCCCAATCAGGTGGTTCTTCTGACTAGATCATGACCCGCCGCTTTGTCTCAACAAAGAGATTTTCGCAGGTAGTCGAAGACTTGGACAATGCTGGAAGCTGTAGATGTATGTGTTGTGAACCTAACGTGAAATCTGTTTCTGTGTAACGCTTGTTATGTGAAGCGCTTTCTTTCAAACCGAGCACAACTCAGGTCTATCACATCTATGGGTGATTTAATACCTATTCAGTTGTGCCGTAACTGTGTGTGTACCTAACAGTCTGTGTGCGTATGTAGTGTTGTGTTTGATTTTTCAGTTCTGTCATATATATTTCAGAAGTGAAGTGAGCGATGTGTTATGATTGCTATTTGTAGGTCTGTCACTCTCTGTGGCGAGGCTTTTCAAAGGAGAGATCGGCTCGCATTCGAGTCCTTGAAGTTGGGAACCACAGAAAACCAACTTTAGCCGACCACCACTGTGGTGACGGTGGGTTTCGAACCTGGGACCTCGCCACGCGAATCTGTCACTATGACCACTCGACCACTACAGCGGCAGTGTGAAGTGCTGGCATTTGCCGTCAGTTTTTGTTAAATATTGGTGTAGTGTAATGATTGAATAGTTGTACCGTCGTAGGCCTGTTGCTATCTGTGGCGAAATTTATTGACGGGCGATCGGCTCGCAATGAAGTGGGTAAAAAAAACAAAAACAAAATGCTTATAAAAAAGTATGGTTCTCAAATATATTTCAAAATTCAGAAACCCAAAATAGCAATTTTCGGAAGAAAAAACAGTGAGAAAAATATAATATGCGGCCCTCTTAAGAGAAATTATAGTTGTCTTCATCTCTTACAGCGCCATTTCTCTGAGGATGAGACGTCACGTCTTGAAATGCTTGTCTAACAATTCTTCTCGTAAACTGAATGAATGAATGAATGAATGAATGAATGAACTTTGCCACTGGACTTATCCCGTTGCCGAGATTTCTTCCAGCCCAGCTTCGTGGCAGAGTCTGGAACACTTTATTTAGTGTCAAAAAAAAAAAAAAAACATACAAACTTTTTTACAACATATTTTCCGCGGACAATTGGATACTGTCGCGATTAACAAATTTTGTGGTGATTACAGACGACATGGGATTGGGAGTTGGAGAAATTTCGGGGTTTCGTTAAGACGGATGAATGTACACGTATTAGGATGGAGGTATAAAAGCAATTGAGCACCCCCCTCCCCCATGCCATCTCATCTGTTATCTTACACTTGCCATATTATATACACTGGATACAAAAAGAAAAAGAAATGAGAATCTTATTGTGAAATATATATATCCATCGGAGCGAGTCATCTCGCTTAACACCTTATTGGTGAGCAAATGGGTTTGATAAGTTGCGACTAGATGCCAGCATCAGTTTTATTGGGTTGAGTTCACTCGCTCCGGCGGATTTAATGAAAATATACAAAATAGAAGTATTGTGTGGGGGAATATATACAATTAGGGAGCAGCCGTGGCATCTCGCTTAGCACCTTATTCGGTGAGCAACATGAATCATACAATATGAGTATGCACGTGTGTTGTGGACATGAAATGCATGGACAACTTGAATGGAGGAAAGAGAGAAATACGCACATATACACACATTTATATACATATATATAACTGCCAGGTCGAGTCGTCTCGTCCTAAACCTATTTTGGTGAGCAATGTGGGCTTGGTTTAAATGGGGGATTGTCTGGAGAGAGCCTTAGCTAAGGACCAGCTTCGGTCTTGGTGTTTTGGTTCACTCGATCTGGCTGGTTATATTTATATATAAAAAAAGAATATATATATATATATATATATATATATATATATATAATATAAACTACATGTAATGGTTATTATGAAACCATTCGTGTCGTCCCGCCTAGCACCCTAGCTAGAATAGCGGCATGAAGGACACTTGTGGTTATCACATTTACATCATTGTAACGGGAATGTCATAAGAATTCTTGTTCGGGTCCCGTTAGTACATGCTATATCATGTATTAGTAGTGGCAGTCATGTGGATATGATTTTTGTTGTTGTTTTTATCCATTTTTGTTTTTTTCCCCACTTATTTTTGTAATATTTAAAACATTATTTTATAAATCTGGTGGACAGATTTCTTGTTTTTCGTTGGCGTGTATATATTTGACAAGGCTTGTAATCCTTGCTGCTGTGTTTTTGTTTTTGATTATTTGAGTGAACCATTGTTTTCTATTGTTTTCGGAATATTTGTACATGTATAGATGTTTTGTAAATTTGCACGTAACTGGTTTTCTCGTAAACTGGTAATGATATCTCTTTTCCTCTTGAATTTTATGACTAGTCGAAAGACGTTAAAATTCATGTTTATTAGGTCCCAAGTGGAGTTTCAATCACCTATAAACGTTTTACTCTATGCATCACTACGTTGCTAGATTCAACAAGAAAATACACTGGCCAATTTGCTGAAATTGCATTCGTATCTTCAACAAATGGAATCATTACCATTTACTATATGGATTTCATTTCCATAAATGCTGTTCCTTTATTTACAGGTAAACAACTCGAAATATATAATTTACGAGGAGAACATTTCGTAGCCTTTTCTGAATGTTTCACGCGATCGTCGGTATAACCAAAGTTTGTGTGAGCGCAAATCATGAATATAAAGTCTCTTGATTGCTTCCAATCATTTTATTAATGACTTACTTGGAGAAAGTAATGGAAAAATTCCAAAGAGCTTGTAGAAGGGCATAAGATCAGGCAAAATCGGAGAAAATTCATCCCACGCTGATCCTCTTCCTTGAATGGTGGAGGTAAAAGTAAGAAAAGCCTTTCTCACTTAATCATAAACACTCAATATACTCAAATTGCTTCTTGAAACATGTTTTCTTTGAGATCAACGAAAACTCGGTTCATCTTGTTAATCGTACCTCGAGACTTGGAGTGTTATTGATGGGGGAAGGAGGTAGAATTTTTCCGCTCAAGAGTCGCCGCTTCACTTACTGTATATATACTCCACTGCCATACTGTACTAATACTGTATTACCTACAGGAAAAGGTCTCTTTCTCTCTTTCGGGAGAAGTAGAAGAGCTCTTGAATTTTCTCCTCCGTTGTTGTTGTTTCGGGTTAATTTTATTAATGGAAATGCTTTTCGCTTCCGAAAGTCAATAGTTAGTTCGTAAGCTAATTTGTGAGTGAAAAGCTTTCAGAAAAGCCACTCTTCTTCTTCTCGATGTTTCCTCCTCAAAAACCACTTCTCTTCTCCTCTCGATCCGAATCTTTCTTCTCCATCTTTCATATCTTGTTAACATTGGCATATCTTTTTCGCTCCTAATTAAATTTCAGTCATTATGGTTAATATGGATGAATTACTTTTATTAATATACCTGAAGTGTTTTTGATGTATAAGTATATACAGTGTTTTGTTTGTTTTATCTCCTTTTTTTTTTGTTGAATGCGAAGATAAATATTTGGTGCGATAATGGTGACATGTATTAGTTGTGAGATAAATATATCCTGCTGATGTTTCATTAAGAATATTAATTTTGTAGTTTTCTGAGCGTAAAGTTTTTTTTTTGTTTGTTTTCTTTGTATTTGTATATAATGCAAAACTAATTTATTTTAGAATTGATATAAACTTTACACTGATTTGAAAGAAATTTGTTTTAATGGGTGTTGAGGCGCGGGATCTTGACTTCCCACGGAAACAACACCAGCATTTGAAGAACATTTAAAATTTTTCTGTTCACTCTTCCCCTACTTAATTTTCTTTTATCTAAAATTTCTGTTGTTAATAACATTAACAACTTATATACAAATTGACGAGGGAGTTTAGGATTTTATATAACTATTGGTTCTTTTAACATAAATTTTAGCAACATCCTGTTTTTAGAAATAACAGTAATTCAGCCATATTTTATGCCATAAAATTACTCGAAATCATTTTAGCAACAAATCGTATACTAAGGTATCCTAATATGTTTGAAAGATCATTTTGGAAGAAAATATCGATTTTTTTCGAAGAAAGCATTCTTTTTGATTGTAAAAGGAGCTATTTTTTTTCTGACGTTTAGAATTCCCGCTATGCCAACTTCAGTGTTGCGTTTTTACATCTGTGAATAGAAGTTTTAAAACCGTTTCACGAAACGTTATTTTTGGTATTATATTGAGTTTCAAACAGGATTTCTAAAAATATATCCATTGTATCATTGAAAAAATTTCAATATTACATTTTAACATATATTTTCAAAGTTTGTGAACTAAAATCATAAGTCTATCACACGCATTTGCTCTATTGCAGTGTTTTAAATGCATGAAATATTGAAAGAAATTGCAAAAAAAGCTTAGCGCGTAAATCAACAGAATTCGATGCCACTTATGAGCATACCGTACAATCCTTTCACTTTTGATTCCCAAACCAGGTAATTTCTAGTTGGATGTACTGTGAAAATAACGAAACATTTCATTCACAGAATTTCTTGCAATCCTGTTTCATGTATGAAATCTAAAGTTTGTTTAAAATGAGTTTGAATAAAATTACTTTTTCGTAGAAATGAAATGCACAAACACAAACGTTTCAGTGAATGTCTGCAAGTCTACAAAAACATTGATTTTTGATTTTCCCACCAGCTAAAAAACAAGTGAGAATACCCAAGCATGCAGCATATTGATATTTAGATGGATATAGAGTATTCCATGGAGAATGGTGTAACTCCACTTCGTTGAAAGAGATCGACTGCCAAAGTAAGCTGTCTGCTAGAATATTGATGGGCAAACTACGGCCAGCGGTACAGATGCGGCCTACCAGGGGGTTCCTGTAAGTAAGCTCCGGCTAAGGTGTTCCGGTAGGAAAGTATCAATACACATAACCAAAATACCTAGGATGACTATATTTCCTTCATAAAAATACGGGAATAGAAAATCCGGATCTCAACGATACATCACAAATTTCAACTAAAAAATTATCAACTACAAGTTCAGTAGCTAATTATAGTCATAAAAAATTCAAATGCATGTAAAGTTGCCAATTACAGACAAAAAATTATCAAAGGCAAGTAATGTTGCTAACTATTGCTAAAATTGCTGAAAAATCCCCAATGGTGGGAAGTAGAAAGCTTCCACAAGCACAATAGGGGAAAATTGACATTTCATCAGACAAAATATGTACTATACGTTTATACGACAAATATGTGATATAAATGACTGTAATTAGTGAGGATATGAATTATATTACGATAATTATGACTAAGTCATGAAAGAAAAAACACTTAGTTGTTCATTTCAAATGTTCAAAAAGACTCATTTAAAATGAGAGAGAAAACAGGAAATATATATATACATATAGTATATATAATATTTGGAAAAAGGATGTTCACACACAAAAGTACGAAGAAATGTCCCGTAAAATACAGGTCATATGTCCACAGATATGCACACAAACTTCCGGCCCGCGACCGGCAGAAATACTGCACATTTGGCGCGAACTGAAACGTTTGCGCACTCCTGTGCTAGATGACGCCAAGTCTGGTGAGCGAGCGAAAAACCATTCATTTTATTCCAGAAATATTGGTTTTCCTATGAGCAGGTTGTCTGTGCCGCGTGCAGCGTGAACCGTCTAGCCCGACAAGGCATCCACTCACTAATAACAAAAGCGGTAACAGATCACAACATGCTTCACGCCCGCGCTTTACGTCGGTCGTCATTGGCGGACTGCGTCTGAAAGAGTCAAATGCGTCGCGCGCCGCGCATTTTCGCGCAGGGATCTTGTCTTCACTCTTTTCTTGTGTATTTTCTTTCCCTTCATTCCTGCCTCCTTTTTCGTGCAAAAATACGTGGATGTGTAGAAGACAGAACAGATGATGCGCCACGCTAGGAAAACTCAAACGTGTAGCGTGATAAAGTGAAACGGTTTTGCCGACGCGAAATGGTCCTATTCGGTGCACGCGGCGCAGAAAAACTTGCTCCTAGGCTGAAGGCATTAAAGACTGAAACATTTCGGCTGTGAAATAGAGCTAATTGAAAACGATTCTTACAGGTCATGTCAAGTGATTAATGATCCGGTAAGTACCTAAAAGGTCACTCGTCCAACGCTTGTTGCAGCAGAACTGATTGTAAGGAATTTGAGAAGCTGTTTTTCGTCCTATGTAATAGTGAAATCCTGGTGGAGAAGAAATTCCTCTGATGGAACTGAAATGTTTAAGTTTGGGTGCGAACCAATTCTTATTCCCAACTTTTAACCCTCCGAGGTTAACCCTCCTTATTGTGTCATATTAACAAACTAGATGATGACGATGCTGTAATAATCCAAACATGATATTTTTGACTGTCACGTGACGATACCTGTCGAATACTTCACTAATCATATCTAAAAAAATAATACTACACTGGCATAAAATGATAATGTATATGAAGGGGGGGGGGAAGGAAAATGACATTTTGTTGCGTAAAAATTGCCTTATCCACCAGTTCGTCACACATTTGATACCTTCTTTCGTGAGAATGTCTTAAACATTGTCATGGGAAATGAACTATCAAATGTTTGAATATTTACAAAACATATATATAAAATGAATGGGACTGTCCCTGAGCAGGAGCGCACCCAAGACCGATATACACTCATTGCCATAAAAATTTGCGCACCCAGAACAAGTCGTCAAAATGAAACGAAATTTTACACATGTAAGTACTACGTTGATATAAGTAAGTGATTAGAAAATCCAAGAAAAAGGATCATTTATTGCAGAAAAAAGTACAGATGAACAGAAGTTTTAGTACTCTGTTGGACCCCCTCTAGCGCGAATGCACGATGCGATACGAGCAGGCATTGAGGCATACAAGTTCCGTATGATGTCCTGAGACATCTCGTTCCACAGTTGCTGTAAATGCACCTCTAGTTCGACCAACCTCGTAGGGTGTTCAACTTGCCGTCCCAAATGATCCCAGATATGTTCGATTGGTAACAAATCTGGCGATAGAGCAGGCCAGGGAAGGGTGCTAATGTGGCGGAAGCAGTCTTGTGACATACTTGCTGTGTGTGGCCTAGCATTGTCTTGTTGAAAAATGGCTCTTGGGAGCCCAGCCATGAGTGGCAACACATGTGGCTGAAGGATGTTATGGACGTACCGCTGGGCTGTCATTGTGCCATGGATCAATATTAGGGTGACCGTGTATCGAAAGCAATGGCACCCCATACCATAACACCAGCTGTGGGAGCGGTGTGTCGCTGTAAAGCGAAGGCAGGATTGAAGCGTTCACCACGGGGCCTCCACACACGAACACGATTGTCATCACTGCTCAAGTTGAATCTCGATTCGTCGCTGAAGACGACCTGGTTCCATTCCGTAGCAAGCCCAGTCCAGTCAAGTCATAATGGAGTGGGATTGTTTATTTTCGTGCTCGAATAAAAATTACATTTTTTATGTGTATATTAGAACATGACGGGTACTATATGTGTTATAAGTATTCATTAAGTGTAGGAGAAACAGTGTTTTTATAAAATTGTGCAATCGAGTGAAGTGAGAGAAAGTTCTGTGGATATTGGAAATGCAACGCCGTTGCGAGGTGTTGGGGCTAACACAGTCGTGTGTAATGTTCGGGAGCTGTAAGTACGGGAAACTTTGAAAAATCTTTAAAAAAAAAGGGAGAAAAAAAAAAAAAAAAAAATCATGTTAATTGGCCCAAAATGTTTGGAACCAAACGTTTCTGGAAGTTGAATGCTGCGGCCCCTCTGTTAGACAAAGATGATTACCCATTAGGTAATATGTTTTGTAGGATGTCATTGTTTGTATCCAACTGGGGCGTTTATATATATATATATATATATATATATTTTTTTTTTTTTTTTTTTTTTTTGATTCAGAATCTGTCATTATTTAAATTCTGAGATGATTATTATTCAAGATATATGTTTTTGAATGCTTATTATAACATTGGTTTTGCCATTTGGTCGCCATTATCGAAGCAACGTGGCCAGGGACAGAAGCGTGCAAAAAATTATACAGGGTTAAAACTTGGAGGTTATAAATTGAACGCAAGCTGGACTCTATAGTCCCGTATTTGAAGACGGACCATAATTTGAATTGAGAATCTGAACATTGTATATTTGCATCATATGCTGATAGTATGGATATATGTAATTAATAGCGTCGTGTACCCCGTGGATAATTTAACTATTGATTATTACGCAGTCCCGTAATAGGTTGGTGACCATATTACTTTTAAATTTTGCGAGACATTGTTTTATTTAGCATTCTGTGTCTATTGTACGCATCTATATATCATACCATAGCCTCTCACATGATCCTGGACTGTCTCAATTATAGAATGATAAAGTTTTAGTTTGACAATATCCATTATGCATTTTGTGGTATGATGGCCCTATGTTACACATAATGTGTTTATTTTCTGAGATTGAGACATTTTATTGCATTATATCATCAATATATTTGAGAATAGCCTTAACTGCATACCACTGTGTGTTTGTATCACTATATTTTGTATGGGAATTTTTTGTTAAATGTTTGAATACGGGATTAAGTCTTTCGTCATTCTTGGCATTGTTGAATCAAATGTTTCTTCCTAAATTTAGCGCTAATTGGTGAAATCTGAACCATACGTCACGTTCCCATTCTTTGTCCTGTTTTTGTTGCTTTTTGTCCCTTATTGTGTAAAAACAGTGTAAAATGAGTCGCACATACTCCGGGCACTATAAATTGCTGAAAAACGTGTTAGCAAACGAGAAATCAACAGAAAAACTTGCAACTGTTTTTGAGAATCTTGAAAATGTTAGTAAAATCACCAATCAGGAAGAGACGCTAACTGACGATTCACGGGCTTCTCCGAACAGTACAGTATATTCTCCAATAATGTGTGATAGAGGCCCATCTTTTTTCCGGTTTACCTCTCCTCATCCGCCCAGACGAAGCCAACGACTGCAATCCATGTGTTCCACTGCCAAAGGACCGACGCAAACATCATTGGATTTTAATTTGTCTGTCACCTCAATGTCGGAGATGCACAATTCATTAGGTGTCTCATGTATATCGTTGGATTCAGCGCATCAAGCTGGAGATCTTCAACGACAAGCAACACCACCTATCCCTGCCACACAGGCCAGATTCGGATTTGCCACTTCAAATATCGTGAACTCGTCTTTTTTCGAGAATCAGTCCCTCAATTTGGACTCTTCTTCAATGGCTACCACCTTCGAGGAGGGAGACGACGAACCCTACGATGCATCGAACGACTTGTCTTCATCCCAGCAAACGGAAAAAGAGGTTAGCAAAAAATCTCTATACTTCAGGAGCCCTAACTTAAGTGATTCTTCGCAAGAGGACGATACTGCTTTGATGGACGAGGTGAATACAAGAAGAAAAAGTTTCAAGAAAACAAAAAAACATTAAAGTATATCCTCAACTAAGAAGGGAAAAAAACATGATGATCGGAATATCAGGGATAAGAATACACCCAACAATCGTCGAGATGAAAAAGGTACAGAAACAAATCAATTAAATTGTATTTCGAAAGAATTTAATCTCTTGGACAGTAATCCACAAAATATTACAGACTCGGACGTCGAGAAGAGTATCGAACCAGTTTGTGGACACTGTAAGGCATCTTTTAGAGATTTAGCGACTAAAAAACTATTGGAGAGACTAGAAGGTCTATATTGTACTGAAGAAAACAGCAATTTGGAGGAGTACTATGAAAACAGAGTCCGAGAAGCGGAAGACTTGGCGTTCCGACTTCAGCCTGATCGCAAAAAAATACAATTCAAGGAATATGGACGATTTGATAAATGCACAAATATTCTGCAAATGATGACCTGTATCACGGACATTGTACATTCTTCTACAATTGTAGAGAACAAGATTAGACACAACATCCCTCGAGCCGCCCGCAAAAGAGCAGATAAATTAATCAAACTCGTGGAAGATTGGATAGAAGAAAGTTGTAGAGAAAATGAGAAATTGTCCAAAACAGCACAAGAGAAACAGGTAATTGGAGGAAATACAATTTTGAAAAATCCTTCAGTTGTAGAGGACGGTGCAAAGATAACGAAGGGAAATTCTACTAAAATTCTCGGGCTTCCTCCCCCCCTTCCGCAGAGGAAGAAAAAGGTGAAGAAGGTGAGTCTCAAAAATCCCTCTTCTTCACAGACCCAGGAAAACAATACGGAGGATAAAGAGAAGACCGAGATTGATAATCTAACCATTCCGCCTCCAATAGAATCTGCTTCTGAAAAAGCAACGGCGTCAGAAGAATTGGGGCAATTTGAGATTGTAGAAGAGCTGATCGTAGAACAGGAAGACAAAACAATACAAGAACAATTTCAAGAGGTGCGCAAGAAGAAAAAGAATAAGCGAAAGGTACAGGGAAGAGGAATCTCACAGGAACGAAGAAATCCAGATGAATTTTTTACAATTCTTCTTTTGAAAAACAATAACTCTACAAAAAAATATATTTTTAATGAGTTTCGAATAATTTTAAACCAATTTCATAATGGCATAGGCAGAATCAGAAAAATAAGCAGAGGATATGCACTTGATTGCTACCAAAATAAAACATGTCAAGAAATAAAAACAGCTGTCCTCTCTAGAAAAGTGACAAGAGACAATATCTATGCCATCCCCACGAACAACTCCCAAATGGGGGATAGAAACAGCCAACAATCGTCAAAAATTAATCGAGTTCTTGGGAATACATTATCATCTAGTAAAAATGCTGAATCTCGATCAAATATTTACCTAGAGCGGGAGAAGACATCACAGGCAGGGACGGTTTTAATTTACAGGAGAAGAGAGTCAACAGGTCAAGAAACAATCAGCCTCATTGAATTTCTTGATGAATTCGACTCAGAAATTATTTGTACTCGTCCAGTTAGAAATGGGCTGGCTATTCAATGTAAATCCAGGGAAATTTGCTACAATATTAAGAGTTCCCTGGAGAATAATGACTATCTAAATCATCATGCTATTGCCTTTATCAAATCTCGAATGCCTAGTAAAAAGAGTGACCGATGGAACCAAACACAATCTTCGACCTCCTCCGATAACAGGCAATATCAGGAACAGGAGAAATTTCCAATTCACATGACCTACTGTAGCAGTAGAAATCCAACTCTCACAATGAAAAACCTGGAGGAACAGCTCAAATATGCCGGATTCCAACATCTAGTTCGGCGTATTTCTCAATGCCCGAATGGTCTTTTTATAGATTGCTCCTCCTTGTATGGACAAGCAGCGATCAGGAGAGAGATCAATAACAATTTTAAACTCAAACTTCACCTACGCGTCATCTAATCCTCAGGCTTATCGTTAGATCAAAAGACTTTTCTTCTTTTCGTGGTTCTAAATTCTTGTGTAACATCCCTTAAGAGAACACCTTATTTGTCATTATATAGGATTATGTCTTCTCCTGATCATCAACGTTCAGTGTCTGTTCCAACATCTTCCACAAATGGCATCAAAATATTACAATTTAATGCCAACAAATGCAGAAATGCGACTGCGCTTCTTCCGTTGCAAGCCACCAAAAACTCTTGGGGTATATTGATGTTACAAGAACCTCTGATTGGTAAAGGTAAACTACTCGAACTTCCAGCGTCTTGGCCGAAATGGACCTCTCTAAATAAAAAAGCAGCGATAGTCCTTGCTAGTCAACATCTCTCCGGTGCCACTTTTTCCATCATGACAAATTGTGTGGCAATTAAAATTTGCACCATTTCTGGAGAAATAATTATAGTCTCGGCATATTCATCCCCATACCAGAAAATTGAAAATACCATTCAAGAACTGAACCTTATTTGTGGGAAAGCTGGTAACTCTCCAATTTTAATATCTGCAGATATGAACGCCCACCACCAAAGCTGGGGATATAAGGATAATAACAACAGAGGATGGTCGCTGCTGGATTTCGCTAATGCCAATCATCTGATATTTCACAATGATGGCTCGAACACATACGAATACTTCGGGGCCACAGGCACTCCAGACGTTACATTGTCAAATTTTGTTCCACCGCTTGATAATGTAACTTGGAAGGTCAGGCATCTCGATGTTACACATAGCCCGCATTCACATATAGAAATTTCTATTTCTGTTCAACCATCAATCATTAAGACGGTCAAATTCTCCAACTCGAGACGCCGAATTGAGAAGTTCACGAGATCAATGGTTGATCAATTACCTCTCCATGTACAAAATATCAACTTAGCTACATCCACTGAACAATTGGAAGAATGCACGAATGATCTCTTCAATCTCTTGAAAACGCAGGGTAACAAGTATCTCCTTATATCAAAGCAAAAGACACGATATTTCGACGGGTGGTGGACCAAAGATTTAGAGGTCGCTAGACGGAAATGCAGGACTAGTAAGAGAAGGTATCTAGCGGCAAACCTAGATAATAAGGAGGTATTGAGAATCATTTACCACCGTAACAGGGCCTTATATTCAAAATTAATCAGGAAGACAAAAAGAAGCTCCTGGAGGGAATTGTGTAACTCAGCTACAAATCCGTACGGTATATTTTACAAAGCAACGGTGAAACAATCTTCTCTGTCCCCACAACTTTTTTTCCAAACTGATACAGACGAGAATTTGACTGTCCTAGAACAAGCCCAAAAGCAACTTCAAGAATTTTTCCCTGAGGCTAACTATCCAACCAATCATCAAATAAACTTTTCAACGGCTAGTTTGGTGTCTCACGAGCCGGATAATAAGAAAATCTCACGCCAAGAACTGTGGTACATTGCAAGTCATTTAAATAAGAAAAAAGCTCCTGGCGAAGACGCAATTAATAATGTAACCCTTCAAGCTCTACTGCAAAGCTTTCCCGAGGTGTTCTCCGCATTATTTAATAAATGCTTTCAACTTGAACATTTTCCACGACATTTCAAGATTAGCAATGTCCTCTTCTTCCTCAAAAAAGACAAAGATCCAACATCAACTAAATCATATAGACCCATACATTTGTTATCAACACTGGGTAAATTGTTCGAAAAAGTCATTTGCCAGAGAGTTATCTTCTTCTTGGAAAAATCTAATGTCATCAGCCCCCTTCAATATGGATTTCGCCATGGGAGTTCGGCAGAACAAGCTCTCATGGACATTGTCACAGAGATCAAAAATCAAAGAATTAAAAAACATAACGTCATAATAATTACCCTGGACATCCAGGGGGCTTTCGATCACATCAATCATAATATTATCAGGGAAAAGTTGCTTAATCTGCCTATACCATCTAATCTAGCCAATATTCTGATAAGCATGCTCCAACACAGGGTGGTACAGATGCGGACACCATTAGGAACAGTTCGACATAGAATGGCAAGGGGATGCCCTCAAGGATCGTGTTCCGGGCCACTACTTTGGAACTTATTCCTTAATGATCTCCTCCTTAAGAGGTGGCCGAAGAATGTCAGGGTTCAGGCCTACGCAGATGACATTACGGTAATAGCCTCGGGCCCTACAGTAGAAGGCACAGGTAGACTAGCCACATATGTGCTAAATGAAATCCATCATTGGTTAGACCAACACGGACTCAGCATCGCAATGGATAAAACCAACTTTTTATGGCTCTCTTCCAAAAGACCACCATCGGTAAAAATTGGCGACAATTTCATTAAGAAACGATCTAATATTAAGATTCCCGGGGTGACATTTGATGACCAACTGAATTGGTACAGCCATATCGCTACAATTTCGACCAAAATTAATGCCCTCATGCCAAGATTATGGTGCTCTACTGGAAAGGAATGGGGCATTACCACGTCAATGCGAAGAATCCTATATATGACAGTGGCTGAGAGGATCATCGCATATGGTGCCCCAGCCTGGGGTATCACATTAACGGAGGAACAGGGTAGACGTCTTGATTCTATCCAACGTGGTTGCTTATTGTACATCCTCAAAGCTTACTCGACATCACCAACAAACGCCCTGCAAATCTTGGCTGGTCTGCCTCCACTAAGATATATCGTGGAGTACGAAGCTAAAATGGGGGCACTTCGGAACAAACGCAATATCCAACTACAAGATGCAACTCACATCAGTCACACTCAAATCCAAAGGAAAATCACCGGATGGACGAGACACCCGGCAGAATATCCTGATGATAGACAAATGTCTGCAGATCCGACTGACACTGAACTGTTTAAAAAACCCTATTTCGACATCTATACCGATGGTTCAAAGACGGAAAATGGAGTTGCAGCAGCTTTTACTATCCTTCAGAAAGATGACATCTTCTACAGATGGTCTTGTAAATTGAATACCAATAACACAGTATTCCAAGCCGAACTTTTTGCTTTACTTATGGCTATTAAGAAAGCGGAAGAACTCCAGAAGAGAACATCTATCTTCACAGATTCACTTTCATCACTCCACTCAATCAGGGATCCCCTGTCTCAACACATCATCGCTAGGCAAATCAGAAAGGTTCTGTGTGCCAATCCTCAAATCAGTCTCAATTGGGTGAAAGCTCATGCAGGAACATATGGGAATGAACAGGCAGACCAACTTGCAAAAGCTGCGACTGCAAGAGTGACGTCTGACTTTTCGCTGCTCTTCCCTAAGTCATGGGCAAAGAACATCTTATCTGAGGAAATGATGCAGAAGTGGCAAAATCGATGGCAGACAGAACGCAAAGTTGGCAGGAAAATATATGCTCTCCTCCCCACAGCAAGATACAGATATAGGAAATGGACCAGGGAAATGGTTATATTCTTTTCCGAACATGGTCCTTTCCCAGCATATCTGGCGAGATTTCATCGACAGACTGAGAAATGCAAATGTGGCGGGGAGGGCACGGTCATCCACTACTCTACAGCCTGCCCGTTCACCAAAGACTTCCACTTACAAATCCCTGTTGCTGATACACAGTCTTGGAAGTTGAAGGTCTTCCAAAATCCTGGCAGTTATAATAAGATTAAAAATCTTATCAACTTTATGGAAAATAATCAAGAGTTATACATCTTCCCGAGACCTATGGCATATCAAGACAGAGAAGATCCCTTGGACTCTGATTCGGACTCAGACTATGTACCATAATTGCGACGTCTTTCCTAACCCCATGTGCTATAAAATATGTATAGTGATATTTTAATGAAATTTATCATTGTCAGTGATGCCAATATGTATTCTTTCCATGTTCATATATAT
This sequence comes from Pholcus phalangioides, assembly GCF_987345545.1. NCBI lineage: Eukaryota > Metazoa > Arthropoda > Arachnida > Araneae > Pholcidae > Pholcus > Pholcus phalangioides. Next base: position 3,840,880 of record NW_028301599.1, on the reverse strand, counting down.
TTTTTGTATCCAAAGTATCTACTTCAGATTCAATGTTTAATAATATCCTGTTTGAATTTTTCTACTCTGCTTTGATGGGCTGAGCGCAATTGTTGATTGAATTATTGATTGAATTTTTTTTGATTGAATTATTGATTGAATTTTTTTTTTGATTGAATTATTGATTGAATTTTATTTTTGATTGAATTATTGATTGTGATTGAATTTTGATTGAATTTTATTATTACTTGCATTGTCGATTGAATTTTAATTTTTTTTTTTTTTTTTTTGATTGAATTGTTCACTAAATTTTTATTATTGAATCATGCGTAGTTTGCAGATGTTGTCCTATAAGCATAATTAAATTTTATCTCATTTCATGTATATTTACTATGCATGTTATATACTATTTAATGCTTACATAATATCATCATGTACGCTATATATCTTACGTTTCGTGGCATCGCTGTTTGTCTAGATCATTCCCACAGCCCATCTGTTATAAAAACTCTGACGTTGTACCCGGACACCTGCTTATAAGCACATTATATATACTTTCTCAACTGCTATGAAACGCCATAAATTTTGTTATTCATCAATATATTCATGTGTTCCAATGTATACCACCGGTGAATCCACTAGTGCGCAACTGAACTTTGTATGTTCAAGTGAACTTTGTAATTTCTTCGGACTTGATCTCATCATTAGGACTATAATAACCAAATCTAAACATGTCTCTAACTGACAATGAAAAGTTCCCCCCCCCCGGCTCCTTCAGTCTTGTGATATTATTAACACCAGCAATTGATCAATATCGATAATTCCCACTTACATATTTATAGTTCATTGGACCTGAATTTGTACATGTATCCTGTTTTTCATGTTCTATTTGCAGATTCGGACCTATGAAAAAACCCTTCCAACAAAAGACAAGATGAGTGAAGTTGGTGTTGCAGATTGGCTGATGGTTGGGGACAGAGTACAGTGATGATGGCGGATGGCTCGAGATGTTTTTGTTGGCCTCTTGCGGGCGATTCGCCCGGGCTCCTTGGCGGAGGTTTCCGGGGACTTTGGGGGTGTAATTGCCAGGAGTCGGGGGCGATGGGGGGCCTCGGCGGGATTGGGTCCTGTGGCTTACGGGCCGGGGATGCCTGCCGGGCCCGAACATCAAGATAGTTTTTCCAGCATGTCCCAGCCGCTAGGTAATCTGCCTCAGAGCTGGGCCATGTTTGGCGTTGGTGTCTGTATTCCTTTCCGTGGGTTGGAGGTCGGACAGTGGTCTTGGTGGCTAGCGGGGCATTTTCTTTTTTCCAGCATGGCCCAGCCGCAAGGTAGCCTGCTTATATCCCACAAGGGACAGAGCGGGGGCCATGTTTGGTGTTTGCATTCCGTAGCAGTCCTATCCCGTCGTGCTCGACACCAATCCAAACGGAGGCGTTGGTGGGTGGGTGTCATTGGCAGCACACGTAATGGGCGCCGCGATACCAGATGTCCTTCAGCCAGGCGCCTTGCGATGGTTCGGGAAGACACAGGGGCCCGTAGTGAAGCTGCTGCCTGTGTCTGGATAGCGGCAAATGAGGCAGTTGGCTCTACGCGTGCGTTTCGGATGATGTGACGGTCTTCTCGACGACTGGTCTGTCGAGGGCGTCCTGAACCTGGTCGCCGTGTAAATGACGTCTCTTCTGTCCACTGGTCCCAACACCTCTTCACAGTAAAATCAGAACGGCCTAGTTGACGAGCTACTCGTCGAGCTGACCACCCAGCTTCCATCATCCCGATGATTCTTCCCCTATCGAACTCTGACAACTGCTCATATGGTCTTCGAACGGCATTTCTACCTCAGCATTTCCTTTGCAAACGATTAAATACACTCCAGCAAGCTCTGATTACCTGTTTTATACTCCAAGGAGAACGAAGTTCAACGCCCTCTCGTGGCATTACGCAATGCGCAATCACGCTGCATTTCTAATCATTTGCATATCTACCCGACATGTACCTTCCGGTCAACTTTCGTTTCGATCCCACAATTATTTCTTGGTGCGCAAATTTTTATGGCAATGAGTGTATATATATCCATCATAGTTGGAAAGCTCTCTCAGATGTTGGTGACACGACCTTTCTTGTTTTTCAAAGTACTGTGGTTCTTTGATGTGGGAATGCGTGGACGGCACCTTCAAATCATTGTGCAGATCGGTAAGTCGGAAAACTTTTGGTGCTCCAGAGTGAAGCGTCTAAGGACACGATTCTGGAACCATTGTAATTTGTACATGTTGCACTTGGATGCGAAAGCTCAAGCTGGGGCATTATGCGTCAACACTGGGCAAACGATTTGTTCGTACATCAAAACTGTGTTCCTCAAACTGAGTTTGGACTTCGGATAGCAGAATCTCAATAGATTCTCTAAGAGGATCTGAGCCTTTTTGACTTTGTTCTTGGTATGGCTCTGAAGTTGCGTCTTTCATCCTGGGTGACACCCAGGTATTTAGTTTGAGTCTATGGCACGATATCTTGTCGCTCCACGATAATCTTCGTGTTTGACAGGATATCTCGGTTTGTCAGCCATATCATCACATATTTGTTCACATTCAACTTGGCATCGTTGTATGCATTCCATCTTTCGGCAGTTGTTACCAGTCATAAATACCAAAAGTCGCTAAGTAACCTCCAAGAGGTAGCGTATAAACCCAGGATGCCCTTTGGTACCATAGGATAATCATCCATGAAAATATTGTGTATCACCGGGCCCAAGCTGGAACCTTCGTTAATTTCTTCGGATATACATTTTTTTTTTTCTGATAATGATTCGTTTATCTTGATAGAAATGTCCGAAAATATAAATTTGAACTAAAAAATTTGATTATGATTGAGTGGTAGCCCCTATCACATGATTTTGAAAAACAGCCCTTCTTGCCAAATTTTATCAAAAGCTCGACTGTAATCTAAAAGGGCTGCAACATAGTTCAATTGAGAGTTTTAATTGTTTTCTTAGTTATAAAAGTTTAGCTACATCAGTTCATATATTACTTTAAATTAATAAAAATTTGAAGAAATTATTTTTTATATTTGATTGATGTTTGCAGAAAAAGTGTTTACATGAAAGAAAATTTTTTTAGTACAGAAAAAATATTTCAAATTTTTGACGGTAGAGGGCGCTGCGCAAAGTACAAATCACGTAATTCATCCACAAAAGCTTTCTTCAATCTCTTGTAAAACATGTTTGTAAAACATGTGTCGTTGATTTGTGTGGCTGAGCTAAAACAATTTCAGCAGTGCTTCACAGTGCTTCATCCACCAATGTCAAAACCTCAATTAAAACATTATGTAAGTGCGCCAGTAACAGGAATATTCGGAATTTGGCTGTAAATACAGCTTGCCTTACATCCTTCATTTTAGAGGACTTTTTATTAGCTCTTTTTATAGGAATTTTCACCATATTTCAAGTAATTTGTTTTCGTGCATCGCGCTCTCTACGGACAAAGATTTGAACTAATTTTTTTTTTCTGTATCAAAAAAAAAACAACGCTCTGCGTGTGAGAACAACTTTGTCGTAAATCGCATTCAAATATACAAATTCCTTTTCAACTTTTATGAATTTTTAGGCTATTCGTGGACTTATTGGACACACCGTAATTCAAAAGTAGGACTCATTTAATTCACCGTTGAACTCGCAGCGTTGACCATCACTTGCCTCAAACTACAATAATCAGCAAGAGAATAGAATGAATTCATATTATTATAAACACATAATCCTTCAAAGAAAATGTCATAAATTTTTCCGCTTTTAGCAATTTGTAATTTTAATTGGTTTGGAGTGAATTTTCTTACAGGAGAATAAAAAAAGCATTCATAAGTCATCTAATTGATTATAGACTGCAACAAAAAGTAGAAAAATATGACCCAATTATTTCGTATGTATCCTGATGTACAAGGACAAGAGGAAACAAACTACACAAAAAACGCCGGATTATTTTTGTCTAATGTATTTATTGATATTATTCTTCCTGTTCTTATATCCCCCCAGGGTCATTTGTAAGTCTCTAAATAACAAAACTGGGAATTCGGTAAACAACAAGAGCGGCAATTTCCTCGTCGGTAAACAAAGCTAAAACAATAATTATCGTGTCCTTGTAAAGCTAAGAGGATTCTCAAGTAAAATAAACGCACTTACATCAAACAAATATGTTTTTCTTGTTATACTTATTATTTTTTTCTTCCATGGGGTATGGATTTCCATTCGCTATGATTGGTGCGTTGCCATTACCACGTAGATGACGTTTATGGAACGCAAAACATTAGAATAATCTAAATATTTCTATTGACATAGTGATCGGTGGTATTCATTTGGATATACCGTGTGTACTCGAATCTAATGTAATACGTACTTTTGAAATTCAATAGATGATTTCAGCTGTGTGCGCCAGGTATTGCATATTTATACTATATCCATACTACACAATAATAGTGTACATAAAATATATTTCCATTTGATTGCTATCTTCACCAAACTGCATTTTCATAAACGGGGGTGGGAAGCGTAGATTTTTGTAATATTGGGATTTATCGGTGTATATCTCGAAAACACATTTATGGGAAAAATATCCATAATATATATTCACTACAGCACAATAACAGAACAACGGTAAGCAGCATTAAACATTTTACCTAGGTAAACATGAAGGGAAATTTCTAGACGCGTTTCGTAACCGTAAACACTGAGTTTACGATGAAATTTTCCGGAAAAATCAGAATATGTTCAATTTCAATGAGCTTTCAACATCTAATCATTTGAAGATTCTTCACTCTTAAACGTAAGAGGTAGATATCATATACATACACATCCTGCATACGGGTATGTTGAACTACTTGGTATTTCAAGTGGTTCTAACTTAGACTTGAGCTCTTGGAAACCCCATACTGAAAAATCTGCAATATTTGGGAGAAGCGTGACGTTAACATTCAATAGCTGTTCCCTATGATGTTTGTTTTAACACTGTAAAGACGGAAGCAGTCATCTTGACTGCGAAAATAGTTTGCGATTGGATCACACCCAAACGCTTTATCGCAGGTTATTGAGGCTTCATGACTTCCCTAATCTTGTTGAATCTCTTAAATTCCTGAAATATAAGCGTTCTAGGGTTTTCTAAGTTTAGTGGTAAAATGGAGTCAACCTATAACGAAGGTAGAAGTTACTTCGACCACTATAGAGATAATTATTAATATGATTTGCCAAAACGTGCTGAAATGGACTACTACTTGCAATTTACTGCCATAAATGAGTTGGGTTGGAAATGAATGCGTCATCTATCGGAAGTCACTACAAGCTCGTTAGGGAAAATTTTTTATCTACATTATCTCCTAATTTTGCACCTAGGACCGTGAAAGTAACCTTCGCGGTGGTAGACGAGCTGAAATGGACAGTCTTTCTTTGCGAATATTAATAGTGAGTGGACGCATGTTCAATCATGGTGTTTACATTTCTCCACTACCCATTTTTTGTACCATTCACAGGTACACTTTTAAAAAATTCATCATCGTACGTTATTCAATTATACAAATAAAATACAATTATAACGCCACAACAGGCGAAATGCCCAACGAGGCGGCTGAGAAAAAGATGCGCACAATATATATATACACATATATATACATGATAAAATATTATACAATGCCCATAAAGAATACTTATGGTTGTCTTATTCTAAGAATGGATAGCTTCTCGATTTACCCCAACATGTTTATCGTATTTAATTTTAAACGTGTCAATTGTGTTAGAATTTACTACCTCCGGGGGTAAGCTATTCCATTTATTAACAACCATATCAGAGAAAACACATAACCTAGAATTGCCCCTTACCAATCGGTACTGGTGTCCCCTTGTAGAAGTAGTCGATTGACGGTGTAACAATAATTCTTGGTCCATCCTAACCATCCCATTAAATTTGTTGAACACTTCGACCATATCTCCCCGACACACTCCCTAAACCATTCAATTAGTTTTTATGGATCTCTCTTTACATTTCTACTGCATTGCATTCGCTAATATAATGCCACACGACGAAAATAATTTTTATTTTTCATGATTGTACCCATAAACAAGGTTCCATCCTGTGGGCTAAGATGATTCATATCTTTTTTCTCCTTCCCACTATAAATTCACTATAGAGAGGTCCCGGGGGGGGGGCACCATAGCTACAACCCCAGAGTTTCTACTGGACGATGTGAGGAGCTATTACTTTACCGCATGCCTTGCTTTCGACAGAGCAAAAATATAATTTTGCATTTGATATAAGACAAGCCACGGAGATCAACAGGCCTACAACACTCAGAATTTGTAATATAAATGGCACCCCGAAAAATTCCCACACAGCACTACATACGCACTCAGACTGTTGAGTGCACATACATTAGGAACAGATTAGGAGCATTTTTTCGAACGCCACTCAATCAAATGTCTTGAAAATTTGTGTATCTTTCAACACTATGGTGTTATGTATTTTAACACAAGGATTTTGTATTAAAATTATTTAAAAATTTTTATGGCACAAAATGTGGGAAAATTTTGGTGATTTCTGAAAAAGTTGCATGTTGTTGGAGTTAAAATTCGGTAAAAAAGATAACCACCAAATAAAATCCTAAAAGCTCGTGTTAAAGTATGTAACACCATAGTGTTGAGAGACACACAAAGTTTCATGACCTTTAAATGGGCGATGTTTGAAAAAGTCTTCCTTATCTAATAAAAAAACTTAATTTCGAGATAAAAGTGTTTTAGTGAGAAACATGTGTAATGTGTAACTGCTTGCCAGTAGTTTATATTAAAATATTTTTAATGCAGGTAGAATAAAAAACTTGAACACAGAAAGACGCAGAAAATATTTAGTATTTAAAAATTGAAAAATTCGAAATTGTGTTTTTTGGAAAATTTGCGTGCACCAACCCTCTAAATAACTACACAACCCCTTGAAACATGAATAAATACAAATACAAATGCAAATACAACGCCACAACAGGCAAAATGCCCAACGAGGTGGCTGATAAAAAGATGCCCATAACAAATATGGATGTCATATGTTTCAAAAATACAGCAACCCCATTAAAAATGCAATTAACACAAATTATAAACAATATATACACATGATAAAATATTATACAATGCCCATAAGAATACTTATGATTGTCTTATTCTAAGAATGGATAGCTTCTCGATTTACCCCAACATGTTTATCGTATTTCTTTTTAAACGTGTCAATTGTGTTACAATTTACTACCTCCGGGGGTAAGCTATTCCATTTATTAACAACCCTATTAGAGAAAAATTCCCTGCGACACCATAACCTTGCATTGTCCCTCACCAATCGATACTGGTGTCCCCTTGTAAAAGCGGTTGATTGGCGGTGGTAATGACGTATCTGAGTTCTACACGAAAAATTTGGATAATTTTTTTCTAATGGAAATATGCATCTAGGATCAATGGTTCGCCAGTAGAATGTGGCAATTGGAATTAAGTAACCACCTTGTATAATATACATTATAAAACAGGTTGGAAGAAAAAGATGCTCAGTCATTTATTCCAAGGTTTTTCACCCTTTAGGGGAGGGCGGGCTACTCCATTCACTTGAAAACGTGGCGGGGGGCTACTTCTGGAATAGCGTCAGTGATCACATAAGTGATCTATAAATGTGCCGCGGGTCCCTTAAGTGATCTGGGAATTCACCGTTTATTTAATTTTTATACAAATTTAGTTTTGAAATCGCGGGCAACATCAGATGGCTCTAAGGGCCACATTTCACCCACGAGCCATGCATTGAGTACATGGGGGCAGAAACTGGGGGCAGATGACAGCACTACACATAACAAGCATTACACAGAAACAAACTATACGTCAGGTTGCACTACACGTACACGCACATTCCCGCATTTACCGATTCGTTGGGGGGTTCCGCGGGGGGGGGTGCATGTGTGGTGTAGCAGTAGTAGGTAGGGGCTCGGGGATCCATGATGTTCTTAAGTCAGCCACCTCGTTGGGCAGTTTGCCTGTTGTGGCGTTGTATTTGTATTTGTATGCGATTCAACCCAATAACTTTATAAATCATTCCACCTTATCAGAACTCTCCTTAATGAACAAAGCTATTCTATACAATATGGAAGTGTTAGGCTTTTCCGGATTTATTACCGGAAAAAAAGAAGATTGAAAGGGTAAGAAAAAAGCGCAGGCCCGATAGATATAGCCAACGTCAGCCATCTCTGCTTTTGTTAATCGTGACTTTTTTCCCCTCACTACGCATTTGTGCATCATTAAAGGGGATATGAGATAGAAAAATACAAAAAGGTTGCGTTAGGCAACCACCACCGCCAGTAACAGACTTCTTATATCCTATGAAAGGAAACGGCGTCATTGGTAAATAAAGTAAGCGTCATCAGATTATTTTATTCTGTCCGATACAAAAGGATAAATAAAAGCCACAGCCTCATTGACTTCACATCTTTCATGGATTCTTATTTATTTTTTTGCTCTCCTTTCCCTTACGGATCGATACTCAGCAGACTGATAATAAACTTACTCGGCCGTAGAAAATCAGCTTAATCCATATCATGGACGCCGTTAAGATAGCGGTAGAATTCTTACTAGAATTATATCACATATCTGCAGTCAAGCTCAGTTATAACGAAATACAAATAAATGCCACGGCTACAACAGGCGAAATGTCCAGTTTTAAGAGGCTAAAAAAGATGGCCATTAAAAATATGGATGTCAAATACCATATCAAAACACAACAAGCCAATAAAATCAATATAAAAAATTACAGACACCTAAAAAACTAACCGAAATTTAAAAAACCCACTAATTTCGATGTGATATAATAGACTGTCCATGAATATTGAATAAAATACGAGCCAAAGCATATCTACCCAGAAATTTGTTGACATATAATTATGGATATAATTGTTAGCACACTATTGAGCTATAAAGAGACTTGATCTTTTGAACATGTTTACATTGAAGTAACGCAGGTGTGGAAACCTGCGAACCTGTATGATCGAACCGATGCGATTGAATTTTCAACGGAATGAATAGGATGGCAGCGTAATACACCGTCAATCAACTGTTTCGACAAGCCCGATCGATTGCGATAATCGTTAAAATCGGGGAAAAAATTTAAAAATTTAAAAAAAATTCAAATTAAATTAAAATTTAAAACTAATAATGTAATTTCAGAATTATCGAGATATATTTCGTATTTAATAAAAGAAATAATTGAATAACAATAACTAATAAATTTAATTAAAAAATTGAGAATAAATTAAATTCAAATTTAATGAAATAATTTATACAAAGTTTCTCATTTTTGTGATAATTAATTAAATAAATTCAAAGTAAATCAAAGTGTTCAGCAATTTGAGGAACCCTGTTTATAATAACCAATAATACCAAGGTAAGACTTGGTGGGCAGCAGGAAAATTTTATTTAGTCTCCAATGTCTGAAAGGTTGACGACCCCGACGTAGGCGAACAGTCAAATTACAAATCGGGAAGAAAATTTAAACTTATTAATTTTGAAAAAAACTTGTAATCGAATAATACTTTCAAGATGCTTCCAGAATTTTAATGCACTATCGAAACCAAACATCGTTAATTTTATATTTAATTCTCCGTAATTTCTTCCTACGAGTAATGTCTTTAATTAACAATATGACCATTTAAAAAAGAAAAGGTTATTTAAGAGCACATTAATATTCTCATCATTCGTCCTCTAAGTCCTGTCTTTCATCATTATCAAATGCAACGTTGTTCAAATTTAATGACTTGCAGTATTTAATGATTACTTCGCAACTATAAAAAACTCGTATTCGGACGAGAGAAATTCCTAGAAAACCGTTGATTTGATTGAAATTAAATTATTAGGTTGCCGAATGGATATTAAATATTCAAAGCATATATTTTTTGAAATGAAATTAGAATCAGGGAAAGATTTTAAAATCCTTTTACCATGATTCAAATCGTAGTTTATTCTCGTTTAATTACTATTAAAGAACAAAAGATTCCGATGTTCCTGTAGGGTCTGGGGGAATTTTGATTTCATACACGTTTAGAAGTTATCGAATATTTCATCAAATTAAGGCCGTGGTTGAGTTATCAATATGGAAATCTAATATATGCCTTGCAGTGTACGTCATAAATTGACTATTATGCATAATCGCGAATCATCTCGGTAAGTTTGATGAATTTATCACTCTTACCGGCGATTATACATAAAGCGTGTTGATAAAATTTATAAATACTAAAAAATTTATGCATAATATGTGCAAGTGACGTTGGTAAATATGATAAATGTTAAAAACAATTATCATTTTCACCAGGTAAATGGTGAATTTGAGAATATGTTACGGTGGATGTGACAAATGCAGTTATTACACGTAATAACCGTCTAATATGCATACTTACCTAACCATTTTAGTAAGTTTGATAAATTTCTTTAAATTTATTACTTTTACCGCCGATTGTCTCACCAAAGCGTTGTTAGTAAACTCAATATGTACTAAAAGAAATTGTCGCTCTAACCGGCGATTATGCACTATACCCAAGCATCGCGTCGTTGGTAAATATGATGATTTATACATTTATCATTATATCGGGGTACGATCTTAAAATTTTTTTATCATTATATCGGCATCCTAATATATTCATCACATATACTGGGCACATATATTTGGATAGTCATTTTTCTCATAATCATCAAATTCACCAATTGCAATCTATAATCACAGGCAATTATCAAATTAACCAACGATGCTTTGGCATTATGCATATTCACCAGTAAAAATGAAAAAAAAAAGTATATTATAATTATAGGCCGGAGCCCTTATATTACAATCAAGCAGCAAAAAGAACGGCAAATTGGTGGCGTACAGAATCATCAAATTAGTTCACTAGGAGTTACACAGATATGTCGCAATGCAATACAAAAGAAACGGAAAATAACACAACAGTAGCTCAGAAACAAATAGAATTTTAATTGCAATAACATTTTAAGAGATATAAAAAAATCATTCATTAAAATCCGTCATCAAGAATGTAACCAGATCAAACAATAAGAAGAATTTTAACTGTGACAGTGAATAGCTGATCCTCTCCAGCGCTAACACATGGAAAAAAATCAGGGGCACATTCTTAGTTGCAGAATGGGCAGGTTAGGCGGAACCTGTCGATTCCCTTTATGGAGTTACAACGTGCATGCAGCTTGAAAAAAGTTGAGAATTTGATGTAAATGAAATTATGGTTACCATTCAGATATTCTTGCGGGAGGAAATATAAATCAAAACTTTTATAAAAAGGGTGGAAATCCGTGTTATAAATTCGGTTAAGATAGCTATTCACAAAATGATTCCCAGCATCAAGGAGGAGTCTGGAATTATTGACCCGGAGCAGAAGAAATTAAAGATCAATGATTGAGGAATTATTCCCGGTAATGTTTTGCTCTCAAAAAATTAAAAAAACGACCTCCCCAGCCTATTTTTCAGTCAATGCAGCTGAACACGTTTTTTACAATCTTGTTTCGGGCAACCTAAGAATCCAATCTAACCATTTTAATGATCGTTTTAGGATAATAAAACGTAGGGGCAGGCTACCAAATTCAAAGTAAATAATGTACGAGAGGACAGAACGAGGCAGCGAATAAAATTTTTTGATGAATCTAAGAAACGATAAGTCTAGACTGACGTCCTCAAAATTCCATACTTAACATGCGAACAAGGCCGAAGAAAGTACACAAGCTTCAAAAAAATTGAGTTTATCACTGTCTCGTAAGATTGTGAGCTACACAGCCTATCTATTCGAGCACGAGCACAGCTTATTTTTTTTTCGATATGTTGAACGAAAAGGCCGTTATAGAAGAATCTTAAGAATAGATAAGCATATTCATTAATAATGCCAATCTCTTTGTTAAAAAAAGCCATTTATATATTTTTGGAAGTTTAAAACCATTACGGAAAATGAAAAGTTTTGATTTATACAGATTATATGACATTCATGTCATATATATAGCCCTCTGGTGGCTCGTCGTCCATGAGCTATTAGCTGATCGGTTTCACCGTCCATTGCACGGTTCCGTTCGGCACATATATACGCTCTAGCGAAGGAAAATCTCTATCTCCTCTGTAGCTTGGTGGTCAGAGCACTCGTCCGGCAATCGAGAGACCCGGGTTCGACTCCCGGTAGAGGCAGAGGTGAGTTTTTTCCTTCCTTAATAAATCTCAAATAATAAATATCTTCACAACATCCAGTCTTCTGTATATCTTATAGAGATTAACAAACGTTTTGTTAATCCCTACAAAGTTTTCCAATAATTTAATTTGTCTCTGCAGGCCAATCATTGAGTCAGAAATGAAGACAATATCGTCTGCGTGAGCCAAAATTTTGATCTCTTTATCAAGAATTTTAATCCCGGAAATTCCTGCGTTAGCTTTATTCTAAATGATATTATTAATAAAAGTATTGAAAAGAATTCGGCTAAGTATGCATCCTTGTTTTACGCCATTATCTATGTGAAATGGCTCAGACAGACCTCTAACAGTCATATCTTTACCATAGATTCCATCATATAGAGCGTGTATTGCACTAACAAATTTATAGCATACTCCAGTAGAAAACAATTTTTTTCAATAGAAGATCTCTATTCACGGTATCAAAGGCCGATCTGAAACCATAAAAAACTTTGAATACTTTTCGGCGTTTTCTACTTAAAACATTTAGGAACACGGTATGCAAGGTGAAGATATTATCCAAAGTCCAGTGAGTCCGTCTGAAACCAGTCTGAAATTCCGAGACAATATTCCGTTCCTGAAGCCCCTCTGTTAAACGTTTATATAAAATAAAAGCATAGCTCTAAGAGCAAGATGAGAGCAAAGAAAGGGGATGATAATTGAATGGTTCGGATTTCGAGCCCTTCTTATATGGGGAAGACCAGGTTCATTTTCCAGTCAGAATCAACTAGACAACCGTTGAAGTATGCGTTAAATAAAGACAAAAAATTTTGCAATAAACGATATGTTTTAAAACATCCACCCGGGACACCATCGATTCCAGGAGATTTTCCCTTACGCAATGAATCAAGGGCATCTATAATCTCGGACTCCGATATCCCATACAGTAAAAGTGACAAATTTATCAAACCCACAAAGACGATTGTTGAGTACTTATATTAAAAGGCTATTTATGTATAATAACCAAATTATCACATTTACCGTAACGTATATATGTACGGTTACACTGCTGTTTGAAAAAATAGGCAACAATTTGTTTTCTAATTTTTTTTATTAGATAATAAAGCAGAAATTATATGTGAACTAGGTATTTCCTTATCCATTCGTTTTATCGGGGGACGATTTGCTAAATGAGAAAACATATCATGTGCGATCGTAAAATTTGTTGAAACGAAAAGTTCGTTACATCAAGTGCTGTTTTCAAAATTCGACAAGTAGGAGTTGTTTCGAAAAGGCGATTATACATAATAACCTGAAACCATGACCCCCGCTCTGACATAGAAAAATCCGAGCCCTAAACATACATAATAACCAGCAAAAGTGATGCATTTACTACGATTTATCATTTTAACAACGACGCTTAGGTCACTAGCTAGACCGATAAGGATGGATAATGACCAGTGAAAGTGATAATTTCATTTTAATATAACAAAACACAAACATATGTACAGAAACAAACATATACACTTAAAACGCATATGCTTTTTGACCTCAAGGGAAACGAAGGTCCTTCCAGCAGATTTACAGCATTAGAATTTCGAATATATTTCAAGCAATAGCTAGATGAGAGCATTTTCAGCATTTATCAAATGCACCGATGATTCTTGGGTGTTATGCATAATCACTGGTAAAAGTGATAAATTTAGGGAAATTCACGGAACTTACCAAAATGGTCGACTATCACAAATATTTGTTGGTTGTTATGCATAATAACCGAATTTATCAAATTTACCGTAACGTATTCATTAGAATACTATGAAATCGCGTCTTTATGCTCGAAACATTCATACCCGCTATGTATGTATGTATATTAAGCAAACAAAAATTTCTTGATTAGTTTGTGTTACGCAGACAGATAGATGCCCCCGACCTGTGAATTTGAATAAATTTCATTTCCCGGAACTTCTTGGAAATACGAGTATTTCCAGCTCTAACGGGAATACAAAAGTTAAGATCCCGAAACACGGAATTCTAGTCGAACTCCCATCTAGTTTTATGGAGTATAAGACACATACATACATACACGAGACAAACATTCGCCCTCTCGTAATCCAGAGCTTCGTGCGATATTGTAATGGAAAACTTAGTATAGCCATCAGAGTGAGAGTCTCCAACACTATTAAACGTGTCAGTTTGAAGGTAAGCAAACTCAAGTGGCTATGCTTATAGCAAGGGGGATGGGGAACAACATTACAGAGATAGACAAACTCGAGAGAGAGAGAGAGGGAGTAGCGGTATACGTTAGGGATAAATGCATCTCAATTAAGTTGAGAGGTAGCAAGGGGATATTTGGCACGAACAGCGTTAAGGAAACCGTCATTTAACTCCCCGGAATTTAAACGTTGTTTAAATTAAACATGTTCTCCTCAGTCAAACAGACTGTACTAGTTGTTTCGGGCAGCAGGCTGCGTTCAGCTTCGAGCAACACTGGTAAGTTCGCCTCGTTGCTGCTATCTAATGCGTCATACAGTTGTTCGCATGTATGGCACAGTTCTCATCGTTCGTAAGGAGAGAACTTCTTTTGGCAGCGATGCATCACTACGCCATCGTATACTGACAGATATATAATTAATTAAGTAATTTACATTATAGTATTGTAATGTGAGTTATGCAGGTTGAAAATAATAAAAGTAATTGATAAATAAATATCTCAACTAACAAGGGGATTGTAAATCCATGGGACAGAGTTTAGGAGGTTATATAAGACACCTAAACAAACATTTGTAATCATATAACGTGTAATCGAATCGCTATAACAAAGGCGGTAGAGCATGCTTTCTCAACTCGTGGCCCGCTGGCCAAATCTGTCCCTCGGAGTCGTCAGATGTAACCCAAGACATACACTTAATTTTATAGAAACGAATCAAGCGGCAAATTACCAGATCGCTTGAGTGTTCCTCGGCACAGTTTCGTGAACAAAACTATCTCATTTGGAAGTTAATTGTGCTCGCAAATATGAATAAATACCAATGTCTTTGGCGATGAAGTTCTGAACGAAAACTCACATGCCTCCACGGGGAATCGAACCACCATTCTCTTGCAGTCCGGGCGAGTTATAAAAAGACAAAGACCGATCACGGGATAAAATAAACAGCTTCAAAACTTGGTAAATGAGGATCTACAGGAAGATGAGAGATACTTAAGATCTTTTTATTTTACATACAGCTTGCTTCTTGTAAAGCTGCCTTGTATAATCGAAAATCCAGTTACTCACCAAGCAACTACCTGCAGGTTTGTTGGGGCTCATGCGACGCCGGACAAGACAGATACCTGAATTATTTGGAGACGTACACAACCGACACCAGTTTTAGTCTACTAAAGCTTGTGCATTAATTGAACTAAGCTTTTACATTAAATCATTGAAAAAACTTACATTAAGAGAAATGAAGGTGCATCTAGAAAAAGATTTCGAGGTGAAAAGAATTAAAAGGTTCGAGTGACAATACAGTACTTGAATTTGTAAACAAGGTACTTGCTTTTAAGTAGAGCGTTTACAGAATTCTGAGTTTTTCTACCACAACTTACTACCACCAAACCAAAAAAAAACAAATATGATACAAATACAAATACAAATACAACGCCACAACAGGCAAAATGCCCAACGAGGTGGCTGATAAAAAGATGCCCATAAAAATATGGATGTCATATGTTTCAAAAATACAGCAACCCCATTAAAAATGCAATTAACACAAATTATAAACAATATAATTGTTTGATTGGAACTACTGATGCGCTCAGTAGTTCCATATTGATACTTTTATTTAAAATTTTGTACTCATTTTTTTTTTGTAGGCTTATTATACTTGTATCCCGTCCAATATTGTTAGAGTTGTTGTTGTCCAAGTTGTTGTTTTGTAAGGACAAATTTTCAAACTGTTATCCTTGCAGGAATTGTTCTTTCAAGTTCCCGTTGCTACACGTACAACACAGAAAAATAAAGTTGCTGGTTTGCAAGGGAATCTTTAAACTGGCAGGTTGGGAGAAGACATCTAGTTTTAGAACTTTGGTACCGCGAGCACGAACATTCATTGCCTCTGCAAATGGATCGGATTTCATGATCATCTGTAGCAGATCGACTCCCTACCCGTATTTGCAAAAAACTAATAAAGTTCTCCAACGTCATTCTTCCAGAAAAATGTTTCGATGCCACACAGTACATTTCGGCGTCAGTAAAATGCTGAAGGCAGCCATGATCGCCCTGGAGCTCTTTTTGATATTCAGCATAAAGTCTGTCACATCGTATCCGTATTTGTAAAGACTGTATAACTTCAGCTCTGGCGATCCAATCCATTTTTTGAAATATTGGAGAGCTTCGGACAAAACGTGAATGCGTCGATCATTTTCTACCCGTGAGGAAGGTCGTGGAAGAAAACTTGGCAGTCCTATGTCATATATTTCGTTGATATAATGCTGCAGGTCCTGTCTATTAGGATTGCCGTGGTAGAATCGAACTGCCTCCCCCTTGAATTGAGGCGTCGAACGTTACTTGTAGTCTATGCATCAATGAACAATTGAATAGTGCTGGGCATTTACTTGAATTCTGATGCATTTGTTGACTGTTTGTTGCTCGGACAAAGAAATCCAAATAAAATATGAACAATGGTGCCAATAATTTGGTAAGACAACCATCATCTTTTTTATGGACGTATATTATATATATTGCTTTTATATTAGGTATTTTGGTATATTTGACATCCCGTGAAGAATAACTTCATGGGCATATTTTTTCAACCACTTCAACTTGCGTATTATGGCCTTGCATCTATATTTGTATAAGGTTTCCGTTCTTTATCCCATCTTCGTCAATCACTATGTGTGTGTGTGTATATATATATATATATGATTGATTATGTGTGCCTTTCTGTGCATGTGTTCTCTATGCAAATCTACACTTTTTACCAATCCTTGCCAAATTTTGTATATATACGAAACAGGACCCGACTTGAACGTTAGGTTACTTTAAAACTTCGTCAAAGTAGGGCCAATGCCTGAAATGAGCGAAAAACGGTTGGGCAGCAATGGTTCCTGAGCCTCAACAATGCCTTATAGAATATTTACTTTTGTTACTCTGGTTGTCACACAATGCGTTATAACGTGATCACACAGCACGTATTCCCAAGAGATCGTTACGATCTGCCCAGGGAATTTGTTAGTAGACATCCATACCCGATCCGGGATTCGAACCAAGACCTACACAGTCAGAAGCTAGCTCCCTAACCTCTGAACTTGCCAGGCGTTTCAGATATATTTATTCTTTTATAATAATTTGTTACTTCTTCAATGCTCCCATTATGTTGAGAAAATTTGGCCGATGCCGGGTTTTAGCTAGTTTCTAATAAAACTAGTTTCTAGTTAAGGGGGCACATGACTGTTGGACATACGAACAAACATAAGTTGAACATTTTTTTTATGTGTGGAAGGGGCGAACGCCATCTCATCATTTATTTTGCACTTATCATATTATATACATCAATACAACAAACAAACAAACAAAATGAATATGTTACTGTATAATATAAAATATCCATCAGAGCGAGTCCTCTTACTTAACACCTTTGGTGAACAAATTGATTTGATTGGTCTTGTTGAGTTGTGGGCTAGAAGCCAGCATCAGTTTTATTGGGTTGAGTTCGCTCGCTCTGGTGGATCTGATAAAGATACACAAAATAAAAATATCGAGTGGGGGAATATATACCATTTGGGACCACCCGTGCTATCTCGCTTGGCAGCTCATTTGGTGAGCAAAATGAATACGACAATATGAATAGGCACGTGTGTTGTAACTTTTTATACGGACAACATGTGCTGAAAAATACAATCAAAAACCTGTTGTCCTGTCTCTTCTGAGGCAAAAAAATGGCATGTTTCAAAGAGAAATATTTGCTAAGACATTCGAATTCAAAATCGGAGAAAAGTTTGGATAAAAGAGTATAAAAACGAGGGAAAGAAGCGTTGGTTTGTGCTGTTCTTTCTCTGTATTGTGAATTGAAATATCTCAGCAAATATTGCACATATAAACTTGGATTTTTCTTATTCTCCTCAGGAAAGGCAGGGCAAATCTTCTTATATATGGGTTTTTGAACAAAATGTGTCCGTATGAAACGGTGATTTTTATATTATGATAACTCCTGAAACATGAATGACGTACCTGAGTTCTCTCCGTTATATTTGACTACTTACTTGTAATTGAGACTATGCCTCTACTATCCAACTTCGCCAGTAAAATGCGGCAAGGAGTCATGGGGATCACCCCGTATATCTCAAGCCATTTAAACCGTCATCATTCGTTAAATATATAATATACTCTCAGTTCATACCAAAAATCAGAATAGGAAAGATCCGTGAGAAAACCTATCCGATCCATACACATCCCTCCTTTACATTATATCACTACTTGAGAACCGTCACCAGTCACCTTTCATCGGTTCCTTAGTTCGCCCCGGATCGTTCGAAGCACGCGAACTTGTTAAAAAGGAGCATTTTGAAGAATAACTGCCTTCACTTTGCTCATCCCGTGGCTTTTCACGTTACCAAAGGAGCAGAAGGGGGAAAAAAAATCAAAACACAGAAAGTGAAGAGAAAAGGCAAGGGGCTTAAAGGAAAAGAAAATGACCGGCTGTTTAGTCTCACGCTCCAAATGATAGCACGATATAAAATAAGAGTAAAGACCTTGAAGAAAATATATATTTCTTTCCCCCCCCCCCTTATAAAATGCTGTTGGTATATAACATGTTTCAAGTGATTCCTGGAGCGTTTCCGGAATGCGGAACAACCGCAACGCTGGACACGATTTAGTGTCATCGTGGATAAGATTGAGGACTTGCATTTTTTCTCCTCCTCGAAGCACGTGAGCAAAATTTTTTAAAGGAAATATAACAGCCTTTGTTTCCGTGACAGAAGCCGAATTTTTAAGGATTTTTTTTTTTCTCCTTATTTGACTCCATCTTTTTTTTCCAACATTTTTACGATGTGTTTATCGCTGTTGCAAACGTTCGGGGAAAAAATACTTTGAAAATTCCCCCAAATGTTATCTTATAAGTCATTTAGTGTGTGATTTGAAAAGAGTGAAGAAGAGTCGTGAGAGAATGAAATAAAAAGTCGTTTTTTGAAGACTCAAAAGTTCTGAAAAATGTTATTTTCGACGAAATGATAGTTGGTTATGAATAAGCACTTGTTTCTACAAATTACATTTGTTGGACCATTAAGTGGACATTTTGTGGACAATATAGATAGATGGAAAATTCCGTCTATCTCTTTCCACAGTCCCATAATTACTGGGCGCTATTTGCTGAAGTTAAGAGAGGCTATACTAAAATGCCTCTACTTCAGTGCCTCACGACACAGTGCATGAAAAAAGAAAAGCAGGGTCATGTCTCCAGTGGTATAGACGGGTGCATGCTTCCCCAGTTTACAAGAGGGCCTGGAATTCATCGGAGTCCCGATGGCTTTCCGTTCCGAGTTCACCTCGCCGTAATATCCAGAAAATATCTGTTTCTTTTATTTGCTTGCATTGTTCATAGGTAAAAGTTTAGATCAGGGGTTCTCAAACTTTTTCCACCAGCGGTGCTCTTTTTCTTAATGAACGTTTATCCGCGGCTATCCAGAGCAGTGTAACAAAGAATCCTTACGAAATCATTTGTCAGGGCCACCGCTCTGTGGCGCATAGTTTGGCTTCAGACACTTATGTTACTATGCATAATAACCGGCAAATATGATGAATTTAGTGCGATTTATCATTTTTACAAACGAGTCTTGGGTATCATGCATAATCACCTGTAAAAGCGATATTTTTTAGAATTTATCAAATTTATCACCAACCGTTGGGCATTTCTCATAATCACCGGTAAAAGTGTTAATTTTAGTGAAATTTATCGAACTTATCAAAACGGTCGGCGAATATACATAGTTTCCGGTTACTATACATAGCAACCAAATTCCTCACATTTATCGTAACAGATCCATCATTTACGGACCGTATCATGAAGTACGACGTCTATCGTCTCTGTCATACACAATAGAACGGAACTGACTGATCAACATGGTTTTCTCTCCCTGTCCTAGTGATTGAATCAATCGAGTTTCCAGTTCGATTCTCGTCATCGTCACATCGGTATCGATACACAGTTTTATACACCGACCTGACAGCGAACGTCATTCACTCTTCCCTTAGGACTTCGTTCGTTCGTTCGAGAGAGAGAGTAGATATCATACTTACTCATGGA
Organism: Pholcus phalangioides; assembly: GCF_987345545.1. Taxonomy (NCBI): domain Eukaryota; kingdom Metazoa; phylum Arthropoda; class Arachnida; order Araneae; family Pholcidae; genus Pholcus; species Pholcus phalangioides. The sequence continues at coordinate 3,820,422 of NW_028301599.1, read as the reverse complement.
CTTTACTCATCATGGGTTTGATTGATGACACCAAGTGAAGCATGAATCTGATATGTCCGAAAAGCTTGTGGGTGAAAAAAAAAGGAATCCCTTTGAACAAAATAAGAGAAGGTTGGGACACAAGAAATAAAACCCCGAGCAAAGTTTGAAGGTTTGTTATTACTGGGATGAAAAGGTTTCCCTCCTTGGAACGGCCTTATATCTGGAGAACGGTCCGCTGCGCTTTACTGGTCTTCCATTTTTGTTTCTTATTATTTTTTTTTTTATTTGTCACTTCTTTGCGAGTTTATGCTTTATTTCACATCATCCACTTCCGAAACTATGGTATCTTCTCAGACGTCGTTATCTTCGTACCACGAGCGAAGGCAACGAAACCAATGGGCTATGATGGAGCTGATGAAGCAGCAAAATGAGTTGCTTGCTGGGAGAAAAATGAAACAAAATGAAAAAAAAAAAAAAAAAACTACTTTCATGGTTATCGCATTGTGCATAGCATGGGGGGAAAAATCCAAAGCTAATATTTAGGAAGTTGGCAGGAATAAAAATAATTTTTATAAATGTGTACTAATGAACTCCATTGCGTGATTTTTTTAAGAATCTGGAACATTTGCTGGAGAACTGACAATGCTGTTCAAAAATTGTTTCACGACATTGTCGGGAGCGCTCTACTCCTACCTTAAAATATTCATGTGATAATAAAAATATTTTTTTTTATTATTCGAGTCAGTGTCATTGATTGCGTAGAGAATATAATTTGATCTAAAATTAATTAGCACATACTATACTCTCTCGGATATCATCAAAAGATGTGTTGTGATACGTGTGTGTATAAGCATTTTTGGATTGACAACAAATTTTCGAGAAAAAAACAAACGATTTTTTGAACTCATCTCAGGAACAATGATCTATTGAATTCCTTTGTATTTTTTTTTTAATTAAACAATTTATTTGTCCATTTAAGCAGCCCAGCAGAGAAATCACTAAACCAGCTTTAAAATGTCGTATCTTTTTTTTAATTAAATAGACTTTCTATTTTCAGCATGTGCAAATTAAGGGGTATGGGAAAAAAAATTTTGAGTTGAGAAATCAACTTTACAAAACATCTGGGCTTCTCAATGTATAAGAATACTTTAAGGAGGCGAGATATCTCGTTGATGCCACTTGAAAGGTAGAAGAAAACCATTTTTCTGATCAATATACAGTATTTTTTTAATTTTTTTTATTTTTGCAAGGTAATTCTGCATATCTCTCTTTGATTCAAATAAAACTTGCCCCACTCATGGAGGCAAAAGAAATCCATCGCCAACTAAAAAGAATCTTGAAACAGGAACACCGCAGAAAATAAGTTTAAAACATTAGCCATAAAAAACATTGTTCAATAAACTTCGTTCACGTATACTATGTAGGCGCTAAGTTGAACTGACACTACTGAAAAAAGCGGTTCTACTCACCTCATTGTGCTTTATTTTGTAAAAAAAGTAATCAGAAATACTACAGAAGAGAGTTAATTTTATTTTGATGATATCTGAGAATATTTGGAAGGAATTCATACTCTCCGATATTTGTAAAATACGTCAAAATTTCTTCGATGATCACTTTGATCAATATTCCCATAATATAATTTTTTGATTAATGTGTTTCTTGTAATACTATATAACAAGAAAAATTGAAAAAAAGTCCTTATGGTTTTTATTTAGTAATTTTTTCTGTAAATTGTTCATTTTTCTGTAGCTGAAATGTTTTCGCATCAACTTTCGTTGAAATTGTTCATTATTATAAATTGCCATAACATGTCATATATAAATACTATGTAGCATTGAAAGAGAGAGAGAGAGAGTAGTCGTATATTATACCTTAAAAATATATTACCAATACAAATTTAATCAACATTATTTTAAATATTTTGACTTTGACTATCTGTGCGTAATACTGTCACTCGGAGCATATATGAATTTTTTGTCCAACTTTTGTTGCAGATCAACTATTATTAGCGCATAGAAGTAACTATTCTCATTAATGCTCTAAGTATCGGCAAGCGTCCACGTTCAATAAATAGCATATCCCATCAAGACCGTATGCATACATCTTGATCAACACACACTAGCGTTGTTTGCTAAATACTTCTCCGAAGAGAATAAACGCTAGTTATCTGCAAAACAAAGGAAGCAATGAAAAAATGGAACACAAATTTTTCTCAAATAAATTAATTTTAAATTAATAAAATTACGTCTCTACGAGAAAGAAATTATTCGTCCTTCTAATTTTGCCTCTGTATCAATAATGTTTGAAATATTTTATGATAAAACACAGGTAAAAAAGACAACACTAACAAAGGGATATTTCTTTCGAGTCCTCTTGCAGCAGCAAGGAGGACACGTGCTGCACCGTTAAAGAGCTCGATACTATATTGTGATTTCAGTCCTTTCTTTCAAACCGAGCACAACTCAGGTTTATAACCATCTATGGGCGATTTACTACCTAGTGAGCTCTGCCGGAAGTGTAACTGTTGTGTGTGTACTTAACAGTTTGAGTGCAGTGTTGTATGTAGTGTTGCTTGATTTCCTAGTGCTGCCACCTATATTTCAGAAGTGAAATGTGTGATGTGTTATGATTGAATTACATTTGTACTGTTTGTAGGTCTGTTGCTCTCTGTGGCGAGACTTTTTAAAGGAAGGATCGGCTCGCATTCGCGCCTTGAAGTTGGGAAACCACAGAAAATGATTTCAATCCTGATGGTTGTACTGTGCGGAAATGCAGTGGCATTTCGAAGCTCTGCAGGAAAGTCAAAAGATTCGTTCCACCCGACAGAAAATGCTACGGTAACGAACTACAACGCTGTTATGGATTTTGTCATGAATCATTGTGTGAACAAATCAATGAAACAGCGTGTGATTGCGCTGGCATCAATGCTTGCCGAGTGTGCTGTTCAGAAGCGGGAAACCGTTGTTGCGTTCCAGCTAGAATTCTTGACGTTTTCGGTGATGAAATTGTACACCTCCCTTATGGCTCAAAGTGCGGGATGAACAGAAGGATATGTGTGATATCATCGGAATGTGTGCGACGAAAAAGCCTACGACATTGACGGTGATGACTAGTACTGCTACAACTATAACGATACAACAATAAAGCGTTACTTCTATTGATATGACAACGACTATGGTGAGAGCACGGCAAATGAAACCGTGGATGTACTACATAGAAGGTGCTACAGTGGGCCTGGCGTTTTTGGCACTGGCTGCCTTCGTTGTACGCTGCAGACATGCTGCTTCCGTGAAATATATGGTGGATGCGACACCCGCCCCCCCCCTCCCCGAATCGGTAGAATCAATTGATGTTAGTGAAGAATTTAGAATTCTTCTACGACGCCCTCAAATTTCGAGAGACGTTAATCAGTCAATCAGTGAATTAAAACTGCAAGTCAATACAGCTGGAGCGTTATTTATTCCAATGAAGCTTTTTGAAGCTTTATTTTTTGATGAAACTTTTTTTTAATGAAATGTCTTCATTTGGCATTCATTCTGGTGGCCCGGAGCAGGGGTGCACAATATTTTGCCCACGAGCCAGATCCGGTCAGCCAAGGGTTTCCATCCAGCCCGGGAACAGTGTTCTGTTAGAAAAGTATCAGTACACACAACGCGTTAAATACCTAGACTGACCATACTTCCTACATGAAAATACGAGAAATCGGGTTGCATAGGGTGAAGTAGTGAAGCAAGTGCAAAGGGTTATAAAAACGAAAGGGCCTCTTTTGATCATTTGATTATTTTTGTCGCACCACGGTCATTTTAAAGTCTTTTGAAGCAGCGAAGTAGCAGAATGTATGTTTCTTACGTTTATGGGTTTGAATATACCCTTGTTTCAGTAGATATGTTTGTGATTTGTTATATTGGAAAAAAAATTGCCAATTACAGCCGAAAAAGATGTCAAATGCAATTGAAGTTGCTATCTATAGATAACATTTCTTAAAAACAGCCAATGGTAAGAGATAGAGGGCTACTTCAAGTATTATTATTATTCTTTTAATTTATCAAATTCATCAATTTTACTGGGGTTATTATTCATGATCATAGATAAAGGTGATAAATTTCAAGATTTATGAAATTAAAAACCACAATTTTTCGGTTATTATGCATAACCGCCGGTAAAAGTGATAATGTTTTCTGTATTTATCAAATTTATCAACAACTCTGTAGTATTATGAATAATACCTAGTGAAAGAGATACATTCTTTTTTTTTTTAGTAGTTATCAAATTTAATAACGAAACGCGCGCGCCAGGGAAATATGCATATAAAAGTGATAAATACTGTATATCAAACGTAAAAAGACGATTGGTAAGTAATCATGATAATCGATTATAATATATAATAACCGATTTATCATATTCACCTTAACATATACATTATACAGTGTGTCCTGTAAGTCCTAATGTGACCTTTATTTCTTCAAGCGCTCATCGTAGAGGTATGGTTCCAAGTTAAAAAAATGCTCAAAATATGCTTAAAAATCACTCTATAACAGTTTTGAGAATGAAAATAGTCTCTCCTGATGCCAACAAAGAAATACCATGTTTCTAAGTGAAATATCCACTATGATATTCGGAATGAAAAAAAACCGATGGAAGTCCGTGAAAACAAAACGTTGAAGCGGTTAAAACGGTTTTTCCGCATTTAGAGATGTTTTTCTTTTTTTCTTTTTTACGAATTCAGATATCTGAGTGAATATTGCACTTAGAAACGTCGAATTGTTTTTGTTGGCATCAGAAAAGACAGGGTAAAAACTTTCTAATTGAATTTTTGGCACACGTGGACTGTATAAGAAGTTATTTTTTTCAATTCAATAGCTATAACCCTCTTGAGGTATGATTGAAATATCTGAGTACTACATGTTATTTAGAAACTTTTTGTGATTGGAAGTGTACCTCTAGGGTGAACGGTTCGCCAGTAAAATGTCATACCCCCTGTTATATACCTATGCACCCGATATATATTATTCATCCTGTATAGTCACATGAAGTTTCAAAATCAATTATGGACAAAATTTAAATTAGTGATTATATGACCCTTTAGTGATAATTATTATAAGATAATATGCAAATTATTATTCATAATTAAGTTTAAAAATGAATGGTAATAAAAATCCATAATCAAAATTATAATTTAAAACATAATATACAATTTAGTTTTATATACGTTACTGTGAATGCGATAAATCGGTGATTATCCATAATCGCCGGTTATCGTACGTAATCATCGATTGGTGAATTTTGTTATATTTTTCGTTTTACTAGCGATTATGGATAATTCCCAATTGAAGTTGGTAAGTGCGACAAATATGAAAGGAATTATGCGGAAATATTAAATTCAACCACTTATCACTTTCTCCCGTACGTGATGATGCATTACACATATTTTGCCATTATAATTAAATTAAATGAAAACAGGTGTTACATAAGGATAAAGGCTATAAATTATTATGTATGTTGGAATGCTAGCTTTCTTTACGTTTATCAACCTCTTGCAGCACGATCAACATCAGCAATCAAACCCATTATTTTAGACTGAAGATTGAACAAAATGCCTGATAAATTTTAGTAACTCGTTGACGTTTCATCATAATTACCAGTGCGAACTGGAGATTATACACAATCAGCGATAAATTCGTAAAATTTATCAACGTCAGTAAAATTGTCAGTGTTTACGCATAAGCACCTAGATTATCACATTTACCTCAAAAAATATACGCTCCTTGTATATTGCGAGGTTTTAAACATCAATTATATCATAGGAAAATATTTTATTTTTCTTCGACTCTTTCTAAATCCTAATTAATCATGATATGGTGGTTTTCAGAAATTTCATAGCTTCTGATACTCGATTCTTATCTTGAGTATTCGGATACGCAATCCGTATCAATAAGAACTTCTTCTTTCACCACTCATAATTCAAATCATTTACGATGTTTCACCATCTAATGTTTACGCACAATCTCCGTTATCACTTTCTTTTTCTCGTGTTTCAAACTAGGCTTTTGAAGCAACTTATTTTGATCACAGTTTTTAATGACGAAGAAAAAACTCGCTGATTCAATTTCTCTTATAATGATACATTCCGTTCAATGGGATAGAAATTTACTTAATGTTGTCTTTCAAACATCCACGAACACATACATATTCCACGCAAACCCTGTAATTATGTTCTCAAATAATTTAAGATTGAATGAGAATGTATATATATATATATATATATATATATATATATATATATGCGTATATTGAGAAATCCGACATCAAATGTCGTTTCCAAGGGAATTCAAGAAAATCTCTCGCAGCTTCTTGAATGGCAGAGACTTTAAATTATAAAAGCGAGACAGATTATTAGAAGCGATCTCTTTCTTACACGAGAGTATCGGTGAGTGATTAAATTCCTTTGGAAATTTGACTCGCATGATATTAAATTATAACACTAATTAAGATACAGAAGCTGGTCATTACAAGTAGCGGCGATCAATTTATTTAATCATTGAATGCCCAAGGTTTACTTTTGACTTATTTTAAGAGGGGAAAATCCATTAATTTTCTTTATCTGTATCTCTCTCTCGTCGAATAAAGTCGGGAATTTTTCCTTTCTTTGAAAAATCAGTTAACTCGTTTCTTCGAAGATTTATGACGCGAGACTTTTCGTGTCAACGGGAGAATTAGGATAAAGTAATTTATATCGGGAGGATGCGACGACTTCATACGTTTGTGTGAACATAGTACTGCTGACATTACCACCTAAAACATGCTTATACTGGAAGTATTTTTCATTATCTGTGTTTTTTTTCCCTGGGATTTTACGTCTTCAGATAGCAGAGATAATTTTTTTCCTTCGTATAAAATACATTTTTTGAGACACTGTACCTGTCACTGGCAATATCATTGGGTAGACCCCCCTCTCTGCCATGTAAATTATAATAGCATTGTTGAGATGATGAGATTTTTCTTTTTTTATGCAGAGAAAGATAACGTCTCCTTCGTTAATACAATATATACGGAGAACTGGCTGTACAGAGAAGATATGACGTTAATGTTTAAGAAAGGAAAATTCCTCTCTGGCATTACGGGAACTCGAACCCCGGATCTTTAAGCTATGAAAGAAGATAGAATATTCCATCCGTGGAACGAATATATTTATGTGGCTCTTCAATAGATGGCGGCAACATTCCGCTAATATCGCGCAAATGACATCAACGTCACCAGATGGCGACGTATATGTAGAGGAAGATTACCGCTCCTTCGTTAATATAATATATACAGAAAACTGGGGGTGTACAACCTTCTGATTCTTAATAACCAATCATCCATACGTAAGAATCGGTTCGTAAGAATCACGTTAAGAATCGAGCTCCGAATGCAACCACGGTGTGATTGTTAAAAGTTATTCTTAAGGTCACGTGACGATGGCAGGCCGATAAATTTCCCTTTTGGGGAATTTCGCCATTGGCCAATCAGCGCCCAGCTAAAAATTAACAACAGCTTGTTGTTGACAAAATGGAGAGGAAAAGAAATTTTAGAGCGACGCTAGTCTTAAAAAATGGCGGAGATTATTCCAGCAAATGTGAATACGGTTTTAAAGACATGATAAATACATAATATTTTTTAACATGTTTCAGTAAAAAACAAACATATCCATACCTAATCATCCGATATGATTCGAATCAAAGATTCATCCCACGTTCACTGGGATGGATCCCTGCCACCCTCCATGAAGAGGGGCTGTGCTATATATGTTATGGTGAAAGTGATAAAGAGCTGTTATTATATGAATAATCACCGGCCATTTCGGTAAGTTTTATAAATTTTGCTCATATACCGTGAATCTATCGCATTTGTAGGTCATTATGCGTAATTGTCAAACCATGGTTAATGCGATAAATGAATCATCGTTGTGTTTACATTATGTATGTAAGTGAAGCTAACATTACAAGACTTGTAGTGATTAACGATGATAAAATCTATTCAATTTATTTATTAAACTAAAACAAATCACAAAAATCGCTACATACGCATGGAACGGACATACACATACGCGACAACATGTGACACCTCAACCAAAACACCGAGTGTCATCTCTAGACGGCTTTGACTTCTCTTCCAACCACAAGGAAAAATATATATAATATCCGGACGGCTTTAACCGATTCCCCACAGGTAGTCCCCCACCAGCGATAGCGAGAGAACTACCTGCAAGGCAACCTGAATCTGACCCGTCTACCTGAGCGGGTGGTCATGAAAGTTTGGTCCTCGTCACTGGAAGTTTGTTGATCTTTTGAAGTTATTTTTGCTTGCTGATGCTTTGAACTTGTGGTTGCTTGCTGTGAAGTTGTTGTTGCTTGCCGTGAAGTAGTTGTTGCTTGCTGTGAAGTTGTTGTTGCTTGCCGTGAAGTTGTTGTTGCTTGCTGTGAAGTTGTTGTTGCTTGCTGATCGTTAGAAGTTGTCCGCTGATGCTTTGAAGTTGTTGCTTCTTGTTGATCGTTGGAAGGCTTGTGGGCATTGAAGGGCAGGTCATCACCACAGATGTAAGCCGGTTTGACTCTGTCTATGCTTACAGATACTGGTCGACCTTTTATTAGTATTTGGAACACCTTTTCTGATCTTGACAGTACTTGGTAAGGTCCCTCGTACGGAGGTTCTAGGCCTTTCTTCACTCTGTCCGTGCGGAGGAAAACATATGAGCAAGACAGCAGGTCCTTGCTGACAAAAACAGAATGTTTTCCGTGGCGAACAGTCTGTCTTGGGCTTAAATTTTCCATGGTGGTCTTCAACTGATCAACGAAGCTTGATGGATCTGGGTGATGACGACTAGGTACGAAAAACTCTCCTGGCAGCCGTATAGGTGCACCATACACCATTTCCGCAGTTGTAGCTTGCAAGTCCTCCTTCCAGGCGGCTCGAAAACCCAACAGAATCGTAGGAAGTACTGTTACCCAGCGGTTAGTTGCGTGAGCCTTGATAGCAGACTTAAGGTCTCGATGGAAGCGTTCTACTTGACCATTTGCTTGTGGATGGTATGATGTGGTCCTCTGGCGATTGGTTCCCAAGAACTTGGTTAGAGCCTTGAACAAAAAGGACTCAAACTGGACACCTTGATCTGAGGTGATTCTGTTAGGTGAACCGAACCGAGCAACCCATCCAGAATAGAAAACCTTGGCCACGGTGTCAGCAGAGCTATCCGGCATAGGGAAGGCTTCAGGCCATTTAGAGAAGCGATCCACACAGGTGAGGCAATATGTGTAGCCTTCTGATGGAGGCAAAGGGCCTACAATATCAATGTGGACATGTTCAAACCTGGCATCAGGTGGTGAAAATTCCCCATGTGGGCTCTTCGTATGCCGACTCACTTTAGACTTCTGACAGTTAATGCATGTACGTGCCCAAGTGGTCACGTCAGCCTTCAGTGCGGGCCACACGAAACGCTCTTGAACTAGTTTCACAGAGGCCTTCACGCCAGGATGTGACAGTCCATGCAAGGCAGTGAAGATGTCCCTACGCATCGAGGATGGAACCAGTGGTCGAATGCGTCCTGTAGAGACGTCACAGTACAGCTGAAGCTTTGATTCATCAACAGGAAGAGAGTGGATTTTCAAGGAAGTAGATGAAGGATTGGTGAGTAGTTGCTGAATATCCTCATCTTTGAGTTGTTTCTCTGCCATTCGTTTGAAGTCGGTGGGAGATGGTGTGTCTATGGAAGATATGGATATCCGAGACAATGCATCTGCCACAACATTTTCTGCACCCTTGATGTGTCGGATGTCTGTGGTAAACTGGCCAATGAAATCCAAGTGTCGAAGCTGACGAGGTGAGCATTTGTCAGTAGTCTGTCTGAAGGCATATGTGAGAGGCTTCTGATCCGTGTACAGGACGAATGAATGGCCTTCAACCATGTGCCTGAAATATTTGATAGCAGAGTAAGCTGCCAACAACTCTCGATCATAGGCACTGTAATTCTTTTGTGCAGGAGATAACTTCTTGGAGTAGAACCCAAGTGGCTGCCAAGATCCTGACACACGTTGTTGCAAAGTTGCGCCCATGGCAATATCGGAAGCATCTACCACAATAGCCAAAGATGCTGCTGCCACTGGAAATGCCAAAGCTGTTGCATCTGCCAGATCCCGCTTAGACTTCAGGAATGCTTCATCGGCTTCTTTGGTCCAAACGATCTTCCTCTTATCGTTTCGCTTGGAACCCGCTAGAAATTTATACAGGAGCGCCTGCGTCTCTGCTGCTTTTGGAACGAAGCGACGATAAAAATTGAGGAGGGCCAAAAATCGTCGGAGCTCTTTGACTGTGTCTGGCTTTGGGTATTGAGCGATGACCGACACTTTCTCAGGAAGAGGTGCAACGCCGGTTGCAGAGATCAAATGACCCAAAAATCGAACTGATGGCTGCCCCAGAACACATTTAGCAGCGTTGAGGCGAACTCCGAATTCGGAAAAACGTTTGAATACTTGTCGCAAATGTTCCTTGTGCTCTTCAGCGTTTGTAGATGCTACGAGAACATCGTCGAAATACGGTACACAAAAGGTGAAACCCTGCAACACCATATGTATGAACCTCTGGAATGTTGCAGCTGCATTCGATAGTCCGAAAGGCATGAAGAGAAATTCGAACAGCCCGAAAAGCTTTTGCGAGATCTAGGGTGGAGAATATTTGTTTCCCCTCTAGCACCTGGAGACAGTCCTGGATGTGCGGAACGGGATATCTGTCAGGGATAGTTGCAGCATTCAGTCTCCTGTAGTCGCCGCATGGTCTCCAATCGCCGTTGCACTTGGGTACCATGTGCAGTGGGCTTGCCCAGCAACTTTGAGATGGTCGGCAAACGCCTTGGGCAACTAGATGATCGAATTCCCACTTGGCTGCACGCAGCTTGTCCGGTGGTAGCCTGCGAGGTTTTGATGCAACTGGCGGGCCTTTGGTCTCAATGCAGTGTTGGACGTCATGTTTAACAGCATTAAACGTTGCTACAGTCTCTGCCAGTTCAGGGAACTCGGTTAGAATTCGATGAAATTCACTATTTTCCCGGATGCATTTCACTGCTGGGGATGGTACGTCCGCACCAGCAATCTTGCAATGTGAACGAAGCTGAGTGAGTGGATCGATTAATTGACCGCGCCGAACATCTATAAGCAGTCCGAAATGCCGCAGAAAGTCAGATCCGATGATTGGACGTGAAACGGCAGCAACGATGAATGACCAATGAAATGCACGACGAAGTCCTAGGTCTAGTTTTAACAGTCGTTGACCGAAGGTGTGTATGGCAGTTCCGTTTGCAGCAAACAACTGAAGCTTGTCTGGCTGACGTCGGGAATCTTCTTTGCGTAGTGGCAGTACAGATACATCAGCGCCAGTGTCTATGAGGAACTGCACGGAATATGACTGGTCAGACAGATATAGCCGGAAGCACTCGAGTTTGCCGTCACTCTGAGTATCGAGTGACGGCCCAACTAGTTTCCCTGCTGGTTGAAACTGCAAGGCTGGACACATTTGGTTGCTTTTTCTTTGAAACGCCAGTGGTACCAGCAGTGCTGGTAATTTCTGTCACGACTGCTGGAACGCTGACGAGATCCTTGGCGATTTCTTGATTGGGATCGAGCACGCGTTTCGAGACGCTGCAAACGGAAAGAAATGTCCATTAGAATGGTCTGCATTTGCGAAGCTTCAGCTGAAACCGCATGAATTGCAGTGGTGCTTTCCGCGGCGGCAAGTATGGCATCAGCCACTTCTGCCAATTTATCCAGGCTATCATTGGATATCGCTAGTATTTGCTGAACATTTGTAGGCAGCCGCTGGAGGAAAAGAGACTTCAAAATATCATCACGTCCGGGTCACCAGTTGTAGTGATTAACGATGATAAAATCTATTCAATTTATTTATTAAACTAAAACAAATCACAAAAATCACTACATACGCATGGAACGGACATACACATACGCGACAACATGTGACACCTCAACCAAAACACCGAGTGTCATCTCTAGACGGCTTTGACTTCTCTTCCAACCACAAGGAAAAATATATATAATATCCGGACGGCTTTAACCGATTCCCCACAGACTAACAATAATTTTTATAATATGCTTCATGTTTCTTTAAATTAATTGTCATGGTGAATTGAACGTGGTGATGTACATGTATTGCATAGCTGCTTCGTGGCCAAATAAAAATAATATATAGTGATCAGATAATACATCAATATTAAAAATGGTCATCGCTTCTGTAATGTTGGCTTTTTCACGTACACCGAAGCATGTGAAAAAAACAAACGCAGCAGCAGGTTAATAATGATTTTTAATTTATGTACAATTATATTTCGGCCCATTAAAGCTTTATCTCACATATTTTGTGGGCGAAATTCAATTTTCTCTCAAGTTTTAAACTAATAAAAAATTTCAAATCTATAAGTTTCCATAATATGAAAAAAATTGTATTTACGACTCATCGCTCATGATATTTATGGATTGAAAATTTGATAATTATGCATAATCACTGGTAAATGTGATAAATGTAGCAAAATTTATCAAACTTCATTGAAATAATCCAATATTTTATCACTATTATCAACATATATGTGTGCTGTATAAGTGTATATAGACTCTAACACTGTTTTCAACTCTCCCACACAACCTTCAGATAACTTTTCGATAACTTAAAAAGTCTGACGAATTCCTTATTTGGAAATAAAAATGCATCTGTTAATTTTTTTCCCATTTTTTCAAATATGAATCATAAAAAACTTGTATTAAAGAAAGAATTAAAGTTCTCTCTCGCATAGAAGAAAAAAAATGTTTACTAAGAATCAAGCTAAGAAGTGGGTAGCCTTGGTTCTTAACTCGATTCTTATCTAAAGATCAAATCCATAGTTAAGAAGCGGATTCTTATTAAGAATCAGAAGGTGGTACATCCCCAGGTTGTGTGAGAAAATATTGATGTTTAGGAAAAGAAGTTCATCACTGCCCTCACGAGGGCTCGAACACCGGTCTCTCGTAAGGCGGACGGGTGCTCGAGATGAATGTCTAGCAAGATGCTTACACGGCCACACAGCAGCGATTTAGAATGCTGCCACCTATTTTCGGAACTTAATACAAAGTGTGAAGTGTATTGAGTGGGTATTTTAGCCTATTCCCCGAAAAGGGCCCCAAGGTATCGTCTTCAAAAAGTTATGAAAAAGTTTATGTAAGTTCATCTCACCCAGAAATAACTGAAAACCAAAAAAAATAGTGCCGACTCTGGTGTTGCTTGGCGATTATCTATAAAAAAAAAATCTTTTCACAATTTTCACTCTCGCTCTCCTTTTTTTCCTCTCTATTTTTCTTCTTTTCTTACTTTTTCCTTCTTTTTCTGTACATGTTAAATTCATTTTCGGCCTCTATCGGCATTCAAAATATTAATACAATAAAATCTAACTTTTGTGGATACCGGTAGGACAAAATACTTCGTCCGTAAAAGAGGAGTGACCGTTAATCAGGGATTCTTTATTTTACTGGGAGGAAACATTCTTTTATTTTACTGGGAGAAATTATGCGGCCGTGAAAGAGGATGGGGGGGGGGTGTCCGTTAGCAGGGGGCTTTCTGTATTTAAATTAATTTTTTTGAAGTGACCCACAATAATTTCACCGGATTATTTATATTTTTGTGCATGTTTAAATGAGTTGAATAAGTGGCAGTTTTTTACAAAACTTTTTGAAGGCGTCACCTTGGGACCCTTTCCTTGTAAGTTGTAAGTCTGTGGCAAGAATTTTTAACGGGAAAATTGGCTGGAATTCTCGCCTCGAAGTTGGAAACCACAGTTTAAATTCGGCCGACCACCAATTGTGTCTTCGGTACGTGACTAGGACCTCACGAACATACATCAGCTGATTAAAATTCAGAATAAAATTAAATTATGCGTAAAAACTTTTTCCGTCTTTTTTTACAAAAATTTTATCAACTTTATTCATATCATGGTCAAGAGAACATTGTGGATGAACGAATAAAATTATCTTATCCCAACTTAAATTTTTGAAGCAGAAGAGGAAGTAGCTATCTAAATGAAGTCATCTTGCAGTTTTTCGGGTACTAACTATATGGCTAATTGAGGAGAGCTTTTCCTATGAGAAAAGATAAATTTTTAACTTTCGCTGAGTAAAAATAGACGTACAGGGCGTTCGTGCAGGAGATTTAGAAGAACAGAGAGCATGGTCAGTAATACTAGTGGTATGAGGATGAAAGAAAAAAATAGAAAAGTCATGGTTTCGTGAGACGTTTTTCTTCCGGAGTACTTCCGACAAAAAGCAGCAGAAAACCCCGTAACCTTAGAAAATATTAAATTTCCGGCTTTTCCCGTCTTTCGAAGGTGAAATGGTAGTGCATTGTTTCCTCTTCGTCGATAAATAACGGAGTTGTGTATGTCTTCGAAAATAAATCAAATTTACTTATTTAATCATAATTAATAATTTATCGTGAATTTTCTTTCCATTTATATTATATTTCTCATTGGCTTTCAGTAAATAATTATTTAAGTTATTTATTCAAATGCATATTCGTTTGTTATTGCTCATTATTTGTTATTTAAAAAAATTACATTTCTAAATGCATATAGATACTTTCTCAAATCTCGAAAACAACTTATAATCATGGCAACATCATTACTAATAATATCATTGATTGAGGTTGGAATGTTTATTCTCTAATCGAAGTGTTTCTTTCACATACAGTTCCAACTGAGACTAATTGGAAAAGAAAACACTTATCGAGCTTATAGTCGAATTCATTTTCATTATTCACTCCTCAAAACCCAAAATCATAAATATAGCTTTATAGATTATTGAAATTATCTCAAAATTACATGATAAGATAATTATAAATGCGCAATTAAAAGTAGTACCATTGCAGGAGTTACGAATTCTTTGTAATGGATCTCAAATCAAAAATATGATTTTTAAAAATACTCGCATTCATCTTAATAATTGTTGAACCTACAAAAATATACAGGCTGATTATAATCAAAGTTCCCGTACTCTGAGTAGTTTTTGAGACAAACTGCTCATCCGAATACAGCCAAACTTTCAGGATATCTTAATGAAGTCATGTGAGAGAGATTATGCAATAAAAAAAGTTCAATTTTTAACCCCAGGGTAAGTAAGTGACACTATTTTTTAAATAGAATTTTCATTTTTTCCCAAGGTCCATATAGCTTATATACCAAGTTTCAATGGAATACGTTCATCAGAACGGGCGCTTCGTTGATCTGAGTAGTTTCATTTAAATGACACTGCGCTCAGATCTATGCAACGCCCGTCAGCATGCCTAAAGTACTCCGACCTATGTAGCGCCTGTTCTGGCGGACGTATTCCAACAAAACTTGGTATATATACGCTATACGGACCATGGAAAAAGGAAAATTCAATAAACGTGTGCCACTTATTTACCTGGTGGCCAAAGATTGAACTATTCGTTTACATAAATCTATTTTCCATGGTCTCATTAAGATATCCAGAAAATTTGGCTGTATTCGGACGAATAGTTTTTGAGAAAACAACTCTCAGGGTAAGGGAAATTTAGTTATAATAACCATGCAATTTAAACGTATGTTTATCTCAGAAACGTATAATGACTACTAAAGAAATAGTTTCTGTTCCGTTTAAAGCCTGCGTCTTTCGAGTATTCCTCTCATTTTTCCCAAACTACTTTAATGATGCAAGTTTATACACCGTAAATCTTCTTTGATAACTTTATGCAAACACAAAGTCAATGTCAGGAAAGTTGCCCGACGAGGTGGCTGCAAAACGACGTCCATAAAAAAACATCGATGTCAAAAACAAACTACTGCAACCCAAAATAAGAGTATATATCAAGATTTAAAAAAAACACAGCAATCTAATAAATAAGGGAGCGGTAGCCCGGGTCGATAAGATACTCGCCTAAAGTACGAAAGAATGTTTAGAGGTGTCACGAGTTCGATACCCGGTTCGTCCTTGTCAGAAAACTTTCCTGTTACAGGGGTACAAAAGAAACGGCGACATGACCGCAGAAAAAAATGCTACCGCAGGGGGCCACCCATCGAGGGGTTAGCGCACCAACCTCTCGGTGAGCATAAAAACAAGCCTGATGTTCGAAATCGGCAATAAATTGTAGGTCCCGGTCTAATTAACCCTCGTGTGCAGAAAATGACCGTGGTGTGGCAAACATGATCAAATGATGATCTAATAAATAATATTAGTAATATACGGAGTATCCTGTAAGTCAGCATTTATCTCATGGACCATTTGTCGTTGAGATATGATTCTAATGTTTTAAAAAAATGCTCAAAATGTATTGAAGAACCCTTTCATAGTATTATGGGATAGTGAAAATACAGTGTGTCATAAAATAAAAATTAAATAACTATATTTTTAAACGGTCCTTCAGTCCTTTAACTTCCAATTAGAATACTGTTTCTCTATTTAGGAGACCAACAAAAAATTTCCATGTTCCTAAGTGGAATATTCGCTGAGCTATTTTTGGGCTCCAAAATCGGGGGAAAAGTTGAGGAAGAACAGCATGAACTAACGGACAACGCTTCTGTTCCTAATTTATGCTGTTCTTCCCTAGCCTTCCACCGATATTAGAATTCAAATATCTCAGCGAATATTCAATTTAGAAACATGAAATGCTTTGTTGGTTTAGGAAACACAGGGCAACAACTTATTTTAAGTTAGATGTTTGGGAACCGTATAAAAATGTAGACATTCTTTTTTTTATAACACACTGTATTTCCACTTTCTAAACTGATGCAGAATGATTTTTAACATATTTTGAACATTAATTAAATTAGATTCATAGCCCTACGACAAACGATTGATGAGATAAAGGTCGAGTTAGGAGTTACGGGGCACAACCTGCATAATACACTGCCCATAAGGAAGATCATAGTTGTCTCATCTAAGTATCTATAACTTCCCGATATATCCCGCTATGTTTATCCTACTTATTTTTTAGCATGTCAATTGTGTTAAAATTCGCGACCCCCGAGGGTAAGCTATTCCATTTAATCGCAACCGTAATAGAGAAAAATTCCACCTGACACCACAATCTGGAGTTTTCCCCTCACCAATCGATATCGATGTCCTGTTGTCGAAGCAGTCAATTGATGGTGTATAGATAACTCATGGTCCGTCCTATCCATCCCGTTGAGAAAATTTTAAATCGTTCGATCACATCCCTCCAGACACTTCCAATTTGAACATATTCACAATTTTTCGCAACTTCATTGAAAAATGCTGTTTCAATAGGATTCAGAAAAAAAGTTCCGGTGAATTGTTTCAGTTTTTATACAAAATGAAAATGTGTGTGTGAATGTTTTCGAATCGGGAAAACAAGAAAGTTGAATGCCCGCTTTTGCCGATGATATTTATTATAGAGGATCGAATATTTGTTTATGTATACAAATACATACACACAACCAATTGTTCGTCGGAGAAGAAAAAAAGTCATCGAGTTCGATTTTTGTTTCAAGTCTCGATCTGAGAATAAGCAGAATTGTTTTAGTGACGTTAGGAGATTAATCTCTGCTCCTCGAAACTAATGTCGAGTTATTGGCATTTTCTTCCAATACATTCAAGAGCATAAAAAAAAAAATATTTCTCAGGAAACGAATGGAAAAATATTCAATCTTGCTCATGGAAATGAGTTTCCATCCCATGAGGCAAGAGAAAAAAAATAATAATTACCCTCTGGGAGTATTTTTTAAAGGTTTTATCCTATTTTCGATAAAATTAATGTCCATTTAATTCGTTAATGTCAATTTATGCATCGCCTAAATTGATAATCAATTTGTAAAATTTATAATAAGCTCCGAGTCGATCATTGGAATTGAAAACGGTTGCGTTAATACATTGAAAAAGAAATATGGATTTCCTATTCGTGAAATAACTCATTCTTCGAAAATATAATGATTGATACTATTCTTTTACGTTCTCAGATATTGATTAAAACAGATTAACGATTTGTGTCTCAATTATTTTATACTTTTACGGACTTACAGGAATTATGACATATAGCAGAAAAATTTTACCGTTCCGGCTCACAACATATTAAAGTTTTACAACATATCAAAGAAATTTTATGGATGCTCTGAGATGAACTTCAGAAAGAAATATTGTTTGTTTCTAACGAGAAATGAACCTGGATTATCTTGCAGTCCGGGCAATCGTGCTATCCAATACACCAGAAATAACCATTTGTTTCCGAAAATCATTGGATGTTTTTTAGAAAATATTACATATCCTTGTACGTGAATGTTTCACAGCATAAAGTCCATTGGTTTAATGTAAAATATTTTTTGGCACCGGACTTCAATATGAATAGATTACAACTGACAACGTATTTTTTTTCCCATGTTCTTAAAGAAACTTTAATGGTGTTAGGGTATGTTTGGGCTGCTGATTCCTAATATGATACTAATTTTATCAAATTAGCTCTATATTTTAAGATAAAGTGAAAATTGAATTTCAGTGGAAGCAGACAAATCATATTGTTGAGAGTAAGCGTTATCTCAAAAACCGGAGCCAATCCGACAGAACCAATACCAGTTTCGGAATCAACGCCCCACACAATCACCCTACAACTACTGCAATATGTTTGCCATTGGAAGTGGGCGATGGAAGCATCCGGGGGGGGGGCGATAGAAGTTACGGGTATAACATAGAGAGAATCCTATGGGTACATAAGTTGGGGATTTTATTGGACTTAATAGTTTTGTAGTTATTAACTTTATAAACGTTCGTTTATTCCTCAGATGCTATCAAACATCGCCCTATGCCAACTTACTCTACAGCCATTTTTTTCCATTTTGTCCCACATGCGGGGGTAAGGTGGAATGATTTTCAATACTTTTTTAAAAAGATTTGATGAAATTAGGATACAATTTTAAATGAGATTTTTAAACAATTTGTAGCTAAGGAGTACCCGCAGCATCAGTCAGATTTACTATAAGTATTACGGGGGAAAAAAGAGGAAAAACTACAAAAAATGAAAAATGACAAGTACGCCGCGGCCTTCCGTTGCACCGATTTGGTTGGACTTCATTCTGGGACTGTGAAATCTACTAGCATTTGAACTGTGCAAATATAGAAGCAGGAAACGTATTTAATTTTTTAAATGCTAAAATACATGATCAAATCCAAAATTATTTCACAAATGACCACCACTGGTGATCATCGATGAAACCTTCAAATGGCATTGAGGAGATATCTCGTCTCCTTAAAGGCATCTATAAACGTTCTTTGATTGAACGCATTGATAAGCTCAGACACTTTGTAAAGTCAGTATCCCAGTGTGGAACAATTTTCCTTATACCTCTTAGTTAAAACCTGCTGAAAATCAAAAAACGAGTTCATTTTAAAAAAATGTCATTTCGAAGAGGGTTTTGTGATTTCTGCTGTGGCGCTTAAATGGTTGAAGGAAAAATGTTGCTGTAAAAAATTGGTGAAAAAAATCTGAAAAAAAACCTGTTATTTCACTTTTTACAAAAGTACACACTAACAATAAACAAAAATTATTTTCTAACTAAAACCAAACCAAGCCTGGATTGCTTTTGAATGGAGGGTGTCTACAGAGTGGGAAATAAGTGCGTAGAAACTTTAAAAATTCATAAAAACCGAAAAAATAACCGAAATAAGAAATGGTTTGCAGGGTTAGCATCGCTACGTCACAGGAACTTTTTAAGACAGGAAAAGAATAACTCGAAAACCGCAGATAGGTGGTTAGGTGGCTCTGGTACATGCAACTTTGGTTGAAATATGCAAATGAGACGGTTATAAGAACTTGCGCTCCTGATCCAAAACCAGTTCACCGTAGTAAACCATGTATGTGGACCTGCTGCACTCTGCCGTTGCTGGATTTGTGACTTGCCTGCAATGTGTTATCCCCCTGTGGTGGCGGTGGTGGTCATTTGGAACACATACTGCTGTAATAAACGATTTGGAGGCATTCTGTTCGTTATATTTCTTTGACTTGTGTATGGTTGCGCTACCTATCGGATGTTTTTAGAGTTATTTTTTCTCTTGTCGTATAAAAGAATGCCCATGACCTAGCGATGCTAACCCTGCAAACCGTATTTTATTTCGGTTAACAAGTACAGCGGAACCTCCCTTAACGGACACTACCTGTTAGTGCACACCTCCCGTCAACGGACACCTTTCGGTTCCTCGGTTCTGGGAAATAGGGCTTTAACTCCCTAGACCACTAGACTACAAAGGCAATGAATCTTTCAATATTTCCTTTGAACCGGGAATTGAAAGAACGGGGGTTCGATTGCCCGCAAAGGCAGTTGAATTTTCTCTCTTTCCAAAAATTCATCTTCACAAACAGCCAGTTGTTAAAAACCTTAGTATGATAGCGGACGGTGACGTTATCCTTCCACAATCGTTCAAATTCTTCAATTCTCGAATCTCTAACGAAATACTTTCTGACTTCAGGGTGCATTATGAATTTCACACGAACATGAACTTGTATTACATTTCTTTTTCCCCCCTCACAATTCCGATAACCGCGAGGAAAAAAGGATACATATAACAATAAAGAAAACGAACCTTTTTCAGAATAAGGAGAAGAAAAGTGCAAAATAGGATAAGATAAGGGAAAGGAGGGGAAAAAAAAAAGTTTCGAAAACCGCTCGGAGTTAGATTCACTTCACACAACAGAAAACACTACAACAGCAGCAGCAGCAGTAAGCGTATAGGAGAGAAGTTAATATTCCCCGAATGGAACGGACACTTCTTTGGCGTGTTATAGATTAACCTGTCAAACTTGCCCCCTCGTAGTCACATTGGTCTGCAATGGACAGCGGCCGAAAATAGCTTTCAAGCAAAACGCTGGAAACAGCAAATAAAAGGAATACCGATGAAAAGAGAGAGAGAGAGAGAGAGAGAAATATATATATATAAAGAGAGTTAGAAAAGGAGAGGGAACATGTTGAAAAAGCATCACCCGAATTCTTTCCAACTGCCCAGAAACCATTTTCCTTTCTTTTGATATAACTTTTTTTTTCCCCCTATTATTATTATTTTTTTCTATCTTTAATTTTCTTGCCACTTTCCGTATTTTCAAAGAAAACAATTTATCACTTATTTTCTTCTTTCTTATTTTTTTTTTCTTCACACATACGCAAGTAAAAAGTTTGAGTTTTTTGTATTTTTGTATTTTTTCACTTTGCTCTGTGTGTGTGTGTGTGTGTTGCAACCATTAGTGAAAAGCGGGAGAGAGGATAGAGCGATTTTCAACTTCTCTTCCCGCAAGTGTTACGGCAAAAACCAATTTAGCCTTTCACTTTCCGCGATAGGAAAAGAAAATAAATAAAAAAAAAGGAAATTTTTTTTTTCTTTTTGCTTTCTCCCAGCGTTGAATTATTTCCGGAACTCACATTTTTCCGGTATTTAAAACGGAAATAAATGCATTGGATGAGTAGTTCGTCGTCCATCATGACTTGAATAAAGAGTACAGATAGATTCATCTCTTTTTTTTTTTTACAAAAAATAGCCTTCAGTAAATTGAGAAATTACTAACTTTTCTTGTGAAAGCTGTGCCGTTGAGTATAGATTTTGTGGGTTTGCGACACGATTTGGACTACATGAAGTTTCAAATGAAGTTGAAAATTGCTTAAAGTTGAGGTTCAGATACGAGAGGTATCTCCATTCGCATACCCCTGACCTAACTCTAAGGGTACACAGGGTGATTCGTAAACCGGACGCGCCACTATCCTACTCAGTACAGATCTGACAAACGGAAATAAATCCAGAATTTATACGTACGAGAGGTATTGTTATGTTACTGTGTTTGGGGTTAAATTGTGACGTTAATACAGTATACGCCGCTTATTGTAATTACGGTTGATGTAGTCATTCAGGTATTGTAATCACTTTTCAAAAGTACGGAATGGGCCAATATCATAATGTGCGGGAAAAATTTGTATGCAGTTATCAGGACTACGGTTTATCAATTTTTTTTCGTACTTTTTCTTTTGCATACTTCAATTTTAAGGTTGAACAGAACTTAATTGTTTTCGCTATGAGTTATTGTTATGAATCTGCAAGATTATCTAGGAGGTCAGAAGACTACTCCTTCTGGGGGGACCTTCTGGCACAAAACTTCCACACGAAGATTCCCAATATCCTAATCGGGCCGTGATAGCCTCTATGATCCATGTAGGGCACGGGTATCCAACTGGTGTTCCTGGGATTTTCTGGAGTTACACATGATCAAACACCACGAGACCCTTAAATTCCGAAACCCGGAGAGCTTTTGAAGAAGACATTTAAGGAGAGCTTTCTAAAAAACGCATTTTCCAATTTTTCAATAGCATGGAATTTTCTGCGTCTAAATGTCTTTAAGTTTTCGTTCTATCTGTACTGAAAATATTTTCATATAAATTTTCTGGCATTACACATGCTAATGTTTTTCACTAAAATGCGTTTTTTCTCAACGCTTACTCAAGTTTTTTGGTGGATTAAACACGAGGATTTTTTAATAAAAGTGATTAAAAAAACTATATGTCACAAAATATGGATACATTTTGGTGATTTTCATAAAAAGTTGCATGTGTGTTGTTGAAGTTAAAATTCAAGAAAAAGTAACCAACATTTCAATTCCTAAAAGCTCGAGTTAAAGTATATGACACCATAATGTTGAGAGGCACACAAAGTTTCAATACATTTGAATGAGTGATGTTCGATAAAATGTTCCTTACCTAACAAAAAACACAGTTTTGAGAAAAACGAATTTTAGTAAAAAACATTTGCAGGTGTAATGCCTGCCAGCAGTTTATATTAAAATATTTTAAAAATATTTTTACTACAGGAAGAACAAAAACTCAAACACAGTTAGACGCAGAAAATTTCAAAGTACTTAAAAATTGGAAAATATTCGTGCCTCAACCCCCTTAAAAAAGAATCTTTTTTTTAACAAAATTCCACACCACTTAAAATGACTTACCTAGAATGTGTACGCGAATGTGGTGCATTTTTGACGAGGTGAGCGAGTTTTAGGAACGAAACTTGTGACCTAAGGGTGTGAAAGCATGTGAATGAGAGAAAGAGTGACGTAGACACAGAGGCATGTTTGCGGTGTGAGGGAAGAACAAAACGGGATATTGTCCTGGACGGCTGCTTGGGGGAAGGATAAATCAAGAAAAATATACAAGAATATGGGTGAAGGAAGAATGAATGAATGAATGCCAGAACTTTGTCACTGGACTTATCCCGTTGTCGAGGTCTCTTCCAGGCCAGCTTATGGGTGAAGGGCGGCAACATTTGTATAGCCAACTCCCCTCTCCTCCGTAGGGGCGGGAGAGTAGAGCAAAAATCCTAATCAGAGGGCCCTAAAATTACGCGGGCCTTGTCAATCGCTCGAATTTCCGCATAAAAAATGAGACATTTGCCCAAGCAGCATCTGACTTGATTCCATTAGCGTGGCGATGCCCCTGTGCACCAGAGAAGGGTCTGCGGTACATAATTGGTGGGCAAATGCGTTAAGACAGCTCATGGGTAGCGAATATTTAAGTATCGGGGGGAAAACTTCCTTCTTCAATTCAGAAACAAACAAAATGAGTGAAATAATTTTTTGTCACACCACGGTCATTTTCTGCAGGCTAATAAGATCATGACCTACAATTTATTGCTGATTCCGAACGGCAGAATTTTTTGCATCCCGGAGAGATGTACGTTGGTGCACAAACCACTCGGTGCGTGACTCCCTGCGGGTAGCAATCTTTTTCTGTCGTCATGTCGCCATTTCTATCATACCCTCGAGACCAGAACACCCCATTTCTAACTAGGACGAGCCGAATATCGAACGAGAGACAGCTCTAAACATCCTTTGGTACTTCAGGGACATATCTTATTGATTTTACAGTTCGTTATCGAGAGTGTCCTCTGACAGGGAGTGAAATACATTAAAGCCCTATTCCACGGTACCGGGTATCCGAAAAGTGTCTGTTAACGGGAGGTGTCCACTTACGGGAAGTGTCCGTTAAGCGGAGTTCCATTGTACTTGTTAATTAATGGATACCGTCCGTTCAAAAGCAACGCAGGTGTTGTTCTGTTTTGGAATGACGAAATATCACGCTATCCTATACAATATCGGAAATTGTTTTCTGCTCAGCATAAACTCTGTATACACAAAAGCATCCTCAGTAGTGTTCACCAATATGTACTTAGATACATGATCGACGCATCAAAATTTTAGTTTTACTTCTTCAGATTTTGTTGAGGAGAGAAAATACTCCTTCCTATTTTAGGTAATTTTTCTTTAAAGAGTAACTTCTCTGCTTTTTCATTAAAAACAGCACTCTTTTCACAAAATTATGGAGAGGAGTAAAATTACTCCTTAATACTATTTTTTCAGATAACGTTGTTTGTTCGTTTCGTTCGTTTCGAACAAACTCGTTTTTCGTTGAACAAACAACGTTTTTCGTTCAAACAAATTTTCGTTGTTTGTTCGGAGTCATTCAAGTATTACGTCAGCATCGCGGGGTTCCGATTTGCTGACTTGTGATGACGGGGGGAGGGGGGGTCGAAGGTTGTTTATGTCATCAACCACCCTTTTTTGAAGATATGAAATATTCTAGACTGTTGAGGAAATATTTCTGACAACATTTCGGGGTGGGGGGGGGGGGTCAGTGTTTTGCTGATTTTTGCTGACGGGGGGAGGTAAAAAATCGCTAAAAATCTGCGGACGTAATACTTGAATGCTGCCTAAGCGTCCATAATTTGTAATTTTATCCACCATGAGAAAAAAATTTCGCCTTTCTCAGCTTTTTCCACAACCAACAAACGGGTAAAAAATAAAAATTTTATCATTAAAAACATGGATCTTATCGAAAATAACTACACGTTACAGTATGTATTATATTTTGAGAAACATCATTAAACTAGAACTAATTTTTTATCATCTACCAAATAAAAATCACAACTGTTATTATTTGCATTGGTGACCAGCTTTCAATTAATATGCCGCATAGAAAAAGTAAATACAATGATACCAGTAAATATTCTATGAGCAAAAATATCAATTAAAATGCCAAGTTTGCCGGGAAATTTTAACAGTTGCTACTTTTGAATAGCAAAATGACGTTAGTAATACGTGCAAAAAAATACCGCCACGTGGATTCCCGTGATTTTAATCGAAAACCATATAGAATGAAAACAGTTTAATTCTGGTTTATATGTTTTTTTCGATTACAATCACGTGGATGTCATGGCTAACTTAACATTTTAGTTAAAATTATTGCTTATAAAATATTTACTGGTATCATGTTATATTGTTCTTTCCATGCGGCATATTATTCGGAAACCGATCTCATATTCGAATCGTAACAGTTGTGAATTTTATCTGTTAGATGGCAGAAGGGGGTTCCAGTTTCTGTACTGTGCAGTTACTTTCTGGAAGGCATGTTTTGGCAGATAAAATTTTATTTCTGCCAGTTTGTTGGTTGCGGACAAATGTAACTAAGAAAGACATCATTTTTTATTGCGAATAAAATTACAGGATATGAACATTTAGAGTCTGGGAATAACTGAGAATGTTTCCGTGTTTCAGAGTATTTTGCTGCGCAGAAAACAATTCCCTGTATTGCATTAGTTAGCATTATTTCATCATTCCGCACTGATGAAAAATTTCTGTGAGCAGAGAAACAGGTCAGTGCAGGTGAAATGACAGGCAATGCGTCCCCACCTGAAAGTTGGAGGGCACATTTCATGCAGAAATACAATTTTTGTCGGCACTGATCGTGCTCCACCCCAACCTGGAACCAGGCAACCCCGTCCCAGACTGAGATGTGTATTAACCTATCAGAAACGACGTTTAATCTTTAGGTCATAAAAATCCGAAACCTAATAATAATAATAAGATTTGTCCCAGGCTTTCATGGTCATGCCTTTCCAGCACTGTCTTTGTAGGGATCATCGTGCTCACTTAAACCATTCAGAATATAAACTTGCTTACGTACTTAGGAGATATTCATCGACAACACAAATGAACACCCTATGATTAAATGATTAGCATCATGCTTATTCCAGTTAAAGAATATGTCAGAGGTCTTGTGCGGCAGCTCTTACTCTGGTGATTGTTATAATCAAAGCTCTTGATTCGTGAATATGCTTCCCAATTAGATGACAGGACTCCAACTTCGTGACTGTAAATTATGAGTTCAATCGTGCACGGAATAGAGTAGGGCCACTAGGCTAAAATCTTTGGTTATTCCCATGTCAGACCCTTCCCTCCATTATGAATTTATAGAGTGAAAAAAAGACCCTCTATGGCTAACACCCTCTGGTTGGAGCCCTGCAGAGACCTCACTTGAACAGAGGTTTCACGATAAGATCTGGCAGAATGATTTATGATAATAAATATGTATATTGCGCGCAGAGAAGTATGCGGGGGTATAGGAGAACGTGCCCCTCTTCCCAAGCTCCGATATAACTACAATATTTCCGTAAAAAAATTAAAATATCGAAAGAAAATTTATTTTACATGCAATTTTAACAGATGTCTGTTAATTTTAATGCTTTTTGAAGGGTGAGAACCCTAAATTTTTCAAAAAGAGAATTTTTTGTGCCCCCAAGCCTTTTGAACTTCCTCTAAAAGTCAATCCTGATTAAGAGGTTTTGACTAAGCCATCTTTTATTTTGTCTTCGGGCTATGATGCTGTTGACACGGCAGAAGGGACACACTGTTTTTTTGTAGAAATAATCAAAAATGTGGTAGAGTTTTTCGTGAAACAGCCTCATTGTCATCAAGGTTCCGCACAGAACAGCCATATAACCATCAAGCGTCCAACGAGAAACTCTACGTTGGAATCACCTGTGGTACAGCTCTTGTTCTTCTTTCAGTATAACTATTACTTCGTGGAATTAAAATGCATTTCAAATGTGCGATAATGATGAATTCCAGCACTGTGATTTTCTGCATTTGACGTAAACTTCTTCAAAGAAACTGCAATCATCTGTAAAACTACTTTCACTGCATTCTACAGTATGATGAGGAAAAGCCAGAACACAGAAGTCACCGGGAGTATGTTACGTACACTAGGGAGTCTATTTTCGCGCGAGCTTGTAAAAGTATTAAACATTTCAAACGACTGCCGAAAAACAGGAAAGTTTTTCGTTACATAATTGCATGTACAAAGAAATTCTAAAAATAATTGTGTGCTTTTTTTTTTTTGCTTCCCTCTCAATTTCAATGAAGATGGAGAAGTAAATGCAAATGTGTGAAAACATTTATATTTTCAGTGCAAAGCTTTTCATGGAAGTCATATTCATACAATAGAACACAAAAACCCTTACGATCAGTTCCGTGATGCGTAGAAATACTTTTGGTTTGGTCACTTCAGTATTACGAAGGTCAAGAAATTAAAACATGGGAAGAGAAGTGATTGAATGATACCGCTGTATGTGTACCACTTAATCTTTCGCGAAGGGAAGTCATGGTTACATTCACTCTCAACACTGCAAATCAATTCATTATCGAGAAGTTCACAAGCATTTCCGAAATTCATATTAGTGAAATTAGTAAACCAATGTGCACGGAATCAGTAATTATCGTGGCACAACCAATATGAAAACAATATGAAGCCGAGTGAAAGAGCGAAATCCATATATTTTGAATGTAAAATAATCCGTATAACTTTAGATTTTAAACGAGTTAATCATTATAAAAACAATCATTAATGACACACATTTTTTGTGTTCTTCACAAAATATATGTATAACATTAGAGATAAAATGAGGAGACGTAAAATAAAAATAAATTAGAAGAGATTGAAAAATTGGAAAAATATGGATCAATGAGAGAGAGCAACTGGTTCCTGTCAGTTACTGTTTTATAATTCTTAGCATACACTGTTTGATGAATATATATATATATATATATATTCATCAAACAGTGTATGCTATTTTATTATGCATTTTCCATTAACAAATTTGAACAGTTACAGCTTTTCACTTTGTTTCTTCAACATCAGATGGCGCTAAATTGCCTTATTCCGATAATTTCTTAATTAGTTCACATCGGTTTAACCTCTTAAGCGGCTGAGTAAAAATCAATAAGCCTATTTTAAAATGTCATATCTTTTCTAATGATGTCGACTTTCTCCCGATTATCTACAAGTGCAAACTTAGGCTACAAGAAAGAGTGTTCCGTTAAAAAATGTATTTTACAATCAATCAATATCTGGGCTTGTGATTGCTAATAAAAGAGACCTTTGAAAAGGCGAGATATCTCGTCAATGCCGCTTAAAGGGTTAACGATGGCAAAAATAAACATTCATGCTTGAGGACAAGATCGAATACCAAATGCCAGAAATATTCAAGAGTATTTGTTGTACGTATAAAAAATAGTTAATTTTAGTAGTTATAATTTTAAAATAATAGTTAACACAGCGTATTTCGGGGAAAGCAGAGCCGCAATTGTGAATCAGACGAGTAAAATGTAAATTTTAAAGTGAAGAATTCCTCACAAGAAACCGGATAAATATCTATCCATTAAACATTAATCTCCCAGCAACAATACTATTCAACGATAGTAAATGGTTTGGTTCCTAAACGATACGTAAACCCATTTGACTTTCTCAAATGGTGAACTTCTCTCTCTCTCTCTCTCACACGCGCGCGCGCGCGCACGAACATGGAATTCTATCCATCGCATTGGCTTGTACGTTTTAATAGGGTACGATCTTTCTTCGACCCTTTGCAGTTTCAAACCCTGTAATGATTTCTAATATATATCTTTCTATGTTATACTATTGTTGGAACTTTATATAAAATTGCCCAAAACATTGAATCGCCCTCTTTGCAGAGACACCTTGTTCATTTTGATAGCTGAATAATGTGAATGAATTTATAAGCGATGCAAATTTGTGAAAGTACGTCTACTTATGCTCATTCGATTTGACCGAGGGGTATCAAATAAACACGCCAGGCTCTTTTGCTTTTCCTCTTTCTCTCTTCGCGTCCTTTCCTCTCAAGAACGACCCTGTTGTGATCGCAGCAACACTGACTTCGCTACTCAAAATCAGAAAATTGTGTGTAACTGAATTCTCTTTGATGTATCATTCGAAGTGGAACCTCTCGAGTATGACATTTGTCAAGTGCGTGTTGCTTGGATCGGAATGAAATATTTCTTGACATAAATAGCCTACACACCAAATTTCGGGAAACCACTCAACGACAAGCGGAACGCGGATGTCGACACATCTTAACGTTTCGTTAAGGAATTCTGCATGTACCCCAAATGACAGAAGGAGGATTCTTCATCAAAGGGCATTTTTAGCAAACATTTTCAGATAGTGCTACATTATGCAATTTTTTTACGCCAAACACGAATTATCAACTGCATCATATAAAATTTTTCAGCTCTCAAATACTCCACCATGCTTATTAATTTAAAATCACACACAAACATACATTGCTACATCGATTAATCTCCCACTAATTAATGTTGATTATAAGCAAGGTCCGGATGTTTTTGACCTAAAAATCTTGAAAAATTACCATAAAAATGGCCCAAAAAACTTGAACAAATCCCCAAAAAATTCACTAAACTAAAAAATTTTTAACTAAAATAAAAACTCCTTAAAAATGACAAAAAATGCTATTGTGATAACAAAACAAATTTCTTTAGGAACTTAACTGGTCATTATTTTGTGTGACTGGAGGTAAAATACAAAATATTATTCTAGTACCATAGCTATTGAAAATCAAATTCTTTATCAGCATTAGATTTCATCAAAAATTGCCAATGGGATTTCTCAAACAAGTAATTCATAATTTGTGAGTAGGTTCAGAAATCTAGGACAGAATACGGAATTCTCTCAGAGAAGACAAGATAAACTTCTTTCAACATCAACGGATGTTATTGGAGATATTTGGATGAGGGTAGGGGGGGGGGATGATCTGATCTACTCCCTGTGTTAATTTCTCTTAAATTTTAAAACTTCAAGACGTTCCCGTAAAGACATCGAAGAATTTTGCTGCAGGTAATAAGTATTTTTCCCCCGTTATTATAACTTTTTTTTTGAATTTCATGATGCCAAATTGGCCTACCCCACTTTTAGCACACTGACTTTATCCATAGCATTAATAAGTTCCATACTTTTCTGCAAGGACTGAATGGTGAAATACCAGAATGTTGAATATTAATACGCGCATCTATAATGCACGTCATCAATTCTTCAATATTCCCAATGTAAAACAAAGCTTATGAAATCTTACTACTTGCAGCATTCGTACGGATCAAAATCATTCAAATTGAATTTGCAGATTTCAAAATTCCCTTTGTGATACGTGCATACACTCTACCATTTCCCCTTTATATAATGAAAGTTCCTCTGTCTCTCTCCCCCTCAACATCTCCTATAGGATCAGAATTTCTTGAATTCACTTTCATTTATTGCTTGGTTTATGCCTATGGAATTTTTACTCACTAAATTTACTCGGAATAGATTCTAAGTTTTGTCATCTATAAAGGAAGATACAAGTTTGAAAGATGAAATTAGGAAACTTTTTTGTTGTTTAAAAATATTTTTAGCCTACTTCCTATTTTGGAAAAAACTTTATAGTGAAGAAATATCCAAAAATTACAAAAAAAGGCCCTAAAACCTGAAAAAACGACTTGAAGTGAAAAAAATGACAAAGCAAATGACATCTACATCCGGTTCATGATTATAAGCATCTTGTTGCTTAATCGTTTCGTATCGATCTGAAACCGCTAATTAAAATGATTAAAATTCAAGAAAAACAAAACAGGACATGAATGTGATTATTTTTTGTAAATCTATGACCGGAAATAAAAATATCAATGCACCAATCATAGTAATCAAATTATCCACATAAAAAAATTGATTATCCAATGGAAATTGCACAATTTATTTTTTAAATAGAACACCAGTAAATACAACAAATTCCAATTTCGATAAAATTATTTATGATGATCATAAAAGATATGATCGAAACGACTTTGAATGAGTAACATCTCCAAGACGTGGTCAAAAAAAGTATAATAAAACTATTGCTGCCAACAACCAACGCTAATTAGAAAGATAATATATATACTAAATTAAAGAAGAAAAATACATTTTTCCAAAAAATAAGAAACAATTTTTTTAATTATATGTATATATATTTTATAAAAAAAATGCCTTTTTTTATCGGTTATCGGATAAATGAATAATTTTCAAGAGATTAACAAGAAAAGCTGATCAAATTTCTGGTTGAGTAATTAAAATATTACTTTGTTTGGTCATATTTTTTAAAAGAAAAGATGAAAAGAATAAACCACTTAAAGCTAATTTATCGAAAGTTTTTATTAGTATTTATTTTTAGCTTTTTAGTGTATTGTCTTTAAAATAAAATAAACAAAATTATGGTAATCTCTTTAATTTGGTATGAAGTGACGCCGAATATTATGAATTCTAAGCTTTTTTCCTCAGATAATTTGTCAAAAAATTAACTGCTAAATAATTCGCGAATAATGTGTTTCGTTTATCAAAGGAGCTGTTTTTTTACAAATATGCATGCATAATGAATTTTTGAAAATATTCTGAGAAACTATTATCAGCACTAAACTCCTCGTATATTATCATGAATTCACGCCTTATTTCATGGTAATTTCAACAAAGATCCACATTTGTCAGGAAAAATGTGAAAAGAAATTTGCTTTAATACATCGACGTGTGTTTTTGTTATGTATACCGTCAAATTTCACCACCGAAATTGTATGATTTCCATTAGCAAATGATTTAAATGAACTTGTAGATTTTTATAGAGAAAATGATCGCACAATGATAATTTCCACGCCTATAGATTATTCTTATAAGTGTTACTCAATTATCTTTTCAGCTTCATTCGCATTCGTTAGTGAAATTTAATCGGAACTATACGAGCTTAAATTTTTTTAGGTCCAATGTAACGCCGAGGAGTATGAAAGTATATTATTGATGGCGAAAGTTTCTGATTTCCCTAATGGCTTCTCCACTAACGAAGAAATGTTCCAGAATTTTTTTTCCATCGATGTTTTTATCGTAAAAAATTTTAAGGTTTTCTTATTTTAATTTCGTGTAAATTTAAGTGTAAAGAACTAACTATAAAATGCAATCTAGTCGTGAAGGAAAAAAAATCAAAATCATTCGTCGTCCTTATTCTTTCTAATAGCCTTGAGAAAATATTTGCATAAAATGTGGGAAATTTTTACCAAATAATTACAAAATTATTTTTTCGAGCTGTTGTTCATAACATCGTTTTGATCTTTGTAAATTAAGACATCCGACTACGTTGGACGCCATTTCGGTGGAAAATTTTGATTTAGTTAATTTTTATTTTTTAAAAATGCCCAGTTATCTTGTAATTCCAAATATGGCCTTTTTTGTTTGTATGGCGTTTGGAGAACCGAAGTTACTCCCACTTTGGTGTTGTCTTTCTACTAAGAATACTGTTGGATCTATCGTACTCTGATTTTCATGCTTAAGGTATCTGAATACGCTGAAAACGCTATTTTGAAAGAAAATAGTGATTTTCATTTTTTATGAAAGTCCTATTCTTTAGAATTCCAAAACAGTCCTTGTTTTGGTACCAAGGACGCTCTCGTTCATTTCGTTTCAAATGTGTGTATAGCAGATAACAATAATTGTAAAGTTGCATCATTAGTTTTAGATATCAGCAAAGCTTTACCGTGCAATCATAGTATTCTATAATCATACCAAATTAGAATATGCAGGAATTCGGGGTTTGCCACTTAAATTTTTCAAAACATATCTTGATAAAGTTAATTCCAGAAAGTAAATTCCGTTTTGAGTTCTAAAAAACAAATTACATCAGGTTGGTTACTTCAAGGATCAGTGCTTGTACCTATTTTATTCCTAATATACATAAATGGTCTGTGTCACTTTAATTTGAAAGGAAGTATCATTGCTTTTTCTGATGATTTAGTTCTTTGTTACTCAGAAAGCTCTTCAATTAACTTGAGGAATAACAGCGAAATGATCTTAACTCAATAAATATCTAGTTTAGAAATTATAATTTAAAATTAAATATATAGATAAAACTAAATATATGTTATTTGGTTTTGGTAATTTCAATGATTTTGGTGTCCTAAAATATCATAGTGTGACAGATGGTTGTAAGTCGCGTATTGTATGCGCGCAGTTGTAAATAGAGTAGACACCTTTAAGTATTTAGGGATATTTTTAGATTCAAAACTATCCTGGAAAACACATATTAATTATTTGAGGTTAGAATTAAATCGCAACATTAGGAAATTTTATTTTATTAGAAATAAATGTTCCCAACCCTTTTAAAACTGTTTTATTTTGTTTAGTAGAATCTAGATTAAGTTATGACATTACATGTGTTGGGGGGACATACTTTAGCAATCTTTCTACACTTTTCGTCACCATCCGTATCATTCATCCGTATCATTCTGAGTAAAAATAGACTCACGCATACGTTTCCACTTTTCAATCAATTAAAGCTACTCCCTCTACAACATCTGTACGATTATAAAAGTTTAAAATTTTATTATAAAATAAGTGGCCGCTCCAATCTGAAATTATACAAATCTGGAATATAATTTAGACGTCATACTACACATTTACCAAGGCCAAATAAAACTCGTTTCCCAAAATTGTTTTCCTTTATTTAGCTCCCAAAATATTTAATTTACTTCCTCAGTTAATAAGTGAACAATGTTCATGTTAATTCAATATAGTATTTAAAATCTTGGTTGTTAGCTCAAGAAAGTTTAATTTATCATTTCATATTGTAATATAATCTTCTCTTACCATGCATACGCTGCTAATGTGTGTGTGTGTCGAGTTTTTCTTTATTTTTTCTTTTGTTATCATTTATGCCGACGATATGTATCTGTTATTTTTTTGTGGGCTTATACAAGCTTGCTTAGCCTTACCCCCTAAATGTTTTGTAACTGTGTCTAAAAATTTTAGAAAGGAAAAAGTTTAATGGAGAATATCTATATAACATTCACAGAACCGAAGTTACGTCCACTTTAGTATTGAATTTTACATACAAGTATACCGTGAATAAAAAGTTAAAATACGTTTTTGCGAATAATTTTATTTTTGACATATAACGCGTGAGTTTGAAACAGTATTATCATACTCTATTCATTGCATCATTACAAAATTTTAATATGATGGTTGCTGAATATTTCCGAGATCATGAATTAAAATCTAAAGTCCATCACGTATATTTGTCTGACTACAGTGTATTATAGACGAAATGTATAATGTAATTTCCAAAAATTCAGACGTACATCAACAGATTTGAGTTTAACTTATCAGCATAAATAATGAAATACTTTAAATTTCAGTTCATAACCTGTACCATTATTAGCTGAATATAATTTGAAAATAACAAAACATTTTATTCATACAATTTTTTGCAATCGAGTTGGGAATATATGAATTTTGTTTAAAATATGACAAAAAATTATTTTTTCATAGAAAATAGTCCAAAATTAATGTTTTCAACATTTTGGGACAGTATTCCTATCAGAAAAATGTAAAGTTACCTTTAGTACCACTTTAAAGAAAAGTGACACAAGAAAGGAAATCGAATACCTTAAATTAATCAATAAAAAAAAATACGTGGTAGTATAGTTATTAATTCCACCATGCTTTGTGGAGCATTTCCATCTACTTTCCGAGCATATGAGAACGAATGGTCGACTATCCTGATGACATTCCAATCTCTTTAAAAGAATAGTTTTCAAAAAAAAAGAGCAAACACTGTGTGAAACAATTCGGAGAAGTTTCTCCGTAAAGGAAACAAAATTAGGTTTGCCCTGGAATATTTAGAGACTGAAAACTCTGCAGAAAGTTCCCAGCTAATGGTTCTAACGCGGTTGTCCACCGACTCGTATATATACATTCCGGGTGATAAATTATTTTCCTCAACACTGCGACGGAGCTAACAAAACTCCAGCTAATGAAAACACAAAAATCCAGTGGAAAAATCCGCCGTATTTTCTCGAGAAATTCCGCGATGCATTTCCCTGCGAAACGTCCTCTTGTTTATTTTTGACGCATCCACAATTATTCTTTCCTAAGTATATCTGTTTTAGAGTTGAGTTTTCTATAATAAAGAAGTGTCATTTACAATCCGAAATGGATTCTGCCCAATATTTTATAATCAGACCATTTTTCAGGCTCTGAAATGAACATGAGTATTACTCTGTGAAAGTGCTTTGTTGCACTGCCGAAAACAGCTAATGCTTGCACATGATTTGCATTAGTTATTAATTAGTAACATAACCGATCTCTATTCTGCATAAATATAGGGTAAATTATTTCATGGACATTCAAAGCAATTATTATAAAATATTGATTAAGTGTCAAATCCACATGTGTGCTCTTTCTCTTCATCTATCTATAATTTCCCCGCATTCTTCACTATACTAGAAAACAGCGAGAGAGACCAGCATGGCAGAAATTCAAGTCAAAGATTCTGGAAAATTCTTAAATGTTTTTATTCTGAAAAACAAACTAAATTGGCTGAATGCATTCTGTAATTCTTGTTAAACATCGCTTTTTCATGGGTATGCCGGGAACGAACCAGATCTCAGCATTCGAAAAATCTGATGTCTAGTTTTGAGTCATGCCGGCTAATGCGGGGGAATATTGTATTGTTCATATGTCTATTATTAATCAAATAAAATTTGAGAAATAGTGTTTGCAATATTCGTTTGTTATACTCTTAGTTCGAAATCATATTCTACCATGAATGTTTTTCCCATAAACATTCATTTTTTTCTAAGGCGAGCACAAACCTGGTCTGACACCATTGGCAATTTACTACGGAATGAATTGTGCCAAAAATGTGCACGAGTACCAAACAGTATGTATGTATGCATAACAATCTAGTGCTGTGTGTGAGTTATTTTAGTGCTGCCATCTAAATAGTTGGGAACTTTAGTTGCCTACAATAGTGTTTTTCGACTGTAATTTGCAACTTCACTTTCCTTGGCAAGTTTTTTTTGACGTGATCCGATACTTTATTGGAAAAAATATGGTCAGCCTAGGTATTTAGCGTGCTGTGTGCATTGATAATTTTCTACCGGAACACCTTGACCAGCTGCATATGGCCTACGAGGCAGAGGTTATACAGCCATGGTATAGAATGTATACCGAAATACGGTAGATGCCGCTTTTAGAATCCCAGATGATATTATCCTACGGGTATTGTTATTACTTTCGCTAAGTTCCAATATAAATACGGAACGGACCAATATCGTAACGAAGGAAAATAATTTTTTATAGTTGTCAGAACTTCGGCTTATGTTGCCAATTTTTTTTTTCATGCAAAGTATTTTTTCTGCATATTTTGAAGCTAAGGTTGAACCAGGCATATTTCTTTTCATATAAAATTTATCACTATCTATCTGTTAGACTATGCAGGAGGTCAGAAGTCTTTATTAATGGCAAGAAATCTTACCCAGTTCACAATGGAGCCGTGATAGCCGCTATAATCCATGTATGTGTACGCTCCTTTTGAAATTTCTTTCCTATAGTGAAGGCATGTTTCAGGTTTAAAGAAAAAACATTTCTTGAGTTCACGATCCGTTTTCTGGAACACAGTTCCTCAACCGAAAGACTTTCGCAAGGAAGTCCCCAGAATGTACAGAGCACTAAGGAACGTATCGTGATTTGTAATACACATTTGTAATAAATCCATTTTAACTAAAAAGAAAATTTCTGTTTCAAAACAATTGAAAAAATAAATAAAAAGTGCTCATTTTGAAAACTTATGTGCGACAGAAAAATGGATTTTCAACGCGTCCATGGACATATGGTCATGTTACTTACAACCAGAATTTTTTCGAATATTGTTATGAATCGAGTCCCCGAGTCAAGATGATATCACATTCAAATGATACTCAGTATCTGATTTGAATGAAAGAATACAAAATTATACATTATATATATTACTGTAAATGTAATAAATCAGATAATATACATAGCAACTGGTTATTACGCATATGAATCGCCTTGGTAAGTTTGATAAATTTATCGCATTTGCCGGGGAATATGCATAATACCCAAGCGTCGTTGGTAAGTTTGATAATTACTGGAAAAATACCGCTTTTACCGGAGATTATGAGTAATACCCAATCTCTGTTGATAAATTTGATAAATGCTAAAAACATTACCAATTTTACCGATGATTATGCATAGTATCTTTGTGTAATTGGTGTAATATATATGCATAAATATCCTAGGGTAATTTAATTTAACAAATATGGAAAAAAATCCAAATGTGTTTACAATGTGTAGTAAATGTAGTTCGACCCCGATATAATTTAGGCCTACTACGAGATTTATTATTTATACCAACGACGTTTGTATTGTACGCGTAATCGCTAGTAAAAGTGATAATTTTTCAGTACTCATTAAATCAAATCAAGTTTATTCATTTTCACACATACAGAAAGATTTAAGATTAATATATGCAAAATACATCCACCATCCATAGGCTATGCTACCTGTAAAGGTGATTGAAAACTTACGTGATAATTAAGGTTGATCATTGATCATTTTTGTCGCAATACGGCCATTTTCCACACACGAAGGCTAATTAGATTGGGACCTACAATTTGATACGGATTTCGAACGTCAGCCTTTTTTGTGCTCACCAAGAGGTTGGTGCGCTAACCACACATGTAACATAGACAATCCTAAAATAGGAATGTCAAGTAAAAAACATAACGATAAAAATAAGCAAATGAAAAACATACACAACGCAAAAGAGACAAAATTCTTAATGTATGAAATGAGAAATGTAAAATAAACAAACATTAAATCAAAATACATGAAAAAAAAATTTAACCGCACGTACATATACAACACAAACAAGAGTAAATTTTTCTTGAATTTAAAATAAATTATGCATAATTAAAGTGGAAAAGCTGTAGTTGATGGAAATTATTACTTCTTCAAAGGTGAAAATAAGATTCTACATCGTTTATTGAATAATTGGAATAATATTGTTTTAATGCCACGTGTGAGGCCATACTCTGTATTTCTAGCGGCAAAGAATTATATAATTTCGGAGCTGAATAATAAAACTGTTTACGAAAAATTTCTTTCCTAAAAGTAGGAATACGCTAAATATCTTAGTGTAATTCGATTAATTTTGGACAATTAAGTGGTAAATTGGTCGTTGGTCAATTACGTTTAGGCATTATGCACAATCGCCAGTAAAAGTAATAAATTTAGGAAAAGTTATAAAATTTATCAAAATGCTCGGCAATTATGCATAACAAACGGGTTATTATGTGTAATAACCGGATTCATAGCACCTACCGTAACATATATCCGCAAAAAACATTGCGTGTGTCGTATGGCTTGAAGAATAATAAACACGTACTTGGCCCTTACAGGCTATAAAAACGATATTACTTTCGTATGAGGAAAAATAGAACATTCTCGAAATCTTTATCCTTTTCTCTTTCTTCATTTTCTGGTTCTTTCTGTAATATTGGATTGGTATGAAGCGCAAAAAATCACAGAACGGCCACCGTTTTCGTCCTTTTATTTTTTCATCCCCTCCATCCCTCCTGTAAAGACCTTATCGCTGCAAAACATTCCTGTCTGGAAATGTATTCGAGAACATTCCCCGGTTTGTTTCTACCTTTATAAAAGCATGTGTGTGGGTGTATGAATGTGTATATATATTCGACTATACTTTCGGCAAAGTGTTTTTTATCCGGCACATATGGTTGCAAATGGAATCTACATAATAGTAACGACATCATAGAAAGTGACGTAAAAAATGGAAACGGAAAAGAAATTTCCGGCAAAATTCCATTTCCGAAGCTTTTATTTCTCCCTGTAAACGGAAAGGAAAAAAAAACATCTGAATTCCAAGAATTGTTTTTCCTCTTGATTCATAAAAGGGTATGAGTGGTTCTTGTTTTTGAGTCCATATTACAATATAGTTATACTATTTGAAATAAAATTTGGCTCCTTATAAAAAAAATTATACTTTTTTTTTCCAGGGCAATTGTTAATCATTTCAACACATAGTTGTGGATTCGAATGCCACTATTATCTTAGTTTAGTAAAACGTGCGTATCGACTGTGATAGGCGTAGTCATCAGAAAGTGATTCATTTAAAATCTATACGTTCGATTAAAAAAATTAGAGCGTCCTAGAAACTTACAAGAGCAATACACGAAATGCTCAAGTTAGAAAGCCGGAACTTACAGTAAGGGGCCGTTCAAGTATTACGTAAGCACATTTTTAGCCATTTTTTACCCCCCCCCCCCTCTTCCTGCTTGTCAGCAAAAGTCAGCAAAACGCTGACCCCCTCCCCCTCCTTGTCAGCAAAATATCGTCATCAGCTGTGCCCCTCTGAATCCTAAGTCATATTTTCATAACGGGTGGTTGATGACGTAAGCGTTATCCAACCCCCTTTCCCCCCCTTGTCATCAGAAGCCAGCAAATCGGAAACTCCCTCTCCTCCCCCCCCCCCCACCATCGATGATGACGTAATACTAAGGCTGTAAATTGCATTAATATCAATATTGTATATTCCAAGATGCTCTTCAGTATATCACAGGCAAAATATTTGCATAAAGTAGATAAAATGCATCTTAAAATGCTAAATTAATTTTTCCTTTGTTTACACGTTTTCGCGAAACGTGTTTTACAAAATTCGATCAGCTGACTAAAAGCGGATTATTATATGAATATTTTCATGCATATTCACATCAACTTAATCGAATAAGTTCTGCATGTCTTTCCTGGTTGTATAGGTAAACCTACAGCAGTTCAGTTTCCGCATTACAGATTAAAAAACGGTCTCTTCTGAAAAAGAAAATTGCATGTGAATTCTCTTGGACAGCATCAGAAAATGCGTGTTGACATCGTAGTAATGTCGACCAATTAGTAGTGTTGGCCACATTACATCTGTATTGTAATGTGACCATCTTTATAATATGAATTTTTATGCAATCAAGATATTGAACTGATGAGTCTCCGACACAGATCTGCATTTAGCAAGGACAATGAATTCCATCAGTTTATAGTAATATATTGGAGCTGCTGATTTTGAAACCGATGTTGGTTGCCGAGAATTGGCTCTACACGTTTTCGGAAAAATAAGGTAGACTCTCAACATTTCAGTATAATCTGCAGATATTGAATTTTAAGCCGACACTATGAATTCTATAATTGAATTTTAATTCACATTCAAAACTTATTACTTATTTTTCTATTTTAACCAAAATATTATTAAGTTGAAATCATGATCACAGACATCGGTGGTTTTTATTTATTGATATCAAGTCTATTATTGACTCGTATTACGCACACTTCGAAAGTAATTTGTATGTTATTGCTTCACCAAACAACAACTCCGGCCATATCGCTCGATATATTGCAATTTACTGTCATTATTGTTTTGGGGTGGAAATGATGGCACAATCTCACCATGGGTCCTCTCAAGCTCGTTAGAGAAAATAAGTTGTTATCTATATCCTTCGCTGGGTTCGAACCTGGGACCTGACGGAAACCTTCACGGCGTTGGACGAGCATCTTGCTACCATGCCACTCGAAATGGTTTGTATGGGGCTTATGTATTACTATTGGAATTTGAACTCATTTTATCTCAAAAACTAGAGCCAAACTGGCAAAACCAATGCTAGACTCGGAATCAGCTCTTCAAAATTACCCTAAAATCATTGAAAAATCTTTGCAAACAAAATCACAGTGTAGGTGTGAAATCAGTGTAATCATGCATTACCTTTTAATATAGTTTTGATGAATATTTTCAACTTCCATATTTTTTATCGGATCTTTTTTCTACCACCTTGTTAGGCATTTTGTGTTGCGGCTCTTGTATTTATATTTGCGTTACGAAACCACGTATCTACTATGATTAATGGACATTGGTGAATTCTTGATGCAATCTGCGTTTTCTATCTTCCCACAAAGTCCTCAGCTGCTTAAAAAACAATAAAATAAATAAAATAAAAAATTAGACCAGTTAAAATTAGAACCAAATGGAGTCATATCACCCCAGGATGAGAAACACTGGTTTAACCTATTTACGAATGATTCGGAACACGTCAGTGAGCCGATGATAGGCTATATAATTTCAATTATTTAAATATCATTAATTTATATCTATATAGCCGATATACAGTATCGAATTCTAAGACGGGTCATTGCAATCTAATTTAAGGAACAAAATAGGATTATATGGTATCGGATTCGGAGCTCGATATTTGGTTTTTTATCAGATAAAACGCTTGATAACCAATCGAATGTAAAATGTACTTAAGAAATAAGGGTGGAAAAAAAACCAATTTTCTTACGTATTTTTCTGAACTGAGAACTCGATACGTGGTCGTTCAAATAAAAGATAAAAGAAAACCAATAAGAGATATAGATAAAAAGTGCGATGTGTGGAGAAATCTGGAAGAAAGAAATCGGGAGAAGATTGGAAATAGGAGAATGATGATATAATGGGAAGAGGCATCTGCTTCTGATTGCTACAATAATGAAACTGGTCGACCGTATCTTTCTGTGCTGGTACGTCACGAAGATAGACACATATGTACACATACTCTCACAACTGCGCACGCACTAGCACACACACACATAAAAAAAGCTTCAAGAAGTGCAATGTCCATTTTTTTTCCCTCGGTTACAGAAGAAAAAACAGCCTCCATCCCTTCAATTTTACTCACAATAACGTCATATAGAAAAATAACACATTAGAAAAAGACGTGGGAAAAGAAATCGATTTAATATTTCATTTTATGTTTTGAGATCATGATTGTTTTTATCCACAGGATTATTCTCTCCAATAGATATTTAATACGTGAGTAAACCTGGGTAAAAAATGACTCTATGGAATCGTGACGATCAATCGTAAGGTGATGTAACACATTTCCTCATTTCTTGAGTTCGGTGGATAAGGAACTATCGGAGACCTTAACGACGTCAGCGTTGCGTTTTCCGTATAAATTATTGTACCTTTATGCAGTCTTGGAATGATTGGAAGCGTTACGGTAAATGTGATAAATCGGTTTTTATTTATACTTAGCACAATCGTCTTGGTAAGTTTGATAAATTTATAACTTTTACCAGCGAATATTCATAATACCTAAGCGTCGTTGGCAAATTTGATAAATATACTTGAAATTTCTCGCATTATACCCTAGTGTAATTTGTGAATTTGATAGATATGAAACAAAATTCTAAATAAGTTTAGTATAGAAAATATTCACAACGTGATGAGGAGAAATAACAATTTATAACACACCGACATATTTTTCGGTGCTCATAGGTGCCGTTATCATAAGTTGTTATTTGTCCTCATCACGTTGTGAATATTTTCTATAGCTTTGAGCAAAGTGATTCCTTTGATTAAGTTTAGTTATGATAATAACTAATTATATGACAACCCAATGATAATTAAAAATTATATATAACAACCCGATGATAACAACAAATTATAGCAACCCAATGATAATCAAATATTATATATATCAACCCGATGATAACAACAAATTAGCACAATCCAATTATAATAACAAATTAGATCAATCCGATTATAATAATGAATTTTATGATTGTACCCGATATAATGGCACAATACATGCATGTTTTATCTTGTGTAGTATATCATATAGTACGATTTAACATGTTCAACAACGACGCAGTGCTAGGGACTTATGCGTAATGGTCGGTAAAAGTAATTAATTTAAAGAAATTTACCAAACTTTTACAAAATGGTCGGTGATTATGCATAATAACCGGATTTATCCCATTTAACGTAACAATGGAGTATTAAAAAATATTCAAACTAGTCAAAAATAGTCAACTTGAAAACTTGACCACCAATAGTTTGCGTAACAATCCAATGGTTAGGGAGCTAGCCTTCGACTGTACACGTCTGCGTTCGAATCCCGGTTGGGGCATGGATGTCTACTAACACTAATAAACTCCATAGACCGATTTTACGAATCTCTTGGGAATACGTGAGGATCACATTATAGTAGCGCTTATTCATACTAGAGTTTATACTAGCGAGATCCAGTGGTTATGGTTCTCCCCAGCATGGCCCAACCACACGGACAAGAGGCAAATATCCCGATCCCGGAAAGGACAGAGCCCGGGACTTGTCTGGGCTAACGGTGGTTATTGTTGCATAATGACTTCTAAGGGTTTACAATACATGATATTTTCTCTTAATCTTGCTTAAAGATTCATAACTCGTATATCCTAATCAGAAAACGAGCATTTTTTTTTCTTTTTTTAATTTTGATAGTATTTTTGCACTACCAATATATTAAAAGAAATACATTAAAAAA
The DNA here is from genome assembly GCF_987345545.1 of Pholcus phalangioides. Lineage (NCBI taxonomy): Eukaryota > Metazoa > Arthropoda > Arachnida > Araneae > Pholcidae > Pholcus > Pholcus phalangioides. The sequence continues at coordinate 3,777,039 of NW_028301599.1, read as the reverse complement.
ACTCAAACTCTATAAAAACTTTACTGATTTTTCACTTTACTTAATTTTGTTCCGAAAACACAGGACCTACACAAATGTGTAGCCTGGGTTCCAGCTTGTGGAATGTGACATGGTATGATATTGATGAAACCAGTTTTATTCGTTTTGCTCGGACGAAAATATCTGCGTGTATTTTTTGGAATCTTGTCCTCATACTCCTCTTATAGCCTATCTACCTACAACTCCTATCATATTTGAGATCATCTACAGATCAATCAATGGACCAATGGGCAACTTAAATTAGCTGGAGAGACCACGGAGCACAGGTTGCTAATTACTGCCTTACTCAATCCAGAGAAAATACTCACATGTCTGCTTTAGGTGAATCAATATATATATATCACTACCTGATACCTGAACCATTTTTCTTCGTCATTGTAATTTGCTTGAATACTTCAACAATTCATCAGGTGTTTTGGCATTTGTTCTTCAAGGCTACATGAGGATAACAACCTCAACATCTATCGACACAAGCCTATGAATGCAAATAGGAAAAATCCGTAAAAAAATGTAATAGCTCAGATGTGAAATGGGAAAATTTCGTTATACAACGAATAAGAGTCAGGTATGCGTCAGTGACACTAAGAAAAGTGATAGCTGTAACTAATCAACTTTGGAAATCACTGTGCTTCAAATATTCATGAGTTGACGCTTAAATTGCTTGGCTACAGAAGCCGAATTTCGGTGTTACTTAGTGTAAAAGGTCTCAGCACTATTTGAATTAATACCCAGCATAAATTGGAATCGTAATTATCTCGGGGGAAGGGGGTAAACAAGGGTTCTCAATTTTTAATTTTTCACCTTATTTACGTTTATTCCGAAAATACAGTAAGTATGCAATAAGTTCGGGTAGATTGTAAACTCCGTAGCTTGAGACTCGTAGACTGACTGACCAAGTTTACAACTGGGATTCATATCGAATGTCTTGATGAGCTCTGAAACTCATTGTCTCGGATATCATAGCACGACAGAAGCAGCAGCATCCTGTGTAATCAATTTTTCAGTCATTAACAGATCACAGGTTGATCACAAGTTGCTAAATTGATTCGATCGTTCCAGTCCATAGGACTTACTGAAGTCCTATTGTCTGCTCCATGTTGCTCCAGTCAGTTCACTTAAATAGGTAGCCTCAGGCTGAACCATCCCAAAAAGAAAACGCTCTATGACTGGAATAGATAGGTAAAAATAGTAAGTACCAAAGCAATATTGCCAAATATTACTAGTTCGACTCGCGAAGAAACCATTCGATAATACAAAGTTGAAATGATCATTTTTGACATTCCACTTATTATTTCTTAGTTCTTATCTCATATTTTTCCGTTGCTTATTTGATTCACTTATCAAATAGAAGAAAAGTAATTGAGTGTCTATTTCGGTAAGATACATTCAACTAACCAAAAATAAATGGATTTATTTGGAAGGTAGAAAACTCTTTTATAACATAAATAAAAATGTAATGAATTGAAGAAGAGAAATAAAAACGGGAGCAACTCGTTTTCTGTTTCTCTCTGACATATAAACACACTGAAAAATGAATTCGATTGTGTGTTATGGTTTTTTTCTGTATATCCTGATTACGGGACAAGTTCTGTATATATATATATTTCTTTCTCCGTCAACTGGAATAGTATAAGAAGAACATTTTTATTAGTTCAGAAATGTAGATGTTTTATGGCTATTGTATTGTAAAGATTTGTTTTTTAACATTTTGTAGTTCTGTATGGGTATTATCAGACTTTAAGAACTACTACTACTTAACCGTATATGCACCTCGAAGACATTCGGAATTTCTAATGTATCGGCACATGCCGAAATGTGTGTTCTGAGTGAATATGTGGCCTTAACGTATCTATATCGTAGTGTCTCTTTCGTGTTCATAATGCCATCTGTCTTCCATTTCCTGAAGTAAAGATGGAAATGCTTGAGTTTTCATGTTATGTCAGTATCGTGTTGTGGGTCTGCCTGCTCTCTGAGAAGAGATTTTTTTAAATGGGGGACCGGCTCGCATTCGCGCGACTTAAATTATTATCATTTTATCAATTTAATAATTTTTTAAGAGATTACAAGACAAGAAAAATAATTGGTGTTTCGAAGAATAATAACAATTACATACTGGACAACAATGAACTTGTTTTCGACATGAAAATATACAATTCTGAATGCAAATATCACCATTAAAAAGTTTTATTGTCTCTTGTTTTTGACATATTTCCATTTTCAGATAATACTATTAAAAAGTACCTCGCGAACGCAATCTTATGGTGAAAAAGTGGCACGGACCATAGAACAACGTTGCCATGGAAAAATGGTCACCTCGATGCTAGCTGACTACTGCTAGGCAATGATAAGAGATGCTCCTTATGTTCACTACAAGCGATTGCAAAACGAAGTACGTGTCAGACGCCGATAAATGGACTATTATGTTGCAATACATTTTGTTTTAAAAAATATTTTAATTAATATAACGTGATCCTCACGTATTCCCAAAAGTTTGGTATGTTGTTATAACTTGTTAGTTATACTCGAGTGGGGATTCGAACTGAGATCTGCACAGTCAGAGGCCAGTTCTCTAACCACGCCACTATCAGGCGAAAAATTACATTTCTATGTATGTTTTTTTTTTTGTATATTAACATTGTGGCAATACTGGTGAAGTTTTCGTATATTTGTGGTTTTATTTTTGTACATTTATATGTTTTTCCATAAGATTGTATTGTGTTTCAAGTATTGCATTGTTTTAATATGTGCGTATTAAATATGCAATTTCAGAGATTGTATGAATGATTGTATGTACTGTTTGTCAGAGAATAAAATTGTATCTAATCCAGCTTTTTTATGGTAAATTCATATTCACACACCTATTTACATGGCAAATGACTATTTTTGTGTCGGACGCAGAAACTTTTTCAAGATTTGTTTTTCAGTGCTATTGGTGGTATTTAAGAGTTAGGTATTTATACATATTATCTTCGTTATCAATGGTATATCATCGCTATATAATCATAAAATACTAACCATGTTGTAAGATATTAAAATTTTCAAAAATTCTGGAAAAAACAATGGGGGGTCACACAGACCCCTTCCTGTTTTTTGTAGGTATAATCTCCCGACCCTCCATTCTAGTGTTTAACCGATTTCTGTTAATTTTAATGCTTTTTCGAAGGTGGTAACTCGAAATTTCTTGGGAAGACAATTTTTGTGCCCCCGAAGCCATTTCTGCCCTTTTCAAGGGTCGATCCTGCGTACGTCCCTGATTAAGAGGTGGTACCAAAGTTTCACTTTAACCTGGAGTTATGATGTCGTTGAGACGGCAGTAGTGCACACTTTTTTTTGGATAAATATTTAAAATTTTGACCGAGTTCCGTATAACAGCATCAGTATCATGAAGGGTTCCGCTGAACAGCCTTATATCCATCGAGGTTTCCGTAAGGAACTCTACATTGGAAACTCCTGGTCTAGAATTAGTAGAAGAGTGATTAACGTGAAAGTCATTCGCTTATCAGGAACTGTTTTTAATCCCAGCCGGTGATGTGGAATGCAACTAATATTCATAAATACGCGTATACATTAGCCATTAGGATCGTGTAATGTAAGCATTCGCAATGGGGTTTTCAGTAATTTATGTGCTGGGTTGTGAATGATTCTTGAGCTGTTTGAACTGAACCAAAAGTGAAATATATTTTTCTTCAACGAAGTTTTGTGTACCCATGAACGGATTAGAACAGCTGCAAGAGGTCGGACTGTTGTGAATATTACTAACTGAAAAGTGACTGACAGACGGCAGCACGGGCTTCATCTCCAGGAAGAATATTTGTGTATTACAAGTTAGTGAGTCGATGTCCGGATAGCAATGGCACCCGTATAACCATCCATGTTTTCGTGTCATTAAATTTTGTAATTAGCAGTTTTAAGTGATTATTTTACACGCAGGTTACAAGATCGGCACGCATATGTACACGCTTCTTTAAATATACTCTCTATCTCTCGCTTACTAAACATCATTTTTAGAGAAAACTCGGAAAAACGATTGACTCGTTTAAAAAATGAGCCTGAATTTTAACCTTCTTGATTCACACCCATGTAAGCGATGATGAATTGATTTTTTTTTCTTGAAATACAGATATAAATTGTGTTGTTAGCGTATTTTTAACTGAAACTAGGCATCAACGCAGAAATAAATTAATGAGTGTGATTTTTTTGATTAGTTACAATTGATAATTTAGGTTAAAATGTACAGTTTGCCTTTATTTCACTGTTTTATATAAACGCATAAACCCTTGGTTTTAACATTGTTGCTTCGAATTTCCATCAATTTGGCGTGATTTCTCAAATTTCTGAATACGCAAAATTTCAGTAGCTTTAAAAAATGAAACCGACAGGAATATACATTTTCTATCTAAAAAGTATTTTATTTATACAGCCGTACTTTGCACAGAAATGACATTAAAAGATAAAATTCCTAAAATAATAAAATTGATAAAAGAAATTGGTATAACTGGTGTTTTTTGGTCACGTATGTATACATCCTAATATTCTTCGGTATTCCCATTAATTTTGGTAACAATCACGTGACCCATAATTTGGTAGATAGTTTAAAAAATCATATAAATTTAAAAGCGTGGTACATTTGAGTGCTGTTTTCGAATACCTTGTTCTCACAAAAGGTGATTTTCTTTTATGCAGGAGAAAAAAGTTCAGGATTTAGCGGTAGAGGGCACTGTATGAAAGTCGTGCAGGAGTAATCCGATCCGAACCTTTTTTTAATCACTTCTGTGTCCGAAATGTAAGTAAAGTTTCAGCCGATTGTTCATGGCTGAAATAAAACAACTTCACCAATCTAATTTACAGATTTCCAGTGGATTTTTTTTGTGCAGAATCTTCTGTCAACTAAAATTGAACTAGTATTTTTTCTGTGTCAAAATATATTTCCTTTCGTGAAAACTTTCCCGCAAACCGCAAGCAAATATACCAATTTCTTCAATTTTTATGACTTTTTAAACAATTTAAGGGACACCCATTATTTCACACATACATTCAAATATACACCAGACCATAAACGGTGAATATGATAATAAAATTATATTGTACCATAAAATAATACCATGATAAAATTCGGATATTTTGCCGTATCTTTTTTTATGCAGTGAAATTATTTGAGATACTCAAGGAAATTCAATTCGTATATTACAAGTACAGAAAGCATAACGTAATCTCAAATATTTTATGCATTTAGTGAAACTGGAATGTGGAAATAAAATGGTTCGTGACTATAATTGTAATACCTGTCCCCAGGCACTTATAGAAATTATATTTTTAAGGAAGTACGTTCGTCTTTCCTATTGAAGTATGGTGTACAATACAAACACACATTCCTTAGCAACGGGTCCAAAATGAAATTTCAAAAAAGAGAAAAAAAGAAGAAAGTTGAGGGAGCCTGAAGAAAATTAAATTAAAAGCAGTGGAGAAAAAGTTTATTCTATATGAAAGGGAAAAACTATTTCTCCCTTCAGTATAAATAGCTTTTGCCATGTTTTGCTACAACTAAGACCCCCTTCGGAAACAACAAGGGAAAAAACTAACATTTTTTCGTGAAAAAACTTAGTTTTTTTTTTTTCACTTATATATATATATATATTATTTTTTTCTTGATTTTCCCACCTGGCGTTTCTTAGAAAATTTTTCAAAGCTGTTTCTGAAATTGAAAAATGATCTTCATACTATTAGAAAGAGAAACTCCTTTCTACTTCTCTTTTCTATTTCCCAACACTCCCACCCTCAACATTATTTGGAATTTATGGTTTGTTCCTGTATTTTCACTTCCCCGGCTGTATGTTTTTAGTTTGTTACTAGTCTTCTCAACACACAAAAATATTATATATATATATATATATATATACACGGAGAAAAGAAATGAAACAAACCACAGAAAAATTTCATTTTAATTTTATTTTTCCATCGCCGGGAACTTGAAGCTAGAAATAAAATAACCGGAACCATTCCAGAGATTTCGAGCTCTATATTCAATAATATTCGCTATTACGCTATTAGAAGTTCTTATATTCCTGTTAGCGGCATATGCCAGGGGTTCTAAATTTAAAGGGGCTCTTATATCTTTTAGCATGGAGGAAAAACTATGCTCTAATATAGAAATATATCATATATAAATATAACCATTGATTTATTTCAGTTTTTTTAAACATGTTCCTGATCGTATGAATCGAAGTTCCCTGCTCAGACACTTGCCGCATATTTATGTGTAAATAATGAATTTATTTAAGATACAGTTGCGTTCAAAATAATCGGACGATCGGTTTTTTCTCTAAATGAAATGAAAATCATGTTATGCAAATCAGAATTGAGTTGCATGACGTCCAACTACAAAACTCTCACGACTGAGTTAACTTTATCGGAAAAGAAAGGGTATAGGCTATATAATATATATTGCTCCCCGAAAGGAATTCATTCAAAGCTCAAAAAATGTCGGACAGCGTGCATTTTTCTTGTTTTTGGAGCTGTTTTTAATTTTGCTTTAAAATTTAAAATCTTGACTTTGGAGTTGACGGAAATGCCTCGTGAAAGACAAATTTCTCTGGAAACAAGAGAACAGATCGCGAAACTTATCCAAGATGGACAAAACTACATTTCTGTTTCTAAACGTCGACAGTTTCGTTTCTTCATGAAGTGTTCCAAAATCGACAATATGTGATGTTTGGAAGCCGTTTCAAGTGCGTGGTGAGGTAAACATAAAGTCTGGTTTTGGTCACCCATAAAAAATTTGTTCCAGAATCGATCGCTTGATAAAATGATAAAACAACGTTCGGTAAAGAATCCGACAGAGAGTGCACAGTGAAGATAAACCAAGAATTTTCCAAGCAGTTTATGGAGTTTCTATCAGTGTCTCTGCAATCAAGTGACCTCTTTATAAGGCTCGTCTTTTTTGGCCGAAGATCCACAGATAATTCTTTAATTCCCATTAAGAATAGAAAGGCCCGACTTAATTTTGCTCGGAAGCACCAATGTTGGACTCCTAAACAATGGGCAAAGATTGTTTGGAGTGATGAGTCCAAGTTTCACATGTTTGAATCGAGTGAACAACGATATATTACGCAGTCAGTAAACAAGCGATGCAGGAGATGCCAGTTTCCTTCAGTTAAACACAGTGGTGGTAACATCATGGTGTGGGGCTTCTTTGGATCATCCGGTGCTGGTCCTTTGATGCACACAAAGAAAAAAGAAACTGATCAACTACAAAGAAGACTGACTGATAGCACAAGACCAGTATAATGTCATGGAAATCGACCGATTTAAATTGAGGATGAAATCGATTATGAATTTTATCTGATTTTTATTATTGATTTCAATATGTGATTTAGGACTTTATATTCGAATTAAGATTTAATATGGAATATATATGCTTGATTTCCGATTGTATACGTAGATTTGTGATCTCGCAATTGATTTTTTTACACTTAGATTATGATTTTATAGTTGTTATGATTGTAATGTATATTCTGTAATGTATGCTTTTTATGAATAAATTGCCAGAGGTATCCAGTCCGTATGGACAATGAGCCGATATTGCCATATGGCGATGTGGCCTGGGTATCTTTCGGTTTGACGGTCCTTTGATGCCAATAACAGGCATCATGGACCAAAATCAATATTTGGACATTCTAAAGGTCCACATGTTACCCTACGGCCGAACTCAAATGCTTGGAATCTGGATTTTCCAACTAGACAATGATTCGAAGCACACAGAAAAGTCTGTGAGGTCGGGGTTTACTGCCAAATAATGAGAGTTCTAACATTGCCATCGATATTGCCTGATCTAAGTCCAATAGAGAACCTATAACAGGTGCTTAAACGTCACTGTTATGTTATGAAATTTTCTAATCTTTGTGAAAAATTTCAATTTATGCAGCAAGAATGGATAAAAAAATAACAATTAAAAATTTTGGGGGATTTGGTGGATTCAATGCCCCGCAGATGCTTTTGTTTATTTTTGATTTTTTGTTAATTCTTGTGAATTGTCCGATTTCTTTTTTTTTATCTCATAAGTTTGAGTATTTTTGTTATAAACAAAGTATATGATTCATTTCTGATTACATCCTCTAACATTATGCTTAATTAAATCATATCTTTAAATCACCTCCCATAATCCTGTACAAATTCATGTGTTGGCTCCATATTTATTATGTATATCGTTAACATGATATTCATATTTTTTTTTCTTTTGTGTATTTTGGGTAAATATTAAGTCTATATTAAGAACTCATGTTGATATTATTCATATGTAATTTTTATAGCACCTCCGCCGTTGCATGAGAATATTCTTCATTGTTTATATTGCAATTTTTAACATATTCATTTTTTGTTAATTATACTATTTTTATCTGTAACTACTATCTTTTTTATATTTTTTTCCCATCATATATCTGAAAATAATATCACTGTACTATATTTTTTAAACCTATTCATTGTAACAACCAGTATGGGACATCTGTCTCCTTGGTTGCCAATAATATCATATAACATGTATTCACACAAATTTTAAAATAAATTTGAATTGAAATTGAAAAATTGAAATTTTCAAAAATTCATTTTCCTAAACAAAATATACTTCAAAACTAACATTTAACTATGCCACCATTATACAATCTTCCATTGTATAACTGTGTACATAAAAAGGCCTCATTAACTGAAATTCTTGATTCCCTCATGCAATTGTCACTCATGATTATTTTTGTTTTCATCCATATATATTTTTTGCTAACAATATTTAAGCAATTTCAGTTGCATTCAAAGTTATTGGAAGGAATGTTTATAAAATTAACCGAGGTGATAATACTCTCTTGTCCTTATCATATTTCGAAACATCTTTTTTAATTTTCATAACCAGAGGACAAAAGAAGAATGATGTCTGACGAAATTTCTGTTGAAAGGAAGGAAAAAGTAATAATATCTGATAAATGCTCGGAATATTGTTTCACAAAAATTCGTCCGAAGTTTTTTTGTTTACAGTTAAAAATCCTAAAAATTTATTACTCACTCTGGTGGCTCGAAATAAAACTTTGAGGAATGTGTTTAAAAAACGTAAATGAAAATTTTCTCTCATATGAACATTAGAAGCTCTTTCACAAGTAAATAAACCCTCTTTCCCCGATGCTTTTATTTGAGTACTTTTCAGCTCTCAACTTTATTTACCGAGGAGTTTATCTTCTTTCTTCTATGTGCATTGCTTGGGAAAACAAAGTTAGAAATACACTTTATGTAAATATTCGAAACAAATATTACTTAAAATGAAATTGAGAGAAAAATCAAACCCAAAATTAGCTTAAAAGACTTCAATTTAGCAGATACGGAAAAATAAGAATGTTATGCTAATGTTCGAATGAAAAGTGAAATCGTTTATTCAGATAGCTCATTGTATATACCCAAATAGGCAGTACTATTTATGTGTCTTGTAAGATTCGCTTTAAAATTCCTGTTCTATTTATCCAATTTCAAATAAAAAGTTTAAAGAAAGATCACTTAGCTCATCGGTTATAATTATATCAGAATCCTTCCTCGTACAAAAATAATGAGCCTTTTATCACTTTTTTGTGTTATCGTGCTATCATGTCATGTACAGCCATTTCCAATAAATCAATTTGAACTTTAAAAGTTCACATACTTGTGTAAAGAGGTTAATTTATTTTAGTTTCTGATTTGAAAGGTTTGACAGACAAGGGTGTATTTATAAAATTAAAAAATCATAGCAAGTGCTTATCACTAAATTAATGAGGAAAATTTTCACTTAGGTGAAAAAATATTGAAATTTGAAGTTGAAAAATGAATGCCTGTTGGTTAATTAAGTTTCATTTCTAATTTTAGCACGTACGTATATTTTGTTATTCGGCTTTGTTATTATATATTGTATAATTCGGCATTATTTACTACGTCCATTGTGTGGCAGTTGCTTATTCCACCATTTTTATTTTATTAATTACTGTATCTGATGAGTTAATTTTTAATTTAATATTTATCTGTAAAGTTACCTCTTTGGGTCCTTTTAAGACAGTGTCCCTTTCTGTTATGGATATTAAGCCCTCCAATGTGTTTTTCGCTTCATTTTTCGGTGAAATACATGTTTTGTTTCCACATGCAGAAACTCACCAAAAGTTGAAATATTATTCTGGAGAGTTATTAGTTCTATGAAATATTATTCAAGGAACAAGCGATTATTCAGGTCAGATCATTTTAAATATGCTTTCACTTACAGGATGATTTGTTAGACAGGTTTTAGCGATTCAAAATCAACAGACGATGCTATAGCCTATATAGAGATTGGCGGACGTTTATGATTGAATACTCATCATTGGAGTAGGTAGCGATTTTCGCGTAGGCAGCGCCGAGGAACAATTATTTGTTATTATTTGTTACTTGTTTCAAAACAAGCCTTGTGGTGCAAAAACTAGAATTTATTAAAAAATCAGAAATTTTATATGAATCTCAAGCAAACACTAGCGCCCACGAGTCTATATATTAAAAATACAACTTCCGCCACTCCCTTATACTAATAAACTTGAATTTAGCTCCCTCCACTTGATCTGACCTTTTAGATTCCACCACCATACATAAATCCACGACCTGGAATGAACCGTATATCAAATGAAAAATGTAGAAATTGATTCTCAAGCGCAATATTTTGTCGGAAAAGAACTACATGGGAATAATGTACAGTCAGCCCCACGTATTCGCGGGGGTTACGTTCCGGGAGTGACCGCGAATACGGAAATCCGCGAATAACAGAAACCATAGGTTTTTTTTTATTGCATATCTCGTTTATTGAACATCATGAGAAAGAGCAGGGTTACGCAGAGGTAGAAGCGAAAGTAAAAAAGAGGGTGCAGCGATTGTTGGCGATGTTTTCTGAAAGAATGTTGTGATTTTTCTGTTTGCCGTGTCTTCTTCTTCATATCATCAAGTATGTTGGAGTATGTTGACAAGGCTTCCTCTACCAATTTTTCTACATGTGAAGAAGGTAAAATAGAGGGATCTATGTTATGAAAATAGTCTATTGCTGATTTGAGCTTGCGATTCCATTCCGCTATGTTACTTGTGATGAACTTCTACTTCTTTATCTCGATTTTCTTCACCTGGTGCTACTTCAGTTTCAGGACCAGTCAACTTTGTATTCACTCTCAAGGTACTGTACCTCCTGACTTCCGGAACGAAAAACCGTTTAAACCAATCCAGGAAAAGTGTTTTCATAGTCCATTGTTCATCCAAAATACTGGGAGCTTTGGCTTATCCTTCCCTTCAGGGCTCACGGATTCGAAGATTTGAAAATGATGGTGGGCTTTATGATGTACCTATTCGCATTTGCGCAAAACAACATAGTAAGTCTATCTCTACTTGTCCTAAAACCAGGAGCTTGCTTTTTTTCTCTTGCTCAACTTCTTTGCGGCATTTTCTTCCAAAATAGTGTAGTTTCGTCAGCGTTAAACACCTGCTGATGTGCATAACCCTTCTCTTCAATAATTTTCTACAAAGTCTTTGGAAATTGTCTAGCTGCCTCCTGATCGGCAGAGGTTTCATCGCCAGTGCTTTTTACGTTGCGCAATTCGATTCGTTTCTTAAACCTATGAAACAACCTTTACTTGCATAAAAGTCTGATGAAATAGACGTTTCACCAGCCCTTTCCTTATGGAAGAATAAAATTTTTCCCCTTTTCTGTTATAATATTACAACCAATTGGAATACATTTTTGTGTTAGTCTTGTACCCAAAAAAAAAAACATTTTCTATACGTGAAACACATGGATCCCATAGGCGCTGCAAAGTTTTGACTGCCACGGCTACCGCTGAATTCCTTTCTTCAGATTCCTTTTTCCTGATATATCTCACAGTAGATTCGTTTATTCCGTAATGGCGGACCACAGCAGGTATTGACTTCGCCAAGCATAGTCAATATATCCAATTTTTCTTGTCAAGTTTTCACATTTATTTATCTTTTCAAAGCATTATCAGTAGCATTTAGAAGAATGAGCCATCCTAAACAAGCACAACGCAAATTTTGTAAACAAAACACGTGAAAGACGATTGCTGAGTGTTGTCAAAAAAATTTTCCAATAAAGAAAACGAAACCGCGAATACGGGGGGGGGGACAAATAATATTTGTCCTCCAATATTTTAAATAACTTCACGCCTTTGCGTGCGCGCACACGCACGCACACACACACAAATATTTTACTTGATATAATTTATAATTTGCTAACGCAGTAGTCAGCTGCAAAGCATCTCGTTTCATGAAATTATTCTAGTATACAACTTCTCAAGCAGACAAAACAAAGGGAGAAAAAAATTGAGTGAAATGTGTTGTAAATAGTTGTTTCTATCTACTCACACACACAAAATATTCTTATGGTTACTTTCTTATCTCAAATTGCCGCACACACTTGGCGAGAGAAATAATGGTGCGTTGTATTCCTTCCTCATAACTTCTAAACAAAGTCTAAAACATAGGACAGGTCAATGTTTGGTGATTCCATTACGTTTTATACATATATACTGACTCGACATTCGAAAATATAGAATTATGTGCAGAATTATAGTACAGGGTGATTAATAAAGAAGTATAAATTCCAAATGCTTTATGAAGCAGTAACGGTTGGGGACATGAACCCCCCCCCCCCCCTCAACTGGAATCCATTCGATAGATATACTCAAAAATTTTGTGCGTCCCGCTACTCAAGAAAGTAAAGTAGGCAATAGCGTATATATCACATGAAATTTACACTCAAGCGTATGTTTCACGTGAAACTGTAATTATGCAGCATCAGCAGTGAAGTGCGTTCTTGAGCTTTTCTTACGAGAAAACTGCCAGAGGAAGCTCTTTTTCTGGGTGTTTCAAATCTGGTTGATACCTCAGTTGCAGGAAGATGATGACAACTCTTTTCTTCGATTGGATTGAAATCGTCAAAGAATAGTTAAGGAATCCATATGGCTCAGTTCAACAATGCAACTTCTCTACCGCAGACGATGCCATTTTTACTGAATAGTCATCTGACGCACTCTCACTACATCACTTCTTTGAGTAGCAAAGAATAAACTTTACGATTTCATCTACGATCATCGCAGTTATGGTCCTTGTCTTCAACAGTTTCTGTTTTACATCATTACCAACACACAAACACCAACTCTGTTCATATCGCTATATTCCAATTCATTGCCATCAATGGGCGAAGGGTTAGAAATGAAGGAGTTGTCTATTGATGGTCACCTCAACTTCGTACGGAAAATAACTTAAATGTATCCTGCCTCGAATTCGAACCCGGGACCGTGACAATAACATTCACGGTGGTAGACGAGCATCTTACCACCATGCCACTTTTCGAAATTATTGTCATTTACTGTCATTAATGAGTTGGGTTGGGAATGAAAGCGCCGTCTATCGGTGGTCGCCTCAAGCTCGTTAGAGAAAATACCGTATCCATATTATCTCCGGATTTGAACTTGGCGTCCGAGTTGCAGGACTGGTTTTATTAATTTTTATTCATGTTGCGAAAGATGAAAATACATTTTTTATTAGATATTTTCGTAATTTCTACAGAACAGGGAGATTGTTTAACTTTTATTTTATTTATTTATTTATTTATTTATTTATTTATCATATACAAACCTGTGCAAGGCCAGTAGGCTCTAACTCCACAGGTGCACTATTCAAACAATCAATAAAATTGGAAAGAGACGGCAGGGAACATCAGTACACATTCATATACACGAATATATACAAAGAGAAAAATGCATAAAAGATGACGCCAATAAAAAAAAAAAAAAAAAAATCCCCGAACACAAAACAACAATAAAATAAACATGTTTACACAATGAAATTCAATATATAAATCAGAATAAAATACATGTATATATATATTTAAAAAAACACAAAAAAAAATAAACAAACAAATAAAAAATCATCACATGTAATTCCAAATTGAAATAATCAATAGAACTGATGGGGAAAAAAAGTTATATAAATAAAACAAGCATATATGCACCAATAAAACCCGACATTAACTAAAATGCATAGCACATTAAAAATGTTGAAAGATCAGAAGCGTTGAGAGAGTGACAGAATCTGTGATATGTAGATGAACATACGAGATCTGGTGGTAATTTGTTCCATACTCTTCCAACTCGGCATCGGAAGTTATAAAATTTAGCATCGGCGGTGCCCTGTGAAATGAGAGCGAGCGTATCACCACCACCACGCCACTCGGGCTCAAAGCAGCTGAAGCTTTCCTGCTGAGGGATTTGAACCCAGGCCCCTAAAACCTTTTCATATCTGACCTCACGACTTAACATCACACCACGACATCACTTTTTACATCATCTGGAAACTGCATACGCCTTATTGAATCACCGATATGTAACTAGAAAATCTAGAAAACCGAAATTTTACGCAATGTGCAGTTACACTGCTGAGTAGTATGAAAATGAATTAGTACTTTTCTCCCTGACCCTGTTATGAGATGATTCAATGAGTTACCATGGCGAGAAATGAATGAAATAACCGATTAGTAACGACAAGAAAGAAAATGCGTGTTGACTATATTAAAGCCAATGTCCATGAGCACGCTACAAATGCATGCGATCCATCTTCCAACGTTGACAGTATGGTTATTTACCATATCTGTCATCAGCACACATTCTCCACCAGATACAGCTCACTCGACCTTCAACCATGTCTCGGTAAATCTCCCCGTATCGTTTATGAATATCTGTAACAGAGTGTCATGTTTCTCTAAATATCCATCACTTAACCGTACTCAAGTAACACATACAGAGCGTCCCGTAAGTCCGAAGTCATACTTTACCTCATCAACCTTCGTCGTAGAGGTATGGGTTTTAATTAAAAAGCGCTCAAAATATATTTGGGAATCGCTCTGTACCAGTTTCACGAGTGAAAATATAGTGCCACAAAATAAAAAAACCTAAATTTTTATACGTTCCACTGTAACTGACAATTAGAAAAAGTTGTTGTAGACAGGGCAACAACTTTCTAATTGGGAGTTAGAAGACGAGAGGACCGTATAAAAATTTGATGTTTTATGGCACTCTGTATTTTTACTCTCGAAAAAAGAACAGATTGATCTTTTAATATATTTTGAGCATTCTTCTTTTCTAAACTAGAACCATAGCTCTCTACGACGAACAGTTGACGAGGTAAAAACCAAATTAGAACTTACGGGACGGCCTGAATAATGAGATATTAAGAATTTCAAATTGGTGATTTTTTTTTTCGAATCGTTATTCTTCCTCATAAAGTTATTAAATATCACCTCTCAACAATAAAACCAGCAAACCAATTAATCGAAAAACAAGAACGAAATCGGAATAAAAGCATCCAATTTCTTATTCCTCAAAAAACAATACACAAGTAAGATTTTCACAAACAATAAATAATACGAAAATATCGAAAATAGAAAAGATCAAAATAATAAATAACTTAATAAGATAAGTAAATGTGATTACACGAGATTCAAAAGATGCAAAAAAATCGTTTGTTCCGATTCAATTATGGTTTTAAATAATTTTTAAAAAAATTTCAAAAAAATATATTTCAAAATGTAGATAAAGGAGGGGAAATATTAAAGCGAGGGGCTCTTTTTGACGAAGTAGAAAAGAAAACGATAAAGACACGTAGGAAAATAAAATCCGAGGTTTTCAGATACATTATTCATAGGACCTTTCATTTCAATTTTTCCTCGAGAAATATAAATAAAATATATATTGAATACACAAGAAAGGAAATAAAATAGCAACGTATTAAATATGTTGCTCGATATGAAACATATTTCACTATTTATCTCTTATTTTCCATATCTTATGTCTTTTTCTTCAATTATATTTACTGATTTATTGCGCGGACGCGAATGAAATGGAATTAAAAATTTAATTCTCTTCTCAAATAAATCAGTTGCGCCAAAAGGTTATAAACATGAAATCAATAAATTTGGTTTTACGTTTTCCGCTTTGTATGATGGAAATGAGGAATATTTTATGTTATGGTATCGGTTTTGTTTTTTGATAAATTGGAAATGAAAGAATTGGAGAATACAGTCGAATACACCGTCATAGCGAAAATCTCGTTTTAGCAAACCCTTTTCTAATATCCCAGATGAGTTTACGTAGGAACAATGATAAAACCTGGAATTCTTTTATAAAAGAAGGAGAAAACGAAATGATTTCTCCGGTCTCTTGGAGTTCATTATAACTTGATTCGACTGTAGATCCCCTGGTATATGTGGGGGGCATTAAAAGAAATAGATTTTTAGAAGCATGTTGCGTATTTAAAAACTCAATTAACTTTTTTGGGGGGGTTATATGTTGGTCTACCTAAAAAATAGGTTATAGACAGCATATCTTGTTAAGGTACCGCGTACAGCAAGGGCGTTCAACTTTTAGGAGAGCGTGAAGAAACTTCATTGATGTTAAAATGTGTCGCAGGACCAGGTGACCATTAAGTGATCTGGAAATGCCCACTGCATGCCCACTGGATAAAGGCCCACTGGATACTAAAGAGATGTACAACTGTGCCGCGTTTGACTCAAGTGATCTCTAAATATAATGAGGGTCAATTAAACGATCTGGGTATGTGCTACGGGCTTAAATGATCTGAGAGTGATCTATACACTTGAATGATGTTAAATTGCACTTTGGGTCCCTTAAGTGGTTTACAAATGAGCCGCAAGTCAATTCCTCTGATACTGTGTAACGGCTCACTCAAATGGTCTTTGTACATGCCACGGGTTCCTCAAGTGGTCTTTGTACATGCCACGGGTTCCACAAGTGGTCTTTGTACATGCCGCGGGTTACTCAAGTGATATGTGAATTCCACAGGTCACTTGAGTGATAAGTAAACGTGTAGCGAAACACTTAAGTCAGCGTTTCTCAATCTTTCAGTATTTGCGACCCAATTTTCAATCATAATTTTCATCGCCCCCCCCACAAGTGCAGTACAGAGGGGCACCCCCCCCCCCCATGAAATTTTTCGAACTTTCATACGGAATATTACATTCAAATAATTTGCTGAAAATTACTTTTATCAACTTATTTTAAACGAAAATAAAACAATCTTTCCTCTGAGAAAGTCACGAAAATACTGAACAATATGGGATGTATTCTAATTATTAAATACATTGTGAAGTACTGATAAAGTCCTATTTGAAGTGATTATATCAGTGTAAATGCGAATTTTATTTTTTATTATCTTATAATGAATTTTGTTTTGCTTTCCTTTCAGAGTAAAATAATCATTTTTTAAATAATACATATTTCTTTCGATATGCTAGCACCCCCCCTTTCAGTACTATCGCCCCCCCCCAGGGGGGCGCGCCCCACAGGTTGAGAATCGCTGACTTAAATGAACCAAAGCTCATTTATGTGATTTAGCAAATGCCATGGGTCACTTAATCTCTTTACACCTGAGACGAAACGGACTATTGCAACATTTTTTATTTATTGACTTTTGTTTATTGTACATTAAAATGTCTGTTAAAAAAAAGTTAATTGATTGTTTAATTAATTGATTTTGATCGATAAATTTTTACAAGGCCCCCATTTAAGTTAGGTACACATTTGTGAACCTCAGGTCTTAACACAAAGAATAATTAAAAACCATTTAAAACCATTTAGATAAAGAGATGAGTGAAAAAGAGGTTGGATGCTCTGGAAATGTGTGCCTAGTCACTTAAGTGATCTTTGAATATTCTGCATGTCACTTAAGTGATCTTTGAATATTCTGCATGTCACTTAATTGATCTGTAAATGTGCAGCAAAAAACTCTTCAGTGATCCGAGCAGAGCCGCAGGTTATTCAATTGATGTGAATCATTTAATGTAAATGTGTCGCAACATTTAGGTTATTTGAAAGTGTGCTGCGCTGCACTTAAGTGCTCTACTGTGCCGCGGTTCATGGAAGCTCAGGATATGCAGGGTACACTGTTAACAGGGCATATGGTATTTTGCTGAGATTATGGTATTATCCTAGAGACATACTTCCAATTAGAAAAAGTATCCAAATAACGCATATTATTACTCAGATATGTCATTCATGTTGCAAGGGGTTGTATCGTTGTTTAAATAAAAATGCTAAATTCTTATATGGTCCTCTTGTGACCAAAAACCCAATTAAAAGCCCACATTAAAAAGTTGTTGCCCTGTCTCACTTGATGCCAACAAACAAAATTCCACGTTTCTGAGTGCAATCCACGTTTATAAGTGTGATATTTGAATTTCAAATCGGAGGGAAGTCAGAAAAAACAGCATTGAATTCGGGTAAACCTGTTTACCCTTATTAAACTCATGGCCAGCGGGACTAATGTGACCCTAGAAATCAACGATTTGTCCCTTGTCATCAAACCTATTTTCATGAAAATGAAGTAAGCGACACATTTCGAGATTAGTTCAGTGACGCGCGGGATATTTAAAGATCATTGAAGTGACCCTGGAAGGGGGTGATGAAATATCCAGAGAGTGGAAGATCTTATGTGCATAATATGGGATTCTATGAGTTAACTTAACCCTTTCAGACCCTAGTGCTACAAATGTGCGTGCAATGCTTTTTTGTTTTTTCTCACTGTAGATTTTTTTCTCTTTTGACCAGGAGTTAAACCCTGACTTAAAGAATTGAATAAGTTTTGAGTTGGAAATATGGTGAACATGGACTTTGGGGGCTTTCATCATAGGACAACAATTACATTTGAACTATCAGGGTTTTTTTTTAAGATGGCTTAAAGGAAAATGTTCCTCTGGGAAAAGTGTGATTTATTATATAATAGTTAAGGAATAATATTATGGAAAAAATTGTATTTGAAGTTCTATATTTGACAAGCATATTTTTTATGGGTATCTTTTTCAGCCACCTCGTTGGGCAATTTGTATGTTGTGGACTTTACGTTTGTATTTGTATAAGATGAATGTACCCTGAATCATTTTGGTTGAAGAATTTGGAATGTAGTGAATTATTTCTTTACAAATAATTAGAAAATAAAGATTTGATGACATGTTTTTAATGAATTTTTTGGTTGTCAAAAACGCAAAAAAAAAAAAAAAACATTTTGGAAATTCCAAAACATGAATGTTTGAGCCTGAAAGGGTGAAGGTGGGAGATAAATGGAATAATTTCTATTTTATATCTTAAAATACAAAATGGAATAAAATGGAAGAAAAGTATTGGAATATCTTGGCTGAACCATCAAATTTTTAGGCTTGCCGTTTTCCCAAAGACTTTATGATCCGAGACAATTATGTAACAACTTTATGTGCCAGAGACTTATGTGCATAATATAATAAAATACCAGATCAAGACTCCGTTTGAAAAATTGGGGAAAAGATACATTAATACCACGAGGTGCTTGGAAAAAGTTTCGTCTTACCGAAAAGCACCACGCTACTGACTTGTGTCAGCATTTCACTGACTTGACGGGGAACTTGACTTCAACGAGAAGAATCCATCGCGTGTGTCAAGTCTAAGAAGTCTAGGTCTGCGGACTTCCGGATAGGATCTGCCGAATTTTGACAACATCTGTGGCGAAATTCTATGCTGTGAGGACTTGACACAAAATACAAATCTACATTATTCACCCCGCGTGATTGTCAAAGGGGTTATAACATAACAATCCTTCAAAGGCAAAATAAAATTTATATACACATTGATATAAACATATAATGGGGGCCAACAACAGATCAGTCATTGCTATAATATTGTTCTGAACACATTCATTTTTCGAGAGAAAAATATGTAAAAAATGATAAAATCATAACTATAATTCTTATTCAATTTCGTTTATTTTGCTGCTCGGTAGTTATTTTTTTTAATTTATGTAAACATTTTTTCCTTCAATTTTATTTCGTCATTGAATCTATTATATTCCCTAGGTGCTACATTTATAAGCTGTTTTTGCATTATGGTTTTATTCGGTTTAATTATGTCATATTGAATTCCACGTTGTCTAGTTTGTCTCTGTCGGGGCTTAATTTTAAACTATCCGGGATTTTTCTTAATATAAAAAATAAAATCTTTCAAAGATAAAGTTCGTTGATGTGTTAAATCTATATTTGTAGTCTTGGATTCTCTCAATTTTGTCAGATATATTATTTACTACATTTCTCAAAGTGTTTGTTACTATATTTATACTCGAAATTATTGTTATTATATCCGAAATAAATAGCACGAAGAAACTCGGGGGATATGATATTTTTTCAAGCAATAAATCTTGGTATTGATGTATTTTAGTTGTTTTCTTATTTTTGAGACTTCAATTTGAGATTTTTGATAAAAACGATCCCTGGTTAATTTATGCTTTCCGATCCAGTTATTTTGGTGCAAGCCTTTAGGATTCTAAGCGTTTTATTCAAAATTTCAATTTTTTTTTTTTTTTTACAATGGCTGAAATACAATAATTCACCCTGGGTTGTAGACTAGAATATCTATTTACAGGAAGCACATCTCATGTCAGGCATTGATATGAATCCCTATGTTACCGGAATATTTTATGATTACTCGTAGAAAGAATAGAAATAAAAGTACTGTGGAAAAATAAACGAGTATAGTTTGACGGATGTCTTTTAATTCTACATTTTCGAAAAGTTAAAACGTTCCTGACATTAACAACTCCGTGATTTCAGTAGCATTATGTTGCTAATTTCAGCAACTTAAGAACACCGAAGAACTTTTACGCGAAAACTCGTTGTGTTTCTCAACATTTTCTTAGAATTAAAGTATGGGGGGTAACTCAAATTATTTGAAATTCCGAGTAGAGCTCTATCCGTTTCGAAAACAATGGTACTTAATGTTTTGAAGTATGATGCACGATGCAGGATAATATTTCGATGAAAGTATCAAGACTTTTAGAGGGGATCGAGCAATTATACGAGATGAGAGTATCTTGGAAATAATCAATCTCTAGAGATTACTATGAGAATATCTCCTTGATGCATTGTACTAAAATTAATAGCACTACTTTGACTCAAGACAAAATTCATATATTTCTAGTTTCAGCTTTTTTAAAATTATAAACTACACGGCAGATCCGCCCTTTAGGGGTGTGTGACTGGCGCTGTTGAAAGTGCCTAACCCAGCGCTTTGTGAGGCCTCGCTCTCACAGTACATTATTGGTGGCTTTCACCATTCTTTCATTATTTATTTTACTAATTTTATTAATTCAGAAATTTCTTTATTCTGGGATAATTTCTCTTGTTAATTATTAGTTTTTTTTACCAATTCTGGAATAATATCTCTTATTCATTCTTAATTTTCACCAATTTTTGAATTAGATCTTTCATCAATTTTTGAATTAGATCTTTCATCAATTTTTGAACTAGGTCTTTCACCAATTTTTGAATTAGATCTTTCATCAATTTTTGAATTATTTCTTTTATCGATTCTGGGATTATTTCTTTCATCATTTCTGGAATTGATTCTTCCATTGGTTCTGAATTTTTGTCAATTCTGGAAGTTTTCTCATGAATTTTGGAATTATTTCTTTCACCATTTCCGAAATTTCAATGGTGTGCTGCAATTATTTTTAATTCATAAATTCCAAAATATTCATAAAGTGAATTATTTCTTTGAAATTATCATTAGTGCTTGAATTCTCATCAATTTTTGTACTACTTTATATTTAATTATGTAATTACAATTTTTTCTAGGAATATTTTTCAGCATTCCTGTATATTATGAAACAATGAAAAAATGCTGATTCCTCGGATTTTTTCAAAGGAAAGACCAGTGTTTCTCAGACTAGACGAGACCGTTGCCACGAATGGTCAACCCTGAAAATGCAGTATTTTAGCTTTTTTTTTTCAGACTGCAACGTCAACTGTTACAAGAATCTGTATAAATACTGTAAAACCCTTCTTTTGCGAGACGAAAAAGTTCGTCCGTAAAAGAGGAGTGATGGCGGCATCGAGAAGGAGGTTCCTGTTGAAACTGTAAAATATAGAATTAAGAATAGCTGAAATGGTTTAAATGAAATTAACACAATTCTGAAAATAAAAGATACGTTTAAGTGTGTGAAAGTACATAATTACTGAAGAGATACGTAATTAAAATTATAAAAGAAATATTATATATGGTTTATATACTGAATTTACATCTTTTGGGAAAACTGATCAATTGATGCTTCGTGGTTTTTCTTGAGTATTCCAGCTCATCAAACATTTACCGCATGCGGCCCGCAGGCCAACCGCTGGCAACTCTTGGTATATATCATTGGCTGAATACCCCTCTATAATTTTTTGGAAATTTCCTACTCCATTATCACACACTCCATCAGCAGATTCACCGCATAATTGCTCTAATACAATTTCGTGGAGCAGATAAAAACGATCCAACCAATCATTTGAAGCTTTCAAGTTGAGTAATCCGAGTTGTTTGCGGCTTCTCGATTTTATTCTTGTAGAATGTCTTGTCTGAAACAGTTAAATTCTTGCTTCTCGATAAAACAAACCAATCATACCCTATGCGTCGCCAAGTCCTTCTGTTTTCGGAAATCTATTTTTCAGCCATTCTTCTAACCAATCTTCACTTTGCTTCAAAATAGAACATATCTGTGACTTCCCGACGCTGAATTCATTCGCTAGACCACGAACTGCCTTTTTCCATTTTTATCGATGATATCATTTTTTTTCTCTCCGGGGTGTGCCCTCTTAGTGATAGAATGCCACAATCACAAGAACTGGACATGGTAGCTAGCGTGAAAACCTTACTAAAATATTCGAGCGCAACCAGAAAACTAACATCAGAGTTGCCAAACATTAAAAAACTTTATGCGAAAATTTCTAAAAATAATAGCCAAGAAAGTTGATATAATTGGTCGAGTTGTGTTGCCATCTTGTAAATATGATTTGAATCAAAATTGTAACTATTGGTGTCTGAACAGGGTTTTTAGTCCAGTAGAATGAATGATAAAAAAATGGTGTTCATAACCACATGTGATGAGATACCATATCTAAACTTGCATTTTGCCAGGATACTTTTATTTGACACTGAAAAAGGGGGCCGACCGCATCTGAGCGGTGATTGTTAGAAGGTGTTTTACTGTACTTTTGAAATTCTGCACGATTGAAGAATGTCATCCTATTGAACAGTATTTACTGTTTCCTCATGCACGATGCACTTCTATCACTTCGCCATATTTTTTTCAAACGGTAACATCAATTTTGGTACACCCTGCAGATCGCTGATAATTCCAAAATTTTGAAAATTGAATCTCCCCATATTTTTTCTCCTATGATTGCCGAAGTTCGATCTTCTCGACGAGGAGATTTTTATGGACAGTAAAAAGGAAACAAAAAAAAGAAAAAGAATTAGGACTTTCTTCCGGAAAGTGAAGATAACATTTCAACATAACTGAATTCTAAGGACCAAAGAGGAAGAACTCACAACGAATAAGAAAAGAATTGTTCTCTACAAGGATTCCAATCACGTTAAGATAAAAAAAAATGAAGTAAAGTAAACGAGATTCGACGAAGGAGAAACAACTACGACAAAGTAGTATTTGCTTAACATGATACTTTAAATCATATAAAATTGAATTGAATCCAAACCAAACGATAAAAAAAGAGCAAAAGAAACATCTTCTTCTTCCTTTTCTTTACTTTTTTCCGAACGATATAAGAAAAGAATATGTATCGCCACGCTTATGTAACGATAACGTTATTGTTCAGAATTTAGATCGATGCATTATTCATACAAATTTCATTTTCTTGGCTTTTTTTTACATTGTTTATTCGTTTTACTGAAGGAAACTCACCTCCCGTAAAGTATTCGTAGCAACGAGAAAAAAAAGAAATTAAATTTTATTTTTTTAAATGAGAAACTAGAATTTTTCGTTTCCAATTTAAGAAGCACATAAAGAACATTTTGTTACTGCTCGGTTTCAATAATGTTTGAAGACTCTTTATAGTCCTTTCTTCTTATTCCTTCGTAACATTCGAAAACCGGATAGAATTCTGTTTTATAAGAATTTCTTAATTTACTTCGAATATAAATCAGATGATGGATATTGAATCTTATATGAATTCTACGTCTATTTTATACTGCAAAGAAACCTCCGTCCTTTTGACGATGGAATATAAATATTCATAAATGTTGATACATCTTCGAGACCTTATTTGATCAAAAATAATGTAGATATTACATTATGTGAAGAACAATAAATTTTGTCTAAAATTTTCATCATGTTGGAATGTTATTTATTTACAAAGAAATTTTTTGTTTATAAAATGGAAAACAAAATAGTTCCTACTATTATCGTTTCACAAATTTTATCGAATATCACTTATATTTGTTGCTTACATTTTTGTTATTACTAGAAGAGAAATTCAGTTGTGACAGTTGTGCACTTTCTGTAATATAATAATTAGGGAAATATGAAAATTTAAATTTTTATCCGGATCGTAATCAAAAATGAATGACAAAATCAGTAGATCCTCTCACTTTCATCAACTCAACAACAAGAGCCCACGAATTTATCATCAGAATTCCATTCTGAAGAAATAGCAAAAATAGAAGAAAATTTGCACAGCCTGCATATGAACTCATTACCCGGTGAGATTGCAACAAAGAACGAAATCCATCAGTTTAAGGCCGCTTTAAAAAACCATGATCTGTTTCCACATATCGATGCTATGCTTTTTAATCTATTTTTTATTTCACTTATTTTTTTCTGAAGACTTTTTATTATTTCTGAGCCAGCTACTGTTATGTTGTTGTGGTTTTAACTTTTTCATTGTAATCTTTTGTGTAATTTTACCTCTTTTAATAGTTGTGTGCATTTTATTTGTTATCACCATATATTTTCTTTTTCATTACTTGATTGATTATTTTATTCTTTTGCATGTTTATTTGTTTATTATTTGTGTGTGTGTATGATTTAAGTGCTACCCTGAAATTCACAAATAATGTAAATAAATTTAAAAAAAAATCCCTCATATCTTATAGTCGTCCATCCATACTGATTATACAACACTTCCAACACATTTATTATTTTTTTGTATATTTTAAATATATTTGAAAAACAAAAATGCTTCCAGTTAATTAGCAGATAAATATATATATTTACTTGTTTATTATCATATAAAATTCTGAATTTTGAATATATTTAGAAGTTTGTGTATTAAAAAGAACTTTAAAATGTCAAAGGAATATATATTTTTTAAACACCAACAGATGACACACTATGATTTCGAAATCGGGGGAAATTCTACAAAAGAATTCATTCTGTTGTGCTGGTGCAAAAACTCTCTCCAATAAATTTAAAAATTAACTGCAATTTTCTCATTAAAATCTTGACAGTGTTCTATTGAGTGATATTTGTTCAGTCTCTCTGAATATGGAAGGCAGATGTCCATCAGCAAGGACATTAAACAATCAGAACTTTGAAAACAAATACGGTCAGGGGTCGTGCATACACGCATAAAACAAGTACCCACATTCACCGATTCGTTAAATTCTCAAAAAATTCAATGTTTCTTAATAAACAATGAACGCATGTTATAACTTTTTTCTATCTCGCACCCTCAAAAATGCTTTACCGCACCCCCGGTTGGAACCACTACTTCACCAAACACCAACTCTGACCATATCGCTATATTGCAATTTACTGCCATTAGTGAGATGGGTTGGAAGTGAAGGCACTGTCTATCGGTGGTCGCCTCGAGTTCGTTAGGGAAAATATCTTATCGATATCCTCCCTTGTGTTCGAACCCAGGACCCTGACAACAACCTTCACGATGGTAGACGAACATCTTACCACCATGCCACTCGGTCACGGTTGGGAACCACTGCTCTACCCGGTGCGAACCGGAGACCTGACGACAAACTTCACGGTGCTAGATGAGCATCTTACGAACGCGCCACTCTGAAGACTGGCGCACCCTCCAAGGTCCCAAAAATTGTTTTCGCCCCCACGTCCCCGATCTTATTAATTCGGCCGAAATAATATACCCGATCTGTAGCGTTAATAGTACTGGAATGGAACTTCATAATTATTATTTAATCACCTTTCAAGGTCTTTCCCAAATCACAGAAAATCAGTCCACGGGCGACATCAAAAGGCCGTATTTGGCGCGCGGGTCATACATTAAAAACCCCCGAATTACCGTATTGTCCATACTATTACTCTGTTCACAGTGAGATAATATTCGAATATAAAAGCGAAATATTCCGTTTAGTTTAATTTTCAACAAACGTCATGTGAACGGATAGTTTTCATTTCGCCCAATATATATACATGTATATTTACTGAAACCCTCGTAGCGTTGTCAAAAAAGAAAAATGAAGTATTTTTATCTTCTATTTTTTTTTTCTTCCATCAAAGAAAAGGAAGAAATAAATGGAACTACACAGAAAGAGAATTACTATAAAGATTCCCACTCGAGTTACTAGAAATAAAAGGGGATTTTCTAAAGGGGCACACACATATTCGTATAAAATGGTAAAAAAGAGGAAATATGGTAAATCGGTGCTGTGATAAAATTGAGAGATTCCCTCGATTTCCCGAGAGATCTCCCCAAGATGGAGAATACCTTTCTCACATGACTGGGGATAGAAAAAAAAAGAGAAGACAGAATAGAAAAGAAGACATTTCTACTTCTTTATTTTCATCGTTTTTATTTAGATTTTTTTTATCGATTATAGGTCGCACTTGAATTGTATCATAATCGGGAATTTCCCATATTTTGGTTTTTTTCCCTTACATTATTATGAGAATTGGGAAAGAAAGAATATATTGGTTTGGTTTATGGAAAATGAGATTTCTACTGGGATGATATATATGTAAAACAAACGTATTTATAATTATATATGACTTTTTCCCTCGATTTGATAACACTAAATTATTCATACTGTCACAACTGGATTTCCCTTTCAGTAAATATAAAAAAAATATGAATTATAGATATAAATGGTATTCGATGAAATTTTTGAAACAATAAATCGTAGGAACTATCTTGTGTTTTCCATTTTATATACAAAATTTCTTCATAAATAACTAATATTCCAAAATAATACAATTTTTAGAGAATTTATTATTTTTCACATGGTATGATATTTTATTTCTTTTATCGAATAAGACCTCAAAGATATAACAACATTTATGTATTTTTATATGCCATCGTGTCAAAATGACGAAGGTTTTCATGTTGTATAAAATAGATGTAGAATTCATATGAAATTTAATATCCATCACCTAATTTATAATCGAAGGAAATTAAGAAATTAAAGTGTGTGTGCGTGAGTTTTGAGTCTAGATGTTACACGTGTATTTCTCAAAAAATCGTCAACGAGTAAGACGCAAATACTAGGAAATTCTAAAAAAAATTTTCTAATGCATTTCGACACACTATGGATGTGGTCTTCAGAGGATATGAGTATAACGCTGACCAGGTTTCCCACTTGAATTGAGTAGCAAATCTTCAATATCGGTTGCTCAGCGGAACGAAAAAACAATACGTTTGTTGAAGGTGAGCGACGTGGCAAGAATGAAGCGAAGCGCCTGCGTCTTTCGCAACAACTTGATTGGTTGCTTGCGAGATGCAGCTATTCGATAGGTCTATTCGAATTTTCTTTAAATTCCCGTTCGTAATGAATTTAAGCCATGGCGATGCGATCGGTGGTGTTGATTTACTGTCGTTTACTAATTTATTTTTTAAGGCCAGGATGTATGTGCGTATGTAGAAATCTAAATCAGTCTTGGATCTCACTTTATGAAAAACTCTCGCTTCCCGAAATTTGAATCTATGTCCCTCTTGCCAGCAGTGAGCGGTGATGGTAGATTTTTCACATTCTTAATTTTTAACACAGCGAGCATGTTCATTTAATCTAGTTTTTATGGTCTCTATGTTTGCCTTATGTAGCAAAGCGGGAATATCCTCATAGAATATATTAAATGTTTCATTGTTCATTCTGTGGTACAGCATCTTTACGGGGTTTGAAACAAAAGTTTTTAGTAGGCACAGTTTTGTGCCCAAAACTGTGCCTACTAAAAACTTTTGTCTTCGAGCTGCCATCGAAGATTCGAGAATTCCTGGATCCACCGTGTGTTATTTAGGGTCATGCCACACGAGTGCAGTTATACCCAAAAATATAAACGGTCCTTAATGCAAGAAATTTTGCAATCTATCGTTCAAAAAAAAAAACGAAAAAAAAATGAGGCTATAGTTTTAAAACGAGAAACAAAAAAAAAGAAAAAAAAATGTGGTAGCAAATACTTTTCCTGTAGCCATTGGATATAGCAGGCCGACGCATGCGATGTCTTTATCTCTTTATTGCATTATATCCAATGCAAAAAATATTATATATTATTATTATTAATAATATAATAATAATTTAAATGTAATGTAAAATATAATAATTTATATAAAAGTAATGTAAAATATAATAATTTATATAAAAGTAATGTAAAATATAATAATTTATATAAAAGTAAATATTATAATAATATATTACTATTAATATATAAAATAATGGATATAATATAATATTTATAAATATTATATCATATCCAATCCACTATCAGTGAAACTGACTTCTTCAGTGACGACACGAGGTTCACATCTTCTGCTATAGATGGTTCCGACACAAACCTGCCTCTTTTGAGGTAACGGAATTAAGTTGTTTTGCATCAGTCCGGGGTTGTGAGCGGTTCTATCTATCTATATAGATGGTGTTGATCATTTGATCATTTTTGTCGCACCACGGTCATTTTCTGCACACGAGGGCTAATTCGACGGGACCTACAATTTATTGCCGATTTCGAACGGCAGGCTTGTTTTTTATACAGATATATACTATACAGATCATGTTCATAAAAATAAACAATATTGTCAAAGGTTTCTAGTTATAAGAATCTTAAATCTTTAACATTTTGAATTTCTGATCTCAACTCTTCACCACTAGGCAGCTAGTTCCTTGGTCGTTGTCATTAAAATATTGCATAGAACACGTAGCATGTGCTAACATTTGTTATAACCGAAATTGTGCTAAAACGACACCCACCAGATCAAGTGAGTGAGTGATCTACTTTCTTGATGACATGAAGCTGTGAGAGTGATAACTTCCTTGCTCTTTTTGGTTTTTTTTTTAAACACTTTTCTTTTTTACATCCGTTTAATGCTTCAAAATATTGCTTAGAGGGCAAAAGAGTGCTTAACATGCACATTAATTTTCCTGCATGTTTGTTTATTGAAATCAAAGTTTTGTATTTGCTATAACTTACCTTTATTTTTCATTTTCTATCAACTATCATGCAATGCCTACTTACCGTGAAAGGTTGTGTCAACTTATCCCACATCTGAGGTAAGTTAGCATAGGTATAGTTTTAACAATTCCTTCATAAAAAAATTGACAAAATGGTCACACAATTTAAAGAGATATTTTTAATTTGTTGACAAAGAGAACCGCTATTATTGGCTTCTGTCAGATTTGCTGTAAGTATCACAGGGAAAAATATAAAAAAATCAAATGTAAAAACTAGGCCAATTAGTCTCCCCTACTTTTATACTGCCTTTTTGAGTTGTTTCTTTCCACGATAGTTGCTAGTTTTTCCACTGTTGCCTATTTCAGTTGTCATGTATTTCCCGTTGGTGCGTTGACCATTCAGTAGAGTACGTTTGTACGAAAATAATAAGCGCGGGGGGAACAGAAACACATAATCATGCTCTATAAAAAAATACAAACACATATCATCTATCCGCATAATGTCAGCTGATATTGAATCTTTTCCAAAAAGATGCGAGATTACTCTGATAAAAATATATTTATGACCGTTGAAAAGGCTAAATTGACGTAAATACGTGGTCGTGAGTCGAGAAACAAATGATTAAGTTATGGCTTCTTCTTCGTTCAAGAAAATAATGTGCGATTGAATTTTTTTTACAATACGTTCGATCTAACTTCGTCAGATCTTCATTACCAGATATAACGAAGAAATGATTTTAAAACGATTTCTTGTTATTTTGTTATTTCTGTCATTCCTCGATACGACTCAACTTCAACATCAAATAGTGAATGTGTTGTTTCGTCCAATGGAATGGGCTGTTGAATATGCCGAAGACGTCGCTGTTTCAGATAGTGAGGCAAACGGCCGTAAACCGGACGTTTTCATGCAGCTCAGTTTCAGTGCTTTCGACAACGACGTTGACGTAATGCTCCATCGATCTCTAGAGCCAGAGCTTTATGGAACTATCGTGGAAATACGTGGTAGTAAAGGTCCAAACGAGTCGGAGATTCGAAATTTCACTGCCGAGTACTACGAGTTCAACAATTCCACGACGACTGTGCAGGGATTCAAGAACAGGCATGGTCAGTTTGAGGGTTTCGTCATGTTGAGCAGCGGATACACTGTTTATTACGTAGAACCGGCAATTGCGTATTTTCCCAATGATTCTTCATTAGTTTCGAAATCCATCGTGTACAAAAGAAATGAACGTATTTCTGAAACTTCGGATCGATCTTACAATGCTGATCGCCATCCACACCACGAATATGATGATATTAAAAGACGCACGGCATTTCATGACATTGAATCACCTACGGAACAAGCCAAAGATATACACCTTTCCTTTAACTTCGAATTCGTCTGTGACGAAACTGTTGTCAGATATAAGAGAAGAGACACAGAAGCTTTTGCCTACTTGATTGCTAAAACAGCAGACTTTTACTTCCGAACGACGAAATTCGGCCCAGTAACAGTGAGAACACTTCCTAAGAAGATAACTATTTTCACAAGCAGGAAGGATGCCAACTATCCACTAAAAATATTTCCCCCCGAAAAGCAAACTTTGGCGAGTGGACTCGTTGACTTTTCAAACAATCACAAACACAGTTATTCTGCTGCCGTTCTTCTAACATTCAAGAAGTACATAGGCAATACAGCATGTTCTCTTGTAGGAGGCATTTGTGTTGCCACACATAATTATGCGTTAGTCAAATTAAAACGTAGAATAGGAAGATCATCATTAACTATAAACACGCGATCACTTACACATGCAATTGGTCATCTCCTTGGAGCTTGGCATGACGCTTTAGACAAACGCTTCGAATGCATGCCAAAATATGGTGAGTATATAATGTCATATCATTATATTGAAGGAAATGCCGCTCTTATGCGGTTTTCTCCATGCAGCATCCATGCTATAAAAATTAATATCATGATGTATTTTATGAAGTCAAACAGGTGTTATAACAAGATGTCCACTGGTTCAAATTGTGGCAATGCTATCAGAGAAGCAGGAGAAGAATGCGACTGCGGAACGCCAGATACATGCGACTACGTGGACAAGTGTTGCACTCCAAAAGGAGGTCTCGGTGGGGACCCCGAATGCACTTACAGGAGACACATGAATAGAGTCTGCAGTAGAAAAGACGATAGATGTTGCACGAGACATTGCACCATTCAGGTAGCGGGAAAAGAGTGCGATTTCGATTCCGATGGCTGCATCATACAGGAATGTGACGGTATTTCGAAGGAATGCTCGCAATTGAAAAAAATTGCTCCCTTCGGCAAAAGGTGTTTCGGAAAACGAGGAAAATGCTTTTATGGCTTTTGTGGCAAATCATTATGTGAGGCGAGTGGTATGAATGATTGCAAGTGTAGTGGACAAGATGCTTGCCGTTTCTGCTGTTCGAAACCAGAAAGTTCCTCATGTCTTCCTGCGAAAACACCCGATGCTTCTAATCAGGAAGATTTGATGCTGCCGCACGGGAGCGAATGTGGACAAAATATGATTTGCAATGCATTCGGTGATTGTATTGAACTGAAAACAAATTCAACAGTCGCAACGTCAACAGTCACAACAACAACAAAAAAGACACAAGAAAACGTTACGCATATAGTATCCACTACAGAGACGTGGACACTGGAGAACTCGGAGACGTGGCGTTATGTAGTATACGTGCTAGCAAGTATAATGCTGATCTCGATGGCCGCCATCGTCATATATGTATGTGTTCAGAAGAGTAAATCTGGCGAATCTTCTCAGGTACTTACTCCGAACGCTGAGGAGAGAGTTTTTCCACGAGGAAATAAAATTTTACGCAACGCTCGTAAATTGATGAACATCGAATAGCTGCAAAGCCATATTTTGCGACCTAATGTCGGAATTATTTCTATTACGGATATTTTTGCTGCATATTTCTAATAATAAGAACCTAAAAAGTGGACATATTTCTCGTGTTATATATAAAGATCGTCGTATACTTATGTGTTCAAAAGGGAAAATCTGCGGAACGCTCGTAAATTGATGTACTTCCAATAGCAACGAAATATAGTTTGCGACCTAACGTTGGAAGTAATTGTCTTACAAATATTTTTCCGTATTTTTATAATAATGATTACCTCAAATAAGGGACATATCTGTCGTTTTATACACATTTTTGTAGAAGTTGAGGATCTGTATTTTTGCTGCTAATTTTATTATTTGATCATCCATTACTTATTGCATTTGAATTACTTCTTTGTTATTGTATACGTCAAGTATTGGAATTGATGACGTGGAATCATTTATTAAATATATTAATATTATGCACCCGAGTAATATTTAGTTATATTTGTCCTACATTCACCTTATTCGTCAACGATGCATATTTCCCAACGTTTCAGGGGATTGGGAACTAAACGTGGTTCCAGTGTCACATGAAATAAAAGAACAACCGAGTTTATTTTAATGATTTTTTTGAATATTTTTAGGGAGGCGACGAATTTTCAAATCCACTTCACAGAAAGTGAAACGGAAATCACGTGAGATTTCTTTTCCCTCAAAAACCGTTTTTCCAGACGGAATCACGTTGGGTTGGTGATTTTGAAGAGGGGGGCCATGTGTCTATGGAACTCGCGGACCGGTTTGAAGAAAAATTATGAAAAAAAATTTAATTTTTGATTGTTTTAAGTGAAAGTCTATCGATCGTCGCGAGAACGAACGGCAAAATAATGTGGCCACACAGAATGTGAAGGAAGGGAACAAGAATTCATGGAAATTTGAAATTTATACAGAACCCCTGCCCTAAACTGTACGAAGAAAATATCTAACTGTTCGAATATTTCACACCGTAATTTGAATATTTTGCACTATAAATTTATAATTAAATTTGAAATTTATACTTGAGAATTAAATTTGAAATTTATACTTGAAAATTAAATTTGAAATTAACTTAAGAACTAACGAAAACTTTGAGTGTATTTGAAAGTATCAACCATCAACTTTTTTAGTCTTTCGTCAATATTGAATTTCATTATATTTCGCATAATAAATGAATAAATTAATTTAATATAATTCATAAGCAAAAAAAATATTCGTTATACATAATTTATAAAATAATCGAAAAGTAATTAGAGAAGTAGTTTTAGAATTAATGAAAATGAGAATTTATGCAAAACACAAATAGTAAAAACCTTCAATATTTATTTGGGCGTTTGGGCGGCCTCATATTTGAAACGGGGGGGGGGAGCAATTTATTTGATCTAATCGGTGACGTCTGTCATATTTTGACTTACATCATTTCACAACTCAAAATCCCGATGTGGACAGAATTCGGGAGTCATCTGATTTCCAGTTTAGAGGACGGATAAATCGAACGAATTTGAGGGGAAAAATACTTGTTTTCTGTTCAAAGTGACGTGTAATCGTTAAAAAACGCAGTGGGGAACAGTTACTGGATGTAGCGATAATATTGGTGTCACACTTCGAACAAAGATAGCGGATAATTCAGCCTCGGGTTTCCAGGAATTCAGCTAGTGGTAGGAAGCCTTATAGATATATTAGCGGAATCATCAGTTAGAGTGGCAACCCTTCCCATAAACTATGCTTTGGACAACACTATAGCAGAAGGCCTTCACGCAAAGATCGTGACGTCACTGATATAGGTCATTTCACCTGTACCCATTGGATATACTGAAAATAAAGGTGAAGATATCGCACGTGCATCGGGCTGCTATATCTAATTAGAAATGCTCCTACTTCAGAGAGGTCACGAGCTTTACGCGGAGGTCTTCTGCTATAGATGATGTTACCTTAGAAAAATCGTACGAAAATTGTTAAAACTTCACTTACTTCACAAAGACGAGAATATCTTGTAGGCGGGAGGAGTGTGTGTGTGTGTTTGTGGGGATGGGGGGAAATTAGGATTTTAATATTAAAAGTACCATTTAACATGTTTAAAGATACCCATCGCATATCCAACTGATTCTACAATTTTTTTTTAATAAATTTATTTTCACATGTTTCGAAAAGTAATTTTATGTCATTATGCAACAAGAATTAATTTATCTTAAATATGTTTAAAAAAAATAAACTATTAAGGTATTAGCAAATGCAACATATGTTTATTCGTCAATGTACCTATAAAATATCAAATCTGGAACTTCATTTGTGAATTTTGTTTCAAGAGTGTGTATCACCTCAAAATGTTTAAGTGGAATAGATTTTTTTTTCAACTAAAAAAACAGCTGACACCCCATCACCTGGAAATTTGGGGCGGAGGGGGGATTTCACAAAAGCTTTCATTCTGTTTTAGGGGAAAAAATGCTCTCAATTATTATTATTTTTCGATATCGTGATTATCACGTATTCCCAAGAGATCTTTACGAGCTGTCCAGGGTATGGACATATTGTACAGTTAATAAACTGTGCAATTTTCTCCTAAAATCTTGGAAACTTTCCGTTGAGTGATATTAGTTTAGTATCTCTAACAGACGCCAGCATCCGCAAGTACACGAAATAAACACGCGCGACAAAGTAGTAGTAATTGTTTAGTGTGTCTGCAGTCATTTGCATTTATCTGCTGTTTCATTTAAAATATAGACGCGAAATGACAGCACCAAGGTATCGAGGGAATATAATGCGAGCCGATCTCCCCGTTAAAAAGTTTCGCCACATAGAGCAACCGACCTACAAACAGTACAAATTCAATCATAATACATCACTCACTTCACTTCTGAAATATAGATGGCAGTACTGAAAAATCAAAGCACAACACTACATATGCAGTCAGACTGTTAGGTACACACACACAGTAGTTCGGACACTATTCGTAAAACATCTTATAACACCCTCAACTGATTTAGTGCTTTAATCACGAATTTGAATAAATATTTCTAAAGATGAGCAAGTGTCTTTCTCTATTCTTTAAATACGTCACATAAAAATAGACATTTCCTCTCTTTTGTCATTTGCTTGAGGATAAAATAACGCAGCTGGCCATCGGATAAAATTACAGGTATTTTTCTCCTAGTATCTATGAAACATTAATAAACGTTTCAAGGTATTTGAGCCCATTCATCGGTCCATACCGCCTTTGACGGATGTCTCTTCTATTGAGCTATCCATAGCACTCTAATTCAAAGATGGTTACTGAGGTCATTAATTAACTCAAAATGATTTTCTGTAACATCATTAGTTTTTGTGTTTGGGACTATGGAAGAAAAATGTGCTTTCACATTCTTTACTCTCTCTCCTTCTCTGTATTCTTTCTTTCCTCTTCTCCATCTCAATATTTTCTTTGATAATGACGCTAATGATTCTGTCTTAATTATTGTAGTCCATTATTTTGCTTCTTGTGGTAAGTGTCTGTCATCATCTCAATGCATAGAATAGAATGGAGATGCGCTCCCGAATGAAATCAATTTTTTTTTATTAAACAAGACATCTAAATTTCTTAACTCAGGAGAAAAAATAACTGGGTGAGAGGCATAGAATTTCTCCATTTTGGGGATATTCGAACTCATTCCTAGTGGGGGTATTTAATTTACTTCCAACATTGCAGAATGAATTCATTTACTGCTTCGTAACAAATAAACCCGTTATGGTAAGAAAATTTGCCATTCTAAATTTTAAATTTTTTCTTTGCCAATAAATAGTGGAAGTGGTTCCACTCAATATTTTTGTTTTAAAAAAAACTCAAAGTCGTTGTTAATGGGTTAACACGCATAGACACTTTTTCGACATTTGTCATTTTATTATAATACAGTTCTGATTGGTATATATATAGAACTGTAAATATCGTGCATTCGTTTTTTACAATTGATCAATCACTTTTTTTCCTTTGTATATAAAAACGAGATAGCAGTGTCTGCAACTACTAGGTGTTCCATGAAAACTATACAAAATTATGGTATATAGCCGTAGCGACTCTTCAATGAAATAAAAATTGAAGGAAATATAAATATTAAAACTTCTATTGGGTTCCCAATCATAAAAATTCCAATCGTTCAAATTTGCGTTAATTCATAACATTTGCGAAAAAACTTTGTTGTTTTATGGAAAAATTAAATACCCGATACTCTTGCATTCAAAATGGCCGCAGTGAATTTCTCCGAAAAATATATCAATAATAAAATCAAATCGATTTTTTCCCCTTTTACAGAGAGAGAAAAATCGAAACTAATTTATTTAACCTTTTCAATACTGACGGTAATTTAAAGTACCACCGACTTTTTTATCTCCCGTAGCATCACTTGTATACGTTGTTGGATGGTCGTGTATTGACATATAAAGCTTGTAGTACTACTCTATGATTGCCGGATGACAGAATTAAGTGTGAGGCTATTATTTTTGTGTGAATATGGCATTTAATTAAATTCAGTTAGATATAAAACCCTGTAAAAGTGTTTACTGCATTGCACTTTTATGTTATGTAGTAAATCACTGTTGTCACAAAATGTTTCCTAACAAATGTATAAAACAAATTATGACTTTCTTTGCAGAAAAATAAATAAATATTCGTTATTATGTATGGATTAGTCCAGTGTAATTTGACTCTTTTCTCGTTGACCGCTGAAATTAAGTGCATATTATTTGCGAACGCTGGCAAAAAAAAAAAAAAAATTGGAGAAAATTTCTTGACGTTCTGAGTAATTACAAAAAAAATTCATATTTATAATTAGTATTTTATAAATACGAGAAACCGTGTTAAGTTACGACCTGGTTTGTCACCTACAGAATGAAAATGTCATACGAGTTTTCTTCCTTGTATAACCATCATCTCCAATAATTACCAGTCTTTCGATGAATCTTGTGTTATGGAAAAGTCTGTAAAAAATCCTGGAATGGGGACCCGGCAAATATTCCAGTTTATGAGCGCTGTTGCTGAAAAAAAGAAAAAGCAATTATAAAAATCATATAGGCCTGTTGGAAGGATCTTACAGTTCCTCGGGGCTACATAGGGCATGTGATAAACGTGAGAACTTTGTATCTTTGTCTTTGTGGAATTTATGTCCGCATTTGTATATTGCACATTTGTATCTACATCTTCTGATTTTTTTTAAATAAAAAATGAACCCAGTTGAAGTATATGACGGCCCATGAGAGACCACACTGGGCTGCTAAATATTATCACCGTAAATGTAGATCAAAATGCGTTGACTAGAGATCATGGCTGCAAAAGAAAGAATTTCTGTGGAATTTCATGCATGTGTGTAAGAACACATACATCACCATCGATGAAAAATTTCCAAAAATATTTGTAAGAGTTTAAATTTTTGTTTTATATGCCCGCGTCGGGCATATGTTCAAAAAATAACACAAATCCGTAATTCATCACATCTCTGAACCATATGCAATTTCGTTGAATGGTGTTCAGCGATTTAAGTATGATAGTAAGCATTTATTAACACTTATTAAGAAATTCATTCCGTCATTAATCGTGTAATCGATACGAGTTTTGGAAGAACACATTCGATAAAATTTCTGAATTCTTTAATAGAAGACTATTCAAAGAACGTGAACATGTAAACTATTCCTTTTTTTCTTGAAAATACCACGAGAAACATTGACATCTTTTCAGATGTAAATAGGTGGCTTGTTTCTAAGATTAGGTACAGTACTCGCATTTAAAAAATAGAACGCTAACGCTAATTTACCGAATTTCCAAACCATGCAGCATTTTGTTGAATGATTTTCATCGATGTAAGCGCAGTGTTAAGCATTTATTTATTTTTTCAGAAATTTGCTACATAACACATCCATTTCGTCATCAATTCAATTCTGTGGTGTTTGGTCAGAACATGATAACTCCAAAATCACATTTTTGAGATATAAGCATTTTCATTGTCATTTGAAAATCAAAAATTAAGCATATACACCAATACAAATGAAAATGTCATACATCAGAATGTTGTTTAGCCGTAAGCACGTATTTGTGCATTTATCTCATTTGTAATTAGTTATAATTAGCAAGACTTACTTTTACATCAAAAACCATTTTTTGTAGATATGTTCTGACCAAACATCACAGAATTTTGCAATACTGATAAACATTTTGGAAGGACAGTTCCGATAAAATTTCATATTTTTTTAATGGAAGAACAAGCATGTGAAACAGTCAAACTCGGTTATAATGGCTTCTGTTGTACTCGGTTCTGTCATCTTGGTTATAATGACATTAAATACAGGCAGCAACTGATTTGCATAGAGAATAATAGTCATTAATCTTGTTTATAACTTAATAAATGAATTTAATATCATCGATTGAAAGAGTGTTCGCAGTCTTTGCCATTTAGGATTACAAAAAATCGAATATTTTAATTCAGTTGTACATTACATCAGAATGTATTTTTAATTTTGTCAAAACAAAGCTTCTGTTATTCCTTATTATTAACTTTTCATGTATTCAATAAATTGCGTAGCATATTACACAATATTGAACATATTAAATGAATGGATAGCATATTATTTCATCTGATGTTACATTTTTATACTTGAAAAAGCCTTTACCTTTAAATGAGTAGTTTTGCAGCATATATGCAAAGGGTCCCTCAGACGTTCACTACTGCAGCCACTTCAAAATGTGAATATTCAAAATCGACTTTGCACATTAGTTGAGGTCATTTTCTTTCCATTTTATATTTTGAATTGGCTAGTATATGTGCGTTTCCATTAATGACAACTCTTTGTTTATTGCAGAGCATCTGTGGCTTTGATTTCACTAATTTGGTTGTAATACTGCAATTTTTTTTTTATCTTGAAGTTGCAATCCAATTTTTTTCTTACTGTAGTGTGAAACTACAGTAAGACTGTAGTCATATATTAGTAATGTAGTATTATCTCGATATACATTTATTTTATGGGTGATTTTTCAGTTTCCATACGACCTCTTTAAGGCCCTGTATAAGCAGTGCAATTCAAGATAGATTTTTTGAATGGTTTTTCAGGCTTTCTATACGTGTCATCAACTATATAAATATTATCAGCTCGAACACAAAAAAATAAGCATTTAAGGGGTTAATTGAAAAAGTCAACCTTGGTTGCAACAACACCTCGGTTAAAACGACAAAATTTCGTGGAACTTCGTTATCGTTATAACCGAGAGTTTGGCTGTATGTCTGTGTTTTTCTCGAAAATACCACGAGAAACATTGAAATCTCTTCATATGTAAATGGGTGTCTTTTTCTTAAAATAACGCACTCGTATTCTAAAGAGTGGGGGAGAGAGTAATAAGGACCGCATTATTCCGGCTTTATAAAACGGTTCGTCTGAACCTCACGATCTATCTAATACCCTGAATAATGATGATGATACGAGGAAACGGTATCGCGTTACGACTGATTAGCCAGATGGAACTGGCGGAATGTTAATGGTTCCGTAGAGCGCGTGATGTCGGGAAATCTCACGCTCGGTGCCAAACTAAACCATCATCAAAAATACCTAATCTCGGCCATCGAATCGAGACAATTTGCCAGCAGGTCTTAATGAACAATCTACATGCGATGGGGTTTCGGTCTCTCTCTCTCTCTGTGTGTGTATGTCGGTCTGTTCGGCCATGTCGAGATTCGCTGTTGCGTGGAGATCATTATAAGAATCGACGACGATGACGACGTGCCGCAAACTGTGGCCTATTTCAGGAAAGTATTCGAATAAAACGCATACTATAAAATTTTGCGAACGGCTAAAACTTTTGGGTAGAGATTCGTCCATAGATTGTATTTATTTATTTTTCCAAGCCAATCGTGGTATCTGATGTACCGTACATACTGGTTACTTTGGCGCAGTTTTATGAACCTTTTTGTTAAATCTTATGCTAGGAAAAAAATAATGGATTGTAACCCTTTATTTCGCCGTGTTCCTCTCAAGAAACATGGTTTTTGTATACACAGGTTGGTTATAATTAAAGTTTCCGTAATCTGAGTAATTTTTCATAAAACTGGTTATCCGAATACAGCCAAATTTTTTTTGGATATTTTAATGAGATCATGGGAGACAAATTTCTGAAATAAAAAAAAAGGTTCAATTTTTGACCACCAGGTGAAAAAGTGGTGCTTTCTTATTGCATTTGACATTCTCCCATGGTCTATATAGCGTATGTACCGAGTTTCAATGAAATAAATCTACCAGGACGGGCGTAGTTTCAGTATTCTGACGCTGCTCAGACCAATGTAACACCCGTTCTGGAGGACGTATTCTTTTGAAAGTTCGTATGTACGCTATATGAGTTCATGGCAAAAAAGGATAATTCAATATAATACCTCCACTTTTTCGCCTGGTGGTCGAAAATTGAATTTTTTATTTATTTCATAACTCTCTCTCGAATGGTCTCATTAAAATATCCTAAAATTTTGGCTGCATTCGGATAAGTAGTTTATAAGTAAAACTACTTAGAGCACGAGAACTTTTAATGATAATCACCTTGTATTTTTCAAATAAAAGAATTACATATTTTGACCTTGCTTCGGCATTAATGCTTTTAAGCAATAATATTCGAATGCATGTGCATTTTTTTGTTTTTGTAATATACGTACTATTTTCTTTGGTACGATGAATTTCATTTCGGTCACCACTGATTTGCAGTATACATCTATTTCCCACCATTGGTGAATTTTCAGCAATTTTCACGACAGTTAGCAAATTTACTCAACTTTGACAGTTTTTGGACTATAATTGACAACCTTACTTCCCACTCAAAAAATTCTATGGCTATAATAAGTAACTTTACTTTCCGTTGACAATTTCTTTAGCTTAATATAGTCATAAACTTTAACAAATTCCCCTTGACGGATTATTTGGCGATAATTGTCAATGATCCATATAGATCCGGATTTCCCATATTTTCCACGAAGAAAATAGAATCACCTTTTTTCTACTGATACCTTTATACCGGAACACCATCCCGCCCGTGTGCCAGAGGTTGTGCAGTTCAACTGTATATTGATGGGAAACATTCCTAGGAGCTTTTGTTCATTTTTGTCGCCCCACGATCATTTTCTGCACACGAGGGCTAATTAGACCGGGACCTATAATTTATTGCCGATTCCGAACGGTAGGCTTGTTTTTTTTATATTCGTCGAGGGGTTGGTGCGCTTACCCCTCGATGGGGGACTCCTTGCGGTAGCGATTTTTTCTTCTGGTCTTGTCGCCATTTTTGTTGTAACCCTGTGTCAGGAAAGTTTTCTGACAAGGACGAACCGAGTATCAAACTCGCGACACCTCTAAACATCCGTTGGTACTTTAAGCGATTATCTTATCGACCTAGACTACCGCACCCTAGGAGCTTTTATACTTAGCGGAAGAAATTTCAAAATTTCTTGTAAGAATGTGTGGGCCCCGGGTGATCTCAAATAAAACTTTGATATTAAAGATCATATTCTACCTATTTGTTAGAACATAAATAAATCTCTTCATCTATTTCTCATATGTGGTCTTATCCATTTTTTCTATTTAAATACACACTATAAGCTATCAAATGCAAGTTTATAATGTGAACCGATTGTAAATTTATAATTAGTCAACACGATACATGAGATTTCAGATTTAGCATTGACAAGTACATGGCACCACTATCGCAGATGCAACTAGAGTCACCAATTTGGGAATTATCATTGGAGAGCGGCTTAAGTTTTCTAAACATTGCTCAGCGATGGTAAAAAAAAAAACGAATAGACTGTTCGGTTTTATTTTCAAAAAGTTCTCTTCGCATTCTCCTAAAGTCATTCTTCCGCTTTCTCGAAGTTTAGTTCATCCTCGACTGAAGTAGGTACTGTAAGGTTTTGGAGACCATACCTACAGAGGGACATCGTTAAAGGGGTGCAGAGAAGAGCTACGCGTGTTCTTATTAACACACGGGTGTTTTGCCTGTTCTGGCCTTGTATTTGTATTTATAAAAATTCAGTAATGATAGCCCTAACTAGTACTATATTTGTCTTCCTAAGGGAGCCACTGTATATGGAATATACGTACAATGAATATTTTAAATTTTCGCAAAATTTAATTAGTAGGATATGGAAGATTTTCAACAGCGAATACATAAAATAACATTTTTCCCTCTTAAGGTACATAAATACATTCAAAACATCCCAGTGTGGGAGACATAGCAAGAGTTGTTTATAATGAACAAAGCCCTAGGATATGACTCTAATGGATTCCTTCAATGAATGTAACTCCATATATGCGCTATAAAAAGTCACTAATGTATTTTTTGTTATGCAAAGACTAATACGTTGTTGATGAGGGAGAATGGTTTTACATTCGCACTTATTTAAACAAGATCGTTATTGCTGGTGATTTTATCATATTTCCAATCCGTGATGCTATTATTGAGTACCTCTTGCAATTTTTATTTCTATCAGGGCAAAATCATTTATAATTAATATCAATTAAAGATTATCTACCCATTGGGATACGGTGACAGTAGGAATGCCTTGAGATTGGATATAGGGATGCTGTACACTCGGGGCAAAGTTTTAATCCTATTTTATCATGTTCTGAAAGCCATAATAAATTTTGTTCCTTATATGGAGAGATATACCAATAATGAATACATTCCATCCACCTCTTTTTTCGCACCTCAGAAACCGAAATAAAAATTAATTGCAAAACATTCTATGGTTTTTCACATATTAAATACAGCACCACAGCAGGCAAAATGCCCAAAGAGATGGCTGACAAAAAGTTGCCCATAACAAAAATATGGATGTCATATACTTAAAAATTGCAGCAACAATAATTTATTAGACACTATATATATACATGATAAAATACAATACAAGGGGCATAAATTATTTATGGTTGTCTAATTCTAAGTATGGAT
The DNA here is from genome assembly GCF_987345545.1 of Pholcus phalangioides. Lineage (NCBI taxonomy): Eukaryota > Metazoa > Arthropoda > Arachnida > Araneae > Pholcidae > Pholcus > Pholcus phalangioides. The sequence goes on along the minus strand of NW_028301599.1, from coordinate 3,733,939 downwards.
AGCTTCTCGATTTACCCCAACATGTTATCGTATTTCTTTTTAAACGTGTCAATTGTGTTACAATTTACTACCTTCGGGAGTAAGCTATTCCATTTATTAACAACCCTATTAGAGATAAACTCCCTGCGACACCATAACCTAGAGTTGTCCCTTACCAATCGATACTGTTGACCTCTTATAAAAGCCTAACTGGGTTTTCTGCTACCCGGCTCGCTCTTTTGCCGCATTAGGCCGGATAGTCCAGAGTCTGCTGTAACTGCGGCAGTATATTTGTCTGGTATTCATGTCTTCAAGTATTGCTATCCAGTTTTTTATGTTGCTTGCGTTACTGTGTTCAGATTTCTCGCGAAGGAAAATTTTATACTCAAGATTGTGTAAGATTTAACCTACCTTAAAAAAAAAAAACTTCTCACGTTTCCTGGGCTGAATGAATTTTAAAATGAGCACAGAGTGCGAGCAAAATAGCATTAACGAGCATCACACGATAGATATGATTGTTTTTTTTTTCCCTCTCTTTCAAATAATTCTCTTTCTTGGAATCGGAATTCTTTTGGAACGTAAGTCACGATTTACTGTCAACCGAGACAAGATTGAAGAGAGTTTTTCTGCGGACGTGAGAAAATTTTCGAACTTCTTTTAACAGTGAATCACGGAACAATATATATACAATTTTTTTTTTATTGCTCCTCTTTTGCGTCCACGTGTACTTTCGACTGCCCAAGGCAATGATCTCCACATAACAAGTATTGCTCATGTGCGGGAAAAAAAAATTATGGCAACATGTACACAGACTAAGCACATCCATCTTCGGTATAAATCTTCGTTGTGTGATATACACATAAGATATATGCATAATATTATTTATATATATATAATTTCTTATATGTATACATAAGAAACGAGGTTAATATATAATAACATTTTTATTTTTTCGATTACTCCAATTTAAAACGTGACGCAGTTCCGAAATCTGTGTTTTTAGAAAAATGGAATTTCGTCTTTGGGTGAGCAATCTTTATTTAAAAATCATTAGAAAAAAAAGTTTTTAAGGAGTAATATGGAACACGGTGTTCAAAATGAAGAACACTAATTCTCAAATTTATCAAAAACAATATTTAATGAGTCTGTGGAAATGTGGAATTAAAATTTCATCGTTTGTTTTTGTAGTCGATGATGCTGTGGTCTAGTAGTCCTGCTTACAAGGGTCACAGATACAATCTTCCTTCGCTACCCTAAAAATTGTCAAGATGGACCCACAGAGAACAGGATAAACGTTGCTTCCAGGTCCAGATATTCTAGCCCAAAAATCAGAGACATCATACGTATTATATTTCATATTGTCTACCATACCAGCTATAAAAAATAAAAAACTAACATCTCATGTAACTGGACGTTAAAAATGATCACAGTAAAATATAACGCTATACTTCTGATGTGCATTCTTCATAGTTTCAAATTATTGGGATCATTTGCAATAACTAATAAACACCTTTGGCAACTTGCCTAATTAGTAGAATCAGGAAGTTCATGCACTAAAAATCGTCAAAATTGGCAGGTTAAAAGACACTAACAAATTCCTAAAATAGGAATTAAAAAAAGGCATTTATATAATTAATAGAAAACAAGAAAAGGAAATCAAAAGCTACCGGTCCGGAAGCTGGCAAAAAATTGGCCGCACTCAATGTGAATCTACTGTTCAATGATAGATTGTAATAACTGGCGTGGAAATAGAAATAAAGTGTAGAAAAAAGTTGGAAACAATATCTATAGAAAAATAGTGAAAACTGGAAAACCCACATATCTCTTGATGAAAATGGAACAAGTCAGAACATAATCTCTGCACGAAAAAAATAATAGTAATAAAAAACAAACAGTCGATCCGACTTTAGTGACCACGAAAATATGTCGCACTAAGCGGTAAAACGTACTGTTGGAACATTATAAGCAGCATACAGTGTAAACAATCACGCTGAACGAAAGATATATATAGGCCTATATGGAAAATTTATGTATCGAACGAAATAAGCATATAAAATATGTATACCTGGTCAAAATTTTGACATACTGCAGGCATGACGTGCAATTTGTCGAGCCCCGTTACCTATATGCAAAACATAGTAAATAACTACTAGGAATACATTTAAAAGTGGCACTAAATTTTTCAAGGTTTTTCAATGTTGTTGTTCATTAAAGGAGATGCTATTAACCGATATTTCACTGTATGGAATTCCTCCAAAGGTGGGCAAAACCAAACAAAAGAATAAATTATTCTGTAAATTTTGAAAAACCGATTCCTCGGATAAAAAAAACGATATAAATTAAAGGGGAAAAAATATTATCACAATTTATGTGTAAAATTAGAAAATTATATTTAAAGTGAAAGAGAGATAGCGCGTAAAAACGAAACTAATCTATTTTGGCACGTGCACAATCGAAACTTGAATTGCCTTTGGAACGTAATAATATTAGCCCACCTTAATTAAATAAGATTAAATGTACTAACCGATAATTAACTTCATCGAATTATGTTATGATTGAGCTCAATTGAAATATATATTTCTTTAAATAATAACATAACTTATTTTTTTCTACAAAAGAAGATATAAATTCACTATAATATTCATTTATTCAAAAATTAATGTTTTTATTCCACAACACATGGCAATAGTAAAAATATGCTATTCTCGCACATTCATCTACACACTGATCTCTCCTCCAATTTCTTAGCACACAACACAAATCGCACATAATTTTTACATATGATTACCTAAATAACGTTTGAGAGTTTGCGAAATAGCCCCTCCTTTTAATTATGAAAATCAGGCAAAAAAATTGACCTGCCCGCGTCAAGTGAAAAATTCAACCCCTTCGTTTTGATGGCGATCAAACGAGCAACTTCAATAACGCGTACTAAGGCCGGGATCACACTATAAAAGTTTGATATAAGATATTTTGCAAAACTTAAAAAAAAACAGTAAACTTATTGGTTACATTCGAGCGAATGTAACTAATATACTTATTGGTTGAATTTTTCATGTAATATATATATAAACTTTCTTTAGAACTTTTATAGTGTTATATAGGCCAAAGAGTTGAAGTTTTTCAAGATAAAAATTCTCTTTTGAAGTTCTCAATAATAAAAATATCAATTCTAAAAGTTTAACAGAATAAGGCCTCTGAAATTCCCGAATAAACATAGAACAATATGGAAGTATGCCATTACGGCAGGAAAAATAAAACAAAAAAACATTTATTCAAAAAAAGTTAGAAAACAGTCAATAAAAGGTATTTTTGGCATTTTGCCTGAACTTCCGGACTCTACTAATGGTACATCGAAAAAATGTATGATTTTTAATAATATACTTGTATAACACAGAGAAATTTTAATAATATACTTGTATCACTCGACGGCATATTATTCTAAAATCATCAATTATGTTATTCACAATATTATTTTGAATGAATCTGTTCATTGGAAACATTGTTTTAATAAATTAATAATCTTATCAAATATTTGAAAATGTTTGCATACTAGTTACAAAGCTTGAATTTGTTATTAGCACATACATTTTTCTCTTTATAAATTATTCAATATGTTTTGAAATAATATGCATATATGTATCTAGTGAATTGATATTCTATAAAAAACTAATATTCTATAAAATATTCTAATAATAAAATTATAAATTATCTTAGTGCCGAGAAATTATTTAAAGAAAAGCTAAAACTTTGCATTGCATGTCCTTTATTAAATCTTTCTTTCATTTGAAATTTAAAGTCATTTAATATTGAACATTTAATTAATATTATTTATCCTTACGCTGAGGAAATGTTTGATGGAGACGTTCCTCATTTCCGATCTCAATTTTATAATCGTGGAATATTTTTGAAAAAAGAAATCCTCCCAATATTTCATAACGTACACAAGAGATGACATCAGATTTCCAAACTCATTTTTTCCTTCTCATTTGCATAAGCACGAAATAATTAAAGGAAGATATTTGAAGATGCTTATGCAAATAGATATTGATATTTTTGTGTGGTTTAGGTGATTAATTTTAAAAAACTGGTTGGAAAATATTCTACATATTATTGATTTTTTTACTGAAATACAAAATCTTCTTAAATAATAAAATTATGTCTGATAATATTATTTTTTTTAAATGTATCTCAAGATCATACAAATGTGTATGTCTCATCGTACTAAATTAATTTTAAAACCTAATTTATTCACAGAATTATTCTAATACAATTTATTCATTAAAGGTATAGTTTTAATAATCTCTGATACTATCTCTCTTATCAAATATTTAAAAATTCTTGGATACTTGTTACATGCATTTCATAGATGAATAATCTTGAATTTGTTCTCAGCAAATACATTTTTATCCTTGATATAAGCATCTAGTATCTATATTTTTACATGTCTAGTAACATTATATGCTAGGAAAAAATAATAATAAAGTAAGTGATTAATTATCTTACTGTTGAAGAATTGCTTGATGGAGATGACCCTTATTTCCGATCTCAATTTTTATATAGTCGTAGAATAACTTAAGGAAGAAAAATACTCCCAATATTTCATAACATATACAAGAAACGACATCAGAGAGATTTCTAAACTCATTTTTTCCCCTGATTTGCATAAACGTGAACCAATAAAAGAGATATTTGAAGACGTTTATGCAAATAGATATTTGATTTTCTTTTTGATTTAGAAAATGAATTTTATAAATCCAGTAGAAAAATCACATTCATATTATTACGACCTTATTACTGAAATGTTAAATGTTATGGTATTATCTAATATATTTTTTGAAATAATATACCTATATACTTTTAGAACAGAAAAAATGTTTACCTCTCAATAGCATAATATTTTAAAAACACATTTATTCACAGAATTGTCCTAAGACAATCTATACATTAAAAAGAATGTTTCAATAATTTAATATGTTTATGAAATATGAAAATATTTTATTGCTAGTTACATAAGAGAGTTGAATTCGTTATCAGAAAATGCATTTTTTTCCTTGTAAAGGCTGTACAAAACAAAATTATTTTCTTTTTGTGTGTATGTTCTCTATACAAATCTACAATTTTAGATCTATCGTCGCGAAATTTTGCATATGCACCCCAACTTGAACGGTATGCTACTTTAAAAGTTTGTCAGAGATGGGCAAGTAATGGGCCTGAAATGGGCGTATACTGGCAGGCAACAATAATTTCTCGACCTCAACAATCAGTTTCGGAATGTTTACTTTGGTTATCGTGGTTCCATAGCAATGAGTTTCAGACAGGTATATGCCTTTACAATGTTTTGTCACTCCATTAATCCTGTCAGTATATGTGTATGTGTATCTATGTGTGCCTTTATAATGGTTTGTAACATTTCCAATCCTCTCAGTAATTCAAGAAAACCTGGTCAGCGACGGATATCATAGCTAGTATTTAATATTCTTGGAAGCCATTTGTGTCTAGCAACGATATTTTAGATAGAAAATCAATGATAAAGTAATTAGTATAATTTTTTTCTTTCAATTTGAAATTTAAAATGATTCAATATTGAATATCACATTTTATTTTATTTTTGGAAAAGATCATTTCAGTTATTGTTTCCCTCATCAGAATTCGAGATTTAATTCCACTTAATGATTTTCTAACATTCATCTTGATATATATTTTAAAAAATGTAATCGCGTATTAAAATACCCATATAATTTAACTTTTCTGAATATGTTTTTCGTCACTGATTAAAATAGTTCAAAAGAAAGATTAATGTAATGATAACATTATACTTTCGATTCGAGTCCAGATTTAATTGTAAGAAATGTGTGAAAGTTTGATGCATTTAATGTATATGAAATACATGAAAAGCCTTTTTAATGAATGCTTCTGCTACAGTGGAATGTGTTAGTTTGATACAAAACAGTGTTTTTCAACTTCTGAAAACAAGAAGCAGTAAAATATCTAAAACAATTTGACAGACCACTTGTGTCCTGTGTTACGGGACATGCGTATCATTTAATTTTTTATACAGCCGGCCCGCCGTATTCGCAGAGAGTGACTGCGACTACGTGAATCCGCGAATAACCGAAACCATAGGTTTTTTTTGTTTTGTATACCTCGTTTATTGAACATCATGAGAAGATGCGTACGTAGCAGGGTGACACAGAGGCGGAAGGGAATGCAAAAGAGGTATCACACTGTATACAATTTATTACACGATAATATAAAGTCAATTTTGTTTAATTGGAAGTCGAAATTAACTGGAAAAAATGACAAATTATTCGAAATTCGAATTATTCATCCCGTATCTGTAAAATGTTAAAAAAACAACTTAATAATCAGTTGTTCGCAATCTGTAATAGCATTCATTTACATATTTTTGATGTAAATTGATATTTTTAGAAAAATGTGTTGTTTATTGTTTTAATTTAATTTTTTTTTCCATTATTTATTCCTGCTTGAATATTGTTTTCAATATACGGTATATATCATTTGTCTGTGTTTCTCTCTCTCTCTCTCTCTCTCTCTCTCTCTCTCTCTCTCTCTCTCTCTCTCTCATTTTCATTTATTTTTGTATGCGTGCTTGTGTATTATTTTTGTGTTTTTGTATTTGGCTACGCACAATAAACAATTTCATTATTATTATAAATTACTAAAATTTTATCATAAATTACGAAACTATTTGTTGAATTTTAATAATTTATAATTATATACATATTGATATCTTAGCTGTAACATAATTCCACTGTGCTGGAATCACCATCACTGCAGAATATCTTGACCATGTTGAAAGCCTAATTAACGGAAGCAGAACAGTTCATGATCATCCGTTACGAAACTAATTCCCAAATTTCGCTTATAATTTTTAAGCTATCAAGGAAATACACTTTTATTCACGTATTACAATCTCTGAACACTTTCCGATACTTCCCATACTCTTGATGACGATAAAAATATATATTTTGAATGGTACACCTTAATCTGTTATATTGAAAAGCATAATCGTTAATAAGTGGTATACATTCGCGATGCACTCCAGCGTTGAAATGAGCATTAAAATATAAGGAAAAAAAGGTGGAGAAAAACTTGATCGAGAAAAGCAAATTGTGGTTTTTATTTGAATTTTTCCAAACTGAATTTTCTCATACAAAAAACATGATTTTTATCCTCCAATTTCGAATTATCCAAAAAATACGAAAAAGAAAATTTGAATTAAACAAGAAATTTTAACATTAAGTTAAATAGAAAACTCAAAGGAAGTTCGTAGAAGTATGAATTATCCAAATTCGAATCAATCAAGTTCTACAGTATTTTCATAAATATGAGTTGCAAAGCAGACAATAGGTAATACGGTATGTTGAGCAGCTGTTTGAAATAATAATTACGCCGTTTTTAATTATTTATTTTCTTCGGAGTTCATGAATAATGTTTGTGAGAATCTTATAGTTCACAGTAAAACTATCGATATTTTACTGCATGCACTCTTATATACTTGTCCCTCCTACTTATATTGCTTGATGCCTATGCCAATCTCGTTTAATGGATTATAAACTAAATTTTACTAGCGTTCGAAAGAAATCAAGGAAAAAAGTATCCGGCAACATTCTTTAGTGAAGATAATTGAGTTTTTTCTTTCTCAACGTTTTAGGCGAAAAGATTATGGAACGGAAATCTCGGCTCGGTTCATTTGTTTATGGCTCGTCAGTGGGAAATCTAATTAGATCTAATACGAGAAAATCACTATTCATGTATTATCCCTTCCGTATGTATCGCTAAAAAATCGTTCATCTCAAAAAAAACAAGAAAATCGGATGCTTCTAATGATAGCTTTATAAGAGATTGATGAATAGGCCTTTTTTTAAACGACTTCTAAAGTTTGTATATCTTCAAAAAAACACAAAATCGATGTATTTCCAATCAGGAGACTCGAAATAACATCGTAAATGTTTGAGGAATTACTTTTATATCCAGTTTATCAATGAGAAAAATGGACTAAATTAAAAATATATGTAGATATACCACTATTTTTCTTCAACCGAATTTTTTTTTTCGTTAGAATAAGTGATTCAAACAAATTAGGTTTTCTTCAAAAAAAAGTTTTTATAGTATAACATTTGTTTGTATTCCATGAATAAAGGAAAACACCGAAACGTTGTTTTCAGTGGACTTTTTTGGATGTTTATTTATCAGTGTTTTATAAGTATCTAAACTATTCAAATATTTACAAATTCGTTTTACAAAAATTCCCAAAGAACGATATCTTGATTATCGTACACGATTGAGATTTTTTCAAAGAATTTTTAAAATTTGTGAAGCATTCCATTTGAGAGATACACATAATAAAACCTTTGCACTCGAGAGGTGACTCTCGTTCACTACTCGGTTTGACGCGATAATTCGAGCGGTAACGATGTTTAGGTTTGGTTTGGGCAATATCGCTTCATGAGTGTATTCAACGATACATGCGTATAAAACGGCAAATCTTTAATCTTAAATTCGTTTTTTACATTTATTGTTATATATGCGTCATCGCGTTAGTTCGAACTCGACAGTCGTGGCAATAGGAATATTATTTTCAAAGTAGCCCAATAAGCATGGAATGAGATTAAGGAATCAGTTCAAGTGAAGATGAGTTCGATTTTTCGTTGATGAAGAATGAAATTACGTCTATGTATGGACTATTTGACGATAGAAAGGAGGAAAGCAGTGATAAAGATAGCGATGAAGTAAGAGGTGTAAGAGGCAAAAAATCGGGAAAATGCACATTGAATGTTTTTAAGCGACAGTGATTCCGCAGAAGAGACGGAAAATTCAGAATAGATAACGTGAGCAGAACCCGAAGAAATTTCTCAAAGAATATCGTTTGTATCAGGCGAAAGAGCAGCTGGACCGCAAGTATCTGCAGACATAAAAGAACCTTTAGAGTTCTTTAAGTTATTTATTTATTTGAAGTATAAAGATTTATAAAATGTTAAAATATAAACATTTTAAACGTTAAATTGTGCGTGAAATCATTTAAGTTAGCTGTAAGAAATTCATCAAATATGCGGAAAATCATCTCGAGTTGCTGGTTCGCCCGAGCGAAAAAGGCCTCGAGTGCAAAGAGTTAATACACTCTAATTCTAGATATCTATTCTATAATATAAAATCACAAACAAACTCGAAAAGGGCCTGTTCCTAAGCAACCGAGTGACGGAAGTGGGTGAAATTTTTGAGTGACGGAAATCTGTTACGGAAGTCGGTTTCGATTCATATATCGATATTCACATTCATATATCGTACATTCATATTCATATATTCATATATCGATATGATATCATATATCGATATTGGGTCGATATTCACATATCGGGACCCATTTGACCCATCGGGACCATGTTATGTGCATGTACCAAGAGGCTCCTACATCCTACAGCAGAGCCCTTAGGCTGGAATTTAGATTTCGAGCCCCCAAACCAGCTTTTCAGGGGCCCCTCTGTGATTAATTTATAGTGTGAAAAATCAAAAAGTGATAAGAATCGTTGTGGCCCCTGTCAGCCCTTCCTTTGTGGGGGGGGAGGTCCATGCTGAGAGGTATGTATATGTATAATATACACACACAACAGCAGTGCTCCCAACACAGGGTCGGGGTACCCGGGGAAGATTTCACGTATAAGTAAAAAGTTTTCATTTCCAGGGGCCCTTGATGGATCTCATTGTTTTCTTGCTGCTTTAACGTTGAAAAATTTCGATAGCGGAAGCAAAAGATATATCCAGTCTGGGGCCCCACCAAAAGTATGCGAATTGGTGTCCCGGGTAATTGGTTGGGGGGTCCTGGATTTTATTCGTTGGTAAAACGAATACAAATGAAAATTTTTCATGGTACTCGCTCCGTGGGATGACCGACAAGCTTCCAAGTCGGGGCCCATGTTTACAGGTTTCATTTTGGATGCCCTGGATTTTATTTGTTGGTAAAACGAATACAAATGAAAATTTTTCATAGCACTCGCACCGGGGGATGACCGACAAGCTTCCAAGTCGGGGGCCCCATGTTTACAGGTTTCATTTTGGGGCCCTGGACGAATCTCATTCTTTTCTGTTGTAGAATTCGCAACAGCGGAAGCCCGAGATAAAGCCAGTCTGGGGCCCCACCAAAAGTATGCGAATTGGTGTCCCGGATAATTGGTTGGGGGCCCTGGATTTTATTCATTCGTAAAACGAATACAAATGAAAATTAATTTTTCATGGCACTCGCACCGGGGGATGACCGACAAGCTTCCAAGTCGGGGGCCCCATGTTTACAGGTTTCATTTTGGGGCCCTGGATTTTATTCGTTGGTAAAACGAATACAAATGAAAATTTTTCATGGCACTCGCACCGGGGGATGACCGACAAGCTTCCAAGTCGGGGGGCCCCATGTTTACAGGTTTGATTTTGGGGGCCCTGGATGAATCTCATTCTTTTCTGTTGTAGACTTTGCCACAGCCGAAACCCGAGATATAGCCAGTCTGGGGCCCCACTAAAAATCTGCGTATTGTGTCCCCGCTACTGGATGTGGGGCCCTGGATTTTATTCGTTGCAAAATTGATAAAAATGAAAAATTCTCACAGGGGGGTGTCCGACAAGCTTGCAGGTCAGGGCTTCATGGAAATGTTGGCAGGTTGTAATTCGGTGCCCCTGAATGTATCTCATTGATTTTTGTGGTTTAACATTGTAAAATTTGCAACACATCGGTAGCCCAAGATATATCCAGTGTGGGGCCCCACTGAAATTCAGCGAATTGAATCTGGGGACCCAGTTTCTGGGGGTGCTTGATGAATCTCATTTGTTTTTTGTTGCTTTATTATTATTTTCATTAAAATTCGCTTCTTCAGTAGGCTGGTGCTTTCACACGTCCCTTTCCCCTTTTCCATAGCACGCTGATGAAGTGGGACGAAATAAACAAGATATGTCCGGGAGAGAAGTGGGGGGGGGGGTGGGGGTTGGCCGCCAAAGGCGGCAGGGGGGCAGAGCCCCCCTAGTTTCATATATAAAGATGAAAATTTAGTCGTGTGGTCTAAATTCAAACTCTTTAAATACAAAGAATCTCAAACTTTGGGTGGATTCCAATATTTGTGAGCAGTTTTGAGTTTGGAAAAAGATAATTTAGTAATAATATATGTTTCTCAATCTTTGAGAGCATTTTTCCTCAAAATGCAAGTTTCTGTCATTTACCGAAGAATTTCTTGAATCCGGTTTAACCAATGCTTATACGTATTCTCAAACTCTCAAATGGAATCGAAATCTCAAATTTCAGAAATTTTTTTTTTTTTAATTTTGAAAAAAAAGTGAGAAAATTTGAAATTTCTTGTTTGTAGGTTTATCATGCAAAATAATACAAATAATAGAGTTCCAAGTGAAAAAGGATCGAGAGAACCATAATTTATGCAAACATGCAACACACCAGTGTATTTTATGGGGCAAATGCTGACAAGACGTTTGCTCTGAAAAGAATATAAATAAATGTATGAGATATTTCAAAAGATTCAAAAGGTAAACTAACTATGCTAGGGTTAGGAAAATCGTAAGAAAATCATGGATCCTGAAAACATTTTTACCCGAAAGAAAATGTCCAAAAGAAATGTTTCTTTTGACTTTTTTAGGGCATTAGTGACTCTCTTGCATGATAGCAGATATGCTGTTATGAATTGCAAACATTTTGATCTGTTTTCAGCCTGCAATTTAGTAACCACACAAAGAAAATTCTAGGCGCCAATACCAGAACAGGGAGCTACCACCACGCTATGAAAAAAGCATATTTTCCACCTTGGAGCGTATTCTATCTGCTCCTATAGCGTAACGATAGTGATAGGAATCGAGAGACACTCAGCAAGTTCTGTCACACTAGGTGATAGTAGCACATTGTCCGGAAAGACTCGGGTACCTCCGCGAAAAACCTAACCATTCATTGTAGCATAAACAAACTTCATATACGTAGGCAGGTGCATAGACCTTCCATGCGCATCACCTGTTAATAAGTTTATATAATATTAGTAATCACAAAAAAATGACGGAGGTGAATAAATCACACAATCTTCATAATCGATATATTTTCATCAGCTTCTCTTATCTGAGATTATCATTAGCAACTTTTGTGATATAAATATTTTTTTCCTTTTTTTTGAGGCCTCTTATTGGTCATTGAATCAACATGCAGCAGCACTATTCTAATCGATGTACTACATCATATGATTTGTTCTACAAAGTAGATAGTAGAACTTTGGCTCTTGAAACTTGATATCGTCTATTCTCAATAGGTCCTCAGAGATCAATGTCTACCCTCTGCTACTATGCCCCCCATAACGTTATGGCTGTGGTAGCGCATGCGTCCGGCTTACGTGAGGGCGTCTGTTCGAGTCCCCTTAGAGCAAAGACTAATTTTTCTTTTCAAAAAATCAGCATCCCTACCCCAGCCCAGTTTTCTGTATGCCTTGTATTAACTCCCAAAGCGTTCCCATCATCCACACATTATGGGTTTAGTAGCCTTCTCAATCGTCCTTGATGATAATAATTAATATTTTTTTCTAAGATGAAATTCTTCAAATCAAGTATAGATGACGTACGAATATATATTATAGTTTTATTTATTATTATTTCTCTATTCTCAGACAGGTTTGCTTGCATTGTATGGGGAAGAGATATATCGGGGGTTGGTAGTGACAGTGTCTGGTTCCAGTCACTGATGTGTAGGAGATTTTATTGAATTCGCAATGTCTGAGTTTGATTGTGATGATGACATTGCAAATTCCGTAGATGACAAGGATAGATCATATTTCGCAAAAGGAAACTGAAAAAAAAATGGGGAATTTTAGACTTCTATAGCGAAAGAAACATTTTTTTCCCCGGCCGTTCCCGCAGCCAAAGGGTTAAGAAGTGAAGAGGATATCTTTCTTTACATAATACCATCTAATTCTGGATATTTAATGTAAAAATGAGAATTTAGTCGCGTTGTCTCTTCCTGAACACATTGAGAACAAAGGATCTTAATAGAGATCAACACCTTCCAGACGGAAACTGTACAGATTGTGGAGGACAAACTGAAGGAAAAAAAAACAACAACATTCTCAACCTTTTCTCATTTTCACCGTTCTCCTCCCGTACTCTCGAACACAAATTGATTCTCCAAGAGGATCCAAATCCAGTTTTCTCTGGCACTTCCGTTCCGGACCTAACAAAAGAGGATTTCCCTAATCTTCTCGTTTACTGGCTGCAATATCTGCCCCAAACTGACTCTTTTTTTATGTGTATATATATATATACTCTTCTCTCTCTTGCAATCCTTTCCCATTCAAAACCCCTTTTCCGGCTGCCAGTTTAACGGCAGTTGATAGCACAGGCTGCGGAATCAGATCCAATTTATATGCGACAAGAACTGGAATGAGAAAACGGAAGGAGCTCGAGAGATAGAGAGAAGGGGTTTTTGGATGGTCGCCTAAACGCTGGAAGAAGAGGTTTGGATCCTTTTTCCGCTTCCGTGAGAAAACGAAGGTGAAGTACATACTGTAGTAGTAGTATCCATATATTTAGAGTGTTCGTTTGGTGTGCTGGTGAGAAGCGATTTTCTACTCACGGTATGGGTCCAGAAAAATAAATACTTTTATTGTGTGTAGGTGGTGCATTGGAGACGGTTGATGAGACGGAAGTTCTCGTTCTCTCGAGTTGAACTCTTCCGGTTTATGTATTTTATCTTACAATATTTTCCTGGAAAAATATTTAATTATGGGGTTATTTTTTAATGAAAATAATGTTGCAAGATAAATGTCAGACCATCATAACTAAACCTAAGACAACAAACGAGGCTCAGTAATTCTTTCTACTGATGTTTTTATTTACAAAGTTTACACATGTTCATTACATTTCGTTGGGTGATTACTGTTACTATTCCGATACGTGTGTAGATTTCAGGTCCGTCGTAGACTCCATTTCGTTCTTTTCAGGACCTCTAAAAAATCGTGACCAGTCAGTTCCTTATAATTAGAGTCCTGAATTTCAGCCACGAATAGTCAAAATAGGCAGGCAAAAAGGCGCTAAAAATGCTCGTAAGTAGGCACTAAAATAAAGTGTTTGTACTTATTGGAAGGAAATAAATATAAAAGTCTAGGTATTAAGTTCTAGGTTAAACTGACTCAACATCAGTTGCACTTACTCCGTCTACTCTCTCAAGTATGGCTAATATTAATTGCATTATTTTCAAAATCAAATTGAGTTTATGAAAAAATGAAGTATTTGTGCCCCCCCCCTTCCCCCACGAGTATTAGTTCGATTCCAGGGCCATCGATACCAGACGCTGAGCCCTTAGAGGAAGTGATGCTGGGTTCCTTCGAGTTTTCAATGATTCTCATTAATTTGTTGCATTATTTGAAGCATTCATTATCGTTTTTATAGTTGAAAACAGGTACCATGTTTAATTATTATAAAGAAAATAAACTATTTACTTTTTGTTCATATTACCAATAAAATGCCCCCCGCCCACACAATACAGTGTGAACCCCAGGCCCTGTCAACTCTTGTACGGCTATTGTGAGCCAAGACGTCAACTGCTGACCTCTTGGGGCAGTGATCGGTCAGCTATACATATACAATGCAGTCCAATGCATGAACAAAACATGTTATGCAGCCTCAGAGAAACAAACTCCTGATTTTTCTCAGGTTGTCTCCTACATAGCTGCGCGTTCGTCGGAAACAAAAACATTCACATATAACACTATCTGGTCGAAACAAAGTTAAAGCTGGACAACACCAATTTTCTATCTCTCAGGCAGTTGCACCTATTCGCGTTTAAATGAAGATGGAAGGAGGGGGGGGGGGTTTCCTGATAATAATTAATACTAAGAGAGAATTAGGGATTTTAAAAAGGTCAAGACTTTTGAGGTTCTCCATGCTCAATATATCCAAGTTCTACACAATATGGTCTCTGAAATGCACGAAAAAAAAAATGTCAATGCAGACATTTATGGCATTTTGCCTGAACTTCCAGGGTCTACTTATTAAGTTTGAGGACGTACATAAACAAATATTCCCCCATAGCAGTCGAGATTATGTTGACAACTGAGTTGTCAACCAATTGGACGTCATACCTGAAAGCTGAGAAAAATCTGTACGCTATATTACCTGACTATTCCTTTATCTCCGCACTTCCTACATATATATTATACAGGGTGAATAACAAACACGAGGTTATGACATTTTGCTTGCAAACCGTTGATATCTTCGAGCTATACTTCCAACTAGAAAAAATTTCCAAATGACATGAAGTTACTCGGATGTGTCATTCATGCTTCAAGAGGTTGTGTAATTATTAAAATAAAAAAATATATTTTTATACAGTCGCTGTGTGCCTCAAAACACTCACAAATTAGGAATTTGTTGCCCTGTCTGTTCTTTCCCCCACCCAGGTACTTTGTCTGACATTTGTCACCCATACTGTTTGATGAGTTTCTCCCTCTCATTTCAATAATGCTCATCTCAATGTAGG
Organism: Pholcus phalangioides; assembly: GCF_987345545.1. NCBI lineage: Eukaryota > Metazoa > Arthropoda > Arachnida > Araneae > Pholcidae > Pholcus > Pholcus phalangioides. The sequence continues at coordinate 3,718,437 of NW_028301599.1, read as the reverse complement.
AAGCTCTTCAACTGTACTGGGGGAAAGGGGAGAACAAATACTTTATTTTTCCATAAACTCAATTTGATTTTGAAAATAATGCAATTAATATTAGCCATACTTGAGAGAGTAGACGTAGTAACTGATGTTGAGTCAGTCTAACCTAGACACTAAATACCTAGACTTTTATTTTTATTTCCTTCCAATAAGTACAAACACTTTATTTTAGTGCCTACTTACGAGCATTTTTAGCATTTTTGGATGCCTATTTTGACTATTCGTGGCTGAAATTCCGGACTCTAATTATAAGGAACTGACTGGTCACGATTTTTTAGAGGTCCTGAAAAGAACGAAATGGAGTCTACGACGGACCTGAAATCTACACACGTATCGAAATAGTAATAGTAATCATCCAATTCAACTGCAAGAAGACGTGAATAAAGGATACTGTTCTCCATTATCAATATATATTATAGTTATCTTCAATAGCGAAATCTCTCTGTGCATGTGCTGGGTGTGTTTGTTGGAAATGTGGGTTATAACTGTGTGTTTGAGAAAAAAAATCGTGTATCTCATCTTCACACAAAGATTTTGAAACATGAAAATATTCAATTCTGACAAATGCAAATTTCTAAATTTTCAAAACTAGTATTTTTCGGAAAAAAAAAGATTATTTCTTGAATTAGAGAAGCATTTAGAATTCAATGAATAATTCACTCAATAACAGTTGAATAGTTATAATAGCAGTAAAGTCGCAAAACTCGAAGGGGTGCTGAAATTTTTCTAAATACCTTCTCAAAAAACCTCTATTTTCCTGCTTTTCGAACCCACTGGACTTCCAGGCAACCGTCTAACCCGTTCTAACTTGTTTCTATGCGCCTAGTTATTCAAACTTGCTCTTATGTTTTGTTTGTTCCTAATTCTACGGATTAATTCAATTTCAATTTATTTTATTAAATAACAGTTACATTCTCAAAAACTACACTACCCAAGGGGCAAATGGTTGCCAATAGTGGGGTTATCATTTAATTCACAGCAGATTAAGGCTGCCAATATTCATGGCGTCTTTATAACGTAGGCTGACTGGTTTTCCAGCCTTCGAATTAACTGAAATTAATCATTTACGGAAAAAAAAAAAAAAATATATATATATATATATATATATATACTAGCTATAATACCCGGCGCTGCCCGGGTTTTCTTCAATGAGGCTGTTAGGAACACGTGATATTCCCTCTTTCTTTGAGTGACATGCAAACAGTGTCTAAGTTAACCAATATGGCGACTTCCTGCGCGACTTCATGAAATAAACAAATCTAGATTTAAAGAAACATAGAAATGAATATATACTTTTTTTCCTTTTTTAACGGATGTTAGGTATTTCGATTCTCCCTCCCCTTGAACTTCAAGTTATCCATCTCTGCCTGTTTCCGCTTCAAAAAATGCATAATTAAAGCTGTGGAATTTTTTCGATGTACTTTTTACGGGCCCATAATTAATTTTAAAATATCCTAACCTACATGGATTTATGCAGTTCAATATTAAAAGAACAATACTCAGACATTAATTTTCATGCTTGAGAAGATATAAATAAAAATTTGAAATCAATGTTATTGCATGGATATCCAACTCGAAAGTAGAGTTCCGGCTAATTATTTTATATGGGCTTCGTATATCTCTACGTGAACTCAATATTTCAAAAATGGAGAATTCAATGCAATTTCTAAAATTATTGATGTGGTGGAAAACCCCACCAAATTTCAGCATTTCTACAGTAAAATCGGCAATTTTAACAGTGATTTCTATGAGTCACCCTTTTCCTGACCCTCAAAGCGATGCTGATTATGATTATGACGTCTATTCAAAAAGCCTCATTATTGAGAGTATTGAAATGTAATTGTATTGAATAGTAGTATTGTATGACATGAATGTCGCTCTCCACTTGTTAATACAAGATATACGGAAGACTGGATGTTGTGAAGATATTTATTATTTCAGATGTTTATTTTTTAAGGAAGGAAAAAACTCATCTCTGCCTCTACCGGGAGTTGAACCCGGGTCCCTCGATTGCCGGACGAGTGCTCTGGAAAAAAAAAAAATAAAAAAATAAAAAATAAATAAAAATAAAAATAAACATCTGAAATAATAAATATCTTCACAACATCCAGTCTTCCGTATATCTTGTATTAACAAGTGGAGAGCGACATTCATGTCATATATATAGCCCTCTGGTGGCTCGTCGTCCATGAGCTATTAGCTGATCGGTTTCACCGTCCATTGCACGGTTCCGTTCGGCATATATACGCTCTAGCGAAGGAAAATCTCTATCTCCTCTGTAGCTTAGTGGTCAGAGCACTCGTCCGGCAATCGAGGGACCCGGGTTCGACTCCCGGTAGAGGCAGAGATGAGTTTTTTCCTTCCTTAAAAAAAAAATAAACATCTGAAATAATAAATATCTTCACAACATCCAGTCTTCCGTATATCTTGTATGAATAGTAGTATTGAAAGTATTGGCAAACCATTATAAAGGCATAAACTAATGTATTATACATATACGTACAGCACTGAAGAAATGACAAACCATTGTAAAGGCATATACACGTCTTAAACGCATTGCTAGGGAACCACGGTAACCAAAGTAAACGTTCGGAAAGTGATTGTTGAGGCCCAAAAACCATTGTTGCCGGACAGTTTTTTGCCCATTTGGGGCATTTACCCTGGTCTGACGAAATTTTAAAGTAGCCTATCGTTCAAGTCGGGTCCCATTTGGTATATATGCAAAATTTGGCGACGATCGCTCTAAAATTGTAGATTTGTATAGAGAACATACACACAGACACACAGAAAATCAATTTTATATATATAGATAGATATATTCGTATATGAGATATGCGATTAATTTTAGTTTAAAAGCGTCTTGATCCCTATGCTGTGACCTTCGTTGGCCACTTAGGGCTGAATAATTTACAGGCTTCTCTATATTTAATAGTGTAATAATTTTTGCAGTAATATTATGATTATATATGATGTGTGCGTTTATAGTGAAAATTATAACAATATGAGTAACATTCGTGTTGGGCCCGAAGGCTGGAGCTCCAGTCAGCCTCCGTTTTAAAGGCGCCATGGATATTGGCAGGCTTAATCTGTTGTGAATTAAGCCATTGAATTTGGAACAAACAAAAAATTAGGGAAAAGTTTGAATAACTAGGTGCAAAGAAACGAGTTGGAAGGGTTAGACTGTGCCACCTGGAAGTTCAGTGGTTAGGGAGCCAACCTCTCACTGTGCAGGTCTAGGTTCGAATCCCGGAGATGTCAACCAACAAATTCCCTGGGCACATCACAGATGCCTTAAGAAATAGGTGGGAGATCACATTATATAAAAATTATAAAGTAATCTCGTTGATTCACTACTTTTTTTATTGATTTATTCCAGATTTTTAGATTTATTCCCGATTTTTTTTATAGATTTATTATTAATTTTATACATAATTGCTTTAATTTAATACATTTTATTTTGATTTGATTATACTAGCTGGAATTCACTGGCGATGTGTGCGACTGCACCTGCCTGTGTATAAAAAATTGTATTTGCTGCCGGTGATGTGACCGGAGCGTGGTGTAATTTTAATATTCAATAAATCTCCGGAGGGATCCCAGTTTCCGTTGAACAATGTGCTTAAATCAACCTTTGTCATAGATATCTCTCGGTTCCCTCGGCTTCAGTTCCGTTCATCTCAGATTATTGAGATTCCACTGTATTCAGTGAAGCCGCAGCCACAAACTCGGCCATCTCAGTACGCACGTATTTTGTATTCTCCAAAAAACAAAGTTAACAAAATGTTTTTACGGTATGCGTTTTAAAATTAATGCGTTTCATATGATTGTTAAATTAGTCAATATTCGATATAACTAGAATATGAATTGGATTTTACTCACAGGTGTATGAAAAGATCAGAAAGATTTAAACATTTTTTTATGTGTAACAAGTAGAGCGAGAATTTTTATGCTCTATAAACTACTAAAAAAATGCTCTATAAAAAATGCATATATGGAAGAGTTGATCCACTTTGCCCAAGAATATTTAGAAGACACCAACGAATAAGGCAAATACACAAAAAATAATAAAAGTCCTAATGCATTTCAACACCAATGGGTGCCGTCTTCAGAGGAAACATTTAACCACTAGTTTCGCTGACCGAGTTTCCCATTTGGGTTGAATACCAAATCTTCACGCTCGGTTGCTCAGCGGAAGAAGTACGTCTGTTCACTTCAAACGTCGTGGTCAGAATGAAGCTGTGAGCCTGCGTGAGATACTAATGCAGCGTCCTGATTGGACCTTTGCGGAATAGACCAACACCAAGATCGTTGACGAATTAAGTAGAAAATTCTTGAAACCGGCACGAGGAACCACTCTAGAAAATATTACAGAGAGACCACTCAGAGAAAGTGTAGTCATACCCTACGATCCAGTGCTCTCACTGAGGATCAGGCCGATTCTTAAGAAGTTTAATCTAACAACCATAGATGTGCCCACTAAAAACTTTGGTTTCATGCCCCCTAAGGATGCTATACCGCAGAATAAACAATGGGGCATTTATTACATTCCATGTGGTGATTGCTCTCTTGGTTATATAGGACAGACAAGGAGACCCATAAAAGCAAGATTAAATGAACACGCTCGCTGTGTTAAGAATCAGGAATGTGAAAAATCGACCATCGCCGCTCACTGTTGGCAAGAAGGCCACAAATTCAAATTTCAAGAAGCGAGAGTTTTTCACAAAGTCAAGTCCACAGTTGATCTAGATTTCTACGAAGGCACATATATTCGGGCCTTCAAAAATATACTAGTGAACGATAATAAATCTACACCCCCGATCGCAACACCATGGCTTAAATTCATTTCGAGCGGGAATTACAAGAAAATTCGAATGGACCAATCGGATAGCACTATTCCGCAAAGGTCCAATCAGGACGCTGCATTAGTATCTCACGCAGGCTCACAGCTTCATTCTGACCACGACGTTTGAAGTGAACAGACGTACTTCTTCCGCTGAGCAACCGAGCGTGAAGATTTGGTATTCAACCCAAATGGGAAACTCGGTCAGCGAAACTAGTGGTTAAATGTTTCCTCTGAAGACGGCACCCATTGGTGTTGAAATGCATTAGGACTTTTATTATTTTTTGTGTATTTGCCTTATTCGTTGGTGTCTTCTAAATAATGCATATATGCTCTTACAAAACTGTAAATATGCCCTATAAAACGAAAAATATGTTCTAAAATATGTTTTATTCCTATTTCAAATAATGTTAGTTTTAACAAAATAACAAAATAGTTTTAACAAAATAACAAAATAGTTTTAACAAAATAACAAAATAGTTTTAACAAAATAACAAAATAGTTTTAACAAAATAACAAAATAGTTTTAACAAAATAACAAAATAGTTTTAACAAAATAACAAAATAGTTTTAACAAAATAACAAAATAGTTTTAACAAAATAACAAAATAGTTTTAACAAAATAACAAAATAGTTTTAACAAAATAACAAAATAGTTTTAACAAAATAATATGATAATGAGAAGTGTTAATGCAGAGTCTAAACTATTTTGAACCATTACTTATTATAAAATTCTTCGTTTTAATAATCTCATCGAGTAAAAATTTCCCTTTTGAATAAGTTTTTCCCCTACAAATTCAGAATTAATGTGCTGCCCCGTCTATAGGTAAAAATACCTAGCTTAGTAGTATGTTTAGCTTTAGAAAAGCATTCCATAAAATTTTAAAAACAAAATCATACTTATTTCATAAAGAGACTCAAAATTTCCGACAAACGCTACAAAAATACCCCAATTAACAAATTTTAGTCAATTTTTACCCCGAGTTACCATCACCGACACCGACTCAGATAGTCAATCTATTTACAGAGACACACAAGTGTCGTTGAAAAGCTAGTATTTTTATGTTCTAAAAATTAAATGCCATTGCTAAATGGTTGAAAACCCCCTAATTTCGTTATAAAATTTCATCCTAAGAGTCTAGCCCTAACCGCTTTCGTCAGAAACAAAAACCGTAAAAACGAGTCTGAAGTGCGGTTGGAATGGCGAGGAAAAAATTTACTTTTTACCGATAATTATGAAGTATGCAAAATATATGCCTTAAAATTTTGAAAATATGCAATATTCTCTAGTACGTAAAAATAACGAAATATGGGGAAAAAAATTAAAAACTACGCAAACACATAAAATCCTAGTGTAATAAGTATTATGATTAGTAAATCATATATTTCAAAGATAATATATTTCGGAAAAGTCTTGGTATATGCTGAAAAAATATAACAGCTGTTTTTGTAAAAAATTTCCCCTTAGTCACTTGCGTTTATTCGGAATCTTATATTTTCCCCATATTTAACTGTTACAAAAATTACGTACAAAACAGAAGAAAATGTCGAACGAGTTTTTCTTGAAGGGTTATCGTTTGTAATTCTGTGTTTTTGAATGTACGGAAAAAAAAAAAAATTTTGAGTAAAGAATGTACCGCATCTCTTCATGATAACAAATTCTTGCAAACATTATTCAAATTTCACAAGAAACATTCAGTTTCTTCCTCTCTCTCATCGCAAGTTTCTCTAATTTTTTTTAAACAGATGGTTTAAACGGAGTTTGACTGCAGTAATATACCAGTGTATGTAAGATTCAACTTCGAGAATGTTTTTTTTTTCCTTTGTGTTCTTATTGTATGTGGAAAAAATCAAATCAGAATTTCATTACGTTACAAAAAAAAAAATCACCCATTCTAATATCTAAGATGTTTTTTCAACCCAATTCCTTTTTTACTTTTTTTTTTTTGAATCATCAATCATTTCAACCTTTTCTTTGTATTACATGTACCTTTTACTCAATATTTTTTCTTTTCCATTTCATTAAAATATGTAAATGGAATGAATGTTACTATATGAATTGTATAATTTCAGAAACGTAATGAGAGAAAACTGAAGATCGGGAATAAATTTTGTAGATATGCGATTACTTGAATATCATTTTTTGTTTCATTCTTGTACGGTTTTTTCATGAGTTGAAATATTTTTCGTTAAATTTTATCAAATACTAGCTATTATACCCGGCGCTGCCCGGGTTTTCTTCAATGATGCTTTTTGAATCACGTGATTCCCCCCTTCTTTCTTTGAGGGACATTCAAACCGTGTCTAAGTAAACCAATATGGTGACATCCATATTGGACTCAATGCGGGACTCATGACAGAAACAGATCTATGTAGATTTAAAGAAACTTAGAAATGAATATATATATTTTTCTTTTTTCAAGGGGTGCTAGGTATTTCGATCTCTCCCACTAAACTTCAAGTTACCCATCTTCTATTTCTGTTTCCAAAAATGCTTAGTAAAAGCT